>NC_092817.1:88769240-89976740 GCF_023375885.2 Dermacentor andersoni | reverse complement strand
GGAGTGAGACCGGTGCTCGCCTTCATATTACAGTGGCCGTGAACAAGTGTCTGACTGAAGCGGACTTTGAATAGCGGAAGAAGAAACGCGCGCAGGGTGCCTGACGTCGCCATGCATGCACTCAAAGATGTTGGAAGGCGATCCAACCTCTAGTTGACGCCTATAAAAGTTGTCACTACAAGCGCGGCTTACCCAACGGCTTTCGCGATACATACATCCTCATCTCACCCAAACTCGCCCAGGAAGACATTGTCTTTCATCGACTTCAAGTACAATGAATCATCTTCCATATTTTTTAAATTGAAGGCGGGGGATAACGCTTAGACAGGCACGGACACGCCGACCGTGTTGCATCTTATTGGCATGTAAAGCGTACAGGAAAACCAAGACGTGTTGTTGGGCGAGTTGGTTCAATATAACGACATAAAAGCTGAGCAAGTTGGCATGCATTCATCGTGGGTAAAGCCAAAAGTGTAAAATGTGGACCCAAGAGTCCTTTTTGTCCTCGTTCTTCGTATGTCCGGCTTTTGTACGCTTCGCCTTGCGTATGACGAAGTAGTTCAATATGCTGAACAAATTAACGAGCACCCAAGAAAAAGGACAAAAAAAAAGCACTGTCGCCTGTCTTGTCCATGTCATTTTCTTTGTTCTTTCTTTTGGGGAGGGGGGGTGAGAGGGGAGTGTTTATTTTCTCAAGTACAAAAAAAAAAAAGAGCGTGCACTCGGAAGAAAGTGTGCGCAGCATGTGCGCAGAAACAATTCAACAGAAATAAAAGCCAGATAGACGAAACTTTCCAAGGAATACGGAAGGCGTTGTGTGTGATGTGCGGTCGAAATTATAACTGCCTTAGTCGCTGGAGTAACAATAAATAATCAACACATTGCTAACTGCAAACGGCATCAATCAAGTCTGAAAGAGTGGTTGTAAGAGCATTAAATGTCAGGTCGGAATAACGCTTTGATGGAATTGAGTAGGCATACTTCAAAACACATTAGAGAGGTTACAGAGATGCGGTGCAATTCATGAGGTCAGAAGACGGCTCAGCGGCTGCGCAAGAGATCAAAGGTTCGATTCCCGGCAGCACAAGCGCTGAGGTTTTGTGCTTGTTAAAGAACCCCTAGTGACGGGCGTTACTCTCTAGAGTCTTCGGTTACGCGGCGTCCCTCACAGTCTAGTCGATTCAGTAGGCGCGCTGAAACAGCCTGGGCATAGTCGTGCTATTCCGAGCAAAGTTCACAGGCAAAATCGTATGACGATCTTTCGCAGTAGCACTCAAGAAAGCCACGATAACCACCAATAAACTTACGCCGAAGCAGACAAAGAAAGAAGTCGAAAAGTCAAAGGTGACTCGCGTGCTCTCCGATAGAACAGAAAGCGCACATTTCTGTTTTCATTCCGCCCAAATGGCCATTCCTTATTATGTAGCTCTTCTCTTTTTTTTTTTACTTCGCTGTAGACAGCCTGTACCTCCTGCGGTAGATTGGCCAAGGCTGAAGAGATTGCTGCCTCGGTGTCTTGTTTTCTTTTCTACTTAGGGCAAGCAACAACGTCGGTGCTGCGCAGCATCGCTGCCCGATAGCAGTATAAAGGTATAAGACAAGAGGGACTAAAAGGAAACAAAATTGCCCAGCTTGCATACGAATGAAGTCGCGAAGTCTAGGCATGGCGAAGAAAAGAAAACACAGAAAAAAAAACGGCATTACCGACAGGAGGATAACCTGAGAAGAAAGTGAACGGAAGTAAGGCAGAAGGTTTCTTGCTTTCTGCAACAGGAAAGAGAAGTAATAGCAACCTTTCGCGTCAAGACGGTTGGTTTCTCGACATTTCGTGGCCATCTGACGAGGCTGGAGAAGCAAGTCGAGTGGGCGGAAAAAAGAAAAAGAAAAAGTAAACTACTAAAACCACCAAACGAGGCTCAACCCGGTATACGAGGAGGTCACGTGGGCGCGGCACTTGAGACAAGTAGTGCCCGGGGGAGAGAGAGAAGGCCTGGGTGGAAGAGGTGGACAAAACTCGAAAATAATAACCGCTTCCCGAAAGCGCCCAGCGGGCTGTCGTGCCGAAAGGAAGGGGAGGGATCAACGCAGCACGCTTCGCAGAGAAGCCACCGCACTGCGATAGCTGCAGTCGCGTAACAAGCTTAGGGAAAGACGCGTTCTTTCTCTCCCTTCACTGCGTCGCGTTCGCGCTCCGCTGGTTCCACTCGCAAAAACGATATTTTCCTCGAGACATGTGAAACGGATCGGAAGTCGACCACCGACACGCGCGCGGAGCCCAAGCAAACAGGCTGACGTGTGGGCGAAGGTTGAAGCCTCAGCCACCGTCGCTGGTGATGCTGTCGTGTACGCCATGCCCTCTTCGCGGCGGCCCCCAGCCGCTCCGCAGGCATGAGCGAACCGCCGGGACGGGCCGCCGTGACCGTATATATATATAGCAGGGTCCAATGCTTCCAGCGATCGTTAGTGAAGCGGGAGAGAGCGTGAGCCCGTCGTAGTTATGGAGAGCTTTAAAGCTAAATTTTTTGACCAGAGGTTACTGCCCTTAGTGTGGAGGCATTTGCGTAACCATGGGATCACGAGTCGATGGTCGGGGGGTAAGTCAAGCCGGGTGTAAATATACGATATGCCCCGGCGCTGTGGGAGGATGGTTAAATTTAGAGCCACCGAGATTTATACGGTCTGTCGTCTGAGTATAAACATGTTTTTTTTTTTTTTTTTGCTAAATTAAATTCAGCTTACATGGAGGTAGAGTAGTGGCTCTGGTTGTATTCTATGGTTGTCGTGTTTTAGGCAAGGAATCGCCGAACAGATTTGCACGATCACTGAAAGGAAGGGCAAGGACCCAGAAGGAAGTTTCTTAGGGACATATTAATTTCTGAATTACGGCCGTTGTAGATAACCTTAAGCATAAAGAACGCGACTGCCGGCAGTGGGACGGAAAGTGGAAAGTCATCTTTAGTAGCCCTCCCTGACAGAGGTATGAGGGTTACGTTTTTATCCTGTACTTTCAATGATAGGCATACACACTGTTATCAACAATTTGTAGTCAAGTATATCTATAGGCATGCTGGACTGCGGCCGACAATAGCTTTCCTCCTTAATAAATGTAGATAACCCATCTCATACAGGAATGAACTATATAAATGCCATATGAAAACTGGAGTATTATAGGCCCATTGGTTTGGTTTCAGTATTGTATAAAATATTCACGAATAAACTAACGCGATAGGATTGAGGGCCCGGTGTAACAGAAAATGCGGCGCCTGTGTACGGCGTCGACCACGCAGGCCCTCCGTGTAGTGCAGAGGCGTTACTGAACTAACTGAGAGAGCGAGAGAGAGAAAATGATAAATGATACTGAATTAACTGAATTTGTCAAAGCAAAATGTGGCAGAAAAATCGTAAAGGACGACTTACACACGCAACCTGCGGACATGATAGCAACGGATTGTAATTTGAATATACGAGAAAACAGTTCTGTTACGCGGCAAATCAAACACAAACGCCTTTTCCAGCGTTTTTCCTATACAATCGGGGCAACACTACTCCATTCGGCCAAGAGAACAGGCTGGCTTCAGGAAGAGATATTCTACAGGGGAAACGCCATCTCATCACGTCCATCTCATCAATCAGGTGATTGAGAAATCTGCGGGGTACAATTGACTTCTCTGTATGGTTCTCATATATTATCAAAAGGAAACTCATTCAGTAGAGATACCAACAGTCGCAGAGGCATTGCGTAATCAAGGAGTACAGGAGGCATTCCTGAATATCTTGGGAAATATCTACAAAGCTTCCACAGCTATTTTGCTTTTACCTAACCAAAGTACAAAACTGCCTATCAAGAAAAGGGTCAGGAAAAGAGACACAATCTCTCTAATGCTATTCACTGCATACTTAGAAGGCGTAATCAAGCTATTAGACTAGGAAGGCTAAAGAGTGAGGATCAACAGTCAATATCTCAACAACCGTCTGTTTGCAGACGGCATTCTTCTCTTCATCAACACTGCGGATGAATTACAACACATGATTGAAGACCTTAACCGGGAATGGGCAAGAATAGGGTTGAAGATTATTATGCAGACGATAGATTTAATGTTCAATAACCAAGAAAGGAAAAGTAGTTCATGTTCACCAGTCAGCTTCTCGAGCCTGTGCAGGAGTAGAATTATGTTGGGGCGCTATAACATAAAACTATTCCAAACTTTTCAATTCCAATTCTGGAAGCCGCCCTCCGCGATTGGTCAAAAACTTTTTTGGACTACCCCCCCTTCACCTGTCTGTCACGCGACGTCACGAAAACAGCGATAGCTCCCCATCTGATATAACGTGTACACACTGATTATGCATGATTTGACCGAAAAAAAGAAAAATAGTTATTTCTGATTCGACGTCTTTTCGCCATTAGCCCCCAGCTATTGGTCAAAAGTTTTCGGGGAGCACCCACTACAGGGGAAACGCCATCTCATTACGTCCATCTCATCAATCAGGGATTGAGAAATCTACGGAGTACAATTAACTTCTCTGTATGGCTCTCAAATATTATCAAAAGGAAATTGATAAGCCTGTCATGCGACGTAACAAAACCGCAATAACTCACCGCGTCAGAGATGTGTACGCGTTAAAGATTCATTAGTATGCCAAACAAAACTGAATTTTCTTCTGTATAGCCGCAGGCTGCCCCGTTCCGAAAGGAATAAAAAATGGCTGCAGGCGATAGCTCAGGGACTGGCTACTCGCACTTGCCGGAAAGCATGGGTTTCTTTGCATCTAATAAAACTTTTTGCGTGTTCGTGTAAGGTTTTCGAGCACTTTCGGCACGTTTACTACATAGTTCTGCCAACTGTTCTTTGCTGATGATCCGTTTTAGCGTCATTCTTAAGCTTCCGCTGCATGCCGCTGCGATTTTCGACCAGCCACCGCCAGCTATGTAAAGGAAAGCTGACCAATCGCAGACGCTGGCACCGCCCTCTTCATACGGTCATCGATTTTGAGTGCAGTAGCTCAGCCCCATCGAACTTCTCTCCACTTGAGCGTGCTCCTCGTCTCTTGTCGGCCAATTAGATAAACCAAACCGGTCATTGTAGGCAATGTTATTCCTTTTTAAACCAAACAAAATGACCTCCTATGAATGAGGAGAGCGTTTGATTGGTCGGTTCAGACAACCCTGCGGGTGACCGCCCGATGCTTGCGTCGGCGGTTACGCACATTTGACGTCAACAGAATGGAATAAAAACAGATTAGAATAGTTTTACGTGTTATGGCCCTAGGTTTGTTATGCACATGGGGCCCGGATCATGTAAAGGAAATTCGCAGTAGAATAAAAACGGGGTGGAGATTATTTATACGGCAAGAATTACCAAATCCTGACTGGGCGCTTACCACTGTTGTTGAAAAGAAAGTCCGCAATAATTACGTTATACATGTGCTAACGCATGGGACAGAAACTTGACGGTTATCAGGAAAGCTGGAGAACAACTTAAGGACCGCACAAATTGCGATGGAACAAAAATATTCACACAGAAACTCATCTATGTATGCGTAAGCATTGTACGACTTGCTTAATTCCACGCAGCCCGTTGTCATTATCAATGTTATGAAACTTAATTCGAACAGTACAAACCATTATCAACCCTTATCGGTCGTTATCAATTTTATCGCACTATATCCCACCCTCATAAACCCTTATCGGTCGCTATCAACCTTATTAGACTCTATCCGAGCCTTATAAACCCTTATAGGTCGGTGTGTACTTTATCGCTATCAATTCGATCGTTATCAACCCTTATTTGGTCTTATCAACCTTATTGGACGTGATTCGACCCTTATCAACCCTTTTAGTGCTTTTTAACGTTATCAGAATTGCTCCCACCATTATAAGCCCTTATCGCTCTTTACACCTCACCCATCCGCGTCGAACAATCACCAATCGTGATGCGAGCCGTTCACTCCCTATCGTTGTCATCAACTCATTGACTGCTAATCTGTCTTATCGGTTTTTGTTGCACGGCGTGAAGCCCTCAGAGCCCTCAGAGATAGGTGACATTTAGGTCGGTGAAAGAACGCTCCAGCGGAAGGTGCATCCCGCGACCACCGAAACGCATCGGACACGTGATGCGTTTGGCATTGAAATTTAGCAAAACCGGAATGTTCCTGATGTCTACAGTGCTCCAAGTCGGCTCTACACGTGGTCCTAGAGATGGCTTTCATTCCATCATCACCAAGTCTTAAGCTAAACCTCCACAGAAACTGTGCTACTTTGACATTTCTTTTGCACCGCCGGTACAATACATTCAGAGAGAGAAAGAAAAGACCTTATTCCAGGTCAGACTAAGAGCTATAGATGTTCCTCCGCCAGGAGGACCATGGCCAGCCAGTGGTGAGGGGATCGCATGGATGCGGAGCAAGAAAAAAGGATGTGCTCTACATTTGCGTACGTAGGGGGGAAATTGGGACATGATAGGTCGGAATGGTAAAGATAAAGGTATAGGCGTGCTGGAGTGATCAAAGTGTTGAGCTGGATGGCCCTGAGGCTGTGTAGTTGTGCAATGGAGCGGAAAGGCTGTGGTGGCGGACAGTGGCGTAGCCAAGAATCTCGTTCGGGGGGGGTTCACGTTGGAGCTCCGCCGTCTCACAGCATTTGTCGAGGGATCAAATACATGAATAATAACTGCATTGCCTTTGCCAAAGATGCTGCAAACAAATTCTTGGACGCTACGCACTGTCAAGACTAGGCAAATATGTATATTTTTATAAAAGAATATATTCTTGTGTCCCGAAAATTGTACCAGAAATAACTGATATCAATGCTTCCAAGTTTTTTGTCTATTTAATAATAAAGAAAATATCACACGAACTTTAGAACTACATCAGTACGAAACCAGCAAAGCAGTTCATGCCGCTGACATGATAAATGTAAAGGCCGTGAAATGAACAAGTTGAGGACAAATATTTTGATGAAACTTTGTCATTTAAGAACCTTGTTTACATTTTTGTACATATGCAACTGCCAGGCAAAATTCTCTGGGACGCTGTCCTTCGTTTCAATGCATTGCGCAGGAGCAGCTGTCACCGGTGGTGTATTCTAATTGAACCGAAATTGTAGTCGCAACAAAGATCACATATAAAAAGCAACAGTTCTGCAAAATATACGTTAGAAATTCGAAGTACAATGGCATACACAAATGCGAAGATAAATCTTGATAAAAACCAAAACGTGTCTCTGGAAACAAAGTTCACTGCATGTATCCACAAAACCTCTCAACAAGATATTTAAATATACGTATAAGTATCCAATAAATCTACGTATCTAAGCAATAGTCTCTGTATACAAGGTGCTTCAGCTAACTTTAGCCAGAGCTTAAAAATATGCCGATGCACTCTAAGACGACGCGACCAAGTGCATGTGTCTCACTTTTGTACGTAGTGTGTCACGCTATCTTTTGTATTTTTCCTTAACTAGGTTTTTAGTCAAGATTAATAAAGCAACTTCTGAAGTAACGAAGCTAGGAAGAAATACCATTTAGAAAATTGCAGGATGGTTCGCAAAACGTCTGAATAAACAGTTTCTGTCTTTGTATACATCAAAATATGTATTAGTGTAGTTCAGCTTACTGATGATGCCCGCGGAAATACAAAACATTAAGTGACATGCCCGTTGCGCGTCGTGATTGCACTGCTCCCAATTGTTCTGCGCACAAACAGCCATAGGCGCGCTGCCGCTTGAAAGACGACAGGGCAACCACGTAGGCGTTGGCAGTGCCATTTACACCGGTGATGTGCTCCCCTCGCAAAAGTTCGTTATAGCGGTAAGCAGACGCAGCGGTTATCGCTTGTGCTGCCGGAAGCAACAGGTCCGTCACTTTGCGATAGCTGTAAGCAAATTGAACATCCCTAAAAAAAACTGTTTTCAGGAGGCTGAAAATGGTAGAATAAGAGTATCCTAAATGACTAGACGCAGCCTTTTACTGAATTTACGTTTATTTTTCATGCACTTTCACAGCAAGCGCTCGAAGAGGTCACCTTCTGCAGCGATACAAGACTGGGATCTTCTGAGAACGCTTGCTGTCGCTGCCTAGAGCACCGTCGGTGAAATGTTGTGGCAGACTTCAGTTATATTCTCCTGTAACGCTTCTGGAGTCGTCGTTTCTGTTGTGTATACGTGATCCTTAATATAACCCCACAAGAAAAAGTCAAGAGGGTTGAGGTCGAGTGACCTTGCCTGTCAAAGGACAGGCCAATTTCGCCCTATCCATTGCCCTGAGAAGGTAACATCAAGCAATGCTCGTGCTTGACTGTAGCTGTAAGCTGGGGCCCCGTCGTGTTCATACCAATTTGCGTCAAGCAGGGCTAGTGGCATGTTGCAGCAGAAGTCTTCAAGCGGCCCTTTGAAGAACTCACATACCTCTTGCCGGTCAGAGTGTTGTTAAAGAAACACGGGGCCGATGACTGTGCTGTCATATATTCGGCACCAAACGGTAAAAGACCAATGATATTGGTGACGGGATCTTCCCAGCCAGTGGGGATTTTGCTCACTCCAATAGTAAGCGTTGTGGATATTTACTTGGAAATTTCGCTAAAAGTTCAGTCCGGATACTTTGGTGAGAAAGTCAGAATCCTGCTCCTCCTGAATCAAAATCCAATTCGCAAAATCGAATCTCTTTTGAAGATTCCTTTACTCCAGGCATTACTGCAACTGCAGGTGATAAGGGTGCAGTCCAGCGGTTTTCAATAGCGTCCAGGCAGTTCAGTGGGACACACCGAGCTGTGCGCTCGCGCTGCGCGTGCTAGCGTGTGGATTAGTCGCCATGAAAGACAAAACGTCGGAGCGAACCTCATTATTTATGACGGAAACTCTCTGCCTCTTTCTTGTGAAGCTGCCGGTTTGCTTCGGCGACTCATAGGTGTTGAATACTGTCATCGGGCTCGGTCGCGTACCCGGGTGCCAGCTTCGAAATATTCTTGCAGCCTGCCGTCTCTGTCCGCCTGCAGCTCCTAGGGCAAGGATCATGTCTGCTTTTTCCTCGTTGGAAAAAGGCATCACGAAATTGCTCGCGCTTTAACAGTCGATGCACTATAGTCTGTTTTATCGCTGTCTGGAACTATACCACCTACTACCACCACCTCGTCAGTCAGTCGCTTTACGCAGCGCAGGAGATAAGGGTTGCTAGCTTAAATCGAACAACCAACGCTCTCACCGCTGCCCTGTCGCTTTTCAAGCGCCACCGCACCTATGGCTGTTTGTGCGCGGAACGCTTGGGAGCAGTGCAATCACGACGCAAAAGTGGGCATGTCACGTTGTGTTTCTTGTATTTCGCGGGCATCCGCAGTGACCTGAAAAACACTAATACTTAATAGATAGATAGACAGAAACTGTTTATTCGGACGTTTTGCAAACCGCGCAACAACTTTCTAATTGGAATTTTTTTCCTAGCTTCGTTGCTTCAGAAGTTAGTTAATTAATTTTGACAAATTATCTAATTAAACAAAATACAATAATAGCGTAACACACTGCATACAAAAGTATGCAGTGTATCACGTCAGTGTATCACATGCATTTGGTCGCGTCGTCTTAGAGTGCATCGGCATATTTTTTAACTCCGGTTCAAGTTAGCTAAAACACCCTGTATAATGCGTCAAACAAGGCAAATAAACATGTTACGCAATCACAGATTCGCAGATCACAGAATCCTAAGGCACGCCGCCCCCCCCTCCCTCCGCTCCTCCAATTCATCGCGCGCGACGGAAGGCGGCGTGTTTCCTCCCCGCTTTTCTCCGTTGCGCGCATAAGACTGACCCACCATCGTCGGCTCACCCCCCCCCCCCCTCTACGCTTTCACTCGCACATACAACATGCGGCGCGCCCTGACGATGTAATCGCACTTGGACTTCATACGGAACATGACGGCGACGACAGGAATGTGCCTTGAGTGTCCATATAATTACTATCGCAATAATATAATAAGAGTATCCGGCAAGTGAAGTGTGCCGTGGCCCATTACTTTTCGCAATAGTAGTAACGAAATCGAACTTTAAGAATGCGACAGTTCAGTGCTCCTCAACAATGTCTATTTGTGCGTGTGTGTGGGGGGAGGGGGCACCGAAATGAAGAAACGGAAAGGAAAGCACGTTGGGCCACAATCGAATGCCTACTTCGGGCACCTAACGTAGCTACCTAAGGACATCGAAGAAAACGTGAGACGCCTGGTCCACAAAGAACCATGTGCATGCTGCTCTTTATCCTACACTGGCGAGATAAAATATTTTCCGTAGACGTCTGCTAGCCAGAAAGCGTCGAAAACTCTCTGAGGCCAAAATCCACTCGGCCAGAGAAAAACGAACGCGCACCGCAGTGCGCCGCGTGGTTGTCAGGGCAACACGTGAAAAACACATGACCTTTGGCTGGCTCTGGCAGCCCGCAGGTAGCGAGAACAAGAAAATTGAAGAGGCTCAATGTGTCCCCGCGAATAAAAATCAAAGTAGAAAAAACAAATAAGAGCGCCGTTATTTTTGCTGGTGTTAGTGCCTTGACACGGATGCTTTGGCACGCAGGTGAAAAAATGTTGATATTCTTTTCTTTGACATGATGGCACAAATGAACCATCACGACGCCTCGTCTCATCGGACCACGCTGCGTGCTCTGTCAACTTGTCTGATAGTGTGTTGATTTGGCTTGTTTCGTTACATGGTCCAATGTGCGACTTCAGAAAAGTGAATGTAGCTTTGGCGTCAAATGTTTATAAGAACATTAAACCCACAAATATCCGGAATTAGAAATGTAAAGCACGACTTTGAAAATGTCAATGCACCTTTCGCATCAAAACTTTATGTGATCTTTATGCCCATAAAGTTTCGAAATTGAAATCCATGCGCTCCGCACATTCCGCGGCCTCTGCGAGATGCCGCGACGAGCCCACTCGCCATCAAAGCACCCTTGAAACTTTGTGCTCGGATGGGGTGCTTTGCGTCATGTGACTCAAGGTGCATGGGCGTTGACACGAAATTCAGTTTGAGTTCACAATATTCATGCCGAAATATGTTTTCGAGCGTAAAAAATACATTCCAAAGAAAATCCAGAATGATTTCCGCGGCGGGGGTTGTTTTGGTCGGCGGTGCATCACAGCATGAAATAATTTAGGGGGGGGGGGAGGGACTGAAGCCCCATAAGCCCCCCCCCCCCCCTTGGCTACGCCCCTGGTGGCGGAAGAGACTGCTATGAATGCCAGAGGTGTTTGTTGTGCTAGTTTAGAGTTTTCTTATAAAAATGTGCCTTGTCTGCTACGGGTGGGTAAGGCCAGGGGATCACAGGCATCAGGCTACTAACCTTGCGGGCAAGCTCATGAGCGAGCTGATTGCTGGTGATCGCCGCATCACCTGGCACCCACACCACAGGAAGGTCGTCATGAAGATTATCGGGGAGCCTGGTGTAGCGAAGAGCCTGGATGGCCACCGTCGAGTCCTAGCAAATGCGATACCGAGGAGAGGAAGGGTGAAGGGTTAGTTCTTGCGTAGCGTGAAGGATTGCGACCAGTTTAAGGGATAGAGTAGAGGTAGGAAGTGAGAAGGGACCTGCAGTAGAAGTGATGGGAATGCCAAGGGGCGTGGGCGTTGTGACACATGCAGTGGAGCTATGAGTTTGGTAGTACGATGCGTCAACGTAGAATGTGACAGTGCCCGGTGGGAAAGGGTCGTGGAAGTGAGCGCGGGCTTGTCGTCGTCCCTCATGAAGATGTGGGGTCATGTTAGAGGGAATAGGGGAACTGCGAGGGGTGATTGTTGGGAAGGGGTCATTGAGGGGTGTGCAGAGGAAAGTCAGTGCGCTGGCTACCAGCCTGCTGCAGTAGCCAATGAGCCTGCGCAGAGCTGGATAGGCGGCCCAGTTGTCAATCCATGGGAGGGGAGGGAGGGAGGGAAGAGAAAAGTAGAAGGTAGGGAGGTTAACCAGAATAACGTCCGGTTGGCTACCCTACACCGGGGGAATGGGAAAGGGGAAAACAAAGATCACAGGGAGAGAGAGGAGGGAAGGAAAGAAGGAAATTGCGGCGAGTTCGCTGACGCGTGTGGTCTTACAGAAAATGCATTAAAAGTCACAGATGGTCGCACAAACCCGTCGTCCTTAAGAAACACAAAAGCGCATTCACCGCTTTATGGGCCGACGGGCGATGGGGGCGGTGTTCCAGCAGCACTTGCACAGAAAGCGGCCGATTGTCCAGTTTTTGAAAAGCTTTCGCAAGTTCTTGTCTCTCAGGAGTGTATCGTGGACAATGGCACAGCAGGTGGTCAATGTTTTCTTCCGTGCCACAGACCTCGCATGCTCCTCTGTCAGTCACTCCAATTAATGTAGAGTATGCCTTTGTGAAGGCAACTCCTAACCAAAGGCGACAGAGAAGCGTAGCTTCACGTCGAGGAAATCCATGGGAATGCGCAAGCACTCTGCAAGGCGAAGAAATAAGCCTGTTACATATAGTTCCCTGTGGATGCGTGTGTTGGGCGAGAGAGAGCGAGAAAATATTTATTTCTAATGAGGTGGGGAGACTTCCTCGTAGGGCGGAACCCTTAGTTCAAGACCCCATTGGCTCGCGCTACTCCGTGTGCCCGCCGGTTCAGCTGTCGCTGCTCTTGCGGGTCTAGGCTGGTCAGCGCAGTCTCCCAGGAGGAAGGTGAAGGTGAAGGAATATGGGAGTAATCCGGACAGTGTGGGCACTCCCAGGTGCAATGATACACTGTGGGCTTTGCTCCACAGTAGGGACAGTATCAGGGATATTGTGTGGGGCGGAAGAGATGAAGATAAAAGAGACAGGGAAATGAATTAGTATGAAGCTGTCGCAACGCGACGGCATCTTTTTGGTTAAGGTAATTATGTGCTGGGGGGCAGTCTCTCCTGCTATCTCTGTAATGCTGTAGAGTTTCAGTGTAGTTGAGTGGTTCTGTCGGTGCGTCGTGTGGGTTGGACAGCTCTTCCAATGGCGCTCGGTTAGCGAGCTCTCGGGCTACCGCATAAGCGCGTTCCTTACCATGGAGAGAGGCGTGTCGTGCTGTCCAGATGATACGCACCCTGTGTAACACTGTGGGTTGTAATGATGTAAGGATGCGGTGTGTGTAGGGTGTCAGCATTCCTTGTGCCAAAATCCTGCAGGCGGGGGCCCTGTATGCTTTGCGGATTAATTACCAAAGTGTAGGATACAGATGAACGCACCGCTTTCTTGGCGTCATCATTGATAGGGACTTGTTTTGGATTCCTCACGTCTCGTTCATGACAAAGCATTTGGCCACCATCGTGGACTTTCTTGCATTTCTCGGCAGGAAGTCCTGGGGCGCAACAGTACCATCAATGTTGCAACTATATAAAGCACTGTTTTGGGGTTTCCTGCGGTACAGCTTACCTGTGCTAGGAAATACTTGCGCTACAAATATGCGCAAACTTCAGAGTGTGCAAGCACAAGCACTCAGAACTTGTCTCGGTCTCCCCAAAACTACGTCATCTATTGCGACAGTGGCCATTGCCGGAGACACTCCTTTGACAGTCTATATAGGGATGTCCCGTGAGCACATATCCGGCACCTGACTCGGATTGCCTCACACCATATTGCTTGCTTGCCAAGCAAAAGTGTTGTAAGAAATCAGTCCTACTTGCCATCGGAATTTACCCCTGCTACACGATTATCAGATCCATTGTGGTGTCTGCACCGGCCGCGAGTGCAAATGACACTTCCAGGAATCAGAAAGAAAGCTGGAGCGCCGTTGCAAGCTTTGAAACAAGCAAATTTGGAACACATTCACGACGTACACAGATTCCGGCAACATGTCTACACGAATGGTTCCGTAAACCTCAACAGCGTAGCTGACGCAGTCATCATCCCGGCAAAATCTGAAGAAATCAAATTTACAACTTCATGCGTGACCGCATCAGCGGGTGCTGAACGTGCGGCGCTCCGTTCTGCACTTGATTTCATTAATCAGGAACCACCGCAACAATGGACAGTCTTTAGTGACTCCAAGGCAACCCTTCAGTGCATACAAAGCTCAATGCGCCATAGACCCAATGAACAACTGGCCTCAGAAATTCGACACATGTATCACCGCAGCCATGACAAGGGACACAACATAATCTTTCAATGGCTTCCAGGACATTGCAGCATCAGCGGGAATGACCACGCCGACGAAGCCGCCCGATCTGCACATGAAAATGGTCAACGTGTCTTGATCCTGCTTTCGCGAACAGACGCTGCGGCTTGGCTGCGACTGATGTCCCATGAATGTACTTTGCGTCAATGGGACTCGAACGCTTTCACCACGTGTCGTTTGCGCTCGTTGTCTCCGGACATACGAATGCACTTACCACCTGGGTTACCACGACGTGAACAGACCATGCTGTACCGTCTGTGGCTAGGCGTTTCATTTACGAACTCTTATGCTTTCTTTATTGGAATGGCCAACAGCTCCACGTGTGCCACATGCAACATCGATGAGACGCTCGCACATATTATGTGTGTCTGACCGCGATATAGTGCCCAGAGATAAGTACTGTGCAGAGTACTGGACCATTTGAACAATCGTCCACTATCAGAACTGAAAGCTTTAGGTCAGTACTCCCACGGAATATCCACGCAAAATGCCCTACTCGCGTTATTAAGGTTCCTGCGGTCTGCGGGGCTTCGAGATAGACTGTAAAAACGCCGCCCCTTACCGCCCTGTAGTGTACGCGGTTTGGTCGTGCTCGCCTCTATTTCTTTTTTATCCCCCTTCCGCTCTCTTTCTCTTTTTATCCCCCTTCACCCTTCCCCTCGTGCAGGATAGCCAACCGGAACTGCCTCTGGTTAACCTCCCTGCCTTTCTATGCATCCTTTTCTCTCTCTCTCTCTCTCTCTGCAGGCGGCCTGTGAATCAGTGACCACTTTGAAGGGTCCATCCGGTGCCGGTATGGTTGAAGCGCATACGATGGCTAAGGCGATAGCAGCCTCTTCCGCCGTGCCGCTGTCCACAGTGTTGAGCGTGGCCGAAGCCCTCAGAATGTCTCTACTATCTAGTACGACTAGAAATAGGGCACGTCTCTGTGGGTACCGCGCCACGTCGGCGTATAGGACCGGTGTGTCCGATGTATCATCGCCAGAATTGAGCCAGGGCTTCTGCTCTTGCCTTTTTTCGACCTTTATGACCGTCCGGGTGCATATTCCCGGGACTTGGGGCCACGTGAATTTTATTGTGAATGCTAAGCGCAAGAAGTGTGAAGTCTTTCTGTTGTGGTTTTCTTAGTGTTTGGCACCCCTGCATTGTTCGTTGGAGACGTTTCAATTGGCTGTAAAGATGACCTTCGACTAGTTCGCGGATGGTGTTGTGCCGGGAGATGTAAGGCAGCTTTATAGAGAGTGCTTAAAGTAGATTGAATGTGATGCATTTGTATCAACATAAGTGTAGTACAGCAGGGAATAAATGATTTTATTCAAGGCAAAGGAAGGTACAAGTTGATTGGCTCTGCGTTCGTCGAGGCTGCCGTGCAGCTTGAACACTCGTGGGACTAAGTGAGTTACTGAGTTGCATGTGATGATCGTGGACTGTTTTGCTCGAATGAAAGAGTGGTCTTGGAGGGGAAAGCATAACATGCAGCAGGATGACGTGGAGGGGGTAGGAGTACCGGCGAGAGTGGGAGAAAGCAGGGGGTTCACAGACCGTCGGTGCTTAATAGCGGAAAGGAGCAGCAGCCCAGATTTCTCTGGAGCCACTTGCATACCGGAGCGGGAAAGGAATACGGCAATGAGGTTCAGGCCGCATTGTAGTGTGAATTACACCTCCTATGGTGACCCGTGAGTACACCAAAGGGTTATATCATCGGCATAGAGAATGGACTATAGGTGGGAAATCTCAGGCGAGGCTTTTGCGAGAGGGGCTAGCCCGAGAATAAAAAGGATTGGAGAAAGCACGGACCCTTGCGATGTTCCACGAGTGAGTGAGTTGGGCGGGGATAAAGTGGCTCCGAATCTGAACTGAGTTTGTCCGGAGCGGAGAAAAGAAGAAACGTAAGAGTCGGGATCCACAGCCGGTGTCTTGGATGGGAAAGAGTATAGCGTTATGAAGTAGGGTACCGAAAGCTTTGCGCACGTCAACACTGACAAGTGCATGAACTTGACACCTGGAAAGTTGGAAGAAAGTTTCCTGGAGAAGAAGAAAGAGGTCTTCAGTAGACATGTCGGGGCGGAAGGAAGTGAGTATCGTCGAGAAGGTCCGTAAGATGGCGAGTCATGCGTTCCATGGTTTTCTCTACACAGGAAGTCAGTGAAATGGGTCGCAGGTTGTAGAGGGTGGTAGGCTTGCCGCGCTTTTGTATAAGAGTGTTTATGGAAGAAGTCCAATCATCGGGAAGAGTGCCGGTGGTCCAGTGTTTATTTATTTTTTGTAAAATAAATTCTTTATTCGAATCAGGTATGTTCTTCAACAGGGAGTAGGTGATGTCCGCACACGGAGTGGTTCCAACCTTGTTTTTAGCCAAGGCTCGTTCCAGCTCGGGCAGAGTGAAGGGGCTGCCCAAATCGCTATTAGAAGGCCCTGAGCATTCAGGGTATAAGGAAGGAAGTACCCGAGGGATGTTCATATCTGTGACCTGTTGAAGGAAGGAAGTATCCCCATGCTCGGAGGGATGTTTTAGATTTTGGGAAGAGGAGCTGGTTGAGGGCGAAGGAGGGACCGGAGGAGCAACCAGGCTGATTGAGTGTTGGAGGGAAGAGTTCATAGAATAGCATATGTGATTCCAAATTGTTGTGTGAAGGGGGAGCAGTGAATAAGTATGTCAGTGTTCAGTATGCCTAAGGTATGTCTAAGCTGGTTGTTGTGAGGTTGTGCACGGATGCCACTAAAGAGCTGTTACATATGGAAGTAACGTGGATGGAATGTCTTCCTGCTCATAAGAAATATCAGGGCGAATATAATTGGAAGGCAGCGGTGTGGCGGGGTCGTCTTTCAGAGCTGATAGCCTGGGAAGTTCTTGGTGTGCCTTGTCTCTTGTAGTAAGACAAAGTGGGGTAGTTTGGTTTGCGTAAGCAGCCATTGCTGGAAGGGTGTGCAGTTTGTGAAGAGGCTACGACAGTTTTACTGAGTTATTGTGATCACCATGATGCTGGTTATTGGAAGGGTTAGGTGGAGCGAGAAGGGTGGCTGGCCTAATATTGGGGGCCAGGCCTACTGACGAAGCGGGTACGGGGTCGGTGCGCTCGAAGGGGTAGTGTTCGTCTTCCATATAGCCTGGGGCGTTATTAAATACTTTGTTTATGGTGGAGCTCAGATTGTTAAGGGATTGTGTGAGGTTTCAAATGACCGGGTAGAGGTTGGAAGTACGTTGATCTTGTGTCTCGATGCGCTCTCGTTGCATCTCAACGAGGAATGTGAGTGCGGCTACGCGGGAAGTAAGCTGTCAGTACCAGCTCCAGCTGTTCAAAGCGGCAGGGAGAGGTGCATGTTGCAGGTGTGGTTGTGGAATTCGTCGGTGACCTTGCCTGTTGTACAGGTTTCTGCAGAGACAAATCTTGTTTGGCCGGAGCTGGCTTCTGGCATACCGCAGGCTTTGGTTGTGCAGCCGATGCGGGTTGAATCACAGAGGTGGGTAGCACCTGAGTCAAACGCGAGCGTTGCTTCCCCCTACCCAGATGGGCGTGTGTCAGAAGTAGGTGTGACGAGGCGGACGTCTCGGATATAGATGAAGGATTGGAGGGTTTTTCTCTGGGTTGTGATGTGTTCAGACTCTCCCACTTCACTACTGTCTGTCTTGGAGGCGCTCCTTCTTGGCCGCGTTGGTGCAGGCTTCATCCCGTTGCTTCTGAATGAGGGACATTTCTGTAAAGAGTGCGTGGTGGCCTTGACAATGAAGACACCATGGTGCGCAGGAATGTGGTTCATCCGGCTGGCTGATGGGCCTGGAGCAGGTGGGGCACAGGCGCTTGTTTCAGGGGCAGGCTCTCGCGCAGTTTCCATATTGCAGGCAGATAGTGTAATGATGGGCCCGAGGAATGTGGAGACGACAGCGGAATTCGTGTCGATGGTAGTACATGGAATATGGAACGTACATGCCGGGGAAAGTGATCACGGAGGAGTTCGTATTTCCCATGCGGCGGGTTAGTAGGATATTAGCTTGATAACAGTCTAAATCACGCAGAAGTTCCTCGGGGGTGGCATCAGGGGCAACTACGTGGATCACCCCGCGGCACGAGTTGGTGGGCGCTGCGAGGTATGGAGCTACCGCATATGTGCATCCAGCTAGCGTAATACTCTCAACGCTCAAAAAGCGGCTGACGTGTTCGATGCGATGGGTCTTGAGAACGGCTAGGAAATGGTGATTGCGTAGATGTACTGAAACGTCGGCATAAGTATGCACTGGTAGCTTTGCCGCTCGAATGAAAGCTGGGAGTATATCCAGCAGATCTACGGGCTGCCGGAAGGTAACGCTGGCACGTGAGCACCGACCACATGGAGATAGAAGCTTGGGCGGGCAGCAAGTCGAGGCTTTCGAACTTTTCTGGGCGTTGTCCACTCTCCTTCAGGGTCATTCGACTCGATTGGCGTTGGAGTGGAGGTGGTACTAGGCGTCAGCGTGTTGTCAGAGATGCCGGCGCGCCGCGGTGGTAGGCCAGGGCTAACGAGGCCGTCACCGCTTCAAAACTTGAAGCGGCAATACTTTTTAGCAGAGGGAGTGTAGGATGAAAAGAATGGTGTCGGAAGAATGCAAGTGACTTGCCAGTTCCGAAGAGTAAGGTATTCTTCCGGATCAGACGACTTCTAGGACGATTTGGCTGGATGATGCGAGCGCGACACGAACGCCACATTCAGGGGCAGGCTCTTGCCGCGTCCCCCTAATACATTCGTATCGTTCAGATATATTCACATTCCGCAAGTGGGGCTGTTTAGCCCAATAAGAGATGATGATAAGTAATGGGGCGTCAGAGGCCTTTTCTTACTATGAGCCTAAAGAATTAATTACCAAACATTGCCTGACAGACTTTTAACTATTGACTGTAAATATAAACCTCAGAGGAGAAATTGTAGAGCGTATTGAAGGCATCAAAATTGATTTCTTTCCTTGAAATTATTTTAATTTTTCGGGGCCTCAAGAGAAACACGCGAGATCTGAGTAGGTACAACGTGACAAGGCACTAGCCGGCTGCGAAATTTGCGTCAACTTACTGCCTTCAGCGCAGCCTTACGCGAAAATCTCGACCTGTACGCTCACACTCAAGTGCGAGAGCACTGTCAGAGATTCAATAGTTGCCACGCGCTATTACTGCTGTATCCTGTGGCTCCATTCGCACCTCTAATGTCGCAGACAAGCTATTCAGAAGGAAAGACATACTGGGCTCAAATCCATGCTGTGAAAGTGGTCCCATCGGATCCGATAGACGAATGTGACGTAGCCTTGAACTCGGCCCTGCCGATCCTGAGCACGACGCTGTTGTGGATATTGACGTTGCTGTTACCGTCGCCGTTCACCATGTTCATGCTGTTCTTTGGGAGCCCTGACTATGCGGGGCCTTTCCATAGCGCTATCACAACACAAATGAAATCAGTTGCAAGGTGGGTTCTTCTTTTACATACCGAAGGGTAGCGCCGTCACTCCCTGCTTCGCATGCTACAGTTGCCGCTTCCCGGCAACTGAAGCTCACGGAACTGTAATCGTTGCCGGAAAGCGTATGCGGCGAACGATATGCGCGAAAGCAGGATTTCTGGTTCTTTTGCCCCCTCCCATGGTCGCCGCCGCCAATGCCGCGAATACGCGCAGGCGAGCGCCGTGTGGTGGTGCTGTAAGGAGCCCAGTGGCGCACGCGGCTGCCGCCTTCCGCGGTGATTGGTTGATTTGTCAGTCGACGCAGAAATCTCGGGATCCTAGTCATATACAGCTTCGTTCTAAATAGCGCTCGTGTGTCATGCGTTGAGTGTTTGTTAAAGAACCCCAGGTGTGGTATGGCATGGTAAAACTTTAATGAAGTCCTGCATATCGTGAGCCTTCCCGAAGCGGTACGCTCCCACGTGGGAACTGGAAGGCCGAGCCACTCGGCCGCATCGGGGGCCTGCTGGACAGCCCAGAGTTGGTCAGGTGGCCAAAATTAATCCAGGGCCCTCCACTACGGCTTGCCACAGCTTAGGATCGGGGGTCGGCATATAAGGCCCCAGAATGTAATTTTTTCGACAAGATCTCATTGCAAAAGTGGAAGCCATTTCATTCGATGCCTCTCGGTTATTTTCGGCCTATCCATACATTATTTCTGCTTGCATCGTTGATGACTCGTTTCGAACGTCTAAGAGGGCACGGATCTCGCTGCGCGCAAGTGCCCGGTCACTTGGCAATCTTCCCGCATCGCGGGTGGTTTCTTTGCAACAGGCAGTAATTAAAACTGCAGCAGCTCTCTTCTAGAATGCGAATCGTTTGGATATTTCTCAATTTCTCAAGATTCTGTGCGTAAATAAATTTTCCACTAATTTTGTAGATTCATCTTGTTTAAAATGACGTAAGCTCACAGCAACATACTTCAATTGGTTCAAGAGATAAAATAAAAATGCTGAGATGGTTGCATTGACATAGCAGACAATTCGCATTTTAAGGATTTGCACCCTTAGCTGAAACATAATCACCACACACACACACACACACACACACACACACACACACACACACACACACACACACACACACACACACACACACACACACACACACACACACACACACACACACACACACACACACACACACACACACACACACACACACACACACACACACACACACACGCACACACACACACACGCACGCACACACACACACACACACACACACACACACACACACACACACACACACACACACACGCGCACACACACACGCACACACACACACACACACACGCACACGCACGCACACGCACACACACACACACACACACACACGCACGCACGCACGCACACGCACGCACGCACGCACACACACACGCACGCACGCACGCACCAGTGTTTCCTCTAACTCGATGTGTGGGACGTGAGCCAAAAAGTGACAGCTTTTCTTTTTCTGTTTTCCTCATTTCCACTTGGTTCTGCCACTATAGCCCCTTGCAGTGGACGCTTGCAACGCACCGGCAGATGCGCCGCTGGTAACAGGCAGACGATGACCGGCCGTTGTGATCTATGCGTAAGCACACAACGTTCATGCTATTCCCTCGTTCACGCAGCTCACCGCCGTACATCTTCCTGTACTAAAACCATAGTATAAAAAATAAACGGCGGAGCGTAGTGAAAAGTGTCAAATAATTTCACCTAGCTTGCAGTCGGTGTGCTTGTTCTCCGCCACACACAGTGAGTTATTGTGTTCGCTCGTTAGCTTGGTGCTTTGGTGCGTCCGCTTTTCAGATAGTCTCTTGACATTTTTTTTAATCCTTTCATGCAGGAGTTTTATTGAGCTATATGTAATTTTAATCGCCCAGTAATATGACATTTTTGCATGTCACGCTGCTCATCTAGTCAGAGAAAAAGAGACCCGGGCGTGTCTGTCCACGAGGTACCTTCCCACAGCAGCTTGCGTGACCAGCGGCTAAGGCAATTTCAAGTAAGGATTAAGTACCATCAAGTTATCATGTAGTTAGTGTGCTCTGTAGTGTGCAGTCAGAACTTCCATGTTGGGCACTTCAGGGAAGACCAGCGAAGCGGCTGCTAAAGCCAGTTGTCGTGCCCTGTGTTTTTGACAGTTTTCGATGAACTCAGACCTCCCTGAACCACGACCTCGCGCGCGGCTTAGAGCGCGGAACATCGCGGAAGATACCGACCTGGCCTGCCGGCATGAAGCTGCACTGAACGGAGTCACGTGACTCGAGATGTACCTTTGCGAGTGCTACCCCGCAGTAATGGCTAACAACGCGTTGCCAGGCATCTAGTTAGAGGAGTCGCTGCCCAATTACAGACACACAGATAGACACACGCACCTACACACGCGCACATACAGATTATTATTATTATTATTATTATTATTATTATTATTATTATTATTATTATTATTATGAAAGCATATAAACATTTGACAGCTAGGAAAGGCAAAGCGAGGAGCAGGCTGACAACTGCCGCCGCAAGGGGCACCACGCCTGCCGGCTCTTCAGAAAAGAGGAAGCAGAAACACATAAATGGAAGATAGCAAGAAGGAAAGGGAAAGAGGAAAGAAAGAAATAATGATGACAAATCTCAAATAAGAAAGCAAAACACACACAGTACAGGTCACGCGAGGTAACCTGTACTGTGTGACCTCGTCACTGCAGGTCACACTACTAAATAACGCTAAAATAAAAGTAGCGTCTGAGGTCTGGTCATTTGAAAACAGAAATATGCTACAAACGTGAACCTAAGTTGGTTACTTCTAGAAAATGAAGGAGAGCGCGATAAACTTGACCGCGTCGAGATGCCCAGCCACTGGGGTACAAACATTCGTCGAGTGTCTTACACCGCAAGCCAAGGAGATAATAGTCCCCCATTAGCGACGTGCAATGGGCAATGAAAGCGGGACACTGAAATGTCAGGCGCTGAAGCGTCTTGCAGCAACCGTAAGACGTACACGATGGACTGGCCATACGTCCTTGTAGGTATACACGTTCGCACCGTTCACGCAGCCAACCCTTAGCTTGTGTAGTTGCGCTCTAGCGCGACGAGGCAAGCCTTGACCGCGAACACGGGGTGGGAACGTTCCATTTGCGACGCGCTAGTCTGGATTCTGTTTGAGTAAGTGGTGTGTCTGCCCATATTTCTGGGCAGACGGAAACATTATGAGCGCAAGTTGAAGCCAGGCGATCAGCCTCACACACACACACACACACACACACACACACACACACACACACACACACACACACACACACACACACACACACACACACACGCACACGCACACGCACACGCACACACACACACACACACACACACACACACACACACACGTACCTCCCCACAGATGCACCACACACACACACACACACACACACACACACACACACACACACACACACACACACACACACACACACACACACACACACACACACACACACACACACACGCACGCACGCACACACCCACACACACACACACACACACATGCATGCACACACACACACACACACACACACACACACACACACACACACACACACACATGCATGCACACACACGTACCTCCCCACAGATGCACCACGCACACACACATGCTAGCGTGTCTTTTTGTTCTTAAGTTTTAGAAGCAAATTATCGCTTTTTGGTTTGTGCAGTGCGAAAACGCGCAAGTCTGCTAGAATTTATTCATTAACTGCCTCCGGTAACTCTAATGGGATTCTTCATGCTTTGAACAACGACCAAACACTACGAAATATACATTAAAAAAAGAAAAGAAATGAAGCAAACGAACTTCAGATTTCAGAGATGGAATGGAAAAGCAGAAAGAAATAATTCAACATTAAACGGCTGAAGTCAGGGTAGCGAGGAAAGTTTTCAGACGGACTTAATAAATGACTTCTTCTGCGCCTATCTCGGAACACTTTCGTATCATCACGTCCGTCTGGTTTTTTAGTTCCCCTTCAGCATTTACGTGCTCAAAAACCGTGGAATATCTATGACCCTGTTGCTGTAATTATATATGCCACTCGTTTCCTTCTGACGTAATATATCGCCTTAAGCGAAAAACTCATACACAAGAAGCGGAAGGAAATATGTTGCAGGCTGCGAGGCTCAAGGCTGCATAATTAAGGGTTGCCGTGCTCCGATGCTCTAACACGTCATTTTACTTTAGTATGGCTCCAGCAGCGCTCGCTCTAAGTTTTTTTCCGGTGGCTGGGCTGCTGTTTTCTGTTAAATTCTAGTGTCTGGTTGTTAGTGTAGCTTTTCCTTTTCCTTTTCGTTTTTGAACCGTACTGCTGTGTCTGCAAACGCTGCACAAACTCTGAAGCCATTTTAGCGCTTTTGGTAGCTATGTAGTTTCAGTTTGCTGATAGCGTTCTCTTCTGTGAGATAAAAGAAGGCCTTCGGTAAACGGTCTGCTTTCTAACAATATTAGAGCATTTCAGATACTCCGTTCGCCTCGTGAAACACTGCATTATTTATCTCTATATTATAGCGCAAATGCTATCTTATCCTATGCATTTGCCCAGCGGTGTTCTGAAAACATGCGCCGCACTTGAAGGAAAAAAGAACGAAAAAGAATGAGTGAATGAGAGAACGTCTTGGCGCCACGTAAGTAAAAACAAAATCAAAAACAAGTGCGGTGCTTTGGTTAAGGCAGTTATAATGATTATAACCTTCCTTTGTTGCCTCACGACTAACGTTATGGATGAAAAATGGTGCAGAATTCCGCTTCCCCGTACCAGATGTTTATGCAGTCTCCTTGCGAGGATGAACTACGCGGAAGCGCAGTTACCTATTGTTTTACAGCGAAGCTGTTAGCCTCTAGCTGGTCGGAATTTTTAGTGTCCGCGTCTGTTAGTAAAAATGGGGGCCGATCCCGGTGGCCGTGGAGTGCTAGGCGCAGTGTCTCGTACCCCGTAAGGCAGAAGCTTCACGCACTCTGCAAATTGAAGCGAACAGTGGATACATTCTTTGGAATCACGCGTGCAACATACACAGCAGCATACGTGTCAATAAAGAACACGCACAAAACAAACATCCGAACCAGATAATTGATGATAAGGTGCTCCTGGTAACAATGCGAAGAACGTAGTGCTCCCCGCGTACGTTTTCCGGTAAAGAGTGTTGCTGCGCTAGCTGCCGCGGCGACGGCAGCTTGCGACGTGGGGAGTCACGTCTCTAGCCTTTCGTATAGAAAAAGAACCAGTCTAGCAATTGATTTGAATGTTGTTGCTGCACCACCAGCACCGTCAAAAATACCATTAGTCCCATAAATACTATTACTGTAAACCAATAAAGCATTGCTTACCCCCCTCAGCAGTTGAAGTGGTGTTCTTCAACAACTTCACTGGATATCCACTTTCGCAGGGCCGGGATGGAGAGTGAAGTTTTTATTATGCATGTTACGAAGGCAACACCGTATCTAAAGAAAAAGGCAGGTGCTGCCATACATTTCTTGTCTTCATAACGCGGATGCCTCAGCCAGCAGTGATATGAGGCCACGTCTTCTATATCTTCTTGGCGACTGCTTCTTATATGCACATGACATCTCTGATCTAGAAGTCTATTTAAAGCATGACACGAAACAAGCAGATAGAGCGATGCTTCGGCTGTTACGTTTGCTCAACGGAACTAGTGTTTAATCGACGTTTTGTATTTGTGAATGTAACCAAAATGAGTGGTACATTAGCCACGAGTTCAAATTAGACATTATGTGTGTCTCGTCTGGAGCGTGTCTTGGTTCTTCCTGCTTTCCTTTTGTCTCGCGAATAAGCTGAGAGTTGATCACAAGCGCAGAGAGATAGCGCTCCCTTGCCTTGCACAGTCAACTGCGCAGCCAAGCGTATACGAAGCCAAGCAAAGGGGAACTCCGCCCATTATAAAGAAAAAAAAAGCAGTTTCGAAACATGCCAGAATTGCGGGGCGTCCTGAATTCCACACTGACAAATAGCGCGAACAAGCGGACGTTTAGTTGCAACCACAGTGAGGGCTGTGCGTGCCTGTTTTGCACTACCAGTGATCCGCCTTGTCGAGCTGTGTGCGCCAGTGCGGAATGACCACACTCCGTCACCATCTGTCTGCGTCTGGCTTCCTTTTGCGCGCAGTATCTGCACACATTTGTATCGGTGCACCGTCGGTGCGTGTATCTCTGGAAGCGACTCAATGGCAAAAGAAAAAGAGAACAAAGTCTGTGGCTGGGGGAAAAAAATTAAGAAAACAGACGACGAGAAAGTGAGGGGCGGACGCGCATTCTTGTCGACAGGGCCACCACAGCAGCCACTTACTGCATAAGCAAGTAAAAAAAAAGGTAAGAACGAAACTCACAAACGCACGCTAAGTCAAAAGTATACTAGCCGGAGCGCCCTGCTGTGCAGCGGAAATGCACAATTTCTTCTTTTTTTTTTCCCTATCCACGTTCTCGCCTTTGGTGCTCTGTACCATTTGTTTATTGCGTTCCGATTTGACATTTACTTTGTTTCTTTATTGCGTACAATGTCAGTTGTGGTGTGTAATACTGTCGGAGTATGGCACGAGCGAACAGAAGTATGGTACAGGAGGAGGGAAACCACGTGGATGAGAAAGGATGCTACGTGACTCCCGTGCCAGCACCACTCCTCGCGAACAGGGAATACACGCCGCTTTCTCTTCACTTGACCGCTTCTCGGCGCCATTACTTCGAGTATTGGCGTCGCCTTAGCTTTAGGTACGTGCGAGTACGCGGCGGGCGGGTGCGTTCTCGGGAACGTTCGAGGAAAAGTTTTCCCTTCGGATTCCGGCTTTGACTGCGCCTCTGTGTATACGTGTCTCTCCGCCAGCTTGTGTGCGGCCTAATGTTATTGTTGGCTTTCCTCGCGTGGGTGCTCTTGCTTTTTGTCTGAGGGGCTGAGACAGTTCGGTCTTCTGACTTTTCGGTTTTCTCACCTCCGTGGCAGCCACGATTCATGTTGCACAATAAGGTCAGCGTTATGAGGCCTGTCCTTGTTGCATGCGTGTCCTTATATGAGAGCTAAATATAAGGGCAAAGCTTGAGTAAAGCTTCCGACTGGCTAAATCAGGGGTCTCCAAAAGCGTTGGCCAGAGGGCCACATTGGCGACCAGTGGCGGTGTTGAGTTCCGAACAATAAATAAATAAATAAATAAATAAATAAATAAATAAATAGTGAGAAATAAATTTGTGAAGATAAGTAACTATACTGGACGTAGACTAAAAACTTCATCCCAATAAATGACGCCCCCTTCTTCAAATAATTTATTTATATTAGCGGCGTCCACCTGCTGGCATAACGTTCAGAAAAGGAGCCAAACTAATATTTTAGATTAGGATTTAACATTTACTATAATGTCCCTGTGCGTAATAATATCAATGCGTTTGTGCTGAGAAACGAGCTTGTTCATTTTCCGAGTTGCGCACAGTTTTTAATTTTTACTTGTTCACAGTTATTCTATCTGCACCAAGCAGATCTACAGAACGTTGAGGTGGTCTCGGAAGTGTCGCCATTATTTACAAAGTGTTCTTTCTTTTACTGGTGTGTCTTACCGCAACTTCGGCATTTATGCAAATCCGTGTTGACTTTTGTGCGTAGTTAGTACGCTTCAGTAGGGATGAAGCGTAGGTCAGTTGGCGCAGAACCCTCAAGAATTAAATAGCACAATACACCTGACAGAGAGCACTCGTGTTGTTTCGTCTTGCTCTCTGTCTTTCGTATCTTGTTCTTCGCAGTGTTTACGTTTTCAGTTCTGCCAGAAAAGACACCCCGTGTAAGAAGGACTATAGGGTTAACAATTAAGCTTGGACCTGGCCATGATATTTTTCTTGGAGCGTTGCCCGTGGTAAAAGAATACTCTCAGAAATGTTCTGCTATGATAAAGCTCTAGTTTGTCTCTCTATGGAGACGCATACGCGTCATAATTCTACAACCTACCGTGAAGGCTGTTGTGAAATCGGGGGGTCTGTGCAGCCAATGAAGGTTCCATGGGTGGTGCCATGCCAGGGGCCGGGAGAAAGAAGGGCTTCGAGCGACGTTGAAGATCATGAAAAAAAAAAAACGATTATATTCAAGGAAAGTACATGGTTCAGTTTTACAACACGGCTCCAACTATCGCAGCACACTAAATGCTAGGGTCTTTGCATGTACGAGCGTCCCTCTTTTACGGCCGTCCGGATCCGCTTTTTATGCCCTTTTCTTCCTCCTTTCCCTCGTTGAGGGAATTCACTGGCCAATCACAAACGCCGAATCGTTCACCACCTCTGTCGCCCCTCACTGGTCTTCAACGTGCTGCTCGGGTCTCCAACGAGGTGGACCTGTCTCCAACGTGTCACAATAGGAGGCAACCACGTGGCAAACTGAACCTGCTGTCGACGCTTCCCCGGGGTTCTCGACGATGGCCCTGGCATCGATCAGTGGCCTCTTCGAGACGGCCAGGAGAGGTGGCGTTGCTGTCTTCAAGCGAGCTGCCTTGAAGTGAATAATGAGGCGTGAACATCAACCGTGACAGCTGCGTGTCGCTGGTGGGGCATACCCCGCTCTGAGGGACCACCAGGCACAACAAGGCTGAGCACCGAAACTCGTGTTTAGTTACTGCAGTACTACAGTAGCATTGCAGTATTTCACTGAAGAATGGATTTACAGAAGCTGGGCTAAAGAATAAGCATCGAAGTCCCTGGTTTTTGCAAGGCGGAATTTCATTTTGTTAATAGGCGAAATGAAGGTCCCTATGACTGTAAACGACGAAGATTTCGAGCGGGCGCGTTGTGACTTGAATTAGCGAAGTGATCTCGATGCTCATTCTCTGACGTTTCAGCAGGCGACATTATAAAACAGACGATGATGAAGGCTATAGTCATGGTTCCCGTCATACGCAGCGAGAAGCATATACTATTCCAGCAAGTGCCCGTACTCCATTGGTCACTGTGTAACGAGCGGTATGCACACTCTTGCCTACATTCTGGATTGGAGATCCTTTCTTTGAAGGTTAGCCATCCTACGCTGGTGGATGAGTGCATTTTGTGACCCTCGAGTAAATCCGTGCATCGCGAAGGGTCGCCGACACGGGCAGTTCTTGTACACATGTTAGTGTAGGAGCGGTACGTGAACTTGGCACACATGTTCATTCCATCATTTATAATATCAGCTAGGCCCTGCTTTTGCAGCCTTTTCCCCTCTACTGTTGCACATGTTGCAGCATGAATGGAGAACACTGCATTAGCGATTACCCAGTTGCATTTGTGATAGCTGATCGCATGGTAGCAAGATGTGAGCGGATAATAGTATCGCATTCATGCGCTTTTGCCTGAGGCAATGTGTACTCGGAGGCCAAACTACTCCGCGAAAAGGGCCTTTAATTCGCTATTTTATTAAGATGCTTGTGCATAAAACATGCACATCATATGTGCAAGTTTTATCTCATGATTTATTGTTTGATTACGCAGAACAGATTTGCGTTCACTGGCACTACTTTCTCTGTCAAAAATGAAGCACACTACCCGGCCTGTCATACGACGAAACGTCGAGATCGGTCCAAGCAATGCTTCGCTTTTAAGTGTGTCAGCTTGGGTGGGGTACGCGTTCTTTTACCATGCAACAAGTTACTGTATTGAACAATCACTAGACCTGAATCGTCTCTTACACAGACTCGACCCGTCATTACCGTTGCTGTCACCTGTAGATATCTCGCGATGTAACGCAACAATGCTGCGTCGGCTGTAGGTCGATGCAGACCTCACCGAAGTCCAGTGAGCGTGTGCTCGACCCTCGTTTGTCCAGAAACCCGTGCGAAACATGTAGCACCTAAAAGCAATGGCTTGAGCGCCCGTCTGGGACCTGTTACGCCTTGTCTAGTGCACCACCACTGTCTCTTCCCTTTCTCCATCTCTGTCTTTCACTACGACATCCCCGTCTGCACATGCGGGATAGCCAAGTGTACAAAGCCTAGGTAACGAGGCCCTGAAACACTTTTTGAACATAGCAAAAAAAAAAAAACAACAGTGTCAATATCTAGAAGAGACTCCCGTGAACATACGAGACAAATATTATTGCAGTACATGCAGCAGGGAATTTACAGTCTCATGCCAAAAACACTGCAAGGCTGCTTGATCTCGCCTCCGCCATGTCGGCATGCCGCTTCATTGCAAGTAGCGATGCATACCAACAGCTATTGGCTGTTTTCGTTACCGCGAGACCATTCTCAGTAATGCTAATTTAGAGTTAATATAAAATATATATCTCTGTCATCTCATACAGACAGAAAAAATACTTCATCTTTGCGATGCTGTTCTACACACGGCCGCGCCTGGCCTCCGAGATGGCAGCGGCCCGCTTCGTAGCCTGTATACAGCGGCCGCCTCTGGGTGCCGCGACGATCCTTCTCGCCTCCGAGACACTAAAGTTTCAAGCGGCGCTCAACCGTACAATTAATATCACCAACTCTAGAGCAAAAGTTCCCCATAGCGCCCATGTATTGAAGTCGACAACCTCAAGGGCGACGCCATGTTGCTACCGTATGCAGGCGCGCCGGCGCAGACGACGAAATGCGATTCCGACGACACGCGCAATCAACGCGATCCCGAGCTTCCGTAAATTTTAGGCACCATACATTTTACATTCAAATCTCATAAACAACCACTGGTCTTTCTGAAAAATGTGCTACGTTTCGATTATTGCTTTTGCGTAATGTATTTAATATTCGTAGCGCTGCAAAAATGAATAATAGCCACATGGCGGTGCCCTTACGGTTGCCGCTATTCTCGCCCAGCTTTTGCTCTAAAGTTAACTTACTAAGTCAAAGTATGGGCTGTGGGCTGTGCCCTCCTGGTTTCTCCCCTCAGTAATTTCCTGCGCTATAGTGGAGATGAAATAAGAGAATAGCCGCTCATCATTTCAATAACTGCGTCTAATTCCGCTTATATCTGAAAGATTCGATGTTTTAGGGCGCAGAACTTAGACACCCGTTCCTGCGTTTAGCGTCGGCGTCCCGCAGCGTGACCGAGCGAATGAGCATAGCGAAGGATGAAACAGCGAACGCGAAGCGCAGCGGGGAATGAAAGCCGGTGATGGAGAAGAGAGTGCGAGGAGGGAAGCGGAGAAGGGAAGCGGAGGAGGAGGGTATGGCGAAACTATGAGAAGAAAAGCGTAGTGCCGCACAAGACGGGCTCTGCGGCGACGACCGCTACAAGATGGCGCCAGAGTAGAGCGACGTCGACTGTTCACTGATGACGCCATCAATAAGGCATGCGGCGAGAGCGTCCACCGATACTATATATGGAAACGAGGCGCTGCACGAGCGGAGGTCTGTTTGTGGTGGCTACTGTGAATCCCGCACACGCGTCACCCATGCGCTGCCTCTCGCGATCTCCCCATTAGCGAGGCAGTTGCGTCACACATCGCTCCGTTGTCAACGTGCCACACGAGACAGATTGTCCCCACCAGCCAATATATCGCGAAATGAAAACATGTATAGAGCTGCGCTGAAATGTCGAATTCGGAAGAAAAAAAAACTGCATTAGGGAGGGTAGTGTGTGGAACGCTGCTTTTTTGTCTCTGCGAATTTCGAGTTATCTTGTGGCAGACGCGGTTCTCGTAACTACGGCGATGGCTGGGGAGTCAGCTGAGGGGCGCCAGGTCATTCCGTATCAACAGCGGCCGCTCCGAGAAAGTGGTCTAGCCACCCGAGTGACACTGACAGCGAGGACACTGTGATCTACTCAGCAACCATTGATGACACCTTGGATGACAGTGACTTCATGCCCGCAGTGAAGCACAAAGCAAAGAGAAGACTCGTCAGCACATCTCGTTCCGCAAGTAAGACAACTGTGATCTCGACGCGAAGGTTATCGGACCACACACTTTTATTTGTGCCTGTTGCTGTTAGCGACACTCTAAACCGGCTCAATCGCCAAGCTACATCTGTGACGCTCGAGTCCTTTGTTTCTGGTCAGATGAAAGATGTAAGAACCAACGCCCTTAAGAAAATTCTCGCTATAGACGTCACAAACCGCAGTGCGCTAGACGTTTTGAGCAACGTTAAGGTGCTGCATAACCTCAACGTACGCTGCTATAGATAAGGCGATCGCGACTCTACGGCCGGTGTTGTGTATGACGTAGCCGATTCCATCAGCGATGCTGACTTCCATATACTCATCAAGCTAGCGACAGAAGGAATTGCTATATTGCAAGCCCGTCACCTAGAGAATCTGCACTGCTTGAAGCTAAGATTTAAAGGTGACATCCTACCCTCAAACTTCAAAGTCGTTCACTTTCGCAAAGTAGTATGCCTTTTGGGTCAAAGCCACTTCATTGCCGGAAGTGTCAAAGGATAGGGCACGCTAGTGCGGTTTGCACAAACGCTGCCGTGGGCTCACGATGCTCTGGTTCGCACAGCTCCGACGCCTGTCGTGCCGAAAACCAAATGTGCGACAATTGTCAAGGCTTTCACGATGCATCTTCAAAGAATTGCTCACTCGTGAAACATTAGGTAAATGTCTTGAGGCAAATGGTCAGGGATAGTTCATCGCACAGGGAGGCTGCCGCTAAAGTGCGATGTCGGCGTTCCCATCGGCGGAGATCTAGGAAATCCACTGGTATTTCTAAGGATGCAGCGCGTCCAATGACAGTCCACACACTTCCACAGATAACTAGCAATACTAGCAGTGAGGATCCTAAGCAGAAACTCTCCAATATCATTGCCTCATGCGAGGAGAGGCCACCGTTGCCACGGCTAGACCAACCAGCAAGCAGCAACATGTAGCATACTCGCCGAATCATGCTTCACTTTCATACAACAACGGAGACGACAACAAACAAGTTGTCCCCATGACAGGAGCCTTTACGAGCCCGCTCCGAGTACTACTTACTGCCATACACACTCCGGCTGCTCGAGGTGCGCTTCAAATACTGAATGCCCTTAATCCGGTACTGTCCAGTTTTGAGAAGCACCATGAAAGGCTGCTGGTGTGCACTCATTCCCTAAAGAAGCAAAAGAAGTGTGTATCTTCCACTGGGTTTCCAGAGGCCTTCAATCCCCTATTTCGGACTTTCTTCCCTTTATATTTAAGAAAAAATTTCCATTCATCGTTTTGCGTGAGCGCAACTCCGAGAGCGCCATCCGCCTATCGCGATATGAAGCTTTCATGCCTGCCACCTGTAGCAACCTCAGCAAATTCGCGATTTCACTTATGTTTTACAACCACCCGCCGTGGTTGCTCAGTGGCTATGGTGTTGGGCTGCTGAGCACGAGGTCGCGGGATCGAATCCCGGCCACGGCGGCCGCATTTCGATGGGGGCGAAATGCGCAAACACCCGTGTACCTAGATTTAGGCGCACGTTAAAGATCCCCAGGTGGTCTAAATTTCCGGAGTCCTCCACTACGGCGTGCCTCATAATCAGAAAGTGGTTTTGGCACGTAAAACCCCATAATTTAATTTTATGTTTTACAACCAGTGGCACCTGATTACGACACTCAGGACGTATGCTTGACCATGACATGCAAGAACGTTGCACTCACGCTCATAGGTGCCTACATGTACCTTGGAGCCGATTTAACGACGCAAGATTAAATGTAATTTTAACAGTGACACCTGGACCATGGATTATTACCAGCGATTTCGATGCGCATCCTCCGCTATCGGAAAACGTAAACATCTATTGCCAAGGAAGACGTGTACTATCCTTTGCGTCGGACCATGAACTCTGCTGCCTAAATGATGGCAGTCCCACTTTTACTTGCGGGATTGACATACAGCAGCTACCTGGACCGAACTTTTGTTTCAAGATTCCTAAGTGCCAGTGTGAAATGGTTTCCGGACAGCAAAACGCGTGGCAGTGACCACGTTACAACATATGTTAAAATCGAAGGCATAGGCAAGTCACACGCTACCACATTTCATCAATGCATCGATTGGCAGAAATAGACGTTGTTCGCGGAGAAGAATTGTCAAAATTCTCAGCGCTGTCTACCTGGAAACATCGAAGAGCTAATTAATGCTACTGCTGAAAAAGTCACAAGCGCTTTTAGGCCTATCCCTAAATTTTCTGAATTCGATGCAGAATAGGAGTGACTCCGAGCAATTCGCCGTCGCGCGGAACGACTGTACAGGCACACCAAGTCCATCTATGGCTTAAGGGATACGAGACGCATACAGAAGAAGATGCGGTGTCGGAGAAGCTTACTGCAATCTCTAAGATAGAAAGCTTTCTTTGATTGCCTTAACAGACCTAAACGCCTGTCACATACACGGAGAATGGTGCGCGGTCTTCGAACATCACCGCAACAATGCCGCGCCTTCATATATATTCGCTGACAAGGTCGCCGAGAGATCTACTTACCGCACATGATCCCCATGACACTCAAATCTCGCGGTATTCTAGTATAAACAACCTGTTTTCCACCGAGGAGTTGGAAATGCGTCGGCGGCGTGCAGACGTTCCTCATCGCCTAGGCCTGACGGGGTGACATACGCAGTTCTTGGCGACCTCGGTCAAACATCCCCGCATGCTGTTGTGAACGTGTATAACAATTCATGGCGTGAAGGAATGGTTCCTTCTGCATGGAAGTCCAGCCGCCTTGTGCCTCTGCTCAAAGCAGGCACATCACCCCAAAACGTGGCGTCTTATTGTCCTATTGATCTGGCCACTTGTCTAGGAAAGGTGATGGAGAAGATGGTGCTGACACGTCTAGAGTGGTATCTAGAACCTTACGAGATATACCCTTAAGATGTGGCAATGTTTTGACGCTGACACTCTACTAGACATCACGTCATAGATCTTGTCTCCTCTGTTCAGCACGAAAAAGCCTAAGGAGTCTGTGAGCGGCGATGCTCCTGGACGTTAAAGGCGTTTATGACAACGCAACTCATCGAGCCATCCTTGTTGCTTTGGGCAATGTCGGCCTAAGGGACCTTATCTTTCGATGGGTATTCAGCCACTTGAAGTGCGGGTAGTTTTTTTGCAAACAGACGATGGTGTGGCATCAAAACACAACAGACAATTTGGAGTCCCGAGCCCCACTCTTTCTAACCTCGTGCTCATCGACCTGGTTCATTCCCTTCCGCAGTCCGTCCATGTGTCGATCTATGCAGACGATATATGCATTTGGTCATCAGGAACGACGTGTCCCCAGGTGCGCGCCAGACTCCAAAAAGCGGCCACACTAACATCGGATTATCTTTGAGCAGGAGGCTTGGAGGTGTCCTCTCCGAAGTGGTCTATAGTCGCTTTCACGCGCAAAGCAATGAGCCCGTAGGTTGTCAGAATTAATGGACCGCCTATCACATACGAGAAGACCCACCGCTTTCTAGGAGCCATATTAGTTCGAGACCACTCCTGGGGTCCTCATATCTCCTACCTGAAAAAAAAAAAAGCTCACCATGTCCTCAGATTTCTTGCGGGGAAGTCCTCCGGTGCATCTGTGAGGGTGATGAACTTACTCTTTAACGCTCTGTTCCTGCGTCTCCTACGCTATAGCTTACCTGTACTGGGTGGCACCACTGAGACCAACCTACATGCCCTCCATTCTGTGCAAGCTCAAGCTCTGCGAATATGTATTGGCCTTCCCAGGTGTGCATACACGACAGTAACAATACCATTGCGCATGACCATTCCATCAATACGCGCATTTAAGTTGACACTTCAAGGATGAACATCACGTACGTCGCACGGCTTCCATCGCACCATCTCGCTTCCTGCCGCTGGACCTCATTCAGCGGTTAGGAGGATTATCGCCGCCAGCCATGTAACTTTACCGTCGAACTTCACGCCTGCAGCACGATCATCTCTACTGCTGTGGTGCCTACATCCACTCCAAGCCCTGTTTGCCATTCACGGCATGGAAAAGAAATGGAGATGCCATCCTTCGTCTTCAAGCAAACCATGCCTTTCATTCCTGCATGAGAAGCACAGGGAACGCATTCACGTTTACACGGACGGTTCTCTCCAAAAGTTCAGCTGTAGCGGTAATAATTCCCGCGAAATGAATCATCCAATTCAAGACTTCTCACATTACATCATCGACTGCTGCAAAACTCGCAGGTACCCGTGCTGCGCTGGAGTTTACTGGTCACGAATCATTTACAGTCACATTCCATCTTTTGTGACTCGAAGGCAGCTCTCCAGTGACTGCTGTGCTCTTTCAACCACGGGCCTAACGAGCAAACAGTCGCAGACATCCGACTACGCCACCATCACGCAATCGACAAGGGGCACAACATCATCTACCAGTGGATACCGGGTCAATGTGGAATTTGGGGAAATTACAGTGTGGATAACGCTGCCCTATCGGCCTACGGTGGTACTCATATTATACCAAGACCCCTGTCGAGAACACATGCAGCTACGAGTCTTCGTTGCACCGCACGCGAGCTTACGCAGACTCTGTGCAACAGCAGTGAATTCACAAACGCGCGTCTCCACAGGTTGAATCCACGTCTGCAACACCGTCTTCCGCCAGGGTTACCATGAGCAGAAGCAAGACTCCTTTTGCTGCATTCTCGAATAGGCATTCACGAACGCCTATTCCTTTCGCATTGGAACGGCCGACAGCCCTACTTTCGACACCTGCGGTTGTGAGGACACGATCGAGCACCTCCTCTATGACTGTCTCCATTACAATGTGTCAAGAAAAGTGCTCGCGACCGCGCTCGAAAAACTAGACAACCGCCCCTTCGCAGAAGTTCCGGGACACTGGTCCAGACGGGTTTCGGCACTTAAGGCTTTAAGGACTCTGGTCGTTTTTGAGGGCCTGTGAATTGTGCGACCGTCTTTGAATATTGTAGCGCGTAGCATCGCGTTACTCTGTGAATTTTTCTCATTTTTTCTTCTTTCTCTTTTATTCCTTTAACCCTTTCCCCAGAACAAAGTAGCCAGCCGGTACTTACGCTGACTGACCTCCCTTTCCTTCCCTTTTGTCTCTCTGCATGAGGGAGTATGGTAATCGTCGGTGATTTTTTTCTTTTATTTTTACAGAGGGATACGCGTGAGGCGATGTCCTTTAATAGAACGTAATTCTTTGGTTAGCAGTGGATACCGGGTCAATGTGGAATTTGGGGAAATTACAGTGTGGATAACGCTGCCCTATCGGCCTACGGTGGTACTCATATTATACCAAGACCCCTGTCGAGAACACATGCAGCTACGAGTCTTCGTTGCACCGCACGCGAGCTTACGCAGACTCTGTGGAACAGCAGTGAATTCACAAACGCGCGTCTCCACAGGTTGAATCCACGTCTGCAACACCGTCTTCCGCCAGGGTTACCATGAGCAGAAGCAAGACTCCTTTTGCTGCATTCTCGAATAGGCATTCACGAACGCCTATTCCTTTCGCATTGGAACGGCCGACAGCCCTACTTTCGACACCTGCGGTTGTGAGGACACGATCGAGCACCTCCTCTATGACTGTCTCCATTACAATGTGTCAAGAAAAGTGCTCGCGACCGCGCTCGAAAAACTAGACAACCGCCCCTTCGCAGAAGTTCCGGGACACTGGTCCAGACGGGTTTCGGCACTTAAGGCTTTAAGGACTCTGGTCGTTTTTGAGGGCCTGTGAATTGTGCGACCGTCTTTGAATATTGTAGCGCGTAGCATCGCGTTACTCTGTGAATTTTTCTCATTTTTTCTTCTTTCTCTTTTATTCCTTTAACCCTTTCCCCAGAACAAAGTAGCCAGCCGGTACTTACGCTGACTGACCTCCCTTTCCTTCCCTTTTGTCTCTCTGCATGAGGGAGTATGGTAATCGTCGGTGATTTTTTTCTTTTCTTTTTACAGAGGGATACGCGTGAGGCGATGTCCTTTAATAGAAGGTAATTCTTTGGTTAGCTAGAAAAGCTTTTGAGGGCCCCTTTAACCTCCCCGCCTTTCCTTTCTTCATTCCTCTCTCTTTTTCGCTGATCATGCACCAGATGAATGCTTTGCGCGGAAGCGAAGAGGCGGAGACGATGATGATACTGGTTGCAAATCCTGCTCCTACGCTTGCCTCAGCACCCGGGAAAATGGGCATCCCGCCGGTTTCTCAGTCCAGAGCGGTGTAGCATCGCGATATGTAAACGCCACTTCCGATTGTAGTTTTTTGTCGCGAACGCGGTCGTCGCGATAGGACAGGGTATAGGTACTAAAGCGAGCGAATTCACGAGATTGGTCGCCTTATCTCTCTCACTTCTTTCCGCTTTCCTTCTCCTTCGTAACTTCATCCTTACCGTATGGACCGTGAGCCCGGACGGACTTTAAATTCACCGCTTCGACGAAGAACGCTAAGCGCTTCGGGAAAACGCGGCACGCCAGCGGTGCCAGTTGCGAAGACAGTGGGGGAGGGAGAACGAACGCGCACGGCAAATGCGCGCCGCTAAAGTCGCGGCCCGCTCGTTGCCGGAACTGTCTCCCGCCCCGATTGAGATGACGGTCACGGCGCATCTTGTCCGGCCATTAGGAGGGGGGACCCAAACGAGAGACCACAAACCGCAGATCGATTCCCCTTCTCGCCCATCACACTGTGTTTCTTTCCTTCAAACAAACCCACATTCTCCCCTTTGCTTCCCCCGCCCCACCCCTTAGTCCCTCCCTGCCTATCGGGTACAACACCTCAGCCGTGGTCTCTTCCACATTTCCCCTTCGGCGACGCGTTTGACCGCCGTTGGGTGAAAGTGAGGGAGGGAGGATGTGCAATTTAATGACGCCGGGTCCGTCCGATGCGACCAAATTGCGTCGAACCTGATGAGGTAAAGGTATCAACAGCGCTGACGTGTCCCGCATCCCACGCCGCATCCTGCGCCGCTTTCCGAATGAGCGGGTCTTCCTCTCCCGGTCACGCGTGCAGCGAAGCGAGCTTCTGTATCTCTCTTTTATTGTTTGGGTTTTGCGTTCTGTGTAAAGTATACATTTGTGTGCCATGTAGTCGTTCATGTGCGGTCCTGCACTGAAACGGAGCTCCGGGAAATAACGGAGGCTTCGAAGTTTTCACAAGCGCAGCCACACGTTTGTATTCCAAATATAGTCCTGTAAAACGGCTCCATAGGATAGTTGATGCGCCATAACTGCCAGTGTTCGGGCCCTAAAGCTTAGTGAAACACACTGCATGGCTGATAGTCCTGCATGTGATGTTTGCGGATGCGCGGAGAACATTGACCTCTTATTGTGTCGCTGTCCTCAATTTCAAGCACGAAGACAATCTTTGTCCAATATATTGAGGAAACTAGATGATCGTCCTCTGAGTGAACAGACAGTACTAGAGCACCGTCCCACCGATCATCGGCTCAGAAGGCAGTGAAGGCACTTTTGTGCTTTCTCAGAACGTCTGGTTTGCACGAGCGGCTTTAATTCAAGTACTGTCTGTGCACGTATCTATACCCTCTCTCTCTCCCTTCTCTCTCTTCTCCTTCTCCCTTCCCTTGCGTAGGGTAGCCAACCAGACACTTGACTGGTTAGCACCCCTGCCTTCCTTATCTCTCTTTCTCTCTCTCTCCCTGCCGAAACAAAGGAAAACGATGCGTACGCAACAGAAGCTCCGCTGAGAACTTTTGTAAACACCGCTACAGATAGTATTTATTATGTTTGCCCCAGATAGTATTTATTATGCTTTGCTTTGACCCGCCCGCGTGTTTTAGTAATGTTTTCTGCACTGATATTTGTAGCCAAGTTTAGAGCGTCTGGTCGTCGGAAAAACGCGGCAGGATAACCACCTCCAGTTTTGCTTCCTGAAAGCGTATTAGAAGGCACGTTAATGTTAAATGAACTGCAGTTGAACGTTTCCTTACTGCGTGTGTTTTGCCTTGCTTTGGCAACGCGCTTATGCCCCAATCGCTAATAGAAGCATTCAACGCGAAGATATGCATGACGTCGTTGAGGGTGCTGTTGTTTTGTGAGTGACATGCGTTGATATGATGGTTACACAGTAAAAGTAAACTTATTCACAAGAAGAAAAATAAAAAACAAGATTTTCTATTGATTTCTCGCCCTTAGAAAAAAAGAGACCCATGTAGCTAGGTCATGTTTTCGACGGGCATGAGCTGCTTGTCTCTGTATATCTTTCACTACTTCAAAGTCAGTAGAGACTGACCACTACGGAAATCGAAACAGTGGCTTCGCAATGATATGGGGGGCTTGTGTTTCGGAAACGATGTACAGCGTTAAGATAAATGCATACTAAGCGAGCATAATCGCACCATACAGATTGCCTAATGGATTCCGGGAAAGAACTGTAGCACAATCTCGTACGATTGAGCACACTTGGCGTGCTTCGCTTCGCGGAAAGTCGGAAACTCGTCACAGTGTGCGAAGACGGGGTGCACGCAGAAACATGCCTTTCAGCGAAAAGGCTAATCAAGAGAATGGATATAAAAGAGGCAGCCTGGGCTGAAGCCTCAGCGAAGAGCGAGGTTAATTTGCATAAAATGTTCGTGCGTGGGGCCCATGAAGCAAACCATCCTTTAAGTGTATGTGTTAATATGGGAGCTGTCGGACCGGGTTGGTGCTGAGAAAAAAAATGAAAAAAAAGAAGAACGAGAATCTGACCACGTAGCGGCTTCCAGTCTGCATAATTAGTCACGAATGAATTCCCGCGCACGTCGGTCCAACGCCTCTGCGGGTGGTGATTGCACGCACTGGAGAAGGTGGAGCAGCTGGCTCTATATTGTGAGATTAGAGCTTTGCTCGTGACTTACAATTTGCCGTTACATGTCGCCTATAGACATATCGCGGCGTATTATTCGTTGGTTTTAGATCTTAAATGCTATTTTGAAGCCTGCTCTCCGTTATATGATAATTCATGCTAATTTAAGCGCCAAACAAATCGCGCATCCATATACGCCCACAGAAAACTAATGGACATGCGAAGTCACGCATGCCGAAGTGGGATCCATGCCGAAGAGGGCTCTACCATATTGCAGCGACCAGAGAGAGTCGATGTACGCCATAATGTATACGTTGCTGAGGGAAACCAAGAATGTTTGCTGCTTAGAAGCTTATAATTCAGGACGAAGTAGCAGCTGGACGCCACGAATCAAGTGCTAACTGTACTATATTAACGCGGGAGAAAACATCATGGCCTTGTCGCTCTTCTCACGTTTCTCTTTTTTTTTATTCTACTGGAACATCTGAATAAATTTGGAACAACAGATTTGTGCTAGTCGTAGAAATTTATTGTACGTATAAACAGCGGGAACTTATGGTAGCATAAACAATCCAAAATCACAGTAATAACACCACTTATAACGAATCAATACTCGCGCCGAAGAGACAAAAGAAAACCAGATGCTTTTGTCGTTTCATTCCAATTAAGTTAGATCGTTTTTCTTTCTTCTTTCGCTCCATGAGCTTTTCGTACCAATGCGTTTTTCTAGGGACACACAGCGTGTTTCTGGTCACTTTGTCGAAGACCTGCAGATTGCTGATATCTGTATAGCCGCGGTGAAAGAAGGCTGACGAACGCCACCGCCGCAGTGAAAATCGGAAAAAAATAAAAGAGTAAATAGCACAAAGATATCAATGAGGTTATGCTAAAGCGAAGCTGCTTTCTTGTCTTGAAAACTTCCGAACTTCCTGTCTTACGTACCAGTCGGATTCTTTTGCATCACGGCGTCGGAGTGCGAAGCTTTTCTTCTGGCCTGTCCGAAGATGCATGACCAGCTCACTCCCACCGGTAGCGATGCTGCAATCGCTGACCTGTGTTCGACACGTCTTCTGGCTTTTCAGCTCGGCGTGCTTCTTTCAACGCGAAGTCTTAGCGCTCTGCAACGATGTCCCAACACCAGAAAAGCATCCAAGCAGAAAAGCGAGTAACGTCGCTTGCACAGCGCCACTTCGCCTCACTAAATATCGAAGCGCGATCAGATAATAAGAAAAGAAAACACAAAGAAAATTGTTAGCGCAATCAGTGCCAGGAAGGAGCAAAAGCATAGTACAAGAAAACAATAACGCAACTACGAATACTATAGCAGGCGTGATGCAAGCAAGACATCTCACAACATCTCGGGCCAAGATGGGCCGGCGGACTCGGCGTCGGAAGAACCTTTCGTATGGGGAGCCGCTTTTAGTCGAGGCAGAAAACGGGACAACAGTGGGGACCGAGCTCACTAGCGCTCGCCTATGCCGCCCGTCTGTTGAGACAGTAGAGAGAGATGTAGTTGGAGAGATCCGTGCGAGTGAGCATCAATTATTCCGAGCTTGCTCAGACAAAAGGGAAGCTCTGCCAGAGGAAGCCCTTCCAGCAGCAAGAGTTGCTGCATCTCTTCTTACGCTGCTGCTTCACCGTCGACGACGCTGCGGCAGAACTAACGGAGTTTCTCTCCCGCGTAGCCCATCGCACATCGCCCACTGCTTGCATCGGATGCCTCGCTCGCTTACTGTTTACGCCGCCGCCTACAGGCTTCTTTACAGAGGGTGCGTTCCGCGTTGTCCGTGGGTTCGGATGCAGACGTGAGGGCGCAGGGCTCCTTCTCGTGACGCGGTGGAAGCAGTGGCGGAGCGTATGCGGCCGGGCAGGCTCTTACATCGGGCCGCTACGCGGCTATATCCCGGGGTCGGCTAAAAGGAGCGTTGTGCGGCGGAAGCGGCCGGAGCCGACGCTGAAAGGGCCGGTTGCGAAAGAGGACTGGAGCAGCGATCCTCTCAAGCCCCTCCTTGTCGTGCATTAGTGAGGTTGGCCGGCCAGGCGCCTAGCGAAAATGCCGCCTGCCCCTGGTCCTTTTCTTTTTCTCTTTTTATTCTTCGTTTTTTTTTGTATCGAGAAGACACAATAATGCGAAAAAAAAAAAAAAAACATTCGCGTGCTAGTGCTCCTGCATTCTTAGATTCGGGCGCTTCCTTGTACACTCCACAGGCTTCTTTCTCTCCTGAATGCATGTACGTCTAGCTGTCGCGCGCTTTTTTTTTTTTTTTTGCCTTTAGATTCGCCCGAGCTTTATTCGGAAAGCTAGCAGGATTCGCCTCTCGGCCATTGTTTAGGGACTTGCTCTGTGCAGGCCCGTCTGTCTATTTAATTTCCCGGGTTCTGCGTCTATATTATTATTATTATTTTCTTGTGTGCTGAGTGTGTCGTGTGGTCTAGTTCCTGGGTACGGGAGACTGTCTTGTTGTTGCATGTCACTCAGGCTTCGCATTGCGAGTGCCAAGGTTAGCACGAATGACAATGAAAAAGCCGGATCCAAAAGCTGCGCGTAATGTAATTATGAAAAGTAAATGGCGGGCTCGCGCAAAAGTATTTCTGAACGCATTGTTGTCATCTGTATTCACCGGTGGTACTTTTGTGGCAATAAACTGAGGCTGGATGCTTATTCGAATCCGCATAGCACTGGCGCGTTTGTGCTGCCTGATGGAGCACCTGTTGAATTCCCTAGTGTTCCAGAGCACCATGATTTCATCTCAGAATTATACGTTGAGTTTACTTTTGGCAGGCACGGCTACTTTGCGCCGTGATTTTGCAATAACTGTAGACCGCGTCATTACGCTTGTGCATCAGACGTGAGTTCGGTTGAAGACCAGAATAAAGCACGGAAATCACAACTTTACTCTGCAAAGCGAGCGGAGAGAAGCTGCCTGCTTCTGCTGACGCTCATTGAACGCTACAAATTAGTGAATGACTATCTTGTTTCCAGCCAAAGCGACATACGTGGGCTGCAGCTGTGTACACGAGGAAGCATTCAAATAAAAGGAGACGCAATATAAGAGCGCATTTTATAATGGAGGGTTAATCGGACAATGTATTAATGACACCTGGGCTAGTTGGTCCGGTAAGCATGGCGTACAGGGGAGTGGTACAAATAGCTTTCGACTCAATCTTGTGCTTACATAAGGTGCACACAACAAGCAGACCTGTCTTCTTTCAACGTTGGCGGTGAAAGACCACGCTGCATAACTCCGTGTAGTTTCATGTACTTTAGTTGCGTAGATTTTGCAGTCGATTTTAGCCCGCACTACTCTTTATCCACGACCCGTGCTGTAGTGGCCTTCCTTACCATTAGCATAATGCAACCAATCAGTAGTTGCTAACCGCGCGCCCGCCCTCAATGCCAAGGACATGTATGTGAGCGATTTTGTAAAGCAAAGTCAGAGTACTTGTTATGGAGCTATATTTTGAGCACAGAAACCTGCAAGCTGTTGTGTTGGGGCAAGACTATGAGCTGAGCTAATAGCAAATGTGAGTTCTGATATTGTCCTTCTCTTTAAACAACAGGGTCGATTCATTGCTTCAACAATACAGGCAGAGCCAGGCTAGCAGTAATCTAGCCTGGCTTCATGTTAAAAAATAAAGGGCAGGGGGGGGGGGGGGGGGGGGGTGGAGCATGGGCGAAGAATGATTTCGTTGCGTGCTCAAGGTCATTTCTGTAAAAAGCCATGAAGTGCGCTGTGGTCGCAAGCCGGATAAAAATACTAGGTTCTGTAAAAGGCCGAGCTTCTGATGGTGCCTTACGTATAGTAGCTGTATAATTATCTCTTAAGGCAGACGTAAGGAAACAAACGAAAAATGACGCATAGTAATTTGTCTAGAAGACCAGCCTCTTGCAAAAGTTCCTTTTAGTCTCAAACCTAACTGGCAATACACTATAACTGAAGAAATATATGAAGTTCGTAGCCGCGTACGATGTAGCAACTACTAAGAGGATTCGTTCAGCGTCAGGTCGCTTAATAAATGCAGTTAGTGAGAGTTAAGGTGCACCTAACCTCCCTAAGAGGCCCGCAGAGCTTTGACAAGCAATCTAGTTACGCAACTGGATGGGTGGTTCTTCTAAACCCATCATTGCTAGCATGCATGCAGTTGATTGAACTGCACACAGCTGATTGCAAAACTTTCAGTGCTTCTCAGGAATGGGAAGGATGCGCCGGCTACACAGAGAAGGAGAGTGAGAAAGTAAATAAGGAGAAAAATAAATATGTGTACTACGGAGAGAAAGCAGGCGCAGCGGCGCAGCGCGGCAGTTTGAATGGAAACACACATAGAATTAATTTCAGGATTATTTTAGGCGTTGCGGTCGCCCGCACCGCTCGTAACAGACACTACGCGACTCTTTCACTGCAGGGTAACTGCGCAGTTTATAATGCGCGAAATGGTGCCATTGCGCATCCGTTTTCGCTGGTAACCGCGTAAAATAGATTTCTTCTGGCGTTACGTCATAAATCACCCCGTAGCACAAGTGGACGAGCGCCGTATGCTGTACGTGCGAGGGAAAGTGTGTGAGGGCGAGCCGAGACGAATGGTGGCTTGATGGGCGCCCAATATTGGAGGTGACGTGACAAAGCGCGTGCAAGGCACGGGCGGATCCGGAGGTGGTTAGCGCGTGGTACCGTGATGAAGCGTGCGCTAGTCGAAGGGGGCCGGTGAGTGCGCGTCTCCTCCGCTAGCTCGGCCGTGGCTGCGCATCGCTGTTCGCGCGGCTGAGGGCGTATACTGCTCACGTTACATCTTGGAGGTGCACACGCCATATCCGGCGGATGCAAGAGCTGGGCGCACTGAGCTGGCTCGTCGCGGCGTGTGCGCCGACATTGCGCGCCCGCCTAGTGCTCGAAGTCGTGTAATCTCAAGTTTGGACTGCGCGTTGAAGCGAGAAACAGCAGAGGCGTTTGCTGCCTTCTGCTGACGTTCTTCATTACACCAGCGTCGTGATGTCGAATGTTCTCGGTCGTCGAGTGAGATCTGTTTATGCTTACCTGTACGCACTTGACAACATGCTTGTTAGCTCAATTACTAAGAGAATGTCTACTGCAATTTATACGGCCGATGAAAAAAAAAAAAAAGAAAAGAAACGACGAACCTTATTTCGTGCAGTTGCCTAGCACTTTGCAATCGCTATCAATCCTTCGGCGTTCGGGCAAAACCGCGACGTTTATTTTAACGCATTGCGAGCTTCGAGTAGGTGTTCTCGGCGTGCTTTTTTAAATGTTTCATCTACGTCATGTAGAGATCGAACCTTATTCGGGCTTGCATTGCGGATAATGGGACAGAACGTACTCGCATTGGCAGCGTGTTGCGTTCGCGACACAACTCTTATGTGCAGGAGGCTATCGTGTCCAGGGGCTTCCGTAGACGAAGGGGCAGACGATGCTCGAACATGGTTTATTGCATGGCAGCAACTAAACTGCGGATACTACATAATGATGGACAGAAAGGGTGCAGAAGGAAAGCTCGCCCCAGCGTCGCGGCGGGCGCTTATAACACGTATAAAGTGGGCGAGAGTGATTGGTGATGTGGGCCGCGTGACAGAAAGGAAAAACGATATCACAAGCACAGGGGCACAAATGTGCCACAGAGGCACCCTCTGCTTTGTGCAGAAACACTTAGTGATCGGGAAGCTTTCCCACGGGATCCGGAAATGAGCGATATTTGGTTAAAAAAGAAGAAGAAGAAAAAAAAAGGAAAAGCAGAAAGTCCCTTAAAGAGTGTAGACGGTGGCCGCACTACATTGCTAGCAGCTGCAGAGTTTTCGTGAACATAAGCTCGGCAAGTGAACAATTCTGCGTTTTGCCGTCATTGGGGCGTAGGTACCGCGGCCCGAAATCGAACCAATGACTTCGGGCCACCGTAGCGACTGAGCCACAACCAAGGTAACAGCCTTGTTTGAGTCTCCCGTCTTTCTTTCTTCTACTTTTCTTGCTTTTTTGTCTCATACATGTTCTGACGGCGGGCGATGTACAGTCGGAACCTTGATCCGTAACGATATGCCACTTTGTGCGGGTAGAAATAAATAAATGAATGAACGCCCATCGGTGGGATACGCGAAAGTAAAGAAACTACAAAAATACAGTAGACATACTCGACGAACTGAAATCCAGTTTCATTATATCTCGAGCGTTCTGTAATCATGAAGGACAAATATCTCGATTCAGCGTTCAAAGCAAGGCCGTTTAGCATTCGACGTTCGACTCTAACGGACGCACGAAACCTAACAAAGAAACTGTGCAGGACCGCGCCGCTTCAAATATTTGCTGAACATGTCAAGAAAAGCTTTGTTGAGAGTCGTTAGAGGAGAACATTTTCCCCGTATCTATAGCGGCATCAACGCGGCGGTCCCAATTCGGTTTTGTTGCAGACGACACAAGCGTGCCACTGCGGAAGCCCCATCATGCCACGCATGCTCTACGAGTGCTGCCGAATACATTCTAGTTTCAGGCACTTTTAGCCGACTTTTTCTCTTCCATCGTGGCAGTGCGCTCTTTTATCAGTGCAGTATAATGGAGAGCGCTCGGATCGCCTGCCGCATTGCGGACTATCGACTGACTGCAGCTTGATTAATTGCTGAAGAATTGCCGAAACGGGGAGCAAAACTGAATGAAACGTAGGTGAGGAGCTCATTTACCAGGTAGCTGGAAGTCCCTCCACTTTTGTTACGAACTTGTTATGATTTTGCGAGGGTCCTTACGAACTGGTTACGTACTGCAATCTATACAGAGTACTTCCAACACGTGGAGGTTTTGTAACTTTCATGTAGAGGAAGCGACCTTCCTCGTTTGCGTTCTCATCATGAACTGAAGCCAGCTCTGGCCACATAGTGAGGAGTAATGCGAAGGCAGTTTGCTTGAATGCACAACGGTCTGGCAATGTGGCCTGCATTTTCGCGGCACGCCTGTGCGGAAGGTATTTATTTATTTATTTATTTATTTATTTATTTATTTATTTATTTAAACATACTGCCAATCCCAAGGAGGGATTATTGCAGGAAGGGCAAGAAACGTACAATACAAAAATACAAGTCGAAGAGCGAGTATACAGGCCCACTAATTTCTTGTGGAGTAGTGAAAGTATTACAGTCTTGTTGTTCATGGAAAACATGTAATATTAGTCATCAAGTGTACATCATCCATATGCACAAATACAAGCGTAGTACAAATTGGATAAGGTTACGTCATCTTTCTTATTTTCTTGGGCATTATACAGTTTTTACAGAGAAGAAAATGATTTAAGGAAACCAAGAACAACAATTAACAAGTTTTTAATGGTAATTTGCCACACAATGAAATAAGCTCTACATGTCATGTCTGTGAGGCATGTAGATCAATCCCGTAAGATTGTAAAACGCTTTCTACTGATGGACTGAGGATAATATATGAAGGTAAGTTGTTCAATTGTCTGGTTGCGAATGAAAAGAATGAAAATCTCAAACAGTTGGTGCTAAAACGGTAATGTTGCGGTGATTAGGGATGTTTATGACGTGTCTGTCTAGTCCATATGCAGAGAAATCCACGCATCACTTTTTCCTCGTACCATTGCTTTCGAAGAAGAAAAAGAAGACTAGGCTGAAATTAGATATCGGTCTCTATAAAGCGCTGCTTAGCCATATTACGGTTTAAGAAACAGTTATTCGTGGCCCTTCCGTCCAAGTCATTTTTCTTTTTTTGAGGAGAGCTTTTTTGAGGATGCGCTTCGAAAGCGCGAAAATTGTCGAGGAAGCACTGCTTGCGTGTCTTTTACTGCGTTAAGGGATTCCGTGCAAGGTATCGGAACATTTCAGTAACACCATGGCTTCTTGTACCGTCATGCTGGAAGCATCTGGAATGAAAACGAAGTTAAAAAAAGAAAGTTCACGCACTTACGTGTGTCTGAGCCAAGAAACCAAGAAAGTGGCTGCTCTACCAAAATTGCGAAATCACATCCTTGTTTGTTTGTTTTTTTATTACAGAGAACCAAAACTGCAGCGATTGCGCCAGAAGCAAACACAACATAATTTATTGGTCAGAAAAATTCAAACGCAAATCAACGCAAAAAAAAAAATTCAGTTGAGAGCGTTGCATGAGTGCCCGTACACCGTAACATGATTTACACTTTGTAAAATAGAATGGTGTAAATTAATCTATAACTCACACCCTTACATCCGTTTTGGGTGTGATGGGGTGAGGTATAGACCAATTTACACTTTCATTTAGGTGAAAGCGTACCCGCCGTGGTTGCTTAGTGTCTATGGTGTTGGGCTGCTAAGCACCAGGTTGCGAGATCGAATCCCGGCCACCGCAGCCGCATTTTGATGGGTGCGAAATGCAAGAGCACCCGTGCACTTCGATTTAGGTGCGCGTTGAAAGAACCCCAGGTAGTCCAAATTTCCGGAGTCCCTCACTACGGCGTGCCTCATAATCAGATATTAGTTTTGGTACGTAAAAACCCATAATTAAATTTTTTATTTCACTTTTAAGCGTCCGTAATAATTTTACTCTGTGTAAGTACTCTTGTATTTCAAATATCCAGCTTCTCATGGAACACGCTGTTCGTTGTCAGGAGTGGTTCGGAATTTCTGTCAATCATTTTTGCACTTCGGATACCATAATTCTGAAAAGAAATAATGAGGTCGTATGGCAAGGTTTTGTTTGGTTACATCGAGGCAGTTGATAGCAACTGGCTTAATTTAGAAGTCTGTTCTTTTTTTTTCAATCTGCACTGCCAGAACATCATAAATATACTGCCTCCCAACGCGGAGTAAAGCAATTATCATTAGCGTCTGGTGTTTTCCATATTCTGCATTTGTATGTATTGGGCTCATCGAACAAAGAATGCCCCTGTCTTCTGGCATGTCTTCACAGGAAGCGTCGAAATATTAAGTTTAAAGTTGAAAGTTTTTGCTCCTGGAGAAACACACATATCTTTAACGCGATTAAAAACATCAGACAACTGAAAATTTTCGAGTGTACACAGTGTATGTATGCGTTGCTGCAGCAGTTACGGCTCTGCGCAGCAGCACTCGCCTGGACATTTTTGGACGCTTTAGCAGGAACCAAGCTTTCTGTTGGACGGCTGCCGTCACGTTTTCGGTCCCTCCCTACTGACCGCTACAGTTTAGCCGCGCCGAGCACCGCCTGGCATAGCCAATTGCCTCGTGTCCTTTCCACGAGAGCCACTGAACGCTATACTGCGTGGATCGTGAATCAACTTGCGTTGATCTTCTGCGTAAATCACCGGCTCGAATCCCGGTAAAAGGTGGCGGTGCGGCTCGTCCAACATCACTTTGCCGCAGCAGTTACGGTTCGACGCAGCAGCGCTCGCCTAAACACTTTTGAACGCTTTAGCAGGTTAGTGTGTTTTTTCAATTGCATTCGAATTAAGCGTTCGACTTGCAGTAGCTGCTGCTGCTGCTGCGAGTGTTGTTTTTTTCTATGCAACTGCACTGTACCATTTAGCAATACGGTGTGCTTTACCTGCCGTCATGCCCATTAATGCCGAATTAGTGAAGCGCATAAAGCAGCTCAAAGCCCGGTCCCAAATTACAAACGTCTATATTTGACGTACCAAAAATGAAGGCGGACGTTGAATGCACTGTGTCGGGCGTCAACGGCTTCAGTGCACTCGTTGAGCTACTGCAAACAGAAAACGCTGCTCTTGTTAGCGCTAACACGGCCCTCAAAAAAAGAGAAAAGAAATAACACAGAACGAATCACTGGCTATCCCTATGTCCGAGCTAGAACAATACTCGTGAATTAACAATGTCGAACTCAAAGGAATTCCATGCTCTCAGGGGGAAGGCTGCGCTGCAATCGAGAAGGTTGTAGCTACTAATATTACCTGTACAAATAATTACTCAGGCATGGTCGTCCTTCACCCTGTCCCCATTATGACAGACTCAAATAAAAACATTATCGCACACTTCTCGCGATTAAAAGCAAAAATTTATAAGGAAGGCCTGTAAGGATAAGCTTCACACGAATGACTTCGGTTTCCCTGGCCCTTGCCACAACCCAATGTTTGCAAATGATCGCCTGACCCCTGACAACAAACGGCTGTTCCCCAGGGCTGTCTCAGTGGAAAGAGAAAGGGAATGCTTATATCTCTGGACAGACAACTATCGGATTAAAGAAAGGCAATCAAATGATATCAGAGTTCATCGCATTCGCACCGAGGCCGACCTTTCTATCTTCCAGTAGAGTTGAGCACCTTCGGTAGCTTAGCCATCAACTTCACCTCGCCGCGCCATCTTGTCGTATTTTTGCAGTGATAAATTAACACACTTTTTAAATAATTCCTGGGTATCAACAATGCAATTTACCGCACGAAGCATTAAAAAAATTATGATGTCAGTAACGCCCTCCTACGCTCTCTGAATAATTCCGTTTCTCTGGTCTGCATGTCAGAAACATGGCTTCAGCCAGAGAATAGAAACGTGTTCGGCTTTCCAGGATACGCATCAGAATACTGTTATCGTTCATCAAGCAATCACGGCGCGCAGCCTTCTTCATTTCACCCGCCATATCTTACAAACGCAGATCTGACCTTCATAGTGCCGTGGATAACTGCGAATCTTTCTTGATAGAACTAGATGAGCTATCATCGCTTCCTAAGGCTAACAAACTTATTCTTGGTCGTACCTACCGTACGCCTTCATCGTCAATTTCAGAGTTTTGTTCAAGTTTCAACATATTTCTCGAGAATTTGTCATTAGAGCACAAGAATACCATTATAAGGAGTGACCTAAAAATTTATGTGCTTGACAATACCAGCTCTAGTTGCACTGAGTATTCCAATTGCTTTTTTATAGGTTTTGATTATGAATCTTTTAACTACTAGATGTATTCCTGGACACAGTAGCACACTCATTGATCACGTCTTTTCGAATTTCCTGTCACCTGACTGTTGTGATGTACTTGAAGCGAATATCACTGACCATTATGCTGTTTCTATTTCTTACGGTCATTTCATGCATAATCGTGCTGTCAAGTTTACAAAATTCATCCTAAACAAAGGTGAATTTGTTAAACGTATAATCGACGTTGTCTGGTCTTTTGTTGAAACGTATACCGACGCTACCGTAGTTTCTCATAAATTTTCTTCGTTGACATCGAGTGACAGACAGGTGAAGTGGGTGCAGCGTGAAACCTTTGGACCGATAGCTGAGGGTTAATGGCGAAAAGGCGTCGAGTGAGTGAAAACTTTATTCTAAATGAGCGGTGATTTGGGCGGGGTGGGGCCGTAAGCACCCAAGCCTAGGCGACGGCCTCGAGCCCTTGGACACGGGCGGCATTCTCGGCCTGATGTCGAATCAGAAATAATTATTCATCTTTTGTTCGGTCGAATCATAGATAATCAATGTGTACACGTCACGTCGGATTGGGAGCTATCGCGGTTTTCGTGACGTCGCATGACAGACAGGCGAAGTGGGGTGGTCCAGAAAAGTTTTTGACCAATCGCAGAGGGCTGATTGTAGAATTGGAATAGAAAAGTTTGGAATAGCTCTACGTCAGACCGCCCCAAGTACGCAAAATGGCTTTAACGGGCCAAATCAATGATGCAGAGCAATTAATAGCCAGGTTTAGCCCCGTCGCAGTGAGGTTCCGTGCAAAGTCCAAGGGCGGGAAAATCGTCGCCGTGTGGTGCATGTGCAAGTGAAAGCGTGCGATGGTGAACCGGCGATCGCGGCTCAATCTGCCGCGCACAAGCGAGGAAAGCGAGAAGGTAGCGCGTCGCCTTCCGTCGCGCGCAAGGATCCTCGGGGACGGTAGGGAGGGGCGCACGTTCTACTTCGGGCGGCCGCGTGAGCCCGCCCGGGCCGCTGTATCTTGAAAGCCATCTGCGACGTGGTCACAGTCCACCGCGCGCTGTGTTTTCGCGGCTTAGCACTGATACGTGACGCAGCACGAAGGACAATTCGCTCGCTGCTGCTGCCGCGCTTCCCCACTCCAGCGTATTGACAAAGAGTTTCTGCGGTCATTGAGTAAGATGCATTCACGTCTGCTTGACCGCACGCGACACCATTCTTGTTACCTAGGTTAGTATGCCTTTGTTTGCAAGTTTTTACGGCCGATAAAACTACTATCTTTACCTTGTATAGCTAGCTGTCCACTAATTTGCTATCGCGATCGATGCTTCGCCTTTTAGGCAAAACTGCGGCTTTTTTTTCGGTCGAAATGCCACTCCGTTTATCCGGAGATCCTTTAATTCTCCGTGCGCTAGCGCGCGTGCGCCGTAAGCAAGACGGCGCGACACCGGCGGTCCCGACGGTGTGGATGTGCTTCGAGCATACTTATCACTGCTATCGCACGAGAAAAGGTATTCCGTCAGCTAACATCGTCAGGCCCATTTATGTCGTCATAAATAGTCAGAGCCGCACAAATGTATGGCACCCATGAAAGCTTTGGCACGTGTAGCGCTTGTACCGCGCTGGCACCACTTCGCTGCGCGTAAAGAGCACTGGCATCGGCGCCAGTAAAAACATCACTTTCAGATTAGGAGCTTAGGAATTTAGGAAGGATATTAGGAGAGTAGGAATTTATTATAATTGGAATACTTAAGATGAAAAAACATATATTCGCTTGGAGTGTCCCTATTAAAGCCCCTTGATCGACGCTCTTCAGAGTTTTAGGCGCAATACGTCATGGAGAAGCTTCAGTACCCATAATCGCTATAACAGTAATAACTCACCAATTATGATAATACTATTTACGTTTCCTGAATGGAATTTACAGTGATGCCTTTCGCGTAAGCACTTTACAAGCTACGCAGGCGGGCATCATAGCGAAAGAATTTCAACGAGAGGGTACACTGGGTGAAAACTGGCAACCGAAAATACGTCACGCTAGTATTAATGTCGACCGTTTTCTGCCGCGAGCATCGAGAAGTGAAGAATGGGAAATGAAGTTAAGACATTGTTTGATATTTTTTTATTCTTTCCCGGCAAAACTAAAAATATTTGCGCATTAATTAAGTTATACTTTGTGACTTGCTTTTCTTGCATTACCTAGCGGCAGACCAACGACGCGCTAGATGCATGAGGAATGCGTCAGACACACCGCCAAAGCGAGCGAGGCCGGTGTGTCTGCCCGTCTGCCCGTTTTTCGTTTTTTTTTTGGATTTAGCCTGGTTTGTAGGGCTCCCGGCGTATTCTTTCATTTCTTGCGCACTTCGACACGGCACCACTGCACTATTGGACTATAGCAAGGTGAGAAATTTCGTTTGACAGTCCGCGACGCATTTCAAGCAATTAGTCTTACGGCACGGAACCTAGGCTTGTGACGCAGTTAGAGAAAAACTGCTCAGCCGTCCTGGCGCAGTTAAGTTAATGACTAGTACTGGGAGATGTCTACGACGCTTTCTGCGAGTGCCACATTATTGCAACTAATTTCGGTAATTTCTGGGCTCGCTTACCGCGGGCTGGTGTTGTGACGCAGCTAGCGAAAAGCAGTTTGGCCGTGTGGCGCAGTTAGTGTCGCGTGTACATCACCTTACTGGGACTAGTTCGTGACAATTTCTCTGGCCCCCAACATGATTCTAAATAATATTGTGACATTTCGGGATAATTTTCGGGCACACTCGCCGCTCCTGTCGTGACGCAGCGAAAAGCAGCTCGGCCGTAGTGATGAAGTTAGTTAGGCGTGTACTGAATCTTAGTGGGACAAGTTTGTGACGCTTTTTATGACCCCGCAAGGACATATACCTCCTTTCGGTACCCGCCGTGGTTGCTTAGTGGTTAAGGTGTTGGACTACTAAGCACGGGGTCACGGGATCGAATCCCGGTCCCAGTGGCTGCATTTCGATGAGGGCGGAAACACCCGTGTACTTGGATTTAGGTGCACGTTAAAGAACCCAAGGCTGTCCAAATTTCCGGAGTCCCTCACTAAGGCGTGCCTCATAATAAGATAGTGGTTTTGGCGCGTAAAACCTCATAATCTAATGTTTAACGTTCTTTCAGTGCTCATGCTTGTCGAAAACGCGACGAACGATTGCCGAGAGTGATAATACGGGAGTGTGTTGCATGCGCCGGCAGAACGCGCGAAAGATAACGCTGAGGAGCTCAAACACCAGGAATTTGTAACTCGAAAATTCTGTCTTCTGAACGACTGAAAACTGGCTTTGCACTTACGCATGCGTTTGTCTTGAGTGCCAGTAGAAGGATTTCTGCGAGAATCTAGCATAGTCTGGTTGATGATAGCCTGTGTGCTGGCCACCTCTGTGTAAACGTTGCGTACTATCGCGTCGGTTGAAGCCAAGTTCTTTTGAAAGCGCGCAGTCGCTAGTGTACTTGCGCTCTTAAAGTGCAGGAAATAAGGCCCGGAAATGGGGGAATGCCTGGGAATCGGATGTTTTCGTGATATGTTATGTACGGTATTGTTTGGGATGAGTCGGGTATTTTCTATGCCATGTATGTAAAAGCGAATTGCTTTTGTTTATAATGCCGCCCATTCACCACTTTGGCACGTTTCGACTCTACACGTATCATTCCTAGAAGGTGTTAATTAGCAAAACGACGCATGCTTGCAATTTACTTTTTTCAGCTGATGTCATCCGGTGGAGCTTCGTACGGGAACTACTGCTGCTTGCCTAGTGCCACTACGTTGGATGAATGCATAAAGAGCCCGGAACGGGCATTTATATAAAGCAAAATGAACATTTACTCATGTCACAAGGCGTCTCGCGTCTTCTTTATGAAATTGTACGTAGAACATATTCGATGGAGGCTTGTAAATATCGTTCGCAATCATTTTTGCTTAATAATGGAACGTTTCCGAACCAAGACCGCTCGTGGTTGAGCTGTAGAAGCAAAAATACAAATGCCGCGCCGAACAGCACAGCCGGAGTAACTCGTTCCAGCTGGCGTTCAAAACGTGCACGCCCGAAAACGAAACGAAAAGTGTAGTTCAGGTGATAATGTCGGCGGCTTGGAGCGCTACAATCAATTCGGCCACTGGGCTCTATGGGGTGTCCGCTCTTGTTGAATTTCTTTCTCTATGCAGAAGGCAACTTCTCCCCATAGAGCCTCTTGTTGGGGAGAAGCCAGCTTCGGACAATTTCTTTCTTCTGCTGCAAAAGTGTACCGTGTGTCCCAGCTATAACGTTAGACAAGCTGTTAAAAAATTAAATTATAGGGTTTTACGTGCCAAAACCACTTTCTGATTATGAGGCACGCCGTAGGGCAGGACTGCGGAAATTTCGACCACCCGCGGTTCTTTAACGTGCACCTAAATCTAAGCACACGGGTTTTTTCGCATTTCGCCCCCATCGAAATGCGGCCGCCGTGGCCGAGATTCGATCCCGCGACCTCGTGCTCAGCAGCCCAACACCATAGCCACTGAGCAACCACGGCGGGTAGCCAAGCTGTTAAAAAAGGTATTTAACGAACACAGTACACGGCAAGGTTATAAGACCTACAGTGCTCTACAGTCAGTGGTCCCACGGCCGAACATCGCAGGTCTTATTACGGCAATACGCACCGTGTTTTCTACTTTTTTTTTTAAGGTTAGCTTCGCTCACGTTAGCTGACATATACTATATACGCTTTCGAAGCTGATTCAATATTTTAAGTTCATTGTCATCGCTACTCAAATGTGCATATTGATTTATGGTAGCCGGCAGAGAAACACGGTCATTTGCACGCTATGTGCCGCCCGATATGTGCTCATCTAAAGCCGCAGCAACAGTCAGTAGTATATTCTACCGGAGGAGTAACTGCTTTGACGGTGATGATTCCGTTACTACTGACCATGCACTACCAAGTAGGCGCTCTCCGGCTAATCTTAAGACATGTCTTTCTTTTTCATTGCTTTTAAGTTGCTGTAGCTTATTAGTTGGTCCGCCTTACCGGAATGGAACGATTGAGTAAACATTACAAAAATGTCGAAATATTCCAGGGGAACACCATTAGACTTCCATCGAAGCCTGCTGATTTTTCTCAAGGTAGTTGAAGATTACAGCTTACTTGTGCTGTACAAACAGGTCACTGGAGCACGTGATGACTTTCATCTTTCTGATTACGTATACGTAAATAATTTGCAGTGGACGAGAGAGCTGGATTATCGCATGTGAACAACGCCACATTTGGGCTTCCTATAAACAAGGCGAATTGCGGCATATACTAAGGACATATTCCATCCCGCGCTTATGGTGCGACATGGTTCGATCAGAATCCCAAAATTTTCTGATCTATTTTGCACTGTCCTATCACTTGAAATTAAACTCCCGTCCACATTGGATACAAGCAGGTCTTTTGAAAAGTTGATTCACCGCCTGCGGCTGCGGCTCGGTACCGCGCACAGTAAGCATTTTCTGCAGAACATTTCAAGAGATGATAGTTCGTGATGCACTTGTGGCCATGTGGATGCAGATTAGATGACACACAAAGACAACGTTTAAAACGTGATTTAGTGGCATTGCACGGCAGACCCTTCAGCCTCGTAATGATCCTAGCTCCCTGGTCAACATATTCAGTGTGAAGGTGAGTGTTAATGACGCTTCAGAGATTTCTGGAAGCGACTTACATTCACATAAAATATTAAGTAGTGCTCTTTTATGATAAGGTCACTGAATATGCTTATATCAGCCTGACGTTGGTCCATTCTTTGCCTATAAATTCATGTGCCTTCCTGTGAACTTATTCTGTGTTTTATTATGTGCCCCGACTTTAGTTATGTGACTGGACTTTGTGTTCCTGCGTTTTTTTTGTGGCTTTCTTTTTACAGCGAAGCCGCATATGGCTAGCCGATTCGTCCGTCCGTTCATCCGTCTGCCTGTACGCCAAAAACTCCTCCGGCGCAACCAAAGAAAAGCAAAGAAAGAAATGCGCGCGATTAGCCAGCACCACCTAGATAGCGCAAGGCCTGTTTACTCCGATCCATGACGTCACGCTGTTTGGCCCGAAATTTCCATTGACAAGGCTGGCATGATGAAAGCGATGACGTCAGAACTGCTGCTGTCTACTCGAGGGCATCCCCATTAAATTCTATGGCAGTCGCGCCAGGTAACATGACGTCATAGATCGGAGTCAAAACGCCTTGTGCTATCTAGGGGGTGTTGGATTAGCTGCGTTAGTAGTGCCGTCGTTGCTCTCCGTCTGAGCCATGCTCGCACGCAGCAGATTCTCTCCGGCTCCAAAATGGGTGGGTCACGCGCCATACGTACTCCAGAGGAGCAGGCAGCTTTCGATCAGCAACGCCGGGAGCAGAACCGGGAACTAGCTCGTCTACGCCGTGCCGTTGCTGCAGCCCGGGCACAAGAACAGGCTCGTGCACCCGAGCACAAGCAGCAATTGCGTACCGAGGATCCGGCAACCTACCAAGCCGACGTTTAATGAACCGTCTGGATTAACCCGCCGCACATTTCAGCTTCGCTGGTTAAGCATCAGCACGGAGTGCTTGGGTGATGATTTTTCCTCTAGTTCATGTTACATCACTTTATGAATGAGTGTCACTTATTTGCACAAGTAGACTGCCTGTTGGAGCGTGATTGTATGTTATTTTTTTCCGCACATCTGTGGCCTTCATTATTTGCGGATCTCTATTTGAAGAGGACCAACCGGCGCCACTTAAAAGCGCCAACATCTCTTAAGCGTCATAAGTGTAATAAAAAGCCATGAGCCGTTCCACTCCGTGAAGGTGGATGACCAGCGAATCGATTGAGCGCACGACAGAGAGGTGACATAGAACTTTGAACAAAGCTACGAGCTTATTTATTGTCCTGATCGATGGTCATCGTGGCGATAGGTCTGCACACACATTCTCGTATCACCACTGACATGACATGACAAGAACTTTATTTGAGTCCTGAGAGACTGAGATCTTGGGGAGCCAAAGCCGAAGGCTGTCGAAGATCAAGTCGGTGCCTCCGCCCACGATGGGACCGGGAGATGAAGTCCCGCCGCAATGTCGTGGGCCCTCCGGACAGCCTGGAGTTGAATGTGGAGATTGCTGCTCTTGAGAGATTCCTGCTATTGTTCTTTCGTGATGGGTGGAGAGGCGTTAAATTCGTCCGCCACGTAAGACAATGAATGGCTCATACCCCCTTAAGCAATGGTTCATACCATCGTAAATAACCAGAAAGTTCAGCGCACCCTCCCCATTAAGACGACAGAAGAGAAATGAAATTCTACGCCGGAATGATGAACGGCAAATGTGGCATCTGTGGAAGAAGACGATTATGCTAGAGCCATTATTGATGATGATAGCTGCTGCTGATGATGATGATGACGGCGGTAGTTTCCTGTTGCCAATGGATGGCTCATACCCCCTTATGTAATTAGAGGCAACGGAGCCAGCTGTAAGAGGAGACGACGACGACGAACGCGTGCGCAGTGGCAGGAGCGCGGTTGCGCCAAGGGGCGCCAACGAGCTAGTTCGTTGGTTGTTCGTGGGCGACGGACGAAAGAAATACCCTAGACATATACAGCTTAGCTGTTAAACAAAGTCCCAGTACCGGCAATGGCAGCCACGCGAATGCAGATGTCTTATCACCGTGTGTTTCCCATAATTTACCAATGTGGCTGTATTGTTTGCCGCGCTGGTGGTGTCACATGCCGAGAAACGAAGGTGTCTCAGACTAGCTGCGCCTACGTTAGAAGGCGTTGGCTCAAGCCCTCTGGACAAGTGTGTTTGGGACGGTACATCGCTGTCTCATACGTTGAGCAGCTCACTCAACTCAACGATGGGAGCAGAGAGCAGGCTCCAGTGAAACAGCCCTTTCATTAGAAAGTGTTAAATGATGCGAATGTTGGGTCTATGAAAAGCAATGTAATTATTTAGCTATTGTCGTGACCACTCGTGTTGATGATTACTGAGTATCGTCTTAAGGCCATGCTAAGCGAAAAAAGTATTGATGAAGTGTAATCGTCATGTCTAGACATCGTGTTTCCCTCAAATAGCGACTATAGAAAACTGTCTATCTATAGACTATCGACTATATACAGAAAAAAAAATAAGGGAAAGAAAGAACTTTTGCGAATAACAGTTGAGAGAGAGAAAAAAAGGGAAGATGTAGGCTTTATCTGGCAAGCCCCCTTTGATGTTTCAGTTTTCCACTCACGAGTACGAAAATAACGCCTGCACTGTAGTGGATGCCGGCTTCTCCTTTGTTGCCGTGCATGCACCTTGCGCTGCTTGCGAACAAAGGCTTGACTGAGGTGCGTGATTAATTGCTGTCGCGTCCGCTGCCGGAAGGCTTTCGCTAACACTCCAAGCGGTGACGTGCACACTGCCGTCTCATTCCTTTCTTTTTTTCCAGCACTTTGCGGCCCGTGTCTCTCTGTGTATTTATTAAGTCGTTGTAAATTTGACAGCGACTGCTTTCGCCGCGAGCGTTTTCGCTTGTTTGTAATGGGATTCCGATATCACGTGTTTCACGTGACGTGTGACAGAGAGCGATTTTTCGTCGGGGGGATCGCGTGAATGCTCCCAGCCACTGGTGTTGCGGTGAACAATGCCACGTGGATGAATGCTTTTAACGCGTCATGGAGACGCGTTTCCGACGCCAAGTGTGCCGAACGAAAAGCGTTGAGCGTGATATCGACTGGCGGCAGTCCGCGTCCTTGACAGTCGTAAAGCTCGCGCTGCGCATTTAAGCCACGGATACTCGCGCTTCTATTTGCCGTCACTTCCGGCATGCGTGCACTAATTTCTGCGTTCCTCGCTCTCGACGCTTAGCAGCGCAACGCCATTACGACGCCATGGCAGGTAGCACAGCAAATTGCGCAACAATCGGTGCATAATTGTGCTTTCGTCAGGGTATATAAAAGATTCCTAACTAAAGCTGTGGCGCGCCGTTGCACGTTTACTCTCGAAGCCCATCAGAGAACAAGGCATGTCTACTTAGCAGGAGCCCTAAGACCAGCTTTGGGACAGTCGTTCTCAAAGTCATCGACAAAAGCTTCCCTTCTCTATTTAAAGATTTGCCCTGGAGAAGCTTAAGCGATGCTCTGTACAAGAGTCATTCGTCGAAGGCTGTCCTATCTCGCAGCAGGTTCTGAAACGGCCGCTTAACTGGCTTTCTTTAACGTGTACCCCATATGGTGCACGAACGTGGCTGATGAATGTGCCGGGTGCCGGGCGATCGAGAGGTCCGCGGTAACGCACAAGAGATTTATTTACAAATTTTCGTCATGAGAGTTTACATGTACTACCACGAGTTCGATTACTATAATAGGAGCATGAGTAGGAGCACACGTATGAGTCTGAGCACTGGTATGACTATAGGAGCAATAGTACTAGTACCACAACACTCCAGATCCACTTCCTATGCACTTTTTCTCCCTTTCTCTGCTTGGGGAAATTCACTGTTCCTCTCGACCAACCACAATCGTTGAACCGTTCGCAATATCCCGCCCATGACGTCGCGTCGTCCCGCCGCGCTCCGCCTCCAATGTTGCACGTTCGCCCTCGCATACCAGGAAACGACGTGGCGAGCTGGGAATTTGATGTCGAAGTCGTTCCCACGGAAGTCCTCGACGTTGGCCCCATTGATCAATTAGTGGGCCATACGTGATGGTCCGCTTGTCTGGGTCACGTTTCTGTAGAGTGGTATTTCACGGTGGTTGTTGCTTCGACGAAGGACGGCGGTGTGGTCGCCTCAACGTGAGCACCCTTGTATGCCAACGTCTATGTCGAGTCCAGTCTCGTCCAGGTGGGCGCTCGTCTCTCACCCGTCAGTTTTGGTTACGCTGATTTAGTAGCCAGCTCCCTGGTCCAAATAAAACGACGATACCACAGAACACCTACATAACTTTAAGGGAAACTTATGCAGGTTGTTCCACATACCTTGAGCCAAATTTCTAAAATGAAAGGCACTCCGGGCGCTAGTTCAACCGAATGCATAATGTTGGCACTGGCCTATAGTTACTCAGGCTATTTCTTATTTTCCCCTTAATTAATGAATTAGTTATGTTTAATTATTCAACTTTTTAAGTATTGGCTGCAGACCCCAAGTGTGATACGCAAAGTTGCAGAGCACCTTGAGAAGCCTATCACTAAATTGTTTACAACACGATATATCTCAGGTGGTCCTTTTTTCCGCGTTCCACCCGCCCTGGTTGCTCAGTGGCTATGGTGTTGGGCTGCTGAGCACGAGGTCGTGGGATCGAATCCCGGCCATGGCGGCCGCATTTCGATGGAGGCGAAAACACCCGTTTACTTAGATTTAGGTGCACGTTAAAGATCCCAAGGTGGTCGAAATTTCCGGAGTCCTCCACTACGGCAAGCCTCATAATCAGGAAGTAGTTTCGGCACGTAAAACCACATTTTTTTCCGCGTTCGAAAGAAAGCCCGCGAAATATGAAAAAAAAAATACCACATGACGGGGCGCTTGCGCACGGTTACTGTGCAGCTCTCAAGTGTGCGATGAATGAACAAGTTCTGAGACGCTTTATCGCTTCGGCAACGCTCGGCCAGCATCATAAATTTGCACCGTCATACGATAAGAGCCACGTGCCCAGATACCTACACCAGGCATAACGCCCTGTCGCGGGCCAGTCTTGCTGCAGCCGACCTTGTTTGAAATTTTGTCCGGGCCATGTGACTTTTTAACGTCAAGTTGTAGAAGCAGTAAGAACAGCATAGTCTGATATCGTTACGTCTGGCATTTGGGATTCGTTGTTTGTTAGTGGTAGGTATGAAGGCTGCGTACGCGTAAGAGCCGACTGGAAGTAATTGTTAAAAGCATTTGCAATAGTACGCGCATCTTCAACGAAACTACATGAAATTTCCATTTTAGTCACAGGCTGTATAGTTTCGATAAATATCTTCAGATTTACGTGGTTGATTTGTCATAAAGTTTCTTAATGTGTTTATAAAGCAGTTCTCTCTAGCAGTCTTTATGTACCTCAGTAAAGCGACACTGAAGGAGAGTATTAAGTCGAGCTAGATCTACAGAGTATGCGGCCAGAAGTCTATCCTCGATTTCTGTACGCCACTATATCAATTTTCCGGCCTAAAAAATTTCTGTAGAAGGTCCCGCTGCTTCTTCTCAATTTGAACCGCCCACGCCAAAGCAGAGGACTTGGCGTCATCTTCACGTGACTGCCCTCTGTGCCTTTTGTGTCTTTTATAGAGTCGTTATTTAGCTCGATATGCGAAGCGTGCTGCTTGACGGGTGTAGGTGTTCTGCTTGCGTGAGTCAGCAGCTGCGGTTTTACTTGGGTTCAGGGGCAGAATCTTATAACGGTTCGGAAAAGGAACCGTGCATTTCGCCGCTTACGTCACTAGATGTGCCACTCCCAAGCCAGTGGTGGAAACAGGGGAGGACGCGACCAGTAGATGAGAGGGTTCCACCTCTGAAGTGTATACGTCATTATATGACGAGCTAATCGAGGAACTGCATGTTTCTGCTTGCTAAATAAATAAAAAATATCAATTAAACATTGTACGGCAAGTTCTAAACAATAAACGTGTGGTTCCGGACTTTTACGCAAGGCAGAAGTAATTTATTATTGTCATTATTTTTCATTCCCAGCCGAGAGGCGGTATCGCAGGCGTAAATGAGCTGGCAGAGCGCAGCGCTATGTCATCTGCTACCAGGAGCTTGCACGACGCAAGCAACAAGAACGCACTGCCAGCACTTAAGCAGCAAGTGCGACAAAACCGTGAACTGGTTCTTAGAGTCATCTTGACTAGCCGACTACATCAATTTTCCTTCTTTTTTCGCCCTTCGTCATCGGCTCGGACATGACTCGTTCGCCGCCGCGCTGCCGCTATCCCTGCGATCTTCCCAACGGCGCGTCGCGCAATGATAGACGCAATGGAACTTTAAATCGAACATCACCATATACGCGTCCTGCATTGCCTGCGCGAAGGAAAATTGAAGAACGTGGTGCTGACGGCGCGCGCTGTGCCGTAAAATTGAGGAACAAAGTGCGACACTGCCGGGGGGTGGGGGGGGGGGGGGAACTATACGAAGCAGTGTGTAGAATGAAGGCACCCTCTCCGAGTCGTGGATATCGTGGCTTGTCCTGGATAGTTGTGGACATTCTGGCTTTTCTGATATAGCGGCACAAACTGCTGTGTAACAATATGACTTCACCAACGTTTCTTTCATTGAAATGAATATGAAAGAAAAAAAAGATGGTCAATTATATTGCTGACGGCAACTTATTTTCACGTATAGCAATAATAGTACGAATATGGTAAAATAAAAAGTGTCACAGGTTCGGAAAATCTAAAGCAGAGTTAGATTAGAGAGTACGTGAAGTCTATGTATGGTCCTAGGAAGAATGGAAGAGACAAATACGAAAAGTGAGGGCAGTTTGCGCAACACACTATGCGGAGTCCCTACACACACACGTATAATGAGCTCCGAGCAGTACACAAGGCTGCGATGCGGTACATGATGAACAGGCATACATAAAGGGAACCAAGACACAGCAGTTAGAACTGCGCATCATCCCACCGGGTGCACAAAGATGAGCATAATACATGTATTAGACCGCAAGCACACATAAAACAAATGAAGTGCATATTCATACAAATGAATGGAAGTGGGTTGTGTTTACAATAACTGCACCCGTTGTGGCACCTAGTGCAAGTTTGATACTCCTGCATCTTCAAATAAACTTTCGAGTGCTTTCAAGGCTTTTTGTTGTGGTGTTCTTGATGGCCAAGAGCACAGCAATTTTACTAGTGCGAAAGGTCGGTGGAGATCAATTGCGTGTAGCTCATTTTTGATTTGTCTATTGCGCAGCGTGTGTTGGACAATCAAGGAGCAGATGGCGAACGTCCTCATCTTTGTCACGGCTTGCTCCTGTGGCAACGACTTCACCAATACTCGACTTCAATTCCGCAGTTCCTACAAGTGAGTAACGTCAAATGCCGTGAGTGATTTGTTTAAGTTAGCTTCACGGGAGACATTTCACTTTCTCGTGTAATGACCGCCTCTTCCTCCAATGTGCAATGCTGATTCTTGTTATATTTCACGGACGACTTCAAATAAAAATGTTCATTTCCTCACAAGTTCCCTTCCCCACCTCGACGAAAAAAAAAAAAAACACGAGAGAGAGAAAGGAAGAAAGAAAGTGAACACAATGGTGGTACTGATCGCGGTGAAATCGAAACATCACGCACTGAAGCATTTACACGCCCATACGCAGTCGTTCGCTACGAATGCGAGGAACCACTGTACTGAGTCGTTATTGGCTTCGGATATTAAGACAGCATACGGATATTAAGACAGCATACAGCACGAATGTAGTTCGCACGGTGTTCTCTCGACGATCGCTTCTTTGAAACAAGAAACCATCTTGGCATGCCCCGTTGCAACGCCCGTACATTCTGGCTTTGCTGTATTTTGTGAATAGACCACGTCTGTAAATTGCCCTCTGCATGCTTTCAGTTTGCCAAAATCGTTATTTTGGCAGCGAAGAACTTACCTCCTCCTGAAGGCGCTAAATGAATAGTCGGGGAGGGTGACTGCGCCGGCAGCGCGTGTTAGCCCTGGTACCGCGTCAGTCGGTAGCTCCCTAAAGATGGCGCCACTGTTAGCCTCCCCCCCTCCCCCCCCCCCCCCCCCCTTATGTGTAGTGGAAGACGCACAAGAGAGAAGCGTCGTGGGCGCAAAGATTAAAGGAACACGTAGTAGGAAAAGGAAAAAAGTCTGTCGAGCAATGCGGGATCCATTGCAGATGCTTATTGCGAAGTAAATTGGCGTAACTTGATCCTCAGCTATTTCATGTCTTCAGAGCGCGGTGGCATCCGCTTCTCTTTTCTGCCAGAGGAGGTGGGGGCGGTCTTTTTATACCAGAGAGTGAGTAGTTGAGCAGAGAGTATGGCTCGCCTTTGGAATGCAGTTATCGTCGTTGCCTGACTTAAATGAGACGTATCCCCGAAAAGAGATTTACAAGGGTGCGCCTCGGAATCACTGAAGTTATTGCAGAGAGAAGGGCGTTTTTTTTTTCTTTTCTGAAATACTGTCTTTCCTGTTCGCAATGTCATAGATCGTTACCATCCTGTTAAAACGCTTCGTGTTTCCGGCTTTCACAACTGGCGACATGGCAAAACTTTTAACCCAAGAAGATTGGCTTATCATTGGCCCTAACTGGAGGCGCACGTTGGCGGAAGCGTGCGAAGGAAATCTGACTCGTTGCAAACATGTTAGCTACATGATTCAAGGATGGCGTCTAGAAAGCCTTCGAGTCGCAAAAGAAACGTCTAGCGTACGTGAAGGATTCACAGGGAGCAGCTTGATGCTAACAAGCGACCTCCGGCGGCAGACTCCGAAGCTCGTTAGACTAGATGCACGCTGCTTGTCTGCCAGTGAGTAAACCAACTCTGATACGTCGTGTTCACAGTCGGAGAGGAAAATGGGAAAACTAGCTGCGCAAGGCAGACTAACCAAAGGAATGTCGACTTCAGACCGTTGCGGTTGGTTACCCTAATGCAAGGATAAGGTATAATGAGGTGCAACGAACTCGTAACCAGCGAAGGAGAAATAAACAAAAATTAAGAACACGAACGTACGACATCGTTTGGAGCACTGTCATGCAAGCCGGATGACGTCAAAAAGCGAGGCGGTGCCACTGAAGTTCGCCGCGCTGACGTTCCTTAATTCTGCAGCTTAGGCAGTGTGTGTACGTGGATGTAGATGGCGCTGTTGTCGTGTTCATGATGCGTGGCCCAGTGTGCTTGCGTTTGTGCAGTCTACGATGATAAACCCAAAATTTCACGCATGGTTACGTCTGGCGCCGTTCTCGCAACTTCTAATGACGAAGATAAAAAAGTAAGAAATTCGCACGATAAGCGCAAGCTGGACCAGAGCGGACATAATGGTGAAGGCACGGGTAAAAGTTGGTTAATGCTTTGAATTGAATTGTTTATTTATGTGCCCCAATACAGCATACAATAAGCATTTTAATTTGGCACAAAATGAGAAGAAAGCCGACACAATAAGATATCATGTCGAAATACATAAACGAAATAAGTATAAGATTTACAAAATACATATAATTTCGAAGAATAATTTAATCCTAGCTTTAAATACAGAGGTGTCATTTATGAAAACGTCAACATTTTCGTTTTTACTCAGTGTTAACTAAATTCTAAAATTGAATTACAGGACTTAGATTTCGGATTTCATTAACTTTGAGCGCATGATTCTGCCGATATCACCTGTCCCAGAAAGAAAAATAAAACAGGGTAAAGAAAAAGACAAATGCTACATGTCTACAGTACACTTGTGCAAAAGTACCAAGTTTCGAATTTTACATTGCTAATTCAATGTTTTCATGTTATACCTGCCATGAATTCTCACGTAACTGTAGTAATAGGAAAGACCAATGTGCCTATCGGAGAGTATACTAACAAATATGCTTTGCACTATTTCTATTTTCTGCACGAAACCAATGCCAAGATTATTCTGTGCTACCGAGCAATATGCAAGTTTACTAAAACCAAACACTGAAACAATCTAATGAAACAATACGAAAGCAAGAATGCTATAAGAAGCACTTACGATATCGTTACCATATTTACTGCATTTTCTGTTGCTATCAAAATTAACACCTATTAGTTATATGCAATTTGTTCAAATGTATGCCATCTATAGTGTAGGCAAAATTAATAGAAAAGTTTTTCTAGTTATATACATAAGAACCGTTTTTTTTGTACATTCATTAGTGCGCCATTAGAACGGCAACACTTTACTATTGAATCAACTTCACTTTCGAGTCAGTGGGTGAATCCTGACCGCGGGATCAATGTTTGCAGTCAGTTGTAGAAACAGCCCCTGTGTTCTTCAGACGATTGGATGAATTCCACCACTTTCGAGCTGATTGGTCGGATCGTACGCCGTGGTAAGCACAGTGATGACATAGGGCATGCTCTTTTGCTAAGCCTGATAATATTAATTGGACTCCCCGGCCACCTTATTCTGATGGGGCCGAACTGAAAAAAAAAACCGAACTGGAAAAAAAAAAAAGAATCCTGCGAGATTCGTGTGTACAGTGAAAGCTCCGGGCGATCATTATGAATCCAGAGCCCTCTCTTCAATGTAACGTCAAATATACGAGAAATGTTGCTTTATCGCACTGAAATCAATCAACTATTCGACAACATGCTCGCTTGTTTGGATGTCGCAGCAATACTGTGGGCTGTTAACAAGTGTTATGACTTTAATAAAGCTGTGTAAATGATAGAGCGATGATTCAATTGTTGTTTTCAGCGCGAACAATTTTTCCACCACTATTAATCAGTTGAAGCTAATTCCCACCATGTCTTCAATTTTCAGTTTGATTTTATTTAACCACATGGTACATGGCAAATGTACATTTGTGGTTGGATATGACGGGAAAGACCTATCTGCAAACCTATGTCTACACCTATCTGCAACTGGTTTCCTGGTTCTAGCTATAATTCGATTAAACCACTTTGCAGTCGCAGCGGGATTTCGACCAAGCGGGGAGTTAAGTTTTTGTCAATTGAGAGTTCCTCCACAGGAAGTTACAGGAAATTGCTTGCGCTGGTAATGAAACATAGGAAGGTAACTATTTCATGCGCACTACCTTTTCTATACTGTGTCGATCGTAAAACACTGTTACTTAGCTTCAAAAAGTTTAAGACCACACTGTTAGCTTTCTTCTTTTTTTTTTTTATTAGACATTCTGCGCGTAAATGAATATAGCCGACGAATGGAAATAACGTATCGGCCGCACCCTACCCTTTAAGTTATAACTTTGATTGCACAATGACAAGGGCCAAACTGAGAAACGGGAAGGACCCCTCTTGCCATCTAATCTTAAAACATGATGTACACTTGATTATATTCACCAACGACCAGCTGATCGGTGGGCACTGTTCTACTACTAAAAGGTGGCCCTGCAGTGCCTTTTTTCAGTGATTCGTCGCGAGTCTTACGAACAACTCGCGTCACAGATGCGAGAAATGCAGCACCACGTGATCACGAAAAGACGCAAGAGTGTGTTTCAGTGCCTGCCGGCTCATTGCGGTACCTTCCGGCAACAACCCTTATTGAGGACTGACGCAGCCCAGCACACAAGCAATATAGCGCACGATTTGACATTGCAGGAGTTGAACACATTTGACATCAGTCGCTATCAATTGCGATCACTCAATCTTTCTGTGCAAATGTACCCGCTATAATTTGTCTTTCGCGAAGTGAAGAAGCAGTACCGTGGCGTTTACGCTTCGGCGCTGCTTTCGCCAAAGCACACCTATTGGTTGGAATGACCGATGACGCCGAATGCAGTGCATGTGTTGTCAAGAAAACTACAGAACGCCTGCCTGTCTGCTGCGCATCCTTTAAAAATGAAAGGTTTGACCCCCGCGTGGCTATAAACCAGTTAGACGGAAGAACTTATTGGTTGAACAAGATCTTGGAACAACGGCCTCGTTATTCACACCTGCAGTAGGCCACAAAGGCGCTGCTGCGATTCCTGCAGGCCACCTGACTGAGCGCCAGTATGTGACGGAGCGTTTTTATTACTTTGGTTACACCAGTGCACATAAGCGCGCGACTGCGTTCCTTCTCTAAATCTTTTCCTCCCCTTTTCCCTTCTCTTCATGCAAAGTCGCCGATTGGGCTCAGTCCTGGTTAAATTCCCTTCCTTTCATATATCCTTCTCTCTATAGTGTACACCAGTTGCGTGATACAAAAATGGGGTGCAGCCTGAAGTGTTTGCTTTTGTGAACACAGTTTGCCTTGCTTATATATAAATATATTTCCGTGTCCCGTGCATTGTTAAAGGTCCCCTGATGGTCAAAATTAATTCGGAGTCCCCGAACTACGGCATTCCTCATAATCAAGTCATGGTTTTGGCACGTCAAACCCCATAAGTAATTCAGTTCATATATATGTTTTTTGTTGAATTGTGTTAAAAGACTGCGAAAGATTCGCTCCTTACACCCCCTCTCACATCTTACTGCCACTCGTAGGACCCTCAAAGCCCACAGCTGATGAATGTGTTGTTAGCCTTTGTGCTGATCGAGATTGCATAAAACCACGTGCTCCTCGCATCGAAAGTAGGCGCTACTTTCCCACGCAATTCTAAGCTCGCCAAGAGCGCTGCTGCCGTTTTACTTTGCTTCTCCAAGCACCTCACACTCTAACGCTACTATCGCGCGTCGAAAGGTCGACGCACACGCGAACCAATTCTGCCAGCAGCGCGTTTCCCACACACGATCAACGTTGGATAGAGGGCTGTGAGTTCTACGCGTCGCACACGCCGTGTAGTTCCTGCTATCGGCTTTGTTTCCCACTTGATAACTCAATGCTCCTCTAACATCAACGCAAGCTCTATGAGCTCTAATAGAAAACTCAGAGATGCACCCTGCACGTGTATGCGTGTACGGATGCTGTTTATTAATTTCAAGTGTTTGCGCACCTAAACTGAAAACCGCGACTGCGGGCTGCTTGAGACTGGGAACAATTTCTACCACGTGCCGCACTTTAAAAATAACATTTCTTTTGTCTTCGTCAACATATGCTTCCTATAAGTGACACCCCTGAGACGCGATATTTAGGTTAAATTTACGGGGAAAAAGTATTTGCAGTGAAGCCCAGCTTTCAGTCGAAGCCTGTCACTTTTCACAAAGCATGGCTAAATAAGGCGTCGCAGGTAACAATAGAGAAGCTATTAACAGAAAAAGAAAAAGAAGACATGGTGCAAAGTACGATTATGAGAACTACGGTGTTCAGTCGTCTGAACTCAGAAAACCGAACACTGTAGTTCTTATAATCGTATCTTGCACCATGTTTCTTTTTTTCTGTTCTTTCTTTTTTTCGTTTAGGAGAAGGCTAACGCTAGCGTGGACACCCAGTTGGTTGGCATTTGTCTAGAAACGAATGCTGTCACGTCGGAGTAACATTCCTTATTCCAGTATTCGGTAAATTTCAGGGAATAGAACGGAGGCTTCGATCGGCACTTCATAAACTGGAAGAATGCTCGACGGCTCTCGGTCACCTTCTAACGAGCACTTCTGTCTCACTTAAACACATCAAGGCTTTGCTCATGACGCACTCGCTAACGCGTAGATGATGATGAACTCGCACTTTATATATATATATATATATATATAAGGTGATCGACCTGGTAAAGCTAAAGTTCTGTTCGGGTCCTACTTAGGATGGAACAACAATACCATTTGTAGTATAAATGAAACCTCCGAAATCGAGTGACTGAATATTTCAGTACTTTGGTTTTACACCCTCATATACTTGTTAGCAAATGACGAAAATCGTAAATCACAAAAAGAGCAGATGAAAAATAATATAGAGCTTTCCATTAGGTGACCTAGCTAAACTGCACTGGTAGTTTGTTTTGCAACGCGGTTCGACCCAGTCAAGCAACGCCTCGTAAGCTTGGTGACCCAAACCGTTTGAATGAGCCCGACTAGACTGCATTTCGGCCTGGCAAGTCGATTCGATTTGAATTTGTCGTGTTCACGTACACGCAGCCCGTGTACCGTGCTTGATAAAGCAGACCATCCGTCGCCGATCAGAGCGGTCGTGTTTGCCGGTGCTCTTGTTTATTAACTGTGACAAAATGAGAAGTTTAGCTCCTAAAGGGCACGCTTTCGCGATATTGTAGCCGCCAGCAAACCTCCGAAGAATACAAAAATACACAAAAAGAAGGCAAGCTAAATCTTACGTACCGGCCTAAAGTATATAAAAAAAAAGAAGACGCAGAATCAACGCATTGATGAAACCCTAAACAAGTTAGCCAGGTAGCAGCAGTATCAGATGACACGAGCAGAGCCTGTCTCGTCAGCTGTCTGTGTCACGAGGACCGTGCTTGTGGAGGGAAGTATGCTGATTAGTGGTGTATGTACAGATAAGTACTACACAGATCTGAATACATTTCTGTCACAGAGGAACATAGCCACTGTACAGACACTGTATCTAGTGCAAGTGGGCCCTTGCCCACTTGCACATTCGCAGTGACCCAAAATTAGTCTATTTCTCTATTATTTGCTGAACTTGCCCCCTTGCCCTGCCTGCCCTGCCTTACTTTGTTTTTTAGGTTTTTCTCCTCCTCCTCCCTTTAACTGCGTGGCCAATGACCCTGTAGAGGGCAAGCGCCATGAAATGAAGGTCAGGAAAACACAAGACAAGACACGCAAGTTGTCCCCTCAGCAAGACAGCTGCCACTACTCTGAAAGCGGGTGGAAGAGGCGAAGGTAGCTTCCTCTTAAAAACCAAAGGAAAGTACGTGCTAAGAAATGAGTTACAAATGTATACGCACACAGTGAGCGCACAAGTACTGACGAGCATGGGTATCTTCCAGTTTTGATACTATTGTGTGCCATCTCCCGGCATTGTCCCATTTGCTATCCGCTTCTCCCTTCCTCGTCAAGTCTGTGATCATCCAACTTTTTTTCTTTCTCAATGCATAGTATTAAACCAGTCTATCTCTGGTTACCCTTGCCTGTAGGCGTTTACATCATCTTTGCTTCTTCTCTCTTATTGCTGTTACGTCACACTTTCCACATCAGACTAGCTGAGTGAGGTTAGGTTGACTGCGCGGCATCCATATATCGAATGCCTAGGCTGAATTAAGAAAACACAAAAGAGGGAGGTCAGGAGGTATTAAACTCCAGCCAGGACAATGCTCTGGAACGAGGCCAACAAAAAAAAAAGGAAAAAGAGAAAAGACTAGCGCCGGTGAACTGAAAAGGAAATCAAATTAACATTCAAGATAGCGACAAAAGAGTGGGGAAAGGTTGAGACGATGAGGGAGGAGGCAAACTATGGAATTATGCGGCACCCACCAAACGCTGGCTTATATGGAGTTCTTCCGCAGACCGCCCGCCAGAGAATTTCAAACTCACGCGCTTGACGGGCTGGGAACGAAATCCAAACTCTGGAAGTTTAGGCATGCTTGAATGAACGCATCTGGCGTTTTTATTCTTCCGTGTTCCTCTGTGTCTTCTGGTTCCACCTCTTACTGAAGTCTCAGTACAGACCCCCCCCCCCCCCCCTCATTTCTCCCCCCTAAAAGGCGTTCATCTCTCTAAGCACGTCCTTTATTTTTCTTTATTTCTTTCTCGTTTATTTCGCGCTCTACTCGGGCGACTTTTCGAAACCTGCATCTCACGAAGCATAATTGGTTCGAGCGCAGTTTTGCGTGAACGACTCCACACATGACTCGGAGACCACGCGTCGCTGGCTGCGGGAGAACTTCGCAGACAACAGCAAAAATCAAATCACAGCAGCGTGTCACCAGAAAAAGAAAAGAAAAAGAAGTCAGACGGTACTAGATGCGTGATACCCTTACCAAGTGTCTCGTGTTCTTTACCACGAAGGCCCGTGAAAACAGTAAGTGATCGTGCTCCAGCAGCCGTCTGTACACCGGGCGTTTTACGTAACTTGAGCCAAACTGTGTAAATATGCAAATGCCACTTAGTTGGACAGAACAGAGGTAATGTTGTTTGCCCTGGCTTGAAGGCGCTCAGATTATTTTTGGCATTCTACCTAGTTACATTATTACTTTACTCATTTAATCAATTTCTCGAATATTATAACTAGATAAAAATCAGGAAATTGTAGAACAGCATTGCGAACTCCCGATACAGCTTTCTGCTGCTCAATAGGTGCTACATAAAAGTGTTTTTAAAGGAGCCCGTGAACCTATCTATCTATCTATCTATCTATCTATCTATCTATCTATCTGTCTGTCTGTCTGTCTGTCTGTCTGTCTGTCTGTCTGTCTGTCTGTCTGTCTGTCTGTCTGTCTGTCTGTCTGTCTGTCTGTCTGTGTCTGTCTGTCTGTCTGTCTGTCTGTCTGTCTGTCTGTCTGTCTGTCTGTCTGTCTGTCTGTCTGTCTGTCTGTCTGTCTGTCTGTCTGTCTGTCTGTCTGTCTAATCTAATCTAATCTAATCTAATCTTTAGGAAAGGAAAGGTAATGTACGGAAACGTAAAGAAAGGTGACCGTACTCTGACGAAGGCTGGTCCACCAGCCGAAAACATTAAGTAAACACGTCTTACTACCAAAAGGTTCGTCGTTTCTTTACTCTATGTGTTATGTTGTGCCCTGCGGGCTGAACTTTGAAGAAACCCGACTATATATGTGGGGTCCTCGCAGGTAGACGTTCGGAAGACCTGTGAAGTTCGGAGTAAGGCGGCGACTTTTTGCTTCTTGAAAGCGTCGGCATTCATTGATGACGTCTTGCAATGTGAACGATTTCTTAAAAACCAGAAGTGTAAACGCGTCATCCGCGATACCGTTGCGGATATGCGCAACTTTTTCCGTTTTCGGCATTGTGTCATCGACTTTGCGACAAAGAGCGAGCACGTCCTGGATGCATGTCACATAGGGCTCCGTGCAAGTCTGAGCTTGGCATGCATATATATATATATATATATATATATATATATATATATATATATATATATATATATAATATAGTGAGAGAGCGAGAGATATTACCATATATGCATATGTATATATTATAATTGCGGAAGCAGAGTAACAGGAAGTGGACCTGCAAAAGTCCTAATCGCCAAACAAAAAATAGTTTTTTTCATAATCTGTACCAATTCAAGCATAGTGCAGGAAGTAGAATGGTTAGGCAGGGCAAAGTGTTGTGATAATGGGTTAGTGAGGTTTAGGATTGCTCTGAATTTGAAGAGAGAAAGAGCAAAATTAGTCAAGAGGCAACAGACCAACCTAGACGTAGCAAAGGTAAAAGCAGACCAAATCAAGCTACCTGAACACAGCGCACAATAAATCGTCAGGGACTGACATAATAACGACACCGCAAAGCTCCGATTGCAACTGTGGCTTACTGACACTCGAAGCGCTTGTAAATGTACAGTTCGACGCGTACGCGGCGTATAGACAATAAAGCCAAGAAGACATGCGAAGCCCCTCCTCGATAGCGGAGAAAACACTCGTGCGAATGAAAGCCACGTCAAACACAAAACAAAAGCAACAGCAATGCTGTACTACGGATGTACTGTGCAGACCGAGTCACCACATGAACCGGCAGTCTTGTAACAACTGGTATTGGGCCACTATGCCTAAAAAGAGGCGCTCCTTATCATTTAACACCGACGGAACGCTGATACAATTTTCTTTAGGGGGCTCCTGACCAGGCCCCATAGCAAATTTTGGTGATACGCTGCAAGTTGTTACATGTCCTCTACGGAGCTTTCTGCAAGAATTTTCCAAATCGGCTCGTTAAGGGCTGAGATAGAAATATTTCAGTGCCGCGAACCCATAATTTCAGCAGGCGGGCTCCACTGCCAAGCAAGACGGTCTCTCCACTCGCCCTGTCTAGCTTCCGCAAGCGAAATTCCTTCCCTGCGTTCTCCCATACCGGACCTCACGAATTGGGCTACGCATACGTCACAAGCGCCGCCTTCATTTTTTTTTCTGCTTGCTTTTTTATTTTTCGGCGCTACGCACTTCGCTAACGGTGTTTCGCGCGACTGTTGTCTCGTTCGCGCGGCGCACGATTTTGAGCGCTGTGCACAAGGAAACATGTCTAGCGGTACAATTCAGTGCTACACGAATACTGAGGCAGAGCAAGCGGATCGCAGAGCATGATCACGCGCTGGAATCAGGTAGAAAATGGCATAGTTTTGGTACCTGCGCATGTGACCGCACGACCGTGGGAACAAGCAGACGAAGCGGAAGTGTATCTCTCTTGCTTCGGTGCGAAGTAAAAGAAACAGCCACGCAGATATTCTGTTTGTGTGTTTTATTATTTCTCTAAACTTCAATTCGTCAATTTAAGCAACCGATCGTACAGGTAACAGATGTTGTCCTGAATAATTTTCGAAATCACGTGTCACCACGAGCGGTGTCACACGGCGGACACAGGTACGTAGGCACAGGCACACGAGAACGTCATCCTCCGGCTTGGAGCGCGGCGGCCGCCAGGAGAAGGAAAAACGGCGTTCGTATTCAAATTTCAGATCTTTCCGCGGCGCGTAGCGATGTAATACTTTGCAGACAGAGTCGTTATCGCGCAATGCATGCTCTACGTTTGTCAGCTCAATATGGCCAGACCTGGTGAGGGGCCCTTTAAGCTTTCAAATCTCGCCTGCTTCAACTATTTCCCGCGTGTTCATTTGAGCCCGCCTGCGCAGAATTGAGGCCTGCTCACTCTTCCTTACGCCATCTGCCATCCCGGCAATGCAATACCTAGGTGTCTAGAGCCAGTAGTGACGTTGCTGTTGTGTTCTTTGAACCTATCATTTATACATACGCCAGTTTGGCCGAACAGTAGGCTCTGCCACAGGACAAGGTTGTTAGTAGACCACCTTTTCTGTGCATGGAACAAACTGCCGCTGGTGCCGGATGGTGGAGCTTCTATTCTGACTGCCGGAAGAGTTGACCTTCTTGCAGAGTTTAATTAATTTTTCCGTCACTGAAAAGACCCCTTCCACTACTGTGCATTTTCCTGTTTTCCTGAGGTTATGAAGTAAACCAGTTGCAGTCAGCGCTTTGTGGGGTTGTTACTCTGTCAGTCCCTGTCGAATTATTTTGCGCTGTGTTCAAGTAGACATGTATAAGCAACTAGCCGACCAGTTTGTCCTGGTGGTTCGCCCTGCAATGGATATGAAAATAGGCTACTGCTGATGATGATGATTATAATTAGGGATGTATGGGATCTGCCGCAGCAAAATGGACTGCTCATTGCCAATTCTTAAGAACCCCGTCAACGAGCGACTCATCGCTTAGAGAGGAACGTCGAACCAAAACGCATTGCTTGCTAAGCTCGTTGAAGCTTTGGTGCAATTACATTTGGTGAATACACTAAAGGCGTCTTCGTCTATTCCCTTTAATGTATTTTTGATTTTATCCGTCTCGGGCATTGTCGACGTACCAAATATAGTTCTTAAAGTTCTCACTGGCCTGCCGTGCGCGTCCTCGAAGACGTTCAGGTCAAATATTCCGTATAGTGGGGCGGCCGGAAACCATGGCGAAGGCGTTTTTGGACGCGGACGAGGCTGTGAGACCGTTCTCTTGGTTGCGGTAGCGCAGGTTGCTATGTCTGTCAGGCAGACTACGACGTTAAGTCTTAAGCTCACGTCTCAATTAGTATGCCGACTCACCCTGTCGTTTGGAGAAGCCACCGTTTGACGTCCGGTGGCACTGAAGAAAGCCGGGCCTCGCTGGCACGTCACACCAGAGCAGGTGACAACTGGTGGCATCTGCAAATGGTTCAGCGCTGGAGTTCTTGGTCATTGCATCGAGTACAGTGCAGCTTCGGAGACCCAGAACAGTTGCTTTAAAAGCTACTTGGTCCCTCCACTAATTTTAACTGGGGGTTTTATTCGCAGAGCTGAGCACCGAAGATACGGGCAGGAACACAATAAATTAACGCCAACAGCTCTGTCCTTGCGCAGCCGTGACAGGCGGTGGCTGCCGGTGCAGCGTGCATGTATGCTTCACTGCTATATATGCTCTCTGTCTGTACCAGCTATCGTGAACCGAGCTTAAGAAATAGCCGGATCATTGCATACGAATTAGAACAAGGGAATGTGGTTCGGAGTTCAGTTGAGAAACAACCAGTAATGTTTTATTTCCTGACATCCGATTAATTTATTAAGCGTAATTATCAAACTTTAATTGCTGTTCTAATCGTCGAAGTATCAATCCTATAGTTGTATAAAACCATAAGAGATGTCAAATGAGTCGTTTCATTTCTTCAGCAAGGTATACAACGTGTGTTTTTTTTTTTTTCGGCAGAAAGAAGCCCGCGAACTATGAAAATACTCTAAATGCCGTGCGTTCGGGACAATAGCGTCTGTGGGAACGCAAGCTGTTTGCCTCAGACTCATCGCTCAGGGCATCGCGTTTTCTTGATGTTATACATATGGTGAACAATCTGTGTCGCACGGATCTGTTGGTGCATCATGGAGAGAACAAGCGTGCTGTTAACGTCGCTGCTCGGCCCAGTAAGGAATGAACGGTTTGCTCTCTAACAGAGCAAGATTACCCATTCCGATATAATTTTGACTGCCTGGAACTTGAAACTCTACCGGAAGTGGCCGCCACGGTCTGGTATCGAACCTGCTACCACGTGCTCAGCAGCGCTACACCGTAGCTGCTGTGACGGCATGCAACATCACGAGAGCACTGCTCGAGAACCTTAAACTTCGATGCCTAGCTGACTACTAGGCCTCGCTTTTCTCAGCATAGCCGCAATGCGGTATCGTTAATTTTTTTCTCGCCCCTAATGTAGCAGTTGAAAGCCTGCACGTTGCAACCCAGCTTATATGCAGTAAATATTAAAGTGCAAGGCAAAGAGATGTAATTTTTTGTTCACATAGGAACCGTTTAGACAAAACCTTTGCTTGCTTTTGTATGCGTTAATTTAAATAATGATAATATGTAGACGGGACTAGGGCGTCGCTACTGACATTCATTTGTCTTGCATGCAAGCCAACCAAATGAGCAAGCGCAGGTTCCGCATAATAAATAGTTTGGCAGACGTGAAATTCCGGGCTTCACGTCCTGCGGAGGTAATTAATTGAAACGGTAACTGCAGTTTTAATCCTGACATTCGCTTGTCTATTTATTGGTCTGCTTTTAGTGCGGCCGACAATGTGAAATAAAAAAATAGCGCAGGCTTTTTTTTTTTCTCTTTCGCAAAATTATTTATTACTTGACCCGACGAGATTCTATTCCTATACTTTTGATCAACGTTCACTGTGGCGAGAGCGCGGTTTTCTAAAGTATTCAACCGCGCCTCTAATTTGGAGCTAATTAGGTGAAATTCATTATTAACGTCTTACAAGCTGCATGTCATTTCCGGGAGCTAAGAAAGAGTGGAAAATAAAGTTTTCATACTTTATATGTGCAAGAAAAAAAGAAGAAAGAGTGTGACGGTTTACAACCGGTTGAGACCCGCGCTCTTGCTTTGAGATGTCGTTGAGAAAAAGGTGACCGCGAGGTAAGCTAAGTTAAATCTCCCGTTCTATTTGGGATCTTGTTTCGTGCCTTCTAATTAGCTCCTTCAAGGAAGGTTATTGCTTGGCGAACGTTCCAGTACGTACTTCTCCAGATTCGAAAAAAGAGCAAAGAAAAAGAAAGAGAAAAAATGAACCAGAAGCATTAACGTCAGATGCTCGCTCCAAGCTCGTTATCGCTAATTGAAGGATAAAACCGTTTTAATCAGCATAGTCCGCAGTTCGGAAGCAAAACACAGGAAGACAACGACGTGCGAGTCAACGCAGTCAAAGAAGAAGAAAGAAGTAGAACATGTGTAACAGAAAAAACGCAAACCAAAACGAAGTTGGAATGTCAGAAACCTCAGCTTCTGTTTCTTCCGTACAAAGTCCAGGATGTTCTTTTTTTTTAGCTCCTGTCTCGAACCAATTGGACAGCTTCCTGCTTTGCTTTAAGAGCTGTACGGTCGCAAAGCACCAGTCTAGTTTGCGGGCTTCGGAAGAGAGGAAGTGAATTCTGTAAGTAGCTTATCTCACACTTGGTCTTGACTTATACCGCGCCTGCTTGATGCGGGCTCTTAATGCCTTATTTCTTTATTTCCTCTGTTTTTTCCCTTCCAGACCGGTTGGGAGGCACGTGGGAGCGTTGATTCTGAGTCGAATGAAGGCAGAATTCGTCTTTTTAATTAATTTGAGAGTACTTCGGTGTGATTCGGCGAGACTAAGCGTGATTTAAGCCATCACTTTCTCGTCGACGGCTGAAAGATTTTCCAGCTACCAAAATTACGCTTCTGCAGGGCTTCTCGCGTTCTTCTTATTTTTTTTATTTATTCGTATTTTTTTAGGTGTATGGATTAATGAGCCGACCAAGTGATGGAGTATGTGCTGTTGATTCGATTACGGCGCGCACGCATGGACGAGAATTGAGTTTTTCGGTATTAGGGTTAGGTAATTAATTATTAGTCATAAGCTCATGCCCCGTGAAATATTCTTCGGTATTAGAGCATTAACAATTTTCAGCGTCTTAGTGTGAAGGGAGTAACTAGCAAAAATTTCAAGAAGCGCATTTATGTGTGCCCTAGCCAATGTTTATTATGTACATATACAGGGTGTTTCAGCGAACACTTTCAAAAATGTTTTAAACTTGCCTGTGGCAGACAGCACAATTCTAGTCCATGAGTTTGTCGGCTCGAATAGGCGGACATTACTTGCACAAGAAATTGAAATGCATACTCGACTAATTAACAAACAAATACTTATTAAGTTTTTAGCCAACTACCATGTGGCATATATTGCCATTTACAAATTCTAGCGGGTGAGTCTGCAAGGCACATTAACTGGAGAATGATTCTGTGGATGACACCATTTACGAAATATGCGCCCTCAACCTTGCGGTAAGATTGCACTGTCGTTCCACTTACTTTCTTAACAAAACGTCATTTTATGCATCGAAGAGCAAAAGTAATTGTAACACCAATAAGTTTTTCCGCAAAATTCGGGAATTAATATCTCTAGACTGGTGTCATCCTGAGGATTCGTTCCAAGTGGATCCGCCTCCAGTACTGCAATATGTGCGATACAGTAATTGGTCATAAATTTGATTAGCAAATTTCTGGAAATTAGTCGATTATGGATTTCAATTTTTCTGCAAGTAATGCCCGCCTCTTCGAGTAGACAAACTTATGGACTGGAATTGGGCTATATGCTACAGGAATTATTAAGTATTAATTCCCGAATTTTGCGGAGAAATGCATTGGCATTCATGTTGCATTTGTGATTCAATTCATAAAAAATATGGTTTGTTTAGAAAGTAACTGGAACGCCAATGCATTTCTCCGCAAAATTCTGGAAATAATAACTCGAAACTGGTGTCATCCTGAGAATTCGTTCCAAGTTGATCCCCCTTGGAAACCCCACGGCTATAATTTGTAAAGCGAAATATGTGCGATACTGTCATTAGTTAAAAACATGATTAGTGAATTTCTGGTAATTATTCGAATATACATTTCATTTTTTTTTGTGCAAGTAATGTCCGCCTCTCCGTACAGACCAGCTCATGAACTAGGAGATCTATAACTTAAAACTATTCCAAACTGTTTTTATTCCACTCTCCTGACATCAAATTTACGAAAACAATGACGCAAGCATCGGGCGGTAACCCGCAGCGTTGTTTGAAAAGCCCAATCAAACGCGCTCCCCGTTCACAGGAGAGCTGCAGTCAGTCAGTCAAGAACTTTATTGAGGTCCTGAGGAGTTTCAAGCCGTTGGAGATTCCACGCGAGGAACCCCTCCGGCCGAAACCGTAGGCGACACCTAAGTCGGGAAGAGAATGTGGTGACGCTCCGGCAGTTCTTGGGCCCTCTGGACGGCCTTGAGTTGGAGTTTGAATTCCGTGCTTTTGAGGGCTTCTTCCCATCCAGGCTTACTGGAGAGAGGACGCTTTGGTAACGCGGTACATTGCCATAGCATGTGCGAGAGTGAGCAATAAAGTTCTGGGCAGTCTGGGCAATTTCCCGGAATGTCAGTTGTAGTGACTTAGTTGGCCTCGTGACGGATACGAGTCCGTTTGTAGCATTCGAAATGCAGCCGCCCGCGTTTGAGTTTGGCGTGCGGAAGCGGGTATTCGGTTCTGCCTTTTCTATAGTGCGAGGTGATTTTTTGGTAAGTGAGTAGCGGGTCATTAATCTGAATGTCCAGCCTCTCGGAGGCCGTGGGACTGTCGCGGCGGGCAAGTTCTCGCGGACGGTCGTGGGCCGTTTCGTTGAGGTTAGCTTTTTGCGGGTGAATGTCTTTCCCCATGTGAGCGGGGCACCAGGAGAGGCACCGCTTGCTCTCTTTTGAACACCCTAGTAGTATACGCGCTACTTCTTTAGATACGTTGCCGCTTCCGTAGGCCCGAATTGCGGCACGTGAGTCCGTGAAGACATGGGTAAATGTGGGGTCTGCCATGGCGATGGCTACGGCTATTTGTTCTGATTTAGCGCTGGTGGTCGTTCTAACTGTTGCGGATGATCGTAACGTTCCGTTGCCGTCCACGACTGCTATCACGAAAGTGGATGTGCTGCCGTACTGGGCCGCGTCCACAAATGCGGTGGCTTCACGATCCGCGTCGGTGCGGTAGAGAATCGCGCAGGCGCGGGCCCGGCGCCTACCCATGTTGTGTTGTGGGTGGACGTTTCTGGGAATCGGTGAGACTTTGTAGTTGTCTCTAATTTTGCGCGGTAGGGTAACCGCGTGCTCGAGATAGGGAGAAGGGGAGACATTGGCTTCGTTTAGGATTAGTCTACCGGCTTTGGACGAGGAGCATTTGCGCCATAGTCTGAGCTTCGATCACTTCGTCGATGTTGTTGTGCATGCCTAGCTGATCGACCTTTGCTGTACTTGCTCTTTGTGGAATGCCCAAGACCTGTTTGATGCTCTTGCGCATGAGTGTGTTTAGTTTCGTCGTCTCTATTTTCGTCCAGTTGTGGGCAGAGGCGACGTCATTAATGCGGCTCATAAGGAACGCGTGGTATAGGCGCCGAAGTTTATCTTCGCAGAGACCCTTCCTGCGCCCCGAGACTCTGTGGATGAGTCTGATCATGTTTTCGGTTTTGGCGGTTAAGTGTTTGATCGTGTCTCCGTGGCATCCGGTGGCTTCGATTAGGAGCCCAAGAATGCGTATGTGGTTGACTCGCGGAATCTGATGTGCGTCTCTTGTGTGTAGGGCGATGGGAAGTTCGTGTCGAGTAGTTAGGTAGTGGACTCCTTGGCAAGACTTGCGAAATAGTAACAGTTCCGATTTCTTGGAGGATAGTTTCATTCCTGCGTCTAGTAGGTACTCTTCTGTGGGTACTCTTCCAGATGGTAACGTCCTCTGCGTATAGAGCACAGTTTACGTTTGGGATGTCTCGTAGTTTGTCTGCGAGTCCCTTCATCACTATATTAAATAGTAATGGAGAGATGACTGAGCCTTGCGGTGTTCCGATGGAGCCCAGCGTGTAGGGGTCCGACTTAAGTTGTGAGACTCGCAGTCGGGCTTCTCTGTCTTTTAGGAAGGAGCGTACGTACTCCTGAAATCTCAGGCCGAGGCCCAGGCCGCCACAGACTCCAGTACGAAGCGGTGCGAGAAGGTGTCGAATGCTTTCGTGAGATCGAGGGCGAGGATGCCTCGAACGTCTCTTGTTTTAACGTCGAAGATCTGTCTCCTTAGGAGTAACATGGCATCTTGGGTGGATAGGTGGGGTCGATACCCTACCATGTTGTGTGAGAGGAGTTTGTGTTCCTCAATGTAGCGTGACACTCGGCTTTGAATGACATGCTCGGCTACTTTACCCAGACATGAAGTAAGGGAGATGGGGCGTAAATTGTCGAGGTTAAGTGGTTTGCCGGGTTTTGGGATGAGGACCACCGTGGCAGTGCGCCATTGCGTTGGTACGTCTCCTGTCTCCCCCACGTGGCTGATGTCTTTCGTGAGTGATGTAATGGCTTGGTCGTCTAAGTTACGTAAAAGTCGGTTGGTTACCCCGTCGGGTCCTCAGTCCGACCTGCTGTTTAGGTTGTGTAGCGCCTCTCGGACTTCTGCTTCCGTGAAGGCAGCGTCTAGTTCGGGTGTGGCTTCGCACTTTCTGCTCAAGTAATCATTCGGGTGAGCGTCGCCTGGCGGAAGGTATCGTTTGGCAATTTCTTCCAGGAATAACTCTTCTGTTCCCCCTTTCTCTTTATGTGAGTGTAAAAGTCAGTCTAGCACGTGGCTTTGATTATCCTTCGTTAGGCTGTCGTCTAACATGCGTTTCAGGAGGTTCTACGTACCTCCTGTCCGCATGCGGCCGTCGACGGCCGAACAGAGTTCGTCCCATTGGAGTCTTGTGAGCTCCGTACAGTATTGGGCCATGTCTCGGTTGAGGATCGCGATGCGTTTGCGCAGGCGTCTGTTGAGACGTTGCTTTCTCCATCGCACAAGTATCGAGGCCTTGGCCTCGAGTAAGTGTGCGAGGTGAGGGACCTCCAATTTCGTTTGTATGGTTTTCGTGGTTCTCGTTACGTCGCCCTTTATCGCAGAGAGGAGTTCCGCGAAGGAGTCGTACGTGTACGTGTCTTCCTTCCGTAACTTACGGAAGGTATCCCAGTCTGTGAGGGTGGACGATCGGGATGGGGCCGTCGTGTTTGGTATTTCTGTGCGTATGACAAAGTGCTGGCTGCCCAGGTTCTCTTGCGTGTTCGTCCATGTGTAGGTTGCAACATTTTTGAGTAACGTGAAGTCCGGCGTGGTATCGCGCTGCGTCGACGTACCCAATCTGGTGGGGAACGTGTGGTCCGTCACCAGGGTGAGGGACAGGTCGTCTATTGCGCGCGAGAGGTTGTTGCCGCTAGGCTTAATTGTGCGGTAACCCCACGACGGGTGGGGGGCGTTGAAGTCATCTGCGATAATGAGCGGTGAACATCGTGCCAATGATGTGGCTTTAGTAACGATCGCGTGGAAGGATTGGTTGTAGTGCGTGGGGGAGGTGTAGACGTTTAGTACAAAAACGTTTTGTTTTAAGAGTCGGTTAGGTACGAGCTCGATTAGGATCGCCTCGATGCGACTGTTTTTCGGTAGGACATCGTGAACGATGTTTGTGAATTTTCTATTAACGAGCGTGGCGACGCCTCTCCTGGCGCCCTCTCCTCTTTGGGAGACGGTGCAGTACCCTGAGAGCATAAGGGTTTCGCCTAGGGTTTTCTGTAATAGTATTACGTGCGGCTTTTTGGGTTGAATTTTGAGGTGCTGTTGCAGCGAGGATTTGCGTTTCGCGTAGCTAGCGCAATTCCACTGTTAAATTTCTAAAGTATCCGGTGTCGGGTTAGCCATACTGGTTTTGCGAGGAACTTATTGGTGCCGAAGGGTGCGTCGTCGTGTCTATCTGTTGTGGCTGACTAGCTTTGTTTTTAATTTTTATCGCGATTTTGTTTTCGACAAGCTCTACACGATTCCCTAGGGTAAGAATACTTTCGAGGTTCTATCGCGTGAGGCGCAGAATTTCGGCTAGGGTGTCTTGCGGTACATTACTCTTTTCTTCCGTCTCAGGGAGCGGAGGGGGTTCGCGTTTGGCTGTGCTTACTTTTACGTTTTTCTCTTGGGGTGGTGCTTGTTCGGGAGCTTTAAGGTTCTGAATCTGCTGTTTCGCGTCATTAAGCTGCGCTGCAAGCACTTGTATGGTGGCTCAAAGACCCGCTAGCTCCTGTCGTAGGTCTTTGGCTATCCCGCTTTCATGCTCGGGAAATGAAGACAGCGTTACCTGTTTGGTAGATGAGGCGTCCCGTGTATGCTGCTGGTGTTGTTTCCCTTGTACTCGGTCGGCCCACATCAGTTCGGGGTGGCCGGATGTAGGGCGCCCCCTGGAGCGGGAGCGGCTGTTGCGGAAGGCGCTGCGGCGCTCGGGTGTCGGCGTGACCCCTGAGCGACTCCTTGTATACGGAAATTCCTGAGGTGGCGCTCGAGTCACGTTGACTGGCGCCACTCGGTTACCGTGTAATAGAAGTTTAGTAGAGTAGTTTGCTGGGCCAGTTGGTGCATGGCGTGCTCGCATCCGTACTTGCTGGAAACCATTATACGGTCAGTGTAATAGAAGTTCACTGTAGCTTGGTCCTCGGGAGTGGCTGCGCCCACATCGGTTGCGTCTGCGGCGGCGTCTCTGTCACACGATGTAAGGGACTTGAAGCTTGCGTTTGCAGTCCTTGTCGGCGGTGGGATGTGGTCAGCCACACAGGGTGCAGTGAGGGGTACACTGGGGGGTTACACTGAGGGGTACACTGGGGTTAGGGCAGACATCCGCGCGGTGACCGATGCTGCCACAGTTGTAGCAAAATTCCGTGTGTCTGTGAAAGAGCATGCATCGAACAATGCTTGCTCTGCAGTAGATGTAACTTGGTACTTGCATTCCTTGGAAAAGGATTGTCACGGCTGTGGTGTTCTTGATTCTCTTCACCTCCAAGGCGTTGGGGTTGCGTTTCGTGACGATCAGTTCTCGGAGTTGGGAGGCGTTGAGCTCGAGGTCAGTGCCTCGGACTACGCTCTTGTAGGTATTATCGGGTGGGGCCGGGTATACCGCGACCCGATACGTAGTGTCTTTCATGCGAATCTGTTACACCTGGGCGTATGCTCTTGCGTTACGTTCGCTGGGGGTGCAGATGATGAAGATATTCTTAGTTATGTTGGGGCATATGGAGACTTCCGTGAGGTCTTCAGGAGACAGGGCTGCCGCCATTGCCTGGGCTTGCTCAACCTGCACAGGTGTGGATTTGGCCTTGTGGAGACCATCTCGGGGTCTCATGATCATACGGAACGCGTCCTTCGGTGGCTGACGGAGTCTTGAGGTAGCGACGAGGTGCTGGTATGCGCTGTTTGGTCCAGCCGAGCTATCGCCATGCCTTCGTCTGCCACGTGTACTTGACGAACTTGCTCCTTGGAGATGACTGACCTTGCCCTTGCGTGGTTTGCGGTTCTATGCCGTGATCCAGCCTGGGTCATCGTGTCTTCCGGCGATATCGTCTCACCGGTGACGATTTCCATGGCGGTAGTGAGTGACTTGCGGTCTTAGCCCTAGGCCGACCCGCCTTTGTACGCCGAGGTTAAAAATTCGAATGCAGGAAATGTTGAAAAAGCGTCCACCCACCGAAATAAATCAGGTATCCACGGAATCCGTGTAACTTGCTGCTTTTGTTGGTACTGTTGTGCCATTACCACCAGCCCGGATCCCGAATCTACAAGATGCAGAATTTATCCTGCGAGCGCCCTTTGGACAAACCCGGGGCTGCGCCGAAAGGCACAGCGCCCTAATTCTCCCTTGACAAGTCAAGATGCTGAGCCGTCAGGCAGCGGTGTCCTGCGGAGAAGTATCGGCAAGCAACATGTCCAAACGTGCCACCAAGTGCCAGACAGCCCGGCGCCGCACCTCCCTTTTCCTGGAGGTCACCGCGCGCGCGAACTTTGAACCGGGTGGCCAGCGCGGTTGCTGGTTGGACCTCTCGGACGACCGTCGAGTGCTGGCTTTGTATTGGGCCATTTGAGTGACAATGGTTTCTCGGGGCTTATAAGCCGTGACGCGCCGCCTGGAAAACCGGATCCGCCGACCCACCGGGAGCCAGTGCCGATCTCGACTGGAGTGAGATGTGTCACGCGTTTTCGCCGGACGTCGCCGTGCGGGAACAGTCGCGTTTGCTGTGAGCTCTCGGCCCCAGTGCCGATCCGATCATGTCCTGTATAATGACCTGTATATAGTGTATAAAGTCCCTTTTGTAATTCTCACCGACGCCTGACTCGGAGTCTTCGCTACCAACGCTCTGTCACGAAACGGGTGACGAGCGCTACGGGACCACCTCAAAGTCGTAATAGTGGTGGCACCGGTGCAAAGTCGTAACAGTACGCAGTTCAGTTCGATTTGGGGCGAATAACCTCGTGAAATCATTGATGATATCGGGAGCCGATGTTTGCTCGTCCGCACTAGTCAGCACCGCACTACCTAATTCTCATAGGAGGTTTTTTTGTTTTTTTGCTTTCAAAGCGAATAGCACTTACTGCATTGAGCACATTTTCTTATCGAATTGGCTGACAAGAGGCGAGGAGCACGCTCGAGTGGGGAGTGTTTCGGTGGGGCCGATCCAGCCCAGTGAAAGTAAATAACGAGATGAGGAAGGTTGTGCCGGCGTCTGCGATTGGTCCGCTTCCCCTTACTTAGCTTGCGGTGGCTGGCCGAAAATCGCGGTGGCGGCGTACAACGGAAGGTTAAGAATGCCGCTAAAACGGATCCTTAGCGAAGAAGAGTTTGTAACGTGATGTCGTATGCGTGCTGAAAGGGCTCGATAACGTTATACTGCCGCGGGAGAATGTTTATTATACGCAAATAAGTCCATGGCTCCCCGGCCGCGCCGAGCACCAAGTGCCCGAGCAATTGGCGGGCAGCTATCTTCTATTCCTTTCGGAACGGGGCTGTCTCTAGCTATTCAGAAAAAAATGCAGTTTTGGTCGGCATAATGATTCGTCTTTAACGTGTATAGGTCACTTTGACGAGGTGAGCTTTCGCGTTTTTGTGACGTTGCGGGACAGGCAGGCGAAGTGGGCGCAGTCCGAAAACTTTTGATCAATGGTAGAGTATTAGGCGAAAAAGGCGTCGAATCAGGAATAATTGTTCTTTTTTCGTTCGGTATAATCATGCTTAATCAGTGTGCACACATTATATCAGGTGTGGCGTTTTCGAGGTTTCCTTGACGCCGCGTGGGAGACAGGCGGAGTTGGTGTGGCCCAAAAATTTTTTTACCAATCATGGAGGGCTGATTACACAACTCGAATAGAAAAGTTTGGTATAGCTTTGCGTTAAAGCGCGGCAGGATTGTGCTATCTGCCAGAGGCAACCTTGAAAAAATTTTGAAGGTGTTCGCTGAAACACCCGGTATGCAGACCGCCACCGACAATAAAATGCCTATGTTCCTAGTTTTCAATGAAGCTTCAGAAATTTACGCGGCGAAGAACAAAGCCATGAAAATAACATATTGATATGACATGACATGACATGACATGACATGACAAGAACTTTATATGAGGTCCTGAAGAGCTCACGTCCGACTGAAACTCTCCGCTTTCTGACCTTCGAGCTTACCGCTCACGTAGTAATATGTGCTTGAGGGGCATCTCATTAGCAAAATACACAGATATTACTTTTTCTTTTCGTGTAACACGATTAGGTAGCAGCCATCCTGATAAGTTAGCACTGCGATTGTGCCTTGAATAGACTGGATGACGGGCCATTTACAGAAGCAAAGATCTTGGGAGCCTGGCCTCACAGTTCATTAGCCCAGAAAGCAGTTCGAACGCTTCTTCACTACCTGAAGGCAACAGACTTGAGTGCCCGACTATAGACATCCTACACCTAACTTAGTGCACGTGAAAGTGCGGTATAGACTCATGTTCTTTCATGGGGGCGAAATGCGAAAACACCCGTGTACTTAGATTTAGGTGCACGTTAAAGATCCCCAGGTGGTCCAAATTTCCGGAGTCCCGAACTACGGCGTGCCTCATAATCAGAAAGTGGTTTTGGCACGTAAAACCCCATAATTTAATTTTTTTTCATGTTCTTTCTCTCTCTTTTCACTCCCCATTCCCCTCCCCACGTGTAGGGTGGCAAACTGGTCTCAGTATGGTTAACCTCCCTGCCTTTCCTTCTTCACTTTTCTCTTTCTCTCTCCAGCACTGCGATCACCGTGTTTGCGATACCAGGATGCAATAGAGAACACGTTTTGATTGACTGACTTGTTATGGATTGGAAGTACAGTACTTACTACAGCACGTCGCCGGATTCTCAACAACGTTAAACTATTAATGACTGAAAAATAATTATGGGGTTTTACGCGCCAAAACCATGATATGATTATCAGATGCGCCGTAGCGGGGGGCTCCGAAATAATTTTGAACACCTGGGTTCTTTAACGTGCACCCTATGGACGGTGCACGCACGTTTTTTTGCATTTTGCCGCCATCAAAAGGCAGTTGCCGCGGCCGGCATTTGATCTCGCGCCGTGGGATATTGCATCGCAAGGCCAAAGACACTATGCTACCTCGACGAGTTGATGAATGACTGAAAATTGACCTTACGTGAAGGGTGGCCTCTTCGCTGTTTAACTGTTTGCAACCAAATGCACGTGCAAGTAAAGAAAAGTTAGAAAAGCGTAACATTTATTTATTTATTTATTTAGGAAATACTGCAGCCCAAGGAATAGCCCCAGCAGGAGGGGGGGCGGGGGTGTTACAGAAAAAATGTACACGACCATTCACTGTATCCCGACATATCAAATGTAGCAAACAGTCTTCTTGTGCTCTCAAGCATTCCACAAACACTTCACAGGCAGTTACATTAGAAAAAGATAACAACAATAAAAAAAGATAGTTTTCGCACAGTTTTTTAATGCTGCAAGAAAAACCTGAAATCAGATCAAAGCCATTTACACACGCAAATACAAATTCAGGCATCTACTCGCGAATGGTTAAGAGCAGATGGAACAACCACATGCCGATCGATAACCACACAGTCTTCAAGCCAATTGAGCAGGCGTCTACACAGATCGCAGTGTGAATTTTAATTACGAACTTCCTTTTAAACAAAGCCAAAGCTTCCAAACGCGAAATGGCGTACTATCACGTACCACCGTTCCAAGCATAAACCACGAGTCTAATTGCGTCTGCCATCAAACCAGTCGGCCTAGCTGCGTAAATCCGAAGCTGGGAGGGGAATCATCGAAACTTCTAAATATATTCCAAATAGGAAAGTGAAATGATTTGTGCAGGTAATTATTGATTGCAGAAAGGTTTTAATAGCACAAACTTGCCTAACAGCTTCTATGCCCCCGCCGTATCTCTAAACGTGGGGTGCCACATAGCTCAGACAATCGTCGTAGATGGGCTCCGCCGGAATGTATCATCTTTGGACGATCTGGTGCGTGGTCTTTCGGAACCACCAAACGTTTTGTTTCTTTTCGGCGGCATATGTGCTGTCAGATTCTCACACAAGGGATAACTTATCATCCTACCTCACCCGCTAGTTTCACACCACTGTATTAGAATTGAATATTACACTACAGTTGTTCAACAAATATGGGAATTATCTAACAGATGTGTATGTTCTTGTGGGTTGCCACAGCTTCGTTAAGAAACCACATTGTACGTCTTCTTTATTGTATCTGTGTGACCAAACTGTGTCGGCTGATAGTCTCGCACAAACTATTTACGTGAGTTCACTGTCTTATCCCCACAACTGAGTCATATTGTCGCTAACTTACACATTGTGCAAAACGTAACGGACAAGGGTCTGAACTTGTATTTGTTGGTGCGGCTTTATGACGGAAGGAGAGCGCGACAAATGGGACGAGAAAGGGTCGAAAACAGCGCCTAGTCCTGTCCTCTCTTTCTCGTTCAGTTTACAGAGCTGTCTTTTTCATCACGTATTCACGATGGAAAGTTAACTTTAAGAATACCTCTCAAATCGAGAAAGCCGATTTTTTAGACAATTCCGCAGGTCTGCCGAGAAACTATATACGTGAGCGGGTTCGCGAAATTGTTGCGCGTCCTGTTTTACATTGTTTGGTTTGAGTTGCACGTCTGTGGTGTGTCCATCGCGTGTCGTTTGATTTATGATTGATTATATCTAGACTGGTGCGACACACGTCTACAGGCGAACATTTCCAGCTTTTGCTGAAGAACTTGCCTTTTGTTTCACGTTTGAGCAACTTTCTGGCATCATTACAGTGAGGTCGTGATCTTAGGAGTTAATAACGCTCCGGGTCAACGCATTGTTATCCAGCTCTGTAGTTACCTGCCAATAAATACCGACAAATTACTTCCCCATCTTTCAGATTTTATTCGTTTCATTTCACATACGTTGTCACATCGAAGCCGATGGCAGAAACTTCTTGTGGCGCGTATTAGAAGACCTGTCTTTGCACACTCCGATGTTCAGCAGTGGTGCGTGTAATCGTTGAGAACGCGCTTAAGACCTTTTTAAACCTGGCATCCGATACGCTGATGCACGATCTCCCACGGGCTGATCAAATAGGCTTGGACGTGTCAAGATAAGCTGTTGCGGCTAAGCGCCCGACTAAATTAAGACGTAATTAACGTCCATTACTAACCTGATGGAGTCAGTTTGCGAACTAGTCAGGACTCTCTATCGGGAATGTTTAGCGAGACGCCGTTTTCTGGTTTAAAAGCTGTATCCTGGCCACACACGTCAGAGGGAACAACACCGTCCCCACTCAACTCAGCGACAAAATGAATAGTGCGTAATGCTACGGTCCTGATGTCAGCACTGGTCTTTTAGGAAGCGTAAAATGAAGGCTGCGGAAAGACATATTTTTTTCATCTAATTAAATGCAGTTGTTCACAAAATGTTCACAAACTCGTGCGGTTTACATTGTGAAGGAGGAATACCATTTTATTGCAGAAGGCACGTACATTAAACAAGTTTACCTTAAGAGGCCTCTGAAAGGGGCGTACGTCAACGTTCCGCATGAAACTATCCTCGCCGCTCTCAACAGGTAGGGCTCGGAGGTGGGAGGTGAAATACAAAGCTAATTCTTTATGCGATTTTTCTTCGGGAGACCACTTGGCTCGTCCTGCCGAACGGTATCCGCACATTGTGAGGCTATGCCATCTTGCTTCACACCTGCTGCGAGACTTTCGACTCCTCCTTGGTGCCTCATTCAGCCAAAGGTCAACATGACAATACCTGGCGTCCGGAGAAAAGTAGGTATACCATCGTCGGCTCTTAAACGGCTTACCTTACTCCTAATAAACAAGAAGTACCGGTATTACACCCACATATACACCGACGGCTCCGCCCTGCCGCAGAGCTCTACCACAGATGTCGTCATTCCAGCAAAAGCAACCACTGTCAAATTGAAAACAACTCACTTGACAACGTCGACGGCAGCAGAACTTGCAGCGCTTCAAGTCGCATTGCACTTTATTAATTACGAACCAACCCAAAAATAGTCAATTTTCTATGACTCGAAGACGGCACTACAATGTTTAGTGCCAGCATCATGGCGCGATTCGCATGAACAGTTGCTGTTAGAAGGAAGGAAGGAAGGAAAAAGTGGAGAAGGAAAGGCAGGGAGGTTAACCAGCTTAGCTCAACCAGCTTGCAGTGATCCCTGTGGTATTGTCGGCGGCAAGAGAGAGTAAAACATCTTTATTAATATTTGAATGGCGAGAGCAGTGTGGGAGGAACCCTCAGTCCAGGTTCCCTAAGATGATTCCGGCGATGTTTCGAGCCCGTTGTATCGCAGCTCGGAGGACCTCGGGAGGTCCGTCGCGGAGGACATCGTCCCACATCGGCGGCAATGAACGTACCGATAACGCTGTTCGTTTAGCTAATGTAGAAGACCGCAGCCTATCATTCGCGCTGGCTGTTGCTACTTGGACATCTGTGCACACCATTGGAGTGGAATGAACCACATTTCATGCATGCCGGATTATACACCATGGATCCAACCTTAAGGCGTCGACTTCCACCAAGACTTCTCCGAAGAGACGCGACCCTCTTGTGTAGGCTATGGCTGGGCGTAGCGTTTACAATGCCTACGCATTCCGCGTAGGGTTGGCCTAACCGCAGCATTTGGCGATTGCGGTGGCGAGGAAGCAATTCGTCATGTTCTATGCCAGTCCCTGCAGTACCGTGGGCAGAGACAATCGATTTTCGTCGTGCTCAACCAGTTGGATGACCAGGTTCTGCCGGAAGAAAAAAAATGTTACAACATGGAGGAAACTTAACATCGCATCAGAAGGCCGTGCGAGTACCACTGCGCTTCTTGAGACCGACCGGCCTGTGTGAACGCCTGTGATTGAAACGCCTTTTCTGTTAACTATACCTGCTCTTTCTTTCTTTTTCTCTCTCTCTATTTGCCCTCTTTCCAACCCCAGTGCAGGGTAGCAAACCACAAACTCTCATCTGGTTAACCTTGCTGCCTTACCTCTCTCTCTGTTTCTCTCTCTCTCTCTCTCTCAATATGCTGTAATCTGACACGGTAATTCAAGAAGCTGCATATGTATCATGGTTTATGCGCTACTTGACACGAGAGGCTAACAAAAAAAAAAAAAATAGCGACGACATACACGCGCACAAGATGACGGTGTCGTCGAACATGGAGGATATAAGACGTACGAGTTTCTTCAATAGGGAGCCGGCAACTTTTGCAACTCCATGCCGCAAGAAATGGCACACTCTGCAACATCGCGCAAATACATCTTTGCAGCAGAAAACGAAATTGGAAAAAAAAAATCGGATGACCTAGCGAAAAGTTAAGCGATAAACGTTGGCACAAGTTTCACATATGGCCCACAGAACCGCAGTAGTGTTGAAGCTTTCGCTCTTGATACACAAGTAGAAAGGAAAGAACAACATAAACTGCGAAGTACCGAGTGCCACAAGCATTCCTGTTGCGACAATGTTTCACAGCTATACAAGTATTTATGAGCTTTAGCGCGCACTTCGCATCCTCGACAGCGAAATTTACGAGGCCCTCTTGCCTTGGTAGCTGCTGTTCTTGTGCCGCCATTCGCTCTTGAGCAACCGTTGAGCGTGTCGCCGTTCAAAGGCCACTCGAAAAGTAAGGGGAGAAAGAAAGGAGAACAGGGGGGGGGGGGGGGGTTCAAGGCGTCGAAGATGCAAAGAAAGCTATAATGTCGTTCGTGCATACGAGAGCGCACAAACTGAAAACCTTGTGCCGAAGGTCCGAAAGAAATTGGACAAGGCGGGTGAGAATAAAGAACATGAACAGGCGAATAGTGAGTAAGTTAGTCTTCCGAGAAGAGGAGGTAGTGGTGCGACTGAGAATTAGTCTATATATACGCTGAGAACACGAGAAAAAGAAAACACAAGGGTAATAACCGAGGACGAGAAAAAAGACGAAGAGGAAGAGAGCGTGAGGAAAAGGCGCAACTGGGAGGAATGAAAAAATATTTCGAAATGGCAAACTCGTTGCGTCGCTGCAATGTGAATAACTGTTTCTCCCGGATTTTTCATTCCTTTTTTTGTATTGTTCTCAGATCCCAGAGAACGTCGATCTCGGCTTGCGCCCGTTCCTGAGCAGTCTTCGCATGCAAGCGCCACATCCGCCTCCTTTCTCTCCTCTCCTCCTCCATTTTAGTATGATTGCACATTTCTCGAGGCCGCTACCTTTTCTTTTCTTCCCGTCTCTAGTAAATTGAAAAATGCAAAAAAATATATATAAAGGTATTTCAAAGAAACTGAAAGAAAGCCCGAGTTATTACATTGGTGTGCCAACCTCCTGAAGAAAAAAAAAAGAGGAAAAAATAAACAACTTGAAAATCGAATGTTTTCAGAGAAGGAGAGTTATAGGAATGGAAGGTACACTGCAAGACGAACTTGCGCCCATGAAATCGCGCAGGATAAATAAAATGGATAACGAAAGAAGACAAGATGGCGGGGGCACGTAAGCGTCGAATAAAACATAATACGCGACCGGGCCAAAGCAGCAGAAGCGGGAGAAGAGGCGACAGCTGTCTCTTTCCATGGCAGCGCAGAGCGCCGCTCGCTCGTCCGCGCAGCCGGAGGCTCCTCTTTCGCATTTGAGAGGCAGCTCGTCGTCCTTGCCGCGCCTGAGACGAGCTAAACGCTTCCGAGGCGCACGCTCTTCCTGCAGTACAGAGACACTGCGCTGCCCGGCGACGCCCTTGGTACGAGAACGCCGAGAGACAGAGACAGCCGAAACACGAAATGTTGGAACCAACTTTAGCGAACGACCTAGTGGGACAAGATCAAAAAGCAAACGAAGCGCCGCAAAAGCCGTAGTACAATAAAATAAACATCGAGAAAGAAAAGGGGAAGGGTCACAAGGCGCACGCGGCGATATCGGAGCGCGCTCTGTACGCATGAACGAACTTTGCCGTACAGCCATCTGTGCGCACTGATGAAGCTTAAGAGAGGGCGAAGGATATAATAAAGAAAGGGAGAAAGAAGAGTGACTGTGACTGGCGTTCCGGTTCGGCACAGAAACATTTCTTCTCCGAACGGGGAGGCTTCTAATTTAATGGCGTTCTTGGCTACTTATGCCTCCCCATTGGCGACATTTTCTTTACGAAAGTCGGTCTTATACGGTTCGTATAATATAGCTGCACCCCCGTCCCTCCCCCTTGTGCGCACTTTCTTTTTTTTCCATCTCGTGGCATTGTCTTCGGCCGTTCGCCAACCTCTCGTGTTTGGGTGCAGCCTTTCGTATCCTCTTTTTTTTTCTATCCTTTTCCGTTCATCTTGTCTGAATAAAGGTTGGAATCCTATGAGTGCAAAAGAAAAGAAGAAAAAGGAAGTACACAGCGCTACGCTTTCGCTGCCATATACGCCCGGGGCGTTGGCAAACAAATGCGCGAGTTGTCAGCGTGGTTGAGATTGCCTTCCGAGAGGCATGGAGCGCGCACAAAGCTTTCACGAGATTGCGACTCCACTAGCAATTCATCCAGGAGAAGCTCAATTTGTGATTTACGATTTCTTTCACTCTTTTTTCCATCTTTCTGCTTTAGCGGATGGCGTTCTGTTTTATTGCGAAAGCAATTATATGGACACTCCCGGCTCATTTTTCGCCGTCGGCATCACCTTGATGTTCCGTATAAAGTATAAGGGCGATAACACTTTCGCCACGCGCCATATGCTGCATATGCTAGTGAAAGCGCCCGAAGGGAGCCGACGATCGCGGCTCAATCTAGCACGCACAAGGGAGGAAAGCTGAGACGAAACGCGTCGTCTCCCGTCGCGGGAAATGCTGTGTGGGGGAGATGGGAGGGAGGGGAAGGAGCGGTGGTGTCCTCCGGCAGCAACTACGCCTTTCGTGGCCACGCGCAAGGGGAACTGACGATCGCGGTTCAACCTCGCGCGCGAAAGGGAGGAAAACGGGGAGGCATCGCGGGAGAGAAGGAGGTGGCTTCCACTCCGCCAGCAACTGTGTACCTTGCGCGGCCTCACGGGGTCGCGCGCGCCCTATATTGAAAGGGATCTGACGACAGCTCACGCTTTTGTGCGTTCTGTGTTAGCATGGCTAAGTTCGCGTTGAAGCGATAGACAGTACGAAGGTCACTTCGCTTGCTGCTGCTGCCGCGCGTCCTCACGCCAGTGTTTTGACAGTGAGTGTCTGCGGTCATCGAATGTGGCTTGTCCATGTTTGCCTGTGCGCGCTGACACCATGCTTGTTAAGCTAGTTAGTAAGCGAATCTTTGCAAGTTTATATGGCCGATAAAGCTGCTATACTTACTTGGTATAGCTGTCTACTAACTTGCTATCGCAATCAATGCTTCGCCTTTCAGGCGAAACTACGACTTCTTTGTTTAGTTTTTCCACTATAGGTATATCCATATGAGATATGGAGCCTGGCTTCAGTTGCGCATTCCGTCGCTGTAGCTTCTATGGATATAACGATAAGTGTTGGAGCACACTTTGTTTACTTGGTCTTGTGTTAAGCAAAAAAAAAAAAGTTGCCGTAACGCCCTATAAAGGCAAATAATCTATAGCGATAGCATTGTTTTACACCATGCATGAAACGTAGTTATTTCGTCGGTAATATAAGCTGCAGTGAACAATCGCTGCATGAATAAACAAACGTGGTGTCACGCTCCCAAAAACACCCCGAACAGATTTCACTCGATGACCGCAGGTGTCACAACACTGACGTGGGGAAGAGCGCCGCCACCATAGTGCTTTCGTGTTTGTCACAAGCCCTTGGGTTCAGCGAGAGCAGGAGGGAAGTAAACATGCCCGCAATAGAGATTAGTAAGAGGCGATTGGAAGAGTGGTGGAAGTAAGGAAACGACAAACAACGGAGGCGTACAAAGTTCACAATAGGGGTTCAAAGGCATTGGTTAGGGGAACTCATCGCGGGTTTTCTTCCTTTCTTTCTTTTTTTTTTTCTTTTTGAACGTAGGTAGGACATTAGGCAATAAAATAACAACAGCTTGGTGGCGCAACCCACCGCCCCGTTCCACAGGGGACGCTCATAACATTCCTCCATCCACCCATGCGAACGTTGCCGTGCTGTCGCTCTCTCAATGTTTCTACTGCGCCGTGCCTGGAAAACTCAGCCAATCATCTGGCCTAAGACACCAGACACGCATTAAGCCACCAGCCTTGTAGGCTTGCTATTACATGTTTTTGCCCTTCGCCCTAGCGCCTGCAGCAGATCACGCGAGATCCGAGCACGACGCGCGACCGTCCGGGCAAACCTTGTCTCGCATGCTCCTCGCACAACAGCAGCGCCCATGCCAAAAACGCGCTTCGATGGTCCGTGTAATGGCTGTGGCAGCAAAGCTCGACATTACTTTGCCAAGGAGCCCCGTACTGTTGAAGGGAACATCAACAATCGTTATTTTGAGGAGACGTGCATGCGTGAACTATCGCTTGAGGATTTTGATAACTTGATGGACCTTATTGTAGCAAACCTGGGCTGTGGAGGACGCTGTTGTGGGGAGCTTCTGATAAAGTTTAACCTATATATGGGGTGGTCGTTTTTAAGTTTTACTTATTTAACAAAAAATGCCTGTTGCAGATAATGTAATTCTAGTCCTTGGGCTGGATAATTCGGAGAGGCAGACATTACTCGGGAGAAATTTACTAATTATCATCCTCATTATTTACTTTACGGCTCACACGACAATTTACGAATTGTAGCCGGTGAGATTATAACGCGTATCCACTTGGAAGGAATCTTCAGAATGACAGGAGTTTAGAGATATGCGCCATCAAACTCGCCGTAAGAATGCAATGTTGCTACGCTTACGTTTTTAACAAAAATGTTCTTTTATACATTGAAGCATAAAAGTAACTGGAACGCCTATGTATTTCGTCCCTCGCTTCAGGAAATAATACCTCGAAACTGCTGTCCTAGTGGAAATTCATTTCAAGTGCGTACGTCTTGCAAACTCACCGGCTACAAGTCATTTATTGCAATCTGTGCCGTAATATTTATTTTTAGTATTTATTTACAATACTGCTACTCTCATTCGAGCGCGTGGCAATTACGCAATACAATATTATTCATGTATGCCAGTACGCAGAACTTAAGTATAAAACTTGGTTAAAGAACATCTAGGCGGAACAGTTGACTGAAAGAACAATCGTTCATGGACGGTAATATAAAAAGGACGATGAGTTTAGGAATGCAAATGCATGTTTCCACATGACAGTTAACTGACATGATATTCAAAACTGGCATTAATGAACACGTACGTAGCCAGTTATCCATGTATAGGAACGAATGCAAAGATAACAATTAACGCGTCAACAAATAATACATTTGTGTGAAGTGCTGCATTTATAACACATAGCACTTTGAGAGAGAGAAGAAACGATTTGAGAAAAAAGAAAATTTAGGCAAGGAATTAGTGGGGAAAGTCGCAGTTACGACAGTCATCTTAGGATTAGAAGTAGTCATCATCATCATCATCTTCAGCCTATTTTATGTCCACTGCAGGATGAAGGCCTCTTCCTGCGATCTCCAATTACCCCTGTCCCGCGCCAACCGATTCCAACTAGCACCGGCAAATTTCCTAGTTTCATCGCACCACCTAGTCTTATGCCGTCCTCTACTGCGTTTCGCTTCTCTTGGTACCCATTCTGTCACCCTAATGGTCCAATGGTTATCTAATCTGCGCATTACATGACCTTTCCATTGCCATTTCTTTCTCTTAATGTCAATTAGAATATCGTCTATGCCCGTTTGGTCTTTGATCGAAACCGCTCCCTATCTCTCTCTTAAAGTTACGCCTAGCATTATTCGTTCTATCGCTCTTTGCGCGGTCCTTAACTTGTTCTCAAGCTTCTTTGTCAGTCTCGAAGTCTCTGCCACATATGTCGGCACAGGTAAAATGTACTGATTGTAAATCTTCCTTTTCGATGATAACGGTAAGCTTCAAGTCAGGAGCTCACGATGTCTGCCGTATGCGATCCACCCCATTTTTATGCTTCTGTGAATTTCCTTCTAAATGGCCAGGGTTCCCTGTGATCAGTTGACCTAGGTAAACGTACTCCTTCACAGACTCTAGAGGCTGACTTGCGATCCTGAACTCTTGTTCCCTTGCCCGGTTGTTCATCGTTATCTTTGTTTTCTGCATATTAATCTTCAAGCCCACTCTTACACTCTCCCTGTTAAGGTCCTCAATCATTTGTTGTAACTCGTCTGCAGTGTTGCTGAATAGAACAATGTCATCGGCAAACCGAAGGTTGCTGAGGTACTCACCGTCCCTTCCCAGTTTAATAGCCTTCCCAGTTTAATAGCTTGAATACTTCTTCCAAGCATGCAGTGAGTGGCATTGGAGAGATTGTGTCTCCTTGTCTGACTCCTTTCTTTATAGGTATCTTCCTACTTTTCTTGTGTAGAATTAAGGCGGCTGTGGAATCTCTGTAGATATTTTCCAGGGTATCTAAGTAAGCGGTCTGTATCTCATTGATTACGCAATGCCTCTATGACTGCTGATATCTCTACTGAATTATATGCTTTTTTGTAATCTGTCAAAGCCATATAGAGAGGCTTACTGTACTGTGCAAATTTCTCGCTAACCTGATTAATGGCATGGATGGACATTGTAGCGTATCTCTCCCTTAAGCCAGCGTGTTCCCTTGGTTGACTAAAGTCCAGTGCTGCTCTTATTCTATTGGAGATTATTTTGATAAATATTTTATATGATACTGGGCGTTGACAGGGTCAGTTTCCAGTGGTGGCCTGTCCGGACCCAGAGATTCTTAGCACCCTCTGCTGCGTTACAGGTCTGACCGCCGCCTTGGTCAGGTGCTCCGCAGCTGCTGGGGACTGAGGGCCATGCTTAATTGTTGATATCATCAGGGAGGTTGTGGCCAAATACTGCATCAGGTAGGCCGATTCCTGTTCTGGTGAGGGAGTGTCTCTGTTGAAGCTTTGTGGGCCTTCCTAATTTGGTTTTTCCTGGATTAGTATAGCCCCACTCGCTCTCGGCATCTTTCGCTGGTGTCAGGTGTCACTCCAAAAAAAAATTATGGGGTTTTACGTGCCAAAACCACTTTCTGATTATGAGGCACGCCGTAGTGGAGGACGCCGGAAATTTCGACCACCTGAGGTTCTTTAACGTGCACCTAAATCTAAGTACACGGGTGTTTTCGCATTTCGCCCCCATCGAAATGCGGCCGCCGAGGCCGGGATTTGATCCCGAAACAGAGCATGGCATATGTCCACATAACGGCAACTAATAAAATAAAGAGGGGGAAATGTCGACACCAACATTTTGCAAGATGTGTGACGATGATGCATGCGATAATAAATGTCTTTATTTACGCACTGCTGTTTCTACTTGTGAGGTAACTTCTGATAACGATTGGATGTTGGTTACAGCAGGATCAAGTCAGTTCGACTCAGCTACTGTGAGGGGGAAGAAGGAATACTTAGCGTTTCGTTGTTGCATGTGCATTCTGTTAAAGTGTACGCATGTTTTCTAGGTGTTTCCAAGCCTCAGATCATGAAATGTACCTGGACACGTCTATCTTATAGTTATTTATTATTAGCTGAAACACGTATTTAAGCTGAGCGTGTTTTGCTCTGGTAGATAACGTTCGCAATCCAGACTGTGTTAGAGGATTAGTCACTGAGTCTTGGCGTTTATATTTATTGTAAACGAACCGTATGGTCTTTCTTTATATTGCCTCAAAGTTTATTACGTTAGTCACTGAATGAGGGAACCAGGCTATGTTCTCGTATTCGGTGACTGACCTTGTGAACGTTCTATAGGCTTCTAGCTTCGTTGTTGTGCTAGAGAGCTCAAGGCTTCTTTTGAGGAAAAATAGTTTACGTAACGCTCCTGCAGTGATATTCGTAATATGATTATTCCATCTGAGGTCTGAGATTAATGTAACTCCTAGGTATTGTTCAACTTTAGTTAGCGCTATGACGTTAATTTCATATCTAAAGTTAGATGGTCTTGTTTTCCTTGTTGAATTGAATTCTGGCGTTTTACGTGCCAAAGCCACGATTTGATTATGATGGACGCCGTGGTGGGGCACTGCGGATTAACCTTCATCACCAGGGGATCTTTAACGTGCCCCCGATGCACGGGACCACGAGCGTTTTTGCATTTCGCCCCCATCGAAATGCGCCGGCCGCGGCCGGGATTTGATCCCGCGACCTCGTGCTCAGCAGCGCAACACCCCAGCCGCTAAGCCACTGGAGCAGGTTTTCACATATTTTTTTATATGCGTCAGCATTTATACGCCTGCCCAACGAGAAACCTTTTCCTCCTTCACGTAAGGCGAATCGCTATATAGGGAATAATGTATGTATGGAAGTAATGGAATCAATCCGAAAGGAAAACGTTGTCGGGGTTGAGTTTCGAGCCTGCGCGCCAAGCTGCTAAGCCGAGTGTTTTGACCCCTGGACTAAGCACCCACGCTTGCAGAAACTGAATAAATCTGAACCATAAGAATGTGTTGTAGCTGCGGTACAAAGCAAATGTCAAGAAGAACAGTTTGCATGAAAGCGTCGTTGAAATATTTGGTGATGCTGGAATAAAAGCCATCTCTAGGAACACATGAAGAGCCGTCTTGGAGCATTGTAGACATTAGACAAAATACAAAAACACAAAAAATGTTGCGAAAGTTTAATGCCAAACATGCCACATTCCCGCCGTGTTTCGGTGGTCGCAGGATACACCTTCCGTTGGGACGTTCAGTCACCGACCGAAATGCCACCGATCTCTGAGGGCTCATGTGCTTCGCGTCGCGCAACACAGACAGGTAAGCAGTCAATGAGTTGATAAGGAGCGATGAGCGGTTATATGGGTCTCATCACGGTTGGTAATGATTCGACACGGATGTATATGGTGCTAAAGAGCAATAACGGCTTACATTGTTCGGAGCCATTATAATTGGGTAATAAGCACCGGTACGGGTTGATACAGGTCGGATGAAGTCCGATAACGTTGTGGGAGGCGGCGCGAAGAGGTAGCCGCCCTAGGCATGGTTTATTTAGGCCTGCCAGCCATGGTGCGGCGGGATTTCGGCAGCGGCTGACACCGCGGCCGCTACCGCTACAAGGTTGATAAGGATTAATAAAAGTTTACGAGGGTCGGATCACGTCCGATAAGGTCGATAAGCACAGATAAGTGTTCACAAGAATTGGGTCGGGTGTGGTAAAGTTGATACCGACTGATAGGGGTTGATAAGGCTCGGATTGAGTCCAATAAGTTGATAACAACCGATAAGGATTGATAAGGGTCGCATCTAGTTCGATAAGGTTGACAGCGACCAATAAGGGTTGATAAGGGTTTATACTTGTCGGATCAAGTTTCATAACATTCATAATTACACCACGCTGCGTGGAGATGCGCAAGTGGCACAATGCTTACGCGTACTTCGACCACTCCCAGATGAGTTTTTGGGTGCAGTTTTACATTAAACTGCATCTTTCAATTAGAGCATCAAATAGCTGGAGTGTGGAGGTATGCATTAAGTGTGATGTGGTCTCGCTATAATTAGTATATATTTTCGCTGTAAATAACGCAGTCGTCGGCGAACAGTATTTATTGCAATCAATGTTAGCTGTGATGCCATCAATATATATTCGCAAGAGTAATGACCCAAGAACTGAGCCTTGGGGAACTCCTGAAGTAACCGCGACAGTGTTAGATAGATGTAATTATTTAAGAATTCAATTAGCTGATTTCTGTTAATTCGTTATATATGTGTTTCGATTTATAGTGCTGGTAATGTCCGCCTATTCGAATAATACAGCTCAAGGACAAGAATTATGCTATCATGCCCTCGGCGATTTTTGAAAATTCCGTAAAGCTTAAGTACCCTCACCCTGTATACAGGGTGTCCCACGTAACTTCATCCAAACGTTAAAAATATGCAAATGCCACGTAGCAGGACTGAACCATGGTAACGTTATTTGCCATCGCATTGCGCCTAATTACATAACTAGTCTTAAATAATTAATCAACTTTTAAAACATTATATTAAGACGAAAAGTGTCGATGAGAACATTGCAGAGCAACATGAAAAACTCCCGATACAGCTTTCTGTTGCTGAATACTTGCTACATAAAGATGTTTTTCGAGCGTGGAAGAAGCCCGCGAATACAGGCAAGATCGCCGCGCGACTGGCCACTCAAAGCACTTGGCGTGTATTCTCGGTCTTCTTTCACGCTCAGAAGAACACTTTTATCTGTCACGTGTTGAGCAGCAAAAAGTTGTATCGGGAGTTTTTCATGTTTCTGTACAATTTTCTCATTGACGCTTTTCATGTGATTATAATATTTTACAAGTTGATAAATTAATTGCTAATAATTATCTAATTACGCGGCACGCGAAAGCTAGTGTAAGTATCTCCAAGCTACGGCCATTAACCTTACCTTTGTTCTGTCCAGCTTCGTTGCATAGGCATATGTTCAACGTTTGGCTAAAGTTACAAGGGATGCCCTGTATATGATGTGTATATGTGGGCCGAATGCAAGTACCAACGAACAGGCTTATGTAACGAACATATGCTCACCGACAAAGTAGTATAACAGGGTGTATATTTAAATTTATTTTAGGTGCACAAGCATGAGAAGGTAGGCTAGTCGCATATCCCAAAATTGTTGATCGAGCAAAAATGAAAAGGAAAAGAAAGAAGAAAATATCAGAAACACTACGCGCACCCGAACGCAACCACACAAAGAATGTATCTACGGGCACCAGCACCGAAAGCACAGTCCAGTACCTGTAGGATGGTCATCCGTCGCATTAGAGTGAAATTCCATAGAAGTCACTTTATGCATAAATTCAAGATGGCCATGACATCAGCCCGTTAAAAAAAGCACACTGTCGAGAACATAAAAACACGTAATGTCACTTTAGGCTGTATTGTAAGATCTGAGTCCAATAGAAAAAAAAAAATGACGTGAAGGACACAATAACAGTACGCCTTTTTTGTAACACTTCGGTGAGTGGCTATACTCACAGTCATCTTGCAAAAGCAGGTAAAAGCACTGCTTTCTATGGAATCGTTGGTGCTTCCAAAACCACCAACAGCTCCAAGGCAGGCTCACAATAATTAATCGTTACAACAATGTTTTCGTATTTCAGTGGAATGCTAATAGCCTTCGAAATAAGTCAGCTGATTTTCGCAAACTACTAGCTCAACATAACTTTCCTGTTTTATGTATACAGGAGGCAGGCGTAAGAGATGACTTTCGTCTTTTAAACTATGTTATATATAAATCATCGCGCATTGCTGGAAGTAGCAGAGCGATGTTATGCGTGAGAAAGGACCTGCCGTCCTATTTAATACAGTCGAGCGATTCAAATATACCGGAGTTCGTAGCATGCAAGATATCTTTTAGAAATACAAGCGTCACAGTGATCAGTCTTTACCTACAATGTGCTAGCAAAATATTAGTTGACAGCTTGGTGAATGTGTTTGGTATCGCAAACTCACATGTGCTGGTTTGTAGGGATTTCAACGCACATAACGTCATCTGGGGCAGTGAATATAACGATTCCCGCGGAAGCATCATAGAGTCTGCCGCAGAAAAAGGTAATCTGATCGTGTCAAATGACAGCTCTCCAACGTTCTTTCGGGGGTTTCGTTACTCAAGCTCTATAGATGTTACGCTCTGCTCACAAGACCTTCTTGATGGCGTTGAATGGTCAACGGACATAGAAACGCACGGTAGTCATTATTTTCCGATCCTGGTAAAACATCGCCACATACGGAGTGAGGGTACCCGGCGCTACTCAAAATATACTAATTGGCAAAGTTTTCGTCACCATTTAAGTAACTCATTGGGTGAAAATTAGAGCTTTCAAAGTTTTGCGAATATATTGTGTGAGTCTTACGAGATCTGCACAAAACAAGTCACTGTTCCAAATGAATACGCTGCAGTCGACGGGGAATATGAATGTCTAAGAGCAATTAGAAGACGCGCAGAACGGGCTTAGCGCCGCAGTGGAAAGCATGATGACTACAATATGGCACAGAAAGTTCGGTCAACTTCGCGCAGACGCTTACAAAAATTAGGTACGAGAAGGTGGCGAGAATACTGCGCGTCGTTGTCTCCGTTTACTTCAGTTCCCAGAATATGGTCAGTTGTCCGATCTTTTAGTGGTCCAGTTACCCAAAGCCATCCCTTCCGAGCCCTTGCCGTAGCTCAAAGCACTCCGGAAACATCTGTTGCTGATGAGTTCTGTCAACTTATATCCAGACCAGGAATTCCGTTTACTTGCCTACAATTTAAAAGTTCGACAACACTAGCAGAACAGAAAGTTCGTGCGTGCTTTATGTCTCAACATCCTCAACTTGACTGTGAGTTTAGTCTAAATGAATTGAAATGTGCTCTTTCGTCATGTCGTGCAAAGACAACCGCAGGCCCAGATGGTGTCACGTATATGATGTTAAAGAACCTAGGCCCAGTAGGAAGAATGGCTCTCTTGGAGATATTTAATGATATCTGGATAAGAGAGACTATTCCAGATTCATGGAAATTAGCCCGGGTAATTCCAGTACTAAAACCAGGAAAGACTCCCCTTTGTCTTGACTCCTACCGACCCATCAGTCTCACAAGCTGTTTTTACAAGCTAATGGAGAAGATGATAGACCACCGACTGCAGTGGTGGTGTGAACACACAAATGTGTTCTCCAATTACATGACCGGTTTTCGACAAAATAGGTGTACAATAGATTCAGTATTAGACATTGCCACATGCGTCGAACATGAACGTAGTTGCGGAAATGTGACAGTAGCAGTATTTTTAGACATTCAAAGAGCATTCGACACTGTAAATCACATACACATCCTTGCTGGTATGTTAGAGTTTGGCCTACATGGTCGAGCACTGCGATGGGTATCAAATTTCTTAAAAGACAGAAAAATATTTATGGAAACAATCGAAGTAGAGAGTAATTATCACAGAATCACGCAGGGCATTCCGCAGGGCATTGTGTTCTCAGTCCGTTCTCATTCAACTGTGTCATGGCAGCCTTGCCACTAAAACTTCCGTCTGGTCTACAGTATTCGCTGTACGCAGATGACATCTGCATATGGGCCTCTGGATCTCATATACGCGACATTCAAACAACGTTGCAAGAGGGTCTTGATAATATCGACACCTTCTTAAAAGAAAGAGGCATGAGTCTTTCATACGCAAAGACAGCCGTACTTCCTTTCACTAGACGACAGCTAAATAATTTCCAACTTACGCTTAATGGGCAAACTTTGATGTTTGTGAAAGAGCATAAATTCCTTGGAGTTATTCTTGACCGCCAGCTAACATGGGCTTCACACATTCGCGCAATTGAAAAGCAGACCAATGTAGTAATCAACGTACTTCGGCGACTCGCTGGCACAACGTGGAGGGGATCAGTCTCTTCACTATTACAGGTTCATAACGCACTCATAAAACAAAAAATTGCTTACTCGGCACCTATTCTCCATGGTTTATCGCAAACTTCCGAGGAACGTCTTCAACGTTTACTGGCAGGAGGGCTGCGAGTGTGTCTTGGGCTTTCGCAGGCTACCTCGAGTTCTTCAGTAATTGCTGAAGCTAGACACCCACCATTTCCAGTCATACGAGCGGTTGAAACATGCCGACACATTTATCGCGTCTTAACCCAACACGAGAAGCATCCATTAAACCTTGCGCTTACCGAAAGAAACAGAAGCAAAATTCACGATGTTGTTCGAGAACATAAAGCATTATTACCAAGATTTGAATTATTCAAAGTGGATGTTTGTTACCCTCCCTGGATGTTAACATGTCCTGAAATAGAATTATCGGTTGAAGGGATTATATCTAAAAGAGACATGTTCATAGTAGCCGCACAACAACTGGCACTCTTTCAAATTTACTCTTATATCCCCAGTACATCCATGTTTATACAGATGGTTCGTGTCATAAAAATTCCTCGACTTCAGCATTCGTCATTCCACATTTAGCGCTAGAGCAAACATTTAAATTATCCCGAAAGACATCTTCCACCGTGGCAGAACTGTTTGCGATCCTGTGTGCTTTGCGTTTCATAACATCAGGAAAACATTCGCAAAAATGGGTTATATTTAGCGATTCGCAAGCCGCTCTCACATTACTACAGAGCAATAAGAAAAATTCTTTGAACACTTCGCTATTATATGAGACACTCAAAGAACTTACATAAGCAAGCGCAATGAACCACGTAATTGCATTTCAGTGGATACCTGGGCACTGCAATATTCCTGGTAATACTGCAGCGGACGCAGCTGCGAATCGAGCGCACAATAACGCGGAGACAACCAATTGCGTAGTGAAGTCCGTCTGCTCCTGAGACAGATTTCTTGTCGCCTCAGCAAAACTACCTGGTTTGATCAGCAAACTAAAAATTACCGACGATTACGTTACTTCCTAATGCGAAATTTGAGCGCAGCAAATAAGCTGTTTCACCTTTTCGATAGATTGAGGCAAAGAAATCGAGCAACACATGTATGCGCTATCACAGAATTTTTTTTTTATTTTTCACACGTATTCCTTTAACAAAGACTCCACTAACAGTTCTTGACAGTCATGAAGGAAGCTTTGTGGTCGGAGAAATAGACTGATATATGTTCGACTTGGTACACCAATGCTTGATTCTCAAAGACGAGATCTATACAAGTGCCTCGCGAGGTTGTCACAGCCGTGGGACGCGTTACGAGCGAGAGGAACGGGATGTTCTCCCGCATAAGTGTTAGGAAATTGCTGTTTGTCTTTATGTCAACATTAAAGTCCCCCACTACTAACATCGGTGTGGATCGATGGACAGATCCGCCGCCACCGATCTGGCTCTCTGATTGCCACCGCACAGGGGTTGCATTGGAGGAGGAGCGAAGAAAGGAATTAAGTTCGAGCCGGCGCTTTGACAACCGGAGACTCGCAGGAAGAGGGGGGAGGGGGGCGGCGTGTACACCCAGCGGCAAACGATGGGGGCAGAAGCGCGCAGCAAGCGGACAACACGATAAAGGGAGGAGGGAAGAGATAGCAGCGACTGACTGATGCCGCTGACGCCGATAGTGAGTCAACCCCAGCTGCGGAGTTGGTTTCAGGGACAACGCCGCCGATGCCGACACAAACAATATGATACCCTCGCTTCCGCAGCGCTAAGAACCAGGTCTAGCCGTGGGAAGGTGGTCACGTATTCGTCGACGTGCCGGGGCCTACGTGAAATAACCGGCGCGTCGGCAACTGAAGAGCACCCTATCCGCCACACAAGAACAGGGGGGGGGGACCCTTTCCTCCTCTTTCTGCATGGCGGCGACGGTGTTCTATGCAGTCACGTTATCTTGACTCTCTAGCGGCGTCAGCGGCATCCAGCGGTATCAGTCGGTCGCTGCTAGCGCTGGGGGGATGAAAGGGGGGCGGAGCTGGTTACGAGGCCGACGACAACGCCGACGACGACGCGAAACCCAGGAACGGACGCCAAAGAGCTGCGCTCTAAAACTCGGAGTTATACTTTATAGACCCATGTATAAACTTATCAATGCCGGAAAATCTAAGGGACAACAGAAAATTTGAAATATTGGTGCGCCGCCTGCATCTTGGTACTGCATTTACAAAGCACTTCTTGTACAGGTTAAAACGTGTCTCTAGTTCGCAGTGTTCTTGTGGCCATCCAGACGAAGATGTGAATCATCTTCTTCTCGAGTGCACGAAATACGACCCACAATGAAGGGTACTGCAAGCAAATTTGTTGATGTTAGAAGACCATTCTCTCTAAAAAAAATACTTGGCCCATGGCCAACTGCGGGCCTTCAAAAAAGAGCGCTTCTTGCTCTGAAAAAGTTTTTAGATGACACCAGCGTTTTGGGAAAATATTAGGTATCAGATGATCCGAATACGCTAAATGAGTAACACAAGCGTTGTCTGTGGTTCATAACCGGTTTATGTGGTGATCGCAACTTTTACGCAATATGTATAATTCTGTTCTGTACTTGCAGTGCATTACATGTGTTGTGTGTTTTGGTTGTACAAAATATCTGACTTTATATATGCGTACGTGGACTGAACTAATGCACAGAACTTTGCGACTGATGTACTGTTGGACTGTATACTCGTACTTTTTATTCATCCAGTGTTCTACTGAGTGCCATATTTCGCGTCGCTATTCTCCCTTTTTACGCAAATTTGTTTCCTTTGCCAAGTGACAAGGAGTAGCCGGGGCCACCATAAAGGCGCCAACCTCTCCTAATATTCACTTCAATAAAAAAAAAAGCACGCGACTGACGGGTATGGACAAATAAACAGGTGTTTATTGATTAGGTGGTAGTGGTGCCGGTGGCAGCAGCAACAAATTTCAGTAATATAAAGTATCAATCAATCAACCAATCAATCAATCAATCAATCAATCAATCAATCAATCAATCAATCAATCAATCAATCAATCAATCAATCAATCAATCAATCAATCAATCAATCAATCAATCAATCAATCATTTACTTACCGCGCCCAGCAACAACCTTGATGTCTGAGTGTTGGCGCACGCATACATTAAAGAATGAAACAGGAACAGCAGGGAAATATATGTAGGAAAAGAAAACAAATAATTAAAAGAACAATACTGAGAAGAAGAATGTAAATACAGCAAGGCGCAAGGTGAATGCAAAAGAAAAAGGAGGAGAAGGGCAGTTGAACAATATATAAAACTATGACACAACAACGCAAAGCTCAGAAAAGAGCAATGACAGCGAGCAATGAGAAATAGCGAGATCATGCAAATAAGCGTTATAAAGACTCCGCATTCTGTGGATGGTTGAGTGTTGGCAATTACAGGCAGTAACATGCAAAGGTCTATGTTTTCTGGAGATCTTGTATGGAATACGCAACATGATAGAACTGAGGAGCCCGGGGCAGTTGAGGATAGCGCGAAGGCTACGTGCGCAACGAAGTTAAGGCGATGGCAATTATCCAACAATGATAGGACAAGGTCCAGTATCAGTGTTAGCAAAGCGATGATGATGTACGCTTAGAAACTTTTTCCGGACCCGATCTGTAATGTCACTGTTGGATCTAGAAATGACATTCCAGACGGCCGTCGTATATTGGAGTTGAGAAAGACAGATTGTTGTGTACAACTTGCGGTACGGTGTAGGAGAATAGAATTATCTTGATGGTCTGCAGACATAGCCACGAGAGCGCATACCCCGCATAGCAACGTATTTAGTGCGAGCTGAAAAGTGTAAGGTTGTATCAAAATGTAGACCGGTATCATTGGTATCACAGACTTACACAATGGTTCTGAATCTACAAAAAAAAAAAAAAAAGAAAATTCCTGTTTTGCGTGCGAAAGTCATGACTTTAGTATTCGCAGCATTGAAGGTGTGGTTATTATCTTTGCACCAGTTAGCAAAAGAAAACCAGTCAGACTGTAGGATGCGACATTCATCAACAGTATGAATTTCCTTTAAAATATTGATGCCATCAATATAAAGAAGGAACGAAAAATTCCAAATAGCGCAGAGAACGTCATCAATAAAAATCTTACAAAGGAGTGCCCATAATACTGGTTTTTGAAGGACGCCGCCAGTTTTCATATGAAGAGAAGATGTTTGGACATTGACGTTAACATAACATGATCTATCAAGAAAATAACTGTGCAAGAGATTGAGAATTGACGAGTCAATACCAAAGTGCGTAGACGTGATCAGAAGGAGTGAGTGGCTGACTACATCAAAAGCTTTGCTGAGGTCACAGTAAATGCTGTCAGCTTGCTCCCTTTGAAGTACCGCTGCGGAGATCTGTGTTATCAAACTTGCGAGATTTGTGATAGCGGAGCGGCCGGCGACAAATCCAGGCTGATTCGGAACCAATGAGTGCTTCACAGTAAAAGACCACATCTTGTGAAGAGCAAGCTAAAAAATCGTAGACGAAGCACAGAAAAGAGAAAGCGGGCAATAATTCGAGGCATCGACTTTACATCCATAATAAAATACAGGAAAAACGCGAGCGATTTTCCACATGTGAGAGAAAGTGGAAGTATTCAAAGAGTTTTAAAATATAGAAGTCAATGCTAGGGCAAATATACTACCGTTAGCATCTTTTTTAGAAATGCGGAGGGAATGCCATCAGGGTGGCAGGATAGGAAAGGCTTCAAGCACATGCATTCGCTGATGAGCTTTTCATCAAACAACACATAGATGTAGGAACCATCGCGTGCTGCTGACTGACGGCAGCGTTGAAACCTAAAGTTTTATATAAGCATGAGAAATGGCCATCAAAACAATTCGCGACTGCTTGGACTTCTACTCTTCTACAGTCGAACACGCGAAAACACTCTCCACGTTTACTAAAGTGCCTGCTGATATACTTCTGAAATTCCGCTGGCCGGTCGGAGGCACTCGTTTCCAAGAATGCAATATATAAGTCCTGTTGCCGCTTATAAAGGAGGGTGCGAAAAAAAGAAAAAAGCAGAATTCTTCTCTTCACTCATTAGGCACAGGACTTCTGGATTTACGGTGCACGCGAAATTCATAATTTAGGGCAGTTATACGTTCAGACGGGGAACCGTGGGTATGTTTCGAGCGTTTATGGCTATACTGGGGAATTCATTTGCGCATACTGCGAAAAAGAAGCTTTGTAAACTGATCTACTTGGTCATCGACATTGGCTTTGACAGGTACCAGTGACCAATCAGTGGTGTACAAGAAATCATATAAACCAACATAACCATAACGCTTGAAAGCAAAGCGATAGGTTTTATCGATGCCACTAGAGTAGCATGAAAGCGGCCAGAAGGCGGAATATAGCAGCTTACTAGCCAACAAGAAAGACAAGAACAAAGAAAGATCGACTCAAGAATCGTCATTTCTCGATTTTATTTTATCCCTTCTGAAGAACAAGGTGAAAACAGAGAGATGGAAATAAGAAAAAAGCTGTGAGGTTAACGAGAGTTAAAGCCTCCAGTTTGCTACCCTGCACTAGGCGAAGGAAAATGGGAATCGAAGACGAAAAGAAGAGCGGGGACAAAACAGGATGAACGAAAGGAACGGGGCCTACGTGTAGGAAAGTTTGATCTAGCCAAGTTCGGCCAGACGGAACGATGGACTTCCGAGGGGCAACCGAGCGAGGGCGTGTTGCAGTGATTAAATAGTAAGAGGCAGAGCATTGCACTTCGCCTAATTGAAGCAAGACAATGTTAAAACAAAAGTAGCAGGGAGCTGGCCGGGCACCGCATTCATCTTCTCAGCTGCGGTGCGTGTCCCGAATGCTTAACTGTTGTTCCAACAACCAGAAAAACAACCTTGCTACGCCCATATCTCGTCTAAACATCTCTCTTTCCACTGCCTTATCCTTCTAACATCCCTCCTCTGCCTCGCATGGGACGTGTGCTCCTTGTTCGCTTAATAATTAAGTGCTGCGCGAATGCGCGTATGTTTGGTGAACTTTTCACGGCATCGTTCACGGTTCCAGAAGTAACGCTGGGAGCCTTTCCTCGATTCTTCTGATTCATTTACATTGCACTGTCTTGTGCAAATCAGATTTCGTTTCTGCACTCGTTTGGAACAGCAACTGGTGGGTGTGCTCCCGCGGTGACCAATACGAACACGAAGTTCAGTCGGGCTAAAAATTGAGCTCCCTGATGGGCGCTTGGACCATGGCGGATAACCGACTGCAAAGCCAAGCCCAAAATTAAACAAGGAAGTCGAGCGTGATGACGATGAACGCGTACGTGCATTGCCATTCGACGCTGTCTTGAACTAGTTGATTGTCGGGATTACTTTTATTCTCTAGCCTTCTGAAGGAGTGGATCATGAGCAACATCTGTTATATGACAGTGATCCTGTGCGCCGTAGGCGGAACGTCACTCGGGAGGCCGAATAGTTGTTGCATTTCAATGGTGAGGGGGGCGAGGCTCAGTGCGTTCACCGCTCTAACAAATCACGCTTTTCAAGTCAGCCTTTTCCCATAACGTCATATTCAGAGCGAGCGCGTCACTCACTCACTCACTCACTCACTCACTCACTCACTTACTCACTCACTCACTCACTCACTCACTCACTCACTCACTCACTCACTCACTCACTCACTCACTCACTCACTCACTCACTCACTCACTCACTCACTCACTCACTCACTCACTCACTCACTCACTCACTCACTCACTCACTCACTCACTTTCCTGCGAGCTTTTTGAGCAATTAAAGTTTCACGAATGAATTCTGCGAAATAAAGAAACACGAACTGGTCTTCTCACTCGTAAACTATGACCCTTTGCTAGAAAAACACCCATCTGGCTCTGTCAAACGGCAGTTCCGGAACGGCTCCAAGCTGGGGCCGTCTTAGAGTGATAACTCTATGGTCGGTAGCCGTTGTTTTCAGTTAGGATACAAGGAAGGGGCTTCATAAAGGCTACAGTTTTAAGAGCTGGAAGGTTAGGGACAGGTTACGACGCCTTAACTTACCGAATAGTGCATAGCTCCTGGTGCAAGCTCAGAGTCTATCGAGGAGACTCCGACTCCACATTTCGGGAGCAAACAATCTCTTTTGTCATGCACAGGAACACCGCGCGAGCCTAAGTTCGAATGGAAGCTTTGGAGCTGACTGGTTACCAGTGCTTCGATGGCGCCTTTGTCTCGTTACCTGAAATAGTGCTAGTCAGCTTCCGTAGAAGCACCGTCCTTGAAAGATAGTTTTATACAAAAACTGTAACTCACAAGACGAGTGTCTGACTAATCGTCTCTGCCATCTGGTTAGGTGGAAGCAGAAGAGAGCGAGAGAACAAATATATGCATTTGAAGCGAAGCTTGTGCGCATAGGAGGAAAAAAAAAAAAAGCGGAGTCTTCGCACTTCGACTTCTGGTTCGTTCGCTGAGCACAAATACGGAAACGCTGCTTTCCCCGAGATCGCGTCAACAGCCGCTTAATAATAGGTGCGATAACGAGCAGGTACAGCAGTGCACGAGATGTTGCTCCGTAAAACCCGAAGTCTGCCGCTAAGCCTTAATGTCATAGTGCGTTCTTACCCGAGGAGCCCTATATAGCTAAAATACTCTCGCACGCGTATAAACACACCTGGGGCCCTTCGCGCTGCCGGTGGCAACCGCGATAGGAAAGGCAGCAGCACTTGCGAGGGCGCCACGTTTTTCTCATAAATGTATAAGCGAGAAGAGAGAGGCTCTGCGGAATCAGGGAAAATAAAGGGACCACTGCTCCCCCTGAAAGGAAGAGTCGGTCGTCTTCCAGCCAGCGCCTCAACTCTTGTCCAGATTGCTTGGCTCCCCGCGAGAGAGGAGGTAAGAACGTCGAGGAAAGGGAGAAACCTCAACGTTCAGCCGAGGACGGGCTTGACCGGCTTACTGAGTTGGAAGAAGTTAGCTTCCTCTCACCACTGTTATAGAGGGGCGACGTGGGGAAAAGCTGCGTGGGAAGCGCGAGAAACGTTGTTGCTGCCAGCGCCTGCTTTCGAACCTTGTATTCTTTTTCTTCTTGCGTTTTGTATCGTTGTATGCGTTCACAGGAAAGCGCGATTCTCCGCTGCAGAAAGAAGGGCAATGCTCTTCGGCAAAAGTTGATCAAGGGAGGCCAAGCCGCTGCCGCCACCGCAGCAGCACGAAGCAGCCGCACGCTTCTTGTGGCGGCGACCGCGCAAATAGAATTTTGATCCTGCGGAGTCTTCCCTCCTCGGAGGGCAGAAGCTTTTGTGACTCGACGTGAGAACGGGACCAAAGGAAGTCTCGTCTTGCTGCTGATTCGGGGTATGAAAGATTGGTGAGGAGGCAAGTGTGAGAAAAAAAGAAAAACCACGATGAGGCGGTGGTGATGAAGATGTACACTTTTGCTGCCCTTACCAGGTTTGCCCGCATCGTCCTCACTACATTTCCATCTTCCCATTCTTTTTCTTCCACTCTCGGCGTCAGACGCAGCTACGACTTCCTCGGTGGTGCTAGCTGGGAGTTGTTGGTCGCGGTGGCAGTCGAGGAAAGGGCCAGAAGCGAAATTAAATTTCACACTCGACGCCAAAGCGATGAGAATCTACTTGCGCGCGGCGCGGCACTTCAGGCGGTAAACAGAATTGGTCCAATTTTTTTCTTATCGGCGTTCTTTAGATATCCTAAAATGACATCAAGACAATAGGATTGTTTTCAGAGTGTTTTGGTGGTTCATTGGCAGTTAAATTTTTAGCAGCTAAACTGATCACGCCTTCCCATTTATATTAGATTTGAGGCGGATAAGGCCGGTAGAATGGGTTTTCAGAGGAGATAGTGAAAGCAACTGGTCAATGACAGCTTGCATCTGCTCAGGTGAATCGCTGTAAACGCAAAGAATATGCAGATACCTGTGTCGCCGCGTCTTTTCTCGAGATCAGTGTCTGAACTACTCTTCCCAAAGTGTCGCATTCAGCTTTGGCCGCACAGTTAGCCTGGACGTTGGCTTGTACACCGCACTGGGATGGTAACCACTGCAACACAACACTCTGATACAGTTCGCAGGCTTTGATGCATAGGCGCCTTACGTCCATGTCAAGCTCTTCCTGCATGCGGGGTGACTTCAAGCACATCTCACTTAGTGAAAGCCATGACGGCACACTTTTGTGGTGACATCTTTAGACCTCGCGCAAATAGAAAATTTTGAATAGAATTGATAGCCTTCTGCAACCTTGCACTTCGGTAGCTATGCTCGCAATCTACGCGTCCTACGAGAGGGAAGAGACACGGAAAAGTGCAAACATGCGCTAGTCCGTGTCTCTGCCCTCTCGTAATTGTCTGGTATTGCGTGATATACATTTCCTTGACATTGTAAATCAACTAGTTCAGCAACAAGTTTTCCTTACTAAAATGTCTCCGCTGGAGTACAACTGCCATCGTAGTTTTAACATAGACCACGCGGCATAGACAGAGGTACGTACCATTATGCAGCACTTAGTCGCAGAGAACGTCAATATTCGTGTTTCTCTCGCTTAAGCCCCTAGTACCTATGTAGAACCCAACAATCGGCATGTCGCAAACTCGCGTCAAACGGCCGGAGTATATATCATGCCGCCATCGTCTTGTTGCTTTCGTCACACACGCTTGCGTCACAAACACAAATTTGCCTTACACATGCAAACACGTTGGTCGACCTCGTAGTGCTTTGATAACTCAGACTGCTGGATAGCCAGCGACCTGCAATGACAACCGTTCGCATAACATCGGTTCCCGAGTGCGTTGGTTCTTCTTTCTTTCTGTTCTTTTTAGCTTTAGATTTATTTTATATGATATTTAGATTATATGATAAACAACAGTACAGATGCTGCGAACATCGAATGCAATTCCACTGGTGTTGCCAAGGCTGAGCCGAGTGAACTGTTCGTTAGCGCTTACTGATCGATATTCCATGTCGCAGCATCCGTCATGGCAGTCTTTCTTTATTTTGGTCTTCGTACTAACTTTTTTATTCCTGATGAAATTCGTGCAAACCCAACAGTGTTCTTACAACGAGAGATTGTAGACTTTACATAGCAAGTACGCTGACTGACGGCACAATATGTTTAAGGTGACCAGTGGACTGCCTAATGAAACTACTAGAACGTTGTAAAACAGCTATTACATATGCTAAGTCAGCCAACGGTTGTCCTCGTTCGTATAAAAAATTCAGAATGAAGTGTGTGCTATTATGTAGGATAAAGCTGGAATGAATAAATAGAACAAAACGATATATATATATATATATATATATATATATTTACTTATTGAGGCACATGTCTAGACCGAGCATCCATACGTGTTCTTGCGCTGTACGTTTCTTTTTCTCCTTCTATTTTTTTGTTTTTGTTTCCGCTTAGAAGCTCTAGTGCAAAGAGAATAAGTCAAGCGTCCAAACTAATGCTACCAGAACTGCCAGGCACGAATTCCTCTCGACAACAACAACTTTCATTTATCAACTGGGGCCGGGACACGATGTCCGCATCATGCTAAACAGAATAAAGTAAGCTTGGTCACAAGACCAGGAATATATAACGCCTATAAATTATAAAGAAGTGGCAGGACAGCTTCCTTTTCAGGGACGCACAGGGATAGGCAAAAAATAAGAACGCTTTTTTTTTCTTCCTCCATTCTCTAAGCCAGGCGCTCCGTCGCCGAAATATCGATTCACGCTTAAATAAGCTCGCTCGCTATGTCAGCGCCACTCAGGAATTGGGGTGATGGTGCAGGGGAGAGGAATTCTGTGACCGCGTAGAGCCTCGGCCCATGTTGTGTACTTCGTTCGTTTAGATCAATGAAAACGTCGCTGAGTCGACGTACATTGGCACAACAGGCGCGTGCTGTAGTCAGAGAATTTGCCGTTCTGGTGTTTGCCGCAACATCCATCAGCTGAAGAAAAGGTGAACTAACATCTCAGGCAGCGACAAGATTCATCATTCTCTCTTCACGAGTCTTGTGACTGTGGAACTCAAACTTTCTTTGAGAGATTGTGGTTATAGTATGCTGGCAACAAGCGTGATCGTCAGTAGAAACGAAACAGTGCGGACTGTTTACGTCGAGAGGTGCATTGAGCACCCTCCTCAAAGAAACAGACAGATTGCGTGAAACGAGGTGGAACAGGGGAGAGAAAGAGAGAGCGAATACGTTGTGGGACCGACGGAGGAGACAAAATTCCACGCCGGTGCGAGCCAATATTGGCAGTCTGCTGCTCGTAAATCAAGTGGCCACGTAAGGCGTCAGCGCTCGTTGAACACGGTTCTTCACTCACGAAGTTAGCGCGCGCGAGCACGCTTTTTTGAAAAGGAGGCGAGAGAGAGAGACAGACAAAACGAGAAATAAAACACCTTTGATGGCGGGCGTGCCGAACATGGAAGCCCTTAGCCAGGCTCTACGCGGTGGTGGCAAGCTCTCCAGGAGGCAATATTTCAGGATTCGGAGACGCAGTAGAACAGTGTTTGGAAGCCAGCCGCTTGGGGCGTATATTCTTGGTCCTTTTTGACGTGCCTCTTTTGACAGGAACCGGAGAGAAGGACTGGCAAAGGAGTGGGAAGGACAACGGAGGAGCGTGTGACAGGCGCGGAGTGAAGAGCTTTCGTAGTGGGAGAGGACCGCGGAACTGGGTTAGGATGGCGAGGGAAGCTCTATTATATATATATAAAAAAAAAGAGAGAACGACACTCTTTTCGAGAGGAGGAGATGGCGGGGAGGGGGGCGGGGAGATCAAAGAGGGTGGGGAGAGAGGGGGGGGGGAGGGTCGACGAAGAGAGACGTCCCGTAACCGAAATTGCCTTTTCGTTGAGAGAGGCACTGAAAAAAAAAGGGTTGTCGAGAAGGAGGCGGCGGAGTTGAAAATGGAAGGAGGGAAACGTCTTGTCGTCGACGTATACATACACCGCCGTAGGAGTGACGGCGACGACAACGTCGACGCCTCGGCGCACACATACGCGCGGCGTTCTCCGTGCCGAGTCGGCGAAGAGAAGCAACTTCTCGCGAAAAAATGGAACCGGCGAAGCGGCCACGGGGCAGGCAGGCAGACGCCGGCGACGCCGCTTTTTCTATACGCCGACGAGCGCGCCCGTGCGTTGCCGCGTGACAATGGAATATAAATAGCCGGAAATGGGATTCTGCGCCATGTTTGATCGGCGGCGCTTTGTTTTCATGAAGGCCGCGTAGGCGGCGTTCGCAGCAGCAGCAGCGCGCCATTTGAAGACTTTTGCGTCGGTAGGAGAGCTGCCTCTTTTTTTTTACCAGTTCCTTCTTGGATTTGTTTTTTTAAATGTGTTTTCGAGAAGGTTTAGGGGGAGAGGGTGAATTGAGGCAGGCTGTGTAGGTTTGGGAGGCAGAGGAAGAAAGCTAGTAAGAAGGCGGAAGAGAAAGGGACGTCGTAGCGGGCGGGCTGCGAGCGCTTTTTGCTCTCGTGTTTCACAGAAGGGCCGCATTATATTTCACTTTTCGGGCGTTTTCGCGCTCTGCATACGGCCCGAAACCCGCGCGCTGTGCTTCGGTGGGAGAGTGAGCTGCTTGTTTTTGCTTCTTTTTCATTCTGTACTCGGTGTTTATTGTCGTCAGTTCTTTTGCTTTCTTGTTTTATTTTTCTTCACCGCGCTGGCTGCTTTGCGTCGTCTAGGCGTCAGCGTTCCAGGTTTCTGAAGGGCAGTCGAGGACGCATTGGAGTTTGCGCCACCCTTCTGGCTTTCTTCCTTGATGAGATGCTATCCATAACGACGGCGCTTTCCGCTTTCCCTGCTTTCTTGAACCCTTTTGCAGACTGAGCGAAGTACAGAAGCATTGGTGCGGACGTAATTGCACAGGCCTTGAATGTTAGGGAGAAGAAGTAAAAAAAAAAAAGATGTAGCAGGGCTCAGCGTTAAAGAGATGAGGGGTGAGCGATGCGGTTTCTGAAGGGGGTGCAACGACGATCGAGTTCTTCTAGTAATAAGGTAGATTGCGGAGACGGGGCGACACGAAAATAAGAGAACGTAAGAACAGTTTAGGTTCTACGAGTTCACTGTCCATTGAAAACTGGTGCTGTTCATGAGATGCAAGAAGAGCGAACGCCAGGCGACAACTTGTGAAGAAAAAATTTTGTGAAGCTGAGATTCTGCGAAGAAATTCAATTAAGGAAGAAAAGAAGGACGATGACCAATAAGGTTTTAACGAGCATAAGACAGGTCGGATTCCGTATACGGAAGCGGAAACATGCAGTCTTTATTAACGACACCTTCTCGCTGAGTGGCGTCCTCTTTCTTTTGATGTTCATATTACAGCCGACCAGACAAGGTGTCGCCAGATCACCCATTTCATGCTGCGAAAGAAGTCGATTCAAGAAAACCTAGAAGTCCAAAAAGGAGAGTAAATAAATGCGGCAGTTATGTAAACGAAACAACACAGTAGGCTTCGCAGAATGGGTGTCTGTACGCTCGGCGATTCTTCAAGGTGCAAGCATACGTGCGTAAAATGAGTACAGTATTAGATCTAATTGTTCGCCATGCACATGCAAAGCTCTTCAATGCACCGAGTGTATAAATATACTTGGGTTTGCACATTTTAGTGCGATTGTAGGTGGAACTCACATTTAGATTGTCTGTCAAAAACAAGTCATTTAGTGTCTTGTCTTTTATACGATATTAGATATTACAAGCCAAATTGTGACACATGTCACAGGCCACTGCTCTGTTCGATGGCAAAACAACCTAATTTCATATTGCATTCCTTGTTGAAAACCATTGCTTATGATTTATATCTCCCTTATGATTTAGAAGTTATTAAATTTCTAAGGTTGCCTAATTATAATTCGCTCTTGACCGAAGCAATCGCGTCAAAATGTTTTTGGTTCGATCAATGCAAAGTTCTGTCAGTTCTCATACTTAACTAGTGCAAAATTTAACACACACACACACACACACACACACACACACACACACACACACACACACACACACACACACACACGCACACGCACACGCACACGCACACGCACACGCGCACACGCACACGCACACGCGCACACACACATATATATATATATATATATATATATATATATATATATATATATATATATATATATATGCCACGTAGCTGAACAGAACCGAGGGGGCGCTATTTGGCGTCGCCTGAAGTAAGTCAGCCAATTTTTTTTTTATTTCGCCTAATTAGATTATTACTTAATTAATTAGTTCGCGAATATTACATTCAGAGCAAAAGTGCCAATTAGATAATTGCAGACCATCTTGAAAAATACTGGTTCCAGCTTTCTGATGCTCAATACGCGCTACATAAAAGTTCCTTTTTTGTTCCAAGCCTGGAAGAACGCCGGCAAAATACGAGAAAGTGCGCCGCGGCTAGTAGCGCGGCACTTTTTTTAGAAAGAATGGTGGTAAGAACTTTATTGAGATTCTGCTCAGTTATCTGGCAGACCCGAGTCCTAGGATGGCTCCTCACGAGGAGCGACCCTTTCGGCCCAGGCAACGAGGGCTTTTTGTAGTTTTTCATCCGGCGTTCTGAGCAGCTCCTCCCACGTCTGTTGTGAGGGAGCTGGCAGGAGCGACCTGGGAGGGGGTAAGCCCTTGCACCCCCAAAGAATGTGATTTTGGGTAGCCAATGTTTGATTTGTGCAGTTTTGACATATTGGGTTCCATTGCCCGTTGGTAATTATGGTCAGCCAATGTGGGCTGGGGAACGACTTTGTTTGGATTCGACGCAGGATTGAGGCTTGGGCTCGCGTGAGGCTTGCGTTTGGAGGCGGGTAGATTCGCCTTTTTTGCTTGTAGTAGATCTCGTGGTATACGCTACTCCTCGAGACGCAACACCTCAAGCTCAATCTCGGCGCGCGTTTAACCTTCAGGTGCCGGTGCGCAAGTGTGAAGGTGTGACGTCACGTGACGTGATCCGCTCCGATGGGGCGTCGCAGCTGCACTCGCTCGAGCCTCGCCGGTGCGTACCACGTGACTAGGCGAGGGTTTAACAGCTGCTTCACCGGTGCTTGGCCGCTCAGTCTCGCCATAGACGGAGCACGCGCCGGTGCGATCTAAAACCCCTTAAACTTCGTAAAGTACTGCCACGCTTTGAAGAATGCCGCCTCCTCCTCGCGCGCTCTGGCCTAGGCCGACGCCGCGTCCCTATTAACCTAATAGCATCACGTGGGCCCTCGCGCAGTGCATCAGCGCCATTTTCGCTGGAGAAGCGTCTACGGAGTGGCGAGGAGCGCATGTTGGCGCCGTTGCTACGCTAGAGCAGTGTAGGCGGCGCCATGGTCGAGGAGGGAGCGGGAAAGAGAGGAGAAACGAGGAGGAGTGAAGGCGGAGGAGGAGAGTGTCACTACTTTACGAAGTTTGAGGAGCTTTAGTGTGATTGCGTCAACTCTTCGCCGCACGCGCCAAGCCAAATCTGAACGTTGTAGCAACCGAAGTTACAATTGCGAGCGACTACCTTACAGATCATAAATCCGTCTTTACCTTAGTCAAGCAGCAGCAAGACAGTGATGAAGCCTTCGATGGGCAATAAAACATTCAAAGAGGCGAAGCCGTGTTTAACTATGCTTAAGAGAGCTTTTGTTCGTATAACTAGGTTCAAGCCACCTTGAAGCCCAGCCACTTGTCTCTTTTTTAATCGTCGTATATCACCGTACTATTGTGGCACTCCGACGCACCGGCAGGGCTTGAGCAAAATGAAAGTGGAGAAGGCGAACACGAAAACAAGTAAGACGATGGTGGAAACACCGATAAGTCACCTGTATATTGTAACGGGTCAAGACGCTTTGACGTCGCGAACAGTTACCAAAGACAACCGAGATTAGGTTGCAGGACGTTGCGAGAAAAGCAGCCCTGAAGCGAAGACAAGCACGGACAGGGCCTCCATGTGTCGGAGTCTTACTCAATCTCACGTTTAAAAAATCCTTCCTTTGAAACGGGAAAATATTTCTGTTTCATCGCTAGCTTTCTCTTCCTTCGATCATGCGTCATTAAACATGTACCGTGTAAACGCCAGTCAGTTCGCTTCGTGTAGTTAGGGTTTGTTGTTTGAAAGCTCTCAACGACCGTTGCCCTGACTCTGGACAATATTCAAGAAAGGTTTGAAAGTTCTTGCACAGCCTCGGGCGGTGCCAGACACGAAAACATCAAGGGCGCGGCTGCTCTTTCTTATTTCTTGTTTTTTTTTTTTTTTGTTAACTTCGACACTAACATTGGGAGGCGAGGCAAGTACCCCAATCTCATGAATTCAACAAGGCGAGGCGCCCAGAGTCAACTGCGGTGCGGAGCGAAGCGCGAGCTTCCTTTTATCTTCTCGTTCGATGTTTTCTCGAGCATTCGGCGACACACTTAAGTCGTCCAGGTCCTCCGGTTACCCGTTCTTTTCTTATTCATTATTCACGTGGACAGGTCCTTTCTTGTTTCTCTTTCGAGACAGCGCGCGGGGCTGAATTTTAATGCAAGGGGAAGGGAGGAGCAGTTCACTGCGCATCAAAAGGACTAAGGTACGGCGAAGGCGCAAGGACCTAATTGCGCGCCGTTCTTATTGTCGCAAGAAGAAAGACGGCCCGAAGGCGCGGAATTAAGCTAATAACTCGACGAAGACGAGCCGAACTGTGAGAAATAAAACAATTTGCATTCGCGAGGAGTTGGGCCCGCCGCTGGCCCGTGGGGCGAAGAAGAGCCGACCAAGATGAAATGAAATAAAAATAAATAAATAAAAGAAAAGGTCGGGTAAAGGCAAAGAACGGTGGCGGGGCTCGGGCGAGGGCTTTTCTTTGACACTGTGGATATTGCAAGGCGACATTTGAGATTCCTCGCAGGGGTCCGGCTTTGTCCGCGCAAAGTGAATAACGAACTCCGAAGCGCCTCTGGGCAGCCACCTTACGAAGTGGCTGCCGCGAAGTCCAACAGAGCCCGACTGCGCCTGGGGCCGATCGTAAATAGAAGGACTAAGACCTAACTGCCAGCGAAGCGGACACGTGCTAGCTTTTCTATTGTCCGCCTACTGGCCAGAGTTGGAGGGAACGAGGCGGCTTAGTGCGTTACAAAATGACTTTTAAAACACGTGCCTTTCTGTGCTTGCGTGTTGCTGTACTATTGTTTCTTTTTCTCTCTTTTTTTGCATCAATCCTAATTTGTGCTAGAAGCTGCTTTGAAAGAAGACGTCCAAGCAAGCAGCTAACACCAATTGAGTCCGCTGAACCTGAATCATCTATGGGAGCGTGCCGCCGTGGGCGTTAAAGAATGATTTCATCCCAGACAACCGGTTGCCCAGAGCTAATTTTTTGTTGAAGATATTAGCGTGGAAATAAAAGAGAAAAGAAATAATGAGCTCAGGAAGAAAGACCATAGTGAATCTGAATTTCCCTCTTCGCCGTAATTAGAGAGAGAGAAAGCAAGGACAGGAAAGGCAGGGAGGTCAACCAGAAGAGTATCCGGTTTGCTACCCTACACTGGGGGTGGGGGAAAGGGGAATAGAAAAAGAAGCAACTTTGCTGTACCGCTTGTGGCTGGGAGTAGCGTTCACAAACTCATATTCCTTTCGTTTGGGAATGGCCGAGAGCCCGATGTGCGATTCCTGTGGGTGCGAGGAGACCATCGAGCGCCTATTGTGTACCTGCCCCCGCTACGATGTACAACGCCTCCCTCTGCGGGAAACTTTGCACCGACTAGACTTACGACCTTTCACCGAGTCAAAGATACTCGGACCGTGGCCCCACCCGTCACTGGCACGAAAAGCGAATCGTGCATTACTGCAATACTTGAGGTACACCGGTTTAAGAGACCGTTTATAGTGTCCCTGTGCATAGTGTCCCGCCGTAATTAGTTAAGTATTGACAAATCAGGCTGTGACGAGCACGTGCCGAGAAACGTTTGCCGTATAATAAAGCATTGCGGACTGGAACGTGTGCGAATATCTCTGCGCAGTTTAAGCCCCTTGGTCTATTTATTTATTTGGATCGCTGTTATCTACGTTATTCGCTGATGAGATTATTACGATATCGTCGAGCGATGTTCAAGAAACGAGCCGCCGCGAGAACGACGATAAAGTTGGTCGGTGCTCTTGGCGCGAGCGAGTGTCGGCCTGGCTGCCTGGCTCCAGTGTAAATAGCCTGTAAATAGCCTCTTCTGTCTGTGTCTTTCCACACGCAATATCCTGGTGGAGGTCAGCAATCGCGCAACAATATTGCCTTGCTTAGTAACTCAGGGGACCAACTGTAATGCATGCTCACTGACCTGGAGAGGCAAAGCACAACGGTGGGTCTAAAAATTAATCTGCAGAAAACTAATGTTTAACAGTCTCGGAAGAGAGCAGCACTTTACAATAGGTAGCGAGGCACTGGAAGTGGTAAGGAAGTACATCTACTTAGGACAGGTAGCGACTGCAGATCCGGATCATCAGACTGAAATAATAAGAAGAATAAGAATGGGCTGGGGTGCGTTTGGCAGGCATTCTCAGATCATGAACAGCAGGTTACCGTTATCCCTCAAGAGAAAAGTGTATAACAGCTGTGTCTTACCAGTACTCACGTACGGGGTAGAAACCTAGAGGCTTACGAAGAGGGTTCTACTTAAATTGATGACGACGCAACGAGCTATTGAAAGAAGAATGATGGGTGTAACTTAAGGGATAAGAAAAGAGCAGATTGGGTTAGGGAACAAACGCGAGTTCATGGCATCTTAGTTGAAATCAAGAAAAAGAAATGGGCATGGGCAGGACATGTAATGAGGAGGGAGGATAACCGATGGTCATTAATGGTTACGGAATGGATTCCAAGACAAGGGAAGCATAGCAGGGGGCGGCAGAAAGTTAGGTGGACGGATGAGATTAAGAAGTTTGCAGGGACGACATGGCCACTATTACTACATGACCGGGGTAGCTGGAGAAGTATGGGAGAGGCCTTTGCCCTGCAGTGGGCGTAACCAGACTGATGATGATGATGATGATGATATCTACGTTAAAGGCTTAAAAGGAAGCTTTAGCTTGGGCGCTTCTATCAATATACATTGACAAGGATCGACGCTTTTCTGACCTCCTTACGAAATGACTCGTGATTGTCAGTCATGGCTTCACTCAAGGCTTGCTAGGACGGGGCTCAGCACGTCGAGCACCTGTAGCCCACTTCGAGCAGATGGGGTGTCAGTGCTTGTCAGCATAGCCCTGATGACATTCACAATGGATCGCAGCACCGGAATCTCGAGACAGCAGTACTTTGTCGGCTGTGCGTTGGTGTCGCTTACACAAGATATTTCGCCTCCCGAGTCGGTATGGACTAGAGCGCGGCTTGCAGTCACTGCGGCGGCGAGGAGACCATAGAACATGTACATTGCCACTGTTCTCGATACAGCGCGCACCGGCTGTCACTAGCGTTCTCACCGCGTTGGCACGCCTTGACGATGGGCCACTTTCAGAACAGTCAGTCTTGGAATGCTGACGTGAACTGTCGTTGCACCGAAAGTCAGTCAAGGCTTTGTTGACCTTTTTACGTGACAGTTGCCTATTAGAAAGACTATAATGATCCCGTTCCGTCCCTTTTCATTTTTTTTCATGCTTTTACTTTTGTCATGCTCTTCCTTTCCTTTTTACTTCCCCATTTCCATTCCCCCTAGTGCAGGGTAGCAAACCAGAGGTTTTAACTCTGGTTAATCTCCCTGCCTTTCTCTCATTTGCATCTCTCTCTCTATACATTGACACGGAAAGATAACTTCTCTCCGAAATTGCTGCACCAATTTTGAAGCTGTTCTTGTTCTCACTTTCTTTCATTTAAATGTAAAAATTATATTCTGGTCACTTTTGTAAATAGATTTTTATTTACACCATTATTGTTTTACAGGTATTGTTGAAGCTTGCAAAAAATAATAAAAAAACTTCAAGCACCAAGTTTTGAAGTGTGTAACTCAGTAATGCACAATCGTATAGCAGTCTTGAAAAGTTAATTGATTATGACATTTAACGTAGTCAAAACTAATTCATATACACAACTTTCAAATACTCACACCACTAATTTGTGAGTAGGACTTTGGCAAAATACACGTAAACAGTGCAAAAATTTTACACAAGCGTAACCTCACACACCAAAATCTTTCGTTTCAGAAGCTAGAATGTAAGTAGTTTACAGAAAAGTTATATCTTTCTTATGTAGAAAGTGACGGACTTGTAGACTTCTGCCTCAATTTTTAAAGATAAAAAAATAAATATTGTATAAAATGGGGTGTTTTAAACTAAAACTCTGCTTTTAGAATACCTAGAACTTAACGTTCTCTCTAAAATGCAGTTTGACCAGATCGGTCCTTCGGTCCTCTCATAAGAACGTTTCTCCGTTTTGCGTACATTTGAGTAGGGAATTCGGTGTTACACCAGAGCCAAATCTTCCTCTTAAATGAAACATAAATGAAACATTCTATTGCGAATTGATGAGTGTGCCACATGATGCAGAAACTATACTCTTTAGTTTTATATATAAATAATTTATTTATTACCATCTTTTCTCTCGAGGGCATAATTGTAGAGTGGTTACAACAATGGCGCTGTTCGGTCTGCACCAAGCCAGTCAGTAAATTGCATCGAAGTGGCACACATTTAATAACACATCTTCTTTGATGGAACCTAATGCACAAAATATTTCAGAATTATGCATCACACTGAGACTAATACAGATAATTCTTACGCACAACGGAGCAGAAAAACAAAATACAGATATTCTGTTGAATGTAGGAGGGTGTCAGAAAGTTCTTATACATATGGAGCAGGCGTGCTTGATAGACATCAAAATGAACGCCCGTTTCTCTAGTTTTAGCGGAATATAAATATTGTGTTCTGCATGGTACTGCGGGGCACCGTTAGAGCATTAAATAAAGAATGGCAGCGTCCATGGGGAATGTAATTGGTTGAAGTACGAACAATGAGACACTTTCTGCATCACAAGGAATACATTCGATAGAGATTCATGCCGAGATGGCGATATAGCTATGATGATTACGCGTTCACGGCAAGACATCGTAACTGTTTATTTTTGTTTTTGATCTGTCAAATTTATAGAAACACGGTTCCTGCAACTTCATTTTCTGTGCTGCCTGTCCCTGACCTTGTAAACCATGAATAATTTTCGGATCTGTGAAACGTAGTTCTTTCAAATGCACCAAAAGGCTCTCGAGAGAGCTTGTGCACGCCTCGGTGAGACGTGTTCCTGTCGCGTGTATAGACTGATTGATTGATTGGTAATTGGTTGGTAGGTTTATTGATTGATTGATGGGGTTTGATGTCACAAAGCAACGATGGGGCTTTGAGAGACGCCGTATAGGGGCGTACGCCAGTATAATTTTCACCACCTGGGATTTCATTACCTGTATTTACGTAACTCCAAATAAAGAAGAGCTTTTTTTTTTACACTCCGCTGCCGTCGGCACGCATCCCCTACTACCGAGTTCAGAACGACCATCTCGGTCTCAGCAGATGCGCAGTTTTCGGGGAGCTCAAGGTGCTGCTGTTTACCACGTGAAAATAGATATCAGGTGTTTCCCACCGGCTGGGGTGCACCAAGAACCTGTAGTGCGTGCACAGTTTATCGAATGCTAACACGGGCCCACTTCTGGTCTGCAGAAAACAAAACAAAAACAAAGCGTCAACGAAAACAAAATATGCGTGCTACGAACGTCGATCAATGTTTATTAGCCTAAGAGCTTCTTAATGTTTGATGGGAGGTCCTGCGTACATAGCCTTTTTTTCTGCAGTAATGATGTTGAAACAGCAGAACTTTCGTAAGGGAGGCAAAATGATAGCAGAATTAGCGCAACAACGTTGAGATCACGCTGACCGTATAGTCGCTGCGCAAGAACGTTTGCTATTTGCTGATGAATAAGAGGCACTGGCAAAGCTACAGTGACTTGCACGCGTGTGTACAAAAGACGTATAGAAAAGAAAAACAAAAGGCCAGCAGTTCGCATTATGTGCCGTACGTCAGCGAATTATCTGGCGCACTCCATCCTACTTTGCAAATGGATGCTCGAGGGCCCACAGTAGCCTAGTTGAAAGCTATTGGTATTAGTGACCTTTCTGTGGGAAAGCGAGTGCGGAGGTTACGTTAGAGCCGAATATCCCAATTCGCTGTTATGCAACGAAGACTAAACATTTCCCCATAAATAAGCACACATACCACACACAGACAGATACACTAATTCTGCAGAAAAAAAAAACAACGACTTCTAAAGTCTAAAGAAGAGAAAAAGTTTAAGGAAGAGCAAGAAAACACAAGAAAGACATACAAACAAATCCGTACAACCGTCTTACATGCACCTGCGTAAAGTTGATGTCGACCGTGCAATAAGAACACTAGTACATGCCTCACACGGATATCACTGCTCAGATAGTGCCCACATCAAACACCGAATACTGGTATACGCAGAGCTCGTAACAATTCAAATCAAATTAATTGGCCTGCTGTCAACAAGCGAATCCCGCAGGGATGTTAAAACAAATCTCTCTTTAACGAGGCATGGCCACGGGCCGTTTCACATCGATCATCTCAGGAAACGAGGCAGCTGAGGCTCTGGCGTCTTTAGTGGAAACTTGATTTACACTAATGATGCGAATTCGTTCAATTTACCTTATTACGCGCGCATCGTAGTGAGGCGCGGTTCGTGGTGGAACCCTAGCGACTGTAACGTGATAGGGTGGCGTAAAATGAAGCTTGGTTCTATGGTCCCACGAAGCGGTCTGTCTCGCCCCTGCTGCTGAAGCGACAGTGCATCCAGTCTGGGGCTGCGCACAGCGCCAATCGAAATTGGAAAGAGAAAGTGCAATGGCAGCTTCATTTTACGCCAGCTTTTAGGTCACACAGGGCTTGAACGGAGAACCGCGTTTCGACGCGTGCTGCGTGCGCAATGAGGTAAATCGAACTAATAATTCTACACCAATTATTTCCTTCTACAAGTTTTCTAGTCAAGATGTAATTTAGCGGCTTTTTTCCCCTTCTCCTCAAACATATATTTATATATGCATGTCTGGAATAAAGACGGCGACTCAGACGCAGTCGTGGCCATATTAAAATGTAGAAACACGAAACAAGACCTTTCCATGGCGGCTGCATTTCGATGGGGGTGAAATGCGACAACACCCGTGTACATAGGTTTAGGTGCACGTTAAAGAACCCCAGGTGGTCCAAATCACTGCGGCGTACCTCATAATCAGATCGTCGTTTTGGCGCGTAAAGCCCCCTAATTTTAAACAAGACCTTTATGTCAATTCCCATCAACTTTCCAATATAAATAAATCCCGCAAACCTTGTAACTAAGAAGGCACCTAATGTAATTAGTTTATTTAGTGAATTGATTTCTTTGATTTTTCTTACGAATGATGTCGGTGTGGGCAGATAATTGATCTGTAAAGACGTGATTCGAGTAATATTTGTGGGCTTTCTTTAAAGGAGCCCGGAAATCCTTTTTTTAACACAGAAAAAACACACTGCCAATCAGTTAATGAGGCTCCTGTGAACATTTGAGCCAAATATTGTTGCACTGCATACGGCAGGAAAATTACGAACTTGTGTCGAAAGCAGTTAACCGTCGCTTTCTCTCGCATCCGCAATGCCGTCATCGAACGCCCTTGGCCGACCAACGCCTTGGCATATTTCATGGTCCCGAGAGCAATCTCAACAATACATGATTGCTAATATTGCGGTAAATAAATTAAAAATCATGTTAACAATCGACAAAAAAACCATTTAATTTTTTGCACGGCGCGTAGCTGCGTCTGCTGCGCGTCATCTCCGAAATCGCACTGGCGTGCTGCGCAGCCTGGTCTACCGCGGCCACCACAGGGGGTCTCGACGAGCTTCCCTTTCGTTGCCGGTGTTGGTAAACATTATTGAAAGGGGAAAGGGTAAAGGGGGAGGTGGCTGAGGGATCGGGCTCAAGTAATGCCCTGGACCTGCTTGGCCTTCTCCCCCCAGTCCACCAGTTCAAGCTGTCGGTCGACGTCCCCGGACCGCGACACTCAACGTCTGGCCGGGGCTTTGCCCTCTTGGCTTCTCCGCTGTGGGCCTTCCAGCGCGCTAGTGGAGAGGAAAATGGAGAGAAAGCTGCGTATCGATGCGATAACTCCGCTTGGAGCTTGGAGCTAGAGTGGAAAAACTTCCGCTGCATGAGAATCGCGGGACGACGTTCTTTAATAGTGACGCTATTCTATGATTATATAAAGAAAGTGATTCAGAGCCCCTTTAAAAAATTCGGTAGCGTGTTGCACTACTGTAACACGTGAACGCGAAAGCCTGTTGCAAACGTGGTCATGCATTAAGGAATACGCTTGGATGGGTCAGACTTCTTGCGAACATAACGAGCCGCATGCAGTGTGAAGTAAACGTATGGCTCTGTAGGTCGACTTCCTCAGCGATACATGCGGGCGCTTAATGATCTACCTAAAGGTTCTTTCGTTCTTTCTTTCGTTCTATCTTTCTTTCCGTCGTTCTTTCTTTGTTCTTTCATTCTCTCTTTCTCTCGTTCTTTTTTTCTTTCCTTCCTTCCTTCTTTCGTTTGTTCATTCATATTCATCTATTGCGTCTTTGCTTGCTTACGGTGGTAGGAGCCATTCCTGATGATGATAATTTTTGCATCACCGAGTTTTTACATCACTGGACTAGACGCCGTTTTGTTCGGTATGATCCATTGCAACGAGCCACGTAAGCTCTCACCTGAAAAAGCGCTCGAAGTAAAAAAGAAAAAAAAAACATATTGCATCGGGGTGATCGACAACACCTTATAGTACGTATCCTCATGTGCTTCTCCCCAGACATTTGTAGTGGTGCCGGTAGGGAAAGTGTGTAGGGGCGGTGGGTCATTCATTTGGCCACCACAGCTAATAGTGAGAGGAAGAGAACCAATTTATTTCTCCGTAATTTTGCTTGCACCACCTGTGTTTCCCCTTCCTTTCGCCAAGCAGTTCGCCCTGCTTTCGAATTTTCAGTGCCATTAATGCCTACAAGTTCTAATTTTGATTAACTTCGTCGTACTCTCGGCTTGCGTGTACACTACTTGGAATTTTTGACAGTGCTCATGTGCGATGTCTGCAGCTGCGAAGGGAACATCGAACCCTTGAATTGCAAAGACAGTCACCCTGCCAAATGTTGCGACAGCTCTATGATCGGCCGCTTTCCAACATTGACCAAGGCTTCCGTTGGGGCGAATTGGACGATCACACTTGTGTTTAAAATAAAAGAAAGCAGCACTGCTTTTTAAACACGTTTGCCCGAACACCGTCCCCATCAATCGTCGACCCACAAGTCAGTGAAGACATTGGTGGAAGCACTTTTCTGCTTTTTGAGCGGGACTGGCCTGTGTGAACCATAGTGTGAACGCCTTTTACTGCTTGGCGCACTCCATTCTCGTGCACGCGACCACTGTCATTTTCCTTCCTCTATCTTCGTTATGTTCTCCTGTAAGGTTATTATCCCAGCGTAGGGAAGCCAACCAGACGCTTTGCCGCGTTAGCATCCCTGCAGCCGGAGGCATGTCACTCAGGCCAACCTAGCTCTCTGTCTTTCTGCCATTAGTTACCTCTCTGCACTCTCCATTTGTTTTCTCTCCTCCCCATCTCTCAAATTGCGCTTCGTATCTGGGAGAGCCGTCTTAATTTTGTCGAACTTGCTATGAATGCAACCTGCCGTCTTAGGCCGCAGAAGGTTGCTTTAGATTAGCTTTAATTTTGCCCACTCATTGCGCAAGGTGTGAAGTTAAATCGTCGGACCCGCGCTTTTTGTGTCCATTTGCTACCCTCAACATACCTGGCACACAGTTTCGTTGCCGAGAGGGGGTTTCTCTGTTTCACCTATACACAAGAGAAGGGTTAAGCCTGTTCGGCATTACGAGTCGGCAGTCAAATTAGCATGACCTTCCAGTAGATTAATCAGCGCGAGATATATTGCTCAAGTTCTTTACGTTCGCAGTACAGATAGTCGTGCATGATCGGTCAGATAAAATATAAGCCAGGGACACCAGGAAAGTGAATGAGGCACACCCATCGCAGTGCGGCTCTGTCGCTATGACGCTCCGTTAACAGGAGTTTGCTGCAGTTTGACACCTGCCGGGGGCTGCAGCATTCCAGTGTGAGCGCATGTGAAAACCCACCTGTCTTTTAAAAACAATGATATTATACAATGAAGCTCGTGCGTAAACAGGCTCTCCCTCTCTCTAAACTGAATAAAAAGGGATCCACGCTCATTTGCTTCCCGGAACAAAGTACGATAATTGGTATATTTGAAACTGCTCAAGGGCCTGGCATTATTTTGTCTCCAGCCCTGAATGTTATCCAAGATATTATTCGGCCTTTGTTAGCATACTACGCCCAATATAGCTTGAATAAATTTAGGCATCGATGAAAAACAACAAGAAATAGGAAAACATAGCTAAAATTATATCTCACTCGGAGCCATGTTCCTGACACTGAATCCTTCGATGCCTGAGACGGGGAAGGGGGGGGGGGCGAAAGAAATAAATATAAAAAAAAGAAGCGACGCAAGTATGAGACGGGTGGGGCGGCGTCACTACGACGCACGTCTCTCTACACTGCCCAACCGCGGTTGTTGAACACCGGCAGCTCGAAACAACACGGCGCACTTACTCGTCGCGGGGCGTAATTAAAAACTGTCGCCGCTAAAACCGCCGCTCCTCTCGAAACCGGACGGCTGGGAGGCCGTTCGCGACTCGCTTGCGGGCGACGACGCTGCAGCGCAGGGTTGCGCCCGGCGCGGCAGCGCGAATTCGCCGACGCCCCTTGAAAGCGTGCCCGGGCGCCGCGCCTTCGGTGCCAATATTGCGCATCGCCGTCGCGTCGACGCGTCTCCCTTTTTCATCAACTCGCAACAGCTGGTGCGCCGTGTGCGCGAGAGTCGCCCGCTGCCGCGTCGATGGCTGCTGGCCGCTCTGAGCGCCGCTTTCACTGTCGGCTTCGGCTCGTTAGTTGTCTGCAGTGCCGTCGTCAGAGTTTGCCGCAGCGGGCAGCGCTGACGCTTACAAGAAGCCATCTCTTTCTTGTTCTCTCGCCCGCATTCATTGTCCGCCTTGAAGCTGCCTCTGTACAATCTGCGGATCCCTTGCAATAGGTCGTAGACAACGAGCCGCGAGTGGGAGTCACTAGCTGACGCGTGCGCCGAAAGGTGGTGGTCCTTGGGAGGGAGGTCCACTGACCACGAGTGCTTTAGCAAACAAGTAACCCGTATGTTGCTTTGTCCACCTCAGTCATGTCATCTCGTCTTCGGAAGAAATTAAAAATGACAGGCCTACAATGCCATTATTTCTTTTATGAGATGTAAAAGATATTCCCTTTTATTACTTGGCGCAAGCACGAACGCATGAACGCACACGCCCGCATGAGTGCTAGTGTATATTAGCGTACCTCGGTATGTAATTAAAAAAAATATTAAATTATGGGGTTTTACGTGCCAAAACCACTGTCTGATTATGAGGTGCGCCGTAGTGGAGGACTCCGGAAATTTGGACCACCTGGTCTTTTTTAATGCGCACCTAAATCCAAGTACACGGGTGTTTTCGTATTTCGCCCCCATCGAAATGCGGCCGCCGTAGCCGGGATTCGTTCCCGCGACTTCGTGCTCAGCAGCCCAACACCATAGCCAGTGAGCAACCACGGCGGGTGCGATGTAAGTAGAATGCAAGATAAAGAAAATTCGAGGCCATTTCACCATGCGAAGTGGATGACCAGCGGAGCTCTAAGCACCATGGTGTTTACAGCTCCGCTTGTGGTAAAGACTTGTGATAAAGACTTTATTACATCACTCATTGTCACTTAATAACGACGGTCACAATGACCTTGTGGTCGCTATGATATACACTGATCGGCATAATAGCAACTGCAAAATCATTCTTTGATATATTGTCAAATTGATACACTACGCCGCTGGTTGGTCGGTTGGGCCGGATCGGTGTGGCATCGCAAGCGATACGTCTACAACACGCAATGCGTAAACCACGCCCTTTTCGGTCCCGACACATCCGCATTGAAATCACCTACAATGACCACAAATGCGCTGTCATCGTAACTAACCCACGCATATTGAGTAGCGATCAACCTTACAGAGCTATGGGCGATTGCATGTTTTTTTTTTTTTTTTGCTTGCTTACGGGGGCACGAGCCATTGCTCACGGGGGTATGAGCCATTGATGACGACAGTTTTCGACATTCACTAAAAAGCAAAGCTGTGGATTGACGTAAATTGCTTTAATGGGTCGTAAAAGAAGAGCTAAGGCATTGCGCTTCATCTCGTAGTGCATATAGGCCTCACTTTCATGGTTATATTGCGCTCAGTTTTACAAACACGATACTAAGGCCTCACTTTAATGTAAATTAATCTCTAGAGCTTTAATTGCCACAGCCACGATAGGATAATGAGGCACGCCGTATGGTGAAGGACTCCGGACTAATTTCGACTCCTGGGTTTCTTTAAGCTGTGCCCGGTGCATTGTACACGGGCGCTTTTCCATTTCATCGCTATCGAAAGGCGACCGCTGCGGCAGGGTTATGATCTCGCGTCCTCGAGCTTAGCAACGTAACGCCAAGGCCACTATGCCACTACGGCCGGTAGGCTTCACTTCTTTGCCGTACTTCTCACTGCGAAATGTCCCAAAATAAGACGCTGTTGCAAGTTGGAAGTTCGTTATAATGAGAGAGAACAAAGAAGTTCGTGCTTGATTTTGGCAATGGTCGCTTCACAATCCGGGTGATATGTCCTTGGTGCTATATAACGCAATAATGCCATTTCGCCTTATAAACAGAATATCGGAAGCGTAAATGTATTCTTGTGGCTTAGCTCTGGCAGGACTTCCGAACAGCGCATTGTCGCGTCGCTGAGCTCTAACACATGCTGCAACGCCTGCGAAGGTTTACATAAAGTTGCACTCAGACATGACGACCCACCCCACATAGTGACGTAGTCTTATTTTACAGCGATAGCTGTTATGGACTCATTTCCTCCGTAATCTTGATGTCCACCAGTGCCTGCCGTTGCCTTCGCTGGAATCTTAAAGTTCCTTGCGAGAAAATGACAAAACATATAACTGTGCTACGAGCATTTGAACTTAGAAATACACTCTGGCAATCCAGGTTTCTAGTTGCCGATACTATAAAGCAGGGGAGAATACTGATTCATGGAGGGCGTGATCGCGCCAGCAGCTACCTTGATTGACTAGTGCTCCCTAAACACCTGTATACCTAATGGAACTAGCGTCCATGCTTTCTTCATGTTCTAGCATGTCGCCTGCCCTGTTGCTGAAGGGGTCCTTAATGAGATTTTTATGATCAGTATGTCATGACAGTAATTGAGCTCGTCAACTTCGTATTCATTATGATGATGATGGTGATGAACCTCTGTCATGGTTATAGTCTTCTCCTTCTAGAGCTCGCCTTATTCTTCTTCTGTTTACTGCATGGCGCTGGCGTTCTCTTGATTTCGTCAAGGATAGCGTGAGACCGAACAATGGGGTAGCCAAACTATAAATTTGAGAAAAGTCGAATGAATCCAGTTGTGAGAAACTAAAGCCTTGTTTTTGTAGAGACCAGCGGCTAATTCCGGGTAGGAAAAAGGTAGGAACAAAATGTGATCTTTCCACTTTCACCACCGGGAGGCGCAGCGTCCACGAACAAATCCGACTCGCACTTCATTTACTTCTCAAAAGGACGTGGCTCGCTCGGACCTGAGAATGTTTACTGTAACAAGCTGCTCAGCACAGACCTGCGATACCAGGTCTGGGCCGTCCAGCTAGCCGAGGCAGCCGCGGGAACCAGGGAATCTCGGCCGTCTGCCAGGCGGAGGGAGGCTGCGTCCGCCTTCATGATTGCTGGCATAAATAAAAGTTCAGTCTCGCTGTCTGTAACAAACGCTGCAAGAAACAGCCTAAGGTTCACTTGCTTAGTGGCTATGATGTTGGGCTGCGAAGCGCGAGGTCGCGAGATCCAATCCCGGCGACGGCGGCCGCATTGTGTGCGACCACCCGTGTGCTTAGATTTAGGTGCACGTTAAAGAACGCCAAGTGGTTCCGCAGTCTCTGACAACAGTGCGCCTCATAATCACATCGTGGTCTCGGCACGTGAAACCCCATAATTTAATGTTAACTTTTTTTCGTGTCGCGGCTCCGCGTTGCGGACGAAGCTGTTCTTTTCTGTATTGTGCTGTGAATACGGCAATATTTTCGCTGAATATATAACTGGAAACTGCAAGCGGTCTGTGAAACAGTAGCTTATGTTAAGAAACGTACAAGTAATTACTTGCAAGTGCGCATAAACTGATTCTTGTACACAAGCGCTTGCTTTCACCACACTCCGCTGGTTTTTCACTGACCCGTGATCGCACTCAATGCAGATGAGGAAATTGATTCTATGTGGACGGCGCAGCTGAAGCAGAGCATGATTTAAACACTCTATAAAAGCTAGCATATTACGATGTTTTCGTGCAGCAAGCCAATCGGAGCACGAAATAAATAACCAAGGAATAAAAAGAAAGATATTTACGCAAAGTTTTGGCAACGGCAAAAGTGATGCGCCGTGTAGAAACCGTATACCGTAGGGCAAAGAACAAACGTCGTTCGTCGCACACGTTTCTAACACTTTATATGCGAGGTGAATCGTGTGTCAAGAGGACTAAATTCTGCCTGTGACATGCCAGACCGGATGCGGTGACTTAGCGTATAGGTGTTGCATTGATTAGCACGAGATCGCGGGGTCAAATCCCGGCTGCAGCGGCCGCATTTCGATTGGGGCGAAAGGCAAAAACGCCCGTGTCCCGTACAATGGGGGCACGTTAAAAAAGCTCAGGTGGTCAAAACTGATCCGGAATCCCGCACTACGGTGTGCCTCATAATGAGATCGTGGTTCTGCCACGTAAAACCCAAGAATTTAGTTCAGTTACATGTCAGACAGTAATCTCGCACCGCATTTGCAACTGTGTGGAGTAATGGTTGGGATAGTCCATCTTTTAGGTCGGGCAAACGTTCTTAGCGGCAGTCCGCAATATAGTCAGACCTGGTGCATTAATTTTGCACGTGGAGATTGTGGGGATCGCACGCGCATCCCGATATCTCCGGAGCGGCCACGCGGTTACCACGCGATAATCACGTGCTCGCTCGCGGAGGGTAGCGGGGAGAGGGCACCTTCGCCCCTCCCGCTGCTCTTCGCGCCTGGCCGCGACGCTGCAGCCAAGGCACCCCGTTCCCTCCTTTCCCTTTCTTGGAACCGGGGAGACTCCCTCTCCGCCGCTCGGGGAGAAGCGCTATTCCCCCGATGCACCGTTGTCTTTCGGCTGAAGAGCTTGCGACAGGCCGCATCTCAACTCAGCCGCTGAGACCGCCGCACGCCGTCCCCCTGTTGCGCCCGGCCTTTGTGTGCGACTGACCGCCCCAGGGCCCGAGCGCGGATCCACTCTGGGTGAGCTGAACTCTTATCAGCCTCTTTTGTGGTTCCCACATTGTGCGGTTTGTTTCACCCCAGACGTGCGGAATGCTCCGCCGCTGTGGTTGTTTTGTGTTGTACTTGTATGTGTTGTTGCTGTTGTTGTCTGTTGGTATCCTTGTACTCTAAGGTGAATAAACACCTTAGGTCGAGACTCACCCTGTCCCCCCCTGGCCTGAACCCGCCGTGGTCGCAACTCACTGCGAACCGCGGGTTAGGGGTCACAGCTCTGACTGCTAGGGCTGCTGCGAAAGTGCTAGCGAGCGACTGCCGCTCCATCGGCGCTGTGCGATCCAGAGAAGGGTCAGGTGCGCACGCGCGAGCCTGAGTAATACCCCTATATTTGGCGCCCAACGTGGGGCCAGAGGTGCGACAGGTTGAGTCTGTTTGTGTGAGTGATTGCCACCACACGAACGAACCATGGCAGCATACGGGGCTGATTTACAGCCGTTGTATACGCTGTCGCAGGTTGCTACCAACAGGCAACAATTCGAAGCGGCGGTAACTGCTACCGCTCAGTCATGCCCTGCGGCGAACATTAGCCCTGGGAATTTGATAAGCTTCGAAGAGGGTAGCGCTACACACGAGGCGCTCTCTCCGGCAGGATGTACCCTTGAAGGCGTGAGGCACATTACGCCGAACCCTTCGCCAGAGTTTGCGGAGAGCATGGAGCCACAGCGGCACACTTGCTCAACGCGTTCTGCTCCTGTGCCAGGCATTACTGGCCAGAGCGAGCCTCAGCAGGCACTGTTGCACGATGCGATGCGCTTGATTGAGAGGTTGACAGGTGCCGTGCAGAACACTCTGCTGACATCTGCCGCCGCAGCTGCTAGACCGAGAGTGAGGGTGGACTTACCCACCTACAGCGGGTATCATGATTCAGTTAGCGTCAACGAATACCTCGATCGCGTGCTGACTTACCAGCGCGCAACGGGGCTGTCCGATGGCGAGATACTGGAACGCGTCGTACCAGTGTCGTTAACTGATCACGCTGCCCGCTGGTTCCGGCTTACTGGCCACCGGTCTAGCACGTTGGCCGAGTTCCGAGCGACCTTACGCGAGGAATTCCTGCCCGCAGATTACGAGCGTCGTCTGCGGCGCGAGTTGGAGCTACGTACTCAGCATCCGGACGAATCCTTGCTCGAGTACGTCAGGGCGATGGACGAACTTTATCGTACCGCTGACCCTACTGCTCCGAACTGCGATAAGGTGGAGAGAGTCACGCGACAAGCTCATCCCACCTTCGCAGCGTACCTAAGAGGCAGCAAGTTCAGGGATTTGGATGAGCTGGCCTCGGAGGCAAAGCGCATACAGGCGGACATACTCGCCTTGCGCTCATACCGACCTCCACCCCCAGCGTCGAGGGCACTTGAGCCGCGATGCGCGTGGAACGGGGACACTTTTCGCACTCGTTCCGGTGGAGGTGGTGCGGTTGCTTTCAGTGACGGACAACTGAGAAACGGTTGGGGCTTATCTGACCGGGCTCTCGACCCGTACACTTATGCCATGCGTGCAGCATGCGCTGCCGATGGCCGAGGTATGCAGAATCGTGGCCGACATGCCGGCTCGATGATGCGAGAGCAGAGCGTGCCTGCAAGGGAGCAGTCGATAGAGAGGAACAACGGTCAAACGGCGCGAGGCACTGGACGCCAAGCCCGTCAAAGGCCGGCTCTCCTCTGTTATCGGTGCAACCAGCCGGGGCACTTCGCCCGGGATTGCAGACAGCCTGCGAACCGAGAGCACGCGCTTTCGGGAAACGAGCGGGGCCGCCGGTGAGCAATGCTGCACGGCCGGCGGCGGTTACAGCGGTGCGAAGTGAGACACATGAACTCCTTGCCCCGTTGGCTTGTCGTTTTGGATTACCCAGCGACACGCCAGTTCCGCTCATAGAGGTTACAGTCGCCCGGCGCAGGTTTTTTGCGCTGTTAGACACAGGAGCAAGCGCTTCACTATTTGGCGACGAGGTGTGTGAACATCTCCGTCGGAACGCTATCCGACTGAGAGAGAGTAATGTGACCTTCCGACTCGCCAGCGGCACGGCACACGCGAGCTGTGCTGCTAGGCTTGTGGTGCGGTGGGAGAAACGGGTGAGGCGACAACGCCTCGCTCACCTTCCCGGCCTGTCGGTTCCTATAATTCTTGGTAGAGACTTCCTCGCCAAGACGGGCATTGTTATTGACGTCTGCAACGGAGGATATAGGGAGCGAGCATGTGGCACCCTGAAACCTTTCGTTTCATTTCAAAAAGCGTCAGAGACAACTTCGTTCGATGATGCTTCGCGCGCAGACCGACCAAACGATTGCCCGAAAAGGTCCCTCAGAACGGTTGCGGCCGGGTCGAAATGCCGTCCGGCCAACCGCACTGAGAAAAGAGGCGCGGAGGGGAACTGCTCCCCTCCCGCACAGCCCATAACCCCCGCTGCGGTGGCAGACTGTGCCGCAGTGAGGGGCGAACGATACCACCCGCTGCTGGACGACTCAAGCAGTTTGTCGGGGGAAGAAAAGGCTCGCCTCTCATCGCTTCTGACTGAATATGACGCCTTATTCACAGAGCGGCCTGGTTGCACTACGCTATACAGGCACAAAATTGAGACAGGCGACGCCTCTCCGTGGAAGTGTAATCCTCGGCCGGTGAGTTTGGCTAAGAGGAAAGCACTAGACAGCGCTCTGGACGAACTGCTCGATACAGGCGTTGTTGAAAGGTCCGACAGCCCATGGGGTTTTCCTGTGGTGTTGGTTCCTAAAAAGGATGGGACGCCCCGCCTTTGTGTTGACTATCGCCGCCTGAACGAGGTGACACGCAAGGACGCACATCCGCTTCCTAGCATTCCCTCGATCGTATCCAACGTTGGCGGAGCGAAGTACTTCACTACGCTCGATGCAAGCAGAGGATACTTTCAGGTGGAGGTAGATCCCTGTGACCGAGAGAAGACTGCCTTCACTTGTCACAGGGGACTTTTCCAGTTTACCCGTATGCCATTCGGACTTGTCGGTGCGCCTGCGACTTACCAGCGCCTGATGGACCGTGTCTTGGGTGACGCAAGGTGGCACCACGCTCTTGCTTACCTGGACGATGTTGTGGTATACTCGCGTACCTTTGATGGGCACTTACGCCATCTCAGGGACGTGTTGGAGCGTCTGAGGTCTGCGGGGATAACGCTAAACCCGACCAAGACCCAGATCGCAGCAACCCGAGTAACGCTACTGGGGTTTAAACTTGATAACGGACGCCTTCTACCGTGTGATGACAAGGTTCAGGCATTATTGAACTACCCGTCACCGGCAGACATAGGCGGACTGAGACGCTTTTTGGGGCTGGCGAACTTCTATCGACAGTTCATCCCAAACTGCGCTGCACTGCAAGCCCCCTTGACAATGCTGTTGAGGAAAGGTGAGCAGTGGAGGTGGGGTCCCGAGCAAGAGGAGGCACTGCGCAACCTCGTAAAAGCGCTCGTGGAAACCACCGAGTTAAGGCTACCAGACTTGAACAAAGAATTTGTCATTCATACGGACGCCAGCGACCTTGGCCTAGGAGCGGTTTTGCTCCAACAGCACGAAGGTAGCTTGCGCCCGGTAGCTTTTGCCAGCCGCTCTTTGACTACCGCAGAGAAAAATTACTCCGTGACCGAAAAGGAATGTCTGGCGATCATTTTCGCTCTCAAAAAGTTCGACTACTATATTGATGGAGTCCCATTCATAATTGAGACCGATCATATGGCACTAACTTGGCTTAGGCGCTTAGGAGAGCCGAGCGGCCGGCTCGCGCGATGGGCACTTCTCCTGCAGCGATACGATTTTACCGTTCGCTACAGGAGAGGAAAGAACAACGTTGTGGCGGACGCACTTTCGCGCGCGCCCGTTGACTGTGAGAAGAGTAACATTACTACTCAACTCACCCCGCCCGAAACTGAGCTTGAGAGCGGACTAACCGCTGCGACGATTGAGGGTGTCAGGAGGGGTAACATTAATACCCATCGTGACTCCTCAGTGACTCAGCCTAAGAGCAAAGTAACTGCTACAATGCTCGACGGCGCTGGTCCCGAAGGAAGGGCAGACGAACCCCCTTCGCAGGACGAAAGCGTGAACCACTTGGACTGTGTCAGTTCAGTGGGGAGCGTGTTCGGCAGAAAGGAGCTGTTAGAGGCACAGCGGGAGGATCCGTTTTGTAAGAAAGTGTTTGAGGGGCTCCGGGAGCCCGGCGGCGCGGCCGCGGCGCACATGGACGCAGCTGGTATTGCTGTGGGTGCGCGGCGCTCCGAAACAGCTGGTATTGCTGTGAGCGCGTTGGATTCCTACCTGCTAGACTCTGACGGCGTCCTGCTGAGATACATCCCCGCGGAGAAGGATACACATGAGTCCTTCAAAGCGGTGATTCCACGCACGCTGAGAGGAGCACTTTTACGCTACTTTCACGATACGTGCATCGCCGGGCATGCAAGTGGCCCTAAGACTTATCTGAAGTTGTGCCGCTTTGCTACCTGGCCTGGAATGAAGCGGGATGTGATGCGCTACGCCCGCTCTTGCAACGTGTGCCAACGCGTGAAGCCGCGTGGTGGACGCCCACCCGGGCTCATGCAGCCGATCAATAGCCGAACACCGTGGCAAACTGCGGCATGTGACGTCATGGGGCCTTACCCCAGGACGCCGAGCGGGAACCGATTCCTTCTCGTAGTCACAGACCATTTCAGCAAGTGGGTGGAACTGTTCCCCCTACGGAAGCTGACGGCACGCGTGATCATGGGAAAGCTGATCGAGGTGTTTACACGATTTGGCTATCCTGAGCAGTTGATAACGGACAATGCGTCCTACTTCACTGCCAAACTCTTCGTGGACTCTTGTGCAGCTCTCGGCATTAAGCACAGGAGAACAACCACGTACCATGCCCAGGCGAATCCCACTGAGCGTGTGAACCGCAACATCAAGCACATGCTAGTTGCATTTGCGGGGACGCACAATGAGTGGGACGCTTGTCTTCCTGAAATTGGATTTGCTATCAGGTCGACAGTGAACCGATCGACTGGGTATACACCCGCCACCCTCAACCTTGGGAGGGAGCTGTTGAGTCCGGTAGAACTTACTCTACAGGAACGAAGCAGCACGGAACTGGTTGTTTCGTCGGCACGCGCCGATTATGCGACTGGGCTGCGCGCGAAGGTAACGGAGGCTTTACGAAAAGCGCGACGGAACCTGAGCACTGCACGTGCCGAGCAGAAAGCGCAGTACGACCGCTCTCATCGGGAAGTTCACTACAAAGTGGGCGACCTGGTGTTGAGACGGAATCACGTCCTGAGCGACGCCAGTAAGAAATTCTCAGCTTCTCTGGCGCCGAAATGGACAGGACCGTACCGGGTGCGAGAGACTGTCTCTTCGCTCGTGTACAGGCTGGCGGACTTGAAGCTAAGACCGATCAGCCGACCGGTGCATGTCTGTGATCTCAAACCCTACTACAACAGAGGGAACGAGTGGCCCGAGGAGAACGCTCTCCCGCGCCCGCAGGCAGCGGCATCGGGTGGCACAGCTCGACGTTCGAGCCCAGTGCGGCGTTATAACTTGCGATCTCGGCAGAACTAACTCTGTCCGGTTCGCTGAGGCTATTTTATTGTGCGCGATATTGGACGGAATGCTCCTCCGATGTCTAGCATGCAGGCTTCCAGAGCGAGCACGCGCTTTCTCTTCGGAAGAAGCGAGAGGGGCTAACAGAATTGTCGCAGCAGCAGACCGCCCGTCGGGAGCCGTGCAACAACCTTCAAGCAAGAAGAAAAGACCGTCTTCACTGTTGGTACGAACGAGCAGGCCGCAAGCAGTGAGCAGCGCAGTGCAGGCAACAGGCGGCGAGAAAAGATCCTCCGGCGGCTAACAGCGAGGTGAGAGGTGCGGCGACTTCCGGTCCGGAATGGTCCCGGCGGCGCAGAATTCGCCGAACCGCACCCCACAGCTCCGCGACCGAGTTGCGAGCCCCGCAACCAAGCATCCAGCCTCAAGGCCGAGCGAACGACTTCGCCCGCAAGGACAGAGTGGACCCCTGCTGCGCAGCGAGGTGCAAGCCATCGTCAGGGGTGGGTCGGCGCGCCTTTACCGTTCTTGCGTGCCGACACCCGCGAGGGTGCGCAACGACAGAGAGAGCTGTGTCGGGACGAACTGAAAGAAATGCCTTCGACCATACCAGAGGGCAACGACCTCCCGGAACATCAAACGACAGCTGTCCTGCGCCATATCGAGGCTGGTTCGGGGATCGCGTCAGCATGATCGAGACAGCCAAGAGAGATTCAGGGGCCCTTTCGCCACCACGGACCCGGCACCTCCGACTGGGCAGGTGACGCCGCTGGGACGCAAGGTGACCCGGACCCAGCGGCCTTCTTGCCTCCTACTACATCCCGTTACTGTCAAGCTGCCCCGTGTCATCCTTCAACGTTCCGGCCTGGCTCGCGAGTACCTACACGGCGACAACGACGGTCTGCAGCTAGAGCTGCTCCCTCACCAACATGGACTCAAACCGTGTTGCTGTCGGAGTAGCACGTCCCTCTCAGGAAAAGCCTCAGGTGACGGCGGCCTCTTAGCGGCTAAAGGGTTATTTTAAGGAGGGGGGGATGTGGGGATCGCACGCGCATCCCGATATCTCCGGAGCGGCCACGCGGTTACCACGCGATAATCACGTGCTCGCTCGCGGAGGGTAGCGGGGAGAGGGCACCTTCGCCCCTCCCGCTGCTCTTCGCGCCTGGCCGCGACGCTGCAGCCAAGGCACCCCGTTCCCTCCTTTCCCTTTCTTGGAACCGGGGAGACTCCCTCTCCGCCGCTCGGGGAGAAGCGCTATTCCCCCGATGCACCGTTGTCTTTCGGCTGAAGAGCTTGCGACAGGCCGCATCTCAACTCAGCCGCTGAGACCGCCGCACGCCGTCCCCCTGTTGCGCCCGGCCTTTGTGTGCGACTGACCGCCCCAGGGCCCGAGCGCGGATCCACTCTGGGTGAGCTGAACTCTTATCAGCCTCTTTTGTGGTTCCCACATTGTGCGGTTTGTTTCACCCCAGACGTGCGGAATGCTCCGCCGCTGTGGTTGTTTTGTGTTGTACTTGTATGTGTTGTTGCTGTTGTTGTCTGTTGGTATCCTTGTACTCTAAGGTGAATAAACACCTTAGGTCGAGACTCACCCTGTCCCCCCCTGGCCTGAACCCGCCGTGGTCGCAACTCACTGCGAACCGCGGGTTAGGGGTCACAGCTCTGACTGCTAGGGCTGCTGCGAAAGTGCTAGCGAGCGACTGCCGCTCCATCGGCGCTGTGCGATCCAGAGAAGGGTCAGGTGCGCACGCGCGAGCCTGAGTAATACCCCTATAAGATACAGCGTTTATTTTGTGCAGCCGATCGCACGTTTCTATAGCACCGAAGGAAACCCTCTAAACTTTCTTTGCCAGCCTCTTCTCGTCGGCACTGCAGTAAGCAAGAGCGTGGAAGAGACCATCAAGAGATAGACGACAACGTAAGAAATGGAGGCAGAAGTTTATCGTCAACGTTCTACTCACTCGCAGCCGCAAGCGCATGGTTTAGACCCAATTCAGGAGTGTTGGAGGCACCGGCACACGCACGCACGCAGTGAACCTTGCATGACACAAAAGCCCTTGAGGAATATTAATTGCGTTAGCTGCTTCAAAAGGACCTTGAGTATCTTCTCGTTGCCACATTGCTCCGCCAAGGCAGAACACTAAAGAGTGTCTGTTTTCCATGAAAACTAATGTCTTTCGTTGCAACGTTTGCAAATTTAATGGACCAGCCGAGAAGTAGAAGGGATATGTAAACAGCCAGGATCTTACTGCAAAGGAAGATCTCAGCACAAGTGATTGGCGGGGAAAAAAGAAAAGTTGAGCGTTCTTTTATTTGGGAGCTGAACGAAAGGACGGAGCACAATGAAAAAAAAAAAAAGAAAAAGAAACGTGAACTGAGAACAACGTCGGCGACGCGTCAAGAAGAAAGATAGAAAAGTAAAAAGAAATACCCCATCGTTGCAGAGCGATAGAAGCTCCGCACGCATCGACAAATGGCTTCGCGGAAAGGCCGCGCCGCGCGTAGGAAGCCAGCTATTATCGCAATCTCGATGCTCTCTTGTCGCTCCCTCTGGTGGCCCAGATCCGCAATAATAGATAGCAGAAAAAGAATGAGTGTGGGGTTGGGGCGCGCGAGCAGCGGCAAAGGGTGGCATGGTCGAACAACAAGGGGGATGTGCGGGATATGGAAGGGAGAGGTGCCTGCTTTGAAGGGAAAACGTCAAAAGTAAAAGAAAGAAACACAAACACACACAATAAAATGTGGAAAAAGAGAGAGGGAGAGAGAAAAGAAACGCGAAAGAAAGGGCAAATCGTGCCCGAGGGCGAGCGATGATGTATCGCGTGTCGTGTCGTTGCGGTGCGGCGGGGATATTTTATAGGGGACAGGTTCTCCATCGGAAACTGCCGCTGTTTTCTCTCCCCCCGCCCTGTCTCACCTTCGGGTGCGTGCTACCCTGCCGTCTCGCGGTCCTCCTGCCGGCTACTGCCGACTGCTGCTGGCCGGCCGGCCGCGGAGGACGGACCCGTCGGCCGTTTTTCTCTGGTCCCGCGCGCTCTCGTCTATGCTGGCCCCAACCGCGTGCCATTCCACGCTGGTTCGGTGCACCGCGGCGTTGAGGCTTAAAGGAACACTAAGGCAAGACACTAAATCAGCGTAGACGGATGAAGTGTTCCTTGAAAACTGTGTTATCGTTAATTTCGAAGTAATAGGTTGTCTATTAGAAAAGAAATAGAAGGCCAAAGTTACATTTTCTTTGATTTCGTGCCGTATCCACAACGCCGGTACGTCACAGTGACGTCACGAACGTGAAAACTACTTTTTGTTTAATTGAGGCCGCGTTGGTTCGGCAGAAGTTCCTAAAACTCGCCTTGTTCAATACTTGGCTCCTTTAGAACACAGTGCGGTCTATCTTTAGCGCGGTAAAATATTAACTAGGCCCTAGAAGACGCTGTAAAAATCCAAGACGTCACAACGGGTTGGTGCGGGAACTTCAAGGAGCCGTCGCCACCAGCCTTTTATTATGGCGCTTTTATTTTTTCTGGCTTACCAAGCGTCCTAGCATGCTATAGGAGCGGTGTTTTTTGGTATTTCAAAAGCGTAATTTACTGAAACAGAAGAAATCATTTTTCTCTTCAGTGTCCCTTTTAGTTGCGCTGTGCAGCAGCAACGATGAATGTGTGCTGACCGTTTCTGGCGCTGTGTGCACAATTGTGCACGCGAAGACCGACAGCAAATGCACTTACAAAAGTTTATATTTAAACCGGGCCACACAGACTTTATACAACACTCCTGATTGGAAATAATTAATGTGCTGCAATTTTGAATGATGCGTTGGGTGTTTTAGTAAAACGAGTTGGTGTACACGGCGGGGTACTTGCTCACCGCCTCAGTACGTCGTCATGCAGTGGGTTCTACTCCTTCATTTTTTTAACGGCGCTTTACATGCGCCATATTTTTCAAGTGCCTATATAGCTGCTTTCCAAGTATGCTACAGACTAAATAGTCGACGTTCTGATGTACATGACGTTCCCGTATAGAGTTCTCGCACGGAGTCCGTATTCAGTCAACTTCACGATACTATCTGCAAAGTTTAAAATTATTAATTCGTTCTGGTGCTGTGCACTGTTCCCGATTCTGAACATCCGAGAAATGTAATCAAATCGAACTATCAATTCACAGGATGAATGCACCTGAAGGTACGAGACAATGAATTGTAGTCAACCGTGTAGTCGGGCACGCGTGCATATATAACGTGTTGAAATGAGTGTTGTGTCATAGGCGTGCAAAGTGTGAGCTGGTTTTTAAAAGGAGCTCATCAGAGCACAAAACTCGACAAATTGTATTGTTTAGCCTTCCAACTTTTTCCTCCTCTTTTCGATGTTACGCGTATCTGAGTTGCTTGGCGAGCTGTGCTGTAGTTGCGAACATCACGTTGATCGCTCATTTAAATCAAGCTGTTCGATATTCAAACACATTTCATGAAGGCCACGAACGTGTAGACTAAACAGCGGAAAAAATTGTAAAACAATGCATACTTCTTGGCGGAACTTAGAATTGGTATTCCTACATATTAGCGGACGGATGACTTTCATTGCCTAAAGGAAAAAGGCTGAGTGCATCTATGAGATCTCAGCTTCTTCTTTCTTGAGCGGCTTCGCTTTCTATAGGCATCAGCGACTGCTCTATACGCTGTGCACATTATCCTATCCTGACGTATTGCTTCAGTTTTGTCTGTGAGAAACGCGCGTAGTTGCTCTTCTTCATTTGTGTACTTCAAACTATCGCCTTCGAATAGACGGTGTTGGGGGCCGCACGTTTTTGTAGTCTTTACTGCTGCTGCGTTCTTTATACCTGCGTTTAGTTATTTATTTTATTAATGACGTGGGCTATGTTGGCCGTTTTTTTTTCGACAAGTTTGTTCATATTCCAGAGCGTAGTGTACCTGAGAAGCTTTGCCGTCCATCTTTATCATTTGTGTTATTCAGAAAGATGATGGTGTCTGTACATAGTGCCGGCTAGCTACTTCTTTTTAAAGAATGACGGATGTGTACCAAATGATGCGTAACTTCCGAATAAAGAATAGAGAGAAATAAAAGGCAAGGCAGGGCAGTTCACATGTACGAACACGCGGTAAATGCACAAAAGCAAATGTTCCTCTATAGTTAATGAAATAAAGACGTTGCTGTAGAAGTACAAATGACGACCCTCGCTATTTTCACGTTTCAAACACCGCACTCGTGAACACGCGCACAGCTGCCACGGGAACATGGTAACAAAAGAGATTACAGAAACACGAATACGTGCAAGCTCCGAAAAAAAAAAATAATATACATCCACAAACAGAAAGTTTTGAAGTGATAATTATTATAACAATAAAATATTGAGCTTTATGAAAGGAATAAAATGGCGACCAACTGTATGTAGAGCACGAAGCTACGAACACAGTCCTATCATGATTTCCGCCACCATCCAGATTCACACAGAATTAATTTGCATCAATGAGATTTAGTAACCTTCAGATGTTCCTGATAGTACAAGAAACCGCACTAATGACCGTACATTCCCTGCGTTGCAATTTTCTTTTAACGTCATGCACTTAGCTATCACAGTAAAAACGCTGCTTCAGTGCACTTCGCAATGTTCATTAAGAGCGGTAGAAAATGCAGAAGGTAGCAACACAACAGTGCTCGTTCTGCGATGAATTAGCATCTTGATTGCACTAGTAGCCTCGAATAGGCTTGGGAGTGAGCATGTCGCGATCCCACTAAATTAGTAAACGAAGTGTTACCCTTCGCAATGCCTAAATTTATGCGATATATTATTCGTGGCGAAAGTCATTCGACAATGGAGTGGTATTTTACGCACTGTCGTTAGATTCTTGGGCTTCGTGCAACGCGGAAATGAGTAATAAACAAGTTAAACGTACTTAAACATACTATGCATCCGTTTTGATTACACAAATGATCGATGCGTTAAAAAAAAAGACAAACGCTCCGTTATGCATTACGAAATACATTAAATATTTTATCATAGCGTTTCGAATGAACATTTGTACACTGGCGTACAGGACGGTGCGCTTCGTGGCCGTGCTCTCTGTGAATAGCTCGAAATCTGTGGGCGAGTCGCGACAAAAACCATCAGTGCAGACTGTCATACCGAAAACGGCAATCGCGTGTTTCAACGAAAGCAGCCATAAGCTACTTGGGATATTTAGAGCAGGTCACTTGCGATCCGTAGAAATAATTGCTGGCCCATCTCTAAGTATACCACGCGACGCACTTGAAACGTACATTGCAGTAAAACTATAACAGACTCGAGAAGCGTCGCATTACTCGAACCGAAAACAGCGAGCTAGTCGCGGCGGAATAATTTAGGGCTGGACACCGTCTTTGCACTCTCGAACGGCGCACCTCGGCGAGTGCCAGCATAAAGGCGGCGCCATACTCCGTACTGCGCAGAACAGCCGCGCCGTGGTAGCAACAGCCAGGGAACCGCGAAGGCAGCAACAACGTCGGTGGAAGCGGTCGCACGCGGGTAAAATAGGTGGCCGCTCTCTTCGCGGGAATTGCCGCCGCCGTAGCTGCTGCTGGCTCTGTCGTGACACCCTTTGTCTTCGACGCGGACACGAGAGGCCCGCCGCGTGTCTGCTTCCAAAGGCGCTCGGTCCCATGGGCTGTGGTTCGGACGTCGTCGATTCGTTCGCAACGGTTTCCCTGCGCACTCCTTCCGATTCCCTTCTCCCAGTGGCGTTCACCACGACGAATGGTGTTCGACCTGCGCCCAATTAGACTGTCGTGGAAACCTGCTCGCGCTGAGCGACGAGAGAAAGCGCTCCACAAAAACAGCCAAGCGACAGACAGAAAGAAAACGAAGCAAAATGGAGCCGAGAGGTTTGGGGCTTTCTCGGAAATGAAAGCCGACTGGAATTCTGTGCTGCTGCTGTTGTCGGATGTTTAGCGCCGGGCTGGCTCTTCAACTGTAAGTTTAGAACCGTGCGGCGCGGTGGTGGTCGTTAATCGGCGTAAAGAGCTTGAAAGGGTCCCTGCTTTGCTGCTGTTATGTCTCGGCGTGGCCGCGCGCAGCTGATGGAGATGGCTGAGTCCCTGCGAGGCTGTTATGTGATTGATGTAAGTAATGCACTATAGGTATATGTATTTTTTAGCTGTGGTGACAGGGGCGGGCTCTCGTCGGGGAATACAAGGTTTAGAGTTTCTTATTTTCTAATCGAGCACGTACTACGGCTATCATTAAAACCCGTTCACCGGCAGAAAAAAAAAAAACGCAACGCGCTAGAAATAGACACAAAATCTCTGAACACTACACCGAACGAATGTTTTGTCTGTTTGCATTTCCTTGCACTTTATACCTGTTTACGCTGATTAACATAATAAAAAATATATGATATTGGCCAGCCTTCAATGTACTCATATGAATAGCGTCAATCAAAAAGATAATAAATAAATTACTTGCTCATTCTGTTTTGTTCCTGCCTTACTGGAAAAAGACGCTGTTTCGCTGCCATAAATAATAACTTGATATGTGAACACTTTTTGTTTTTCAATGTCTTCCATGGTTATCTATAAAGGAAGGAAGGAAGGAAAAAGTGGAGAAGGAAGGCAGGGAGGTTAACCAGTTTTGCCTAACCGGTTTGCTACCCTACACATGGGAGGGGGATGGGGGGGATGAAAGATGGGGAGAAGAGATAGAGGGCACATAACACGGCACACACATCGTTGGTTACAGTCTGTCACTCTTGTGTGGTACGTGACATCACTGTCACAGTCGCTTGTCCAAGCCCGTATCCTTCATAAACCGAAGTAGTCCCTTCGTCGCCTTCAGCTGCGATGTCTTCAGTCGGCGATATGTGAAAATGGTTGCAACTGACAATGGTCTACTGTCAAGGTGCGCTAGAACGGACGCCATGGACTGTCTCTGAACTTTATATTCAGGACAGTCGCACAGAATGTGTTCCAGCGTCTCCTCGCAAAGACAGGCATTGCAGAGAGCGTTGTCGGCCATTCCAATGCGAAACGAGTAAGATTTCGTGAAGGCCACCCCTAGCCATAAGCGATAAAGCAGGGTGGCCTCACTTCGGCGGAGTCCGGTTGGCATACAGAGATGCATCAAGGAGGGCAGGTCGTGTTGATGATCGCTGCGGTTGGTCTGGCTGCTTGGTGTGCACCATAGAGAGAGCGTGATCTCCTGTGCAAGCACTTGAAGTCTGCTGGCTGCGTCGGAACGTGAAAGTGGTATGGCCTCTTCCTGTGTGTCTTCAAGAGCTGTCCGAGCGGCTTTATCGGCGTCTTCATTTCCGATGACGCCGCAGTGACTTGGCAGCCACTGAAACGTCACGCGATGTCCTTTCTCATGTGATGTATGAAGTAGGCATCTAATATCGAATACGAGCTGTTCAGATGGCCCGCGACGCAGAGCTGATAGTACAGATTGTAGGGCTGCCTTTGAGTCGCTGAAAATTGACCATTGTCGAGGTGGTTCCCGATTGACAAAACAAAGTGCAGCTCGAAGAGCAGCTAGTTCCGCAGATGTAGATGTCGTTGGGTGGTCAGTCCTAAAGCTGATGGTAATACCTCTTTCTGGGACGACTGCAGCACCGGACGAACACTGGATGTTTGTGGAACCGTCAGTATAAATATGTGCACTGTCTGCGTACCTCTCGTGCAGAAGAAGCAGAGACAGTTGTTTCAGCACAGGCGACGACAGCTCAGACTTTTTCCCGATTCCTGGCACGTTGAGATGGACTGTGGGGCTGACAAGGCACCAAGGGGGCATCGATGGTTTAGATGCAGCGGTGAAGCCCGAGGGAAGTTTGTCGTTGTACTTGACAATAGTTTTTGAGAATGATGCTTGGTGCCTGTCTGAAGGTAGTGTTGCAAGGTGGTGATAGGGGGCCCGTGCCAAATGTCTGATATGCGTTCTCAGGGTTTCCACCGTGATGTGAGTCTGCATTGGATGGTCCCGAGCAATCGCAATAGTTGCCTCAGTTGACGTGCATCTCGGCAAACCAAGACAAACTCTGAGTGCTTGAGCTTGCGCTGCTTGCAGAACACGAATATTTGTCTTGCAGGTGTTGTTCAGTACAGGTAGACTGTATCTTAAAAAACCGAGAAAGAGAGCTCTGTAGAGTCTCAGCATTGCGTCTACTGACATCCCCCACGTCTTTCCTGTCAGGTATTTAAACAACTGGGAGGTTGCTGTTAGGCGTCGTTTCATGTAAGCCACGTGCGGGCTCCAACAGAGGTCTCGGTCGATAATTACGCCTAGAAATCTGTAGGTTCTGACATAGGAAATGGTCCGCCCGTTGATTGAGATGACATAAGGCGTCATTGGTTTGCGAGTAAACGCCACTAGGGCGCATTTTTCTGGCGATATGCTGAGACCTTGTTCACACAAGTAGCTCGCTGTCAAAGTAGCCGCTCTCTGAAGCCGTGCACGTATCTGAGGACGTGTGACTGCCGAAGTCCAGAGACAGATGTCGTCTGCGTATACTGAAATTTTGGTGGTAGTTGGCAAGTGTTCAGCAAGCCCAATAAGAGCGAGGTTGAATAGCGTCGGGCTGAGAGCACCGCCTTGAGGAACGCCCTTGCTGGTATAGCGTCGCGTAGTTGGGCCATCGTCAGTTAATACATAGAATGATCTTGCAGATAGGTAACTTGCAATCCATAAAAATACTCGGCCACCTAGGCCAACCGTCACAAGAGCGTCGAGAATAGCCTCATGCAATACGTTATCGTATGCCCCTTTCACATCTAAGAATAAAGCTGCAGATAAACGTTTACGGGACCTTTCGTGCTGGACATATGAAACGAGATCAACTACATTGTCGATGGAAGAGCGGTCACGTCGGAAACCAGCCATGGAACTCGGATAAATCTTGTAGTGTTCAAGGTACCATTCCAGGCGGCCAAGGATCATCCGTTCCATTATCTTTCCTACACAGCTGGCCAACGCTATCGGGCGGTAAGAGCTGAGCTCTAGTGGGGATTTGCCCTGCTTCAATATTGGCACCAGGCGGCTCACTTTCCATTCGTCAGGAACATTTCCCTCCTGCCATGAGGTGTTGTAGAGACTCAATAGTGCTGTCCGTGCGGATTCTCCGAGATAGCACAAGGCTCGGTATGATATACCATCTGGACCCGGAGATGATGAGCGCCTGCAGAGAGCTAGTGCCGCCTCGAGCTCCTCCATTGTAAAAGGAAGGTCCATGCGGCAATCTCGGGAATGGGGGACATCATCTCGGGCTGGAGAATCTGGGCGTGTCGCTTGGTCTGCCATTCGCACACAAAAGTCTTCTGCGACATCGATGTCTTGCCGCCCTTGGAAAAGCGCGAGTGCCTTGAATGGAAAACGCTGTTCCGGAAGGCAACGCAGACCTTGCACCGTTTTCCAAATGTGAGACAGCGGCTTGCGGGGGTCGAGTGTTTGGCAAAACGTTGCCCAACGTTCCGACGCTAATCTATTCATTCGACGCTGAGTCTTCTTTTGTATCCTCCTGGCTGCCCTAAGGTCATGGATTGATCTTGTACGCCGATATCGACGTTCCGCCCGGCGACGAAGTGCGCGAAGTCGCTCTAATTCTATGTCGAAGTCGTTTCGCGTGTGAGAGATCGTCAGTATGCGAGTGGCGTTCCGCATCGTATTTTTAATTGTTTGTTCTAACCCAGAGGGCAGGCCCTCGCTGCAGGCATCTTCCATATCAGATTTGAAGTTGGCCCATTGAATCGTCCGAATGGTATTCCGTGGGCCAGATCTAGACATCAAGCCTTTGATGTTCAGATAGGTGGGAATGTGATCACTCCCATGGGTCTCAATATCTGGAAACCACTTCACATATCTGGCGAGAGAGTTGGAGACAAAAGCAAGGTCGAGGCAGCTGCCGTATGTCACGCCTCGAAGAAAGGTGGGGCTACCATCGTTCAAGAGAGTAAGGCCATAGTTGTAGGCGATGCTTGATAATCTTCGTCCTCTTGCATTTGTCTTTGTACTTCCCCATGCTGGATGGTGTGCATTGAAATCTCCTATGATGACCCATGGAGCGGGGCAAACACTCAAGATATCCGCTAATCTTTTAGTGTCGAAATTGTTGGAAGGCGATATATACACGCCTATGAGAGTAAACAAGAGTTTGTTCTTTTTAACTGTGACGCATATATACTGATTGTCGTCGTGGGGCGCAATCGGTTGCAAAACATAGGTGAGTTCCCGACGAACAAAAATGATGATTTTGCTGCATGCACTATTTGTTGATGGCATGAAACATTCGTACCCTGACAGTCTGATTGGTTTCGACAAGTTGGGCTCACAAATGACGATGAGTGGAAACACATTGGTGTACACATACTGACGGAAATCTGAAATTCGTGATTTTAGCCCTCTGGCGTTCCACTGCATGACGGACGCTGCCTTGACTTCTTTTCGGAAGGATGGGGTATGGGTAGCCATCTTTCTAGTTGAGGGATTCAAGCACTGGGCTTAAGGCGTCCAGCACTTTAAGTGCGCTTCGAGCAGACGGTGTCCCCATCTCAACTAAAATCGTTCGGATGGCCTCCATGAGGGAACGTAGCACCGAGATGACTTGATCTGTTTTAGGTGAATCATCAATGGCCGGAGAAGGCTCCGGTGGCGCCGTGACCTTCTGAGGTTCCTTAGCAAGGGAGCGGCTCGGTAGCGTAGGCCATTCCTCTAAAGAAAGAGTCTTATCTGATGCCCTCGTGGAAGTGGTGGGCCCTATCGCGTCGCGACTAAGTGGTACCGTAGTGGAGCGGGTACTATCGCTTCGCTCATGCGCCTTCTTTGAAGACTTACGACGGTGCCGACGTCGACGCCGACGCCGGACTACTTCGGCTGCCTCCCTGTGGGCCGAATTGTCTCTGGCCATTTGCTTCAGAACCGCGCGCTCCCTCTTGATGCGGGGGCAGTCTTTCGACGAGGCTGCGTGAGGGCCGCTACAGTTGGCGCACTTCAGAACTGTGGCACCGCAGGTCACTTCTGCATGAGGTTCAGCGCAACGGGGACACAGAAGCGAGTTCGGACACACGCCCTTTACGTGTCCTAGCCTGAAGCACTGATGGCATTGAAGCGGCTTCTGGATGAATGGTCGAACTGGATGTCGAAAATGTCCGACTTTAACGTGGGAGGGTATGCAATCCCCCTTGAAGATTACTTTTACGCAGCGCGTATTCCCAAGACGGCGCACTTGCGTAATGATCGTGCCCTCGTTTGCCGGCTTGATGAGGCTAGGTAAATCTTCATTGGGAATGGCAATGTCGATGTCGTAAATTACACCGGCTATCGATGTGTCGTCGATCGGGATGAAGGGGCGCATTTTGATTCCGCCAAGCTCCGTGATTTCTTGAAGTGTTCCAAGCGCACTCGCGTTGTACACGTCTATGGCGAGTATATTCTTGCGTGGGTTTATTCTGATGTCTTTAATTTGATCCGGCACCGCACGTTCCAGAAAAATGGATAGGGCTTGCCTGTTCAGCAACCGTAGGTTGCTTGACGGTTCTTTCGGCATAAAGATGATGACGTGTGGCCAGCGCGCAGGCCGTGACTTCATAGTCGTAGTGCTCGCAGGAGGTGACGGCGCTGTGTTGGCGATCTTCCTCTTCGCCCTCTTACTCCGGACGGGTATGAAGCCGTCGTCGGATGAGTCGTCTTCCGACATAGAGTACAGCTCGGTGTCCTCGGTGTCGCTGGGGGAGCCAACTCGCTTCCTTGCGGTTGACAGCCGTGATGACTTCTGGCCAGGAGGGCCTGTGGCATGCTCCGCGTCCATGGTCGCAAGACGGGGAGGTAAGGCACCCCGAAAGGCAAAGAGTTCACCAAAAATGCAGAGAGCACAGAAACAAGCGTTCTATAAAGCAACAAATTTAGCATATGCATTCGCAGTTTGAAACAAAGCAGCAACTTTTTACTAAAAATGTTGTTCTCTTGCTGTTTGTTTCACGAGGGAAGCAGGCTTTAACGTTTCACACTGTTAAAGCTTTGCTGCTTTAAATGTTCATGGTGAACTTATCTAGATTTCCTTCTTAGTTGCCCAGATGCGTCGGCTTTTAGGAGATTCTTGAGAACCACTTATGTATTTATTGCAAGTTTGGCTGAATTTAGATGGCGTAAAATATTCTTAGACAAGGCAGCTGCGAGATCATATCTTCCACAAGCTCGTGGGCGTAGTTCACCTCGTTGCCTTAGAGGCGTGGTAGGAAAACTTCGAGCAGCGTGCGACGAGAGCTGGCACTCAATGCATCCTGTGCTTTGTCAGGTGCAACAGAAACGCTTAGTCAGCTAACCTTGGACTGTTCCACTTTTTTTATGGAGTTTTACGTGCCAAAACCACTTTCTGATCATGAGGCACGCCGTAGTGGAGGACTCCGGAAATTTCGACCACCTGGGGTTCTTTAACGTGCACCTTAATCTAAGCACACGGGTGTTTTCTCATTTCGCCCCCATCGAAATGCGGCCGCCGTGGCCGGGATTCGATCCCGCGACCTCGTGCTCAGCAGCCTAACACCATAGCCACTGAGCAACCACGGCGGGTGACTGTTCCACTTTAAGAGACTAATAGTTACTGGGCTTACTATGTTACCATGAATCTTCATTATATTTCATTCTGGTCGTGCGTCTAAAATTGGTTAAGTTCACAAAGCCCATTTGTTACACCTGAACGTAATACATTTACACGCCTTAATTTACACTGCACATTTTCATGCTTGTGCTAATTTGTGGAATATTTGGCGGACGCTAAATGCCATTCGATGAGTGTGTGAGGTGGATGTACGTTTTATACTCGTGTTGGTCTCCTCAAATCCCCCTTTTTAAAATATCTCCTCTCGTTGACTCACTACGCCCTCTTCTCCTTAATGTTCATTCAGTTCCTCACTCACTGTTATTTTTTTATGTTCATTTGCTCTTCTAGATCGGGCAGACATTGTGCCCTGGCTGGTGGCAGCTACCAGCTAGCTCTTTCTGTCTATTCTTCTTGAGTTGTTTTGTGTAGACAAACCTAATAATATTCTGAAGTTAAGAATATGGATGGCTGTTTTAACCTTATCAACTTTTCGCTTGTCTTCTAACAACTAGAAAGCTTTTTTGTGGAAGCTCCGATTTTTCACGAATTGTTTCTCCCGTAGGAGTGCTCAATAATAAATAATAAAAGAACGCTCAACTTGGTGCCTTTGGGTGAGCACTCAATTTTTTATATTTTTTTACTGCATGGTCAATGTACGTTAACTACGTTCATTGTTTTGATTACAGTCATACATCATTCATTGAAACAACAGACACTGTTACTGTATTTGTCTCTACTGACTGTGGTAGTCTCACTTCTAAATTTTTGAATAAATTTGATGGAAAGTATTGCTCCAAGGATAAAATGAATTTATCCTTACCAGTCACCTTCTATGGATTTCCTCCGGGGAAATAGAAAACGTAGATGATTGCAAGTGATGTTTTTCTAGCGAATCAACCGAAGATCTAAAACAAATTGTCCATAAATAATCGATGATGACTGCCAATGTAAGGGAATAGCCGAACGCTTCAAGAACGCCACTCGATTCATTTAAAAAATGGTGCGCTTGATGGCATACATTTGTTGCAGTGAGACCATTCAAAAATCGTTTGTTGTTTCATTGCGTAATTCTGTAGAGAATAGAGGCGTTAACCAGCACGTCTGTAGCGCTAGTATAGGTAGACAGCACGTGCGTCTGAAAGAGCTGTAATAGTGGGCTTTTGGCAATGAATGCATCTAGCCCATCGGTGGCTCTGGAGCGCGTGCCATACGCGTCGGCCCATTTTATCAGCGGTGAGCATGAACCAACTAGCCCAAGCAAGGGTTTTACTTGGAAGAGACAAAAAAAGCTATTCGCTTTAAAAATTGTGCGATAAATTTGCAACTCTAGATATCGTGGTGATCTTCCTGTTCTCAAACTGCAGCGTTGCTCCGTTTGCCGGTGACTTCGGTTGATTTTTTTACTAGCCCGAGTGTGTGTGTTCATTGTTCCTATACGACGTGACAGGGACCGTACATATGTGTAAGTGTGGTTGTATCTAATTATATTTACAGACGTACATATATGTGCTATATGTACATATATATGTACATTATATGTAGATTAATGTAGAGCAAATTAGACCAACCTGCCATACAACAACTTATTCTGAAAACAAAACCCCCTTTTTTTCTGCAGATGGTGGCTTCACCACAATTGTTGTCACTATGAAGGGAAGCACTGAACACAACTACAGGGGGGGGGGGGGGGAGCATTTTTGACAAGAGAGAAGGAGGAGGAGGAATAAACTTTATTTGTGCGCAGTATATTTGAGACCTAGGCCTCTCTACCTATATGCCTCGAGGCCTTAGGCCCTGGCGGCATCTTCGGCCTGCTGGATTGCCTTGAGTTGGTCTTCCGATGCACATCTGAGCAACGCGGCCTCCCACGGCTCTCTGGTCTTGTTTGTTGTATTCTGTGTGGGTGTCCGAGGACAAGCCCAAACCATATGTTGCAGGTTCGCCCTTTCTTGACAGAATCTACATCTATCCGTGTAAAGGTTCAGGTAGTAGCGGTGGTATGCCACCGGGTTCGATATGTATCTGTTTCTTTGAGGCACCATGCCGTCGCTTGCCGTCTACTCAGCGAAGAGTGTGCCAAGGGGAAATCGGCCCATCCGAATTTATAGTGTTTGGTGATCACGTTAAAGCTGGTCATCCGGTCTCCCTCTGTTCGCAGTACTTGCTGCTTGTTACCTGCTCGGCCCATGAGTTCTCGAGCCAGGTTGTGCGCTATTTCGTTCTCGGGAAGGGAGGAGTGTTCGGGGTGCCCATATAATGTGAATGTCACGATCTTCCCGAAAGTTGTTTAAGCTTCTCAGCTTTATTGAAGGAGGAATCACAGCTGCTGTTGGTTGGTCTGAAGGGGGCATCGCTAATGGTCTGGGCCTCTAGTCCAGGGCCCTGCCGGTTCTTGCCATCTTCTCCGCTCCCTGGGTCAGTTTGAGCTGGTCGTAGAAGGCCAAGCTGGACAGCAGTGCCTCCCATTGCTCCTTCGCGGTGTTCATTTTTGACAAGGTAGGGTTTTGTAAAGCATGCGATCGAAGTGTCTCGACGTCTCTGTCAGGCAGATCTGCGAAAGTCTCCGCTTCTTCGTGTTGTTGAGCGAGAAATCGGAAGGATACTCAGCATTATACTTTTATATCGCGTCTTGTTGTTTCTCTACAGCGGAGCAATTCAGTGACCTGTCCACAAATAATCGGGATGTTCAACGCAGCTTTCGTCCTTTTGATGGGTGATTTGAAGAACAGAAGGGGTGCGCAAGATTTTACACGGCATGGAGGTCTACCTGTAGAACTGGTTGTTACATCCTTCAGGTGGCTAGAAAACATTGCGTGAGTCTACTCACGATGTCATCTTTCAGTTGCTCCCGGATCCTCGTGGCGTTGTCGGCAACAACTTCGCTAACAAGGCTGTCCGATCTGCTCACGAAGACACCCGGGCACGCCGAATTGTGCTGGGAGGGACGAATGCTGCAAGACGACTTCATTTACTTGTTCACACAACCTACACCAGCTTTCTATGCGTGTCTAAGTGCCGCCTACGTAACTGGGACCCTTTGTTACAGCTTCAGACTTTGACTAGTTTGTCTCGCGTCAGTTCAAGATTTTTCCATCGCTTATGGCTGAGAGTGACGCTTATCGTTAGCCTATTGGAATGACTAATACACGAGCGTGCACCTCTTGCAGTTCTGACGAAACCGGCGGGCACCTGTTGTGCACTCGCCCTCGGTAGTTCGTCTAGCGCACCTCTCTACAGACCGCACTGAACCGGCTCGACTCCAGGGCATATTATGAAACGAAAGTTTTTGAACCATCTGTCGCTGCTGCCGAAATCTGTTCGTGCGATACTGCCGCTCAGTGCAGCCGCCATAGTGGCCGTTTACAGTCGTATGTGCGAGCAGCGCTCACTCTCACCCTCTTTTTCTCTTACCGTTTCCCATTTTCCTTACTCTCGGTGTAGCGTTGCAAACATGAGGCTCGTCTCGTTGGCCTCCATACCTTACATCTCTTTGCTTTATTTCCCTCCACACACATGGTATGATTCTGCCTGCAATCCGCTGTGGGGCTATTCGTACCTGCAGTAGCACCAAACACAATGTATAGCGGGTTCTCCGAGAATCAGGCTTCGCATCCGACTACAGACTCACGACCAACTCGCTAGATATACTCGAACGATGGTCAGAGCGATGGGGGTAGCAGTATAACATGGCATGGATTTCATAGCAACGTGTCACGTGACGTTGAGGGCCCGAGTGCTACTGACGGCGACGTACATGTCGGGTGCTGCTTGTTGCATACACGGAATAATATCTAAGGGAATAAATAATGTTGAAAGCGAATATATATATATATATATATATATATATATATATATATATATATATATATATATATATAAGCTCCAATGATTACTTTCGTGATGAAGAACTGGTGACGGCATCATCTGCATTATCACACATCGCCTGTGTTGTTTTATCTTTCATTGTTACCGTTGCTGTGCTGTCTTACTCGGAATGTTGCTCAGTAAAGTAGCCCAGCGCCACGCTCTTGTACCGGTTACGAGCAAAGTTTCCATGGCCTTTGCACGCTAGCCACATCAGTACACTGACTGTGTCAATGTTTTCGCTCTCCAAAGACAAAAAATAATTATCGATTTTGTCGACGTATAATGATTCCTGCGAATATTTAGTCTTCCTTTGCCGATGTAAATCAGAAAAACAAAGTACTACCTTATTCACCTTGGCGACCATGAGAAGCCGCTGGGGTGCAAAACACATTGTCCGAAATTTCAAAGCACAAAAATACGCAAATATGGCAGGTTAAGGGCATACTTTTTTTCCTTTTGTAGAACTTCGAATTCGAGGTATGTTCATGGAACCTTGGAATTCAGGCGATATTGTGTGCAGTATTTCTTGTTCGCTTTCTTTTCTCGTTTTATGAAATACGATAGAGAATAGGTGAAATCGGGGAGCTGATCAAAAAGGGATGGGCGTCAGAATCGTGTGTTGAAACTTCCGTTATTACGGGTGTCGCCCACAGCACATTGGCAATGAGGCTGTGTGTCCAGCTTGCGTAGCGAGGCACAACAATGAAAAATAAAAAGAAAAGAAACGGCACATTAAGAGGGGAGATGACAGCGCGCCGAGAACGGAAATAAAATGGTTTGCATATGAATGCTGTGCTACTGGGGCTTCCATTTAGAGCCATATATTCACACGCACACAACAATTACTTTGTTACTGTATCCGTGCGGAGACAGAATAACGAATGTGCTGCGACAGCATGTATTTCATAACACCCTACAGATTCCGTCACACCCCCGTGTATGCTTCTCAACCACGAGCCATTTGCCATTCTGTCGGCCCGTTTCAACGCCATGGAGACTTAGAAATATGCTTCGAATCATAACCGGACGCTGAGTGTCCCGCTTGACGTGGCACGAAACATCGAGCGCCCAGTGGCATTATCACATGAGAATAAAATGTCAATAAAGGGCAGCGGATAAAACGCCTAAAAACTCGCTCTCCAAATGAAACGTTTCGACAACTCGGACGTGGCGGACGCGCTCGACGGACTGCGCCCGAAGCATTCAAGACTTCCACTACTTCCGGTCGCAGGAAGCAGTAGGCTGCGGCTGCTTTGCGGCTAACGGCGTCGTTCTCGCAAGACGTTCGTCGTTCTACCCGCGCTCTCGTCGCTCCCATCCTATGGGCCATGCAAAACTTGAACGCGGGTTCGACGCTGTGCGGTGGATTCCCGCTGTCTGACTGTGGTTGGCATGAGAGAGAGAAAGAGAGAGAAAGATGTATTTGTAGGTACCTTGAATCAAAAGGAAAGAAGAGCATGTAAACATTACCGAGACAGCAACAGAGAAGAGAACGGGTGTGTATCGTCGATATAATTCCGGCGTGGAGCGGGCGACCGATCAAGTCGAAGCTTATTCAAGCGGTCGAGGCAAGTGAGAGCTGAAGAACGAAGAACGGTTGATGTTTTACCCCCCCCCTCGCTCCCCCCCTCCCCTTTTGTTGCGTGCGTGGGTTTCCGCTAAAGCCGCAATTGAATGACACGTTCTTACAAAGCTGGAAGTGAATGAAACTAAAGAAGCACGAGAATATACCGTAGCCTCACGGTCTATTTCGGTTTTATTTTTATTGTATTTTTTTCCTGGTACAGCTTCACGCCGCGCCCCACCCACATGCTCGCCCTTTCTGAATCGAAAAAAAAAAGAAAGAAACTATTCGATTCTTTCTTGGCAAAATAAGTTTCGCTCTTGTATACCTTGCTTCTTCGGTAATATATTTTTTTCGTCCTTCAGGTTGCAATCCGCGATTGAGACGCACGTTCTACCCCTTTTGTTTTCTGTTTTGTTCCTGTCATTTGAGCTAGACCGTCGCCGCAAGTTGGGGCGTCATTCGGTCCTGCACCCCCTCTCTTCTCTTACCTTCCCTCTCCACCCCTGCTTTCATTTATTTTTATTGTTTGTTTCACCCTATACCGCGTCGTCCTCACAACGTTCTTTTTGTGCCCCCCCCCCCCCCCCCCACCCACCCCTTCATGTTCTTTTTCATTCCGTTCATTTTCATCTCTATTTCTCAAACGCGACGAATACGACTGCTCTTGAACGTAAGAAGTCGAAAAATAGAAATGGTCTCTCCTTCGTTTTCGAAAATTTTATCCTTCGCTCCTTCCTAAAACGTCGTGTCCCACGGCTCTTGCTGTTTTTCTTCATTTTCTTCTTCTTCCAACCCCCCTCTTTTTTCTCGAGCACGCTCTTTCTCTCTCTGTCATTTTCATTCGGTCATTTCTCTTCTTTTGCGTATGTAGAACCGCCTTGTACGCATTTCGCGATGTTATACTCTTTACCAAAAGAGTGCGAGCGAGTAGCCTTTACTCTTACTCTCTCTCTCTTTCACCTCCTTTCCTTTTTTTAGCATAGCGCGCGTGGTATCCCTGCATTCTTTCGGCAACTTGGTTGGGGTTTAAGGCTTCCTGCACAAAACGACCGCTACTGTGGCATAGAAAAAAAAAAATGAATACAGTGAGAGAGAGAGAGAGACGAGCATTGTGTCTCTCGCACCCACACTTTTCATTCCATCAGCTTTCTCGTGCGGTTGGCTGTTTCCCAGAGCCTGTTTCCAATCTGCAAACGGACGGAAGAAAAATGAATAAAACTTGGGGCGCACGCGGGCTCCTCCCGAAAAACTGAATGGTCCTCGCCGCATGCTTCTGAAGCTGAGAGCGTGCGCGTCTGTGTGCTACACGGAGATGCTCGCGAGAGAAGGCGAATGGGAGATAGAAAAAGAAAGAAAGAAAGAATAGAATAGAAGGATGCGAAGGAGAGCGAGCGGTCCGCAGGGATAAGTTATATAGCGCGATACTGCCCTCTAAGAGGCCTTCCTCGCTGCTCCAGCGCGAGTTACGAACCAGAAAGAGGAATAAAGCGGGCCGTGTACGGGGTGGAATACAACTAACGGGATCGCCCGAGCGATTTGAAGAGGCGAGTCAAGCGGTAGAGAACGAAAGAAATGAGAAACGCACGAACAGAAAATAAGGCTGCGAAGCTGAGCACAGCAGAGACAAGAAAGAGAAAGTGCGGGAAAAGAAGAAGTGCAACGCGGAGAGCTATAACGTTAGTGCCGCCTAGGAGGAAAAGAGACCGCGAAGGCGTCGGGCCGTGAAGAATGAACGCGCTAGCGTGCTCGGCTGGCGCGCGCGCGTTCGCGGGAGAAATTTGGCGGGAGGGTGCTGACGCCGCGCGCACGCGTGTGACCCTACATACAACGAAGGAAGGAAGGGAGCTGGTGGTGGTGGAAGACGGTCCTCCCGACGCCCCTTATCCGCCCTCTCCGCTACTCCCGCTTCTTGGGCGTCGAAGATGTTCGGCTCGGATGGTTTGCATCGCCGTCGTGTGACCCCCTTCATTGGCGTCTCTGACGAGGACGACGAGAACGACGTCAGCCTTTGAGCCGTATATTGGGCGGCCTTTCTCTGCGCCCTTTATAGGCATGTGTGCCGCCGCCGCTGCCACCCCCTTACGATCTCTTCGTCGTCCGCCCACTTCACTTCTTGCGAGTGCCTCTTTCGTGCTTTGGGCAATGCCCTCTCCTAGGCATTCTGCCCCCTCCTCCGCCGTGTTTTATCGAGCATCGCTGTGCCATCTATTCTCTCGCGGTCAGATTGCTTCTTTTTTTTCTCTAACGTTTTCTTCGCCGTTTTCCTTTCTTGCGGTTTACTCGCGTCGATCGTGGCCTAGGTTTCCCTGAATTAGATAAGCGATAAGTCGAGGCCGCAGGAGAAAGGCAATTCGCGGCGGATTCCTCCCGTTCGGCCTGTCTCGAGAGGCGGAATTTATGGCGAAAGGTGAAGAAACAATAGCGGTTCGCGTGTTGCGTGCTATCAGAGAAGGCAGGGTGGTGTGACTGAGAGAAACGTTGGAGAAGGAATAGCAACGCTGCCTACCCCAAGTATAGGACGAGTGACCGCAACAGTGCCCTCGTCGAATGTCGCGGGGCCGCACTATCTTCGAAGTTGAATTCCGGAGACAACGGTGTCGGAAAAGGCGAGACACTTTAGTGTCTGCGATATATCGGCGCAGGCACGTAGCCATTTGAACAAGTTGGAGCATAGATACGCAGCTTTCAGTTGCCTATTTGTCAGACTAACCAAAACATCAACGCACAGTTTTGAAGAAAGTAGCCAACAAAGAAAAATCCAGGTTTGTTGCTCCGCAATGGAACAGACGTGAAGTTTAAACACAGAAACAAATGGTAGTGAGAGGTTTCTGCTGCTGACCTTAGCCATTAAGTGATCCAAGAATTACTGACGTACGTTTAGGTCAGCCACATCCAGCTTTTCTGGACATGTACCAACTAGCGCCCCGAGTGGCCCCGGCACTAAGCTAGCGCGTTTTCAATGGAACGAGCGGGTTTTTCGCGAATAACAAAAGCTGCAGGTCGATTATTGAAAAACGTAGGTGACAGACGTGTTCTGGAAGAAAATCCACGCGAGCAAAATGCAGTGATAATGCTGTGGCAAGCAATACTTTTGTTCCAAAAGCGGTTAAAGATTAAACAATGGAAGGCTATGGAAATAACGAAAATTTACACTCAATTTTCCAGATAAAAACGGTAGCTGTGATAAAACCACGGCGTCTATTGTAATAACCGCTGCAGCGTATGTATTCCGGAGGCTCAGCTTTCGATTGATGCCTATCTTGACTCTGTACACATGGCGTAACACTGTTCCCAAAAGCAATTTTTGAAATATAGTCGTGCAAGTTCACGTGGTATTCATAAAAACCCGAGCGTATCACCTGCGGAAAGGTTTGGTGCCGTGGCTGAGGTGTTTAATTGCTTGCCTCTGTCATTCCGCGTCATGCTGGCAGCGGTTCAATACCGTGCTGCGTGATACCGGTTTTTACCGCTACGTACGACTCAGTTCGACAGTCTCCCACCAGATGGCCGAAACACAAAACTCAAGATCTGGTATCAGTTAATTTTTTTCTGGAGGGCTCTTCACATATTATAATTTCCATTTTTACTTCCTAAAACGTAGCAATGGGTTACTTATTTGTTAAGCCATCGCTTTTATTATCAGATTGTATTCCTTGGGCAACATAACAACAAGCATGCGCATGTCTTTGTGTTACGTTAAAAAATGATACTATCGTGCCTTGTAGCATGGACATACTCAGGAATTCTGGACATTACACCTTCACGGTCCTGTGGAACTTCACGGCAATGCACATGCGTAACTGAATTGGCAAATTTTTTAACAATTTTATTTCTATATAATAGCCGAGTATCAACAAGCTTCAACTGTCTGCGCCAGGAGTAGTCCTTTGTAACATCATGCGCATTTATGGCACTTAGTCGGCACATTGGTGGTGCGTTAAAGCAGTGTTTTGGTCGGTGATGGGCGGTTATGTCACGCGACGGGAGTAAATGGTTTTGCACTCACTCAGGAGAAGGCACACTGACTTGAAGAAGGGCGAAATTTAAACCATAAAGCGATTTATTACAGCTTGAGTTTTGAACGGTTATTGCAGAGCGAGTGTCATTCGGTCTGTTTGCACGCGCATGTTTTTGTGAGGCAACAGGGTAAGAGAGGGAATGTATATGGGTGTGCACACCTTCAGCGTGCACGCGTGTGTATATTTGCGTGAGCGCGCGTGTTTCTGCATCGGTATTTGAATATGCGTGCGCACGAGTGCTTGTATGCGTGTGCGAGCATTCGCGTGTTTGTGTGTGCGTGCAGTTCCGTGTGCGTGCGTGTGCGTGCGGGTGCGTGTGTGAGCGAGAGAGCTAGCGAGCATTTCCGCGCTTACACCTACTCTTGCGGATGAATGGGATATAGTGTTTATTTAAACCCATATTTTTATCTACGAGACAAGAACGAATGACATTGTATTTATAGCATTGTATCGTTGTAAAAACTATATTATTGCTAAAAATAAAAAGAATGAAAACGCAGTTCCCTTCCACTCTGTGCAGAAGTATGACAAGGGAAGCTGTGTATCTTGTCCCCTAAATGGTGAACCACACCTCCGCCGCGGGTCCACCCGACATTGCTCTATCTTCGGGATTTTATTCTTCATGCGAACACAATAGTGGGGAAAGTAACCCTTAAGAGGGAGATTTAGCCCGGGTGCTCCTTTCTAAATACACGCAAAAGGAGAATTCGTCTTTCTTGCCAACCACTGCACCAAATTGACGAGGTTTGTTACATTTAGAAGGAAGACTTAAAATCTAGTGACTGCTTGTTTTGAATTTCTGATCTAGGTCGTCATTTCTTTATTAGAAATTGGCAAAAATTGCAAATTTTCTGAAAACGAGGCTATCGAATTTACAACTCTGTCTTTCATCAATGAAAATTAATATCACAATACTGTGCATTGAATCTAACAGTGCATCTAAAGCGGACAAAATTGATATATTACACATGAATCTCAAGAAATTAAGAAATATGGAAATGCAGCTCTTGCAGAACCCTTGTACACAATGTAACCAAATTCACGTAAGGTATAAATTGACATTCAGAATTCGTCTGCTTTGAATAATCTAATGGCTGCCGTTTACAAAACCGCGATATCTGTTTTGATGCAGAGCTATTTATTTGTAAACTTTTTGCTTCTGTTTCTTTCGCACTTCCAAATTTTCGAAAAATGTTTAAGCAAAATTCAGGCTCTATATAGAAATTCCGCTTCAAACGGTCACTAAAATTTACCTTTTTCTCTCAAATGAAGCAAACTTCATTAAGATTGGTCCAGGGGTTATTTCAGAAGAGCGTTTCTGCATTTTACGTGCATTTGAATAGGCCGCGCGGAGTTGGGCCCGAGCTGCAGCTTCCTCTTAACGCCGTTGCCGTAAAAGAAAGAGAAAGAAAAAAAAGGAGAAAACGCCTCAGCCTGTCAATATCGCCGCCCCAGATTTCGTCACGATAGCACCGTCACCATCGGCACGGCTACCAAGATGTTGACTTAAGTTATCTTCCTTCCGTCGACGACAGCGCCAGTGTCTTGATGCCAGCGACACGCTAAACCTGCACCATCATTGCGTCATGCATCGCTTCTGCGACCAAGCAAGCTTTCGGCGGCACACGTTCGCTGCTACGTATATTGACACTAAAACTTTAGAATGGTTGCCTTCGAAAAAACAGTGTGAATAAAAATCGAAAGTGGACTGGCCACAAGGAACACACTCACGGGGACATACTATTGATCACAGCATCACAAAAGGCCAGGTGCAGTCAGGTTGACTTTACAGGTCTCCAAGGATCGACTGACGAGCTAGTTGTGTACATTATCACAGAAAGAACAGCACTTCAAATTGTTAGCACAATGTGTGTCCGCTTCCTCCTTTGTGTCCCATCTTGAAGCACTGTTCTTTCCGTGACTTTACAGATGTTCTTTTTCTGCGTCGATTGTTTTCCAAGCGTGTTTACTTGGAAAATTTTTGTTCGCATGGCTGTTACAGAAGCATGTTGAATCAAAATTTCTTTGCTTGGCTGATAATCTCCAGGACGGTATCCAAACTGCTCATTTTCTTTAGCCACCTAAGATCAATTACTGAAAATTTATTTAACGTACTTTTGTTATTTAAGCACACATCTCCACTTATTCCGCGTCAAGAGGTTACCAATTTGAACACTCGCATGCTAAAATTATGTCGCCAATACTTGTATTGGTTTAATAGTTTTGTTTGGTACAGTTAAAAGCAGCCGGCATATTGATGGTGCTGTAGACTTCTTATAAAGCAAGTGAGAAAGCTTGGACAGGTTTTCTTGGCGCAAATCAACTTCATGAGTTTAAGTACATGTGCCCAACCGAGCACATCTGCCTTAATAACCGATTCCCGTACATTATATAAGAAGCACCTCACCGCTACGGTACATCACAAAAGATGTGCGAGAACATTGTGCGTGCTCCCGTTTACATTTCTGAGCGTTGGTGGTACCAGGCTTGGTTTCCTGGCATCACCAGGGATAAAAACAGCGGCATGGGGGAAAGCATTGGGTACATTTTCCTTGCTTTGTAACATATGGATCAGCGCGGATATGCACGTTAGAACGAAATGTACTCAAATATTAAGATAAAGGTATTGCTGCATATATTTTGGCTGTCTAGTGGTAACGTGCAAAGAAAAATATGCTGTGATATTGTGACAATTAATGCTGACATGAAATATGAGCTCCGACACAGTACCCCTGCTGGAACTGGCCCCTGGACTACAGGGCTACATTGAAGCACGAAATGCTGGTTTGATAAATACCAGTAATTGGAAAGTGTTTAGCTCTTGAATTTTTGGTATGTCGGCGCCACTGTGCAGTTTGGGGGCCCGTTTTACCACGAGCGCTATGTTTCAACTAATATTCAAAGCAACTGTACACCATTCCTTTTTCGGGGGTTGGGGCGGGGGGGGGGGGGGGGGGGGGGGGCGAGCTTTCTTTAGCGTCTAACCACTGTTCCAAAGTTACCGGTTAGCTCAAGACGCGCCTGCTTGTGCTTCTAATATCCAGTATGTTGTCACGGACTCAATAGCGAACGAGCGGTATCTTATCAGATTGCGCGCGTAAAGAGAATACTGGCGCACATTCTCCATCACATTTGAGGACCTGACATTGGGCTGCAATGTACGAGCATTCCAATCTGACGAACCGACGCTTTGATCCGTATATCAGATTCAGAGGAAGGGCTACTATGCGTGCAGCCATCGTTGTGCTTTGAGGGTTATTTTCTTTTCTTTTCTTTCTCCCCTTATTATGAGTTATATTCGTGACTCACTCTTTTGGAACTGACTTGTTGTTCACATCGCTATTTGACAGTGTGGACGTGCTACATTTTCATTGAGTGAATACTTGGAAAAGGACTAGGACTTTTGTTGCGTGTGCGTTTACACATTTACCGCAACAATTTATTTTTTATAACTTACTTGTTAATTTACGAGGCTGTAAAAAATAGAAACCTTATATTATAGGAGGCCTTAATATTACAGAAAATTTGTATGCTTATTAATCGGCTTTCACTTCATGGTAAGCAAACTCAACAAATATATCCTTATGGCCGTAATTAAAAGCCTATCCGCTTGACAACCTTTCATCTGAGTTCCCCCTTTGCAAGATGATGCCGACTTGAAGGTGGTTCGTATCGTGGGCCCCTGACATATGTCTAACCGTCAAACAAAGGGTTATTCCGAATGTTTCATTTCAGGGAGGCGTGTTACCCTCCTGCCTTTCACTCCGGTTCGCAAACACGCATAAGACGAAAGTTCTGCGTGAAGAGCGTCGTTAGTCCAAACCCACGAGCTACCATAACTCATCTTGCCTATATCGCTGTCATTCAGGCTTAGGTAAGAAACGTATATTTTAAATCGACGCACCACGAATCCGAAAAGACCTGCCTGCGACCAGCCCAGCTAGGATTCTTTCATTTCGTACTTCGTCCTAGCGGCTAATTTTAGCTAACGGAGCAGAGCGCTGAGGGTGTAAGAGGCAGGGAAGGTGCTCTACACAGTCTCGTCACCCACTGAAAATTGCACGCCGCACTGCTGGCCGTTGCTAGAAAACTGTATATGCGACTCCCAGCCAATTTCGAACACAGCAATGTTGTTTTGCGATGGGAGTGTCCAGGTGACAGACAGGGTGGTTACGGAGATGAATACATGCTATTTCGAGCAGCAATTTCTGAATGAATGAATGAACGAATGAATGAAGGAATGAATGAATGAATGAATGAACGAATGAATGAATGAATCGATGAATGAATGAATGAATGAATGAATGAATGAATGAATGAATTTATTGAGAAAAATGAGGAGCAAACATCGGTGGAAGCACGTCTCAGCAGATTGGGAAAGGAGTGGGGGACAAAAAGAGGAAAAGCTGCAGTCGCAGCTGGAGTCGCAGTGAAAAGCGAAGCCGCAGTTTAGGGTCGAGACAATATAAGCGAGAGTTGGTGAAACCGGTTGAACTCTAGTGTAGATGTTTGGTGTGGCGAGTAAATGATTGGAGTCACCACCCAGCATCCGTTCTTTGTGGTAGTATAAGCACCCGCCGTTCTTTGTAATAACCGTTTACTGAAAACCAATCATGGCAATTACGTATTTATTGGCCATACCTTGACGCGTATTCCTTAGTGGCAGGGTCTGTGGATTAAAACTGCGCTGTCGCGACAAGTTCCGACTATGCCGTGACGCTTGCGGTTACGGTTGCCATACTTGTGACTCTTGATATTGTGGGAATACTATAAACATGGGTGTACTGCGCAAGTTACGGAACACATAATTTAGAGCAGTGTTTCTCGCCTTACACATGCACAACGCAAGCCCCATTGCACCATGTTACGATGCGTGTCCCTTCAAGATAGAGACTCGAATGCAAACATAAGAACGCGTTAGAAGACAAGGTGCCGTCTTGGGCCTCGTGCCAAACATATCCAAGCCAACAATATATTAGCAATCATGTTGTCGTTTCTGTGCAAGACGGTTATATAGTTAAACTTCTCGAGTGGCGCTCCCAGCCGCCTCCTACAGAAGCGAGTGAAGCTGTTGGCGGCCATATTGCTAGAGAAAAGGAGCGTGGCTTCAGTACGTGGCAGCGGTATAGGCGCGGCGCTCCCTGCGCTTGCGGTGCTGCGATGAAAAATAAAAGTAAGCCTCTGTAAGAAGTATATCAGTCCGCCGTGGTGCGTCACTTTAAAAAAAACATATGTCACGGTGGCGGGTGCTTTGTGTTCTGTGTATAAGTAGCGGGAACTGAAAAACAGTCGTATTTTCTGTTTTCATCATTCAGTAACCTGCCGCGTGCATCGGCAGTGTGGTGCCCGTTCTTCCATAAGTGGTGTCGGCCCGTATTGGCAGCAACATGACCTCGAAATATAGCATCCTTAGGCCATTTCTTAAAAAATCACTATTTTTGTATATGAGCTTCAAGTCAATGATGATAAAGCTGTTGCGACTTTAAAGTTAGGAATGAGCGTTTCTGGTTTAAACCTAGAAAACAACGGCAGGTCTCATTTTTGATTGGCGTTTCAGTATTGACCGAAAGGAGTCGGTGAAATCAAATTTACGATAAAGCTAAGGCAACGATTTGCACGCAACCGTAAGCCCGAATGCGCTCCTGCCAAGGTTAAGGTCATGTGTCAGCTAGCGGCTCGAGCAATCTGTACTTTTTTTTTTCGTTTCTGCGTCCGTTCTGCCTGCGTCTGCCACGGAAACGAGAAGTGGGAAGGCAGATAAACAGAAAGTAGTGGGAAGACGTGGTAGCGTAGCGGTTAGTGTGCCCAGCTCCCAAATGCAGAATTCTGCGAATACACGGGCTCGAATCACGGCGGTTTGTTTGTGAAGGCAGCTCAGAATGAGGCGGCAGCCTAACGACAACGCTCACCGTCAGTGTAACAGAATAACTGGGCGTGCAATGTCGCACCTAAAGCCGAAAGTATTTCAGAGGAAATACAACATGCTCCCTTTGACAAGAAAAAATGATGAAAAACGAGCGGTGTTGTTGAGCGAGACTGTAGACTGTGAATGTCACGATGACAGGGCCACGTTTCCATCCCGGTGATCAGAGGAAATGTGCATCGACAGCACGTCAACTTCCATGTAACTGATACTTCCTTAAGAGGAAGCTTTAGCTCGGGCCCAACTCCGACGCGGCATATTCAAATACAGGTAAAACGCAAAAACGTTTTTATAAGACAACCCCTGGACCAATTTTAATTAAATTTAATGTATTTGAAAGAGAAAGGTAAATTCTAGTGACTGTTGGAAGGCGAATTTCAATTTAGCGCTTGAATTTTCTTAAAACGATTTTCAAATGTTTGACCGCTTGAAAAAAATAGAAGCACGAAGTTTACAAATTCATAGAACTGATATCGTGGTTTAGTAAACGGCATCCATTACATCATTCAAAGCGGACACATTTGATATGTCATTTTACATCTTACGTAAATTTGTTACGTTGGTTACAAGGGTTCTGCAAAAGTTGTATTTCCCTATTACTATTTTTTTTTGTATTCATGTGTGACATATGAGATTAGTCCGCTTTAGATGTACTATTAGAGGCAATTCACAGAATTTTATTATTATTTTTCGTTCTTGAGTTACAGAGTTCTAAACTTGATAGTTTCGTATTTTGAAGATTTTCGATGTTTGCCAATTTTTAATAAAAAATTGAGGACCGAAATCGAAAATTCGAAAGAAACAGTTACTAGATTTCAAGTTTTCCTTTTAAATGCAAGAAAGCTCGTCAAATTTAGTGCAGTGGTTGCCGAGAAAAACGAATTCTCCTTTTACATGTATTTAGATAGTAGCATCCGAACTAAAGTTTCCTCTTAAGATCGTTGCATGTTTGTGTTGTGCCTAGCCCGAGCGAGTAGTGTTAGAGATGACACTGGAAAGAAAGCGGTGAGGCGAAGTCCGCGAAAAGAATTTGAGGATACTCATATTGAATGTCAACGCCGTGTTGAAGAAATCCTGCGACTTCAGTTGCTCAGGTCGCCAGAAAGGCTTGAGTGGTAGCATACCATTGGGCGTATTTGGTAACTACAGCGATAGACACACACTTTGCGAAAATAAAGAGGGAAGGGGCCCAGTGAGTTGGACAGCCCTTTCGAGCTCTGGCATAGTTTGCAAAATGCATGTGGCGAAGTATGACGGACGAAATAGTATATGCCAACCTAAATGAATCAGCGTGGTCATACTTGCGCGACACGCCATGGTGGCCTGCCACCAGGACATCACGGAGTTGCGGCGATGACAGTTTACATTGGGTGCTTGAGAATAAAAACGAACACACCAGAGACGCCCGATGGACGTTTCTACGGTACAAGAGCACATCTCCCCCCCCCCCTCCCAGAAGAAGAGAAACAAAAATAAACTTGCGAATAGGGGAATCATAAGATTATAAGATCGTGTTGCTTCCTACGGTGCTTGTTGATGTTGTTCTGGTTGACGTCAGCGTTTCATTCAGCGTTTATTGCTGAGAAAAAGAGGTCCATTTACGTTTACGTGCATCACAATGGCGGGCGTAATCAGGCTAAAATTGAAAGCATTGCAGTAAAGGGTGCTTGAGTACTCTGTGTAGACTACGCACGACAATGATAGCAAGAATACAACAATATTAGAGAATATATTTCGAAGACAAGTTGCTTACTTATGTAGTAAAAAGGAAGTAGCTCCACAGTATAGCTGTGGAGGGCGCAAATAATGAACAGGCTAAAAACAGTCTTGTAGGTCTGTAGTAAACTGGATAGACCATTCGCGCCTTGGCAACAGGTAAGGTTGCTTCTGAAGGCAGAAAGTCTAGTGGGCAATTAAGTGGGCCAGTTAGCTCTCGCAGCTCAGAAATCCCGCAAAGCACGCGTTGACGCCGAGATGATACGCCACTGTACGCCAATATATAAAGACTTTTTTAATGTGAAGCTTTCTGTGCTTCTTCCTTCGACTTTTCTACTGGTGCTGTTGCTGCCTTGCACGCCGTGTCGGAGAGGGGTTCAAGTGTGCATATTGTCACGAAAAGACAATTGAAGATGTACCCGGCGTTGGCGAGACAGGCAGTTGTACAAGATGGCGTACACAAAACTCAAGACGGCGTCCTCAGCCTCTGCCTCTTCAGTGCCCACCTCTTCCAGAGCGCGCGTTCCAGTCACTTCTTTCTCAGCGCTGGCGCGTGACACCTAGCGGCATTATTCTCCCGCCAAAAGAAAAGCATTGACCCGATGCTTACTAAAAGAAAGTGGAAGTGTGGAAGTCATATGAGATCGGTTGGCGCCACCTTAACGCGCGAAATACGGTTTGAGGCGAATAACATGCACTATCTCTGAGTGGGGCTGTCGACGCCGAGGCGACGCGGAACCGTCGGGAATGACCTCATAGTTCACTTCACTAACGTGGCGTATCACTTTGTAGGGTCCAAAGTATCTGCTAAGCAGCTTCTCAGACAACCCCTGGCGACGGATTGGAGTCCACACCCAGACTTGGTCACCTGGCTGGTACTCAACTTGCCGATGTCGAAGGTTGTAGCGTCATTGCTCTGTACTTTGCCGCTTCGCGATGTGTATGCGCGAGAGTTGACGAGCTTCCTCTGCGTGTTGAGTAAGTTGCTCGGCGTCGGAAGTAAGTGATGCGTCAGTGTCGTCCGGGAGCGTTGCATCTAGCGTGGTCTGGACCTCGCGCCCGTAGACAAGACGGAACAGTGTAAGTTGTGTTGTTTCCTGAATGGCGGTGTTGTACGCGAATGTAACGTACGGCAGGACTTAATCTCATGTTTTAAGCTGGACGTCTACATACATAGACAGCGTGTCAACAATAATTTTGTTTAGCCGTTCTGTCAGTCCGTTGGTCTGCGGATGATAGACAGTAGCCTTGCGATGAGGCGTGCAGCTCAGCTCGAATATGTCCTCTATTAGTTGGGCCGTAAAGGAAGTTCCTCTGTCGGTGATGACATGTGATAGGGCACTGTGTCTTAGGACTATCTGATCGATAAAGAACTGGGCAATTTCGTAGGCCGTGGCACGCTGTACAGCTTTCGTCTCGGCGTAGCGTGTTAGATAGTCTGTGGCGACTATAATCCACTTGTTCCGCTGGCTGACAAGGGAAAGGGCCCCAGAAGATCCATGCCGATTTGATCAAACGGTGCGCAAGGTGGTGCGATGGGTTGGAGTAACCCCCCGGGCTTCAAAGACGGCGATTTTCTGCGTTGACACTAAAGGCAGCATTCCACGTAACGCTTCACCGTGTTAGGAAGTGTGGGCCAGTTCTATCGCGTCACGTGTGCACAATGCCCTCTATATCTCCCTGGGCGTCGCCACATTAGCCTCGTGACAGCTTTAACTATCCGTGACTTCCCGCAAAAGCATTGCAGAAACTGCAGCGCTTACCCTTATCCTAACATGCCAATCCTGAAGGTGGGAAGAATGGTAGAGAGGGGGAAGAGAGAAAAATCAGAGAATGGGTAGAACCGAGGTATTTGCTAAACGAGTGACTAACGCTTTTGCCATTCTTCGCTCGCAGTTCTCATACAGGGGGGAAGTACGGGACAGGGAAAAGATGACGTAAGAAGATAACGAAACTCTACTACTATAGGCACGACAATGGTTGTGGGCAAGCTGTAGGCACGGTACTGTACGTTTCTGCTATTTATAAAAAATAAACACCACGCAAATTTGTCAAGTGGACAACTGATGCAGGACGTGCAGACGCAAAACCGCAATAAATTACCGTAGGGTATAGGTGGCACTACTGAAGTGGTCGCACGTCAAATCAACACTTATGTGCCCACCGCAGTGGCTTGGCGGCTATGGCATTGCTCGAGGTTGCGGGTTCGATCTCCACCGTGGGAGTTGGATTTCCGCGGGAGCGAAATGCAATAACGGTCGTGCACTTTGATTTGAGAGCACGTTAAAGAACACCAGGGTATCGAAGTTAATCTGAAGTACGCCACTACGGTGTGCCTTATAATCCGATAGTGTTTTGGCGCGTGTAGCACCATAATTCTGCCAACATATCTGCCTCGATGCGATGCGTCGTGTGAAGCAGGGACAATGCTCAACCCTCTCACAGGTTACAAACAACGGCACACAACTACGTCTCAAGCAAACACGGCTCGCTGTGTGTTGTGTCCTACGCAGACAAAGAGGAGTAATGCACGCAAGGTAACATTTGCCATAAACTCACTACTCCCGTATTGTACTATACGCTGAAGAAACAATACATTCGCAGTCAGAATTACCGCTAATTAACGTGAATCAAAACAAACAACACAGAATGCTTCGCTTACATCGATTCGCACAGTGCGTGCGGTCCGCATAATTTTTTACACTATGAATTTCTATGCTTAAGAATGGCGCTCATTAATGCAATATTTTCATTCGCAGTGAGCAAAAGCGGCTGTCGTGTCCACCACAGAATTGATTTAAACCGCTTTAATCCCATGGCCCACTGTCCCATTGTCAACTGCCGTGGGATCGTAGTCATCAAAATGGAATACTAGTGACAGGGAAATCGGGAGGTTGATGAACGGCAAGAAAGCAGAAGCTTGCAGAAGACCTCAGGAAAATAAGTTGACTTTTTGAGCAGCGTGGTCATGGGGCCGTGCTATGGTTTAAACGTCTATTAACAATCCCCCAAGATATGAAGAGAGGCAGACAAAAATGCGGGCATTTTCGGAAAGGTGAAAGCGCTGGAAATCTCAGGACAGCATTAGCTTAAATATAAAATATGACCTAAAAATAAAAAGCCATAACGTTCACAGCATGGCCAAATTTCGGCACAATTAAATTGGATGTTGAAGCAATGCAGCCGAAACCCGCTAGGGCGAAATAAGGCGAGAATGTCGGCAAGTGTTGAAACGACGTCAAGTATGTCCCGTGGCTGACGCCAGCGCCCGGCAGCTGTCAGGCGATTGCACGTATAAGCGAGATGCCTGGTTGTCAGTAGTCACAGGGTGATTCGGGTCTGAAATATTGGACGCGGACTCCATCACAATAAATACAGTGCATTTTACGGTGTCATTCCTCGACTGCTGGTGCCGATTCTCGGGCAATGAGGATGGAAACAAATTGTCTCACGTGCCGACTGTCACCTTCCTCGAACTGCCAACATGCCTTACCCTCCGTAGTTTAGTTTTTATTGGATTTGGCTGCTAATCACGAGGTCGCGGGATCGAATCCCAGCTACGGCAGCCGTATTTCGATGGGTGTGAAATGCGAAAACGCCTGTGTACTTAGGATTAGACGCACGTTAAAGGACCCAAGTCGCCCAAGTTATTCCGGAATCCTCCACTACGGCATGCCTCATAATGAGATCCTGGTTTTGGCACGTAAAGCCCCAAAATTTATTATGTAACATTCGTTAAGGATGTCCTTTGCAGTTGCACAACTATTCAATACAAGTAAGTGTCAGTAGGTGTGCGCGAGGTCCTTGACTATGTGTAGCCTTCATGGCGTTCGATACCTGCTGGTCTACATTGCGACTATATTATAAAGGCGGAACGGCAACATGGTAGACAATATGGAGAGCAGAGAAATCCCGCATATATTATAGCACAATAATTTTAAATACCGGTCTTCCTTCACGCACGTGGATAACCGCGACAGGAGACTACTCTGGGAACTAACTGCAACTACTACATATGTCATACCCAAAGGCGTACCTGGTTTGGTGGCCAGTAAATGTAACGTCATATTGCGAGCAGCTTCAGCCATAGCATGCGAACGGACGACGACACAGACACAAGTTGCTCAATTCCTGTGTCGTGACCTTTGCCTCAAGGTGCAAAACCATCATATTCATGTATATGTCTTAATACTTAAGCACATGTAGATTTGTAGCTGCTGCGGTAGCCCATGAGTGCGGATAGCAAAGTCACTAGGGAAATAATTTGGGGCACCTTAACGAAATCGATAGGTCAAAAGCAAAAGCCGTCCACGACGGCGTCTCTCGTAGACGCTTTGCGATATTCGGACGTTAAGAATGTGTGCCGACTGAAGAAAGACTGCCACGGAGTCGTTCTGACGGTTACCCTAGCTAGCTTACTCCGTAGCATCAAAACGAAAAAAAGAAAAAAAAAAGAACCGTATCAAAAGCCCAGAATCAATCATCGCTCGTCGCAACTAAACGCTCTTAGGATGACAAGTCATTTCCAGGTGACGAGCAGCTACGGTTTATCAAGAACGCTGATAACGCTGGCGGGACAAGCATTGTGGCGAAGTTGAATGCGCTGGGATAGCGTTTAATTATTTTATTTTTGCTTTGTTGACGTCATCACCGCATCACCACGTCAGTATGCCACGGGGTGGCATTGACATGAACTAAACCCTCGTGTCCAGCAAAGCTGGATACGTTAGCGGTGCCGACGATTATAAGAACGGCGTTACCTTTCAGCCACAGCCACGCTGTCTTGTAAGAGTAGGCACGAATGCAAAAGTACAACTCAGCAATGGTTATAGTCGCTTACGCGCTAATGCGCCCGGCTGATACGCGGGTTAACAAGCACATGGATTGTAGAGCCTACCTGCACGTAGCGATGACGTGTTTCGTTGGGCCAATTTGACAAGGTGTTTTGGACTGTAAATCTAAGGACTGCTACACCCCTACAAAAAGATCCAGTGCCAGTAAGATAAATTGGAGTCACAACGCTGGACTACTTTCTGTGATTCGCTAGACCATGGAGGACAGTTCGGGGGCTTAGGACACCACCCGTACACTGGTCTCTATTCAAGGCTCTGGCCCTCTTCCAACAGCGACCAGATATTGATGTCGCAGAAGACTTCTGTGCCAGAGTCTCCGGACAACTCACACCTTCCAACAACTTATCGCATTCCATCAGCTTCCCGCCACCGCGTGACCACGCATGGATCAACCATGTTCCATCCATGAACTCAAGGTGGCATTGTTTGTGCAGACGTACGTCTTCACCAGGACGTGACAAAATTTCTTACAGAGCACTGCGCCATCAGGGTGAGGGGACGAGGAGTGTTCTGCTTGAAATGTATAATGAATGCTGGCTAACTGGTACACTTCCCCAGAGCTGAAGGACTAGCCGCATAATTCCGCTATGAACCCTGGCAAGTCTCCGTTGGCGCTTTCATCGCATCGCCCAATTGCATTGGCGAGCTGTGTGGGCAAAGTGATGGAGAGGATAATCTTCGGATGCCTGGAGTGGTACTTGGAATACTACAACGTCTGTCCAGATGCCATGGCAGGCTTCCGACGTGGCCACTCATCGATTCATAACGTTGTCGACCTAGTTACCTACGTTCAGCACCAAAAAGATGTAAACTTCTCTGCGCTTCTTTCTTCCTCGACCTCAAATGAATGTAGGACAATGTTACAGATGAAGCCATCCTCGCCACTCTCGAAGAGGTAGGCCTTGGTTGTGGGATGTTTAGATGGATACATAGCTATCTCTCTGTGCGATCTTTCTTTGTGAGCACCGAGGTCGGCCACACTCCTATGCATTACACCTACTGTGGCGTCCCCCAGGGTGGCGAGATGAGCCCTACGTTCTTTAACCTCACGCTGATTGGTCTCCTTGATCACTTTCCGAACACAGGTAAATTATCAATGCACGCGGACGACATATGCGTTTGGGCGTCCGGAGCAACACGCTTACAGCTGCGCGCGAGGCTCCAAAAAGCTGCCACTCAGACCTGGCTCTACCTCAGCAATCAAGACCTGGAGATTTCATCCGATAAATGTGCATTTGTGGCACTTATGCGTCAGGCCATGACGCACTGCAGTGTACTAATCAATAGGCAGGTGATACCATTTGTACAGTCTTACAAATTATTGCGTGTCATAACTGACAGAGATATCTCATGGAGCCCCCATGTACTGTACATGAAGGAGTGGTTGACAGGCATCTGTTTTCCACAAGTGCTATTCTGGAACTATATAGGGTACTTTTTCTCGGCTTGCTTCGGTACAACTTGCCAGCATTGACTAACGCAAGCAAAACTAGCCTACGTACTATTCAAAGCGTTCTGGCTGAGGCACTCAGGATTTGTCTAGGTTTTCCTCGAAGTGCGTCAACGGGGGCAACTATTGAAATTGCCGGAGACCACCTCATCAATACCCACATCACAGTTGAAGCACTAAGAGCGCACGCCAGGCACCTTGCCCGCACTCTTTCCCACCATCTAGCCTCTCTACCTGCGGAGACGCCATGTGCCTTGATCTGCCGAACGTTATCAGCACATCGTGAGGCTATATATGTATACCATCTTGCTTCACACCTGCCGCGAGACCTTCGACTTCTCCTTGGCGCCTCATTCAACTAAAGATCGACCGGAGGTTTCGTATGAGAAAACCGCCCTCCGTAATGTTACCGAGTGTGCGTGAAAACGAGTTGTTTTCAACTCGTTTTTCACCAGGCTCGCCACTGGTGGTTGTTTGTATTCTGCTAGCCGCCGTGGTGGCTTAGCGGATATGGAATTGTGCTACTAAGCACGAGGTCACGGGATCAAATCCCGGCCGCGGCGGTCGCATTTCTATGGGGACGCAATGCAAAACCGCCCGTGTCCCATGCGTTATGGGCACGCTAAAAATTCCCTCGTGGTCAACATTAATCCAGAGTCCCCCACTACGGCATGCCTCACAATAAAATCGTGATGTTGGCACGTAAAACCCAAGAATTCATTCTGTTTCTACTCTGCCAAGCGAATATTGACAGTGATGCGGTTCCTTTAAAATAACTGACTGCATTTACTAGATGTTAGCACAGTGTATACAGAGCAGAGAGATACGACTGACCACCCATTTTCGTAATGTAGGCGGTAAACACAAACGAGCATGCTTGGGGCAGCACAACATGCAGTACACAGCGTGACGTAACAATCCTTCTATATCACCGCAAATTATACGGCATCATCGATTAGCGATATCAGAGCGCTCTATTAAGTCGCGTAGCCGTCGATGATTACTATTCAAGAATAAAATGACCATAAACCACCACAACCTTAAACGAACCTGACTATTATTCTACAACATGACTTTGGTGCACTAAACAACAAATTACACTCCAACTGACCTGTTCCTTATTCAGTGCTTTAAGTTCTGAAAAAGCCCTGGAAATCGCCCACGAGAGACCAATTTAAGGTTATAGTGCCTACAAATGATAAGCATGCTTAAAGTTACTATATGCTTGAATTTCTGCGGCCTCTTTGAGCACTGCGTGTCGTAATGGTGCCAAATGCAATAGACATTGTTTTCCCTGTTTACAAGAAAACATTGATTAGCTCCTTGATAAGATCTCCCCGATTTAGCGTCTTTGGGAATGACACGACGCATATTAACAATATTTTTTTACGTGAGGACGTATCTTTATTGGCCTGTATTCGGCCGCCAACCATTCTGGATAACGATCGATCTGATAACGACACGATCACAGGGGTGAGAGCACTGAATTAGAAAAAAAGTAACGTGAATACGGACTTAGGTTTAATCCATTCGGTGGTTAGTTGCTTTCTCTTTATTGAAGTAAGTGTAAATATAGGAGACTTTGTCACCACATGGTAGTGAAGCCCACTTCCTTTTTTCGCATAGATGAAGTTAAATTCAGCACCTGATATCGGTGTGTCCCGCTTTCAGTGCGCAGCGCATGTCGTTAGTGAGGCAATACCATCTCCTTTGCCTGAGGTGTACGACACTCGACGAACGTTTGTACCCGAGTGGCTGTGCTTCCCGAGGCAGTCAGGCTCATCACGCGTTACTTGCTTTTCTAGAATCAACCAACTTAGGTTCAGGTTTGTAGCTCAGACACAATTTCTTCTATTTCATATTCTGTAGTAGCGTGACCTTCAGTGACCGGCCCTACTGTGTGGGAGCTGTACAGTGTGTTCTACTTTATTCTTTTAGATTTTTCCTGTTGCTCTTTCTTTCCACTTTCCTGCCTTCCTTCCTATCTTCCATTTCGGTGTTTCTGTCACCTCCTTTCTGAAAGGTAGGCAGTCGCTGTGCCGCTTTCGGTGGCAGTTGGCAGCCTACTGCTCGCTTTCCCTTTCCTGTCAAATGTATATGCTTCCAAAACAAATAATACGCTAAATAAAAACACATAAAATATGCATCGCAGTACAAAATAGAGGTTCCCTAGGAAAGATGCACCAACGCCATCCCTCATACTTTAGCGTTAGGAATAAAAAGAAAAAAAAAAAAGACAGGGAAAAAGTAAGCAGCGATATTTATTGCGAAACAAAGGAAAACTCCACTTTTACTGCGATTATTTTCCTTCTTTTATCCGCTCCTTAGGCCACACCGTATGCACTTACAAGTTCGTTAAATGCGTTATCGAGATAATTACGGCGACAAACAAAATTGGTGGATAGCGAACAATAAAGATTGCGCGGCGGTCTCTGTCCCCATCGCAGATGGCTTTCAACATACAGCGGTCCAGGCAGGCGCGCGCGGCCTCCCGAGCCGCCCGGAGTAGAACGCGTCCCCCCTTCCTGCCCTCAGCCCTGATCCTTGTGTGGGACGGAAGACAGCGTGCTTCCGACCTGCTTTCCTCGCTTGCTTGCGGGAGATTGAGCCGCGATCGCCAGCTCACCCTCGCCCGCTTTCACTCGTACATGCAGCACACGGCGTGCGGTGTTGATTTTACTGCACTTGAACTTTATACTAAACCTCACAGCCACGGGGGGGGGGGAGGGGGGGAGCAGAAATGCGCTTGGAGTGTCCATATAATTGCTATCGCAATAAAGGTTAGTGACGTTTCACGTCGTGAACGCGGGTTACGTGCAAGCGTATGGGTGTCATTCCTATATAATTGCGATAGCAATGATATGGAACTACAGGCGCATTTCTGCCGTCGTGGTCGCCGCGATATGGCGATAACACCGTCGACGCGCGCCGTATGCTCATATGCGAGTGAAAGCGTGTGACGGTAAGCCGAATCACGGGCAAATGAGGAAAGCGGGAAGGTAGCGCGGGAGGGAGGGGGCTGCTTGTACTGTAGTAGCAACTGCGCAGCTTGCGCAGCGGCGCGAGCCGTATCTTGAAAGGGATCTGCAGATGACTCATACCACTGTGCGTGCTGTGTTCTCGCTGCTCAGTTTGCGTTGAAGCAATAGACAGCACGAAGGTCTCCTCGATAGCTGCTGCTGGCGCGCTTCCTCACGCCAGCACTTGTTCAGCTCGCGCCCGGTGCTTGGCGACGACTTCGAGGTCGGTCGAATCGCGGTCGGCCTACCACCGCTTGCGTGGCTGCTCCGTCCTTATCGTAATGCGCTCGGCAACTCGATCCCGAGACGAACCCAGTACCTCCATTGCGGGCGCACAACCCGTAGCAACTGCCAGAGAAGGTCAACCCAGCGCGCCTCGCCTACCCTCCTCCTCTGCGAAGTTTTGCCTCTTTTCTGCTTCCCCGCTTCGCTCAACACCACCTAGACTTTCCTCTAGGTGGCGTTGGTTTGCCGCCCGTCAACATGCTCTTTCGTAGTTTCCCCGGCGCGCGATTCTGTTGTCTACCTCTAGGCACCGTCCTCCTCCGCTTCCTTCGCTGCTTCACACTACCCATGAACGGCCCTCGGTGCCCCTAGCCATTTACACTTGCGCGCAAGAACTGGCTATAAGGAGCCCAATGGAAGCCCGACCTTTTGAGATACGGGTAGAATATTGTTGACCTACACGACGCGTTTTCCATCGCCATCTTAAAGAAGGCATTAAGCATTTGTTGGCTTTCTTTACGGTCCTAGAACATATGCAATAACATAAATATTCTCATTGGGCAGTTTTATTTGCAATTCGTCCAACACGTCTTCTAATATTGTTGACATCTTCTTCCGAGTTAAGCGATGAAGGCAAAATTGAAAAAAAAAGAAAGTAAGCGCTTGAGCATTTGTATTTAGGTGCACGTTAAAAAACATCAGTGGCTGAAATTGAATCCGGAACCCTTCACCACGACATTCCTCATAGCCCACTGTGCAGTTTCGGGACGTTAAACCTCAAATAGAATTTATTTTTTTAAGTCACGTGTGATTACGTTCTGCCTTTTGCCTTTCATAATGACACTATACAAGATGACGAACCATTAACACCCGACGTTAATTATGTGAGCGCTCTAAGAGGTACATGCACGATTTAGAGATTTGTACTTCAAGAAGCCAGTGCTAAATATAATGGTAAATATTCACATGCATCTAAATAAAGCACGTATTTTTGCACTTCAAGCTGTGCTGATACCTTTTTGCGTAGATCATGCCACTCGACATTGTTGATTAAGAAGCACAGAAGCGCTAAATTCCCATTCTGGTGACGGAGGTTTGCATTGAACACCACCATATTCATTCTTATTCTTCAATCGTTCGGGAAGAAAAAAAAACATCGATCCAGAAAGCGCAAGGGACCTCATCTCCCATGCAAATCACACAGGAAGTGCTCTAAAGCTCGTTTCTTCCGCCAGACATTGCATTACGGAAGACGACGAGGAGGAACGGAGGTGACCAATGCGAGCGCGGCCAGTCTAGTGGAAAACTCAATCTCCCATCCGCGTGAAGCGGGCCAGTCTCAAGAGCCCTGCGGTGGCCTGGAAAGAAAGCAAAGCGAATATCTGAGCGAATAAGCCTGCCACGTCCTGTCGTATTTTTTTTTCTTGTCCCATTCTGTCGCATTTCCAGCCGGCTTCGTTTTCCTGCTGCCACCGCACAACAATGGCATCGCCACGTGCTTCGGCGCGAATCACCATCGCCAAAAGATAGGCATCTGGCCATATGCACACTCGTCTCCTTCTTCGTAGAATACGACAACGACGCCAGCTCTTTTCTGACGCATAGTCCAGTTCACGCGCGAGTTTTTTTCTTCTTCTCTTTCTTATTGTTTATCCGGTTGGCCGGCTGGCGCGAGCACGGTGTCGGCACTCCGGGAGTCGCCTCGGGTCGACGGTCCTCGCAGCAACGCAAACAGCCATTGGCTTCGAGTGAGCGAGCAGCGGAAAGCGGAGCGGCAGTCGATGGCGGAGGGTTGGAGGGCGGGGGGGTGGCGGCGTGTGTGGAGGAAGTGTAGGAGACGGGATGACGCCGGTTATGCTTCGCCTCAGCGCCAAGTGGATGCAGTGCGGCGAAAGCTGCTGGGCGTGCTTCGGCACCGATAAAGTGATCACAAAACGTATGTGCAGCAGCCCCTCTACCTCCCGTTATACTCAATGTAATTTATCAAGGAGCCGTCTGTAAGTTCGCGCGTCGATGTTTTAATACCGCATTGAGCTTCAACTTATCCCCGAAGCAGTTCAACTAAATATAAACGTGATGCTTCCATAACTACAACATGCAGTGTGGGAAAACGTTGGCACTTTGGGGAGGGTAGTTTACTGCTTTGCATCAGGCGATAAAAATAGCCCCTGTTCGGCATGCGCAGGACTAACCTTCGAATTCGGCGAAACCCGGAGCAGTACATCCGCGTACTTCTCGGGCGAACCGCTGTAGGTCTTGTTTTTCCTGAGATGGCTCACTCGAAATGTGGTGTAGGCGAACAATATGGCCCGTGTAAAATGCAAGTTGGCTCTGCAAAGCCTTACCACGAGAACATTCTCTGTATCTCACGCGCGGATTCGCACGCGGCGAACGAACGATACTTCGCTTGCGTTTGCGTCCGCAGACCTACAAGCCGAGTAACACAACCCGTAACTTTGTCTTCACTGCACAAGTCCGGGGCTATACGCAGTATGGCACGGCCCCACTCTGGCCGCTCTATGGGGGTCCCGCTTCGGGAGCGAACTCTCCGAGGATATGAAGAATAAACACATGCGCTTCGCGGGGCGCCGCCCGGACACGGTTTCGCGCTTCGCAAAAAGCAATTTCCGTCGCGTGAAAATTCGCTTCCACCGGAAGAAATGGGGGAGGCGGCAAAGTCCGGTCTGCTGGCTTCATCACACCTACGCGTCCTGCTAACTTTCCTCTACAGGCGATGGCCGACGCGTTTGCTGGATTGTTTGTTTTTCTCCCGACTTTCAGTCTGTCGTGGCTGTTTCTCCCGTTTGTCCTGCTTGGTCTTGCAGCCATCGTTCTGGCACTCGCAGTTTGATGGCTGCACTGAAAATACAGCGCCGAGTGTTTGTTGCTTGTGGGCGATTTCTCACAACTTGCCTCCCCTTCCATTCCCCCCCCCCCCCAATAGAAGAAAGAGTAGAGAAGTAAACGTGGAAAGTAAAGAAGGCAAAACCTAGGCGACATTTATTCACCTTATAACTCCCTTTCACCTGCTGGTCTATCCTGCTGTTTTAGGCTCATTTCTACATTCTACAGTTCCTGCATGCATTCCAACACTTCGTTTCTTCCAGTACATTTCGGCGTCACTACCGTTTTTCATTTTGATAATGTGCAAGAAAAAGCAGTGATAGATGAGTCGAGTTTCAAGAACCAGTGTTCTCTCCGGCTTTGCTAGTAACTTTAGGAATTGGTCAACGAGGGCGCAACCGTTATTTCTTTCGCGTAGGAAAGATGAAACCACCCAGGAAAGCCGGCACTGCAGGAAGCATGAAGGTTCTGGAAACCGCGGAGGCCACGAACTTCAATGGCGCAAAGCTGGAAAAAAGTATTAATAGTAATGAGACAACGAAACAAATAACTGTGCAAAAAAAGAAGATACTGAGAGCACTAATAAAAAATGAGCACAAGGACGAAAGACCGAGTAGGCCACTTTATAAACTACCACTTGCCTTCTCGGAGCAGCCCTCCTTTCTGGGCAATGGAAAGTGACTGTGGGAGAGAGAGGGAGTCTGGTATTACGGTTAGGGAAAGCGCAGTGCGGTGGCATCACGTAGAAGTGGGGGCGAGAGAAGAGCACGCCACCGTTGGCTTTTTATTTTTCGTTCCCTACTTTTCTGCACCTCACTGCTCTGCTTTCATTCTCGCTTTCTTAGGTAGCTGGAGCAAGTGAAAGGTAAAGAAATCACACACACACAAAAAAAAAGAACTATGAAGCAAGAGAAAGTCATCAAGAAAAGTTGCCGGCGAAGCGGTGTTGTAGTACCGCGATCGAAGCTCACTTCGCTAGCTACAGCGCGGCTTCGCTGGCTGGGCATTTGGCGCAGGTCCCCAACATCTCGGTCGAGTGCTGCGGATGGTAAGGAATATGGCTTGACTTGTACCAGATTTCGTGTAGAAAAATAATTACACAGATCCAACGCACATGTTGGTATCTACGCATCTTTGTAAGGCCAAGCTTCGCCCGACGCGCTTTATTATTATATTTTAAGTGAATGCTAATCTAATCGGCAAGAACTCAATCAGCGACCGACCGACCCAGGCGAAACCATAGAACGGCAGCCAAAGAAAGCTTCACCTTATAAACGACCTACACTTCCTCTCAGTCCCCTTCGGCTCTGCCCACCTTATTTGTGTGGTGGCTTTCCTTCATGCTCCTTCATGCTTCATGCTTATCGCGGGTGAGTAGTTCCGGCCTACCGTAGCGCTCCATTCTGCCAGATACGCACGCGCGCATGTACCATTCAATATTCCCACTTTGGTTGCTCATCGATTCTTACGTTCCGTGCGTCCCCACCGGCTCGATGTCTGGCTTTTGCTTGCCCTCTATATGGTTCCTATTGTTTCGCCTCCTTCAATACCCCTTTTCACTCTGCTCTTAGAACAATGGGGGGAGGGGCGAGGAACACGGTGCATTTCCGTGACTCGTTGAATCGTGTACGGTGCTGTGCCCTGACCTACTTCCGAAAATACGTGAGGGTAGATTTGGGAGAGAGCTCTATGTGAGGTTGCAAATGACAGAAAGAGAGAAAGAGAGGAAAGAAAGAAATGACTATTAGCTCTCGTCTCGCGCTCCGAGCACGCGCTGGTTTGTTTTTCCAAGACACACGCATCATTACGAATGTTTGTATGCCGGACTGACGTCGATTCTTCGTCGCAAGCGATAATTGTCGATCCTGTTCTGAGGGGTTAAACAACCATGGTAGATTTCGACCCGCTCGTTAGGCAGACCGCATTGATATCGGTGCATTTCTTGACCCTACCAGGAACAAGTAGTTTGCTTTATAATGGGCTATCATGAGGTTATATGTTCGATTATAATGGGAGCGTAACTTCTCAAAAAAAAAAAAATAAAAGGAATCAACGCAAGGATAGGCGGCGACACGCTTGCGATCGTTCAGCCATTTTCGGTTGCGATGATACTGCGAACAATTACTGAAGCTCGCCAGGTAAAGCTCGCACCAAATTTCGGTTCGACTCAAACATGTCGACTTAGTGCGCAGCGTTGCAATTTCTACCTCGTTGTACTCGCGGAAGGAATAGAAAGAAGCATGTCACGGAAGAAGGGATTTTACTGACCGATCATTTTGCCGCAGCCTCGCTCCCAACATTATTCAGAGAGTAAGCACCATTCGGGTAATGCTTGATTGCTCTGCGGTGAAGTACACGAGGTAAAAGCTGGCAGCGGTTTCAAAGACAGTTTCATGGCACTGATAGCGCCCTATATATGTCAAAATGTAGTATAGTCACTCTGTTGACGCAGAGTGATACCGTGACGTGCTCATGAGCAAGAAAATTGATATATTTGCCAGCAGCACTTATCTGAAATCATACGAAATACATGAGTATACTTTAACTAATTGGCAGGTTAGGAAGCTGCATTCAGATGATCTGTGCGCCCCGGCTCTTCAGAGGCAGAAAATAAAGGAAGAGAAAATACACAGGAAACCTTACTAGGCTGCTTATGTTTGGTCGACATCTGCGACAGAGTGAAATTTGTTTTTTATTTGCACAAATGAACCTCGAAGTTACTAGAAATCTCGACTTATAGTAGGAAGTTTACTTATACAAGTTGTCTAACTTGTATAAGTAAGCCCTAGTCATTGATTTGGATATCCTAAGCCTGGGATTTCTGAAATAGCTAATCTGAACTAGGACAAATGATCCATTTCGACACAAAGACTGAACTCAAGCACTTTCAGCGTTATCGCGAGCAGTTCCGAACTTCGTATTTTTCAGTCCCGACCGCTAGACGACATCGTCGTGTTTAGGCGTTCATAAACACTACCCTCCTCAGAAGCAGTTTTCCTATAAAAAAAGAAACATAACCTGACATTATTATTATTTACATGTGAGCGTACGCGCAGCTTTCAACTGTGGCTTCCTCATGGCTACAATGTATTGATGCATATGTATGTATGTATGTATGTATGTATGTATGTATGTATGTATGTATGTATGTATGTATGTATGTATGTATGTATGTATGTATGTATGTATGTATGTATGTATGTATGTATGTATGTATGTATGTATGTATGTATTGCGCACATGCCACACGATGGAAAGGTCCAAACGCGTTTCTCGCGTCGACTTTCCTCTCTGCCACACTCTGTCAAGTATGTACACGCTCTAAAGCACCAACGACGCGGCGGGAAATACAAGAGCTGCAGCAGCAGCAGCGCAAAAGTCGAAGGAAGAGGCGAAGAAAGCTTCGCTTTAAAGAACTGTCGTGCCTGACGACAGTTTCCATCCATTTGTCCGTCCGTCCGTCCGTCCGTCCACCCATCCACCCACCCACCCATCCACCCATCCATCCATCCATCCATCCATCCATCCATCCATCCATCCATCCATCCATCCATCCATCCATCCATCCATCCATCCATCCATCCATCCATCCATCCATCCATCCAATGTCAGTACTTGTCGATACGCGGGTTCTGCCCAACCAGACGAGCAACTGCGGGGCGATGATCTGCAGTAAGCGTAATTGCGAGGAGATGTGGCTATGCGGGTTCTGTTAGCTCGCCGAGACCGTCGCGCTGATTCCTCGCGTTTCTACAGAGCTGCAACTGCTTGCGGACCTGTTGTTTATCCCTAATTGAAAGGCAAAGCAAACTGCAATATAGGGTTTCGGTAAGATCCTTCATCGTGTCAGATTGGCAGTTCCGCTTTTGCCTTTTGTCTTCGTGGTCGTCTGATTTCGCGTCTCACTAAGCTACAGACTGGGCTCGGTGAGCCCCCATAGCACCGCAGTGGTATATAAGACGTTTTCCGTGATTGTAAACAACCGCAAGCTTGCACTTCCAGACTTATTGTGCAGGTAACCCGTCACCCGGCGGGCCCATTGCGCGGGTCCATTGTGTGTCCATAAGAGCGTGACAGGAAAACGCACTTAAGCGAGAGTAAACTAGTCAAGGAATAAAGTTAATTGTGTCCAAGCACTGCGAAACATGCGACTCGTCAATAAGAAGTGAAAGGCCGTTGCTCAATTTAGGGGCGCTCTTTGTGTCCGGAAATAACCAGTGCGAATTACGCCTACGCATCTCTATGTCATGTTCCTTCTTTTGTCATGCAATTGCAATGTCCAGCTTGACATGCTGAATTCAGGTTGTGTGCCCACACGTTAGCGTTGCTGAGCAGCTGTATGCACACCACACCATGGCGAATACACTGGTCTGAGCGGAACGCACGGGAAACGTGATGCTAAATCTATCTAATACCGATGTCACAGAGCTAATTTCCATCGCAGTCGAGCCCGATGGCGATCGAATTTCTCGACCACGACTGGCTCGCTTCTACAGATTGCGCAAGGAGACAATCCAATCACGGTGGCGATCGAAAGCTCGATTCGATTAACTGTGGTGCCCATTTAGTCGCACAGCGCCGAGCGTGCGCCCACCGAGAGAGTGCGCTAGGTCTCTTGCATGCTTCCTGAATTTCTGGCCATGGGAGACTGTGCACCTAAAAGTCGTCGAATACGCACTCCATGTGATCACCGCTTTACGTGCCCCTAGCTCAACAGCGCTCGCGTCTCTCCCATCTTCTTCACCACCCTCATCTCGCTGGGCTTCAAGTTTCTAGACATGTCTTACCAACACGCCCGAACAGCCACATTAGTCAACTAGTTCAACGGCTCTCGCTGGATGGACCAACCGCGAACTTACTGGCGTGTTGACAGCGTACGACTAGGGGCTAGGTCAGCTTAATCTAGAGAAATTTGGACAGTTCCGAGTGGCAATTCTTACCCCGGCAAATCAAGGCTACGCACCTTTGTCGGGTTTCCGTGGACGCCCTTCATGAGATCAATTCGACCCGGCCGCACCTTTGTTGACCTTTCGCAGCAGTTATACAGGTCGTAATATTTTTTTATGTATTTGCGCCAAGGCGCTTGCATGGGTATTAATCAAGACGAAAGCCACTACTGTGAATGTTCTCGAGCCTCACAACGCAGCACATTCACAGGCCGAGCCACAGAATTGATCAGGAAAGAGGCGTACGAGTAGCAGAATATTGCGACCATTGTCCAGGCTGCATCTGAATTTATACACCGTGCTTGCAATTCGCAGTGTAGAGAAAAAAATAAAAAAATTAAGTGACAGCTGCGTAAACTTGTGGTACGGCTGGGCCCCTTTCATAGTTTTAGGCAATTTTGCCTTTTTTTGATCAAACGATTGTAAGCTTTCGTACAGGTAGCAAGTCGTGCTAGCTGCACGAGCAATTGCTATTTTACGTAGCGATTCCACTTGTCGAGCGAGTTTGTAATGGGATAGCAAAGTGGGGCAATAGATAGACGCACAAGTTCAATTGAATGCTCTTAAGCTTTATTAATTTTGACCCACTGAACTTGACGCAATGCTAAATAAAGTGAGGCTGTCTTGGAACTTTTGTCACAAGACACTGATAAAAATACGGCGGATGCTTTTTTTTTCTTTACAAGCTAACCGTGTAGCTTGTTCTGCATGGGGAATGCGGATGAATTGACAGGCACTTCATGGAAGACTTAGGTATTCTTAAACAACGCAGCAGAGATAAATCGAGCACATCTCTGTGCCTGGGCAAAGATGTTCTATGATTAGTTAGTGACGTTAAAATGACTTAGATCCGTAAAATAAGCACACTGTATCGTTTATTTAGAGCATTAGTCACAAAGTAGAAATTAAAAGCAGTGAGCGTTTAATGCCTGTTCTCTAAGGCATCTCGAGCCAAGAAGGAATTTAGAGACGTTTGTCTCAACAACCTGGCAGGTGTGGCATTGCATGGTCTTCCATTTAGTTTTATTCGCATGTGCGAAGAAGTCTGTTTAAAAGAAAAGAAGGAAAAGAAAAATTAGATAATTAACTGGAATACCACTGGATTGTTGTGATTGTTTATACAAGGATATGTGCCAACTAGAGCTATAGTTTAAGGATTCATAGTGAAAGGACTTGCATTGATAACCATCTCGCATATGTTTCGCTATTGCAACATGCACTGTTATTCTCCTCGGTGCAATATCTTAAAAAAAATTGCATTTGCCCCTTGAGGCGAATCCTATAATATTCGCTTCAAGAGAGACGACACGGGCAATTGCTGGTCTAGTGGCGCTCATCACAGGTGACTACAAATGCAGGCTTATGACGCAGGCGCAACTTAACAGGACTGTTAAACTGAGTTTGCGAGCGAGTTTTATAATGTCCATAGATGTCTTTATAGACTATGCTTTTTTCCGCGCCTTTGTTGGTTATGTTTGCCTTCGTTTAAACTGGAAGGTACCTGCAAGTGGGACTATAGGGTCCCATCGACGGCTTGTAGAGAGCTTGCAGTTCACACACCTCCATGTTGCCATACCTTACTGCCGGATATTCGCATGCCAGAACAAAGCCTTCATTCAAATTGCACATCATAACAAGGAGGTTTTCTTTTAACAAGTGTCGTGACAAGAGCTGTGACAAGACGGACAATGACGGACAAGTCCCTCCGAGCGGCCGCTGCTTCTTCGGTGAGATATTATTTTCTGTTTTCTTCGAAGAATCAGTGCTGTGTTCAGACTTCACTGTTGTCCAGGGAGAACAGACATCCCGTGGGATACCTATGGGCTAAAGATCACACACAATATCGCGTGGTTTGTCTGCGCTCCACAGCGCATCTACGCCTACCACGGCGGTAGGCAGCAAAGAACACCGGCACGAGCCATATGTCCGACAGCGCGTTCCTCGGTGCATGAGTGCCGCAGAATCGGCACCGCACTCGGAAGTGCCACAACAAGCGCCCAATGTCATCAAGCAGGCGACGCTAGTTTTCAACGCTGCCCTACCTTCCAGCGCACCTTCAGTCAATATGGCTGAGACAAGCAAAAGTGAAGCCAAGAAACCACGGGTTGACGACGACAAAACATCTACCTATGATCTAACATAAGATGAAGACATAGAGTGCGATGAAACGCCGTTCTCCTTGGTAACGTATAAAAAGAAGCGGCCTGAGGGAATTCCAGTTGTTTTTCGTCCCTCACAGGAAGGACGCAACTTCTAGCAAGTGAATCCCAACCGAGCTGCGTCGGAAGTTGTCTCCGCGGCAAAAGAAAAAGTGCAGTCTTTCCGCGTGAATAGATATGGAAGTTTCTCTGTCAACGTTACTTCAGTCTCATCTGCAAGACATCTACCGTCGATGATCAAAGTGGCTGGTTTGAAAGTCAAGCCATTCATTCCGGCGTCTTATACCAAGAATGTTGGCAAGATACGCCATGTGCCAAATGAGTATGCGGAAGAACAACTGGTTGACTTCCTGAAGGATTTTGGAGTGACATCCGCCTGTCGTCAGGCACGCTACAACCGCCAAGAAGACGGAGCGGTAGAATCACGCCCTCTGAGAACCGTCATCCTCCATTTCAGAGAAGACAAACCAATGCCGCAACAAGTGCACTTAGGTTTCATGAGTTACCCCGTAGAAGAATATCATGGCCCTGCTCTAAGATGCTACAACTGCCAGAGATTTGGACGCCTATCGAAGAACTGCCGCAGTCAGCGTCGCTGCAAGATATGCTCAGAAGACCACAACCATTCAGAGTGCAAGTCTGTGTCAGCCAAAGTGTTCCAACTGTGGCGGAAACCATACAGCTTCCTACTCCGGGTGCCCTCAGAGCAGAGCTGCTTCAAGGTTACGCCGACATGAGTTAAAATACGGTAGGCCGCCTCCTCGTAATGCGCACCCACCCAACCTTGATGCTGTAAAATGCGCGCCTCCAACTCCTAACAAAGAAAAAGAGCAAGGGGTCCATATGACCTATTTTGCAGCTCTAAAGCACTCAGGTCGACAACGTTCTGACAGCGAGCGGCATGATCCACCTTCAGAGAATGCTAGTTATCTTGCCCAGCCTTCGAGTGAAATTCGCCGACCTTCTCAGCAACGCCCTCAGCCACTGACACAGCAACCTCATCTAACATCTGAGCGACTACCTCAGCATTCACCTCAACCAAACCAGTCATCCCACCGACCATCTCAGTCAACTCTTCAGCGACCTGCTTCGAGCACGCATGGAGCTTCAGCGTCGTTTGGTGATTACGCGTCTTTACTCAGATGATCCTGCCCATGCTATTCACAGCTCTGCGTGCAATTCTAAGTGCCATTCCACAAGCAAACAACCTACCAGAGGTAAAAGCACTGCTTTCTATGGAATCGTAGGTACTTCCACAACCACCAACAGCTCCACGGCAGGCTTAACGAATAATCGTTACAACAATGTTTTCGTATTTCATCATCATCATCATCATCATCATCATCATCATCGTCGTCATCATCATCATCATCATCATCAGCCTAGTTACGCCCACTGCAGGGCAAAGGCCTCTCCCATACTTCTCCAACTACCCCGGTCATGTACTAATTGTGGCCATGTTGTCCCTGCAAACGTCTTAATGTCATCCGCCCACCTAACTTTCTGCCGCCCCCTACTACGCTTCCCTTCCCTTGGAATCCAGTCCGTAACCCTTAATGACCATCGGTTATCTTCCCTCCTCATTACCTGTCCTGCCCATGCCCATTTCTTTTTCTTGATTTCAACTAAGATGTCATTTACCCGCGTTTGTTCCCTCACCCAATCTGCTCTTTTCTTATCCCTTAACGGTACACCTACATTCTTCTTTCCATAGCTCGTTCCGTCGTCCTCAATTTCAGCAGAACCCTTTTCGTAAGCCTCCAGGTTTCTGCTCCGTAGGTGAGTACTGGTAAGACACAGCTGTTATACACTTTCCTCTTGAGGTATAGTGGCAACCTGCTGTTCATGATTTGAGAATGCCTGCCAAACGCACCCCAGCCCATTCTTATTCTTCTGGTTATTTCAGTCTCATGATCCGGATCCGTGGTCACTACCTGCCCTAAGTAGATGTATTCCCTTACCACTTCCAGTGCCTCGCTACCTATCGTAAACTGCTGTTCTCTTCCGAGACTATTAAACATTACTTTAGTTTACTGTAGATCAATTGTCAGACCCACCCTTCTGCTTTGCCTCTCCAGGTCAGTGAGCATGCATTGCAATTGGTCTCCTGAGATACTAAGCAAGGCAATATCATCAGCGAATCGCAAGTTGCTAAGGTATTCTCCATCAACTTTTATCCCCATTTCTTGCCGCTCCAGGTCTCTGAATACCTCCCGTAAACATGCTGTGAATAGCATTGGAGATATCGTATCTCCCTGTCTGACGCCTTTCTTTATTGGGATTTTGTTGCTTTCTTTGTGGAGGATTACGGTGGCTGTGAAACCGCTATAGATATCTTCCAGTATCTTTACATATGGCTCATCTACACCCTGATTCCGTAGTGCCTTCATGACTGCTGAGGTTTCGACTGAATCAAATGCTTTTTCGTAATCAATGAAGGCTATATATAAGGGTTGGTTATATTCCGCACATTTCTCTATCACCTGATTGATAGTGTGAATATGGTCTATTGTTGAGTAGCCTTTACGGAATCCCGCCTGGTCCTTTGGTTGACAGAAGTCTAAGGTATTCCTGATTCTATTTGCGCTTACCTTAGTAAATACTTTGTAGGCAACGGACAGTGCGCTCATCGGTCTGTAACTTTTCAAGTCTTTGGCGTCCCCTTTCTTATGGATTAGGATTATGTTAGCGTTCTTCCAAGATTCCGGTACGTTCGAGGTCATGAGGCATTGTTTATATAGGGCGGCCAATCTTTCTAGGACAGTGTTCCCACCATCCTTCAACAAATCTGCTGTTACCTGATCCTCTCCAGCTGCCTTCCCCCTTTGCATAGATAGCTCCAAGGCGTTCTTTACCTCTTCCGGTGTTACGTGTGGGATTTCAAGTTCCTCTAGCCTATTCTCTCTCTCGTTATCGTCGTGGGTGTTACGGGTACTGTATAAATCTCTATAAAACTCTTCAGCCACTTGAACTATCTCATCCATATTAGTAACGATATTGCCGGCTTTGTCTCTTAACGCACACATCTGATTCTTGCCTATTCCTAGTTTCTTCTTCACTGCTTTTAGGCTTCCTCCGTTCCTGAGAGCCTGTTCAATTCTATCCATATTATAGTTCCTTGTGTCCGCTGTCTTACGCTTGTTGATTAACTTAGAAAGTTCTGCCAGTTCTATTCTAGCTGTAGGGTTAGAGGCTTTCATACATTGGCGTTTCTTGATCAGATCTTTCGTCTCCTGCGATAGCTTACTGGTTTCCTGTTTAACGGCGTTACCACCGACTTCTATTGCGCAATCCTTAATGATGCCCATAAGATTGTCGTTCATTGCTTCAACACTATGGTCCTCTTCCTGTGTTAAAGCCGAATACCTGTTCTGTAGCTTGATCCGGAATTCCTCTAGTTTCCCTCTTACCGCTAACTCATTGATTGGCTTCTTATGACCCGCCGTGGTTGCTCAGTGGCTATGGTGTTGGGCTGCTGAGCACGAGGTCGCGGGATCGAATCCCGGCCACGGCGGCCGCATTTCGATGGGGGCGAAATGTGAAAACACCCGTGTACTTAGATTTAGGTGCACGTTAAAGAACCCCAGGTGGTCAAAATTTCCGGAGCCCTCCACTACGGCGTGCCTCATAATCAGAAAGTGGTTTTGGCACGTAAAACCCCAAAATTTCATTTTTTTTGGCTTCTTATGTACCAGTTTCTTCCGTTCCCTCCTCCAGTCAAGGCTAATTCGAATTCTTACCATCCTATGGTCACTGCAGCGCACCTTGCCGAGCACGTCTACATCTTGTATGATGCCAGGGTTCGCGCAGAGTATAAAGTCGATTTCATTTCTAGTCTCACCATTCGGGCTCCTCCACGTCCACTTTCGGCTAACCCGCTTGCGGAAAAAGGTATTCATTATCCGCATATTATTCTGTTCTGCAAGCTCTACTAATAACTCTCCTCAGCTATTCCTAGAGCCTATGCCATATTCCCCCACTGACTTGTCTCCGGCCTGCTTCTTGCCTACCCTGGCATTGAAATCGCCCATTAGTATACTGTATTTTGTTTTGACTTTACCCATCGCCGATTCCACGTCTTCATAGAAGCTTTCGACTTCCTGGTCATCATGACTAGATGTAGGGGAGTAGACCTGTACAACCTTCATTTTGTACCTCTTATTAAGTTTCACAACAAGACATGCCACCCTCTCGTTAATGCTATAGAATTCCTGTATGTTACCAGCTATGTTCTTATTAATCAGGAATCCGACTCCTAGTTCTCGTCTCTCTGCTAAGCCCCGGTAGCACAGGGCGTGCCCGCTTTTTAGCACTGTATATGCTTCTTTTGGCCTCCTAACTTCACTGAGCCCTATTATATCCCATATACTGCCCTCTAATTCCTCCAATAGCACTGCTAGACTCGCCTCACTAGATGACGTTCTAACGTTAAACGTTGCCAGGTTCATATTCCAATGGCGGCCTGTCCGGAGCCAGGGATTCTTAGAACCCTCTGCAGCGTCGCAGGTCTGACCGCCGCCGTGGTCAGTTGCTTCGCAGCTGCTAGGAACTGAGGGCCGGGGTTTGATTGTTGTGTTCATATAGGAGGTTGTGGCCAAGTACTGCACCAGGGTGGCCGATCCTGCTCTGGTGAGAGAGTGCGCTACCCGTTCTGGTCACTGGGATCAGGCCGCACTCCAGGCCTGTTTGTGCAATTTTCTCAACACACGGTTTCTTTGTATTTTCCGGTGGAGAATTTTCGCAAACTACTAGCTCAACATAACTTTCCTGTTTTATGTATACAGGAGGCAGGCGTAAGAGATGATTTTCGTCTTTCAAACTATGTTATATATAAATCATCGCGCATTGCTGGAAGTAGCAGAGCGATGTTATGCGTGAGAAAGGACCTGCCGTCTTATTTAATACAGTCGAGCGATTTAAATATACCGGAGTTCGTAGACTGCAAGATATCTTTTAGAAACACAAGCGTCACAGTGATCAGTCTTTATCTACAATGTGCTAGCAAAATATCAGTAGATAGCTTGCTGAATGTGTTTGGTATCGCAAACTCACATGTGCGAGTTTGTGGGGACTTCAACGCACATAACGTCATCTAGGGCAGTGAATATAACAATTCCCGTGGACGCATTATAGAGTCTGCCGCAGAAAAAAGTAATCTGGTCGTGTTAAATGACAGCTCTCCAACGTTCTTGCGGGGGTTTCGTTACTCAAGCTGTATAGATGTTACGCTCTGCTCACAAGACCTTCTTGATATCGTTGAATGGTGAACGGACATATAAACGCACGGTAGTGATCATTTTCCTATCCTGGTAAAACATCGCCTCATACGGAATAAGGGGACTCGGCGCTGCTCAAAATATACTAATTGGCAAAGTTTTCGTCACAATTTAAGTAACTCTTTGGGCGAAAACCCGAGCTTTCAAAGTTTTGCAAATCTCTTACGAGATTTGCACAAAGCAAGTCATTGTTCCAAATGAATACGCTGCAGTCGACGGGGAGCATGAATGTCTAAGAGCAATTAGAAGACGCGCAGAACGGGCTTACCGCCGCAGTGGAATGCTGCATGACTACAAGATGGCACAGAAAATTTGGTCAACTTCGCGCAGACACAAAAATTAGGTACGAGAAGGGGGCGAGAATACTGCGCGTCGTTGTCTCCGTTTACTCCAGTTCCCAGAATATGGTCAGTTGTCCGATCTTTTAGTGGTCCAGTTACCCAGAGCCATCCCTTCCGAGCGCTTGCCGTAGCTCGAAGCACTCCGGAAACATCTGTTGCTGACGAATTCTGTCAACTTATATCCAGACCAGGAATTCCGTTTACTTGCCTACAATTTACAAGTTCGACAATACTAGCAGAACAGAAAGTTCGTGCGTGCTTTATGTCACAACATCGTCAACTTGACTGTGAGTTTAGCCTAATAAATTGAAATGTGCTCTTTCGTCATGCCGTAAAAAGACAACCACAGGCCCAGATGGTGTCACGTATATGATGTTAAAGAACCTAGGCCCAGTAGGAAGAATGGCTCTCTTGGAGATATTTAATGATATCTGGATAAGAGAGACTCTTCCGGATTCATGGAAATTAGCTGGGGTAGTTCCAGTGCTAAAACCAGGAAAGACTCCACTTTGTCTTGCCTCCTACCGACCCGTCAGTCTCACAAGCTGTTTTTCCAAACTAATTGAGAAGATGATAGACCACCGACTGCAGTGGTGGTGTAAACACACAAATGTGTTTTCCAATTACATGACCGGTTTTCGACAAAATAGGTGTACAATGGATTCAGTATTAGACATTGCCACATGCGTCGAACATGAACGTAGTTGCGGAAATGTGACAGTAGCAGTATTTTTAGACATTCAAAGAGCATTCGACATTGTAAGTCACATACACATCCTTGCTGGCATGTTAGAGCTTGGCCTACACGGTCGATCACTGCGATGGGTATCAAATTTCTTGAAAGGCAGAAAAATATTTATGGAAACAATCGAAGGAGACAGTACTTATCACGGCATCACGCAGGGCGTTCCGCAGGGCAATCTTCTCAGTCCGTTTTTATTCAACCTTGTCATGGCAGCCTTGCCACTAAAACTCCCGTCTGGTCTACAGTATTCGCTGTACGCAGATGACACCTGCATATAGGCCTCTGGATCTCATATACAAGACATTCAAAGAACGCTGCAAGACGGTGCTTGATAGTATCGACACATTTTTAAAAGAAAGAGGCATGAGTCTTTCATACGCAAAGACAGCCGTACTTTCTTTCACTAGACGACAGCTGAATAATTTCCAACTTACGCTTAATGGGCAAACTTTGAGGTTTGTGAAAGAGCATAAATTTCTTGCAGGTATTCTGGACCGCCAGCTAAAATGAGCTTCACACATCCGCGCAAATGAAAAGCAGACAAATGCAGTAATAAACGTACTTCGGTGACTCGCTGGCACAACGTGGGGGGGATCAGTCTCTTCACTATTACAGGTTCATAACGCACTCATAAAACAAAAAATTGCTTACTCGGCACCTATTCTCCATGGTTTATCGCAAACTTCCGAGGAACGTCTTCAACGTTTACTGGCAAGAGGGCTGCGAGTGTGTCTTGGGGTTCCGCAGGCTACCTCGAGTTCTTCAGTAATTGCTGAAGCTCGTAACCCACCATTTCCAGTCATACGAACGGTTGAAACATGCCGACATACTTATCGCATCTTAACCCAATACGAGAAGCATCCATTAAACCTCGCGCTTACCGAAAGAAACAAAAGCAAAATTCACGATGTTGTATGAGAACATAAAGCATTATTACTAAGATTTGAATTATGCAAAGTGGATGTTTGTTACCCTCCCTGGATGTTAACATGTCCTAAAATAGAAATATCGGTTGACGGGATTATATCTAAGACAGACATGTTCATAGTAGCCGCACAACAACTGACACTCTTCCAAATTTACTCCTTATACCCCCAGTACATCCACGTGTATACAGATGGTTCGTGTCATAAAAATTGCTCGACTTCAGCATTCGTCATTCCACATTTAGCGCTAGAGCAAACATTCAAATTATCCCGAGAGACATCTTCCACCGTAGCAGAACTGTTTGCAATCCTGTGTGCTTTGCGTTCCATAACATCAGAAAAACATTCGCAAATATGGGTTATCTTTAGCGATTCGCAAGCCGCTCTCACATTACTACAGAGCAATAAGAAAATTTCTTGAACACTTTGCTATTGTATGAGACACTCAAAGAACTTACAAAAGCAAGCTCAATGAACCACGTAATTGCATTCCAATGGATATCTGGGCACTGCAATATTCCTGGTAATACTGCAGCGGACGCAGCTGCGAATCGGGCGCAAAATAACGTGGAGACAACCAATCTTCCTCTATTGCGTAGTGAAGTCCGTCTGCTCCTGAGACAGCTTTCTTGTCGCCTCAGCAAGACTAGCTGGTTTGATCAGCAAACTAAAAACTCGGAGTTATACTTTATAGACCAATGTATAAACTTATCAATGCCGGGAAATCTAAGAGACAGCAGAAAATTTGAAACATTGGTACACCGCCAGCGTCTTGGTACTGCATTTACGAAACACTTCTTGTACAGGATAAAACATGTCTCTAGTCCGCAGTGTTCTTGTGGTCATCCAGACGAAGATGTGCATCATCTTCTTGTCGAGTACACGAAATACGATACACAAAGAACGGTACTGCAAGCTAATTTGTTTATATTAGACACAAGACCATTCACTCTAAAAAAGATTCTTGGCCCATGGCCAACTGCGGGCCTTCAAAAAAGAGCGTTTCTTGCTCTGAAAAAGTTTTTTGAGGACACCAACATTTTGGGAAAATATTAGGTATCAGATGATCCGAATACGCTAAATGAGTAACACAAACGTTGTTCGTGGTTCATAATTGGTTTATGTGGTGATCGCAACTTTTACGCAATATGTATAATTCTGTTCTGTACTTGCAGTGCATTACATGTGTTGTGTGTTTTGGCTGTTCAAAACATCTGACTTTATATAAGCGTACGTGGACTGAACTAATGCACAGAGCTTTGCGACTGATGGGCTGTATATTTTTCTTTCAACCAGTGTTCTACTAAGTGCTATATTTCGTGTCGCTATTCTCCCTTTGTACGCAAATTTGGTTCCTTTGCCAAGTGACAAGGAGTAGCAGGTGCCACCATAAAGGCGCCAACCTCTCCTAATATTCATTTTAACAAAAAAAATGCTCAGACAATGGTCACACCGACCAAGCCCGACTGACTTTAGTAATGCATTGTCCCAGACAAGCGTTTCTTAAGTTTATTGCATTTTCAGTGGATGGTATATTTTTTTTCCATTGCCATAATTTGGTGAAGGCCCGTTTTGATTTTCGCACCGCCCTTGTTCATGTGCTGCACAAATTTACTCTCCCCCACCTTTCTCTCCCCCCTCAACCTCTCTCTCCCATCTATCTATCTATCTATCTATCTATCTATCTATCTATCTATCTATCTATCTATCTATCTATCTATCTATCTATCTATCTATCTATCTATCTATCTATCTATCTATCTATCTATCTATCTATCTATCTATCTATCTATCTATCTATCTATCTATCGCACGCGCACACACACACACACACACACACACACACACACACACACACACACACACACACACACACACACACACGCACACGCACACGCACACGCACACACGCACACACGCACACGCACACGCACACGCACACGCACACGCACACGCACGCACACAAAGACGAGATGAAAAACATTTTGGGAGCGTCGTTAATCGCTGTCTCACTTCAATGCTCCGCTAACTGCGTACATCCACGATGTGAAAATCATTAATTGTGAAGGGAGACAAGACAAATGACGCGACATGATTATTAGTCATTTGGCCAGGGTATTGCCACCCTCAACTAAACACAACACGAAGATATGCGTCTGGTAGCCTCATTCAACTGATACAGGATGCAAAACGAAAGTTAACAGGTTTTGCTGACACGTCTCTTCAAGTTAGCACAAGACTGTCACCAGAGAATGGTGGCTGTGCCTGCAGGCCAAGAGAGAGAAAAACAAAGAGAAAGGAAAAAGAGAAGGCAGGGACGTTAACCAGGGAGGCGTGTACTTGGCTCTCCTACGTCATGAGAGACTGGAAAACGGAAATAGAGAGAAGAGGGAAATGGAAACAGCGAATCTGTACACGTGCGCGGACAGCACCGCGCAGACAAAGGTGCTCGCACAAGTCAATCTTTTTCGAAAAGCACAAAAGTGCTTTCTCTGCTTCGTGAGCGGACGATCGTCTAGTCACGTCAGTGCGTTGAACATTGATTGTCTTTGTGCGTACGAATCGAGGACAGTGGCACAATCGATCGTTGATGTTCTCCTCACAGCCGCAGTGATCACATGCAGGAGTGCCAGCTATTCCAATTATTTCTGAATAGGATTTCGTGAAAGCAACTCCCAACCACAAACGACGCGGAAGGGACAACTCGCGTCCGTGCAATGCAGGCGGATGTCTGAGTTGTAGCGAAAAGTTTAGTTTTTAGAATGTAGTGCGCCTTATACTCATGGTATTCCATTGGGCTCAATAGAGATTGCGTGCCAAGAGGTGAAGCTGCCTCGCAGCGCCTATCCTATCCAGCCGCTTACGCTCCACTCAAAATTTGACGTGCAGAGGTGCTGCAGGGAACTACGTAGATTTCGCATTTGATAAGCGCGTCTTCTTGGGACGCAAGCGACGTGCAATCAACTCGGGAGTGGGGGTGGGCCATAAACGTTCATCTAAAACCCTCTGTTATTGCATACCTTTGTTGAAGTTAGCAGTGGATTCTCTGTAACAGGGTAGCCACAGTCGGTTACAGAAAGAGAACAAAAAGCCCAGATCGCCTTCCCACCATCTTTCTAGATGGAAGTTTCCTACAAACCCAACACCGTGCTGGTGGCAGTAGTCACCAAAAACATGCTTTCCGGTGGTACCGGCATGCGAAACTAGTACTCTCCACAGGCGATGCGGGCTCTTTCTTAAGCTACCATGGAGATGTGCATACATTTCTGAAAGTTTATGAAATGGCGATATTGCAGTGAGCTGTCCAAAAAAAGTAAGTAAAATAATAAAAATACCAGAAACATACCTCTCACTCTGCGATGAAGAAGAGAAAATAGCGTGAAAAATAAATAGGTGTAAGGAAGGTAAATTAAAAGAAAAGCCTTTGGTATCGGCTGAAGACCACGGCATACTGAACTAGGGTCGCCGCCCAACTGGGACGATTCTACCGTCGGCTCAGTTTTGTAAATAAACTTTGTTCCTCCTCTTCATTTAGTGTGACCCGTTGTGGCAAAAACTGGTCGAATTTGTGATGTTCCAAGAGCAGCGCGAGGTAATCCAAGGCGAAGAAACTGCAGGATTCAAGTTGGCCCTGAGTGCTGGTAGGGCCTCCAGCTTCTGTCGTGACGACATCATAGCCAGTGTTGAGTGGGAAGACCATTAGCTCAAAAGTTCGTCCTCCTTAGACATGATGATAGAGCTGGCGATATGCGACGCAAAGTCTCCATGAAACTCAATACCTGTCGCTACAAATATTCAAGGGCAGAAAAGGAAAGGTGAGCCAATATCATGAATAGCTGAGGGGGACAGAAAAGTAGGTGTGAGCAGAGAGGTCATTCAAGCGGTAGAAAAACGAGGCCTGCATAATTGAGTCCGAGCAAATCTCGTACCTGCCGAATCACGCGAATAGAAAAAAAAAAGAAGTCAAGCGTGGAAAAAGCGTGGGAAAAGGTTCAGTACAATAGAATATAGGGAGTTTGCATCAAATTCGGGAGCTGAGTTTTTGCAAAAGCAGATTTGTTGACGGGCATCAAAAGTGACGGAACCCTAGCCATAAACATTTTGGCTGTAACAGCAGAGCGTTCTAGCGGTCGTGAGCAGGCGACCGACGCCTGAATTTAGCTTTTCGTGAGCATGTCTAATCACAGAAGCCACGAGATGTCATGAGGCTGGAAAAGGTGATTCTTCATGCCTAACATGCGTGTGCACCAGTGAAGTTGTCTTGCTCGAAAGCTTCTTTTTTTTTTCTTTTTCAAGTGCATGCGAGCTTCAAATTCCGACGGCCTTTATAAATTGTCTTTGTATGCACAAGAAATAATCGTATTCTTAAGACTGCATTAATTTTAATGTAGCTGTTATTCATAGTTTGACTAGTCCGCTTTTATTATTTTTCACAACAACTTATCTCCTATGTTTGTCCAAATATTTCCGCAATCAGGGTTTTCAAACCGTAGTCACGCACGCACAAGAAAAAGAAAGAAAGAAGAAAAAGAAAGGACGTGCTACAGTGAAGATATAAAGATGTGCGTGCAGCGTACAACGTGATAGTCCGAAAGATGTCTAGTTCGCTGGTTTAACGCCCCTCTGCCATTCTCGTAATTGGTCCAACATAGGTAATTGGTCCAGCTCGGTAATTGGTCCAACATAGCGATTTATACATTGCTCCTTGGGTCGTCACAGAAACTTCGAGTTGCATCTACATCAGCCGGGGAGTGGATTATGGTGCGCAGCGACCTCCGTTGCCACAAATGAGAGAGGAGCAGGCAAACTGAATTAACTAGTCTCCGTATTTTTCCGGTTGGGTTGTTGCGCATACGGGGGTTGCGCGAGCGGTACATACGGACTCTTTGCAGAGACAGAAGAATCGATGAAGCCGGTGCGGGAGGGAGAGATGGACAGCCAGAGGTCACAAAAACCTGCATGCGAATGGAATAAATAACGAGTTTTAGATTAGGGGACGCAAAGCGGCTTGCGCACGCAAGAACTAGGGGCGACGGTACTACGCATGCGCAGACCCATGTGCCGACCCAGACGTAAGGGTCTGCGCATGCGCAGTACCGTCGCCTCTAGTTCTTGCGTGCGCACGCCGCTTTGCGTCCCCAAATCTAAAACTCTCTAATGGTGACCTTCGCGTCAGGCACATGGGGAAGTGGGGGGGAGGGGGGAGTGGTGACGCGCCGATGTTACCATGTCCATTAGTTACCATGCTACCGATGTTACCGAGTTACTGGTTACCGATGTTACCAGGTTACATTAGCGGTGCTGCAGACGCACTACCTGTCTATCGTAGACGTGGCTGACATGCGGCTCCAGTTCTACGCAGACCAACGTGAACGCGAGCGAACGTGGAGGCCTTGTACTCGCGGAATGCTGACACCTCGTGGAATACTGTAGCGGGAAGCAGGTGCTATACCAGTCACCTAGCACTACAAGAGGAACCAAAATTGTTTAAACATGTAAAGAGAACGGTAAATGAAAGGAAAATAAATTATAAGAGGACGTGCACTGCAGATGAAATGTTGGCGCTGCATCAGATGCGCATTGTGTCCCGCATGCCGAATGTTTCATGGCCGTGTTGCTACAATATATTTTTTTCGAAAGTTACGATTGTCATAGACCTCAGCAATATATCCAATATTTTAAATTCCCTGTTCCTCTGATATGCTTCCTGGACGCTGGGAGCGTCTGTGCTTTCTTCGTCGCTGTGAGGATGGGAAAATGGCGGAGAAAGATGGATTGTAGCAAAACTTAATACTCCGCACATGAGGGGGAAAAAAAGCTGCGTTTTACTGTTTGCGCTCCTCAAATCGTGTAGCTAAACTGTGCCACAGATTCTCTCACCATTGTCAACTGTACGCTATTCATTTTCGGGGATTGTAAAATAACCGCAGAACCCATTAGCAACCACGAATTCATAAATGACATTCGCAAATGTGCGTATAAACGTCCTACTGGAGTAATGTGATCTGTGCTAGACCGAATGAGTGCTGCGGGGAGTGCGTGTAATTTAAAAATTGAACATTTGGAAGCGTGGGGCAATGCCATTTGAGCTCATTCGAGCGTGGTCTGAATGCCGTAGCCTTTTGACAATTCTACGGTTTGTCACGGACATAGCAGTGAGTATGTGCAGCAGGCTTGTTGCTGTCCTAATGCCAAAGTTCGTTCATACCGTGTGCCTCAGCTAACATTAGACAAGCTGTTCGACGGAAAAAGAGATTGAAGAAACACTGTGCAAGATTCAATTATAAAATTCACGGTGTTTGGTCGTCAGAGGTCTGCCAACCGTACACCGTAGGTCTTATAATTCTATCTTGCATCGTATTTTTCTTGATAGTTTTTCTTCGTTGAACAGTTTGGCTAACATTATCAAGGATGCTCTATATACAGAATACTAGGTCAGGGAAGGTAACGTTGTTAGTTCCCCACCATTTTTCGCTGATTTTTCAATGCGGCGAACATTCAGCAGCGCTAATCCCCCGAATGAAACATATACTTATCAAATGCGAAAGTACGGATAAAACCTACAACCAGTCACAGTGAAAGAGAGAGAGAGAGTAAACTTTATTCTGAGCAGTCTGCGCCCTAGATAGGCGGCCTACTTATTCCAGATAGCCGCCGGCTATGGCCATCTCCCGTAACCGTTCGACGAGGCTGCGCTGTATTTTCGGGTCCGGGTCTGATAGCTTGGCCTCCCACTGCTCTTCGGTTAGTGCTAGGGCGTCTACAAGGCATTTATTCCGACGCATCCTTATACCATATGGCACAGGGTGTCTGGCATTACAGTACGTGCAGAAGCATTAATGCTGAGTAGGTGAGATACGGTGCAATAGGATACCATGGACGTGCCTGTTGGTTTGTAATTTCCTGAGGCTTATTGCCTCTTCCCTAGTTAGGTTGGGGTGAGGTGGCTGTCAAGCTCTTTCATATAGCCTGTAGTGTTGCAGAATATCGCTGTGATTTTTTGGGACTTCATCCTGTCTCCTTGGCGCTTACTGTTGAGAAAGCCCGGTGAAGATGAGCTCGGATGGAGGCGTCGGCTGCCCCATTCCCCAGCAGGGGCTCGTGCCCCGGAGTCCAAACGATGTATATTTCTGGTAGATTCTTCTTTGCCGTTTCCGTGAGGATTTGTAGGACCTTGCCAGGAGATTCTCCCTTTCTGGAAATTCCGGCAAGCTGCTTGTGAATCCGCGAGTATTATTGCTCCCTCCCCACAGGTTGAGATGGCCAAGGCTATTGCTGTTTCTTCTGCTGTATCTATTTTTCGTGTTAGGATGCCAGCTGCCGTTCTCTCTTTACCCTTGCTGTCGGCGACGCTGATCGCATGGGCAGTAGTTGCTGTATATTTCGCTGAATCGGTGTATCGTGTGTCCGGATTTCGGCCATAGGTTTTCCAGTCTCTATTCTGGCATTTCTTCTTCCTTCATGGTGAGTTGGATGCATATTTCTTGGAATGGGGGCTACAGAGATGTACTGCCAAATTGCCTCTGGGATTGTCCTTTTCTCATCGCGCAGTTGCATAGCTTTATATTCTAATTTTCTGAGTGTCTGCCTTCCTTTTTCAGTAAGTTTGAGACATTCGAGTTGGTTAACTTTGTGTGCCTCGACTAGCTCTTTCTAGGTGTTGTGGAGACCTAAGTGGAGTAGTCGTGTGGAGGAGCATTCGAAGATTCCAGTGAGAATCTTGAAGGCCTTCCGGATGAGTGTGTTCTGTTTTTTTCTTTCTGTATTCTTTAAGTGCAGGTAAAAGGGGTGCCGTAGATGATTATGCTGATGATGAGAGCTTGAATAATTCTGACTACACCTTTTTCTTTCAAGCCGTATCTTTTGTTTGCTAGCCGTCGTACCAAATGTGCTACCTACGTGACGATTTCTTGCAGTTAAGGTAGGGTGGCGGCCCCCTATTCGTCCTTGTGTACCTGTAGGTCGAAGATTCTGAGCCACTCTCCTTTGTTGATATGCACTTCATTAAGACACAGTTCTGGTTCTGGTATTTCACCTTCTGGCGGTCTTTCCCTGGTTCTCGCTGTTATCGTGAGAAACTCCTACTTTCCCGGTGCGCACGCAAGCCCGCAAGTTTTGAGGTAGTTTTTTGTACGGACCACCGCTTGTTTTAGTGCATCCTGTTGATTTCCAGAGAATCCGCCTGTTCAGATGGGGATGTCACGTGCATAGGGGGCGTCTCTTTCGCCTGTATGCTGTTCAGTATATAATTTGGTAGTTTAATAATGGCTATGTCAAAAAGGCGTGGCGAGATAAGTGGACGTGGACACACACTGTGGAGAAAGAACTTACCCGTTACCTGCAAAACTTCCCGACAAGCAGCACAGCGACAGTGGCCCATGGAAGCTTGAAATCGGACAAGTTTGAGATGGCGAACAAACCAACTCCACAGGGTCACAGTGAATTAAAAGAAAATACAAGAAGAACACAACAAAAGAAAAGAACATAAATAATTTGAACCTAGACCAACCAGATTCACAGAACAGAGGTACCGCGCGTTATGAGGAATTTGGCTGGCATTGCAGTCTACAGTGGTTTTCGCTTTGTGGAGTGAGACAGGCGTGCTATGGGGCACTATAACTTAAGCTTATTCCAATATGGGCTGGCCCATTACCATCACTGACTCTCCGCGATTCATCAAATAAAAAAAAAAAAAAGCTGACCGTGCTCACTTAGTTTTTCTGTCACGTGACGTCACAAAAGCGCGCGCACTCCCCATCTCAAGATAGCATGTACATGCTAATTATGCACGAATAGGCCGAACAACACAAGAAAAAAAAAACGTTTCTTTCTGATTCTACCTTACCGTCGTCCCCATTTGCTTTGCATGATTGGTGAAAATGTTTTTCAGCGACGTCTATACTTCGCCTGTTTGTCGCGCTACGTCAGAAAACTGCAACTCATCACGTCAAAGTGACGTATACAGAATAAAGATGCATTAATGTGCCAAACGAAGTGGAACATTTTTTTTTTTGAATAGCCGTAGATTGCCCCCTTTCCGAAAGGAATAGAAGATTGCTGGCCACCACTCGCTCTGGCTGCTTGGTGCTGTCGACTAAAATACACCTCATTGCGTACAATTATAAAAAAAAAAAAAAAAATGTGGGGCAGCATAACGTTGTCGAGTCCTTTGAGACGGTGCTACTTCGCTTTGCCAAATTTCCTTAAGCATACATTTTCGCGGCATCTTTCACGCCGCATTGCACGCCGCCGCAATCGTCGGTAAGCGACCACAAATTATAGATAAGGGGAAGAGGCACAATCCGAGATGCCGGATCCAATGTACTCTCTCGGTTAGCTACTTTCACTGCACTAGCTCGGCCCTATCGAAACCATCTCCTCTCCTTCATGCTTTTCGCGTCTCGTCAGCCAAATTGATAAAGAAAAGCTGTCACAGCAGGCTATTTGCTTTGAAACCAAACAAATCACCACCTATAAATGAACAGAGCATTTGATTGGGTGGTGTGAGGATTGGGAGGTCAATCCCACCGCTCGTAACCCGTTGTCAAGATTGGAGTCGGTCATGAATTAGATGGTAGCTGGCCCATGCCGTCGTCCAACTTATCCACGCTGAGGACGTTGTTGAAGGGAAGGACTGCTTCTCATCGAGAGCGAGGAATATAGGTTTATATACAGTATCTACATAAGGACGTTGCAGTTCATCAGTCTAGCATGACTGCGAGAGAAGGTACACTGAGCAGCCGCACAACAGCGGTTTATTAACACGCGGTCCTCCCTCGATCCCTATGTGAGGGAAACGTTCGACCACTAGACGAGCCGCCTCTCTGCCGGAGGGACACACACACACTCACACACACACTTCCACACAGGTTCACGGCCCCCACCGACGTCAGATGGTCTTCGAAGAGCTCGGGGTTTACGTCAGGAAAGGCGCATTTTATTCCCCGAGCTGACCCCCGCAGCGCGGCCGCCGGTGCTCCATTGTCTTGCGTCTTGAAAGGCGCGTGGGAAGGGGCCTTCGAAGACGTTCCCTCGGCAACTCCCCCGCTCGCGGCAGACCAGGTCGGCGGTGGCGTGTTCAGTCATAAAGCCTGGTTCGTCGAACTCATCTCGTCAATCCCACGACGCAGAGTGGCGGACGTGGCGCATTGTATTGCGGACACAGTAGACTTAGTGACGCCGTGTGGCTAGAAGGTTGCGGTGGCGTTCCACGAAAAGTTGACGCCACTGTCGCAACTGGCTGGCAAAACTTGCACCTCAGCGGGCCGTTCCTAACAGTGGTTAGCACAACTTTGACAGTCACGACCTGGGCTTTCGTCGGCGGTTACTTATATTTGACGTCTGAAGATTGGAATAAAATTAAAATCGAATAAATTTAGGTTATACACTCTTAAGCAAAATTACACCCTTTTGACCATATTTTGTGCGCCTGCCCGCAGTACAGTCCACAGAGGGCATGCCTTCGCCACGAACTTGACCAATTTGACGACAAACCGCTATCTGAAAAAAGAATTCTACAACATCGAAAGGACCTACCGTCACAGAAAACGGCCGTGCAAGCGCTATTGTGCTTTTTGCGATATACCGGCTTGTGTGAACGACTTTAGCTGGAACGCCTTTTGTGTGTGTGTGTGTCCATGTGTGCATGTTTCTTTTTTTCCCCTTTTTTTAGCGTTTTCCTCTCTGTCATCTTTCTAACCCCTATCCCCCATCCCCAGTGTAAAGTAGCAAACCGGAGACTCATATCTGGTTAACCCCCTGCCTTTCCTCTTCATTCTATCTCTCTCTCTCTCTCTCTACACCCTTTTGCCACACAACGATAATCGTCATCTGTCTTGTCCGCATTTCCTTTCTTTAACGCGGCGAGCCCGGTGCTTCCCAGTAACGAACGGCATGCGCGTTATCAGCATGACATAGCATTCCAGACAGGAAAGTAGCGGGCGCAGCGTTTTCAAGAAAGGAAAGGCAAGCAAGGCAGATGACGATTATCGTTCACTCTAAAAAAAAAAGTTTGCACCCTTTGGAGTGTATCTCTGTCACACAACAATAATCGTCATCTGCCTTGATGCGTTTCCTTTCTTGAAAACGCCGCGCCCGCTACTTTCCTGTCGGGAATGCTATGTCATGCTGATAACGTGCACGCCGTTCGTTACTGGAAAGTACCGGGCTCGCAGCGTTAAAGAAAGAAAATGCATAAAGGCAGATGACGATTATTGTTGCGTGGCAGATATACACCCCAAAGGGTGCAAACCTTTTTAGAGTGTTGTGTGGCAGAGATACACTCCAAAAGGTGCAGCTTCGCCTAAGAGTGTAGCAACCCGGTGTGCATACTCACCGTGAGTGCAGAAGCCAGAGTCAATCGCACACACTCTGTACACTGCACCAAACTCATCCAGCCCGAAGTGTTTCTCAGAGTACGTGTTAGCACCCGATAATTATACCGTGCGCTTCCGCCTGCACGCTCTCTCATAACATGCCTATGGACGCCTCCAAGCTTGGCGTTTATGAGCAAGTGTGCATTCATTTTATTTAATACATTTTCGTGTTCCAAGCGGTTCGCTGTTCATCCCCACTGCTCTGCTTCGTGTTTTCAAGCAAAATGTTCACCTCGCTTGCCTTCACTCGAAAAGGCTTCACATCGCGCTTACGAGTTGGCATGAGCTCGCTTTCTAATCCACCCTTTGCAGCGCATTGAAAAGGTTCTGGCATTTGGGGCGCTATAATTAAAGCTATTCCAAACAGTTTCCATTCCAATTCTGCAATCAGCTGTCCAGGGTTTAGTAAAAGATATTGCCCCCCCCCTTCCTTTAGACTATCTGTAACTTGACGTCATGAAAACGGCGAAAACTTCCCACTTGGTATGACGTGTGGTTACGATCGGCCAGCGGGGGTAGTGACCGCCTAGCCTCTCCTAGCAGGTTGCGACGAATCGCTTCGTGAAGCCAACAATGCGTCTCCCTCGGACAGACTACCGGCGCCACAAATCCAGACACGTTTTGTGGCTTGGCGGTTGTTAGCTGGTTCGCTGTCGCCTTCACGGAGCAATTGGAGCAAGCAAACTCCTGGATAAGAGTGTTCTTCGGCGTTCTCCGGTCATCATTATCGTTTGGAAGACGCGGGGGCTAACTGCGGAGTCAGCTCAGAAACCAAGACATGCCTGCATGAGTCAAGCGTAGCAGCCCCTGTCTGCTAGGCCCCACTCAGTTCCGTGTGTTCTGTGAAACAAAAGTGCCTCGCACTCAAAACAAAACACCCTCGTATTCAAAGGTGGGTCCTTCGACGTTGTTTGTTAAAACGTTTATTAAGATAACCAGAAAACGTTTCCGCCCCCAGGAAGGGGATCCATCAGAGGGGGGGCAGGGACGGAGGAGGAGGTCAGTTCAGATATTATCGACCATTTTTTATTCTTGTAGAAATCGAATTAATGGCTGGAATATTAGGCGCCGGCTATCGGGGGGACCAATGGGATGGCGCCAGGCGTCCAAATACCTCAGAGTAGGCGGGGGGATGGCTGTCGCTCTTCTACGGTGCTCGGCAAGAGCCAAGCAGCCCCACAGTATATGTTGCCGATCCAGCAGCTGGTTCCCTGGATAGGAACGCAAGTGGCTGATTCCTACGTCTGGAGGCGCATTCTGACGCGGCCCGCTGGTGTCACTGCTGTCTCCGTGACGATGCGTCGCAGGCGTGTGGCTTCAGAAACTTCCCCGGCAGAGGCGTAGGATATTCTGGGAGGATGCCCCTTCAACGACTTTGAATGTTCCGTTTGGACGAAGGTTGGAGAGCAGGGAGGACAAGGGGGGGGGGGGGGGGGAGGGTTGAGCAGCCGCTTTCGGCTGCTGTGTGTCCTTCGTTTCAGTCATGCTAAACTGATGAAATTTAACGTTCTCCACCCTTCATGCAGGTATTGTAAATAAACCCCGTACGCCTCGTTCTCGATGAGAACAAGTTCCTCCCTTCATCGACGTCCTTAGCGTGGATGAGTCGGACGACGGCATGGACCAACTACCCCTTATTACATGCCCGATCCCAACTCTTACAGCGTACGCCCTGATTATACAAGATTAGACCTAACAAAACAAAAATAATTATTTCTGATTCGACGTTTTCTTTTTCACCGTTAAGCCACTGATATTGGTCAAGAGCTTTTTTTGGGGGGCTACGCCCACTTTGCCTATCTACCACGCGACGTCACAAAACCGCGAAAACTCACATGTCACAGCGATGCGTATGCGGTAAAGATGCATTAATATACTGAACAAAACATTTTTTTCTGAATAGCCGGAGACTTCTCCGTTCCAAAAGGAACAGAAAATGGCTACCAACCTATCGCTGTGGCAGTGGCTACTCGGAGCTGCCGTGGATCATGGATTTATTTCCGCATAATAATTTTCTTTTTGCTTGGCAGAATAACGTTATCGAGCCGTTTCGGCACGTATACGGGATCGCTCGGCTAACTCTTCTTCGCTGAAGATGCCTATTAGTGGAATTCTTAAACTCCCGATGCATACCGCTTCGAGTTTTTACCAGCAACTGCCAGCTAAGTAAGGAGAACCGGACCAATCACAGGCGCCGACAACAACCTCCTATTCGTTTACATTTATCTACTTCCGCGCGCTGACTGTGCCTCACCGAACTCTGTTGAATTCGGCATGCTCTTGACCTCTTATGAGGCCATTAGACGAGAAAAACCGTTCAATGCAGGCAATGCTATTTTGAAAGAAAACAAAAGTGACGACATATAATGACGAAGAGTGTTTGATTGGGCTCTCCAAACAACGCAGCGTGTTACCACCCGATGCTTGCGTCAGTGGTTTCGTAAATTTGGCGTCAAAAGATTGAAGTAAAGAAATATTGAAATAGTTTAACGTTATAGCGCCCCTACTCGACGTTTCTTCTGAGACTCTGTCCCCTCCGACTTAGCCTGCACTTCGGATCCATTTTGTTTGTAGTTGAGTTCAGTTGAGCCAGCATCACCCTCCGCTCAGGGCCGCCATGGTTTGGACTATATCTGGGATCGGAAGATCGTTCAACACAGTAGGCAGCAGCTAGAACCCGCAAAGTAAGGGTAGAAGTGTAAAAGCAAACAAAAAAAGTTGTTTTAAAATTTTGAGGAATCATCGGGTGACGATTCTCCATACCTCAAGCGATAGCTGAGTGTGGTGAAGCTGCCGAGATGTCCTGTTTTGTGTAATGCGTACACATGTGTGGACGAAACAGAGTGACGACTGCGACATGATGGCGATGGAATAACAAAGACGGAATGATGATTGCTGCACGACAATGACAGATTGATGAAGACGACAGGTTGACGACGACTTCATAATTACGAGGGCGGACGGATGGACTGCATAACAAAGACGCAATGAAAACGACAGAATTTGATAACGGTGACGACCACGGAGTGATGACGACGGCATGACCACAAATAAAAAAGAAGATGACAAAATTAGGATGGCGGCGAGGCGGCAATGGCGCGACGACATTGGCATGCTTGAGCGAGAGCTCACGTCTCCACTAACGTACACCACTCGGCGCCCCGGGCCACTTCTGCTTGCAACACCTCCGGTACCAATTTGCACATTTCGGGGTCCAGCCCACTGTGCAAGACAGCGGCCAGCAGCCATCACTCGGGAATTGTGGTGAATAGACAAAGAAAGCTTTGATTTAATAATTGCCCCACGTAGCCCAATGGAGTTGTGATCAATTTTTATTGCACGAAGAGATGATTGGTTTTATAGACGTTTATAGGTTGCACCTGGTCCGCGCTAACAGACTCCCTATGGCGTGCGTTATCTCGGAAGTGTTTTTAGTGATAGCAGCAGTAAACATAAGCTCGAATGGCAATAATATGTGACAGTATAAGAGAAAGAGCAAATTGACTATAACACCAAAATCGACAGCATGACGTCGGGATAATCTATACTCGGGCAAAGTACATGCCCACAGATGTGATCGGCAGAACAGACTAAGGCCTGCCTGCCACTTCGAATGACTGTACACGTATCGTAGGAAACATGTAAATGATCAAATTGTATGTGTGATAAATTAACAACGAGAGCAATGCGGAAGGCTGCTTTTGGGTTTGTTCAGGCGTGCTGCCAACACACAAACGCACGCACGCACACACACACGCACACATGCATACCCGTGCATGCGTGCACGCACGCACGTACATGAACCCATGCATACACAAACGCATGCGCATCAATGCACAAATGCATGTGCGCTCCCAGAACTGTTTATGCCTCGTGAGAGTTTGCACTCGAAGCTTCAGCCCAAATGCAGATCCTTTAACGCACCCTAACTCTAACTACCGGAGCCACAGCCTTTCTATTCCGAGAGCGCGTATTTTCGCAGTGCTATAGCTTACCCAGGCTTTATATTTCTAAACAAACGGGAAACATGCTGGAGTGAAATTGAAACTGGCAGAGTTTCTGGATATGTCAGGCTTGAATTCACTGAGACTAACGAAGCCTTTGGAAAAAAAAAAACGATGTTAAGTAAAGGAATGGCATCGATTTCGGAGAACGCAGTACTGTCAAGCCAACTACATCTAGCTTGATTCCTAAAATTGCCGCGAATGTTCAAAATAAGCTTGGAAGAGAGTGGAAGACGGAGGAAACATCTGTGGAACCGTGGGCTTCCGAACAAATAGAGCAAAAGAAAAAAAAAGGGTGAGAAAGTAAGAATGAGATGGGAAGAAAGGCGGATGTATCATTCGGCGGGTGATGGTATCGACCACGCAGATCTCTCGGTGTGCGTGGGAAAGCGAAGTCGCCGTTTTTAGGACGGGTGCATTCGCGCGAGCTCTCTCTCGATCGCTCGTTTCGCGCTAAAACATCGCGAGCGCGCGCGCGACGCTCTGCTCCAGCGCTGAGTAGCGGTGTGGAGGGGTTGGTGTGGGCGAGGGCCGCGAGGTGGGGGGGGGGGGGGGTGCGAAGGAGAAGGGGGAGATGGCCCGGGTTCTGTTCGGCGGCGGCGAAGTTTCTGGTGGCGCCGCTCGTGGCGTTGCTGCCGCTACCGCCTCGGGACACGTGGTCGTCGTCGTCCGGGCCCCGGAGTCTTCATCGAGTCGAGGGCCCGGGTCGAACCCACGAGAGCAAGCTGCTCGAACGGCCCACTGCGCGAGCGCTCCTCACGCCGCTCCGGCCCCGTGGAGCGCCGGCTCGCCCCGTCTTGCCGGCGGTGCTCGTGCCACTGTTTTCGTCGCCTCCGTCGCTGAAGAGGATCCGAACCGTCCTAGGTGTCCGCGCTGACAGATGTTTACTAGCGGCGTCGGCGTGAGTCCAGGATGATCTGCTTTCGCTGTTCGCGCTGGCGACGGCGACATCGAGTTCGGTGACCGGCCCTTGGGCGCCGTCAAGCTTGCATCGTCGCGAGGCCGTGTGACTTTCTATCCGAGTGCGCACTACTGTGGTAGTTCTTTTGGACGTTGTATCACATAACGGACGTCCGGACTAGTTTCCAATTGGTGCCGTTTGTGTAGGCTGCACCGCATTTTGTAATGAGTACATTGCTTCTGAAGTACCCGTTCTCGACAAAATGCTGGTGACCCATTGGTCTCCACTGTGTTGTCGTGGGAATCCGGGGTCCTCTGAAGATTGGCGTCGTCTAGAAACGCACTGCTAAAGACGGGTGTTGTTGGAAAGAAAGCGACTTTTTTATGTGGCTCTGCTAAGCTTTGTCGGCAGAGACCACCTGGAGCGGTAATTTGAGAGACGCTGAACTGCATCTGTTCTTCAGCAAGACTTCCTAAACTAAACAGTAGCTTAGCTGCCGACATCTTTTCATGCCTTGCCGTTGTTAAACGTAGACGTAGCCGTGCGCCACACGTCGTCATAGCGGTCGCGCGTGTGTGTGTTGTGTGTGTGTGCGTTCGTGACTCCTGAACTACTGAAGTAGAAAAAAAAAAGGGACAAGTAGGATATGAAGCCCTTTCAAGAAAATCCGGCGGCTCAAGTAGGATATCTGGCGTGCGCCTGCCTGTCCGTTTAGGCGCCTTGCTCTGTGTCTCAAAAACGTGAACGCAAAACTGTTGAGACGGGGACCCGCGGGAACAGGCTCGAGAAGATGGAAGAGTAGGAAGCTGAGATCGGTCAGATGAGATCGGCCACGAAGTAGACCGGAGTGTCGGCTCGCTTCACGAGTGGATTTTGCTGAACAAGATTGTAGGATCTCGTGAAAAAAAAAATTGTGCTACTATCGGTCCTTCTGCATTGGTAGACAAGCCATGGCGGAGGAGAGGAGAAGGCAGCCTGCTACAAGCCTTCTGCTGGCGATAACTATTCTCCTCACAGGTGAGTACGCTGAAAGAAACCCCGACATAAATATATATGTATATAGCCGCGTCGCTAGGTAAATAAAATAAAAAGCTTTTGCAGCATTCGCATGTACAATCCCGTATGATCCCGTATAATCAAAGGATCATATGAGATAAAGTGGTTGGGATGCTCAATTCTATAGTCTATGACATATGGGACTATTCGATGCAAAGATCATCGTGCGTTGGGGCTGTTTAGGAGCATACAAGGTTAAAATTGTTGGGTTGCTCTTTCATTCAAGCCACCATGATAACGTCAAAGTTTCATGTTAGATTATACGGGTTACGATGACAAATCTTGTAGCCTACGATATACGGGATTATTAGACGTGCTTACGGAAATGGCGTTATAGCCTGTAGGTTACCATCATCGAGCCCCCCCCCCCCCTCCCCCTCGTAATGGAAAATATGCTTGAAAGGTCTGCTGGTCTCGGCCCTTCTGAATTTGCTTTCTTCACGGTTTCCACAAAGTGAGGACCTTAGTTAGGGATCGGAAGACGTACGGGCGATTTACTTAGTATACGACGATTCCGTTCGTTGGTAAGTCCGGTTACGGTCTTCCTTGTGGGCGAAATTTTAATCTTGCATAAAAAAAATAAGAATACAGGGCCAATACTAGCAAAACTATTCGTTTGAAAGTGCTCTTTGCCATTGGCGGGTCTTCATCGCTAATAATGTGACCGGCATCAGGATGGAATGAAATTCGCTCTCACGGTAAATTATAGTGTAAGAGGTAAGAGGGTTTTCTGAATACCGGCCCAGCTCTGTAGGACTACGATTTCGCGGGAAACAAGAGAAGAAAAAAAAAGGGGAGGGGGGGTGGAGAGGTAAATGAACAAACTGCATTCCCGTTGGCGGTTGTGTCTGTGTATGAAATTTCTTTTGTTTGAATGATTTCCTTCCCGCACGGATCATTTGGAACGATGTATCAAAAGCACTGAATCACCCAAGCCTTCCCGTAGAACGAACTACTGCAAGGTTTATGATTTCATTGAGTTGCCATATTACACGAGCTATGTTGCACACATGAATCGCTGTGATTAATGAGGAAAGAATTAAGCACAATTCTCGTGGTAAGAAGTGTACAGTAATGATATTGTAGTGTAACGCGAAATGACTGGTTGTTTGAGGTACCGAGAAACGTTCCTCAGGAGCTGTTATTAAGATGTTCAGGAAAACAGGATTTCATTGCTTCCAAGTAAATATTTGTTTAATCTCCTTATCTGCATAGGCTGTTTCAGTGTTAAAGTCATTATGGCATGACGTTTTCCACGGACCAGGTTCACTATTTGAAATTGCGATAACGCAGTGAACCCGCGCATGTATGCAAATTCAGGCCCTATTTCGAAACACGGGCTGAATTTTTTAACATTGAAAATTTCGAATAACCGAAATTAGAAAGTTAAAAACTTACAAAGTTTTTAGCGCTTTATGGTGACATAAGGCCCGCGCCATCTTCATGCGAAAGAGCACGAACCGCGTTTTCTTTCAAGTACGTCTACACGGGCACAAGTGGTAAATGAAAGGCCGCGGTATTAAGAACTCATGTGGCTCCGAGGTAAATTTTACGCATTTAGGTCTGAATTAACCAACAATCCAGTCGGATAATGCTCCCGCTGCAAGATATTATTTATTTATTTATTTATTTATTTATTTATTTATTTATTTATTTATTTATTTATTAACAATACTTTCAGGGACCGATGACACTGGAGAAAAGAGAAAAGAGTGGGAAAAGTAAAGAAAAAGACGTGCAGCTAGCAATAGCAATAAAAAAAAATTTACAAGGCCTGTTACAAATTTGAACTGTTCGATATTGGTTACGGAGCAGTTGTGGCTGGAAGATGGTTCCATGCAACGCTAGTTCTAGTTACAAAATAATCATTACACAAATTTGTGGGACAAAATTGTAATCCCAATTTGTAACAACAATCGGCTCTCTGATATTCGCAAGGGGTGTTAAAGAAAGGGTTCTTCAAAGTGTTGTTGTAATGGCAGATTCAATGAAAAAAAAATCATGCAAGAGTATTTGCGGTGGTGGGAAAGGTGAGGCATGTTCAAGGTTTTCTTCATTGACGTGACACTGGAACGACGTGAAAATTTTGATAATCTATATCTTTAATGTTGACACTGTGGAGCATGCGTTCCGGTTAGTGACAATTCGCAATAGCAGAAAACGCGTTCGACAAGGCATCGCGTAGAGGAGCTCACGAGAAGCTCCTCTTAACGCCGGCACATTGATGCATACTGCAACGTCGTATTCCTATTATAGTACAGGATAGGTTCTTGAAAGGTCGAAATGGAGAAGAATGAATCAAAACTGTAACGGCCACATTCACAGTTAACGCAGATCAGCAAACTACTGGTATGAATATGTGTGTAAATGTCTCAGATAAAAAAAAAGTAAATGGTAATTGCGTCATTGATACAGAATATCGTTCTTTACTGGGCATAAATGACAAGCCGCTCAGCACTGACCCCAATCCTGATCCACTGTTTGACCCGAAGACCAACAATTCACATGAGTGCCACCTGATCGTAAAGGTTTTGCTCATGAGACAGTTGCTGTGCAAAATATACTCCCGCTATTGAAATAGGAAAACTAGCGCGTGAGTCTGCAACTCCTTAGGAAATTTCATTATCGGAATTTATACGCAACACCCGATGGCTCTCAGTAAAATATTTAAAGAATGATGCGCTTTCTGCCTCACAAACAGTAGCAAAACGGTCTGATCGGTTTGTTCACAAATTACTCCGCGCATTACAAATCTTTTTATGAAATGTTCCTACGAATTTTCGTCTACATATACTCCTGCCGGACGGAGTTGCGAATGCGGCAATGACGACACGTTGCTTACACGATGTCCGTGTCACCTCCCTCGTCCCTCCCCCCTCCCCCCTCATCACCCCCACCTCTCACCTCCCTATCTAACTTTTAGAGCCTGCTCCCACTTAAATATATCTATCTCCGTAATGATGAAGTAGTATTGTTCAGGTCGAACAACAACGTGGCGTATTTGACCCACGTCGTTCTTTTTCTGTTGCCAATATGTTGGTTCTACATTAAAAGAACTGCATCGCAAAGCAGTGAGCGCACTTGAATGCCTCTTTCATTTCAAGCGAGGGGAAAAATTGCGGCATAATGACACAGTACAGTTTGTTATAGTCTTATTCGTGCGTCCGCCTGAAATGTGCTTCCGACAACCGTGGTACTTGGTTCAACGAATTTTTACAGAAAGGTAATTTAGCATCACTTTGGTATATATATATATATATCGGTTTTCATCCTACTATAAAAAAAGGAAGAAGTATTGCAGAGAAAGAAGTTGCATTTCTTTACGATAACGTACGTTCAAAACGGTTTTTTTTTTACTCTAACAAAATTCTGTTTCATCTTTTGTTATTTTAACTACTTAATTATTAAAATAAGCGCCGTGCTAGATCAATGCAACGTGGATTTTAACGTAAGCTTTATATTGTCACAGACAAAGCCACAAGAGACTTCGGTCGACGCTATAGATCTTTCTATATATCGCTGTCCTGGCACCTTCGTCGTTCTCTTCTTCTGGGAGCCACCCAACATGCCTAGCATGTGGCACCGAATCGCACCGAGTGGCTGTCAGCTTTGTCGAGGCCATGGCATTACCCCCCTCCCTAGAAGCATCGTCTGGATGCGGAACATTGATGCACTGGAGATTGCCACGGGGATGCTGTTAAGAGAGACGTAGATGGTGAGAGAGGTGTGGGACTTTGCGTTCAGCGGGAGTGGTATAACTTCAATCTAGAGACGTGAACGACATCGGACAGGCTTGGGCGTCGGGGACGGCGAGCGGTGCCTTCTCCTTCAGGAATCACTTCGTATGTGACGTCGCCGAGTCGTTGAACGATCCGATAAGGTCCAAAGTAGCGGCGCAAAAGTTTCTCCGACCGACCACGCTGGCGGATCGGTGTCCACACCCATACTTTGTCACCGGGTTGATAAGTGACGTCGCGGTGACGAAGATTGTATCGGTCGGCGTCGTTGTGTTGTTGGTAGCGGATACGCATTCGTGCGAGCTGGCGTGCCTCTTCGGCGCATCGAGCGAATTCGGCAGCATCAGTGACAACATTAGAACAGTAGGTGGGTAAGAGCATTGCGTCCAACGTTGTGACAGCTTCCCGGCCGTGCACCAAGCGAAAAGGGGTGAAGCCGGTAGTTTCTTCAGAATCAGAATCAGTTTTATTCATGACAAAATGAGGATAATTACAACATATGTATATACAGAAGGAGGTCCCGTAGTTGGAAACTGAAATGGGACCTCCTGTGCATGATGACTAGAATTAATAATACATACAACAATGGCAATATGAAAAATTTAGGAATAAAGGATTAAGGAGACAGGGCATAAATGAACAGAAAAGCAGCATATCTACGTATTAAACAAAAACAAGGCTTCGACTTAGTCAACGAAAGGTGAAACTACAAAAATACCTAAGAAAAAAGAAAGTAAAATATATACACACACACACACATATATATATATATATATATATATATATATATATATATATATACACACACACACACACATATATATATGCGGGAAGGAAATCAAGAGACAAAGAGAAAGTTCAAAATACAACTTATACTATACTCAAATGGGAAAGTCGGAGGAAGCTAAAAGAAAATGCTTAAGTTCAGTACGAAATCTGTGAGCTTTGAGCAATTTTAAAGGGAATGGTAATGTGTTCCACAGAGATAAAGCTGAAAAGTGTAGTGACTGCTTACCATAGTTGGTGCGAACTAAGGGTAAAATGAAGTTAATATCTTCAGCAAATCTAGTATTATTTGTATTAGTAAGGGATGTCTTCGGTATGATGGTTACTGGAATATCATTGTTTAATGCCCTAAAAATAAATATGGCCAGGTTATATTTCACGAGGTCAGTCACATTCAAAATATTATGTGCATGTAACAGCTGAGTTAATTGCGCTAATACTACGAGGTGAAAATGTTATTAGCCGAATAGCTCGATTCTGAATGACTTGCAACGAAGTTAGGTGACTGATATAAGTGTTTCCCCATGATTCAATGTTATAGTTAATATGAGAATGAACAAAAGCATAATAAAGCGACATGAGAGTAGAAAATGATAAATATGGTCGTGCTTTGATTAAATTGCGTATCCCGTATGCCATTTTCTTATTAACATTAGCAATGTGAAGGTGAAATTTGAGATGGCGGTCGAATTCCACACCTAAATAGGTGCAATGATCAACTGCATTGATTAGGTGATTGTTGATTGAAATAGACTGAAGGAGCTTAGGTGATCGCTGATGTGAGGCAAAAACGACAAAATTGGTCTTATTATGGTTATCTGTAGTTTGTTAAGTTCACACCTTGAACGGCAATATTATATGCAAACGTAACATATGGGAGAACGTCGTCCCAGTTTTTGTGGTCGACGTCAACATACATGGAAATCATATCAGCGATCGTTTTGTTTAGTCTTTCTGTGAGCCCATTCGTCTGGGGATGGTAAGCAGTGGCTTTGCGGTGAACGGTACCACTGAGAAGCATGATATCTTCTGTGAGCTGCGCTGTAAATGCTGTGCCCCGGTCGGTTATAACCACTCTTGGAGCACCGTGGCGGAGTACGATACCATGTACAAAGAAGGTCGCAATATCATTTGCACTGCCTCGTGGGAGAGCTCGGGTTTCAATGTAACGTGTAAGGTAGTCTGTGGCAACAGCAATCCAACGGTTACCAGCCCTCGACGTGGGGAATGGTCCAAGCAAATCTATGCCAACCTGCTGAAAAGGGATCCGCGGAGAATGCACGGGATGGAGAAGACCAGCGGGACGCACGGGTGGTGTCTTGCGTCTCTGGCAGTCGCGGCATGTCTTCACGTATTGCTTTACGTCACGGCGAAGGTTAGGCCAGAAGTACTTTTGGCGTATGCGTGAAAACGTTCGTGCGAATCCCAAGTGGCCCGAAGATGGATCGTCGTGAGAGGCCCGCAGGATGTCGTCACGTAGTGAAGAAGGCACTACAAGTAGGCAGGCGGTTGCGGTGAGTGAGTGAGTGAAATAACTTTATTTCGGTCCAGAGAAGACGCAGGGAAGACACCGCGCCACCCGGCTAGTCCCACGTAGGGACCGCCAAGCCGAGCTTGACGGCCCGATCGCCGGCACTCTGGACGGCCAGGGTTTGGTCGTTGAGTTCGGGGCTGCCCAAGAGCGCAGCCCACCTATCCTCGCTGAAGGAGGAGCCGATGGCTTCACACTCCCACAACACATGGTCCAATGTTATCCTCAGTCCACAGGCAGAGCAGTCCGCACTGGGATACCTTTCAGGGTATATGGCATGAATAACCGCGACGTTAGGGTACGAACGGGCTTGTAGAAGTCGAAGGGTAACCGCCCGCGCCCTGCATAAGGCGGGGTGCGGGAGGGGGAATACCCGTCTTGACAGATAGTAGTGTGTGGTGATTTCATTAAACGTAAGCAAGGGTTTCCCGCGGTGCTGGGGTACTGCTGAGGCAGCGCGGTCAGTGAGTCCTCGCGCGGCCTCGTGTGCGCCCTCGTTAGGGTTAGAGGGAGAACCCTCAATCGACCCCAAGTGAGCGAGAAACCAAATGAGAGAATGCGGAGAGATACTTTTGGCGCTTTGGAGAATGCGGAGGGCCTGGGGGGAGACCATACCGGTTTGGTAGGCCTTAATGGCTGCCTTTGAATCACTATATATTGCCACTCTGCGACCATCGAGCACAGCCAGCGCGATTGCAACCTGTTCGGCTACCACGGGCCTCGAAGTGCGTACCGTAGCGCAGCAAGTGAGCCTTGAATTGGAGTCTACGATGGAGACGGCGAATGCCTCTTGTTGGACATATGCCGCGGCATCCACGAAGCTTGCTTCAATGTGGTTATTGCGGACATGCTCGAGTAGAGCTGTACCCCTGGCCCGACGTCTGCCGACGTTGTTTGCGGGGTGCATATTGCGGGGAAGGGGCGCGATGTGCAGGTGAGACCTGATGTCGCTGGGAATCCGCACGGCGTCGGGGCACTGGTCGACAGGATTGAGGCCCATCTCGCCGAGTAACTTGCGGCCCGTCGGGGTGCCGGATAGCCTGAGCAGCTGTGAGTGTTCTTGTGCCTCGATAATTTCTTCGAGCGTGTTGTGGACTCCGAGCTTCAACAGGTTTTCGGTTTGGGTGCTTGCAGGTAAGCCGAGGGCGAGCTTAAAGGCCTTTCTGATGAGTGAATTGAGCTTGTTCCTCTCTGCAACATGCCATATATGCATGGCCGCCGAGTATGAAAGGTGGTAGAGAACAAAAGCATCGCGTGAAAACCCAATTTGTAGAGAACGCCATCGCGGAGAAAAAACGAGGATAACTTGCGGATGAACATACGAGGCGGCTCTGGTAGACGGTTCTCAAGGTAGTCGATGAGAGGCCGGAGGTCTGAATCATCGCGCTGTTGCTTGCTGATGTCTGATACTGAGATAATGGACAGAAATGCGTCCTCTTCATCAAACTCGCATGGCGACGGTTGAAGTGGAGCACGTGACAGGCAGTCGGCGTCGGTGTGTTTACGCCCGGACTTGAACACTATCGTCATATCGTATTCTTGCAAGCGAAGACTCCAGCGTGCAAGACGGCCAGATGGATCCTTCAGATTGGCGAGCCAGCACAATGAATGGTGATCTGTCACAACTCGAAACGATCGGCCGTACAAATATGGTCGGAACTTAGCAATTGCCCACACAACGGCCAAGCATTCCTTCTCCGTAGTGGAATAGTTACTTTCAGCTAGAGACAAAGTGCGGCTTGCGTACGCAATGACGCGTTCGGCTCAATCTTGCCACGGTACGAGGACGGCACCTAGGCCAACGTTGCTGGCATCCGTGTGCAACTCGGTGTCACTGTCTTCGTCAAAGTGTCCTAGAACAGGATGAGTGCGCAGACGATTCTGGAGTTCACAGAAGGCCTCTTATTGGTCCTGCTCCCAGACAAACGGAACATTATCCTTAGTCAGCCGCTGCAAGGGTTCGGCTATCCGTGAAAAGTTTGCCACGAAGCGTCGATAATATGCGCAAAGCCCTAGAAAACGGCGGAGTTCGTGTTTGTTCGAAGGTGTTGGAAACGAAGCAACAGCAATGGTTTTGTCGGGGTCTGGTCGAATGCCCTCGTAGCTGACGACATGGCCTAAAAATTTGCGTTCATCATACCCGAAATGGCATTTTTCAGGCTTTAAAGACAGGCCAGCAGTACGAATTGCATCAAGAACTGCTTGTAAGCGCGGGAGGTGCTGCTCAAATGTTTATGAAAACACAACGATATCATCTAAATAGACAAGGCATGACTGCCACTTGAGACCTGATAGAACCGTGTCCATCATGCGCTGAAAAGTAGCAGGCGCAGAGCACAATCCGAAAGGAAGGACCTTGAATCTGTGAAGTCCGTCAGGCGTAATAAATGCGGTTTTCTAACGGTCACGCTCATCAACCTCTATTTGCCAGTAGCCGCTGCGAAGGTCCATCGACGAGAAGTATCGAGCATGTCGAAGGCGGTCCAAAGAGTCGTCGATGCGGGGAGGGGATAAACGTCCTTCTTCGTAACGTTATTAAGCTTGCGATAGTCAACGCAAAAACGCAGTGTGCCGTCTTTCTTTTTCACCAGAACCACAGGCGACGCCCATGGACTGGTGGAGGGCTGTATGATATCGTCAGTAAGCATTTGTTGGACTTGATTTCGGATGGCGTCTTGCTCTTTACGAGAAACACGGTAGGCACGTTGGCGCACGGGTCTTTCATAGGAATTTGTAATAATTCTGTGTTTCGCAATAGGCGTTTGGTTGACTTTCGATGTTCAAGCGAAACAGTCCGCAAAAGACTGTAAAAGGCTTCGAATGCTAGCATGTTGTTCACCTGATAATCTAGAATTCACATCAATATTGCTGTTGGCTGGCACCTCACAGTTAGAATCTCCATCATTGTGTCCTACAGTTAAACAAGCGAGAAAGTCACTGACTGGCTCCAAATAGGCGATGGCAGTTCGTGGGGCGAAGTGCTGGTATTCACGACTGAAATTAGTCACTAAAATCTGAGCAGTCCGTGACGACAGCTGCAAGATGCCGCGGGCTACGCAAACCTGTCGAGCCAACAAGACTGACAGATTGCCTTCAGCGATTCCGAGATGGGGAGGATCATCGTCTGTTTCTACGGTGATCAACGCACTACTTCGGGGTGGTAAAGTAGCGCATTCACCCGAAACGCGTAACACCGTGGACTGTGGGTGGGAGTCATTTGAATGAGTTGCGTGTTCGCTGGAAAAAGTGACAAGCAACTTGCGAAGGTTTATGATTGCGCCGTACTCCCGAAAAAAGTCCATGCCGACTATGACCTGCCTAGAGCACTCTGCCAGTATAATAAATGAACTGACAAATGTGACCTCACAAATTTGTACCCTCGCAGTGCATTTGCCGATCGGCGTGAGAACATGACCGCCGGCTGTACGGAGCTTAGGTCCTGGCCACGGTGTCGTCACCTTGCGAAGTGCAGTAACAAGCTGTCCGCTCATGACAGAATAATCGGCACCAGTGTCGACAAGAGCAGTTACCGGGTGGTTATCTACAGAAACGAGTATGTCCGCTGAAACATGTTCACGGTTTTCGAAGGAAGGTGTCGAAGGCACGCAGTCGTCGTTGTTGTCTTCGTTATCGTCATCGTCGTCGTCGACGCCGTAGTCGGGGTGTCGCAGCGGAGGATCTTTCGAAGTGCGTTGGACAGCGGCCCCACCCCCGGAGGTCGCTGTTCTTAGTTTCCCCGACTTGGGCTTGTGGGCCGGTTGCCCACGGAAGCGGAGAACGTAGTGTAGCGGCTAGGTGACGCCAATCGTCGAGGAGGTGGTGATCGTGACTGGCGCCTCTGTGGAGACGGAGATCGGTTCGTTGGCAGGGACTGTTCAACCGGTGGGAACTGCGCGTATGGCGACGAAGGTTGACTGGCCAGATATTGCTGGATTTCTCGCGGGCTCTCTCCCTCACGTGGGCGACGAGCGCCAGGGTGATAGCCCTGGAGTCCTATTCTTCGGTAGTAGCAGGCACGGTACAAGTGGCCCGCTTCGCCACAGTGGAAGCAGAGTGGCTGATAGTCAGGTGTGCGCCACACGTCTGACTTTCGCGTATTGACTCTGGGGCTCGTGGACCCGTACATATTTGTACGTGAAGCTTGGCCCTGGAGGTGGCACAGCGGTTCTTCAGAAGAAGGCGGGTTACGATGGTTGCCGGGTTGCGCAGGTAGCCTCACTGCTTGCGCATAAGTCAGTAGGGGGTGGCTTCAGGTCTGATTTGCACGAATGGCTGTGCCGCCTGGCGGACTTTTTCACGGACGATATCTGTGAGGGATGGTACGGTCGGTTGAAATCGCACTCCCTGTAGTCGATCGAGCTCCTCACGCACGACACTACGTACAAGCTCTCGAAGCGCATCGGTGTCATAGGGCAACGAGAGAGAAGATGCTGATCCCAGGCTGATTTGGCGATCGTAGACCAAGGAGCGTTGCAGAAGGGCTCGCTCCATTGTTGTCGCCTCACTGACGAACTCAGCTACTGTAGCTGGAGGCCTTCGCATCAGACCAGCAAACAGCTGTTCTCTTACTGCACGCATCAGCAGGCGTACTTTCTTCGCTTCTGTCATGCCAGGGTCAGCACGCTTAAAAAGCCGCGACATGCCCTCTACGAACATGGCTACGCTGTCGTTTGGCCTTTGAATCCTATTCTGAAGGGCTTGCTCTGCTCGCTCTTTTCTTGCGGGGCTGCTGTACGTATCGCGTATCTGCCGTTGAAATTCTTGCCAGGTGGTGATGGATGGCTCGTGGTTAGCGAACCATGTTCGGGCAGAGTCCTCTAGGGCGAAGTAAACGTTCCTTAACTTTTTCTGCTCGTCCCAATAATTGACGTCTGCCACACGATCGAAGTCATCGAGCCAGTCTTCCACGTCCTCAAAAGGCTCACCATGGAACGGCCGCGGCCAGCGTGAGGTGTGGAGAACCAGCGACGCAGGAGGCTGTCCCGTACCATATGTCTCCTGTGTCTGGCTTGCGGTTGTGGTGGACATCCTCGGCAGATCTTGCGGGCCGTATTCCGGAGGCAGTCCTTGAAGCCGTCGGCTTTTGCGTAGGTTGTCCGCTTCCAGTTCCTGGGGGTCAGAGTACATAGACGCGTACCCCGCACCTCCACCAGTTTGTCACAGACAAAGCCACAAGAGACTTCGGTCGACGCTATAGATCTTTCTATATATCGCTGTCCTGGCACCTTCGTCGTTCTCTTCTTCTGGGAGCCACCCAACATGCCTAGCATGTGGCACCGAATCGCACCGAGTGGCTGTCAGCTGTGTCGAGGCCGTGGCAATATACAGGGTGTCCCACGTAGCGTTAGCCAGACTTTAGAAATATGCAAATGGCCACGTAGCTGGACAAAACCAAGGAATAATGTTGTTTGCCGTCGCTTGAATATACTCAGACTATTTCTTTTATTTCGCCTAATTACATAATTAGTCCTAATTAATTCTACAACTTCTCAAATTTTATATTTAGACGAAAAATGTTGGTGAGAAAATTGTACAGCAACATGAAAAACTCTCGATACAGCTTTCTGTTGCTCGATATGTGCTCCATAAAAGTTTTTTTCCGAGCGTGAAAAAAGCGCCTTGAGCGGCCAGAAAAAAGTGCCTCGAGCGACCAGTCGTGCTGCCGCTTCGTCTAATTTATCTAGTTATAATATTTGAGATGTTGAAAAAAGTTAAGTAAGACTAATTATGTAAATAGGCGGAACGAAAAAAATAAATATCTGAGTATCTCCAAAGGACGGCAAACAACATTACCTTTGTTCTATTTAGCTAAGGGCCACTTGCATATTCTTAAAGTTTTGCTTAAGGTTATCTGGGACTCCCCGTATATTACACACTCCTCCTTCATCAAGGGCTAAAACTCCGTGAGAAATTAATGGTTGCACATGAAACAGCATTTCTTAACCGTGAACGCCAGAATGGGTAAAGCGTTTTTAATGCGGCAGTTGCTTACGTTGCCCTACTGTCATTAACCGTGCGAAGAATGTATTTTATTTCCAGGTAGGCTTAATGGACACTGCCAAACCTAACCAGGTTACGGAATTATAAATGGCTTCCGCATTTTCGGACTAGCAGGGGGAAAAGCGAGGAATATAGCAAATATTTATGACCACAAAAGAGTCGGCGTGTTAGAGAGAGTGAGAAAGAGAGAGGAGAGCAAGGAGAAGAAAGGCCAGATCGACCAGATGAGCGTCCGCGAGACCTCCTGTGCGTTAGAAAATTCGCTGAAGCATAGCATTCCGTTTCAAGAACAATGCGTACGTTTTTATAATACCTTTGGAAAGGCCCAATAATAGTACTTCATCCTTAATTTACTCCGAGGCAGCCTGAACTATGCTTTTCAATCCATCTTCGAAGCACGCTTAGTGCCGGGATGCATTCGTGTTACTGCGTTCATGTGTTGCCGCATGTGCGTTCGACAAAGAGTAGAATTGCACTCTGCTGCAACGGTGAGGTAGTGCACGCAGACTGGGCAGTGAAGCATGCACGCGCGTAGCTATGGTAAACGGTGTGCCTCAAAGCAATCGTCCATTTCTTTTTACTGCTATGCAGTAACGAAGCGCCGCGTGCAGTTTTTCTGTGCACTTGTGATACACAGTGGCTGCTGAATGACGATAGAGTCGATAACGACTGTTGGAAAGAAGAGGATGCCAACGCAGAATTGGTAATGGACTAGGAATATGAGTTGCGAATCTGGTAAGGTATATATTGACGAACTGCAGTATAACGGAATGGTTAGTGCGTATATATTTGTAGTAGCAGAAGAGTGCGCAAAAATTGCAGCACACTAGAAGGTAAACAGGGAATGGACGACTGTCGTGCCCGTCTCGTGTGCGTCCGTGGTGTGCCTATCACTCAATGTCCTTTGTTCTTGTGCGTGGTTTCATTATTCCCACTGGCTATTCTATTCCAATTAAAATTTGTCTTCGATTAGAATGTGTAGGCGCAGTAGGTGGGCAATATAAACGGAACTCACTCAGACTCACTCACAAAATATATATGTGTTTTTTTTTTTTTTTGCTTAGGGTTCATACGCCGAACTGCGAATCACGAAAATTCTACTCAGCCGGTCTCACCCGCGGACTCAGAGTCGCCAAAAATTTTACTCAGCCGAACTCACTTGGACTCAGACTCACCAAGATCTCGGACTAAGCCTGGTTCACTCGTACTTAGACTCACCAGAATCAGACTCGGGCATGCCCTCTCAGACTCACTGACTTACACTGACTCGACATCTTTCGGATTCACGTCATTTCGTATGCACTCATACTAACGGAATTTGATTTGATTCGAACATCACTGGCTTATAACTCACGCGAATTACGAGCTCACGGTAAGGATCACTGATAGAGAGCAAAATCAGAGCTCTCGTAAAGTGACGATCACACTCACGTTTACAAGCCTGCACTGCCCTGCACCCACAATGCGCCCACTTCTGCTCACACTCGCGCGTACTCGTCCACGCTGAGAAGGACGTCCATTCACACTCACCAGCAGCGTTTACTGGTAATCAAACGAGGCTGTCAAACCGAAAAATGAATGCCGGTACAGTTTGGGTTCAACGTGCTCTGATTTGTTTACGGTTCAGTTTCGGTTCGTAAAAAATAAAGAGGTATAGCGATTCGCGAACTGGTTTGGCATAGTCCACTTTATCGAGCCTCACGGCGAGAGGTTGCCCTGCACTATCGACTTGTGCGCATGGTTCAAGGGATAATTTTGTGAAGAGGAGGCAGAAATTGCACACGGAAGAATGCAATCGGCGCTTTTCACGAATGTGAATTAATAAGTTTAGCATTGTACAGCCACGGCAGGCTTGCACGCAAAGACAGTCATCTTAGCTTAGCAGGCACTGGCGCCGCTATAGATCTAGAGTGTGCGGTACATGATGCGGCGCCTCGACGCGTCCATGGCCACGTGTCTGGCTTTAGCGTCATTTTAGCGTCATTCTGAACATTTAAAGAGTATGCGGTTTCTTCGCAGATGTAACGGTAGGACTAATCATGATACAAATGGCAAACAGGCGCAGATCTGCACCTAACACGGTCAGTGCACAACCGTGTAATCGACGTTTGCTCTCAGTCGAGCTAACTCAACGATCAAACTAGGCACTAGGCGTCTGTCACGCTCGCTGCTCGCGATGCCGCCGGTGCCTGGAGGGTCTGTTGCGTCTGACCCTCCTCAGCAGGGTGAAGGCGAAAGCTATGCTTGCACCACGCTCAATGCTTCGCGCTCCCCGTGACTGGCTCCCTACATTGTTTTTTTTTTTACACTCCCTTCATCTTGCCGCGGAGGCTCGAAGAGTGGACACAGTTTCAGGCAGTGAGAACGGGGAGGGGGAAGAGGCGGAAGCGGGCGCCATATATTTAGACTTTACGCATGCGCCTGTGGAGCGTGCGCAAAGCGTGTATGTGTGTATGCGTGTGTGTATTTGAAGAAATGGAGAATTGCAGTGACCTTGAGAATGCAGCGTAGGTCCGAGAGTGCGGCCGCGCGGTTCAGTGCTTGGTGAGTTTTTTTTTTTTGTTTTTTATTGCGAAAGCAATACTACTCGCACTTTCGGCCCATCGGTGGTCGTGGCGCCTCCTTACACAGCTGTGCGCCACGTGACCGTGTGACGTCAGGCCAGACCGAGAGACGGGGCCCCAGCTCGCGGCATCGATGGTGGAGGCGAAGCCTTGCGCGCCGCTGCTGCGGCGCTACCGAGAGAGGGCGCTCGCTGGTGTGACGTCACGCTAGGAGGATAAATGGGGCTACAGCTCGGCTCCTCGCAGTGGTCGGCGCGCTGCCTTGCGCTATGTCGGATGATGTATAGCCATAAGTTTAACAAAGGGCAACCATGTCCACACCATCAGCCGAACCAAGGCGCAGCCAAGGGTATTGCTTTCGGAATCTTCCAGGCTTAACCAAGCTAAGGCTTCAGCCAATTTTTTTTTCTCGGTACAGTCATTCGAAGTATGGTGCGCGACGCTTGGATAATCGTTTCCCACGGCCGCCATAGCCACGATAATAGCAGCAGCGTTTTTTTCTTCTTTTAGTTGACCCTATAGGCCGGCAAAATAATCATAACTCTCTCAGATTCCCTCACGAAATTTATTTTTGGTTAAGGCTAAGTCGGACTCAGACTCACTAAAATTCTGCTTAGCTTGTTTCACTCAGACTCAAACTCAAGGGGCTGTACGAATTTGAATGAGTCGACCCATGAGTGAGTTTGCCAACCAACGCTGGGTGCTAACTCACTGAAGCGAAAACTTGGAAACATTAGAAATAAATTCAAATACCTCGGTTATTGTTTCTATGTTTAGATGCCTAAAGTCGCCAAAATGAAAAGCAAACTGCAGGCTTTCGTCTGCCACCAGAAGGGACACAAACCTTATATGTTCTTAAGGAAAGAGGGCATACAAGCGTAGCAACTAAGGGCACATTGGAAGAAGGGAAGGAGAAAGGAAAGAAAGGAAAAAAAGAAATATAAATCGACAGGCCACAAGGACTGTTTTTGTTCGATCTGAAAGTCAATTATAAAACGCTAAATTGCCGAAACAACATGACGAAGTGGAATGGGATGGCTTATTTGAGAATAATCGTCGCAGAAAACAGCCTATTGTAAGACCACATTGTTTGTTACCGCAGAGAGAAAAATAATCCCGACAAAATGAAGTATGGGAGGCGCGCTTGGAAATACAGAAGGGCTTTTGCGACGTGCCTGCCTACTCATAGTACATAGCAGAACAAAGAAGATGAAATCCACTGAACAGACTGATCAGCCTGAGTCGCTAATAAAACGACAACGCATTCGGATGCCTCGCCCGTGCTGACGAAAGCAAGAGTAATGTTCCGGTACTATGGACGCACTTTCAAAGCTCTAGTGAGCAACAGCAACGCATTGCGAAAACAGTCCCAGATGCAATTTACTACTCATCAAAAATTCACTGACGAATTCGAGAGAAAATTGGAAGAAAAGAACCGTTCCGCCGTATTTAGACAAAGAGGCAGATGCGATGGAAACGATGTGTGTTGCCTCTTTGTATCATTGCACAACTCTGCCGAGTAGGGAAGCTATTACTTAAGGGTCTCAGCGGCAATCTTTTTTCACGAGTCCCAAGCGGCCGCGGGAGCGCGTGAGTACTTCGTTTTTATTTTTATGATACATAAACTGCCGTGCTCTCGACAGCTTCTTCTTGGAGGCTGCGTGGCTCATACATATATTAGGCCACATTGCGGGTTTATTCTCTCCCAATTTCGCGTTCCTTGTTTCTGTTTTCTAATTTGAATAGAGGAAGTTAGCACCGCAATTGCTGTTTTAGATTTTTGGACAGTCTAGATGGTAAATTTACAGAAGAATGACTTATCACATTACTCCGCTGTATCATCTGTAAGTGGGCATATAAGTACATAAGTATATATACGCACCATATCATACATATACGTACATATATGTACGTAAATACGTATACGCATATACGTACATATGCATTTGTATGATATAAATGTATATCATGTATATTATTTCTCAGTGTATGCACAAGCGAAATAAGAGATAAGGTCGAAGTGCGCACGTTAGAAACACGGAGTAAAATATACAGGAGGGCCGACTCACCGATCGGGAAATGCTATTCGCGCGGCCAACTGTAACGCCCCAGCGATAACAGGCCCCCAGTATTCCCCCGCGGGTTCTCTCCGCGTCCGCCCATCTAATTTTTTCTTCGCCGGTTACCAAGGTACTCTCCTCTTGCTTTTCCTTCCCTGGTTGTGGATGCCAAATATTCGCGGCCTGGAGTGGCCATATCGAGAAACGAGCGTGCCGAGGACCCCTCTCGGCTATCAAGAAAATATTAAGTAGCCGGATTTCGCACTTTCGCTGTTGTCGCCATTTGAGCTGCATATCAAAGCGGCGCGTTCATTGATTGCAACTGTAGCGAGTAGGGATGCGATCTGCCGGTTTCCAATAGTGAAAAAAAAAGTGTTGCGTCACCGCAGTTATCCATCGCTCTTATACTAGCGCAGATCAAGGTGATAACAGTGCGTCGTTTGAACGGAGCTGCAGCAGCATATTGGCTTGCAGGATGCTTGCGGGCATTACGGTGAGACAAGTAGAAAACAATATGAAATGATTCGACCTCCGTGGGTGCCGATCTGCTACAACATTCACGACCATGATTTGAATGGAACTGCATTTCTTGTAAGCAGAGTTACAGCATACAACAAAAGTGTGCTAATGTTTCCTGAGGGCTTGTAGCTGCCCTTACTAACTTTAGGGCACCGCTGCGACTAGTCGCCCAAATAAGCGATGGAGTGTGTGGTAAAGCCAACTAAATGCTTGTATTGTAGCCGGATGTTGGCCAGTGTGCTGTGATGAAATTGCGGGATACTGGCTCGATCATACCAGGACGCAGTCCGAAACATGCCATAAATTGAAGTTAATGAACGCAGACAAGATACGAAAGCGCGCTCAGCGATAATCTGAATGGTCTCTGACGTGAGGCTGTTCGCAGCTTTCGAGATATACTTCTTTCTTTGCAAATGTGGCTCTAGTAAACAAATGCAAACGTTCAATATAGGATTGTTTATTAGTCGCTAAAGGGACATGCACTTCCCGTGGTAATCTTTACGCATTTAAAAGCAATGAAATATCCCGCGTACTTCGGCAGAGGATAGGAGCTGCTCGTCAGCGCACGCACGCACAGCGCCACGCGGGCAACAACGGAAATGCGGGCATCTCTCTGCAAGGAACGAATTAATTGCCAAGCAGAAAGCCCACTATATATGCCTCGCTACACGCGACACCAAGCTTGGGCCGTTGCAGCCGATGCAGCTGTGGGTGCCGGTAAAACGTTTCCGCGCCATCTATGATTTGCACCACAAAGCAGCTGATTCGCAGGGCCACAAGGTGGAACGCTCTTTTGGCGAACCGGCACTCTTGTTTATCGTACTCCGTAGGCAGTACATAGTGAACTCATTGCGCCGGGTACGGAAAAGCACATGAAATGCAGTAAGTTGTTGAAGAAGTGTACAGAAAAGAAAAGAAACAAAGAACATCAGCTGCATTGTCCATCGATAAGAACCGCCAAAGATAAAAAGAAAGTATCTCAAGGTGGACGTGACAGAGTGGCGAAAGACCATATCCACATTAAAGATGTCAAAGGCAAGTGAACCAGCTAAAGAAGCCAATTACACCGCGAAAATAAGATTTTACACAACATAAGCGAAATCATGAGTTTTTCAATGATTTTTTTTAATGAGCTAGTAAGCGCACTTCGTAAGCTAGAGACGGCAGCTTTTATATTTTCTTTTTTCAGTTTGCCACATTTGTAATGGTGCTGTAGCTTCGACTGAAAACCCGCCGTGGTTGCTCAGTGGCTATGGCGTTGGGCTGCTGAGCACGAGGTCGCGGGATCGAATCCCGGCCACGGCGGCCGCATTTCGATGGGGGCGAAATGCGAAAACACCCGTGTACTTAGATTTAGGTGCACGTTAAAGAACCCCAGGTGGTCGAAATTTCCGGAGTCCTCCTCTACGGCGTGCCTCATAATCAGAAAGTGGTTTTGGCACGTAAAACCCAATAATTTTTTTTAAGCTTCGACTGATCGCCCCTAGTTGCTGCGTTCGAAAAACACAGAAAGCCGTAAGGACGTCGTAGGCTACAAAAGCATAGGGAGTACAGATTAAATCACTTTCACTGAAGCAGCAGTGTTCAGACATAAAAGGACGCACTAAAAGGAACTTTTGAAGATGCCGCTTTTGATCCCGCATAACCTACAACGCGTTGAAGGGAAACAACACGAAAAGGAAATGCATTGCAGCGCTGTACATAATGCAATTTATTATACCACATGCGAAGCAACGGAATTGACTTTACGACTGCACTAAAATGCTTGCAAGGCACAGCGCGCGGAGATTCTGAGATGCTCTATTGGTGCCTGATGCAGGCGTTGACTGCACGAATGCTTCAAGTGCCGTTGTACAACGCTAGTTCTCCGACGCGACCTTGTCGGCTTGCACGCATTTGGGACACCGTTGCACCGAAGAGCAAGACTACTATACGCATGCGACGTAACAGGTTCTTCGCGTTATCCTGTCTAGACGGTTTTCCTTTCTTTTTTTCACATTCACGACCGAGTAACAGCAAGAGAGCGCGTGATAACCCATGAAAAAATAAATGTGGTTGAATAGTGGGGAGCGTTACGCAAGTGAACGTCGTGTGTGGTGCATGTCGTACTACCCGCTGCGGCCTTTCTGAATAAAATGATGATTATGATGATGATGATGATGATGATGATGAATCCTCTGCATAAAAGCTTTTTTCAAGAGCCTGCAGTTCTTTTCTTCTTCATCCTGTAAGTCTTACACAGGTTCGTACAGGAGTGGGTACCTAAAGCACAGGCGAAAAATGTCAAGCAAAGCATATCCAAACATATAAAATGGAGGACTTGCCATACACTAACATAGGTAATATTGTTAAACTAACAGCTTTTGAAGAAAATAGTGAGCGAGTTCTTATTTTGGAAAAGTAAAAACAAGACATAAAGAAAAGCATATATACATATACTAACTGATACACACGTGGGTTCACATACATGGGTACATCATGAACAAACGAATTTCCAAAAGGCATTAATAAAAAGGTTAGATCCCCCCCCCCCCAAAAAAAAAAAAAAACAGCTCGGGAGTGACGAATGTTTATCAGCTGCGGTTAGCAATACAATTCTTCATGTTTAGTGGTGAATGCGTCCGTTGATGATAGACCCATGCACATACGTGATGGCTTATTCCAGATTTATATGGCAGATGGAAAAAAAGAATAGTTGAAAGCATCACCGCTTGATAAAGAAGGACCTATGCACTTAGAATGGTTAGTTCTGCTCGAGTGTTGGTAAGGTGGTCTGAGGTAGTCTCTCTTGTTTATAGCTATGTTGTCGTGATAAATGCGATATAAGAATTTCATAGCCGCGATACGTTGACGACTTACTAGGGTTTGCATGGCGACGCGGTTGTGCGGTGCAGTCACGCTATCACTCCGGCAGTACTTGGAATAGACGAAGCGGAGCGCCTTATTTTGAATTGCCTCGAAACGTTTGGTCGCATAAGCTTGATGTGGATTCTTCGAGGGTGGGACGCACAAGAGATTTGTAGCTGGATAACGTAACATTGGGCGGTGCTGTTTCTAGCTTTCTACCAAGAAAACCTAACTGTTTAAACGCCTTCTGGCACGTATATTTAATATGTGTCCCATTTCAGCGTCTATGGTTGAGTGTATAAGCGCGACTGAACGAGGACGTAGAAAGAAACAGATACACAGACACAGAGAATTTTATTTTCGCACGCATCGATAAATATATACCGTACGAGCGCAAACAAACGTAACAGCAAAAAAGAACATTCAGTGATGAATTTCGATAAACCGTACACGTGTGCAAGGCATGGGGGAAGCACGTACTGCAGTGGTCACAAAGACACTCTACCGTGGATTCGAACCAACTAGCCTGCCAAGGTGTTTTAACCCATTTCAGCGTCGTTGTTTTTGTTGCCCCCAAGTATTTAAACGATTCTGTGCGGGAAACAGCTGATCCCATGATGTTGTAGGGCTATTGTAATAGCTTTTTTTTTACGAAATATCGACATACAGGCGGTCTTGCTTAAGTTTATGTCTATGCCCCATTCCTGGCACCAGCTGGCGATACGGGAAAACGAAGAACTTAATTTTACTTGGTCTGCCTCTGTTCGTATTGTCGTGTATATGACGCAGTCATCTGCGAAAAGTCTTAATGTCACTCCCAGCTCAACATCAAGATGCAAATCATTTACATATAATAAATATAATATAGGACCTAATACAGAACCCTGTGGAACCACTGGGAAGATTTCTAAGCATTCGGATTCTGTTTCACTCACCTTTAACGTACTGACTGTGGTTGAAAAGGTATGCGCTTATCAATGATGTAACTTTGTCTCCAATTCCGATGACACAAGTTTGTTAATTGTTTGTTAATTAACTTTCAATGCATTAGCCTGTTGAAATCCTGCGAAACTTCAGTTGATATTGCAACAGCTGGAAGTCGACAGTTAATTACAGCCGCAAAGTCGTGCACAATTTCTAGAAGTTGCATCACCGCAGAAACTCCTTTTCGGAACCCGTATTGTTTGGAGTAGGGTAAGTTGTGTTCGTCCAGGTAGATCATAATTGCTTTGTTAATTATATGTTGCATGTGCTTAGAGCAAGAGCTGGTGAGTGAAATGGGTCTGGACATGTTAACGTTCAACTTGTTACCGCCCTTATGGATAAAGATGACTTTTGCCCTTAGCTGGTCTGTTGATAGGGTAGAGGTTTCCAAAAACACTTTGAATATTTTGTAGATAAAAGGCGTCAGTTTTTGTACGTAGCGCCTTAAAAACATATTGGAAATATTGTCCGGTCCTGGAGACTTCTCGACGTCCATTTTCAGCAGCAAGTTCAAGATTCCGTGTTCAGTGAACACTACTGATGCCATTATTATCCCCGAGGTTGAGACATGTTCATGTTCGATAGGAGCAGTAGAGCGTGTGAAAGCCGACTTAAGCATTTAAGGCGTTCTCTATTACGCGTGCGTTGTCAGTTATTTCGCAGTCATTTTCTAATTGAATAGCATAACTTTCAGACCTAGATAGGGCGCTCCAAAATTTTTGTGGTTGTTGCGTCATGAAAGTTGTCGGCATGGTAGAAAAAAAAACGTGACCGCCCTTCCACTACTGTGGAGTGCAAGCGAAGCTCGGGATCCGCGACTCCTCGTTGTCGTAACGCCTCGGCTTCGCGCTCCCTTGCGGCGAGGTCAGCACATCGACGACGAGCACTTTCTCGAGCGAGTTCTTGGCGGCGTTCATCAAACGCTGCCTTTTCTTAGGGCGAACGCACGACGAGCGGCCCGCTCCCTCTGCCGATCGTTCAACGCAGCCTGCTCTTCGGCAAGACAAACCAAATGCGGTCTCCCCATCTGACTGCCGGGCCTGAACTGGCGGGAAACGGCGGGTACGAGGCAAGCGAACACGTCATCACACCTTTTTCTTCCTCCTCCGGAGAAAGGACATGCCTGTGATTGGCTCGCGCCTTGCGCTGCGTCTACTTCTCCGTGCATATAAAACCCCGCTTTAAAGGTCGCGTATGATGAACCGACAGTGGCTGAATAAGTTAGCGTGGTGGTCTCGCAATCCGGAGGTCGGTTGTTTGAATCCGCAGCCCGACAAGCAATTTTCGCGTGGCTTCGGTTTTTTCGTACGGCAACACCAACACCGGCGCCGACACAAGTGAGGCAGTACAAGCTTCGCTTGAAAAAGTAGTTACGCGCGGACGTTATTACAGCCTTAAGTTGACTGGCAGGTCCGCGTATGTCGTCCGGATTACCTCGGTTTCTGTGCATACGCTATACTTTTCTTATGAATAATGCTACACCTTGTCCACGTTTATTTACGTTTTATTTTAGTTGTGATCAAGTTATTTCTACAGAATGGGATGCCTTCCCCAAATTTCTGCCATAGCTTGTCTACATAATGAATCTTTCCAGACTGAAGCCATCTAGTAGTGTTTCCAATAATCGATGACACCGACGTCATTTTTTACAACCATGTGCTTTCCATGCGTCGATCGTGTAAAATTACCGTTCTTTATTGTTTATTCAATTATTTGTTGTACATGCAGCAAGATGCACGAGCGAGGGGTCACTGAAGACGAGCTTCTGCTTCTTGGCTGTTCTCTTGGAAGTGTTTACTGATTTGCCGCATTAAGAAGACATCTACGAATTTCTAAAGATTGAGACGGTGCTTAAAGAATTCTGGTAAAGTTCGCACACACCGTTCGCCGGCGCAAGTCTTGGGCAGGCGACTGAAAAATCCATATGTGTCCAGTAGCGAGATAGCATGGCGCAACAGAAAGAGATTGGTGCAGGTACTGTGGGCTAGGAGGGTGGGGTACCCGGCTCGGCAGCGTGAGCGGCGTGGTTCGGCCTCCACCGTCAAACATCCACCTGTTAATAAGCAGCTCCAGGCCGGGCGTCCGCATTTACATGGGCAAGGTTCACTCAGACCGATATGCTTGCTGTGCAAGAGCGAAAACAAACAAATGAACGCAAATATTTCTCTAAAAAAGCAAAAATTGAAATAAACTTTGTCGCTTGTAGCCAGGGCGCATATTCTCGAAAAGTTGTTACGCTAGAATTGTTCATAAGAGGTAATCGTAACCAACGCTGATGCGGGAGAGAGAGAGAGAGAGGCAAGGAAAAGACAAGGAGGTTAACCAGAGATGAGCTCCGGTTGGCTACCCTGTAACGGGGGAGGGGCAAAGGGGTGCAAAGGACACACACACACACACACACACACACACACACACACGCACACAGACACACACACACACACACACACACACACACACACACATGCACACGCACGCACGCACGCACGCACACACACACACACACACACACACACACACACACGCACGCACGCACGCACGCACGCACACACACACACACACACACACACACACACACACACACACACACACACACACACACACACACACACACACACACACACACACACACACACACACACACACACACACACACACACGCACACGCACACGCACACACGCGCGCACGCAGTCACGGGCCTGTCACGCAGTCACGGGCCTGTCACGCAGTCTGGGAAGGCGTTCCTAGTGTTACGCAGTGTCGCCCTCCAGTCCTTTATCACACACTGTACAGTTCTACAGTCACGATTTGTCACAATGTCTCGTGTCTTTTAAGTAACGCAGCAGTGCCTTCATAGCGGATCGTGCTGATGTTCGCGTAGGCCAATTTCCAAGAATGTCGTTCTTTGTTATTGGGTGTTTGTCGAGAGGGTCTAGGTTGTCTGAGAGGGCTGCTCTTTGCGGGTTGAAAGGAGGGCACTCACAAAGAAGGTGTGCGATTGTTTTGTTGCACCCGCAGAAGTCACAAAGTGGGCTGTTGGCCATTCCGATAAGAAAGGAGCACGCATTTGAAAATGCTACTCCAAGCCATAGACGGACTAGAAGGGTGCAGTTACGTCAAGGTCGGGGGGATACGGAGTTGTAAATTAGGGTCCAGGATATGAAGGCGTGCACTTCTGAATTCGGGTGAATTCCAGTGAGGTAAGGTTAATTTACGCGCAAGTGCGGAAAGTTCTTTCGCTGCGTCGGCTCTCGAAAGAGGAATGGCAACGCAGTTGACGCCGTTATGGGCAGATCGGGAAGCTGCGTCCGCTCGATCATTGGCATGTATGGCACAGTGACTATGCAAACACTGATTTATTATATCGTGTCCTTCGTCAACTATGTGGTGGACTTCTCTGATCTCTGCGACGAGCTGCTCATGTGATCCATGGCGCAATGCTGAGAATACACTCTGTAAGGCAGCCTTGGAATCACAGAAGACTGACCATGCATGGGGTGGTTCCTCCTGAATGAAATGAAGAGCCGCACGCCGGGCAACCAGTTCAGCAGCTGTCGTTGATGATACATGCGACGTTTTGAGCTGTATTTTGACGGATCTTGCTGGTGTCACCACAACGGCAGCTGAACTTGTAGGTGTCCTAGCTTGTCTTAATGTGGCTTGCTTCGGGGCAAATGATGGCATGTTAGCTTTCTTCGTGGTTCCTGGGATGGTGAGGCGTATTTCAGGTTTGTGCAAGCACCATGAAGATGCGGACGGTCTTGCTGCAGGCATGTAGTTCGATGGCAACGAGGTACGATTGAATAGGACTGATAGTTGTGTGTGGTCTTTCGGCAGGTAAAGCAGCAAGATGGTGAGAGGCTGGCCGGGCAACGTGCCGAATTTTAGCCCTGAGAGCGTCGGTGGCTCAGTATGTTGATATTGGGTGATCTCGAAATATGACAGGCGTTGCCGCTGTAGACGCACACTTCGGAAGACCGAGACACGTCCTTAGGGCTTGAGTTTGTAGTCCCTGAAGTACGTGCAGGTTTGTTTTGCAGGTGTTACCAAGCACAGGGAGGCTGTATCTTTCGAATCATAGGAACAAGGCGTTATAAAGCTGCAGCATTGACCGCACCGACGTGCCCCATGACTTTCCACCAGGAAATTTGACATGAATTATTGTCACTAACCTTCTCCCTGAGGTATTAAACGTGCGGGCTCCATGACAGGTCGCGGGCGATAATTACCCATAAAAAGCGGTGTTTCCGTGCGTTTGCAATTGCTTGCCCATTGACGCTTACAGAGTAAGGCTTCATTGCCTTGCGAGTGAATCTACGCTAACATCATTGTACTTGCGAAAACTGAATTTAGAGCTGTCTTCAGAGTAATGCTGCCTTGTTACATAACGCTGATGCGGAACGCATCATTAGCGAAGGCGGCCGAACGTTGGCGGAGAGCACTTACGAGCGAAAAGCTTTGTGAATTCGGCCCCGCATCCTTACTTTGAGCTTCTCGATTCTTGTGCGCGCGCTTATCCTCATGCAATGAGGTGTCTGTTCTGTGGTGGCCCAAAGTGCACAGTAGGAACGAAATTGCATGGTGAGCTGTCGAACGAGCTCATGATGGCGAAAGAGTGCAGCGGACAACAAGTGCACTCTTTCCAGCATCAGTTGGCGACGCCCGAAAAACTGGGTGTTCTTCGGAACGTTGTTCTCATCCCCAGCCTGCGTAGGGCGAGTGCAGTTGTCCTTGCGCAACCTGCAGTGGGCTTGGTTTGCGTAAGCAAAGCGCGGATCCATTGTCGGTGGTTGTTTACACTGGCTCTTGCAGACTCGAAACGTCTACTGGTATGCGTACTTCCTTTGTGTTGACGTTCAGACGTAATAATTGTTTATTTGTTCTTTAATTGTGGTTAAAGGGATGGTATGATGGTTTCGGTTACGTTAAGTGCCGGCTACCTGAAGGCACGGTTAAGAAACTGAGACTATCTTTCACCCCTTAAACACACGTACTCATACCACAAACAGACAAAACGCGCTAAGTCCAGAAAAAAAGTAAATTCAATAGAAACAAAGAGTAAAGCTAACCAGAAGAAGCGTCTCATATACACCGACGTTAAGCAAAAGAAGTTTATGTCCACCGTTACAATAAAAACACTCCTAAATGCACACACAGGAATCTCACATCTTTTAAGTAGCCCTTGAAGCAAACCGATAGAGTTGGCATGAATCTATAAAGTAAATCGAATTTATTGTGTTTCTATTTCACTGGCTTACATATTTTTCCTGAACGGTGATTGTTATAATCCTCGTATTGCTAAAGAACGTCTGCATATAACTATGCCGTGGCATGCCCGTAATGCGCCTGCATGTGCCAAAATATTGTGTGGCGTATCAAATTCCCTGAAAAGCTCACCGCACTGAAAAAAAAAATTGGGTTGTCATCGACACGGAAAAGACTAATACTTCTTCCAAGCTTCACATTTTTCTGAGTTTCTGAAGGTAATACGGCGAAGGACCACACGCTGGGAATTCCAGCACAATAATTGAAACGTGTGCGATGAGTTCATCAATTCGGCTTTCAATTCAATTCAATTTAGGAACCTGAGAGGCGATCAGACTCTACGCCAGTATACTTGGTCTTTTTCGCGAAGCTGAGCTCGTTTCCCCGCCACGGTGAGAATTTCTCACGATAATAATTTGCCGTAACAGAAGCGCCTGCTTATCGCTTGCGGACGGGCGCAACACAGTCATTTGAACACGGCAAACAACACTGAAAGCCACCGCCTGGTGGCGATAAATCTTTGTACGCAGATACGCAAGTACAGCAATCGGTAGCAACCACATTTCTTTTTTTCGCGCTAAGCTAAGCATAGGACATGGATGACTAGAATTCGCTGGGAGAGGACCTTGTCCTACGAAGGACCCAATATAGTGTAAACTGGTTTGTGACCTTAAGCGTTTCTGCCATCTCTAACTCACAACCTTGCACCCTCACGGGCGTAAGGGCGTAATTCGCAGACCATGTTAGCTCTTCGAAGACTACCAGTTGAACTCTTGCATGTGGTTGCTCAAGGCCGTTGTCTAATTGCAAGTTGGGGAAAAATGAATTATGGGGTTTTACGTGCCAAAACCACAACATGATTATGAGACACGCCATAGTCAGAGACTTCATATTTTTTTTTTACCAACTTTAGGATTCTTTACCGTGCACACAATGCGCGGTATACGGGTGCTTTTGCATTTCGCCCCCTGTGAATCGACTCACATAGGACATGGATGACTAGAATTCGCTGGGAGAGGACCTTGTCTTACAAAGGACCCAATACAGTGTAAACTGGTTTGTGACCTTAAGCGTTTCTGCCATCTCTAACTCACAACCTTGCACCCTCACTGGCGTAAGGGTGTAATTTGCAGACCATGTTAGCAACCTTAAGGCTGTAAATCGGTTTACACTGTATAGAATAATGATGACCATCGTCTCATCATCCTCAAACTATAAGAAGCAAAAATATTATTTTAATAAATTAGCCTGCATCGATAGCCAGCGCAAGCCTGACTTTCGTCGTGCTGCGCTTCCCGTTGACGGTGAGAGTCAAAGTTGCACAAAAGCATAACAAATAATAAAAAAACATCATCACGTTTCGTTTTGAGTCCACAGCTTAAATATTGTGGATGTGCTGCACAATACACAGCTGGTACGTTTGGTTATTCTACATAAAAAACAAAATTAGAGGACGCCATAATATCAGCAATCAGGGACATAAAAAGGGCAATAGATGTGGGTAGATATTAATCTGTTTAAAATTTAACCAGACTTCAAGACGATAATATTTTTAGATAAATTACATGGACCATGGAGTTGATTTTTTTAATTCCTAGAACAGCACCATGAGAGAAAACTGTGGTACTGCTTGAATATGTTCATCAGCCATGTCATGGTGAAAGGAACGATTGTCGGCATAACGCCGAAGTTAAGCATGGGTCTCATTCGACCTTAACAAAGCGGTGAACTGGCGGAATGGCGTGATTAGTGAGACCACCTGCTAACAGTGTAAGTGCTGATGGCTGCGCTCATGCGATTGCTTACAATTGCAATTGTAAGGGAACGAGCGCCTTCAATTCTGACTCTGGAAGCATTCTGAGCACCTCCCCTGCCTGTCGTCACAGCCCATCTTCAAAATCCTCCGATTTCTAGTGTCTCAAGAAATTCTCTTTCCCGCTTTCTCTTCGTGCTTTCTCTTCCCGGGCTGCATATTTCATCGGATGTTTTCATGCTCTCCTCGCCTCTCTAGTTCCCTACGTGTGCTGCTTCTTTCTTTTTCTTTTTTGTCCCCATTCCTCGTGTCGTGCACCATTTGACGGCACTCGATTCGAGTCGTACTCTGGGCTTCCGTTCGATGTCGCCAAATGACAAATTAGCTCCGAGGCACAATTACCATTGCGAAAGCGCCTAACTCTCTTTCTCCTCCTTCTCCGCTAGCCCTGATCCCGCTCGCTAGTGCGCTTACTCGCACGAGTGGGCACGTACATACGTACATACGAAAGTGCGCTCTCATTACATAAACGTCGAGACGGCCTCTGATGTTGCCGCGTTCGCCCCTCTCTCTCCATTTGGAGGAGACGGAGGCCCCGGAACATTATCAGGACATCATTTCGGAGCGGGGGTCATCCAATATCAATTACTCACGTGTTCCTTTTTGACATTCTTTTTTCTTTTCTGTGTTTCGATCTAGTTATGCCTTTTCGCTTTATGCCGCCACGAATTGTAAAGAGGAGCAGTATACCGGAGAAAGATAGCAGCAAGACCGAGATGCTCCGAGTGCTTCGGAACGCGGGAACGAGATCGAGGATCCTTTTCTTGCGTGGTTTGGTAGACCAGAAGCACCGGCAGTGAAGTACGGGAGGAAGGCACACCGTTGCGGTGTAGCATGGTGCGCAGGCCAGCAACGGTAGGCAGCCTGGCCCGCCGCAGAAGGTAAAATCAGGGACGCAATAAACGTCAGCCGGCGCAGGTAGAGACAACAATTAATGGGCGAGTGGGCGTGTTTCTCTTTCTTTCTTCGCTCGGATTTGACGAGGTCGTAAAAAAATAAATCGCGGGAAGATTTTATGGGCTGTCACGATGGTCGTGTCGGCGGCCAGCGCCCGTCTTTATATTTTGTTCCTTTATTTTTTTTCCTTCGCGTTCTTTTCTCCTCTCCTTGAATGCCGCCTCACGTAATCCCTGAATGCGCCGGCTGGAAATATTTTCTTGATGCGACCTGCTCGTTGAGCGGTGGTGAATCGCGTGGCTCCTGTGGCGATAATACGAGCGGTGATTTGGTTTTGTTCGTGATTGTTATCCAGCCTGTGTGCGTTCATTTCTTCTTTCTTTAAATATAAATCGAGCGTCATCTTGGGCGAGACCATACGTAGCTTTGACCATCAGTTAGTGCACAGATGCTTGTTTGCGTGAGCCGAAGGCCCGGTACCGAGCGATAGATCATGACGTATATAAACTTATACCACGTACCGGGCAGAGCCGTTGATGCGAAGCCCGGCAAGTCGCGCTTGCTTGTCGAGGTGATCAATACCCAGTGGCTCGGGGCAGGTGAGCTAATATTTATGGTTCGGCACAGTGCTCCCAGCACATATTCTGCTTCCTTTTTTTTGTTTTTTTATTGCAGGGAACGCTACATTACACGACAGTCGGGGAACGCTAACGTCTGGTTCTTGTTAGTGTGCTCGGGGGGTGCCCTTATGTCGCTTCAAATTTGTTTATCCTTTCTTCTCTCGTTGGGTATTGTTTAACGACTATAGGCGGTGCCAGGAAACATTTGATCAGGCTATGCCATGCCACAGGTAAGCAATGAACGCTGACATCTTCCCGTAAACAAAAGACATATATACCGCAGAAGCACAAGCATATTAACCCCCTCAAGTAATAGCTCTTTATCATAGCCCTTCGAAGTACTAGAAACAAATATATCAATAAATTATTCTACAAAATGATAAACGTGGGAATAGAGAGAGAGAGAGAGAGAGAGAAATAAATATATGTAATATTTAATTATGGGGTTTAACGTGCCAAAACCACTTTCTGATTATGAGGCACGCCGTAGTGGAGGACTCCGGACATTTCGACCACCTGGGGTTCTTTAACGTGCAAAATATATATAAGAGAGGAAAGGTGGGGAGGTTGACCAAACGCGCGTCCGGTTTGATACCCTACGCTAGGGGAGGGGTGTAGCAATGAAAGAGAAAGAGAGAGGACATTGAGAGAGCACAGTTTCATAATAAAGAAAGAGAGAGAGATAAATGAGATACGAACGGTCAGCAAAGCTGCCTCGTATACGAACTCGCGTAAGGTAATGGAACGTCACAAAACTGTAATCCTTTGTTTAACGCCTTATAGCACTGAACACAGGATGCCAGCCAGATTGACTTCTTTCCAATGGGTGTCGAGCGCAAAAGCGGAATTCATGAGCCTTTTAAGGAAAACAAGAATCACAATGGCTGCTGCTGCGAAGCCTTCTGTTGTAGTCAGCGCGCAGCTTGGAAACGTAAATATTTATGAAGAATTATTATTGCCTGAATTTGCAGTTAATAGGTTGCGTTAGAGAACTATACGCCCCGCTTTTCGTTTAATGGTAAAAGGAACAACAAGCCAGATTTTCTGCGAATACGGAACACACAGAGTTAATTTATTACTTGCGAAAGCTGTAAAAACAGAGAGGTTACAAAGGAGGATGGAGGACTAGGAAATATAGACTCTATCAGTATATATATATATATATATATATATATATATATATATATATATATATATATATATATGATATGTGTGTGCGTGCGCGTGTGCGTGTGTGTGTGTGTGTGTGTGCGTGCGCGTGTGCGTGTGCGTGCGCGCGCGCGCGCGTGTGTGTGTGTGTGTGTGTGTGTGTGTGTGTGTGTGTGTGTGTGTGTGTGTGTGTGTGTGTGTGTGTAATGAGCGACATGTCACGGGTAATTATTTGATCTTCATACTTGTGGTTGTGCTAATGCGATGAAGCAGCTGAATGTAGCCAGACGCTGTTACAATAATTAATCGAGGATATAGTGCGTAAGATTTAAAATGACTATGCAGTAAAGATGGCCCTAAATCTATTCTGTAGTAAATTGATGCGACCTGATGAATATATACGTTACTTAAGACCAGGCCAAATAATTTGTGCTAATCTTAACAATCTGCTGCACGCATATCGAAGTGAAAACCTTAATCTCATGATTGCATTCCTAGCGCACACGGCAAGCTGTACAATTAAAGAAGAGAAGGTCTAATCATTAAGGTAACGCTGCCGGCTCACTAACAAGTCATCTTTGGGTACGTGACATTGGTTATATCGTCTACGTTACCGTAGACGTATTTAATTGTTCCAAAGGCTGATGTAGTAATCACTTCTACCTTTATAGTAATCTAGCTTTCTGTTGCACCTTGCATCGTGTTGCTAATACGGGCATGTGCACCAGGAATAATAACGTGCTGGCAGCCAGCAGGCAATCCCCACTTGCATTGGCGCTTGTTGCGTGCAGGCCACAGCAAATGAAGCACGCAAACATGCTTTGCAAACCTGGCAAAGTATGTAGAATTCTCGAACAGAATAGATGTCAACCTTCGAAATATCAGTAACGCCGACAAGACACGTCATTTTCCGTTTCTCCAGAACAGCCTCGCCAAAATTATTTACGATATATCAATAGCATTACCCATTTCATGCTACTGCTCTATGACTTACTGTACGAAGCATCATGCAGCAGACAGGCAGAGCACAACTCGAAAAATGAATAAAAATGTTCAGTGCATATGTGCCGCGACCTATAGCTGACGAAGAACTGTGCTATGGCTGTGCTATTCACATAAAGTTTGCCGTTCTGCGCTCCAATTGCAATAAATTTGTCACGCCTATAACCGGACCTATAGTTCAGCGAAGTACCTTGACACAGGACATGTGAGGCAGAACAAGTGTGCAAAATCTCAGGAATGTTCTGCTTTTCCTATAACAGTATTAGTCAGTATCGTGGTCGCCATTACCAAGGTTTTGAGGTCTAGCCCAGGAGCTACTGATACAATAAATAAGATAAGTAAGGCAGTTAAGCTTGCGTCACCGTTACAAGCATATGTAAGCGCGCGGAATGCCTGGGCGCTCAAATTTAAGCTCGCTTGTTTCACATCGTTAATGCCTCAGGAGAAATGCGGGCCGCTTGCTTTTGTTTGGTCGGAAGTGCCTGCTGACTGAAACCCTCTTTCCATTTTCTCAGTGCCTTTTAGGGCGAAGGTTGAGAAATTATCCCGCGAACAAACGCATTTCTCGGTGAAGCACAATATGCGCAAGAAGCAGGCAATGCTAATAAACACTCAGCATGCTCGCTGTGGTCGCGTTTTTCCCCGTCTTCGTTGCGATCCCGCACTATATTTTCGCGACCGGGAACCATATATCAGGCTTGATTCGAGATTAAAATGGATTATTCGCGCGTCTCCGCTCTCAACTAAGCGCACGCGTGCGGAGACGCTATCCTGCGCAAGGGCGCGCCGTTTCTTTTGAGAAAGAGAGAGAGGGATAAGAAAGGAAAGACAATTCACAACTGTATTACCGTCGAATTACTGCGCAGGGGAGCGGGGGGGGGGGGGGGGTGGCACAAAAGACTGCAGGATAGAGCGCCTTCTTGTTACAACTCTCGATCGTATGCGCCAGGGACAAGGGATACAAATTTTGCCTCGCGCTTTTAAACATGTGGCTGCTTCGCAAGCCATGGGCAAAACGAGGTTTAAGGGCGGCGCTTCTGGGGCCGCAAGGTGGATGAACAGTTGCGGCTGGCACCACTGTGCGCGTTGTCAAAATTTACGATCCGCACGCTCGTTTTCCCCTCTTGATCGTATTTGTGGTGGCGCCCTCCGGGACAACCGTTGTATGAGTGCGCGTGAGTGTGAGAGAGATTGAGACGGTTAAGCAAACCTACTGGCTAATTAGGAAATGAGATTTGTTGGATCATTAGCGCGAAAGGGAACCTCCGTGTCCCCTTTTATTTACTCCCGTCGCTTTCCCCTCGCCTTTTCTTTTCTGAATTTCAGGGAGACCTGCCACGCGCATTTTTCAGTGACACACTGTTACGCTTAAAAAGAAAAAAAAAATCAGTTTCTGTATACTTTGCCAGGCCGCGCGCTTCGGTAGCTTAAGCATACGTCTGGACGATGGTGCTTCTACATTTTCTACATACAGGTTTTGCGAGTTTTATGTTTTTGTAATATCTGATGCGATGCTCTCCTTGTGTCATCGTTCAGGCTCCTTTTTTTCGATCTAAAATACAGTCCTGTGCTCTTAACTCGCTCGTCCTGTGTTGCGCTGTTCCTGTTTTTATTCTAAAGATGAACGATTCAGCCCTCTTGAACACACTGCTAAAAGAGAAAGTTAAGCTCAGCTACGAACTGTGTTACTTCTTTTGCTTTTCCGCGCCGATGGTACGTACAGCGCCTATTTTTACTCCACACTTGGCATATTAGATGACGCACTCGAATGCCGTAGCAACACATCAGTCATCGCTTCACTGCAGCGCCATTTTTTTTTTCTGGTTGCATGAACGATGTTTCATTTGTATTTTTCATGCCATCCATTTCAGGAAAGTTCTTGAGATGTCAGCACCGACCAAAATGCAGTCACTCATTTAGGGTTGAAAGCTACGCCAGCCGAGACTGAAAACTGTGCTACATTTTAATTTTGCGTTGACAAGTCCTAAAGCGCGGGCGGGCGGGCGGGCGGGCGAACGAACGAACGAACGAACGAACGAGCGAACGAGCGAACGAGCGAACGGACGAACGGACGAACGGACGAACGGACGGACGGACGGACGGACGGACGAACGGACGGACGGACGGACGGACGGACGGACGGACGGACGGACGGACGGACGAACGGACGGACGGACGGACGGACGAACGGACGGACGGACGGACGAACGGACGGACGGACGAACGGACGGACGGACGGACGAACGGACGGACGGACGAACGGACGGACGAACGGACGGACGAACGGACGGACGAACGGACGGACGAACGGACGGACGGACGGACGAACGAACGAACGAACGGACGAACGAACGGACGGACGAACGAACAGACGAACGAACGAACGGACGGACGAACGAACGGACGGACGAACGAACGGACGAACGAACGAACGGACGGACGAACGAACGGACGGAGGAAGGAAGGAAGGAACCTACCAACCGATTGACTGTTGTCAGTTTTAAAGCCTATTCATAAAAAAAATACAAGGACTGGTTAATAGAAAATTGAATTTCATCACTTGATAGGCAAGTGGTAATTTCGAGAGCCGAATGTGCGGAAAGTATGGAGGTAGAGTAGAGAGAGAGAGAAAAAAAAGGATGCATAGAAAAGCAGGGAGGTTAACCAGAAGCAGTTCCGGTTGGCTACCTTGCACGAGGGGGAAGGGTGAATGGGGGATAAAAAGACAAAGAGAGCGGAAGGGGAGCGCAGTGCAGGAAGTCAGGACCAATCTAATGGAGGAAGGAAATAACCTAGGTGGGAGAATAACTTCACGCCAGCCGGTCTTTGCAAACCAAGTCTCCGCGAAGCCATCCCCTTCGCTTTTTTTCAGCTCGGTGGACTCGGCAAAGTGTGCTTGGTTCCAGGCATAGAGTTTCATGCAATAATTACTAGAGGGAACTCTGGCGCTGCTATCGCTGAGCCACCATGGGAATGATGGGAAGTACATAGACTTGTCTTATCTGCATGCTTGTGGATTCAGACGTTCTTGCGGCTTTGTTTATTTCGCTGTATCGGTCTTCATTTTCCTAAATTTGAAAGCGATCTATGCTTTGCTAAGTGCCGAATACTCTGCGAAAACGCACAATCGCTAATTGGATGTTACCAGAGAATTATTCACTTAGAAAACCAGTCGAGATGGCCAAATCCAAACGCGCCGCGTCTCAACACGCTGGCTTGCCCGCAGGAAATTCATTAGGACGTTCTATGCCACTTGTCGATGCATGCGTCCGTGAGGTAACAGTTTCAGTGTCGGGCCTCTGTGCTAGAGGTCGTGTGTTCGAATTATGTCATCAGACGATTTTAATAACGTCTATTAATTTGTTTATTAAACAGTACTTTGTTGCAAATTACGAATTTACAAAGCCGCGGAGCTGTTTGAAGCCAGAACAACAATGTTTAGACAAATCCATCTACTTGCCATAATTTCCATGCTGGCTGATTGCAGCTCCCGTAGACGCTATTATCAGTGTTCCCTATACTGATTGTTGTATGAAATTCTATGGTTCCAGGTAGGTTCTATTCGATGCACGCTCTTTAGGGTGCTTTGCCAGGCGCTCTAATATTTTATTTAAAAGTAGGCACTTATCGCTTGCCTTGGAACGTGTGTGTGTGATAGCTGTCCGTTGCGGTTGCACCCGTATTATTTTCGAAACAGCGAAAGCTGTACGTAGTAGCGCGGCATTAGATGTCACTAAATGATCCGTGACATGATCGCGCGTTGGGCCACTCTTTCTGGATTCAATTTTTTTAGGTAATGCTCCTTACTAATTCTTTCCTTCGTCCATGACAGTTCAGGATCAGGACGTGACTAATGGCTACAAAGATACAAACTGTGTCTTGAAAGATCTGGCACTTGGAGGGCCTACTTTCGAAGAATGAACGAGCAAGAAGGCACCAAAGGGAGGAAGGGGTGGCGTCAGAAAAGGTTGCGTTGTCGATGTTAACTGCCTGAACGTCTGCTCCCTGCTAGTCGTTTTTCTGCCTACATGATGCTGCCTTAATTTGTATATCTCAACATTTTGTGAACTACTTCGGCCAAGCTGTCCCGAAATGTGTTCACTTGCATGAAAGACCAAGTAAAGAAGTAAAGAAAAGTCTCATGCATGTGTCCAGTTTCATTGTTATTCGCATGCATCACTTATTACCATGGCAGTATATTGTCCTTGGTGCGCCTATACGGCGTTAATATATCTGGCCAATACGGTAGTCCATTCGCAAGTAACTCTCGAAATTTTAATGTCATTTGAGTGTGCCAATGACATCGTGGCTTACCCCATCGTCTCTGTCTCATCCCAGGCGGGCAGTTCAATGTCTAAAATGCCTGCGATGTTGGTAGTGGACAAAAAATGCCTGCAAATCAGAGGAGATATCTAGTAAACTCAATCATAACACACATATTAACTAGCAGCCTAGCTTGCCATACTCTCCGCTGTGCAAGACACACGCTCCTGTACTCTGCACATGCTCCACACTGGCAAGTGCTCCACTTAGCCAGCGCAACGTATTCGCTATACACGATGTCTACTGGAACATCTCACAGCATCCAGTGTACTTCTGTGCTATGTTCGAGCTCTTGTGCTCGCTTCAAGAAACCAGCCAGAATTTATACAGTACCTTCTAATTTCTTCACTATATCTGGTGCAGTTCTTTCAATATGGCCAAGTATTTTTCAGGTGCTTCACTCTATCCGTGCTTAATTGCTTCCGTACTACATCCGTAATACATTCGACGCATGTTCCTGTATGCTGCGCCGGCTGCACTGTAGCGGCTCTGCTTCGTGCAGTGCGCCCGTACTTCTTCGACACCCCCCACGCTGGTGCGCGAACTCTTTGTTGGAGCCCCCCAATGCAACTTCGCTGTAAAATGGAGGGCCCGGCGTCCGGAGTGAGCTGTGATGGCAGCCATGTCGCGGTAGCGCGTATAGGAAGACAGGCAGGCAAACCAAACGTGTTGGTTGAGCCATTAAGAGAGAGAGAGAGAGACAAAAGGGAAGGAAAGACAGGGAGGTTAGCCAGTGTAAATACCGGCTGGCTATCCTGTGCTGGGGAAAGGGGTAAAGCGAATAAAAGGAGAAGGAAGAGAGAAGAAAAAAAAACAAGAAAAATGCACCCAGTAACGCGATGTTACGCGCAACAATAGCCAAAGGCGTTCGCACAATTCACATGTCCTTAAGAACTTGAGCAAGGCCCTTAAAGCCTTGAGTGCCGAAACCCGTCTGGACCAGTGTCCTAGAACTTTCTCTTCTGTGAAGGGGCGATTGTCCAGTTTTTCGAGCACGGTCACGAGCACTTTTTTTTGCACATTGTAACGTGGACAGTCACAGAGGAGGTGCGCGATCGTCTCTTCGCAGCCGCAGGTGTCGCAAGCAGGGCTGTCGGCCATTCCAATACGGAAGGAATATGAGTTAGTGAATGCCACGCCGAGCCATAGGCGGCACAGAAGTGTTGCTTCCGCTCGTGGCAACCCTGGTGGAAGACGGAGTTGCAAACTTGGAACCAATCTGTGAAGACGTGTGTTCGTGAATTCGCTGGTGTTCCACAGAGTTAGCGTAAGCTCGCGTGCGAGGGAGCGAAGACTTTTGGCTGCATCTGTTCTTGACAGCGTTATGGGTACAATCTGGGCACCATCATGGGCCGACCGGGCAGCGTCATCCGTCAGCCATTAAACTCCTTGTCACTGTAAAGGAGAGATCACTGAAAGGAGAGACGATCGTTTGGGGCGTCTTCAGTAAGGATTACGTCTCTGATTATAGGATTTTAACCAGGATTCTTAAGGATGACAGCCCGATGCTACACCCGTTACATATGTGGTTGTAGACATACATATGTGGTTGACCCGGCTTAACAGCAAAAAAAAAAAAAATATTAAGAATAGTGCAGCAACATGTTATACTCCTGAACCACATGAAGGCGAAAGCCTGCTGCACACTTAGTAATTCGCCGTCTCAGATCATCGCGTTGCTGCTTTCGCAGTTCGGCGTCTTCGGCTCGTGTGCGGCGTTTAGCTGCGGCTTCGCGCGCTCATACAGCGGAGTCAGACTCGCGGCAACGACGCTTCTCTTCGACTTTACGTTGCATCCTCTCAACAGGGGATTGAAATGTTTGCTGCTCTATGTGTTGTATGGGTGATTTCAACGAATGTTTGCGCTATCCGCTTCCTTTTGCTGAGCGCTTCCAGCCTCTGCCTAACGAGGGTATGAGGAATGACATGTTTGGCTTGCTTACGGGAGTATGAACCATTGAGAAGGTCTCGTGGTTCTTATTTTTTTACCGCTTCACTAGACGCCGCGTTTCTGTACCATGTATGCGTGAGTCCTATGAATGTATGCACTGAACATTTCACTTTGCTGAGGGCTTGTAGCCTCTGATTTACGAGAGGGATGAGCTATTGTATATTTTACTTGTTCCGGGGGGGGGGGGGGGGGAGGATATGAGTTATTGCTCATGATGATAGCCATCAGGAGTAATACCCACTTAAGGCATTTGCCTTAAAAGAACACTCGTGAAGAATTGACACTGACGTCGTCTACAGTGAACAAGCTGAAAAAAAAATGAATGGTAATAAATAAATAAATAAATAAATAAATAAATGACACCCTTGTACAAGATTTGCAGCAAACACAAATATACTTAGTCCGTTTAGTAAGCAGGATGTTCATTCTGACTGCCGATTAGCAAGGTTCGTCAAGTCTTCCTAGTTTTGTCGCATATATATTCAGCGAATGTGTCTATCCTTAGCAGTTACCCAGGGCAATGCAACTTCCATGGCCATTGCCAGGAAATTCAATACAGCACAGAAGAAATATAGCCACTGAAGTGGGATACGAAGTACTACCTGAGATTCGCACTAATCGTGCCGTTGTGGGCGTAAATTTTTTACCACCCTAACACAAAAAATGATAACAGAAAGTAAAAAGAGCTCGCAGCATTGGAACCGATTCCCCGGCTGACGAAGTGAATCGCTGGTGGAACAGGCAGCGAGTGCGACAGTGAAAGCGTTAACGATGCACGGGTGCGGAAGGAAAGGGAGAGCCGGTAAATAGATTCGTGTACTAAATTAGGAAAACAACGGCACGGGCGTACAGCGAGGTCATAGAGGCGAGACGGCGGAGTACCGGCCATACTGTGCGCTAGACGCAGACCCGGAGAACGCGCAATGCTCGCGCGAAAAAATATATATACGTATATAGAAAGAAGCACAAGTAGAAGCGGAGTGGAGCGCCGTGTTCACCACCATGCGGGGCCGCCGGTTCCTGCTTTTTGGGGCAAGAACCACCGTTGCTGGCGTTGCCGTCAATTAGGGGTTAATTATCCTCGAAGGGTCTTCCCGGCCTGCACGTGTCCTTGTCAGCAAACTGCAAGCGAGCAGAAAAAAGGAAGGGAGGAAGGAAGGGACACCTTCTTTCTTACGCGTTGATATACTAGCACGGGCAACGTAAGGTTTGGTTCTCCTAGCTTTTGATGATGTCTTGATATTGTAGCGACAAGCTTAGTGTCTCAGAGAGGGCCGTTCCCTCTGCATAAGGCTGAAGATTAAGAAGCAACTGTCTAATGATGCGTGCCTAAGCCGCTCAAATTTAGAAATCCTGTCAGGTGCGGGGACGCCTTCATCGGAGAAAATGTCTCTGATGTGAGGTGGAGAAAGAAGTGGTGAAGAGTAGCTACTACGCGGTGCTGAAGGTTGAGCTCGTCAGGTCTTGTAAGCCGGGCCGGACTATTTTTTACGTACTTGTGCTTTCAAGACCTTTTGTGCATTGACCTTTTTTCAAAATTTCATGTGATGATAGGAACTGGTACGTTTTATAACCGCAGAACCAAATCGAGAGGTAACGAGGTGGTTGGTTGGTGTGTGGATATTGAGTACTGACGGACAGCTTTCTGGACAAAAGTATACGGAAATAGTGGTTTACAAATAAGGTATAGGTAAGATGGAAACTAATACTATAGCATTTGAACAATAAGGGCTGAAAGCGGCACCGCTAAGCGTGCTGGAAACAAGGAAGGATAGCAACGCGCGATCGCTGCCTTTGTCCTGTATCAAACGGTAAAGAAAAGAACAACTTCCATCTGTTACACAAATAATTCATAGGATTGAAACTATAGCGCTGGTTCGTATTAAGAGCTGGAAGCACAATTCCACAACGACATAGATTTGTTTATGTTCGGGTTCAATGTGTGCTCTTATTTTCCTTTTATGCTAATATTGCGCGGAAATATTGAGGGTTTGATGTGATGTGCGTGCAGCAATCATTTGGTTTCGCAGCCTGCTTTCTCGAAGCAACAAAGCGCAAGAAAATGAGATTGCAGTGGTGGGGGGTTGTCGAGGGGGAGAGAACGACAGTCTCTTGCTTCAGGATGACGTAGCATCTAGTGTCGCGGCCTTCGTTCCGCAGTCATGCAGCTGCGAGACTATCTTTCCTGCAAGAAGCTGCGTTTCAGCTTGACAGTCAAAGGCAAGAAAGCAGAACAAAACCAGCGTCATCCGACGGCTGTGATCAAATTATACCATCAGACTCGCGAGGTCACTCTCGTAAAAAGTGGACGTGCCCCATCCCAATGGGGATGTTCTGGCTACTTATGTCGTTTCATGCTTTGTCGTTTTCCTGTTCGAGCCGCCAGTTTCCTTTTTCTTTCGTATTAAAACCGCTTGAATAGCTCTCATGGCGGCAAAAGTTTGCGAAAGAATGTTCTATCTTTAGGCAAGCTAGCCAAAGAGCTTATTAAGCGGCTGAGAGGAACAGCTGAAGGCGTGCTGAGAGGCAAAGATTGAATGGGATCATCGTGACTTCAAAATAGCAAATGCGTAAGTGATAATGTTCGCGAACTCACGGACGTGCTTTGACGTATTTTGGCTTAAAAGCGCTGATTGCCGCTTTCACTAGACATAAAACTTAAGTTTATCTTAAAAGCCAGAATCCCGTCGGGACTATGGTCTTGAGGTTGATGTTTAATAATTTTTGCCGACGCAGTGCTTCACTCTGCAAGCACACACACACACAAATAGCACGAATGATCAACTCTATTAGGATACGAACGCGCAAGGAAATTTTCAGATCTACAGCGCAACTAGTATTGCCCGAAGCACTCATATGCGTATTGCATCTACGTTCCGTCACGCACGTGTTCCAAGAGAGTCGGAGCAAAGCAGCTCCACAAATCCCCTTATGTCCTTCCCTATATTTTTTTTTCTCTTTCTGTCCATATAGCATTCGCGCTCCTTCTTTCGCGTCTTTTCTTGCGCCACCTAAATGAGGTGCGTCGAACGGACCTGCCTTCTCATGTCCTACGCTTGCTGATTCTCGTGCGGAACGAGATTTCGCGCTCATGCGGCTAAAGAGCTGCCATTTCTCAGACGCGCCTACGCGACGCGGGAGGGGCCCAAGCGTGCGTGCAGCGCCCGCCACACAGACACCGGGGCGCAACTGCGGAGGAAAGGGAACCGAGATGCGTGTAGCAGCGCCGAGGGCCAAGACTGCGCTCCTTGCAGAAAGGGGCCTCATTTCGAAGATGGGGCCGCACGCCGACCCAGGCGCCGTCACTCTTTTCTCCCGCGGAAGAACTTTTCATTTTCGCCCCGCCTCACTCATCTAGTTTATTCCGCCTCCTTCCTTCCTTCCTTCTTTTTTTTTTTCAGCCTTTCTCTCACGATTTCATGGTCGGCGCAGTGTTACTTGGAGAGCTCGCGTGGGTGAATCCAATTAAAGAGGGCCTTCCGTAATTAAAACTGCCCTGTTGTGTGCGCGCCGGCGTGGTTGAGGCGGCGAACTTTCAACCTTGCGTCTTTAGGAGCGGAAGTTGCTTCTCCCCGCCGTCTTGCGCCTCCCCTTTATAATTCTTCCCTTACATTACTTCCTGACCCTCGTGGTTCCCGGTTTCTCCTCAACTCTGCGCTGCGCGCGGTAATGGCTCGCCGATGTGGTCACGCACTCTTTCTAGATGCGGAACGGCGACTTCTACTCCCCAAACGGTCTTTTACGAGTAGCGTATAAGGGTACGGGGAGTTCAGTGGCGTTTCCGTCAGAACGGCGTCCGAAGATGTGCAGTTATATGGGGTCGTTACCAGAGGTTGCACCGAAGCGCGACTGAAGCGGACTGTTGTGCGCGCTAGTGCTGGCTAGCAGTTCACCGGCAGTTAATGATAACAGACTCATCCGTGCTGGATCGTTGTTAAACGTTTCGTGTTTCATGGGCGTTGTAAAAGAGGAGAAACAACGAAATGTAGGCCATTTAACCAACTTCGTGCCCGATTCGCCAGGCCATTCTGGAGCGGTTTGGAAGACGTTCAAGATAGGACAGAAAAAAAATGGAAGTCGGAAATACAACAACGTGTTGTAAATTCTTCCTCGAACGCCCTCCATTTTTGTCAACAGTTCACTGTTTCATTAAATGTCCGTGTTCGTTTATGAACTGCTCTTCCACTCTCTTCTGAGTTTTCACAGAATTAACGCTCGCGCGTGCGCGTGTGATCTTTCCCAACGCAGTCAGGCCCGGTATCCAAGTGCAGTAGCCTTTAAAGGGTACAACTAGGATATATTAGCACCACGCATACACGACTTGCGCTGATCTGTGGACAGGCGATCTTCTTTCGTGATTGGCACCTGGCACAAGAGCCTGGGAGTAGCCAATTGGGAAAACTTTCTGGCCGTTCGGGATGTAGTCTATGCAGCGGTCACATATGGACGTCCCTAAGTGTAAAGGTCCGAGGAAGTGTTCTATACAGTCATTTGAGTCCACAACAATTTCACGCAGTCCCAGTCAGCCATCCTAATCAGCCATCCTAATCAGGAATCAGGCGTTTCTCAGCACATGTTCTGATCTTTCATACCACCGTCGAAAATTTTCCATTTGGTGCTACATATTTGCCGAAAGCCCCAGTTGCAAAAAACGGGGCCGCGTATGCTGGGATGTTTTTTTTTCTTTCTCATTTGCCTCGTATTGGGAAATGGTCTGGGAAAAAGGATTAAGCAGGTTAATTTACATGCATATAGGAACGCGGTCTTAATATGTATTTTGTTTCGTTTTTTACTGAATTTAGTACTCCTGACCTTCTGGGTTAATTACAGTTCAATATAAAGGCTTTCCGTTGATCCGCATCAAGGATGCACGAAACAGCCTGAAAGATTGTCACCGTAGCATTGAGAATAGAAGTGTGCAACCTGTTGAATAAGCTTAATCGTTGCTTGTTCTCAGCCAAGGCAGGTCTAAGCTCTTCTATGGGAACGACGAGCTGTTTATATCACGGCTTAAGGCAGCCTAGGAGACCACAGTTTAACACACATAGTAGCCCAAACAATATTCGGGTTTCAACAAATCTTATTTGCAGCGAGGCTAAGTAGCTTCTGCATGGGTTACTGGTGTTACCGCCTTGTTTGTCTACTCGGGGCTTACACGAGCCAGCTGATAAGTGGTGCATCGTGTATGCGCCGACGTATTACCTGTCATGTTCTAAACAACTTCTAAACGTGATTTCATTAGGCCAACCACTACATATCTGCGCGCAGTTGTCTTTGTTTAGATTTAAGGTAACAGTCACAATATGGGCAGTTGCTGCAATTATACCTAGTGGTTTCGCTGGGATCGCGTGTTGTCACTGTGAAACGATTATTTTTTAATCTCCGTTCGTGCCTCACCCTTGCTAGTGCCTTTGTGACCGATAAGTTGTGCGTTGTATATTTTACTAATTTTGGAAGCATGAGCGATTTGGTCACTGACTAATTTATGTGATTTTACGATCCATAACTCTTCTTAAGCTGTAAGAGGATCCGCAGTCGAGGCCACTGAGTTAGCTATCACGAACTCTTTGTTAACTGCTAAAATCTCAGCACAGCGGCGTTGTCACATTGGGTCACCACTGTCACCACTGTCACCACTGTTACCATTTTCCACCTTGAAATGAAAGTAACGCTAAAGACGCTCGTCCACGGCGGCATACGCGGAAAATGAAAGATGCTAGTAACACCAATGATATAGCAGTTTGACTTGCAGTATCTCGACAATCAAACTAGATCAACGTAAACACAAAACGTGAATCGACCTAAAGGTATTGTGCAATGCAGCCGACGGCAGTATTAGGCATAGATCAACCATGCTTCAAGCTTTTCTGGTGTGGGCTCGTAAGGCGTTTTATGAGTGTGTTCTTGTGTGTACCAATGACGCTGAAGAAAAACACGGTCCTCGAATAACTTCACTTGCACTGTTGTTGCGTTCACTGCAACTAGATGCAGTTGGTTTGCCTCGCAAGTCCTAAATGTGTTTGCTTACTTTGCAGTGACCAGATGCACTTAAAAGAAAATAGTTTATAAGAAGGGGGGGGGGGGGGGTGCAGGAGGGAATTGTGGCAAGCATACAATAGCTTATCACATGCATAGATAAACAACAGAGTGCGAAACAAATTCCTCGCGCCCAGATTAAAAAAAAAATACTAAAGCTGTTGTAGCTCGAATATTCGGCGCGCGTTAATATTTCAAGGTTTAGTACGGAGATGACTCGTTTGAACACACACAGCTGCGCGTATAGTTAGGTCTGGATATGGGAATCGTTTATCACGTTAAGCACAGCCTATTCTACCTAGAATATATGAGAGCACGTATATTTCTGCTCGCATAGTTTTCCTTTGCATGCCTCCGGTAGGTTATTCCAGTTTAACATCACATCACTTCCAAGTTGCTTCTGGTTTCCGTGGTTTCCGCGTTCTTTTCTCCTTACTTTTCAAAACTTCTGCCACTACGTATAGTCACAGCAAGGACAATAATAGATTTTCAGTGCTCATCTCGTTTTTCTGTGTGCAAGGTGCTAGAGCACTATAAGCGCCTTCGTCTCCCCTTCTCCGCCGAACTGAAACATGATTAGATTACCTGAGCCCAATGGAGCCCTACCGCCTTCACACGTAACGCTTCCGCTGGCGGCGGAATGGCCTCCGTAAATCAAGAAGGAGGAGAAACACAGACAGGTCCCCCGTAATCGAGACTAGGCCATGACTCACTGCAGCAATGTTCGCCACAGCGCACAGCCCACTGCTCGTGCAAACACAGCGGCCGTCTATCCGGGCCTGAGCGTCGCTTCTTCGGCAGTACCCAACGAGTTAGCACGCGTCAGCGCGCCATCACGCCACTGGGGCCACTCACCCTCAACCTCTACGCTTCCTCGCCCCTCTCCCTTCCCGTCTGCCCAGATAGATGGGCAAGCAGGCGCGGCGTTTAAATGGCGTTCCCGTGAACTTTCGGTGGCAGCGGCGAGGCAATGCTGCTGACGCAGCGGGTAAACGAGCCGAACAGGATGCGAGCCCCGGTTCACGGTGATGCAGAGACGAAGCGGGAGGCAGAGGGCAGCGCGCGAGAAGCAAGCGGAGGGCGATGGCGGAGGACGTACGGACACTAGCGCATAGCACTAGCTCAGTGTCGTCGGTCGCGCGAGGGAGACAGGGTGAAAAAAAAAGGAGAAAGGGTGACGCTAGCAAAGAGCACGCATCAGGACAACGCCGGCACCGCAGCCTCTCGCTGTGCAGGCGCTTCTTGTCCAGGGAGCAGTCTTTCCCCTTTCCTTCACCCTCAAACCCACCCTTCCCGTATCACGCCCATCTCCTCTCCGATTCTCGCCTTTCGCGTATTTGCAGCTGTTCGCGAAGGCGGAAAAGGTTGCCAGCGCAGCCTCTTTCCCAATCTTTCACCCTCCCTTTCTCCCCTTTTCCTGTAGTGCGCTCTCCCAGGCACAATCGCGCGCGAGCGTGGGTTATATTTTATGCTAATGGCTCTAGGGCTGGAGGGTGGCCTAGCCCGGCTGCGTACGCCACGCGGTTCGCGCACCCAGAGGCGCAGGCAGAGACCAGGGCGGCCGCCTCTGCTCGGGCAAGCGAGAACGCAATTTCGGCCGGGCCAAGAAAAGGAGGACGCAAAGGAGGGGCGGAACAGGGACGCTATCGAGTTCGACCAGGCCGCTTACAGAGTTCGACAGAACGCGCCGGCGCGCAGGGGGCCGACGCCGCGACCGATGACCGTGTAAAGTGGCGATTTTTAGGCTCCCTCCAACGCTCCCCAAGCTAACGCTTGCCCCCACAGGGAGGCAACACATCTTTGCAACCTCGACGTACGTATCAGCTTCGAAGCGCCGTATTTCTTCTTTTTTTCAGTGTTTTCTTCTTCTGCAGTCGTGTTTTATGAGTGATAATAAAACGAAGCCGCACACGTTTTAATAGCGAGCGTACGGCGTTCGTTGCATGTCGCCCCCTTAGAAAAGAAAATTACGTGGGGAATAATCGAAAAGGTAATGGATGACTCCGCGTGAGAATAGGATCCGCGGTCATATGGGAGGTACTGTTATTGCACTTACTGACGAACGCAAGGGTTAATAATGCGCAAGAAACTGCACAGGCTTGCGTATATATTTTCCGCTGCACTCTTCTGCGTGCAAGGTAATGCGCCTAATCTCTACGGGGACGCGTGAGCATACTTTCTAGCAGGCGTGATACAGGAGAACTAACACTCGCTTATTCACACAGCAAGGCCAGTTTTATGGAGCTTTAGAGTACAGTGGCAGAACAAGAGTATGCAAGCGGTTTGGTGTCATTAAAATGCGACCATGAATTAAAAGAATTTGCCTTTTTTTTATGACCATGCCTAGTTGGGCTCTCGTATGCTTATAAATGAGAAATAATGAGGAAGGGGAATTCATCATTAGTTGCCTAGCAGAGGTTCGAGTAACAAGAGCACAGATTCAAAAGTTCCATCAAGAAAAACAAAGCTTGTATTCCCATAATTTGTTTGAATATTGGAGCTGGTTGAAGTTTCTAACCACCCTTATAACCAACGCTAGGCAAACCGTTTTAGTAGTGACCGCGAAGTAGCCTCATGCCCGTCCTTGCACAGCGCTTGCACAGAAAAGCCTGTCACTCATGTAGGACTCTATGAGCACCTCTCGTAAAGAGCTACCGATCGCATACGGACTTTCAGAAAGATTGACTGCTATAGCAAGAAAGCTGCTGGGAAACCCAGCACATTAAGTTCTAATTGACCGCCACTCTTACTCAATAAAAAAATCAATTTCCAGCGTTTCCCCGATAAGTATTTCTCAGCTAAAAATAAGACATTATAGTTAGCCCCGGGCCCTAAAGCTACAATAAGTATATTTCACAGATACACTTTATACGTCTTCGTGAAGATAAAACTACGTGATGCCTCGCACATTAAAAAAAAAAAAATAGCATCAAAGTAAAGTTGTAGTTCCTGATGTCGTCCCGACAGGATCCAAAGAACGGTGCCAAAATGCACATTTCAATCACTACTCCGTCTATGGTGAGTGTAAAGGAAGGAAAGAAAAATACAAACAAATGAAGGAAGAGCAAAGAGGAAATGCGAGAAAGATGACAGGAGCAAGCCGTGGCGGTCAGTCGAGAGATGAAATTTGCAAGTGAAACTAGACGTCGGTAGCCAAGTCGGGAGGGGCCACTGAGGAGAGCTGAAGGGGCCGACTGAAAAGTAGAGGGTTCGGGAAGGAGGGAAGGCTGGTCGCCCAGAGACGGTGCCACGTATTCAATAATGTATGCCTCCAGCAGCATTTTGGACGTCCCGGCATCGACGGCAGACATTGGACGTTGCCGCGTGATGCCTCTCTAACGCTCGGCGCTGATGGAAGGCAGCCCACTGCACGGTGTTTCCATTAGCGAAAACCATCTCGCTCGGAAATGTGCACCCCCGCACGCGCTGACGCTCGAAACATAATTGATCGCGTAATTAGGCTACCTATTTCGACTTTACAGCGGGCCACACTTGTGGCGGCAACTGGAGTTCGTATCTTCTTTCTTTCTTTTCTTTTCCAGTTTGCTTTAGCTTCTTCCTTAGATTCTATATTTGCCGGTTGGTGGCTGCTCTGCACAGTGTTGAGGCAAGTCAACCTGATCTGCCGAACTAGTCTGGACAGTTTGGCAGCGCTTATGCGTCAACTTACATTGAAGAACACCTGATACAGGAGGCTATGTGCCTTGCCTCGCTCCCCCTCTCCCTCCTTCCGCCAACAAGCACTCTACCTAGGCTTGTCAGTTTTCCACCTACGCCCTTTCCCACTTAAATACAACTCAGAAGCCGGAAACAGAGCATATGATGTGTGCAACTTGATAACGCCGGCTTCTCGTACTCTACTCTCGCGCTGACTTTCCAACGCTAAGTGCCTGGTTGCTATCACGGTGCTAATTTGGGCTGCCAAGGGAAAGTGAACCGCTGGTTTCGAGCTTCACTTTTGAAAGAAATACTGCCTTTCCTCCCAGTCGCCCTTCTTCGCTGTCGTTGGTATAATTTGTTGTGTGATTATATTTACTTGTTTTATTTATATTGTTTTTATTGATTTTATCTATACAATACTGTAAGGCAAACACTGCCACAATGGCGCCAAACGAATACACATTACGGAAAGCTAAAGTTTTAAATTAGCTTACACTGAACAAGCAGTGGTAGCGCCAGTATTTGGAATTGAAGTGGACAATCAACGAATGCCACAATATAACACAATAGAACGTAATCATGAGACGGGATACAAGGAAGTAATAAATATAATACAAAACTGATACACCTATAGAAAGAACAGAACGCTGCAACTAGAAAAAAAGAAGACAGATAGGTGCACCACTTCTCTGTTATACAATAATTGAGATTTAATTTTTGGAACAACTAATATTTTAAAAATATTTAATATAATTAATTTATAGATCATTTGCAGCAAGAGAAAGGACTAATGCCTTTTGTCATGTTCTTAAAAAAAATTCACGTTTTCACATAGATGTAATTGACTAAAATGGAATAAAGAAATGTAGACCTAAATCACTTCACCTTCGTAGAGCAGGAATACAGAAGCTATACTCTGAATAAGTATTTTGGGGGATTTAGTGTAGAAAGCTATTGTATTAAGCAAGAAAGCATTTTGATTCGACTGCGTCCCAATTGTGACATAGGTCCCGCCACGCATGCATGCATGAAGCTAATGACGCACATAAATGCAGAAGCAACAAGACACGTCCGCTTTAAAAGCTTATTCGAGTGATGAGTTTCCGACAACTTTTTAAAACTTATTGTGAAAAGGAAATGTAGTAAGCACTCAGAAATCCACTTGGAATTTTGTTTGAGGAGGCCTGGCTATCCGAGGTTAATGCTATCACAAACCATATCCATTGTTTGCAAATGGAGTGTGGACCGATAGCAGTTGCTTACGCAAAGTTGCTTATATATTTTGACGCAAGAAAGCTTTTAAAGGTAACATGAAAATCGGTTATGTTAGTAAAGGTGGGAAAGCGCAGCAGAAAGAACAACGAAGGCTTTGAATATATTCGAATGTTTGGAAGAAATGCCAGAAGCATATCAGAAAGATTGGTGTAGTGACTGATATTTATCAAGTTCAGTAACTATCGTTCGCCCCGCGCAGATGCTTCCCGACATTCGTTATGTGACGATTCGTCGTAACAAAACAGCGCGCGAGCTTTGGGTTGCTCGGCATTGTTCCTTAACAAAGAGGGTTGTGAGCTTCGCAAAGCATTTTAGGCTTTTCTTCCGGATCCCTTTTCCTCTTTCCCAGTTCGTAGATTTCGAAATCCTCCTGGTTTCCTGTTCGACTTGAGCAGCAGCACACGTCACTCCTTAACATTTTCGTCGGCCAGCCTTTCTTAGGGAACCCAGAGCATCGCTTACCGTGTTGCGCCCGGAACGTGCGCTGATAAACCAATCGTTATCGCTTTGCATGCAACTGAACTGACGCGTATCGCTTGGAGAATCTTCCTCCAAAAAGTATGCGCCTCGTGGTCGGCTTTGCCACTCTGTACTTTTATTTGCCTCTGCGTCTCTCGGGACAGGGATTTGCGAATCGATAAGGTCGATGCTTAGAGGCAGCGGCGGCAGCACTTCGTTACGCGATCAATCACTCACCGCAGGCATTGAAGGGCCTCAAATGACGATGCTCACAAGCCGCCGCATTCTCGGGAGATTGCCAATCGGCCCACACGCAACCATGCTATAGTAAAGGTGCCGCCGAGTGAAACAAGGACAGAGAAACAGAAAAAAAAAGATAAAGAAAATCTATAAATAAAGGAGGGTATCAGGATAAAAAAGAACAGGATGGGAGGATGTCTTTTCCGAATGCCACGCGTGGGATGCAAGAAAGCGCTCACGTTCGCAGCTATCCACAACGTGATGCTCTTCACTGCTGCTTCGGGTTAGCGACTCGGATGTGCAGTTTTTACTTAACATTGTAGCTTTCGCGCAGATGAAATAAGATAAGCGCAGTGCTCTTATTTCCGAAGATAGCGACTGCTAAGCGAGAGAGAGGTGAACGGAAGAAAGAAAAACGGGCGACGTTATTAGAGTTCTTGTTCCTTCGCAACTAGCGAACGCTGAACTGGCTAAGGAAGCTGAAAAGACAAAAGAGCAGGCAGATTAAATGTGCTCAGACATGTGCGTGTATGCTACCGCTAACGTTTCTCATGGTTTGTTAACTTATGAGAGAACACGCTAGGCGAACTTTCTCAAATTTTTTAGGCCATCAATGTGACGAGCTACACAGCCGTGCCTTCGAGATTTAAAAAAAACGAAGCGCAGTAGGAAATGTTTGGTATATTTTGTGGTTGCGTAAGGCTGAAACTATTGTAGTTAGTGGGACACATCGGCCTTGAGAGTTTCTGGTGCGCAAGTTGTAGCACGTGTTTTCAATAAGGCGCTTGGAAACCAATTATGTGTTTTCTTAATAGAGACAGGAACTAAGATGCGTGATAGATTTATAACATATTTAAGAGAATAGCATAAAAAACAGCATTGAATGCTTATCGATAAACAAGCCCGAAAGTCAGTGTTCATTCTAGGTCGAGCCACCCACCCTTTTTCACTAAACTTTAAATCGTTCATCCTATGCACTTTACTGAAGCTTATTCAATGAACTAAACGCATTATAAATAGAAGTCGTTGCTCGTAAGAAGCAAGTGTCATTGACAGACCTATGGCTGCAGCCTGTTGATACTAAGCGGTTTACTCTGATGTCTACCCAAGTTCTTATATCCGATAAGAGTGCTTGAAAAAATAAATATAGAGTAAGCCAAGCTCAAATATTCAGTTGTTAATATGCACAAACTATTAGAATCCTGATTGTTTAAATGGACCTATGACTACCATTTCCTTACCGTTGAACAGACTTGGAACTCTACCGTCACGCTTCTTTCGATTTTCAATGCCCTCTTGAATCCCTCGGCTTATACTGTTCTGGTTCATTTTACCGTGCTACATGTATATTGATGTTTTGCATATAATCTGTTATAGACAACGTTTTTAGAAACTGCAAAGTAAATTTCTTGGCAACTTTTAAATAAGTACTCAAGGTCCTAGTGCTAATATTTCTGCGAAATGTCATGTCCATCAGTTGTCGATTACTATCTGTAATTTTTCCGCATAGCATGCTCACGTGTTCACTTACTGCTTAAAAAAAGAAGGTTGTTTGAAAGATGAACTGTGCTGAATAAAAATAAAGAAGTAGTCATACAATACTGGCTGAGCCGTAGTAGAGTTGTCGAAAGTGACAGCTAGAATGGACTGTCTGACGTAGTACCCGCCGTAGTTGCTCAGTGGCTATGGTGTTGGACTGCTGAGCACCAGGTCGCGGGATCGAATTCTGGCCACGGCGGCCGCATTTCAATGGGGGCGAAACGCGAAAACACCCGTGTACTTAGATTTAGGTGCACGTTAAAGAACCCCAGGTAGTCGAAATTTCTGGAGTCCTCCACTACGGCGTGCCTCATCATCAGAAAGTGGTTTTGGGCACGTAAAACCCCATAATTTTTTTTTTTTTGTCTGACGTGGCTACACCTCGATATTCACAGCTTGAGTACGTTGCGAATGACACAGCGAGAATACATCGGCCATACTTATTTTTTCAGCGCCATCGCTCACTCTCTTCACTTTACGTACTGCTATTGACCATTGGCCTCTTTAATTTTTTGTCACACCTCTCACTGTCACGAGGTCTGTATACCACAAGGTCTGCAACCCATCGCGGTGGCTTCGCGGCTACGGTGTTCCGCTGCTAAGCAAGAGATCGCGGGATCAAATCCCACTCCTGGCGGCCACATTTCGATGAGGGCGAAATGCAAAAACATCCGTGTCCTGCGCATCGGGGAGCGCGTTAAAGATCCCCTGGTGTTCAAAATTAATTCGGAATCCACAACTACGGCGTGCCTCCTAATCAAACCGTTGTTTTGGCCCGTAAAACTCCAGAATTCAATTGAATTCGACATGTGTCTTCAGTGTACCCGGTGAAATCAGCTGAAATATATATACCGCATAGACTCGTGTAAGGGCCGCACCCGTGTAAGTGCCGCACTCCCTACTTGGCAGCCCATAATTTGAGGAAAAAAAATTCCAGTGGTGAAGCAATCGCGTGCGGGTTTCAATGGCGCGGGCACGCATCGGTGGGTGTTCGAGCGCTGCGTACTTACGCGTGCCACTACTAGAGGGCGAGAGCAATCTAATGGTGGCATATAGTACCTAGAGCCATCTAGCGGCAGTCCTTAGACGGGACTGAACCAAGGCCAGCACGTCGTCAAAATTGTGAAAAAGAAAGTGCGGCGCTTACGCGAGTACATAGTTAAGTGAAATTATATGTCCACCTGATTTCTTATGCTACAGTTTTTTGTATTGCATTGCTAAACGCCTCTTCAATATTAAGAAATGAGATTACAAGGGTCTTTATGGCGTGATGACCCCGAGACTCAAACAAGTAACATAAAAGGAGCCATTCAGATGACCTAATTACGTACGAGTCTTTTCAATGGCTACACCCATGCATTTGCAAGCGAGCAACGAATAGAAAGGAGCACGCTAAAGTGCACGTTAAACTTTGCAAATCCCCGGCCTGTGTTGACAAAACGCTCTTACGCTAGAAGTCTTCGTAAAAAAAAAAGCGCACCACTGCGTTTAGAAATTCACTTATTTTGGAGGCTTTTCCTTTCCGCGTCTGTGCAATATTCTACGAACACGGACAATCGCTAACATTAGCGGCTCAACCTGTCGAACTGTCCAAATTAAAGGGCACCAAGCGTCTCAGGACGCTGCCTTGCCCCAAGAAATTCATAAGCGCGTTCTATGCCCCTTGTGAATGCAAGCGTACGTGGCGTACAATAAATAATAAAAAAAAAAAACATGCATCCGTGTTGTGATGTTCTCAATGTCAGGCTTCTGTGCTGGAGGTCATCTGTTCGGAACCTGCCTGCGGATGATTTTAATAAGGTTTATTTAATTATTTATTGTACAGTGCTTTATTGAAAATGACAACATTGCCATGTCGAAGAGACGTTTAAAGCCAGAAGGACGAAGTTTAAGCAAATCCATGTGCTTCCCATAATTCACACGCTGGCTTAACCGCCCATATTGCAGCTCCCGTAGATACTAGCGCCAGATTTCTCTCCAGTAACTATTGTATGGTATCATGTATTTCGTGGTTATCATGTATTTCGTGGCACAATCCTTACTGGTTTGCTTTGCCTCGTCATAGAGGGCGCGGGAGTTTTGAGGCGCGGACGCTGACAAATGCCTGGGCGGGTAGACATATACAGCTCCGCTGTAAGAAAAGCCACAGGCCTGCGCGGCACACGCAGCATAATCAGCGTAAGCTGGAGCAGCGTCTCCTCAGGAGACCGTTGTAAACTGATTGTAGACGGTAACTGCAAGCACTAGGTATGTGGGAAGTTGTGTTTTCATTTGGTCACATATGCGCACACACATCTTCTTTTCCTCCATGGAGATGAGAAAAGACGAGGCGCATAAATACTGGCAGCCCACATACTCAAGATTCATTCAAGAGTCCTTTTCTGCTGCACACATAGGAGGGTCTTCGCAGCGAAGCAGTCGGGCCAAATTTTTGGTTGAGCGCACATGAGGTTGCTCGCAAAGAAGCTGTCCTGCGTGATTTTCGGCAGCGTACACTTGAGGGTCTTCGCGTCGAAGCTGCCGGCCCGCATTTCCGGCAGCGCACATGAGGGTCTCGGCGGCGAAGCTACCGGGCCGAATTGTCAGCAGCACGCATTTGAGGGCCTTCGCGGCGAAATATTTTTGCTGTGTTTTCTCGAGGGTGAACTGAACCGTCCGCTCGGCGTCGACGGTGGCCTGCACCTTCCGCTGCTCTATCCACAGTGTTCTGGTGAGCCCGACAGTGCCTGGTTGCAGCCGCGAGCCTAGCACTACGAGTCGCTTCTTGAGCAGCGGTTCGTACCGTGCTAGGAGGCGGAGACATAACGTTTTGCAAAGAGGTAACACTGGTTGCGAGTCTGCACGGCGCAGGTGTTACATCTCCTGATCCGCAGCACGATACGATGCAAGTGGTATGTGTCGTGACACCTGGTGCAATGATATTTTCTCGGTGTCGGAAACTCTAGAGCCCAAAGCACTTAGTCAGCAGGAACAGTGACAAGAACAGACTGTTTAATTCTTCGCTATGTTTCGTCTAAATTGCCGTATGTCTTCTTTTCGTCATTGTCGTTGCCATAGTACAGACCCAGAATTTTCCTCCCCTCCCTTTCGAAGGATGCATCGTCCCAATGTCAAAGTTAAGCAGGTGCATGCACGAAACAATCAAACGCGAATCTCTTGAGTAAGTACGGCTTAATGCGTTCCACAATATGCAACAGCAATGCAAGTTGTGCAGGAATCGCCGCTGCGCGGCGCGCTCCTGACATCACGTGACTTCTCGCGCATTAGGTGCGAAAGCTGCGACGGACACCGGCGGCAGCGGATGACAGCACTAATCAAACGGCTATTGGACTGCGCTCATAACAGCTCGCGCTTTAAATGTTCCAGCTTATACTGATGCTGAACATATTATTAGTGAAGCCGATCTGCCAATGGCACATATGACTTACGAACGAAAAGCGTTGTGAATTCGGCCCCAGATTCCTAACTTCAAAAGGAAATACAGAAATAATAAATAAATAAATAAAGACCTGTTATTCAGAAAAAAAACCAACGACTCGCAGAGCTGCAGGCCTCTACAAACCCCTTCGTAAAGTGGAGCAATGTTTTCCTCGGGCCCAGGCTAGCCGCAACCCCACGTTACAATATGTTTTGTAAAGAGGCTATTTATTTCTTCGTCCTCTCTCCTTCCCCTCTCTCTCCTTTTCTCCCCCATCGTGGGCCTTCATCTATAGTTAAACACTTCGATGGCTCAAGAACGATTCGTCGCCCTCTCCTTTCTCTAGCACCGCTTAACAAGTTCTTTTTCGAGCCAACATTTCGTTGAAGACGGCAGGAAAAGTTTAGAGCACCCACGACTTCTGATAGCTAAAGAAAACGCATAGAACTAACACACATAGAACGTAGTTAGACAAGCAGCCAATCACAAAAGGAGCAAGAACGGAGTCACCGTACCACACAAGCAGCGGAGCCGCTATCGTCTCGCCGACAGCGCAAGAAGAAAAAAAGAAGAGAAAAAAAAAGGCGAGAAACCCAAAAGGCGACGCCGCTATATATACGAGCGAAACGCCGCGCAGCAGCTTCGCTTCGCGTGGCGGTGGTGAACCGGGGCGTTTTTTGAAGGCCGGATGATTGCCGCTGCTGCCCGTGGCTCGGTCACGTCTGCTTCGGCGGCTTCTCTCGTAGCCAGCGCAAGAGGAAAAGAGTAGAAAGGGAGAAGGCAGTAAGAAATAACGCCCGGGCGAGGCAATAAAAACGGCGCAGCACGCCCCCGAACGTATACGGACGACGCCGAAGACGTCGACGACGACGACCAAAGCAAACCAAACCCCGCGCTCCTCTGCCGCCCAAGGCCCGCACCGCCGCAGTTATACCCTCTCGCAGGCCCCCTTCTCGTCCTTGCTGTGATCCGCATTTATCGACCAAGACGACTTATATGAAGACATCCTTCCGAGGAGGCAGTTTCGTGCCTTATGACGTGCTTCGGAATCTACTCTTTTTTCTTGCTTCGAGTTCTCCTTTCTGACTTTCGTTCCTGAACTTTCATTTTTCTTTTTATCCAGTTCCTACCTGCATCGTCGCTCGTGTTTCCAGTGTCTTGCGAAGGAACACGAAAAGGGCTGGAGCGTGCGCTCTTTCCATTCAACGAGAGAGTTGAAATAGCGAAGACGTCTCGAGGTAGCGGAGGTAAACTGCCTGACTATGAAGGATTTCGATGACCGGTTTTCGTGTAGGAGGCGAGTAACGGTGGAAACTGCTACCGACCCAAGATACAAGGGCAATTCTAAGCATGTACCGAACGGCATGAAGGCGCGCGAGGCCGCTAGTTAGCTTTCGGTCTGCTTTCGCCTTGTCCTCCGATTCTGTTTGTTTTCAGAGAGCTGACTTAACACAAACGTTGCTTCCCTAACTTCCTAATTTTCGCTACCAAGAAAAAGTTATGTCCGCAGAAACCGTTGCCACATGGCACACAGGTATGTGCGCTCTCCACGACGAAAACACGTTTAGTTTACAAACGTTTAGCGCAGAAGCTCACGATATTCTTGATAACTACGGGATTCACTTACTCAGAACCATCGCAGGTACAAATACAATACAAACAAAATGAGAGGGCCAGACACTCTCCGATGGAGATGCTTGCCTGGCCCTTTAATCCTAGTACATAGGGTACCTAATGGGAGAAAGGTAGTGCTTGAAATTACAAAGTCATACGTAGCACGTATGCACGCACCGCTAACAACTGACACCTGGTAACCTGGTAATACGCATCTGGAGTGCCTGGTTCAGTTTAGTGCACAGGTGGCAACAGGACGAGCAGTTGAAACCTACCTAGCTGTTTCGTAACACGAACAGTTTGTTGCTCCCTCCGCTCGGGGCAAATATGGATTCCAGTTAGATGACATTGCCTGGCTTTTCGGCTAAGTAAATGTTTGCATGAGAAGATACTTTGCTCCATATTCATGCGTGATGAAACTTTAACGATATCGCATCTGTGCCACACACGGAGACTCCTCGGGAAAGAGGCAAACAGTAAGTTCCGAGGTAGCCCACGGCCCCCGCGTGTGTTATCTACAATGTAGAGTCAACAATTATTGCTAAATCACTTAAGAAATGAAGAGCCCGGTTCGCAATGGCCTGTTTCGACACGACTCGTGGGATATAAAATACAGAAAATTGATTGCGCAATCCGAGATCGCTCACGTTGTTAAGGTTCGCTCCAGGTCGTTAGAGGCAAGCCACCAGCATCAATCGGAAATCGATCGTTTCGAAAGACGGTAAAGCCTTGAACCGCAGAGCCACAAGTAACGATGCAACACAGTATTATCCTTACCCTGCTTGTTCTTTCTTTCTTCTATAGTTTTCTATTCTTCACGAGGAAAATATAGTTTTGTTGCTTGGCCCCTAACAATGCATTGTTAGGCCAAAAATTATGCAATAAGGTGCGGCACAAATTGGTGTGAAAAGGAGGGTCACTTTGTCCTGAAAAATGAAAAAAAAATCTTTAAGACGAACGACAGGGATAAAGAGCGAGAATGAAAGAGCTTCCCAAGAAGCCTATACTGCTACATCATAGAGTGTATATGCGCGACTGAACGAGGACGTAGAAAGAAAGAGTTACACAACGACAGCGCGAACTTTCAACTACAGATTTTATTTTCGCAAGCATCGATAAACATGTACACCATACGAGTGGAAATAAGCGACACAGCAAGAAAGAATATTGAGTGGTGCGACATGTGTCGATGAACCGTACAAGTGTCCAATGCATGATCAAAACACGTGTGCGGACATGTGTACGGTTCATTGACACGCACCACTGAAGGTTCTTTTTAACGACATAGCGTTTAGGAGCCTGTGTCGCAGAAAATCTGGCACCGGCGTCGGCGTACCGTGTCGGCGTAGGACGTTGCGTCGGCAAAAAGAATTCTGAACCGCGCATACCCAACCACTGCTCTACCACCAAAGTTGCTCATACCTTGTATTTCGTTCTTTCCAAAGTTATTTCTCGGAATTTTGAGAACGGCAGCCCACAAACAAATGTAATCGAAAAAAAATACCGACAGCGCATGTCCTTATGTTAGCTCTTCTCAGACTGAAATATTAACCCGCCGTGGTTGCTCAGTGGCTATGGTGTTGGGCTACTGAGCACGAGGTCGCGGGATCGAATCCCGGCCATGGCGGCCGCATTTCGATGGAGGCGAAATGCGAAAAACACCCGTATACTTAGATTTTAGGTGCACGTTAAAGAACCCCAGGTGGTCAAAATTTCCGGAGTCCTCCACTACGGCGTGCCTCATAATCAGAAAGTGGTTTTGGCACGTAAAACCCCATAATTTAATTTTAATTTTTAGACTGAAATATTAAACGTGCGAAACAATAACAGGAGATTGACCCACCCAAGAGGCCGCGTTTCTACCAGAAAGCTCGCCTTCGTGCATAGCGTTTGCAGCCAGCGTTTCCTGGTAAACGTTGCGGTTGCAAAAGCTGCAGTTGCCAGGCGGCCGACCACTCTGACGAAAACCCCTTCTTACCACAAGACATCCTTGCGCACCAACGGCGTGAGCGACGAAAGTACAATCCACCACACCCTGACCTATCCAGGCGGGACTCTGATGACTGGCGCCGAATACAGACGCACGCATATCCGAACCTTTATTTGAAACATGCCATTCGCCACACGCTGTACAGCGTTCGCTGTCCTTGGTGCGGAGGCAGGCCAACTCACGCCCACATTACTTGTGATTTCCAGAACAGGCCACCCAAATTAAATACACCGAAAATAGCCGGCAAACTTTCCGGAAGGGCGCAATGGGAGACTTGGCTCGCCAGCGCGGATCGGGAGATGCAACTAGCGCTCCTCAGACCAGGCACGGCGGACCGATCAAGCCAGTGGGGCCCCGGACTAGGGGCTCCACCCACTCGCTTTCTGCACTTTTTTTAAAATAAAGGTTTTGATATATATATATATATATATATATATATATATATATATATATATATATATATGCGGGGAAGCATGAAAAGCAGTAAGTGGTCTTTGAAGGCTATCGCGTTCCACTCTTAACGGCGAAGCTTAAGCGTCCTCCAAATTTTTTGCTTTGTCGTTTGTTTCCGCTCGTACGATATATATTTATCGATGCGCGCGAAAATAAAACTTATAGTTGAAAGTTAGCGCTGTCCCTGTGTATCTTTTCTTTATACGTCCTCATTCAGTCGCGCTTACACACTCTATCATGGATTCAAACCGACTAGCCTACCAACATGTTTTAGCCAAGTTTATATTGCTCCTTTTTTTTTCGTTGCACTTTAGTGATTATGAGAAGCAATTGTTCTCTAATGAATACATTGTTGCGCCAAAAAGGAAAATAAGGACTTGGTAGGGAGAGTATGAAACGACAGATCGAGCGCTCGATCTGTCGTTTCATACTCTCTCTCTCCCAAGTCTTCATTTTTCTTTTTGGCGCAACAATGTATTCATTAGATCCAATCCAACTCGCCCAGCAATAAGTTCTACTCAATTGTTCCCTCTTGCCTTTTAAATTGTTGGCGGACTGATTGCAGCAGGAGCCAGCGAGCAAAGGAACTCATAACTACGAGCATTCTTCGCTTTCACAGAGCTTCATCGTCTGGAAATAACAGACGCGTTGAAAGGCGCGGGCGCGGAGCGAACCACTGGATAAATAAGGAAGGCTTTAGACATTACCAAAAGGAAGGCATCCCTTACACACAGTTGACAATCAATTAACGGGACACTCTGTTAGTGATAACTACGTACAAGTTAAAGTAGAATTAAGTAGTTTACGTTGAATTGAATTGAACTGTGGCTTTTTGCGTGTCAGAAGCACAATCTGATTCTGAGGTACGCCTTAGTGGGGGAACTCCGGGTTAATTTCCAGTTATTTAACGAGCTCATAAATATAACTACACAGGCCTTTTTGCGTTTCGCCCCCATCCAAATGCAGCCGCCGAGACCGGAATCAAAGCCGTGACGTCAAACTCAGTAGCGCAGTGCGATAGCCAAGTTGTGTGCACTAAGGGTTACAACATCTTCAGTACAAACAGTGTCATTTTTGTGCAGAATCGAGCGCACACAATCGCCATTCATTAATCTCCTTTTATGTGCAGTGTTTTGATTGCCATTGTACTCTAAGATGATCCAAATTGGTGCAAGCATAGGCTTGATGCTCGGATAATTAGTCTCTTGGTCTTTGACGTACCGAGAGACAGGGAGAGAAAGCGAGAAAGTGAGAAAAAAGAAAAGAAGGATGGCCGCCCAGACGAATGTGTGGTTTGCTGACCTACACTGTGGGTAAGAGAAAGAGCAAATAAAAAAGATAAAGAAATGGAGAGAGTGAACACTTAGTGGAGAAAGGAAGGACTCAAGAGGGGACTTTAAATGTTCAGTCAAGCAGGTGGACTTTGAGAAGATAAGCCATAGATTACGAACTAGCTCTCTTTCAGCGAAACAGAGAAACACAAGAAGAAGGGTGAAGGCTAGGAAATTACCCAGAAGTTAAAAATCCGGTTTGCTACACTGCCCTAGGAAAAGGAGAGGAGGCGGAGGTAGAAAGTTAGGAAAGTGTAGAGAGAGAGAGAGAGAGAGAGAAATGGAGCACAGACGCAAGCACACATCAGGTCGCTATCACCGCATACTATAACAGCACAGTATCACGTGCTCCACAACGAACACCAATTCAGGCTACACATCCGCTTATGCAATTATGTTGTCTTTAGAAACTGTTGGTGTGAGTACTCATCTTTTGTGCCGATTCACATGTGTGAAAAATTTAACTTTGCAGGCTTTTTGTGGAGGTAAGAGAGGATTAAGTGTAGACCGCTGGGAGAGGCCATTGTCTGGAAGGGTGATCGTAGAATAGGTGGCTGCTGCTGCTCGTGATGATGATTATTTCTTTTTTGCACTGCGCATTTAGTCGTTTGTATCGCAGTGTGGAACATGATGGGTGAAAAATTTACGGTGGTTTCCTTCACCATGAAGTTGCACCGTTTCGATGTGTCAAGTCATAAGAGCAATACTATGGCGAGAAGCAACGAGAAATCTCGTAGAAAATCTTGGTTATGGTGCAAACTGTTCAGATTTCCAAGAATTTATTGAAAGGTAAACTGTAGACCACCCGGTCACTTACTACCGCGATAGACTAGCTGCCTCCTTTACCATCACCGGTATTGAAATATTTTTCTGAGACAATACACAAACTTTTGTATGTAAGACACCAAGAACTGTTTGACGGCACTTTCTCTTTTTCCAAGAGAATACACAGCTGAAGGTTTGTTGCCCATGCATGAAAAGCTACAGCAGCATTGAAGATGAAACCAAAAATCAAATTATCAAAGAGCACAACGATGCAGTAGTACCGAATCTCACATCTGCAAGACTGTACAAAGAAAACTGGATTCGCTCATTTACTGGGATAGATCTACAGACGAACATATTACATAGTTGCAACAACTCTGGGTGATCAGAAAGGTTTCTATGATTTCCCTGGAGAGCTAGGCAGCGTTCCTGACCAGCATCCGAGCGTTAGCAGACTTTGCGTATTCGTCTTTCGTATCTGTGCTGGCTTCCATCCTTGCTCCATAGTGTACATAATAGATTACCAACAGTCCAACACTCTGTTCCTTTGGATAAACAAAAGTGCCGATTAGAGCATTGCCGCCTGCTTTGGCTTCCACTTTTCTTCATGTTCTAGGGAATGGAAAGTGAAGCCAGCGCAAGCCAAGCCAAATGTTTTCAGCGCATGAATGACATTACTAAGGGTGGGGCGTGTTGTAGGACGGGTGGTTTCATCTTCTGTAGCGGACACCGTAAATGTCTGGCTCAAAGGGAGCACGTAAACCAGTGTGCGGTAGGGTGCGAACAATCAGCACTTGGCACTATCCAATGGTAGAAAGAGCTGACTGATGCTTAGTTTCGTACTGCAAGAAGCTTATCATGACCCCTACCTACAACCATCATCGATCTCGTGCTAGCTATATTCCTGTAAGGAACACTATGTTATACTGATACGTTCCTGCTGCACGTGACTTCGAAGTATCGGGAGTGCTGGGTTGAAGAAGTGAAATGTACAAGGGTTATAGTTTATGATCACTGTTGATGGACAGGATAAACATTGAGAGCGCAAATTTTTCTTGAAGTGTGGTGATCTTGCGATAACCGGAATACCGGAGGTTATTACCTGGCATGATCGGTGGCACTCAACGAAGTTGTAATAACCGTATTTTGAGGCAAATTTGAAAAAGTATTATTTATGACTCCACTGTTCTTTAGTTTTTGTAATCCAGATTTTTGTTGTGTGTGTTGGCGTGTTATGGTGTCTCTGGCGCCGACTCACCTGAATTAGTGTGATGAGCATGACGTGGGCTTAGGTTTCACACACACACTCTTTCAACGAACAAAGGAAGTCTTTGTATAGGATATCCGAGCTAACTTTAGCCAAGCTGTACAAATAAAAAAAATGAGAAAAGAATCATGGTGCACCATTTGATTTTAGGACTTACCGTGTTCGGTCGTCAGACATGTAACTACCGAACACCGTGGAAAACACGGGGAAGGCGAGAGATGGAAATTAAAGATGATGAGCAAAACGTGAACGATTATCCCTTTTTGCACTTTGACTGTTCATGCTGCTGCTGCTAGATTTCTCAGGAGTGTCAATATGCAGGCGGTATCAGGCTCCACAGTTACCAACTCTGTCGATTACCGGCATCTTCTACACGCTTGGCACGGATAATGTTTGCCAAAACACGAGAAATTGAAGTGTCCATCACGGGGCTGCGCTGCCATACACCTGCGTTGGATTTCTATCTACACAGGTCTGGACTGGTCCCCTCACCATTATGCTCATCCTGTGGCGAAGCGGAGAAAATAGACAATTTCTTGTTGGCTTGCAGGCGTTTTTCTATTATAACAAAACAACGATTAGAAATCCCGCTTCGAAATATTGGCCTAAATTTATCAGTACCGGTGATACTATCTTTTGGAGCCTCCATTATTGGGTTCCGTCACAGAAATGTTTGCTTGGCAATCCAAAATTACCTAATTGAAACCAATCGATTACCATGTTAGACTGATCGTTCTGCCTCCCCACCATAAACACATCACATGTGAGTTCCCCAGGAGGCCTCCGCACATAGACAGCCCCATATTACACCAACATCCACTAATGAGGAATAGGCAGTGGGAGGCATGGCTTGCGGACGAGGACCGGGAGAGCCAGTTGGCTCTTCTGGACCAAGCCCAGCGAGCCGCTCGTGCCAGTGGGGCCCTGGAATAGGGGCCCAAACCATCGTGCCTTATTTTATTTATATTCAATGAAGTTTTTACTCACTCACTCACTCACTCACTCACTCACTCACTCACTCACTCACTCACTCACTCACTCACTCACTCACTCACTCACTCCCTCACTCACTCACTCACTCACTCACTCACTCACTCACTCACTCACTCACTCACTCACTCACCACCATAGCTTTTATTTCTTATCTATTATTCGAATTTTTTATATACATTTTTCTTCTGATTATTTTTTCTCGACACACAAAACGTTTACTTTTTAAGCTATAACGTTCAAATTGTTAACTCCTTTGTTTTACATACCTAATTAACCACTCGATTCATGGCCAATCCCCTACTGTGGGTATGTGCCACAGCCACTCAGGATGACGACGACGACGACAACAACAACAACAACAACAACAACAAGCTAAAAGCGGGAGGCAACGTTTCGACAAGTGGACTTCACTACGGGCCTGCCGACGGCCCTGATGGAACTCGGGGTCCATGTTGCGGGGTAGAGGTGGGGCATAAATATGCCCCCTGACCCTTCGCGGAATCGTAATGTACTCTGTCCCCTCGGGGATAGCCTCGAGACTGAGCTTCCGGAGGACTGTGCGGCCAGCCGGGGTTAGCGAGAGACGACGGACTTGGGCTGTGTGGTGAGCGTCTAAGGGCTCCTCGATCGTGTTATGCATGCCTAAGGCCTCTAGCCTTGCGGTGGCCGCGTGGTCCGGAAGGCCCAAGGCTGCCTTTGTGCTTCGACGGATCATGGTGTTTAATTTGGCTAAGTCCGTGGCTGCGAGTTTGACATATGGTGTCTAGTACATGGTTCTGCTGGTTATGTATGCCTGCACAAGTCGAAGCAGATCGCCCTCGCCCATGCCGTGGTGCCGATTAGCCACCCGGCGAATGAGCTGTAGTGTGTAGTTGGTCGCCCTCTGGAGTTTCTTTAACATGAGCCCGCAGCGCAGCGTGTTCTGAAAGTCTAGCCCCAATATTTTGATACTGGGGCGCTCCGGGATGGTAAGTTCTCCGACCTTAAGTTCAAGGAAGCGCCTTCTCCGTGGTAATCCCTTGGGACAGCTACTTCTGCCGGGCTTGATCAGGAGGTATTCGGATTTTTCCGGTGAGCACGTCAGGCCCCTCGACTCCGCATAAGCTTGTGCGACGTCGATGCCGCGTTGCATGATCTCTTGAAGAGTTTGTGGATCATCCATTTGCCATTTGGCGACGCTACGGCTCGCAAGATGGAGTGGTCTACACAGACGCAGCCAGACACCCTCGGGGCGACCTCATGACCGCGGTGGTAGCGGATCACAACGGAGGACTGATAGAACATACAACAATCACGGCTGGCCGAGTGGTGGAAGCGGAGGAAACCGCGATTGCCATGGCCATGCATGCGGAAGCGAATACCGTCATCAGCGACAGCAAGCAGGCCATCGGCAATTTCGTCCGTGGTAGAATTTGCAAACAGGCGTACCATGTCCTCACACGACGCCCCCTAAGCGTCTTGAAAACCCTCGTGTGGACCCCCGCTCACGCAGCTGTGCCCGGCAACGCGTCGGCTCACAGTTTGGCTCGAGATCTCGCGCGCCGAGCCTCGTCCGCGGATGCGGACGGCGTGAATGAGGAGGAGAGACACGAGGAACCCTGCGAGACTTATTATGAAATAGCCCATCGGTATCGCTCGAGGCGTCGCGCGCTCCCACCACCGGCCAAGCAACTCGACAAAACGCAAGCGGTCGCGTTTCGGCGACTTCAGATAAATACATACCCAACCCAAAATACATCAACAAAATCACAGGGGGCAGGGAAAGCGACAAATGTAGGCTCTGTTCAGAAACAGGAACACTCACACACATAATGTGGGAATGCACCTCGCTCCCGTTCTCTCATCCCCCCGTCAGCAGCGAGACTGACTGGACAGCCTGGCTCAGTTCCGGGGACAACTTGAACTGGTGGACTGGGCGGAAAAGGCCAAGCAGGCCCAGGGCCTTACTTGAGCCCTAACCCTCAGCCACGTCCCTCTTTACCCTTCCCCCTTTCAATAAAGTTTATCACCACCACTACCACCACCACAAGTGGACTTGTCTCTTTCAAGGCGACATGCCTTCCTCGGCACAGTATATATAGGTACGGTTCTTCTACAGGGGAGAAGGGGTAAGGCGGGAGGGCGAGGCAACGTCCGAAGGTGTGTTAGCGGCGAGAAAAGAAAGGTGTACTACTCAACGTCGGTGGAGGAATGTGAGGTAGCGCCGTGTGTCAGCAGGTTGGCATGTCATTGTAGGTTCCCTTTTTCGTGGGAGAGGCCTGGATGACAACCGGGGGAGGGGCGATGGGTCATTATCTTATGACATTAGCTGGGACCCACTGTATAACGGTAAGACAGGACTGGGTGAAGATCTGACGGGTACATAAGACTTGACAGACACTTTAAGTGAGTAATGTCTGCGAAGACGCTATAGTACTGCACAGCTTTGTTAGCACGCGAGTCCTACGGAAGCGTGACGCTAGCACACGCTCACGGCTTGTTGAGCCGCGCCGAGGCCAGGGCTGTGCCAGCAGTTAGTAGAGGCCTGGCCAAATGCCCGACAATGGAAAGCAACGTGGCACTGTTGGACACACGAGCAGACCAGTTCGCGCAGAGCCGGACCGGCACCTGGCCTATGTGCGCGGTCATGGCCTGGCCTGGCCATACCGCGCACAGCACAGGCACAAGCTGTGCTCTTTTTCAGCTTCACCAGGAACACAGGCCTGGTTGCAGACGGCTGCTAGGATTGCCGAAGATGCCCAAGATAACAAGCCCAGGGCAGGCAGTGCACACCAGTGACATGATGATGATGATGATGATGATGACCTCAAATGTAAGGGCACCTGCAGTTAACACAATCGCTAGCCTAGCCATATATATAGGAGGCTACGGTCTAGCGCGAGACAAGGGCTCGTTGACCTCTTTCACTTCCACCGCACCTACAGACGCGCACCGTCCACCCCAAAGTTCAAACACTTTAGGTTCCTACAGAATCAGAAACTGGTTATCCATGCGTTGTCAGGATCTTACAAAATGATACATAAGTAAAGCAATTGTACATACAACAACTCTGCGCAGGGAAAACGTAGACAGCAGATATCAAGGAGACAATTTCTTTGCGAGGAATAAGTACACGGTTGCGATCACGGGAACAAGCTTTCTCATGACTTGTCAACCTGGGGTAAGCATTGTCACTCTGGAAAAAAAATGAAGAAAAGAGAAAGAAACACGCGCACACGCAGGCACACATAGAAATCAACTCCCTTTGTGGATACGAGTCATGTTTTCAGGCAACAACGACAACAAACGCTAGAATTGTCGAGAGGTCTCGCGTTACACGGAGAGGGTTGTGTGCGCCTCCGCAAAAAGGAGATCGGAAACGCGAGTGCTTATGGCGACAGGAAGAGAGGAAGCCCCCTGTAAACAAAACTGAGCACGCGGCAACAAAGAAGCGGCTGGGCGCTCTCGGTCTCTTTCGCAATTAGGAGTGTTGTCAACACCGCCATTCCCCGCGACAGCCATCGTCCAAAGCTCCGGCGGGTCTTCTCCGAGCGAAGGCCGCCTTGCTTCCGGCTTTCCCCTCCGTTCACCTTACTTCCTGATCCTTTCTTTCTTTTTTTGCCCCCTTCTTCGTGGCGCACTTAATCTCTCCTCGCAGGGATCTTCTTACGCGGTGGGGGCTTCCACCGATGCTGCCCGTCGTCACCGCTCCGTACTGGTCGACGCGCCACCGTCTCCGCTTCGTCTCTCGTTCGGCCGGCTCCGCAAACACTCGGGGATCTTCCTCGATATTTCCTCCACTGCTCTCGGCTCCATCACCTTCACTCTCTTCCTCACTGTCCTACCCCCTCCCCCTCACTCTTTCTTTCACGGTGCCTTTACGTGTACTTTGCTTTCGCCCACCCTTCCCCACTTCCTTTTTTTTCCCCACGCACGCAACGTTTGTCGCTCGCGCGTTTGTTGTGCGAAGCCGAAAACGACGTTTCTTCTTCGTGCGCCCACCTGACAATAAGCAACCGCGCGCCTATCCTCTCTAGCTCGGGGAAGAGAAATCGCCGCAGCTGATCGATACTGTAATTTCCTCTTCACGTGCGAGCAGTCGTTTCGGTTCTTTGCTTTGTAATTGCCTGTTGTTTGTTTAGGCTGCTTTTTTTTTCGGGCTCGAGAAACATCCGCTTTACAGTTGGCATTCCTTGTCGGAGTAGTTTCCTTGTTTACGTACAATCTTTCCGGCTGATATTGCTTTCTGCCCGGTCTTCGTTTCAAGAGTCGAAGTCCTTTTGAAAACTGCCAGATATAGTTCTTGCCTTTGCGTATTTTTGTTTTCTACTAACGTCTTGGTCGGCGTACATTTTAGTTATCTCTCGGTCAAAAGCCTAACCTATATGGTTCTCTAGAGAGTGCTCCTTTTACCCGTGGCGACTTGCATCGCACTGGAGCTCAAATCGAATCTGCCTCGAAGAAGGGTCTGTGACTCATTCTTGCCACCCCTTTGCGTTGCTTGGCCGCTATCTTGAAGCGAGTCCTGTTTGTGCCATACGGGAAAAATTGATTATACTTCACGTAGCTATTAAATGTTGAAGATCCAGGCTGGCACAAAGGATTATCCGGCAAATCGTACAGTATCGGTCGCCCAGATTGCAGTTTTCATGGAACAAAGGGAAATTATTTGCTCGTATAATGGCCCCTACTGATAGTAAATTGCCGGACTGGAAACGGTAGCATTCCTCATCCCATACCTGCACGGTCGCCCGTCTGTGCCATGACGCCTTTGATGTTGTGGTGCAAGAGACAGCCGTTATAGTAGTAGGATTCACAGAGTGCCAAGAAATTGTTGGCTGCCTTCGGGCATTTTGCACACAACAGCTCGATCGTTGTGTCGCCTAGGTCCGCGTGCTGTGTAACCGACATTCTAACCACGCGTTATTACTAGCGAACCGCCATATTGTCCGTCGTAATATTGTAAACAATATAGTCGAGAACTTTAAGTCTGTAGGGCTCTCTACGCGCTATGCGGAGGTCGGCACTCATGGTCCGAGCAACAGTAGGCCTTTAATGCCGCATCCAGCAATCGCGATTGGCTGAAAGTTTTTTTTTTTTTTTGGTACCGATGTTACATGGTCATGCTGGCCAAATCCTTTATTACCTTGTTGCTCGCTCTGGCGCCTATTTGCTACGGCTTGAAGTAATGAGGGTGACCTTGCGCTACTCTCAGTCCAATATCGTGGTTTCAGGCACGTAATTAGGCACCATTTCCTTTTACCTTTATCCGCGGTAAATTTATCAGGACGCATGTTGTATATTTGTTGTAGTTAGTTTTCGTCGACATTTTCTTGACTGCTATTAATGTGACAGCATTATATGCCCCCATTTCGCGAAAATCCGACGGCGGCGCGATCGACACATGGTACCCAAAATGGCCGACGGCGACGGCCGAGTGTCAACAGAAAGTTTATTCAAACAAGTGGCGATAGGAACACTAAGTAACAATCACTGCACAATTACACCAGGACGATAACATATAAAAGAAACGAAGGATTGTATACACGGCACGTTCTCAAAGTAGTGTCAGAGTCCTCACTCACTAACATATAACAACATAGATCCACGAAAAAACAAAGTTACACATACACTAATTTTCATATGTATAAAATGATGTTCTACATAAGCAGTGCACACAATGGTTATGTACAATGGTGATATGACTGATACACTTTACATAATTTTGAAGTGATGCTATGAGATGTAATAAGTCAAGAGCTGCGCGGACTGCCGTGCAATTTCTAAGTGTCTTACGCAAGCAGGCATCGTGTCCTCCCTGTATGCAAAAGCTCACGCAACACTTTTGATGGGGTGCGGGTCACCATCGTCATTGTTTTCTATCACGCACTAACGATCCTTCAGTGCGAAAGGGCACTGCTGCGCTCCGCGTATCGCTCATCGGATTTAGACCCGGTCTATCAACTCAAGACACCATGATTTTAATAAAGCACCAAATCATTGATAACACCATTAGAAACGCCAACGCCATTCTCGGATTGGATCTCGAGAAAGTGTTCAATAACCTCTCTCACCAATACAGTGTGGACACCATTTCCGACCTCAACCTCGGAGCTAGATTCCAGGCGTACGTCAAGTCATTCTTGGATAACAGGACGGCTGCGCTCCGATTTGCCTACCTCTCCACGGAGACACTCTCGCTGGAGAGCAGAGGCACCTCCCAAGGCTCGGTCATCTCCCCTATGCTTTTCAACCTTAGCATGGCGGGACTTGCTGAGAAACTCGGGCAGATCCATGGGCTCGAGCACACCATATACGCAGATAACATCACCATGTGGGTCTCCAAAGGAACCCCGGGCATGGTGCAGGACATCTTGCGAGAAGTAGTGAATACCGTAGAAGAATTTCTAATTCCCACAGGACTCAGATGCTCGCCTACCAAGTCGGAGCTGCTCGTACGCAGACCCACGCAGAAGGGCCGCAGACCATACTCGTCAGACTTCGATTATAATCAAGAAATTACCGTACGAACCAATTCGGGACACGCCATACCGTGCATCGACAAAATCAGAGTCCTGGGTATGATCGTACAGACTAAAGACGTCAATGCCTCTACGGTTCAGAAACTCATCACCAAGATCAACAACGCTATTGGGCTCATCAGAAGGAATTGCAAGTAGACACAGGGGCCTCAAGGAACATAATCTCATCAAACTTATACACGAGTTCGTCACCTGTCACTTCGCATACGTTGCGGCAATGCTCAATTGGTCACGATCCGAAAGAGACAGACTTAATGCCCAAATCAGAAAGGTCACCAAGCAAGCCCTCGGCATTCCGACGAGCACCAGCAACGAGAAGTTGGAGCCCCTGGGCATGCACAACACCCTGGAAGAAATTGCCGAAGCCTAGCAGCGCGCCCAGCTTGCTAGGCTTTCGACGACGCCTCCGGGGCGCACGATCCTAGGGAACCTAGGCTTTGCTCAAGGAAACATAGAAAAAGACTTTGCGGACCTCCCACTGGACATCCGGGCCAAGATCACGGTCCGACCTGTACCCAGAAACTTACACCCCGAAAACAACACGGGCAGACGACAAGCGAGAGGACAATTCCTCCTTAACCAAGCCTTGGCGAACCGCGAACGCTCAGCTTTTGTGGACGCGGCTGCATACGCGGGAAAAAGATTTCGCAGTGGCGGTTGTGGACGGCCGCGGATCCACAAGACATGCAGCCACGGTAATTGCAAGGAAGCCTGAACAGGCCAAACAGGTTGCGATCGCTGTTGCACTCACCAACGACAATCTTTGCCATATCTACAGCGACTCCATAGCCGCTATCAGAGCTTTCCAAAAGGGCACGGTCTGCGCACAGGCTCTCAGAATTGTTACAAAGAAACATATTAGGAAACAGGTCATATACTGGTTCCCGGCACACTTAGGACCAAAGATCGGTGACGTCCCCAACCTTAACGAGGCGGCACACGAGGCTGCGCACGCGCTTACAGACCGCACGGCTTCACCCGACCACTCGGAGAACAAGGATGCCCCCACGACATACAATGAAATCACTAAACACTACTACGTACAACGTAGAGAGTATAGCACGCCACACCGCACGCTCACTCGAGCTCAAGCGGTTACACTCAGAATGCTACAAACAGACACATACCCCACGCAAAACAAACTGCACCATTACATGCCTGAGCTCTACGACAAGTCTTATTACACCAATTGCAATACATCCCCTAACGTCTATCATTTACTCTGGCCGTGCTCGCAAGCTCACATAAACTGCGAACAGGACAAGCGCAAGTTTGAAGAAGTAATCCGGAGCGAAGAACTCGCTCCCCAACTCTGGGCCGTCCAGCAGGTCCACGACGCCGCCAGGAAACTCAACCTCCTGGTTCCGTCGTGGGAGACGCCCACTCCATGAGAGCCCAAAGCTCTCGTGGCCTGCAGGACCTCGAATAAAGTTAATTTCCTTCCTTCCTTCCTCCGCGTATACATTTTTGGCCAATCCCCCATATTGGGTAGGAGTCACATACGTGACAGGAAACACCAAGAACAACAACACTCTCGACGCCAAATTATGAGTGTTAAAATGAGTTGTACCACCGCCATCATATCTCAAAAGGAACACCGTGCAAGTTTACAACGTCTACAATGTTTCGCATTCTCACACGTAAGCAGTCTTAACTGTGTCGGCCAAATTTCTTCTGCCTTATTCTGTGCCGGAGGTTGTGAGTGTTATTGCGTACTTCAAACAGTAGTATTACTGTTTAGAGGAAAAATAAGCACAAAAATTGAACAGGCGTGGCAGGGCTAAAATTTTTAGTCAAAGTTTGTAACACCTGTTCTGATGTTCTTATTCGATTACCTACGAGAAGGTCCCGGAACTTTTGCTTGTGCTGCTAATGAGGCTTTGTTCTACGCTATCCCATGAATTTATGCATTAGAAAGAAAGCAAACCTGATTGATGTATACCATTTAGAAAGTTGCCTGTAGAATGCCACTTCCGAACAGCATACGGGAAACCCCTCGTGAACAGGTGCTGGTAAATCGCCTCAGAATGCAGCGGTTGTGTCGATAAGTGAGGAGCAAAAATAGCATATCATAATCGAGTCTTGCCTTTTCCTCCACTCCAGAAGCGACGTCCTTCCAGCTTCCACGGCTGGAATACCGGGTAGGCTGTTAGGCACAGGATTGCTACGTCAAACGGCTAACTGTAGCTCGATGTCTAACAACGCCGTACCAGCTTATGTTGGGGATAGATTCCCTGAGGGATTTAAATCACTTGTTTAAGCAATATTTTGGAGCAAATAACGCTTACGTAAGGTGCACAAATATTTCAGAATATGATAGACAACACAAAAATTGTAAAAAATTTTGAAAGGGCCGTAAAATACTAAATTGATCACAGCGCCAGGATCACACGACGTACGAGTCTGCGATTAATCGGCGAACTAAAAACGAGATTTAAAAAAGAAACGCATGATGAACCAATCAGCGTGTTTCGCAGGACGCGCCGCGCTCTCTACTTTTCGCTTCCATTGTTTCCCTCCGATGCGGCGAGATATTCCGGCCAACGCAAATCGTAAAAGAGGGCAGGCCCTTATTTACGGTGCAATAATGGGCACGGCGAACGAAGGGAGCGGGTTTTTGCTTCGCCTCGCAGAAGATGCCGCTCTCAGCACTTTATTGTCCTGATCCTAGCTTGCTCTTCCCTAGATTTCGCGGCTCCATTTGCGCGACGTTCCTCTTCGTCCTTCGTCAGCGGTACAGCGAAGCGGCGGTGAGTGTGCAGGGAGTAGGGGGAAGGGGTTGGGAGGGGGGGGGGGGTTCTCGAGATTCCCCACGCGGTAATGGTGGCGCCGGTGTGCTCTCACGTGCGTCTGCCATGCCTTTGGGTGGCGGACATTTGTAATGAAGGTTGCATACGGCACGCGTTTTTGCTGAGGCCACGCATGGAGGCGGCGATGCTACAGAAAAATAAAAAAACGCGCGATGCAGTGAAAGCTGGGCGCTGACAAGCGGGCGGCGTGGAAAGAAGCTGGGCATGAACAAGCGAACGAAAGACGAAAGGGTGAAAGGAGGAAAGGTGGGAAGCATGGAAAGAGCTTGCGACGAGCGTATGAATTGGCGAGTGAGTGAACGAAACGGCAAGCGAAGCGAATGTGAATGCGAGTTAACGAAGCAAAGGCCAGATGCACGAGTGAGCGATTCAACGAAAGAACAAGCAGGCAATAGAGCCAACGAAAGAGTGAACTAATGAACGAAGACTTGAACAGCAGAGATGAATTTGAGGAAGAGAACATGTCGGCAAAATTTTCGCGAGATGACAAATACGTTTACGTTCTTAACAAAGCCAGTGACAGAAAAAAGAAATGATAATAAGCGAGTAAGCGGGTGATCAAACAAAATGAGGATATAAGAAAAAAACCAACAAACGGAAGGGCAACTGTAATAAACAGCAAAATCACGCATTCAACGAGCAGATCGCGCAGCCTGCACTAGGCCATAGAAGGAAACTAAGCTCTGCGCACGATACTGATATTCGCCATGTTTAAATCGTCTTGTTTAAAAGCGATAAATTGCAAGCCTCGCATGTTAACGAAATACAACGAATAAAGAAAGCGATCGTCTTTTGCGTCTTGACTTGTTCGTCGCATTTGTTTTCGATCTGTCTAGCATTAAGGGCTATTAAAGGTTATTGAAGATGGTACAATCACCCGCAGGGGAAGCAAGTCTGTCGATTGCAAGGTCTTTCGAGAATCCCGAATGCAGAACAAATAAACGAAGAAGAGGGAACGTACTCGATGGTTTTGCAACAACGAGGCTAAAGATGAAGTATTTAGTGACCACAAATTTTCCAGCAAGCTACTTGTAGCCACGTGACTAGTAGTCATACGGAGGTTTCTTCAGTTTCTTCTCCTCAACTTTTTGTCACACATCTGAGGAACTTAGAACTTTGTAATATAACCGCTTCTCTAGTTAGGGCGGGATAATATTCTCCAAAATTATTGCATTGAGGATGTGTTACTTGTTACTGCACTGTGAAGTGCATGAACTAGCGTGTATTCTTCGGTCAAGAACGCAAAAAGCTTGGCGTGCCACCGAACGTCGAGATTGTAATGTTATTATTTTTCTTTTGCGGAGATCAATGCAATCTCAAATATTTCTTCGTTGAGTTTATTGCTGTGATTCTATTAGTTCAATCCTATGCGATTTTCATGATCTGAGGCATCGATATGCGAACCGAGTCGTACACAACGCATGCTATATACACTGGACAGAGTCTGCCGCAAAGCGGTGAAAAGCATTGGTGTCAACTACGGTTGAACCGTAATCATTTCAATAATTCAGTGAGAATTTCGACGGTACTCAGCGCCATGCATTCGCACGTTCGCAAGGTACAAAGGCGCACTATATATATTCTTGGCTTCGTTCCTGAATTCAGTGCTTCTCTACCATACAAAGTACTTCCTTTGTTTTTTGTTGGTGGCCAGGGGGGGGGGGGGGGAGGTCGTTCAGTGTTGTACATCCAGCTGTCGGCCTAAAAACAAAAGAGAAAGAAAAGAAGAAATAAGAATCTGCGGCTGTATAAATCTACGGCCATCGATATCAGACAGACGCTGACAAAGGCGAGTATCGCGGAACGACGGGGCCAATAAAATACGTCACAGGTGGGAGGTGTTGTCACCGTTTCTGTATAGAAGCAGGCGTTGCGCAATGCAGCCAATTGGCAGCCTGAGCTAGTGCGTCAGTTGCGCAACCGCAGTCGATGCCTTGAGCAGCACTATAGCTAGCTGACGCCAGCTGTGCCAGCTCACACGCGAATGACGCCTGGCCGGTTGCGCTAACAGGGAAAAAGAGATGGCCATACGAACCACAGTACTGATTATCTCTCACTTTACTACGACCTCGCCGTTTGTACTAAGTTGATTGCTGTCGAGTGCATTTGTCCCTGCCACACCACTTCGTGAAATTCGCGATATATATATCAGTTCGCCGCTAACTAATTTTCGGTTTATGTCCTCCTATGTGTCCTCGTGCCGTACTCTAACTAGAAATTCCGAAACGTGTTCATGTCACGCCAGCTTTGCTTTCTGTAATTTGCATAATGCATCTCTTTTCAAGCGGTTTGACAAGCGCGTGGATATCTGTGTGCTCTGGAAAATCCTGCGATAGCTTCTGATTTTTTATCGTGTTCACAGCCACTGGCACTATCCCAGAATGCAGTTTCTCGATCTACGTGAATGACACTTTGGTATTTGTTTGCCCTCAGTTGTCTGATTACTGTTGTTCAGTCGCTGACTCAAGGTATCCCGCGGGTTGGCAATCATTAACAAGACGGCGTTGGCTGGCGTTGGCGACAACTGAAACTTGCGAGCGCGTTCACCGTGAGGAAATTTAAGAGCGCTCGACTAACGTTTACCGAACGCTTGTAAGTAGTTTACAGCAGCCATAGCAACTCTACAAAAAGCCGAATAATTAAACTTATCACGCGGCGGAAACTGAAGAAGCACCAAAAAGTATTACGAACGAAAAAAAAAAAAGAAAAGATGTGCAGACTCTGGGCTCTCACGAATTTATTGAGAGGAGTGTACCCCTAATTACCTGTCAACAACGAGAGAGATTCCGGAAGACGGGGTCTAGCATGCGAGCTCCTACGCGGGCTTATAGCGCACGCACACAGACGCACACGCGCTTCCCCAGTGCGCCGACGCAGCGAAATGCGCAGGGCCGACCCGAATCCTCCGGCGCTCAGTGGCACACGAATGGGGCACCGGGGAGGCACGCGCGAGGCTCGTTTCATTGATCCTCTCCGGAGAGAGACAGGCCGGCATCGCCGTCGCTGCATAAGACACTTGCTAGGTTTCCGCCGCCCACACGTGTCGCGCGGCCTGGCAGAGGGACAGAAAGCGCCTGCTTAGGGTAGGCGTTGGGGAGCGCGCCTAGGGAAGAAGAGAGTGCGTTGATTGTGGGGCCGCGCGCCAATCTCCCCAATTATCAATAGGAGGGCATTAGCAATCGGCCACCAGGAAAGCGAGACAGAGAGAGGGAGAGACAGGCCAGTCCGAGGTCTTCTGCTCACGCCCGCTGTTTGCTGCCTGTATATTTTTTGCACGCTTTTCTGCGTGCCTTCCTTGCCGGCTTTTTTCTTCTCGTCGCAGGGCGCCCGTGGGCAGACGCCCTCCCAGAAGGTCCTCCCTCCTCCGCGCACGGAAGCGTGAAGTGGTCCCTCTCCGCGTCTCACGGGAGGGCATAACGCGCGAGCTGGCACGGCGAAGGTGGCTGGATGGAAGGCCGAAGGAAGACAGAAATAAAATAAGGAGAGAACGGTCGGACCAGGGCACTAAAGAAATGAGCTGCGATGTCCTCCCGCGAGTAGTGCGCTCAGATTGAGCAGGCTACGAGTCGGTTTCTTCCGTCGCTTCTGCCGAGCCCAGGGGCCGAAGAGTCGCTCGCTGCTGACAGCGCGGATCTGCCGGTTAGGCGCGCCGGTTCCGCGGAGGAGCGCTTCGATTGAGCGATGCGTTGAATACAGTAGCCGCGCCGCAATCAGGCAGTGCGACTGGGGAGTCGCCCGTGGTGATTACGCCGTCCCGCGGGGCTCTCCCAGTGAAAGGAAGCGGCCTTTTCTCCGGCTGCACCGTAGTGTGCCGGCGGGAGTGTCTCCTAGCTGGCGAGATCGTTGGTCGCACTTGCGCACAATGAATGAAAAGGAGTTAGGCAGGTGTAAGGAAAGCAAGGAGCGAGCTCGGATGCTTGCCTTGCCGGTGGATCAGGTCACAAACTTCCCTAAAAATATGCTAGCTAAAGAACGAAGATGAGAAAAAAAAAAGATCCAGCAAGGAAAAAAAATTCTAAATTTTTTCGCCGTCGGCTTTGCTATTTCATCAGACTCTTTGTAATACCGATCTCTTGTCTCGCTCAGCGTATTCTTTGCCTAGTAATGAACCGGCACGGCCGCGCGGACATCTTGCGTCACGGTAACCTTTTATACGCTGAGAATCAGGCCGAGTGTCGTCAATTTGTCTCGGGTTTCGCGCGAGTTCTGGATTTCCGCTTTTAAGTCTCATCGAGCACCCACCTTTACTATCTGCAATGAATCAGTCGTGTGGGGCTTTTATGAATAGCAAAAATGTGCTTGCGCAAGGCTCGCTTCATCATTGCTCACGCAAGCGCAAGCATTTCTGCCGCCGACGAGGTGCCTCACACTAATATTAAGCAAAAAAAAAAGAAAGGAGCTTCTTAGCTATAGGCAATCTTGGAAGCAGGATCATACTGCGAACAGAAAGCGACTACGGTCTCACTATTGGGGAGCAACGAATAAGATTGAAGCCATGTTCAAGGATTCCCTTTGTCGTTGTTTTCGACGAAAAAAAAAACAATGGGTATGATGTAACTAGACTGTATCAAATAATGATCAAACTTATAATTAAATATTCTGCCGCGACTAACTGAATCTGGATGGAATCCTTAAGGTAAAAGGCACCATTTCTGTTTCAAACAAAGCGTTCGTGCTTCAGCTCGATGCGAGGTTCACAAAGCTGCACTAGAATATTTCTCAACCGCGGGACTAGAAGCCCACCTGTAGTGCCCGGACTCTGCACGTGGTGCTACGGGTTGTGGTGCACCTTCCTGTCTATTTTCTTCTGTTTTGATCTCCTGACTCCTCTCTTTCCAGTTTTTTGTTTTTCTCTTGTAAGTGGATTGGGGTGGTGTCTCTTTGAAGAGCCACTCACTAGCCCACTTCACTTTCTCTCTGCGTGGTGTTCATGTATGTTTGCATGATTATTTATCATAACACAAATCACTATTAGAAACTGATTTCTCTTCATCTTTATTGCAGTGTATTACATTTAATAGTCTGATGAACCAGCTCCCTCAAATATATATTTTTCCTCTGCCTTTCAACCTCGGGTTTCGTCTCGCGTTTCGCCTGCCTGGATAACTTAAGATTCGTTTGTACTTTCTTGCGTTTTGTGCCAATTCAAGGCAGAATGTATTGCAGCTTCAGGCGCCTCGCTTCGCTGGGCCGTTTATTTGCCTTTAAAAAATTCATCTCACGCCGCGACCAAAGCGGTACGTTTCGCGTTTCCCGCGGAAACTCGCAACTGGCCGTTTCCTGCGCGAAATCCCCGCGCGGAAAGGCGCAAATAAATTTCCTTCCCCGGGGCTCGGGAAACTGACCAGCGGTGCGAACGAATGATGATGCGTCGCCTGAATTTCAAATGACCGGGTTTTCTATTGCGATATGAGAGACAGCGCGCTGACAAATGAAGAGGGTGTCAAAGACGCGTTGATTTATCGTTGGTCGCGCGCCCGACGCTCCTGGGTGCGGGACGCCCGTTTCTGCGAGAATGAGGACCACGAACGCGCGTACGTCTCGAGCACGAAGCCCATTGGGTGACACTCGGGGACGCAAAGCTTAATGGACCGAAGATCTTTTCTTCTTCATCGGCGAAATGAAAGAGAAAGAGAGAAACGGAAGGTGGGCTGAGTTTGTTCTTTGAAACGGTCGCTGACTCCAGCGGCGACGCAGTTCAGCTCTAGTACTTCTTGGGCGAGGGTGGCGCGTACAAATGAGAAATGAGTGCTCACCATACTACTCGGCAGATATTTCGTCATAGTTACAGATGCGTAGGCAATTAGCGCTTGTTATCAGGCGCTGTCCGTTATATTCAGCCCAGTTTATCTCGAGCGCCCCAAGCAGCTTTCCATGTTTAGCAGAAAGTTGTACATAATTTTGGTGAAACATTTTCTGAAGTGTAGTTTGGAAAGCATGGAAAATAGTTTTGTAGGTGTTCTTGTTATTTTTGTGATGAAGTGCACGCAAGTGTTGATGCAAGTTTGCTCTGGCAAATGACCTTGTCGCACGCTTCAGTGCATGCAGAAGACTAAATACTGTTGGCCTTTTACTCATCAACTTTTTTCTTCGCACATGCCATATTTTCACATTCTGGCTAGTGCTAGTCAATGAGAAAAAATGATTACGATGAAATTCGAACATTCACAACTGCTTTGTCCATAGTTTGAGTGTTTGAACGTGCGCTTTGCATAGCACGAGAAGCGTTGGGATTTAACCCATGTTAAGGCCCATTAACACTTAGTTTGGTACTGAATAATAGCACATGAGCGTTTTCAGCAGGCTGTCGCTGAAACAGAGAAAATAAATGTTGTTTTCGGAAGAAACAGTATGCCAAGTCGCCACCATCTTCTTCATAAGAGGTCTTTCATTTGGCGCTACTGCGTGCCGACTTCCTGAATCGTCGTGCTCTGCCCGATTAAATCGTTCTCTGTGGCTGCCATCAGCCTTGGCGGTTTTGGTCTTGGCTTTGCTATCGCACACACAGCATCCTTTCCTAATACGCTTTTCTACATGAGCAAAATTTGTTTGTCCGAAAATTTAGCTACATAGTAGACTGGTATTACACTGCGATGCCGGAAACAAGGCGAATCGAACGTAGCTAGTAAGCACACGTAAACAATGAAAACCACTTCATGCTGGAGGAGGAATCTGCTAAAGCCATGTGTGAAGGATAATGTTTGGCTTCTGGATGACATAATCTTTGCAAGAGTGTGAATTGGAGCCAAATTTAGGAACTCGTTTTCAGTGAAACATGAAGCGGAGTTCACGGAGCTTTTTGTTTGTAAGTGCTTCTTGCTATTGGCCGACCGCATGCGCTAATTATGTGTCCAGCTACAGGATGAGATGAAATATTTTTTTTTGTTCAGTGTTCTAGCGTAACATGTTTTTTTTTTTGCGTGTGTGTACTTTAGGGCTCTTAAAGTAGCTTTAGTTTTGTACGACCTAGAACAGCTTATCAAGGCACCACCAGCTCATGCGCGCTATTACCAAGGAATCCAGAACCACTTCTAAATCACCGAGGTTAAAGCGCCAGGAATTGTAGACCGAGATTTAGAGAGAGAGAGAGAGAGAGAGAGAGAGAGAACGTCGACCTGAGCTAATGTGCTTTAGCCTGCTACTAGGGGGAATGGGGACACAAAGGTTTGAGGAGGGATAATGATGACATAGAAAGAGGGATGCACAACGGTAAAAGCAAGCTCAACATTCTGATGATAAAGATTCAAAAATCTCTTACATGAAGCCACTACCGGGTACCGTATCTTGTCTGTAGTCACTAGTTCAAGTGAACCTAGAGATAAAGGCTCTAAGATGAAGCTCGTGTGTGGGACTCCCCTGCGTGAGCAGCACGGGCGCCAAACAATAGTTTTATAGCATGTAAAGAGCCGCGATAAGCTGGTTGAGTACGGCGAGCACCTGCAGGGCACTTTTAGCGGCCGGATTCTGGACACGACGGAGAATCACGCGCATTGACTCCACCAGGTGCTTCAGCATTTATAGGGTAGTAGCAGTACTGTACCACCCGTTGTACAGTGCATTTCAGTGCTTGAGAGGCAACTGAGAGCTATTTCACAACTCCACTTTTGAATCACAAAATGCCTTCATGTTAAGCTGTCTTTCTTTTGCCGCATTCAGGCAGCAATAAACCCCGCGCATGTATTATAAAGAAGAAAACAAAGACAAATACGAGTGTTTACAAACAAAGAAACAAAGAAACAAACAAAGAACTGCCAATTGCGCCCGGAAGGTAAGCTAAAGAGTAAAAGGAAGGGCTGAGTAGCTTTGAACACTAGGGGGCATTCGCAAGATATTAAATTTACTCTCTACGGTGCGAAGGAAGACCCGAAAGCAATAGCGTAGCGTACTTCTGGTGTTCCTTTAAAATTGGCAGCTCACCTTTTCTTTTAACTTTCGAGATCTGAAATGTCTTTGACCCTTCCCATCGCTTTCCACTTTTGTGCTCCATCGCGTTGAGACACTCTGTCACTATTGCCTGTCTGCTGACACGATGCATCTCTGCAGGGACAGAGAGATGCATCGAGCTCTGTTTACGAGTCACACTTGCTTTTTCAGATTTTTTTTCTCTCGGGACAGTCCGTGATGTTGACAGTTCAACTTTGCGCATTAGGTGCCAGGCAACAATTGTGAGGTGGTTCACGCTCGTCTAATTAAATTACCTTTTACGACTCACTCACTCACTCACTCACTCACTCACTCACTCACTCACTCACTCACTCACTCACTCACTCACTCACTCACTCGCTCGCTCACTCACTCACTCACTCACTCACTCACTCACTCACTCACTCACTCACTCACTCACTCACTCACTCACTCACTCACTCACTCACTCACTCACTCACTCACTCACTCACTCACTCACTCACTCACTCACTCACTCACTCACTCACTCACTCACTCACTCACTCACTCACTCACTCACTCACTCACTCACTCACTCACTCACTCACTCACTCACTCACTCACTCCTTCCGTCCGTCCGTCTGTCCGTCAGTCTGCCTGCCTAACCGTTTCCCGCCAACTTCGGTCACTGGGTATGTTCCGCTCTTCAATGAACCTTTTTGACGCGAACTTGCATCAGTGGGTATGTGCTACTGGGCATGTGCAACTCTTCAACGACAGGAAATCGTTAACGACTTATCCGGTCCCGGGCGGCATAAAAACCGCGTCATATGTATTCGGACAACCTTGTCTGAATGTACAGGGTGTTCAAAATTAAGATCTATGGTTTTCTTAAAATTAAGGTGGTGGGAAGACACGCGAAGGCCACCTGGGCAGATAAGTTATGTGGCCAGGGGGACACAAAGTGAGATGATAATTATCGCTGTCAGCAGCCCAATTATTTGAAATTGAATAAGTAACTTTTTGTTGAATGCAGCAAATGGGAATATTTGTATTGAAAAGTTAGAGGCAGTCGTTTCCACATAGTATCAGTTGGAAGAATTTTTCTAGCGTGTCTGTGCTCCGAGATATCCGACTCCAAATTATAATTGTCGTTCGCATGATTGCGCATGCAAGATAGTTAGGATCGCTGCAAAGCTCCTCCCTGATGGGACGTGGTCGTTGCGTGTGGCGTTTAGTCTGACAACGGGGCGGAGGCATTGGCAAAGATGATAACTGTCCCTCTTCCCCTCTCGGTTGGCGAAACGAAAATTCGAAAAACCCGGAACGGCTGTCGTAACACGCTACCGCACAGCCTGTAACGATCTCGGTGGCTGCTATGCCGAGATAATGGCGCGAGCGGAGAAGCCGGAGGGCAGTGCGCGTGCGTAATGGCGACTAGACGAGCGGGCATGGTCCTTGTCTGGGCTACGCAAATAAAGTGAGTGCTTATTTCCAAGTACTGTACGTTTTATTGAAATCAAAAGCAAATACTGGTACGGCACACTGAGCTGTGATATCTTGATTTCGCCAGCCGAGAGGGGAAAGGGAACAGTTATCATCTTTGCCTATGCCTCCGCCCCGTTGTCAGACTAAACGCCACACGCAACGACCACGTCCCATCAGGGAGGAGCTTTGCAGCGATACTAAGGGCCAAACAATTAAATCTTCCTTACCTCAATAAGGGAGCCTTCATTGCGGTGAGGCTACCTTATGTCACTCTGAAAGCTTCCTTACTGAGGGGCCCTCGGTGAAGGCTTCCTTGGTGCTTCCTCAGCATAAGGCAGCTCCAAAGCTACCATTATGCGTCCTTACGACGCTCCTGGCCCTGAACAAGCGCTTCACCTCACTGCTTAACCACGTGACGTTTGCTTGCGCATGCGCGCTGTCGCCCACCTGTGGAGAAGCGCGAGCACGGTGCGTCTTGCCAGCCATGTTCGTTTCAGTCACGCGTGCGGCATGGAAGCGTTGCTAGGCGTTGCACGACGCCGGCGTGCCAGCGTTGCTGGAGCACATCAAGTTTTGCACTGTAATGCGCTACTTTATTTTAAGTTTAGTAAACAAAACTAGAAGAAAGCGTTCACGCTTCTCTATATTAGCTCTTCAATTTAAAGATTGTGCGACAATACAACATTTTTTATTGAATAATGGTGTTCGCGGAAAGCTTTTAAGAGATAATCTCGAACCCAGGTATGCGGCAACCACTCCTTATGTGAGGACGGGGGAAGGGAGCTTTCAGAGTACGCTTGCTTCCTTCATCGGTCCTTCGCTGTAAGGAGGCCTCACGTAAGGTTAGCAAGCGCTCGAAGGAAAGGAAGGTTTCATTGTTTGGGCCTAACTATCTTGCATGCGTAATCATGCGAACGACAATTAGAATTCGGAGTCGGATATCTCGGAGCAGAGACATGCGTGTTTAGTCACTACAAATACTTCAAAACTGTTTGCGTGTTTCTTTCATATTACTTGAGGAGGCACGTGTGCATCTAATTTAGCGTAATTTAAGTCGAGAAGAGCTAAGGCCCCGTTTCCTTACTGCACTCCGTAAACTCCACAAGGGACCGAACGAGAGGGCTGTGACATCGCACTGCCTTGCATTCCGAAGGAAGCCGTGGCAGAATAATGTGCCGAAGTTCACCGTTCGGGGAGAGCTGTGTCCCGTTTCCAAACGACGCGATTTCTCCAGTGGGAGCTGGTAGGTAGCGCCTCGTCTTGTCGTCTCCACACGGGGCTGCGACAGGTCAGGGGGCAGGGGTTCGTTGCTCAAGGGAAACACTGGCAGCGTTCTCGAGCAAGGCGGCGTCTGCTAGCACAAAAAGGACAAAGGTCACTGTGCCTGACAGACATAATGTGGCTAGCCCGATTCGTAAAGGCGTACCGACTCCGCTAAGCGCAGACATATGCCTGATGAGCGCTTGAATTCGCGTTGGGTGCTAATGTCGGGGTCCGATATGTCACATGAGTACCGACCACCGCGGGTTTGAGCTTAGCGAGCCACAGCGCTGGGTCAGCCGTCGTCTCACGTACTCTAGCACGTTGCTGCGGAAGCGCTCAGACCACTAAAGGGGGCGCCGAGCGCTGCGCACGCGAGAGAACACAGTACTCCTCCGAACTATCGGAAAGCGTTTATTGTATCCAGTGGTACCCAACCCTGCACAAACGCATGGTCCCGGGCTGGCGCACGAATCAAAGGGCTCCCGCGCCAAGAGCGAAAATACAGACACGGGATCGGCTAGCTTGTCGGTGCCAGGGGATGGCTCCCCGCGACCCGCCGCTATGAAAAGTCCCCGCGGGCATGCCACTTGCGGTCGCGATAACCAATAAACCCACTCGCTAGAGCTCTGGCTATCTCTCTTGGCTTGAGCCTCCGTTAAGTGCGGCTCGGCGGAGTACCACCACGCGCGAGCACGAGGCACCGCTCTTCGGCGTAGCGTCAGGTAAATTTCAACACAAGGTACACGCTCGCCGTACGTGCTAAGGCACAGTAGGTGAGCTCAAGTTTGAGACACAAAGGGGCTTACGGTCGAGAGGAAAGCGTGTGCGTACCCCAGTACTGTCCCGGAAAGATCTCTCCCGCGCGCATTGTGCGGAGAGCGGCAAACCGCCGCCGGCAACGCGAGCGGCCCCACCGCAAACCACCGGCAGTGGAGCGCCACCCCCAACAACCGTCGCGAGAGGAAAGGGAAGAGGCGTAGGGACGACAGAGCAGGTGAATGGCCGCGCAAAGGCGCCGGCGCATACCTCAATCATACCTACACCGTATATATAGAACAAAATTTTCAATGTCCCAGACTGCACTGTAAGCCGTTAGACTAAGTTTAATCATATCAGGTGAATTCAGAACTTTCGTATGTGGTTCCTCCCCTTCTTCTGTGCCATGCCGTCAAGTTAACGAGATAAAGGAATCGCTGAAGGGAAAATTATTATATTTCTGACTAGTCAATGCACTGCTTTTACTTGAAACGACTTGAACAGAAACATCTGAAGTTAAGCATGCGCAAACCGTCTCCACCAACCTGAGTTGGTCTTGATTTTTTACTTATTGAGGAGGCCCCCTAATGGAATCTCGAAATAATTTCTTTCTTCCTCACAAAGGACTGTTCAGTTCAGCCTCGAGATTTTCTTTCTTCACTGTAAAGGGTGCACCTCCTTGCTACTGATAGTTATGCGGCAAAGCAAATGTACGTTTCATGTGCCATGTTGAAATAAAGAGTGGTATTCTGGGAACCTCCCAATAACTGTACTTATATAATGCACAATCAAGAATAAAGTCAACGAATAAAATATAAAAAAAATGTATCGTACCAATAGATATAGAAATACTGCAAAGAAAAGAATTTGACCATCGGTGGATGATGGTCGACGTAAGCGAATAGCCCAACGCTTTTAGAGAGAAAAAAAAAGGAAGTGATGCGTTTGACCGGGTATGCTTGTGGAATTGGGGATAGGTAGATAGCGCTTGTCATTTCATTGCGTAATACTCCGGAGAAAACAGACCCGTTAACCAGCACATCTCTAGCGCTAATATAAGTGGATAGAACGTGCATATCAACGACCTATAACAGTTAGCATTCGGCGGCAAACGCTTCCTGCAACTCTTTTGTGCGATAGTAAGCACGCTCTGTATCAACGCGTCTGTATCGACTGTGAAAGCTGTGGAAGTACCATCTCTTACCACCGGCCGCAAACCACAAAACTGAGTTAAAAATCCATAGTAAGTTATTCGCTTTTGAAGTTGTTCCTGTTCGAACAAAGTTCACGCGGAAACTCTTCTGGGAGCTGCCTTACTATGCGTAAGCATTGTGCCACTTGCTCATCTGCACACAGCCTGGTGTAATTATGAATTTTGTGAAACCCGATCCGACCGCTATAAACGTCAGCGCTGCGGCGACACTAGCAGCTGTGGACTGCAGTGCAAGGTAAATTGATACCGCAGGCAAACTACTGCAGGTGGCGGCTGATGAAGTTCTGATTATTATAAGCCGTTATTGCTCTTTAGTATCCTAATTCATTTCCGTGAAACCATTATCAACCGTGATCAACAATATTCCGAACAGCGGATGCGTATGGCGCAGCCACGCGGGCCCTCTCTTGAAAGCGATCTGCGATGGGGACAGAGAGCACCGAGAGCTGATAGCTTCGTGTGCGCAATGTTCTCGCCGCTTAGTTCGCCTTGAAGCGAGAGGCAGCACGAAGGTCGATTCGCTCGTTGCTGCAGGTTCTTTATTGAAAGCGATGTTCTCACTTGACGGACGAACGGGGTTTCTCGTTGAGTAGGCACAGAAATGCCTACGCATTTACCTCGATGAAACTGCATTTGGGCTGGAACACTAACGCCAGAAAGTAACATAATGTAAAAGGTCGTCCTTTGTTTTGTTCGTTTCTTTCATTTAGACTATTGAAGCATGCTAGTGCTTTAGGAATGTTCTTTATGAGTGGGAAAATTTTAGCCTGAGTTACACGGTAGGAAATGTTATCAACGCGTGAGACAATATCTGGGAACGTCGCGAATGTGTGCGATTTGTTCCTTCCTATTTTTCGTTATGGTAACACGTGCTATTGAGCTAATGCTATTGGAGTTATTTTTCCCCAGGCAGTCATAAATAAACAGCTGCATCGTAAGGTTCGTAGCTATCCGCTTATTTGATTGAGTAATCAGGCAACATTTCAGCACACAAGATGATTTTTTAACACGATTAGTTTAAAGCATATGAGGTGAGGTGGTCACTAAAATACTTCTTTTAGCTTGTGTAATAGCATCCAAAGGAATACAGCAACGCATTTTGTCATGGGTGAACAGTTTTAACGCGTTTATTTCATATTCAGAGACATGAATCAGAAATAAGAACATTCGAGCAAGATATCTGCTTCTAAAATTTGCATTTCTCAAATATATCTTGTTTCGCTTTCACTTTATTTAGGCTAGGCATGGAAACAAGATAGCGGTAGTACGCAAGTGTACTTACTGTTTCAGTCTAAGTGAGTTGAATCTGCCTGTTCCGAATAACGATACCCAGCTTTCCTTTGTAGTCTTTATGGTGTTTAAAGGCACAAATAGTGTTACGGCATGTGATATCTAAAACCAACAGTGCGCTTTTTTTTCTCTAATCAAATGGGGAAACCAGGCGGTTTTTAAACTTCGGAGCAGAAATAAACGAACGTAAAAAGGTTAATAGCCCGGAGGAGGTAAAAGAAGAAAGATAAGAAAAATAAAGCGGACGCTGTCTTCTTTCTCAAAGTTTCTTCTCGCGGTGAAACAGGAAATAAATAAAACATGCGGATAACGTAGTAAATAAAGATAAACCAAGGCGCAGTCACACCGCCTGAAAGCGTAACGCCGCCAGTATCGTGGCCCCTTCAGCGGCGGCATGAGGAGTCGTAAAACCAGAACTGGTAGCGCGAGTAAAAGCATCGGTGGCTAGCCGTCCGGCCCCAAAACTTTTCTCGCCACGAAATCCCAGCTTACTGGCGAAGCAGCGCACTTCTCAGCAGGAATGTCCGAAGGAACCCCTTCGGAGCGAGGGCGTGAAAGAAAAAAGTAGGAAAGGGGAAAAAGAACTAAATAAAGATAAGTGAATGGCACTCCCAGACCGACCGCTTGCGTGTAGCTGACCCTGTCCGCCTGTTTTCTCGTCGGCCTGTAAGTAGGCGTGCGGGCGTACACACCTACACACTCGCGCATGCACTCTCGCACGGCCTTACCGGGCACACGCCAGGCTAGCGGGTCTACCGGGCTGCTCGCCTCAATAGCTTCATTGGAGTCGCCGGGCTCTTTTCCGCGTCTTCATCTCCCTCGGGGTGTGTTTCAGGAAGGGTCCGTTTCCTTCCTGCGAGCACGCTTTGATGACGACGCTCGGAGTCATGTTAGACATCTTTAAAGGAAATATAATAAAGAAAAACAGCAACACGCGCTTCGACTACATTTCCCTCTCTTTCTCGAATCACCGCCCTACCCCCGTACTGTGCGGGAAAGTAACGCTGCGCGGCCTGCCAGCCTGTTCGCCTTCACCCTTCTTTGCCGGCACACGCGCGAGCTTAGAGTGGTGCCGTGGAGGAGATGGCGTGATCTCGCGTCCCTCGCCAAGACTCGGCGTGCCTGCGTTTCAGCGCTAGTGTGTGTGCGAGCGAGCACGTACCATCATCATTACAGCCGCGGTAGGCTGGGTCGGTCCGCGCGGCACGGACAAAACGCGTACCTCTGGTAGAACGAGAGAGCGAGCGGGCGGGCGGGCTGGCGGGCACGCCATTCGGTGCCGTCCTGCAGGCAGGGTGCCGCGCGTAGCTCGCGGCGCCTGGCCCAGCGGACGGCCGATCGTGCATGAAGCGGCGTGCGTGCCCGCGTTAATTGCCGATGAGACCAGCAGAATCCTCCTTGGCGGCCTGTTTTGCCTCCATGCCCGCCATGCCTGCTCTGCGCCCTCCCTTTGTAACCTCTCAGTTGGCGCCCCGATCGTACACTGAGGAGGAGTTCTTCCTGTGCTGAAATGGTTATTAGTGGCGTCCTCCCCTTAGCGGTGTTCGGACCACCGAGGGCTCGCAACGACGCACTGAATCACTTCGCCCTTCTAGTGAAGCCGTTATTATGGTTGTAGGTAGCTACCTAAAGCTCACCTCTTTTTTTTTCTTTTGCGCCACTTTTGGTCAGGCACTGTATGAAGTGATTACTAAGAAAATTTTGTGTCGTATTATCGAAACACTACTTGTGATATTCACGGCGTAGTTCAAACTGCTCAGAGGAAAACAAACGGCACGCGTGCACTAAGGATGTTGCAAGCGTGCAAAGTTGTGCTAGTAATTTTAGTTTATAGGCATTGCAAAACCATCAGTATCTCACCAGTCCAAGAACCTGCGTTAGTTGGTTATGGTATTATCTCGTGTTGCTGTTTTTTCAATGGGAGTAAGGCTGCGTTTTCAAATACCATGTTCCTTTCTTTAGAGCGACTTATAAACGAACAGACCACGCATTCATTTAGAAAATTTAATTGATGGTTAGTTAATCGAATGCTTCTGCTCGCTGTTGGTTCAAGCCTGATGCTCTCTGGTTCTGTTTAACCAAGTTAAAATTACCCTTTTAAAACAAGGCCCCCTTTGCCACGACCCAATCGGAACAGTATTGAGAGGCGTAATTACAATTAGAACTCTTAATTTATGTGCTCCTTGTTGCAACATGATTCAAAAGAAACTATTGGCACTAAGGTTGGTGATGGTTATTAAAATGGTAAAACTTCAGGCTAGGCTTAGTTCTGATGCCATGTTTTTAGTATTGACAGTCATTGATAGACAGGTCTCACTGAAAATTTCTTTTTTTACATGAACCTATAGGGGGAGGAGTGGGCGGGACGGAGGGGTGGGAGGTATTCTGTGGTATCAGCAATCACTGAATTGATGGAGCTTAAGAGCCGGCGGCACCGATTGGCACATACCCTACTGGCATCGAGCTCTATCCAATTAATGAGCGCGGAAATCGACAGCACACCTGGTGGACAATTACAGAACACCCCCGCACGTCCGCTGCATCCGCATATCGCACTCGCACTGTATTTCGCTATTGCAGACTACTCATAATTGGTCCACGTGGAGGTTCGCGTTATATCTTGGCGGGCAATCACGCTATCAACAGCTGTTTTGCGAATAGCGCTCAGTGTTCTAGATCCTTCAAAGCCACTGTGAGGAGCCCTGTACAGTAGCTGCGGGGACAGTGGCTGGCGCCGTCGTGCCTAAAGAGCGCGAAAAATGACTTTAGCCTGGCTCGCTCCTTCATACAGGGGAGCGCAATTTTCTTTATGGTTCGTCACGCCCGGTCCTCTCCGCTTTCTATCGCTCTGTTTTTTTCTCTTGCGTTTTAGTCGCTTCTCACTCTGCCGTCTTGTGATCCTGTTGACGAGCAGAAAATGCAGGAAGAAAGAAAAAAGAAATATGAAGCATTAAAATGGGTAGAGAGTGCGGCTTTCAAAGCGCTTTGTACAGATTGGACTTCCGCACTTTTTAGACCTTTAGCTTCGTGCTTCAGTCTTCTTTTTTTATTTATTCTTTCTATATCACCATTTTTTCACCGGCTACACCGGCTTCGCAACCGCTCTTGTCGCACGAAAGAATGCTTTTTAGTGTTGTTGTCACTTTTTGCTTTCTCAGAGTGTAGTTGAAAACGAGCATCGAGAAGTAAATAGCGTGTAGGCTGACGACGAAGCCTTCGACGATTCGAATCCCTGGTTGCACGAGAGAGAGAAAGAGAGAGAGAGAAATAGAGCGACATAAAAGAAGAAAACAATCAGAAGTTGGTCACGAGGACAAAACTAAGCGAACAAGAAGAGAGATGGCTAGGGCGAGGAGGCTTTCGTCTAGATTGCGACGCGGCCGGTATCATCATCAGTGTCATCCTCTCCGCTCTCTTGTAGCGCGCATCTTTGCGGCCGGTCCCCCGACACACTCTCGGGGCGACGTCTTAGCAAGCCACTACCGCGGCGTCTTTGGCTCGCTATTTCTTCCTCCTCCACCATCCCATCTGATTCGCGTGCAGCGCGCTCTATATATTTTTATTCTCGGCGGCTGCATCATGGCTACATTGCTTTCCTAGTACCGCAAGGCTCGTCTCGAAGCGGCTTTTCGTGCTCCCCTCTGCCATTCCTACCTACCCTCCCCCCCCCCCCCCCCCCCCCCGCAGCCCTTCTATCCTTTTTCTCGTGAAGAAAAACAGCAGCAGCAAAGAGCTGAGAGACGATAGCGTTGTAGAACTTTTCTTCGCGGTTACGCCGATGGCACTACACTTACCGTAAGAGCAAAAGACGAGAGTGAGAAAGACCCACAAGAGGCGCAAGTCGGAAGAAAACAAAGTAGTGGAAGCACTGGAAGTGGAAGAGGGAGCGCGTGAAACGGAAAGCGTAATCAAGCAAGCGTCAACACAAAAGCGAGAAAACGTGATACGTTGCAAGAATTCGACCGAGAGGTTACTATGCGGTTCTATGTCCTTTTTCCTTTTATTTTGTTGTTTCGAGGCTATGCAGGTAGGCATCGTGTTTCTGCACGCATTAGTAACGTGTGTACGGCAATCCTTTGCTATCTACAATGGAAATGAGAACTCTTTCAGCGGTTGTATTATGTTATATACAGACCGACTGAAAGTTGTATATTAGTATATGTTGCGAGTGCCTATAGGATTAGAAACCTGCGCGGCTAGTGCAACCAACCAACCAACCAACCAAACAAACAAACAAACAAACAAACAAACAAACAAACAAACAAACAAACAAACAAACAAACAAACAAACAAACAAACAAACAAACAAACAAACAAACAAAAACAGAAATACAAGCATTTTGTACAAGATACAATTCTGGCTAGTGCCCAGGCAGTTCGTGACGCAAAAAGGTTCCTACTGCGCGCTTCTCGGGGAATAGTGCTTGCCAATAAATGAGGAAAAATCTTTGGAACCAACGCCCATGTGAAAATCGGTGACAAGCGAAGCTTTTATGGTGTTCACTGAAATGTAATTTCACTTCTCCTTGTTCACTTCGATGTAGCTCAATGCTCATTGATCAGTGCATGCTCTCATTCCATTTTGTTCATTTGACTTCTTTCTCCGCGACGGGCTGCTTTTTTGCCAATTCCTTCACTTCTTTCATCTTTTTCTCCTTGTCTATTCGGGCACCAAGCCAGTGGCACATAGCAATTCCGCGGAATCGGCCAAGAGTATTCACATTCCCAGTCCCACATGCGAACTTACACATACCCAGCGGCCCTTGTTGTCTATTCGGAGCTGCTCGGAGTTCAAATTTGGAGCTATCACTTCACTCCATCTTTGACTCCACACCATGAGTGGCCCTCTTTTAGTGAAACGTACAACCGTCATCGCCTAGGCGTGTCGAAAATGTAGTGCTAAAGGATGTGTCAAAACGAGAGATAGGATATCAGTTCATATGATAACATGTTAGGATAGGATAGGATAGGATAGCGAACATATGATAACATGTTTGACCGGGGAAATCCCGGTTTGTTTGTGACACATTAAGATATTGCTACGGCACAATATGCGCGATCACGAAAGGCCAGCAGTGTGAAGACGACGACGACGATTAGAAGCTAGCGCGGGCTGTTGCCTCTTGGCCAAGCGCAGCGTATTTTCCTTGTAAATATATTTGTACATAGCTTTTCGTCTGCGTCTTCCTACGTAACATATCTGGTGGAGGTGGACGTTCCCTGTACCTCGTCACGGAGCTTCGCAGTGGACGGTACGTCGAGCCTTCCTTCATGGCTCCCGGCGACGACAACCCGACTCCGCCGGCTCCGACACCTGCTGCCACTTCGACGACCTACATCACTCTCCCCGCTCCCCGTGATCCTGGCGTATCCTCGGGCCAAGATGGGGAAGACGTCGATGACTGGATCAGCCTGTATGAACACGTCAGCCGCAATAACCGGTGGGACCCTACTATTATGCTCGCCAACGTAGTCTTTTACCTCGGTGGCACACCTCGAGTTTGGTATCGCACGCACGAAGATGAGCTCACCAGTTGGGATTCACTTAAGACACAGCTTCGAGACTTGTTCGGCAACCCCTACGGTCAACAACTTGCCGCGCAGAAGGCGCTTTCCGGCCGTGTGCAGACGTCAACAGAGCCCTATGTCACGTACATTCAGGACGTCTTGGCTCTGTGCCGCAAAGTTGACACCCACATGACTGAGTCAGACAAGGTTTCCCACATCCTCAAAGGCATTGCCGATGACGCCTTCAACTTGCTCGTTTGCAACAACGTAGCCACGGTGGATGCTGTTATAAGAGAGTGCCGCCGCCTGGAACTCGCCAAAAGCCGACGTATTGACCAGCAGTTTGCCCGTCTGCCCAACACCCCAGCGACATCTTCCTGTGCCGACGCTCCTCGTCCCAACAACACTGCCGATGTTACCAGGATCGTCCGGCGTGAGATCGAGGCCGCCTATCCGGCTGCCTTCGACTCCAGTCCCACCAACACATCTGCAGTCACGGTCTCACTGATCCAGGCAGTTGTCCGCCAGGAGTTTGAAAACATGGGTCTTCACACCATCTGCTCGGCCCATCGCCCTAATACCCGCCCGGCTTCTTCGATTTCGCCCCGTCCCGCATCTTCTTACCCACCACGTTTCCGCAACCCATCTGAATGGCGCACTGCTGACGACAAGCCTATTTGTTTCCACTGCCATCGAATCGGGCACATTTCTCGGCACTGTCGTAGTCGCTGGAGTTCCCCGAGCCGGCCTACTTATACTGCCTACTCTCGCCCCTCAGGTGGCCCTTCTCGTCCCTATGCCGCACGCTCCGATAATGCCGCCACTGATTCTCCTGCAACGAACCGCCCCTATTCTCGTTCGCCTTCGCCCCAACGACGACAATCTCGCTCTCCCCAGCCCCGTCGCTCCTATTCGCCGACTCCCTTCGGACGCCGCTCCCAGCCGGAAAACTAGACGATGCAGCGCCTCGAGGTGACGCTGCATTGCTCCCTACGCCGCCAAATCCTCTACTGACTTTGCCCACTCATCTGAACCTTCTTGACGTGCAAGTCGACGGTGTTTCTGTGTCTGCTCTCATAGACACTGGGGCGCATTTGTCCGTAATGAGCGCTGACCTTCGTAACCGGCTCAAGAAAATTATCACGCCCGCCACGACGCCTGTTGTCCGTGTCGCCGATGGCGGAACAGCCCCCGTAATTGGTATGTGTACCGCCCGCGTCTCCTTCGCCGATCGCTCCACAATCGTGCTATTCACAGTCATCGCCCACTGTCCCCACGACATCATCCTCGGCTTAGACTTCCTTTCCGCACATTCTGCTCTCATCGATTGTTCCGCCAGTACTCTCCGCCTTGACCTGCCTGTTCTGGATCCTGCTGAACCACACCCCAGTCGCCTCAGTTCCGCCGACTTCGTTCGCTTGCCACCTTCGGCACTGACCTACGTTGACCTAGTGTCATCCCCACCAGTCCCCGACGGTCACTACATCGCGGCTCCTATGCAAGACGTCCTCCTTACACATGGGATCACAGTGCCCCATACAGTTTTATCTATTACGGCGAATTGCGTCTGCCTGCCAGTGGTCAACTTTGGCTTGACGACACAAGTGCTGCCACGTGGGATGTCTTTGGCCCAGCTTTGTTCATTCGAGGATCACTCAGTAGCATCCATTGCAGTAGACGACACTTCATCCGATACTCCTCTACCATCCTACGTAACAATATCAAGCGCGTAAGGGTAGCTATATCTAGGCTGCGCTGGCCGCTTGTCAAAGCCTGTGTATTCACAAACGTACACCCAAATGACGCTACTCGTCTACTCCCAGTAAGGTACCCATGTAAACTTGTTTTTCTAAGGAGCTTACCTACACGCGCACACTACACCGCTACTGCATTGGTGTACAACCCTCACTCTATAACAGCTCTACAGCGTAAACGTTAACTTTGTTGGCAATCTCATCGTATTCTCGAACTAAGGGGTGCAAAACCGTATTTCCGTGTCAATACGTCTCTCATGGGAATGATTGAAGAGCACAACTATAGAGTAGTGTCTACTGCAGGGAAAGCACGGCACTATATTCAAATTGTTAGAGTGGTAAAGGAGCATCGAGTCGACTTGAGTTAGTGAGTTCAGAGAGAGAGAAAAAGATAAAGGCAAAGGAAAGAGAGAGAAATTCTAAGACGGTGAGAGAAAAGTGAGAGTGGGGTGAGAGGTGGAAGGAATGAACACTATAAAGCTGCCTGGGTGGGCACAGTCACACTGTCTGTAAAGGCGCCACATAGTTATGCACAGTGCCAGTGTCTCACTGACGCATTCGTCATGAGATCAGAAACTATTCGACACCTTACCCTCTACTTTGACGAGGTGTTTGCTCTTTATCCCGAGTTTGGCCCAAGATGCCCTTATTCGATTTTGTGCCAGAAAAACTGAATGACTGCTTGCCACTGGGCGATGCTTCTCGCTAGCGTAGTGCCACAACGAAAGCCCACAACGCGACCGCTTATTCACACAGATAGCCACGCGAGTCATGATTCAACTTTGGAGGCAGTTTCATTTCAGTTTGAGGCGTACATTGATACAGAAGATCGTTATAAGTTGTAAGCTCATTGATCGACTTTAAGAATATGTCTGTGAGAATGTTTTCCACGCGTGGAGCTTTCGGCTGATAATGTTAAAAAATAAAAAAAAAACGCCCAACAAAAATACTCTTTGTAATTTGGTGATAAGTGGCTTTCTCCTAAACTATTTTGCTTCAAACTGAAATGCGAATTCTACACGCATTGTAGAATTGTAACATCGCTTTCTTATATCGCTTTTCCGTAGGTATTTTTTTCTATGAGGTTCTTTGTTTACATTGACTAAAGAAGAAGACAGCCTATTAAAGTAATATGAATAAGAAATAATAATTTAAAGTAATTAATCACATAATAATGAATTATAGACAAATATTCTGCAATGGGTACAATCAGAACAAGAGTTATAATAATGCTGTTATGCTTGTAAACAAGTGCCGGCTTACGGTATCACAGAAAATGTATGAGAACTATGACTAGTTTATCAGATAATATTTTATCATGTGCATTGGGATAGATATCGCGTGCGATCATGGAACACATATTTGGATAGTATATGCGTGCTTTGGAAGCTGAGCTCATTAAAAGAAGTAGTTTTTTTTTATCTGCGGCGAGTGGTAAAAAACTCCAAAAGAAAATTTAGAGCGTGCTAGGCCTTGGGAACAAGTTGTGTTTACACTGTAAAGAAAATAATATTTCCTTCGAAACCAATGTGTTTTTCTCACATAAGTAAAACAATTTAATAGACTTGTTTGTTTGTACACGCTAAACTAGTACAAACAAAATTTAATGGACAGAAAGACACAACCCAGGTCGTTTATTAGGGACATTTTAATCAAACAACAGCATAAGAAACTCAGGCAGGAACAGGCAACGTTACAGAATCCTCCGCGAGACTTTATTGTATTACCAGGAGAACACATGACGTTGTTCCAAGGGCACAAAAAGAAAATGAAAACAAGTATCACCGACGATTACGATACTCCCTAATGATTAATTTGAGGGCAGCTCTATACGTGTTTTCATTTCGCGATATATTCACCAGTGCGGACAATCTGTCTCGTGCTGCACGTTGCAAGCGGAGCGCAGTTTCGACGCGACTGCCTCCTTAATAGGGAGATCCCGAGAGGCAGCCCGTGGGTGACGCGGGGGAGCGATTCACAGCAGCCACCGCAGACAGACCTCAGCTCATGCAGCGCTGTGTTTGGTCTCGCCGGCGTCATCGGCGAAGAGACGACGGGTGCTACTCTGGCGCCATCTCGTAGCCATCGTCGCCGCAGAGCCCATCTAGCGGGACTCTACGCTTTTCTTCTCACACTTTCGCCGTACCCTCCTCCTCCGCTTGCCGCGTCATCGTTCTGCTGCTATCTTCTCCTCCGCTTTCCTCCTCGCGCTCTCTTCGCTATCGCCGTCTCTCATTCCCTACTGCGCTCCACGTTCTCTCTTTCGTCCTTCGCTGTGCTCGTTCGCTCGCTTACCAGAGACGCGCACGCTGGCGCCGAAGCTCACCGCAGGAACGGACGCCTAAGAGCTGCGCTATAAAAAGAACGTATTATTGCAGGTTAGCGTCCGTTCGCATTTTTCACAATAATTCATCGTAGGGCGGCCCTTAAAACGATCTGAAAGGTAAGAAACTCGTTAGGACGCACAGTCATTATACAATTAAGCTTGCATTACAGTAGAATGCGTGAAGTTTAGTTATTCTCACATGTATTACGAAACTTTCAGAGAAAATATTTTAACCTTAAGTAGTAATGTGCCCATTGTGAACTTAATGAACCATATGAGTTCCGAAAATATATTAGGGACACGAATGCTCAAGGCAAGTTGCGCATTAAGAAAAAGGGAACCATGAGACTCCAGCAATTGCTAGTCGCAGAGATATTATAATCCGGATTAAATCAATTTTGTTGCATGTTTTTTTGAGCGAATGCTTAAGTGAAAGGAAAGACGAAGCTATCAAAACATGTCTGTGGCACTGTTTTCAACGGGTACTAGGAAAAAAAAAACATGGATTGCCACGTTAACTGCTGGTTTGGTAATTCAAGACTCTTTAGCTGACATGGAAGAGAGAAGGATTTGGAACACGATGGGAACTCGGTCAGTGAAAGTATGAGAACAAAAATGTCTGAGCGATGGAAAGAATGCGTAAACATCGTATTCTGAAAAGTATCTCTTAGATTTAAAAAAAATAATAACGACACGCGGGAAATCCAGAAAATGTCATTGCTGGCGCATCCTCGCCCAATTATTCGGACGCCCGTTACTTTTCAGCGTTCATATCGCGAAGCGCTTAGTAAAGAGCGAAAACACTTAAGCTTCAATATAGAGGGTGCTGGTGAAACACGGGCGCATCTCCTTCCGATACAGTACTTCTTTCTCAAGCGTACAACACGAGAGATTAACGCATCAACTCTCGACGCAGCAGATCATGCATGAGTACAATAATCGTTGCCGACGGTGGAGGCACGCCTTGTATAAAGGCATCGCGTAATTAGGTGGTCACGCGTGCAAAAATGAAAGCAAAAAAAAAGGAAGAAGAAAGCTGCGCGCCTTAGAAAGGATGCCGAGAACATGGCTAACGCGAACGGCGGACGCAGAGGAGCGAGTTGAAGAATGCGATCCAGGAGTTAATCAAAGCGCGATTAGTGTCGACTGAAGCGAGACAAAGAAAGTGCTCTGGCAACGCGAAATGTCCGGACGTCGTTAATGGGAGCATTAGTGGGCGTCCCTAGCGGGGCGGGGCCAGTCCGCGCCCTGGCGCTGGATGTTGCACGACGCTCCGTTGTGTCAACACGAGACGACGATCGCGGCTGCGCGCTTTGATTTGATTGTTCCGTGCGGGACTCATATATGACAGATGTGGCGCTAAAGATGAATAAATTTCATGAACTGTTTCATGTTTCATACCTTGCAGCAAGAGAAATGCGCCTCGTGTAGCATGTGGACATACTCTAGCGAATAAAGGTAGGAGAAATTATATATATATATATAATATATATATATATATATATATATATATATATATATATATATATATATATATATATATATATATATATATATATATATATATATATATATATATATATATATATATTTGAACTGCCGTGCCGTGCTCGTTAATTTGAACTGCCGTGCTCTTTCTTCTTTCGCGTGCTCGAATTAAACTGATCACTGGCATCGACATTTTCGCACAACGACGTCAATTTAACGATGTTCAGACACTTCCGCTGCTTACTTGTGCACTTCATTTGGCAAGGCGCTTTGTGTCTTTGAAAACAAGGTCAGGCCGATGGACTGGAAATATAGATGGCGAGGCTATAGGCCTCGTTGAAGCTGCCGCCTACTTGAATCGTCTTGAAAGCTCTCATCGGGGTCCATACTTAGAAAGCAGTTTGTATTGAAAAGCTGTTCCTTAGAACAGGTGCCGATGAATTTTAACAGAGAACATAATATTAGCGAAGGCACCAGATCAGTGACATGCGAATCTTGCGATAAGGTAGGAGTACGACCCAGGGCACCAAACTTGCACATTGACTGCGAATTTGCTTTTCTTTTTCATCCATCTGGCCCCCCTTACCCCTTCCAAAATGAAGGGCAGCAGACTGGATGTCTGTCTTATGGTTAGCGTCCTTGCCTTTCGCATCTTCATTTCTTTCTCTCTCTCTCTTTACTCTGAAATAAGATGACACATGGACAGTCTCTGTGGGTCTTCATGTACCGTGGCGTAATAATTTGTATTCCGTACAGTAAGTATAACACTTTCAAGGTGAATAAGGTGAAACCACTATGACGTCTAACGCACATGCTTCTATATCACTAAGTATTTCTTAGGCTTTCATTGCCCATGCTATGACATATTGAAAGCTAATAGGACATTTTCATAAGGTTGGTCATCATTATGCATCTCATAATGCAATACATCCAGCTCGTTGTTATCGCTGCTCTTGCTGCCTCCACGGCTTAATGCATCCTCCATGTTGCAGTCACAGTAAGGAAGCCTATATGCAGGGTGCATTCTCTAATGCTTTTATGTAGGATTAAAGAGGGCAAGTACGCTAAGTGACGAACAGAAAGGCTTAAAGGAAGCAAACGAAAGGAATGGAAAGCGTGATGAGCAGGAAGGTAATCCGGAATGAACACTGCCACAGCTTCAGCGCTGGTCATGTTCGCGAATGGAGAGTCTGCATGATGAGTTTTGTCATAAAGGCATTATACTAAAGCGATCAACGATGCTCGCGCGTGCATGCGGCCTGCCATGCGGAAGGAAACTCTCGGTACACCCATCTCCCGTTCCTTCTTTACATCGCCATAGAAAACAACCCGACAGGAGCACCGGGGTTAGGTTAGTGCTGGCGCGGGGCCTGTGCTCCTGGTGGAATTAGCCGAAAAATGGGGCACTGGAAGCCACGGGAGCGGGGCGGTGGCAAATCAGATACGCCTAATTAACTTACTAATACGGATTGAGGGACACCGGCGGAAACAAGAGAGAGAGAGAGAGAGAGAGGGGCGGGGAGAAAGAGCGGAAGTGGCCAAAGGCAAATACGCAAGCGGTAGCGACGCAAGAGAGGCAGGTGAAGCACTCGCAGCGGCGGGCTTGGCTCCCGTTGGCGAGGCAAACGCTGGCCCGGCATCGTCAGCAGGGCTCCTTCTGACCCACGCAGTACCTGTATTAGCTGGGGCAGGCAATTGGGGACGCCTAGTGAGGAGGAAGAAAGTGCGCGAAGCGTGCAAGAAGAAAAGCGAGCGCGAGTGGTTCGCGGGGTAATCAGCTGGGGTCTCTCGGAGTGGCAATTAAGTGCGCCGGCGAAGAGGGACGAATGTAACGCAGTTTCGCGCAGCTGCAGAGGGCACGAGCGCGCGTGTAAGAGGCCGCAGTCATGGACTGCCGTTCGGCAGGAGAAGAACTTGCTTCACTGAGGGCACAGCTTGATGTTGCGTGAAACTCGATAAAGCTTGCCGACGATTCGAAGGCGTCCACTCTGCGGCTTAAGTTAGTGCGTGGTTTCCTCTTCCTCGAAGGCTTTGAGGTATGCGATAGAGTGATTAGTTAGTTTTAGAGGAGCACTGCGTCAGAAATATATATATATTTGTCACGTTCGGTATTCACGAGTGGGCGATGGTGCTGTGTTTAGACGTTCAAGGGTGCTTAGAGCAATGGTCGAGCGACGAGCGTATTCCGATATGTTCGCAGATGTTTGGAGAAGATGCGGCACACGCGTTCTTTTTTGTCTCGAAGCTTTTCACTGGCTTGGCTTTGAAGTGAATACGTGTTTGCCTAATGCTGTATCGTAGTAGCTACCGTGTGCCAATTTCTTTGCGGTATATTTTAAGCTCATTGAATTGGCATGACCTTCTGTAAGACGATGATTTAGCAAACCTTGCCTTTTAGGTCGATTAATGTAATTTAGGTTGGACCTGTTATTTTGATAAAAGCGCTGCAACGGCTTTTCATCGAAATCATTTTTTCTTTTTTTTTTTGTACTGAGCACCAAAGGGACAGAGTGTGGGAAGGGGTTGTGTATGCCCCACTTGCGCCACAAAGGGACATAAATTATTTAGGAGCTAAGCGAAAAATATAAAAGAAAGGTGCTGTTGTCAGGTACAGGTAAGACAAAGTTAGGAGAAAAATGACTACTAACATGAGTATCCAAGTTAGTGGTCGAACTGATGGCCGTCGCCGTAGCACAATGGCTAGTGAAGCGCATACGTAATGCCGAGGCTGTGGGTTCGGACCCCACCGGCGGCAAGTTATCGTCCCATTTCATTTTCATTTCCCCTTTATTATTTTCTACATTTCCATTTCAACCACAGCTATTTTCCCCTATGCCTTCCCTGGCTTCATTGTCTGTTGGCTTTCAATGATTATGAATAAGAAAATCGAGCCCCTCGGTTCCCCTTTTTCTCTTGCTACAGTTTGCTACTACATCTGTTGGCCCCGTTCTTGATTTTGGATTGTCTTGCCTTAACTGATAGTGGTTGTGCTTCACTGTACTCATGATATTACCGGCTTTAACGTGAAATATATTTCATATACGCACCTATAAAACATTTGTATCCCATCAGCGTGCAAGAATATGAGGTCTCAAAGGGTAACCATAAACGCTAGAAAATTACCGTTTGTGATTTTCACTGCTCGGCAGGAGTCGCGCTAGATGATTAAGATTCATTAACACTACATAATGCTTTATGACCATTACGGTATACGTAGTCTATCATCGGGAGAGCTGACCAATAAACACTTTTTGAAATTTATACGCATGCCGACCTAATCAGCAATTTTATTTAGAGATATCAAAATACAAAAGAGTAAATATCAATTATTGCCTTAGGGAGAGCTGTAAATTTTTTGTATTTGGACCCGTCTCAATCTTGTTCTTTCTGTGCTTTAAACAGACGTGCGCCATTAAGTGTTTATCTTCGCACCTTTCGGCGAACAGTGCCGGGTATATTCCTCGTTGTTCGTACCCGCCGTGGTTGCTCAGTGGCTATGGTGTTAGGCTGCTGAGCACGAGGTCGCGGGATCGAATCCCGGCCACGGCGGCCGCATTTCGATGGGGGCGAAATGCGAAAACACCCGTGTACTTAGATTTAGGTGCACGTTAAAGAACCCCAGGTGGTCGAAATTTCCGGAGTCCCCCACTACGGCGTGCCTCATAATCAGAAAGTGGTTTTGGCACGTGAAAGCCCATAATTAATTAAATTAATTCGTTGTTCGCGTTTTTAGCAGTTCTATCATTCTTGAAGCGCCGCCTGTAGCAGTCGTTCATCCAAATTATTCATTCGTGACTCTGTTTGCCCAAACTTTGACGGCAGACAGTTCGAGTTTATTTCTCGACGAAGCTGCGCAAATCTCCAGGAAGGGTGACGAGTATGGGGAGATCCCTTTGTCTGGGTTCGCTTCGTTTATATTTATATATTTTCTTTCTCTCTCTTCGGAGAAGTGCGGCTACTTAATTAATTCGGCACTCCAAACACCCGGGCGCAGTGGACAGCGCCTGGCCATCCCGGCGCGTTCGAGACTGTTTGCAGAGCACTATCCGCCGGAGCAGGGATAGGCGCTATTCTTCGATGTCTGGCGATGCGGGCGCCATTGGAGAACAGCGGTGCCTGTGCGAGTCTCGATACCCATGCTGAGCGAAGATCTATTGTGCAGCCTATTCCTGTATGCGGCCCCTCGGTGCTGGCAGTACTGAATGGTGAACTGCGATTTCCAAGCTCGCGTCTGTCGAGAAGCATATAATTTATTGAACGCGAAGCTTCCTTTGCCTACGCATCCGAGTTTGGTATTCCTGCTGCTGCTGCTGCTGCTGCTGCTGATGATGATGCTGCCGCCGCCGCGGCCACCGCCTGCAGCTGTCTCCAGCTGAGTCGGTCATTATCTCAGTGGATACATTTCACAGTATACGAATGTTATATGAGCGCCGAATGCAAGTACAAGCGAACGGGCTTAGATAAACCTTGTGTGTATATCGGCGAAGTTGTGCAAGTAAGCGTAGCTCTTTTGTACGTAAAAGGAAAAAGAATTCCCACGTAGTTCATGAACATCTAATGTCGGCTCACGACCTGTTAATGAAATGTCACGTTATATTTAACAAATTATTTAATTTACTTGATCTTCTTTGACTTAGTCATTAGGTATATGCCACTGGACGTGTGCCCGTTCTTAAACAATCCTCTAGAATGGGTATGCGCTGCTGTGAAACAAGAGGCGACGCAAGACGACCCAAAAAGCAGATTAGAGAAGAACTGTGACTCTTGTGGTGAGTAAACATAGCCGTTGCGGCGATTTCGCAATTTACGTAGCACGGAATGTAGGTACACAAAATTGTAGCATCGCCGTTAATTCTGAAACATGTATATAACCGCTCGGTTAAAGCTTCACGTCACATAGATTTCACCACGTGCGTTGGGTCTAGATACTTTTTTTGTAGTAGGGATGCAGCCGTCTTACCAAACAAACAGTTGACGGGGGGGATGAATTTTGGGAGTCTGGCAATAAGCCTCGTACAGCCCACGCAGAACACAGTGCTCAACACGTACTCAACAGTAAAGCAACTCTGTCTGACGTTCCGAACTCTATTTTCTACGGAACAAAACTAACCGCTTTCGTTGTTTTTTCATTGCTCTTTAGGAGGAATGGAGCTACGCGGCAGAGAGGCTGCTTGTTCGTGTTGTGTTTTGTTTTTAAAGGAGTGCTCTCCTGTCTTTACCGCATGGCCGGTCACCTGTATGTGAGTCTGCTGTCAACGGCATGTTGCTACACAGGCTGGCACACAGAAATTAGCAAGAAGGCATAAGCACTTCATGAGGCGCAAAATAATTGGCGGGAGGGGTCCATCTTACATTTAGACACAAGTGTTGGACGGTACCTTTCCTATGCGCAATACAGCAATCAGTCGCGCATGTTCCGGAAAACCCGTGAAGACGAGACGCGTAACTGTGCTTTATTGCCAAGAGCTGCGTCAAACAGAAATCGCCTTTGTCTCCGACTTGAGATATCCAACGCAATTACGTAGACACAGAGAACTAATATCGGTTTTCACATTTGCAATGCCGCTTCTTATATGGTCTACCAGTACAAGTCTAGCACCATGGCAAGGATTGAACATCTCCGATCTCTCCAACCATGCTTGGACGCGAGAGAGAGAGAGAGAGAGAGAGAGAGAGAAATAAAGCAAACGAAGGGATAATAACCAGGTGTATGAGCAGTTTACTACCCTATATTGCGGGAGGCGGAAAGAGAAGCGAGAGAGAGAGAAGGGAAATGGAAATAGAGAAGGGTAAAACAAAATGAGCAGGTTGGCTACCCTGTACTGGTGAAGAGGAAAGGGAACTAAACGATGAATAGAACTTCGTGGTACGCACTGAAAGACGTACAATGAAATATTAATTGTTCAGCTCATCCATGGCTTGATGTGAAGCGCAAAGCGCCGAAGTGCGGAAAGAAAAGTGCAGGGTTTGCGAAAGTAGGACGAACACGCTATTCCTTCGTTATTTTCTTTTCGCACTTGAGTGCTTCGGGCTGCAAATCACGCCAGAAACTTGGACCAACTTCCCCAAGTCACTATCCTTATCTAATGCGATTCACTTTGTCACATGCAGTCATAAGGTTGGTGCAAACAAACAAACAAAAATATACAGCAGCGATTTTTGCTTTAACCGATCGCACAGATGCAGGAAGCCATGATTGTAGGATTTTGTGTCAAACTTCTGTTATTTAATTTCCTTAAATAAAAGTCTTGGGATAATGAGATAGAAGTTCTTGAAGTAACTCCTAAATGGCTGTTTCTGAGGCGCTTCTGAACATCTCAGTTCGTCGGTCTCTTCAGCTTGGCCTCGTAGCAAAGCGGCGCGTTGATCGTCGTGCTTGAAGAAACGAAAATGAAAAAGAAAAGCTCTTTCTAATGTCCAGCTTTATTCAGTACACCAAAAAAAGTAACGAATGCGAAAAGGTGACCATTGGAACGTGACCGAAGGTTGCAGTTGGAACATCTCAAGTAAAGTGCACGCAGAGTGCACAGCGCCGGAAACCTCGCGGCTCTTATGCTCTTCTGCTGTTTGGCGCTAGCGGGCCCGCGAGCCCAGCTCTTAACGCCGCTGGCAGCGCGTGCTCGTGGAGGGCAAAATTATTTGCTTCGAGAAGGGACCGGCAGAGCAACGGGAGTGGTGAGGCAGCGGCTTTGCTCAAGGCGAAACAAAAGAAATACGCACAGAATCCGTAAGGGGGCGGGCGCATCGAGAAGCGGCCGGCGGCGGCAGCAGAAGCAGTGGCGTGCGCGCTCTGCGTACTCGTGGTCGTAAAGAGGAGCTCGTAACAATTTTACGAAGCTCGTGGAACGGATGGAAAGCGAAAGGCAGAAAAGTAGGGGGATGTAGGGTGGGGGCGGCAAGGAGGCAAGAGTGCGGCAGAAATGAAAGGAGATAAATCTGAATTAGAATCGAAAAGAAGGGAGCGAATCCCCGGGCTGAAAGGAAAGATTACTGCGGCGGAACATCCAGTCCGCAGAAACACAATGGGAGAAGGGCGGACTCTCTTCGCAGAGAAACGCGGGGTTCGCAGCTCCGCGAAGATTTCTGCCCTGCTCTTGCGGTCCGATCACCGCGAGAGAGTGGTGCTCTTTGCTCGAGCACCATTTGCGTCGTTTCGTTTTCTTCTTAATAGTTTGCGATGTTATTAACATCGCTGCGCAGGGAAAGATGCTTTCGGTGAAGAAAAATTTGTTCGCGTGGAACAGCAGACGCGAAGGTGCGGAAGTGCGGTCCGCGTTACAATTTTGCTAGCAGCAGCTTCACTTCAGCGCTCATGGCGCTGGCACTTGGAATTTTCTGAAGGACTAAAAGAAATTACATTTTGCAAGGTCGTGCCGAGCCTTAATTTTTTATTTTGTTTATAATTTTGGTCTTTGGTCTTTGTGCATCATCGTTGGCGAAGCTGCCTCGAATTGGTAAGACGAGAACTTGTGATGGGATATGACTTGGAGAAGTTTGAATACACGTGCAGCTGTTAAGTTGTGATTCGGGAAGCAGGTTTAATTGTGTGAGTCAGAGACGCCTCGAGGGCAACGAGGAAGGAACGGCAACAATCACCGTACACAAACATATATTCACCCACCCAAAATGGAAGTGCAAGGGCACAAGGCATAGAGGCAAGCGGGACCAGGGGTCCCTACGGAGCGTTCAGAGTGGCTACCACAGTGCACTCACAGTTTGGTTGGCGTTGCGTCGCTCGACGAACTGTACGAGCGGAGACGGCAGGCGAGCTCTCGCAGCTTCTCGTCAGTCGGCTTGTTGACGGGCGCGGAAGACGTGTAGTTTAGAGGTACCCTCGTGCGTTAGCGCTCGACCGGGTCCCTCCGGCAGATGTTCGCCTCCAGGACGTTGACGTCCTATACAAGCCAACGCGTTTTCCTTGCTCCGCCTCTCAACTTCGTCTGCCTGCCGATGTAGTCTCTTCGTCTTCTGTAGGACGCGTGAGCCGCGCATTTTTTTGGCGATTCGCTGAGCGTTCTTTTGTGGCACTCGCTTATTTGTCGGTGTTTGTCTTCTTTATTTTTCTTCACATGAACGTGCGACGCAGGCCTTTTCCCGCTTGCACACTCGAGAGCGTGCACAACCACGTGCAAGGTTCGCTCCCGCGGGTACGTCGTGTCCAGCTTATGACACCGACTCGGCAGGGGGGTTGGCTATTGCATCACAAAAGCCTTACACCTATGCCGGCGAACGTATTTATGATGTTGGTTCTCGTTCAGGGGTTAAACACCAGAGGGATATAGGAGTGGACCTTCATGCCACCAGATTCTGTCCGTTTGCTCAAAGTACTCTGCGCAGTCTCATGCGCAACGTCAATAGTGTGAGAATTTTTTCATGGGTAAACTCTGACATCCATAACTTCAGTGGGCGCCACTGCTTCAAGGAGCACCGAGGCAGACTACTCTTAGATTACCTTAGTTACTCGTCGTGGTTGCTTAGCGGTTTTGGCGTAGCGCTGCTAAGCACGAGGTCGCGGTACCAAATCCTGGCCATGGCGGCCGTATGTCTATGAGGGCGTAATGCAAGAACGCCCGGATAGCGAGCATTGGGTGCACGTTAAAGGACGTGAATGTTAATTCCGAGTCCTCCGCTACGGCATGCCTCATAATCAGATCGTGATTTCAGCATCCAAAGTCCCAAAGTATATATATATTTTTAATTTTAGGTCGCCTCAGGCTGTTGGTAACCAAATTCTTGCGTTCGGTTGGTGAATCTTTTGATGCTGAAGTTTTTCTAATTTTATGCTTCGTCGTGCATCAGCAACGCCCAGTGCTGCTTGTACTGGCCTTCAAGACTGCTGCTTTGCTGGGAGACCCTCCCTGCAAAGCCCGCGATGGAGGAGATGGTGATGGACCCGTCTGGCGGCTGAGACAGGCCTACCGCTGCAAGGAAACGCCTCAGCTCTTCAGTGGCATCAGAAGTTGGCGATTCCAAGTCTGATACAAGGTTGGATGGCTCGGATAACTTCATACCTGCTAAGCTTCGGCGTTTAAGACGGAAGTCCTCGACATCGTCCTCAAGTGAAGCGACCATCCTATACAACAGCATCGTGACTACGACAGTAGCCTACGTGCCTGTGGACGTCGTGGTATGCTTGAATGACATCTCCAAACAGAAACTTCATGACTTCTTTCTTAAAACTGGTCCTTGGTCTTATTCAAAAGGTTCGAGTGAACCCATGGAAAAATATCATTGCCATGCCCCAAACAGATGAAAAAACGGTGCAAACTCTACCTGGCCTGTCTCAACTGTGTGGTGCCAACACACGGTCTTAATACCGCAGGGCGCGAATGTAGCTGCTGGTGTCTTATCTGATGTTGACCTAGAACTTCAAGGCGACGTTCTGAAAAGCATGATCGTTTGCACGCCACCATGCAAAATCATCAGCGCTTGAAGGCTCGGCTCGTCAATGTGCGTGAAGATACTCTTTGACTGTGTAAAGTTACCTAGCCATATAAAGGCTGGACTGGTTCAATACCCAGGTCAATATTCATGTCACCAGATTCTTTTTGTTTGCTCAAAGTGCTCTGCGCAGTCTCATGCACAACGTGAATAGTCTTTATAGTGCCGTTAATGTCCAAAGATTGGTCATGTACAGGATTACAGCAGAAGTGTTGTGGTCTGTGCCAAATTGGGCTAAAATCACACGTAAATTCTTGCGACAGTCGCACATCTTGTTGCCCTAACTGTGAAGGTGAACATTTGGCAAGAAACAAAGACTGTCCTACACTGAAGGAAAAACTAAAAGCTTTGAAAAAGAAAGCTAAAAAGGAGGCATCAGGCGAGAAGACACGTAGCCATAGCGTCCATCCAGCGGCTGCAAATGCCACAACTGGGTATGTACCCGCAAGTTCAAAGAATAGCGCAGACACCGTGCACTGGAGGGAAGGAGGGAGGTGGAACTTCTGCCACTCAGCGACTTCGTTGCCAGCGCTTCCATCGAAAGCATCAGAACCTTTCCCTACCGAGATCACACCTCTCAAACCGCCCTAACTAGTTTCTGCCAAGTCCCCGTCTACAGCAGAAAACATTTTAAATAGGGCGCCCAAAACGGTATCAGTCAACGACGATGCCCAGCTTATCAACCTTCTTAAGATGCTGTCAACATCATTAGGTATCTGAGCGCCGGTCGTCAGACATCAGCAGCATTAGCCGCAGAGCAACTTCTCGAGGATCTCGTTCCAGTTCTCGACGGCCTTCACTAGAATTAATAATAACACTTGTCGAAAGCCTCGTTCATTTGTGCTGCAATGGAATGTCAGCTCCCTAGGACCACGGCATGCGAACCTAGTCCTTCGCCTCCTCGAAATGAAAATCCTGGCAGATGGTATAACGCTTCAAGAGAACGATGTAAGAAAATAATTCAGACTTCCAGCCTTCGTAGGCGTCCACAGCAACATTCGATGCACATTGCCAGCATGCGGTACTTTCCAGCGCACGGACATCACGCATCCACGAAATGCTTCAAAAGCATCATTATACGTACGAGCTGACCTACATTTCGCAGTTATTGACACAGGTGAGATTTCGACGCCGACTTTCAATGTGCTGCTGTTGTTGTAAGCCTCAGAGGTACAACGGCGACTGTGGCAAGCATATATTATTGATTAACGCGGTCTTCAGACACCACATTACTGGAGTGCTTAATCTCTCACAATCCTAGCTGTTGTTCTCGTCCACAAGACAGTCATGGCATGTAGATCAATGAACTTATTGTTAGAGATGATCTACAATCCCTCAATGACGGCTCACTTACATTTGTCGGCAGAGGAAAGGAACAATCCACCATCGACCTTGCGATATCAACGAGACATGTGTGCTTGGCCTGGTCACATGAAGCTGAACCATGGGGCTCAGATCACCTACCAGTTTGGTTGGTTCCAAAAAACACTCCTTGCCACAAGACTGCCGCCTACGCTGTTACAAATTGGGACAAGTTCCGTCAGCTGATTTCAAAGGCGCCATCACACGACAAGCTGTTCAAACTGGTGAGTGAGTGTCTACAGGAAGCGGCGGTACGACGACGGCGGTGCATAGATAAACCAAACCCTGAGCTTAAGCTCTTGAGGCTACGCGCTTGTCGACGCCGCGCTTACAGGAGGTCGCAGCTTTCTAAACGAAGCTCTGATTGGACGGTATGTAACCGCCTAGATGCAGCTATACGTCGGCACGTAAAACAACTCGTTTGAAAGAGCTGGGCCGTACTTTGTAGTTCGCTGCATACGGCAAGCGGTTTCGGAAGTGTATGGCGCATCTGACGGCTCTCCGAACTGCTGAGGTCTGCACGAATCCAACTGGTGCTTTGTGCATTATGACCAGCCGGCCACTGAAAATTCTCGCTGAAGCATTTGCGGAGCTTTTCGTATCTGCTATGTCAGGAGATAACACAAACGGCGGCCTTAATGCTCTGGCAAGTCACGGTACCATAACCTCTTGATATGGTCCTGCTTGCGACATGGATGAGGCAGACTTTACTCTCGAGGAGCTACGCTATGTGTTTAGCCTTTCTAAACGCCGCACTGCCCCACGTGAAGACGGTATCACGTACCAAGCCTTACGATACATTGATAAGGCCTTTCATCAGCTTATCGTATACAATACAAATATAATATAGTGTGATAAATGAGTCTAAACGAGAGGGAGTAAAGGAGTAAACGAGTAAACGAATGGAAATCATCTGTGGTGACAGCTGTTTTAAAGCCCCGACGTCCTGCAGAACACCTCAAGTCATGCGGGTCAATATCACTAGCATATAATGTTATCAAGCTGATGGTACTGTTTCGTCCAGATAGCAGATTACAGGAACTGAATTTCTTTCCTGATGTCATGAGTGGCGTTCGCCGTCATCATACAGCCCTCGACAGCATTGCAGACCTTGCATCATCGCTTAAATCTTCTCGAGAAAACAACTACTCTGCGTATTTACTTTTCCTAGACGTACAGCAAGCATTTGATCCGGTACCACATCGGGCGATTATTTTCGCAGCTTATGAATGCGGGAATTTCGGGTCGGTTGCTTCGTTTTGTGGGCAATTTTCTATGGGAGCGCGAAATCAAAGTGTGCGTTGGAGGAGCAACAAGTGAATGTCACATTGTTAAGTGTGGTGTCCCGCAAGGCAGCGCCTTGTCGCCGCTTTCTTCAACAACGTACTTGCTGGACTTCCAAGCCGATTGCCTCCGGAATGTGACTTTCCGATAGGCATAGCAATCTATACTAATGACATCGCACTGTGGATCAGCGGTCTTTCGCACCACGGTCCACGTCTTCATGGAATCTTGCAGAGAGCTCTGAATGTCACATCAAAGTGCATGGATTAAGTTGGTCTGCAGATTTCACCCGCTAAGTCTGCCGCAATCACGTATCATCCTAGACAATGCGCTCATCCAACTATGAGCCGGCTATACCTCGGAGATGCACTGATAGATTGGGTACAGCAACACCGCTAACTGCGCGTAATTATCGATCATCTCCTATCATGGCGCCCTGCCGTCACCTCTGTGAGGCGCAAATTGCAATCCCTATTCAGATATGGGGGCACCTGGACTGCTAGGGCCGACGGCTGTGACCAGATGACAGCACTACACGTATATCAATTCATCTGTGCTTTCTGGGGTGATGTATGCGCTGCCAGTGTTGAACGTGCCGCCTAGTTTGATGTCTAAATTGGAACGGGACCATCGTGTTGCCCTCCGAGTCATTCTTGGCTTACCTTGTGAGGCGCAGTCTGTTACATTACTCATTGAAGCACACCAGCTGACCCTGAGGCTGCAAGCAGCCCAGAGAGCGTTACATCACGTAGAGCGTTTGCACCGAGCATCAAATGGAAAAGCACTTATAAACCAACTGATTCAGCGACCGTTCTCCCGCATGGGGAAAATGCGGCATTGTTCGTTGCCATTCTTGGCAGTTCAGTGGATACTACCTCACCGACAAGTCCGAAGGAACACAATAACAAATGCCCCTTCCCCATTGACCTTTCGATTCCCGAGATAGACAAAAAGTCTGCCCAGCCTGTTTCGGCACTATTCCGGTGGACCCAGCTGCACTTGTTTGAAAAATATGGAGACCATCTTAAGGTATTCACGGACGCACCGGTAAAAGCGACGCTCAAAGCGCTGCAGCAGCTGTTTTGTGCTCTTCGACTGACATAAGAAGGGTGTTTATAATACCTCATCCGTCCTCATCAACAACTGCGAATCTGGCATCGATTGATGTTGCTCTGAAACACGTACAGAAGAAATAAGCACATCGAAGGTCGTCGTTCTTACAGACTCCCGTGCTACCCTTAGCAGGTTGTTGAGAAGGGATGGAAATAGCCCTATTTTACGCAGTATAATAGAGTCCGCCGACAAAATTACTTCTCGTGGGGCGTCCCTCATTGCCCAGTTGATACCTCCGCACGTGGGTACTGTTGGAAATGTAGAGGCTGATCGCCTCGCTTCAACTTGTGCTCGCAACGGGAGTGACTGCTCATAAATTTATTGTATGATTGACAATGCCCGTGTGTTAATCCGCCAGTACTTCCTAAAACAGCACCCAGACCACGCGTTGCAAACGGCTCGTTCCCTCCCTGTGTTCGTGGTCCTGGCTTGCCTCGTAGTGCTAGAGCACTGTTATTGAAATTAAGAGTTGGCTCTGTGTTGGTGCGTGATCGCTTGTATATTCAAGGACGTGTGGACAGTCCGTCGTGTACGTCCTGTGGCTAGTGTGAGACACTTGAACACCTTATATTGGAGTGTCCCGCATTCGTCCCACAACGTGCACTGCTAATTAAGGAATATGGACTGATTGAACTCAAGTGTACGACCCTTGACACTTGCCTGTTTCCGAGAGGTAGTGCTGCTCAACGCGTCCAGGCCCATAGAGCCTTGCTTACTGTCATGCAGAAAACTGATTTGACCTCCCGTTTAACGAAATTTTTTCTGTGTTCCTACCCTCTTTTGTCCATGTCTCTGTCATTTGTTAATTTCCTATTTTCTATCTTACTTCTTTGTTTCCTGTCTGCTTCGCCTCTTCTCTTTTTATTCCCTCCTCCCAAAAGAGTAGGCAGGCGTTGTGCCCCTCTCGGTGGCAGTTGTCAGCTTGCTCCCCCCGTTTACTTTGTGTTCGTGTGTGTTTCGATAATAATAATAATAATAATAATAATAATAATAATAATAATAATAATAATAATAATAATAATAATCGTACTGTCTGGCAGTATTCCGAGCTGGGCCTACAGTTGACTTGCTTGAAAAAAATATTGTACGTAGAATCTCCTCCGGTAGTAAATGATGCGTAAGCATTTCGTAGTAACGACGTGGTGCTGAGTGGTCGTGTGCTGGTGTGTTTGGTATAATTGCAAGAACGATCGTGAAAGAATCGTGAAACGGAGAAGCGCGGTTTCAACACCGAACTGTTAAGAGATACATGCACGAGACGACATAGAAGAGGCGAGTAGAAGCAATCTTCACTCTTGTTACAGATAGCTCGCAGCGGATGGGAACGAGGGGTCAAATGACGAGGGAGATGTAGGGAATGCAGGAAATGTACGCCGCTTTCCCTGGAACGTCGGTATCGGGCGGCGTCAGCACGGCATCGTTCTTACTGTTTCTTGCGTTCGGAAGCGTGTTGCTCTATAGTTCCACGGTGTGTGCCGCGTCGTCCATTTGTTTCTGGTGTTGTCTGTATTCACGCTGATACTCTGCATTCCCGCGTTTCCGTTCTTCTGCGCTAAGCGGTTGCAGCCGTTTTGGCGTCATAATTGTAAATACGACAGCGCTGCGGCTACACGAACTGCTGCGGAAGGCGTCGCAGCGTCAAGTGATGAGGCCAGCAAACTACTGCAGGTGGCGGCACCAGGTGCGCTGATGACGTTCCGATCCCAAGCCAAAGCTGCTCCACAGTTACTGTATAGAGTTCGGGTGCCTGCCTGATGGCACAGGTCACGTGCTCACAGAGACGCACTCGTGCCAATGCTCGCGCGATCGTCGTCGTCTTTTTCCACAGATGGCTGGCTCTATCTTGAAAACAATCGTCTTACGCGAAGGAGGGACAGGCGGACAGTTTTCGCGTTGGGTAACAATAGAAATGCTTACGCAGTTAAAATATTGAGGACCCATTCCACTCTAGTAGATGACCAGCGAAGTTGTAGCACATCATACAGGGTTAGACAAGGGTAAATGCATTTATTTTCATCATTTGGTAATGCCAGTGACGATAGCTTTGTGATTACTGTGATATACACTGATTGGTTCGGTTACAACCTTTGACAGAATCTTGGCCAATGGTAAATCTATAAACCACTGTTGTTGAGTAGCTGAGTGACTTGGATGGCTCTGGCACTTCAAACGCAACTTTTCTAGTGCAAACTGAGTGAACCATTTCTTGTCTGGTTTTGAGATTTCCACATTGAAGCCTCCAACAATGATCATAGGGGTATACTGTCATCGCGTATAACCCACTCAAAGTGCGTGGTCATGAACTTCCCGATATCACACTTGGGTGTGCCTGGAAATATACGTACAGTGGATTCCACAATTCCGCCTTTCGTTTGTACGGCACAAACATCCATTCCCACAGTCACTGGCATTGTCATCTTGCGAATCAAGAGGAGAAATGTACATACATTGTGTAACCACGGACCTTACGGGATTATGAGCCATTGCATGTTTTGCTTACTTACGGTGGTATGATCTATTAATGATGTCAGTTTTAGACATGCAGTTCTTTATGTTGTATGCGTGATTAGAAAGATTGTAAGCACTGATCGTTTCACTTTGCTGAGTGCTTGTAGCCTCTGCCTTGCGGTGCTCTGAGACATTGCATTTTTTGTTGCTTACAGGCGTATGAGCCATTGATGATGATAGTTTTTGTTGACGCACACAAAAAATGCACAGAACCCTAGCCACATACAGATTCGCTGTAATATTGAGGCCTTGGCCTCTCTTCGCTTCGCCTTGCGGCTCCGCACAAGGTCAAAGTCGTCATCGGAAGAGTTCGAATAACAGACTATAAGTTCCTTAAGATCAGTAGCATGTCGCGATCGTTGAACCGTTAAACTAAAGCAGAGTTTGTCTTCATATTCAACAACGCCGCTAATTGGTCTCGGCAAAGTTACGATTTTATTTAGTATGTTGACAATTCCCATGAAGTGCATAATTCCACCGAATAACAATACATACGTGCAGAGCTGTGTTGCAAAACATACTCTAAAAGGCGAGGTCTTTTTCGAATGTACAAGAACACGAGTGCAAGCAGATATATATGCTTTGATAATTCTTACTCCGCAGCTGGCTTCGACAAAAGCCACCTCCCGGTATATAAGAACCTACACATTGTTTATCCCCGAGATGGGCTCGTCATTTCACTGTTGCTTTCATGCAAGGTTTAGCTTTTTTTTTAAGTAGAGAATGTAAAAAAATTCTGGACCAGAGCTTCATTAACAGTGTAGTTTCCTTTGGGGGTCTCAGGATGTCTGTAATTTCTTTTCACTGAGAAACATCATTTTTTTCTCGCCCCATTTCTAACTATGCTCCGAAGCTTGTCTTTGCAACGAAATGCGTGTTTGCCTTACGTTATACAGTTAGACTGCGAAATTTTTCAAACGAAGATGCTGAAAGAGAGGCTACTGCCGGACATCAATTGCAATGCGTTATTATTTTTAGAAAAGTACATAAATTATTCCTAGAGTTGAAAGAAATATGAAACGACGAAGGCCGCCAGTCACTAGCAATTCGCAAAACATTTATGAGAGACAACGTGCCCTTAACCGTTAGGTAGTCGATGTTACACCCATACGCGGACATTGATATCGCAACCGTACAAGCTGTTCTTCATGTTCATCGTTATGTTTGTTCTAAAATTATTTATTTTATCGCGAATTAGTCAGTCCACTGAATAATAAATTGGCCAACAAAATATCCAGTCAGACAACCAATATATTTTGTGTCCCGGTACAATCTCTCCACTTCCATGAACAGAAATTTTAAGGAAATATAACGCCCCCAAAAACCGTTTTGTCGTTGCTGTTCTTTTGAAGTGGTGAAAGTGTCGTGGGTTTATATTATGAACAATAAGGAATGTTTCATCGTAATAGAACAAAATTCATTCGTACTCGTCAATCATTCGATGCGGTTACAAACTTTAGCTCGAACCTATATATAGTTCTTATATTTGCAAACTGCTGAAAAAAAAGCAACATATGCAGTTGCCTGCGGTGCTTAAACGGTATCATGCACGACTAAATTGCGTTAGCACTGGCGGTTTATCATTCAAGTGGCCCAAGTACACTTATGTGCTTCCGTTTACCTAATGTTTCAATTACTTAAAATAGTTGCACTATGCTTTCGTAGTTAGAATGCTTATGTTTCTTTTATTTAACGTAAGATTCATATTCACAGAGATCCTTTATGAAAGTGCCTTTTAACGAGCACATTTCCCTAAATTAGCTGGAAAGCATGCATACTGTTACGCGTCAGCTACTAAGCGTCGAGGTTACTCGCTCCGAAGAAACAATTCATGTATCTTCAAACACCTTACCAATAAATCGCGAAAGAAGACGCAAAGTAGCGGCAGTCATAACTAAAGGTGGTCTCAGATTCTTTTGAAACACTGATTGAAAGGAGAGTTGTTTTACTTCAGATGAGACGAACCAAAACGTAGAGCTATGAGAACGAATGCCCGAAAGATGCGTCAAGAACCACCAGAAGTGAACCTTTCTTAGATCCCCACTGTACGGTCTGCTTCTCCCCCGACGACCGCCTTTTTTACTTCCTCACTTCGAGTGTTCCTCCCCCAGCTCGGCGCTGTTTTTTCCCGAAACGCGCGGAGATTGAAAAATAAGAGGCCTGCCTAGCTCACTCGCCGTTTATGCTACCGGCGCTACTTCCAAAGGAAAGCCGGCGAGATTCGAAGAATGCCGAATGGATCAGTGATTTCTGCAAGAAACTCCCCCGAGCTTCTTTCTGCGCGATGCCTCCCGGCTGGTCAAGCAGTCCGGATACAATGAAGACACGTTTCTTGGTTCGAACGCGCCGAGAAGTGAAACACTCCAAGAACGGAAGGCACATGCGAGAGAGAGAGGGGAAAAAAATAGAAACGTGCCCAAATAAATGGGGAATCTCGCTCGGGGCGATGCTGCAGAGAGGATAGAAAGTTTAAAAGGCGTCTCTACCTCCTCGCGTCAGCCGACCGACCTTTGACGGAATCCGAGCGAATAAATTTATAGCCGAGGCTCATTCTTTTCGGGAGGCCCGGAGAAAGCGCGGCGTGGTTCTTCTTTCACCGGCTCGCTGCCGATCTTTCTCTCTCTTTTTCTATGCGGCTGTAATATTTTGTCCTATCTTCTTTGTATTTGTCCGTCTGTCTGTCGTTGTATCTTAGGCTGCCCTTAGTTTCTTTCGGACGATTACACAGCCCCACAGTACAGATCCCCGGTGCTTCCGCGATTCTAGCTCGCTTTCCTCTTTATTTTTTCTCCTTTGTATCTTTAGGGAGACGACCGGTAGAGCAACAACACGTGCGTCTGTGGGTTGAATGAAGAAGAATAAAAAAATGCAGGATAGATTGAGGAAGGGTTAAAAAGAAGCCACTCAGAAAAGCTCCACCTTGCTGTAGAGAAGAGCCATAGTTTTTTTTTTTTTTTGTTATTGAGCCTCGAGCGAATTCTTCGCGGAAGCTTTAAAAAACAAAACAGGGCGAACGTATAGGGCGATCTGTACGCATAAACGGGACATGCTTAGGGAAGAAATGGCGCTTCGAAAGAGAGGAGGATAGAATAAACAGTTCGGTAAAAGGCGAGACCACGTAGAAAGAGAAAGAGGGCTAGAAGAAGAAATAAAGGGGGGGGGATGGGAGGGGATGCGAAAGCACCCATCGCATATTTATTCAGGCTCCGGTCGTCGGCAAGCGGTGTTCCTTAATAGGGTTGAGAGGTCCGCTGTGGATGCTCGCAAAATGCCGGTGTGATCCGTGCGGCAGCCTTTCTACCCGAGGTTAGCTCCATCAATCACAGAGAGGCGGGAAAGGCTTGGCAGAGTGCTCGAGGGAGAAGACGAGAGTTTGAGCAAGGTGAGAGAGAAGGAGGCGGAAAAGCTAAATGATTTTTGAGAAACAAAAATGTATACATGTGAATTCTACGAGAAGCGACGCGCTTAGAGTGTATCTATAACTTGGCGCGTCGCGGCAGTATCTTCTCTACCGCTAGCGCGTGCGCGCGCTGTGTGCGGGGGGGTGGCGGGGGGGGTGGGGGTAGGCTTTGCGCCATGTGACATTGAAGTATGTGGGTTACATGAAAGACGACGGAGAAGGGAGTTTAACCGACGTGGTAGAATTTTAAAAAAAGGAGCAGGATGAGAGGGCGGAAAATAGCGTGGAGGGCTTTGGTATAGAATGGGGTCTGGGGAAACGGCGGGCGAGTGCTGAATAGGCTTTCCGAATCCGGGGAAGGTGGGGAAGGGAGCAGTGGAGAAGGCGTCAAGCTTGTCGACCGAGGAGAGTCCCAAAAAGGTGGCTTGTGGACGAAAGCACTCCGAGCTTAGTTAAAGAGGGTGCTGGCGTTGTGCCGTTGACTATCGACGATGCTGCCCGAGTCTATCTAACGGCTTCACGCCTGCTGATACCACTTTTTTTTTACACACCGGCAAGGACTCCATATATGGAATTCATGGTTTCTAGTTTACAGATTGTGGTTCACTGCTCCGGTTCAATGGTTGTGGTGGCGAGAGACAGATGTCCTTACTTTATTTCCTTGCTATGTTGTGTCCCCGCGCTTGGATTGATGCTCGCAGGCAGGAATTCACTTACGTAAGCGATACCGCGTCGTTCGGCGATAACGGATCGATAGTAAAGAAAATCCCTATGACGAAAGCTGCCCCAGACATTGAAAAAAGGGTTTAGAGCTTATACCGATTTGCGAGAAGATGGTCCAGGCTTAGGGTAGCCTGCAGCGCTTGCATAGGAGTTTTCCCAGTAGAGGGCGCAGGCTTTGCATGTTAACGTACGAGCTTTTTTTCCGGAACGTTGCTTCACCTCTGTAGAGACTTGAAGGGAGCTTTTGTTCCATTTTCGTTTTGTCTAAATAAAGACGAAAGTGAAAAGCTGAGGTTGCACAACTTGTTGGCTTTGCTATAAGAAATGTTAAGTGTTACTGCGAGGAATTGGCAGGAGGGCTGCCGAAAAAAAAAAGGCCCTCGGGGTCACTCAGCTGCGTTACTGACCCTGTGTTAAATATTATTGAAAAGTGCGAAAGAAATGTAATTCAGAAATATGCGTACGAATTTGGAAAAGCAAAGTAAGCGAACGAAAGGTGGAGGCAGGTTGCAGAGAGATAATGTGTTGAAGGGCGAAGGAAGAAAAACAGAGGTAAAGAACGAGGTTGGGAAGGTAAAAAAGAAAAGAAAAAGGAAAAAAAAAGAATACAGTGGAGGGAACAAAGTCACAATCAGCAGAAAATCGCACTCTTTCAGGAAGAAGGAGTATATCTAACACGCCTAACCATGTTTTCTGATTGTCAGTGTAGAACAGCTGTGCAGAATAATTATTTGGGCATTATCCCGGACGAGCTTCGATTTTATCACAAGTGCACCTTGAACATATCGCATACTGCTGCTCGCGCTTCAGGGACGATTTTTGATTGTTCAGAGAGCGTACATGTTGGAAGATCTTACGCTCTGTAAATCAAATACCAAATAAGCATCATAGATAAGCAAAGTTTTCATATACCTACACAATCCGCCGTGCCCGTAACCTCTGCCAATTGAAATTTTACGGTTCATACTGTCACCAGACTTTATTTTCAGTGGGGTCCCTCCGCTTGTAGGATGGCACAGCGAACCACGAGCATTTAGCGTGCCGTCCGGCCATGGCACTCGATGTCCCAATTCTGGGAAGGGTTCAACTCCAATCTTACATTGAGCAGGCTACGAGTCTCATCTAAGCTGACGAATGTTTAAATATTTATGGCTTTTTTGTTCCACATTATGGCGCCAGGGATTATCATTACAATGCTCGTAGTTACAAGGACACATAATGCATCGAATGTAGAGTATTCTGCATTTGTGCCTACTTTCTAGCTAATTCCTGGGAAAACAAACTGCTACGGGAAGCGTGTTTCTCTGCAAACACTCTTTTGTGTGGAGAAAGGAAACTTGCAGGCTGTGTGCAAGGAAATGGAGTGAGCTGCGCACGCAGGGTACAATAAGGCAAAGTGTACGATATGTACAGTATGTACAGTATGTACAATATGTAGAGTATGTACAATAAAGGCAAAGTAAGGAGTGCGCGACATCTGTGGGCGTGTTGCCGTGGCAGAAAATAGGACAAATAAAATCAATGGAAGCCTGGAAGATGAAAGATTGAAATGTGGCCATGACACATGACGCATGTGTTGGACCACTGCATCTCACACACTGCGATGGAGCAGTAGTGCCGGATGCATTTCGATGGGCGAGCTCCTTTCCAATTAATTGTTTTGGCGACCATTCGTTAACAAGGAAGCTTGTACGGATAGCGTTACCACTGGTGGACACGAAGACAATGTCCAAACCGGCCGTGAAATAGGTGCACAGAGGAACGAAGATGAGCGCAGTACAGAGATGTTCAGATGTGTATAAAGCGTGTTAAGGCTCTCGTGTCTTGATTCTCAATTTCGTGGCGCATTAAAGGGTTCACAGCAAATCACCCGCATGCTTACATCCGCTCCGTAGTGGAAGGAGATGCGGATCTAGTTACCAGATGTTCACATGGGTTGTATTTAAAGACAGTGTTTTTCTTCCCACTCCTAATGTCCATGGCAAGTGAGCTTGCGGTTTATTTTGCGGCATATTATTGCGGTACGTTTGTTCTTGGTTCTGACCTTACCGATCTCTTAGCGGGTGGTACGGCAGCTATAGAAGAACGCAAGAAATGGAACCTGCTTGTTTGTTTTTTATAAATAAGTTCCTAACGAAAAATAGACCGAGATCTTATTCGCTATAAAGTTTCCATACCATTGCAAATTAGCGGTAAGAATACCTATGTTTACATGATGCACTTTTCAGAACGGAATCTTGACAGCACCGGAGATATAGTGCTACGTGATGTGAATTGGTTCATCGGTCGAAAATCTACCTTCATAATCGCATAACGGTATAATGACATTTAAGTTAAACAGCTCTCTGGGGAATATCTAGCTTGTGCACATGTAAACATGAATGTATTGGCTCGCTATAAAGTCTGTCAGGCGTCTAAGACATTTCAGTTCGTGTAACTTGAAGCAATTGTTTGTATTGTTTAAAAGTGGGAAACTCGCATTAAGCAAGCGTTATAACGAAATTAAGATACAGGAAGAGTGATACTACAGCGCATAAGAATATTGGAACTTATCATATTCTCCAAGCAAGCCGACAGCAGATATACACAAAGAATAAAAGCTGTCATTACAGGCGAGGCTGTTTAAACCTGATCATCATCACTAGTTGAGCAGGGTGACACATTTCAAATTCTGTGAGCAAATGAAAGAGATGCGCTGCGTTGGTGCTTTTAGGTGTATCTCCCAAAAAACTCGCATCAGGCACTCTCAAGAGACCACAGAGCATTTTTAGCGCTTTGCCTAAATTCCTCCAGCCATCACGATAGGGTGTAATTATGGGCGTCCTCAGCGCCTGACAGGTCAGCAAGTAAAGAAATAAAATTATTCAAAAAAGAAAAAAAGAAAAGAAAGAGAAGGCCATGACTGCCCCGCTAGTGGTTGCCTGCGCGAGGCACGGTCGGTACGCTATTTTGCAACCTGATGCCATGCACAGTGGCCAAGACGAGGATGTTGGAAGAGCTCGTTTCAAGCGCCCCGTCTAGTATTTGTTATTATAGTTCTTTCCTTTCGCTTTAGGTTACGTGCCACATACATCGCTCCGCTGCTTTTCGCACTGACACTAGATTTCTAGCGCTTGCTGCTTCTCGGGGCGCCCCCTGGCGTGTAAAGCGCCATTCTACACTTTTGCGTACATGGACGTCACGACAAGCGGCTCGTTAGGAGCAGGATTAATGAACGTCGCCCAGGCTTTTCCCCCGTCAACTCCTTTTCCCGCCTCCTTCTCTTCGCCCTCTCTGCTTTCGCGTCCTTCTCTCTTACCTCAACGAAGCCTGGAACACCACCGCCGTACTGCGAATGCCGACCGTGTATGTGGCCCCCGACGTTAGGCAATTAGTTAGGGGGCTACAAGCCCGCTGGCTCAGCTCGTCAGAAGTTTGTGCCTAATAAAAAGAGCGATAGCTGTTTTAAGTGCGATCTCTGTGCGTACGTGAATGCGCGCTAAACAGTTTTTTTTTTTTTTTTTGCTGCGCCGTGTGTGTCTTGGTCAATTACAACTGCTCGGTTATTGTTGCTCTTTTCTTACTTCCTTTTCTGTCAAACCCGCCCGTGTCTACGGTGTTCGCGCTCAGCGACTTGCCCAGCTCTCGCTCATTCAGCTCTGCTTCGTTTTATTGTCGCAGAAGTTGTAACGTCCTTTTCTTTTTTTCTTAGCCAAAGTGTTTCTTTCCTGCGTTCAGCGATACGCCGCTAAAGGATGTGAGGAACCCAAAAGTAAAATGACGGAGATGACTCATTAAGAGCTCGCGTTTCCCGGCGGGGAGTGTGTGTGTGTGGGGGGGGGGGGGGGGCTCAGGGGTAGGGGAGAGGGGAAGGCTTAGCTTATGAGCGCACGAGAAGAGATAGCGGCTTGGTTCTCGTTAGGCAACGTTTAAATGCCCCCATGAAAACGAGGTAACGATATCTCACGAAGTCACCCACTCGGTGACCCATAAGACGATTTAAGGAGAAAAATGTTCCCGACTTGCGCGCGGACAGTGGCTACCGAGCCTCGGAATCCTTGTAGCGGTGGCTGGCCAGGACGTACTTAGTGGCTTACCATTTTTGGTTTTAGCGCGGGTGCCCACTCGTTGCCCATTTATTTGGATAACCTTGCGAATAAGCCTCTTCTTGAATTTTTGCGGCAGTTAGCGAGGAATATTATTGCGTGCAGCGTGCGTCTTTTGTAGACGAGAAGTTCGTTCAGGGTGTTTCAACGATCAGAGTCACAACGATAAAATTCACAGCATCTGAGAGTGATAAGGATAGGCAGCACGTTTGCGCACATCAGAGTAGGTCAACACGTGGCAGAAATTACAGTAAACTACGTACACTTACGTAACTACGTAACTACGTACATTCCGCCATTGGAATCTGAACCTGGCAACGTTTAACGTTAGAACGCTATCTAGTGAGGCGAGTCTAGCAGTGTTATTGGAGGAATTAGAGGGTAGTAAATGGGATATAATAGGGCTCAGTGAGGTTAGGAGGACAAAAGAAGCACATACAGTGCTAAAAAGCGGGCATGTACTGTGTTACCGGGGCTTAGCGGAGAGACGAGAACTAGGAGTCGGATTCCTGATTAATAAGGAAATAGCTGGTAACATACAGGAATTCTATAGCGTTAACGAGAGGGTGGCATGTCTTGTTGTGACACTTAATAAGAGGTACAAAATGAAGGTTGTACAGGTCTACGCTCCTACATCTAGTCATGATGACCAGGAAGTCGAAAGCTTTTATGAAGACGTAGAATCGGCGATGGGTAAAGTCAAAACAAAATACACTATACTGATGGGCGACTTCAATGCCAGGGTAGGCAAGAAGCAGGCTGGAGACAAGTCAGTGGGGGAATATGGCATAGGCTCTAGGAATAGCAGAGGAGAATTATTAGTAGAGTTTGCAGAACAGAATAATATGCGGATAATGAATACCTTTTTCCGCAAGCGGGTTAGTCGAAAGTGGACGTGGAGGAGCCCGAATGGTGAGACTAGAAATGAAATCGACTTCATACTCTGCGCGAACCCTGGCATCATTCAAGATGTAGACGTGCTCGGCAAGGTACGCTGCAGTGACCACAGGATGGTAAGAACTCGAATTAGCCTACACTTGAGGTGGGAACGAAAGAAACTGGTACACAAGAAGCCAATCAATGAGTTAGCGGTAAGAGGGAAACTAGAATTCCGGATCAAACTACAGAACAGGTATTCGGCTTTAACTCAGGAAGAGGACCTTAGTGTTGAAGCAATGAACGACAATCTCATGGGCATCATTAAGGAGTGCGCAATAGAAGTCGGTGGTAACGCCGTTAGACAGGAAATCAGTAAGCTATCGCAGGAGACGAAAGATCTTATCAAGAAACGCCAATGTATGAAAGCCTCTAATCCTACAGCTAGAATAGAACTGGCAGAACTTTCTAAGTTAATCAACAAGCGTAAGACAGCGGACATCAGGAACTATAATATGGATAGAATTGAACAGGCTCTCAGGAACGGAGGAAGCCTAAAAACAGTGAAGAAGAAACTAGGAATAGGCAAGAATCAGATGTGTGCGTTAAGAGACAAAGCCGGCAATATCGTTACTAATATGGATGAGATAGTTCAAGTGGCTGAGGAGTTCTATAGAGATTTATAATGTACCAGTGGCACCCACGACGATCTTGGAAGAGAGAATAGCCTAGAGGAATTCGAAATCCCACAGGTAACGCCAGTAGAAGTAAAGAAAGCCTTAGGAGCTATGCAAAGGGGGAAGGCAGCTGGGGAGGATCAGGTAACAGCAGATTTGTTGAAGGATGGTGGTCAGATTGTTCTAGAGAAACTGGCCACCCTGTATACGCAATGCCTCATAACCTCGAGCGTACCGGAATCTTGGAAGAACGCTAACATAATCCTAATCCATAAGAAAGGGGACGCCAAAGACTTGAAAAATTATAGACCGATCAGCTTACTGTCCGTTGCCTACAAAGTATTTACTAAGGTAACCGCAAATAGAATCAGGAACACCTTAGACTTCTGTCAACCAAGGACCAGGCAGGATTCCGTAAAGGCTACTCAACAATAGACCATATTCACACTATCAATCAAGTGATAGAGAAATGTGCAGAATATAACCAACCCTTATATATAGCTTTCATTGATTACGAGAAAGCGTTTGATTCAGTCGAAACCTCAAGTCATGGAGGCATTACGGAATCAGGGTGTAGATGAGCCATATGTAAAAATACTGGAAGATATGTATAGCGGCTCCACAGCCACCGTAGTCCTCCACAAAGAAAGCAACAAAATCCCTATAAAGAAAGGCGTCAGACAGGGAGATACGATATCTCCAATGCTATTCACAGCATGTTTACAGGAGGTATTCAGAGGCCTGGAGTGGGAAGAATTGGGGATAAAAGTTGATGGAGAATACCTTAGCAACTTGCGATTCGCTGATGATATTGCCTTGCTTAGTAACTCAGGAGACCAATTGCAATGCATGCTCACTGACCTGGAGAGGCAAAGCAGAAGGGTGGATCTGAAAATTAATCTGCAGAAAACTAAAGTATTGTTTAACAGTCTCGGAAGAGAACAGCAGTTTACGATAGGTAGCGAAGCACTGGAAGTGGTAAGGGAATACATCTACTTAGGGCAGGTAGTGACCACGGATCCGGATCATGAGACTGAAATAACCAGAAGAATAAGAATGGTTGGGGTGCGTTTGGCAGGCATTCTCAAATCATGAACAGCAGGTTGCCACTATCCCTCAAAAGGAAAGTGTACAACAGCTGTGTGTTACCAGTACTCACATATGGGGCAGAAACCTGGAGGCTTACGAAAAGGGTTCTGCTGAAATTGAGGACGACGCAACGTGCTATGGAAAGAAGAATGATGGGTGTAACGTTAAGGGATAAGAAAAGAGCAGATTGGGTGAGGCAGCAAACGCGGGTAAACGACATCTTAGTTGAAATCAAGAAAAAGAAATGGGCATGGGCCGGACATGTAATGAGGAGGGAAAATAACCGATGGTCACGAAGAGTTACGGACTGGATTCCAAGGGAAGGGAAGCGTAGCAGGGGGCGGCAGAAAGTTAGGTGGGCGGATGACATTAAGACGTTTGCAGGGACAACATGGCCACAATTAGTACATGACCGGGGTAGTTGGAGAAGTATGGGAGAGGCCTTTGCCCTGCAGTGGGCGTAACTAGGCTGATGATGATGATGATGACGTACACCACGCACGCCCTTCGTACGGCTCGCGTGATGCTTCGCCTGGCGCCCTCATTACGCATTCTGGATAGCATGCGGCGTAAGGAAATACTGGCACACTTGTTCTACGCGATTACATGTGGTATTTGTCCGTTGCTTGCACGCGCTGTGTAACTAGCGTAAATGTAGGTCGACAGTTTATTTGCTTCCGTATTCCATAAAAATATAGATGTGCGAGCGTCGATTGCGGCGTTCACATCTAGTGCGTTGCCTCGCACATCAAGCATTCATATTTCTGGTCACACGACTGACAGATCAGAACTGGCGTTCGCATTGGGAAGCTTGCGTGATGACATATCGGGCATGAAGCGTCCACTCGCAAGGCTGTGAATGAGAACGGAAGCACTTGCTCAAAATTTGCAGAAATGTCGCATTCTTATTGTCTGAATTCTTCGCGCGTCATCTTTGCTTGGATAGCTCACTCAGAAAAAGAAATCCCGGCAGAATACACTTATCTTGGAATGATGCCTTTGCAAGCGAAAGCTTGAGTGTTACGACAAGGGAGGCGCTGCAAATTCCAGTTACGAACGTGTCACTCAGCCACCATGGTTGAACTTGCAGACAAATCGATACCTTTATTGAGCATTATAACATCCTCAATCCGAAGGCACGACTTACTTGTTTGTTCGTTCTTTTTTGTTTGTTTTGTTTGTTTGCGGTGTGACCCAAGTGAATTTAGCCCTAAATAATACTTGGGCTTATCTCACTGGCTATAGTGCTATGTATTTTAGGTTTCATTAGATTAACAAACTGATGCTTCAATAAAGCCGATGCGCAAACACTGCGCAATGCCTTGGTTAAGCGTTAATCTCTGAGCTAATGCGACGGCAATAACTGCCGCAACTGTTGAGAGCCGGGCGAACAGGGAGATTATCGGATCTCAATCTAAGCATTCAGTAGGAAACGTGAAAGTCGCCAGAAGCAAAAGAGTACCTCGGGAGTCTCACGAAAGCAATCGATAAAGAAATAACAAGGATTACGTATGCCTATAGAGAGATGACAGAACATAAATAGGTGGAGGTAGATGTCCCAGAACATATCGCAGCGAAAGTCTGCCTATCACAGGATCTTGACTGTATAGGAACACGCCACACCGTCATAGCACGATGAGGAAAGCGCCGCGAATTGATGATGATTTCTTATTTATTTTCGGTGACGAACCCGTCCCGTAACTTCTTTCTTCATCGTCAGTTAGAAGATGAGCGCGCTCACTTTTTATCACTAAATTGTTGCGGTGCTACTAGGCGCCTAGAGCACCAAACTTCTCAAGCGATGACTTGCACAAGTTTATGTTACCTTTTCACGCATGCGTCCATGGTCTAATGGTTAGAGAATCGAGCATCTGTGCTAGCGGGCCACGTTTCAAAAACAATTCCTGGTGTTTTGCATCTACTTATTAATTTATTTCGAGTGGCAACGAGTAACATCTGGTGGCCATGTTGGCCATATTGGCCCAAGTTGGCCATGAATGGAGAGAAACATACAAACCGCAAAGTGAAGACAAGAACATAAGAACATATCGCGTTAAAAAAGAAAGATGTTCCCTTGTTCTGTTGTATATTGGTTGCTGCAGGGAGACTAATGTTGTGAGTGTCTCGGCTACGCCACGGTTATAGGATCATTTCGCCCTCGCAGAACCGTGGTGTTAGTCTAGCCACTTGTAGGCAAATAAAAGTCCGGACATATTAGGCAAGCAACGAGGCCGAGTTACGTTTGTGAAAGAGCACGACATTGGTGCAGAACTTGACAAGGGACGTCCCTTCCGTTAACATGGCGATCTGTAGAAACTACGGCTGCTTGCGCAGCTGCGGAGACTCGAGGTCGCGGCTTCGATGCCAGCCGTAGCGACTAAATTCCAATGCGGTCGAAATGTAAAAACCTTCATGGACCTAAATTGAGATGCACGTTGAATAATCCCAGGTGGTCAAAATTACTACAGAGTCCCCGAATACGGCGTACCTCAATCGAATCGTGCTTTTAGCGCTTACAACGCCAAGATGTCTTTTATTATTATTATTATGTTTTAGAACCTACGGCTGCATCCAACCGGTGATACTGCGGTGGTAGGGCACAGATGACAATGGTGTTCCACCCACGCCTCTATCGCGTCACAGGTTGCTACTCGCGGCAGCTTCCTGACTTGGAGGAGGTCACGAGGGCATCCAGGAATGCTCACAAGAGTAAGAGAGAGAAAGATAACTATTTGTAAACTAAATTAAAGGAACTAATCTTCAACAATTTATAGTTAATTGTCTTCAAATGAATATAAGAAGACAACTAATTAAGTCCCTCCTCAAAACATACTGCACTGTGATACGCGCTGTTGTATGCGGTTGTTCTCAGGCGTGTGCTAGTCCTAGCGCAGCTATTTAAAGTAAGGAGTATAATGACCGTGCCCCCATCCAATATCGCAATTTACTGCATAAAACTAGTTCCCTCTTCCTGTCAGTGAACGAAGTGTGACGTGGTTTTGCGCCATATAAACAAACGTTGCGTAAGAATGACGTAGACGATCTTCTTTCAAGACGATCACAGTCTAGCTACTTCTGGAGAGCATGTTCCGGAATGCAGAAGTGAAGCAAGTCAGCGTGCGCGGCCTGTCCACTCGGAAACTATTTTGGGGCAGCAGCAGTTTCGAGATACCGTTGTCGGCAAATGGCGCCCACCTACCGATTTTTTTTTTTTTCAGAAAGCCTTTTTCTTACGCACGGGGATAAAATTGTGAGACACCAGTGCATAATGTGGCAGATATTTAGAATGATTGCCTCGAAACACGCCGCATTCTCACGGTTTCTTTTCAGCAACATTTCTTTGAAAAATGACGGTGTTCTGTAGAGCTGTTCCAAGCAATGGCTTAATGCATTCATTCATGAGTTCGAGCTACACAAATGTCGATAAGTGAACATCACACGACCTCTCGTGTCTACCAGAGCGAATAATGTGCCCGCGAAGTCTCCATTCTACTAGATTCAATAATTACTTGGTGGAGCACCTGGTGCAGCGAGAAGGAGGAGCAACACGCTGTCAACTAAAGCATGATTACCTTGCACATTAAAAAAAGAAAGAAGGACCGCTACGGTGGGATGCACTGTGCAAGTGCAGGAGAGAAACATGAAGCGTAAAAATACACCTGCTGACAACTAGACAAGAGAAACACAATAACTGTGCTAGTTAACGAAAAGCATTCCGAAATATTCAACGAGACAAACATGACAGAAGTATCAAGAATATAACGCTCCCAATTTGTTTCGTCGCAAACAGTGATGGCGTGTATTATAATTAGAAATGGATTTCAGTTTAACACGCTTACTTTTCTGCAAAAAAGACCTAGACTTAGCAGCGCTAGCCGACTAGATTTTGATTTGTGTTTTCTAATGTCAAGGCGCCGTAACGGAAGTTATATAACGTACAGCGGGGAGGCGCTTCGAAGCGAGTCATTGTCAACGGTTCCGCAGTGACAGCGGCACCGCCGTGGGGCCATACTGCGGGCTGCGCTAATGGTTGGGCGTGGATCCACTTCTTCTGCCAGAGCGGGAGGGAGACCCTTGGTCACTGCACAATGCTCGCTGACAGCACACTCCTGTACGCGGCACCCAACTGCCAACCGGGCAACTGGCTCGTCGAGACCTGCCGCGCAGCCACCGAAGAGATAGCAGTATAGTAGTTACCGCAGCGTCGAGCCGAGGCAAACGAAGGAAGGCGTAGGAAAACAAAACGACACATCCTCAAGGACGATATGGGAAACGGGCAGGAAAAGAAACTAAATGAATTCAGGGCGCAAAGAAAGAAGGAAAGGAACAGAAAAACGAAAGAGGCCAGGACCCTGCGCGCCGGTCACTACGTCCATCCATCAGGACGAGGCCCGACGTGACATTGGGGAGAAACAGGCGATCCATCATTTTGCACTTACAACTGGCCATCTCCTCCCGTTTCAGCTTCCGTGCCTTTCTCCGCGTCGGTCTCACATTCGTTCTTTCGTTCTGGCTTTTCCGTACCTGGCTTGGCCTCTGTCTCCTCGCCTGCGGACCGTCGTCGCAGGAGAGAGACGATTTCTTAGTGGTGCGGCATTCCCCGTCTCGCCGAGACGGTTGTTGCACCGCACGAACATCAAGTTGGGGACTCACGTGCGTCTCTGTCCTAGTGTCTCCGTGATACAGAAGTGAAAGGAAGCCTGCGAGAACTCATCATAGGAGCTAAACGCCTTGCCATCAATTTCGCATCCAGCTCCACGGCTCTGGCGTTGCGACAAAATAAAGCAGTGGTGGTAGCGGCATCCCGCTAGTTGAAGTTAGCGACCCTTCGTGGGTGAGGAATTTTACACTGCAAGAGACCGTGCACTTACGCCCTCGGAGTGAGATTTTTAATTCTCCGCAACGGAGTGTTACGAACTTGGTGTCGAAGATAAATAACGTAAAGGCTACTGAAGCCTCGGGGTACCCTGATGGTCATGGTCTCCGCGGACTTTTCTGCGTGAAAAAACGGAGAAAATATATCAAAAGCCGGCTCATTTTCAGGAATTGTAAATTTGTTGTTTCATGCTAGTAAAATGTTGCGGGTGTTTCAGTTTTACGGATTTACTTCCCCATTTAAGGAGGATCGTTCAAACGCGAATTATTATAAGCTAACTCCTGGTAGTTTTTGAAACTGTAGCTTTAAAATCTGCGTGATCTGCTTAGTATATAAGCTAAACCAACATAGTCACATCTGGCATTCGCTTGTCTTCTCCGTTCACATTTCGTGGAGACTTCAAACAAACATAAATAAGAAATCCGAACAAGACAAAGCGATCATTTTGATATGAGCACTTGAAATGTTAAAAATTGGGAGACAATAGGGTGATGCCTCAGCCCTGGGCCACCGTTTCGACAAGGGCAGATGCCTTCGTCGAGAAGTACCCTTGCCGACGAAGGAACACAAGTACTGTCATCAGAATGCTGGCTCAGAGCTGATGCTCCTTCTTCTCAACTGTTGTTGATCAGCAAAACAATGTTCTTTTACTAGAGCGTTTCGTTACAGGCGTACTTGTTTTACACTTTATTGGTTATCCCTTTATATTACGTAACTTTATCAAGCTTACGTAAGCTATCGGTGAACTTCGTGAACTGCCGTTTTTCTCGAGGCTGAATTAGGCTGACAAAATTCAGCTGTAACGACGCTGTACAATTTCCCCACGAGTCGCAGGCTAAGAAAGCGACGCGGGTAATTCTACAGTTCAGGAAATCGCGATGCCCCAGTCACGAATTGAAATGCATGCTGTGATGGACGACTACACGTGTTCGCATTGGTAACACCTTTATTCTTCCCTCTCCTTTCTTTCCTTCTTCCCGCTCGCATAGGGTAGAAGACGAGACGCGCGTCTGGTTGACCTCTCTACGTTTCCTTCGTCATTTTCCTCCTACTACTAATGTACTGTCCCAAAATTTGTAAAAAAACAGGCAGCACCTAAAGAAGAAAAGAAGAAACAAAATTACTTTTTTTAAACGCTGCGGGCCTCGTAGTAACGCTGTTTACCCAAAAGCGCAAATATGTCACATCATTCGTCTAGATTGCTGCCATTACGAGCAGCTTTCCACCGAGTTACTCAAAAAACATTACATACGCTTACGTGCAAAGAGCTGACGACGTGCAAGCTCGCGTCCGGGGGCAGACATGAGCGACACGCCGAAAGAGCTGATCTCCGTTAACTTAGCAGCAGCGCCAAAACATGAACGCCTGCGAACTGTGCGGCCATTGTCAGCGGCCTTCAAAGAACAGAGAAATGTGCCCCAGTGCTGATCGTCCGTGTGGTACTCCTGGGAGAAGAGACAGTCAGAGTTGGAAAAAGAAACGGCAAAGCCAACAAGCGGGAGATTGAATACTGCAGTACGAGTTCCTGGGCCGGGGACTTAGTCAAGCGAAGAGCACCGCGGGGACCTGGGCTTTTGGATCCAGCCTGGGATTCAGGACCGACTCGCCGGCGTTTGCGTAGCCTGCCTTGAACTGCCTTTTTTATTTTTCTTCAATTTGTTTTTCCCGCATTTGCTGGTGTTATCTTATTATTCCTCCTAATAGGTGTCGCCAAAGACTGGCTCTTTTCATTCAGTTCTTCATTCTTGCTGCAATGCAACTTGCTGTCACTTAATAGGCGCATTAACTATGCGAAAAAAAAACAAGAAAATAAACAACGCTAAATGCATAGAAACAAAGGAAAGCATTGTTGTGTTAAGTGTCTTACACTTCAAGAGCTTCTGATGTTAACGATGAAGGAAAAGGACGTAGTAACTAAGACAAGGCGACACTGATAGCAGACATAGCTGCAGAGCGTTCGTGCAAGAAGCTCCGTTCTTTACTAATTGAACTACTGTGATCGCTGTCTTGCATTCCCTCCGTTGTATCTTGCATTTATGCTGCCAATGCTGCTGCTACAGGCGGATATCACCCCCAATGTTTCCGCCTAGGAGCTGCTTTTTAAACGCGAAGGTATTCCCTACGTTATATTTATGGAAGTCCAGGTTCTTCTAAAATGCGAGAAGGTGCAGCACATGCCCCCTAGAAGAGGGACATCTTTCAAAGCAATAGAGTAGCCCAGGTTGCATGCGACCCTCATCAGTGTCTGGTGCTTACCACTCTGCAGTGCAAAGGAGGTAAACAATAATTCACCACCCAAGTACACCGTACTGACGGCTAACCCAAGGTAAATAAACCTGGTAGCGAAGCTTCCATAGGAGCCCATACGTTCAAAACATGGCGGTCCATCGGTGGTCCATGGGGCTTAGCGCCATCTGTACGTGGTGGGAACACTTCCGGCGGAAGAAAAAATAATGTGACGCCATGTCCGTTAAAAGCAGAAGTGACGTCATTTTGTTTTCGAAGGCGCGAAATTTGTTTTGTTGTTCTTCCTTTGGAGCTATATATTCAAATGCCCCGCCATTCGACTTGATGGGCGTTTCGAGCTTTCAGCGTGGAAAGCGATGCAGAAAAAGGCCAGCCGTACAGTTGTCGAAATCGCACCCCTGCACAGAACATACTTTCTTTGGAGGCCGACGAAAGCTTTAGGTGTAGACTGCTGATCCTATTGTTCGATGCCAAGCCCGTCGGCCAGCGCAGACGCACGAAAACAACTACACAATTATCTGGCGGTCGTAACTCACTACTTTTGACTGAACAGATTAAGAAGCAATGAAGCTACCCGCGTCACCAAATTCATACAAACTTCGACAAGCAAGAAAGCACAAACTGTGAGGGGGGCGTATTTCAACAGGTGATACGAGTGCGCCTGTCTGCCCATTTCAAGACGTGCATTGCATTGCGAGTGATAGTGGCGTCAACACCCCCTGTAGCGATGGGCGCTGAAATGTATTTATTATTAATAATAAAATTAAACTTATATTTTCTTAACTCGTCACGAGTATATAAAATTGACTAGGAATTTTATTTTCGTTGAATGAATCTAACTGTGTCTCGTTTGAATTAAAAAACGCGTTTTTCTTTCCCAATGTTTGTTCCCTCCAAACCTAGTCGCGCTTCAATCGCTGCTCCCATAACCCCCCATGCTGATGTCGGTAACAATCTGTACTGAACCGCTTTTCGCCCGAAGCTTTGCGACCTATTTGAATCGACCTTGGCTAACCAGCGAAGCTGAAGCGTGCGGCCCCGATGTTTCTCACTGGGTTAATCCTGACGGTTCACTAAGCGACGGCTTGGTAGGCTGCCGGATCCTCTGTACGCAGTTGCTGCTTGCGCTCGGCTGCACCAGCCTGTTCTTGTGCCCGGGCTGCAGCATCGGCTTGGCGTAGACGAGCTCGTTCCCGCTTCTGCTCGCTGCGTTGCTGATCGAAAGCTGCCGGCTCCTCAGGAGTACGCATGACGCGTGGCTTACCCATTTCGGAACCGCAGAGAAACGGCTGCGTGCGCGCTCGGCTGCGACGGAGAGCAACAACGTCACTATTGGCGCAGCTAATCCAACACCACCTAGATAGCACAAGGCCTTTTCACTTCGATCCTTAACATCATGTCACCTGGCCTGACTGCCATACAATATAATGGGGATGCTCCCGAGTAGGCAACAGTGATTTTGACGTCACCGCTTTCACCACGCCAGCCTTGTCAATAGAAATTTCGGGCCAGGTAGCATGACGTCATAGATCGGAGTAAACAGGCCCTGTGCTATCTAGGTGGTGTTGAATAATCGCGCGCCTCTATCTTTATCTCTCTCTCCCTCTCTTTATTGCGCTTGCGCATGAGGTTGCGCCGAAGTAGTTTTCGGCGTACAGGCGACCGACAGACGGACGGACTAATCGGCTAGCCATATACAGCTTCGCTGTAAAGTGTTATACTTACCCCAAAACGTTACACGTGTCACATCGAAGAGAATTCCGCAGGTCAGCTTTAGGCAGTCGCAATCGGTAGAAAGCCAATATAATCTGTACAGTGCGGTAGATTATGAAAAGGAACATGTGATTTTGAGGCACGTGTGCATTTTGTTCTTTTCGAAGTCAGAATTTTCATCAGACGACTTCGGGAACGTAGCGCTGGCTGCTCTCTATATACGCGCCTGCGCAGTGCATCGATACTCTTCGAGCAGCCAATGCAGCTAGAATCCCAACGCAATGTGAAGGACGCACTTGTGTTACATGATTAAGGCACACTTTTCGGTGCAAATACGAGTATGAAGAACACAAAGAACACAAACGAAATGAGCGCCACTTCCAACTGATGTTATTTCATGCAGACAAGATGATTTTATAGCGCAGTCCAAGACACGTGATAAATGTCTGCGCGCATCACACCATTCTTTATGTACACCTGCGTCTACTACTCACAGAAACGTAAGCTGTTGCTGAGAAAACTTGGCTCCTTATCTTGAAGGGATAATAATGGCGTGCTGACACAAGCATCGCCCTATTTCTTTATGTAAAAAGCCTGCATAACTTCCCTCTCCGTTCTGTCTCTCGCCCTACCAATGAACTTGGTTTCATTGAACCTACGATAGCATTCGCACTGCTTGCAATGTGTTGCCATTAAGCTGCCGAAACCATTCATTATATTGGGGCTGTACTGCCTGGCCCGAGCGTTCACTGTCTATTCTGCGTTATGTACTCTTTCCTGCAATTGACTGGGATATGATAAACTACCCCGACGCGCATTCCGTTTTAAACATAGCTACATGGTTTGTAGAACACGTGTTCTTCTTCTTACGGCTCATCATGGCGCATAAACCTGTATAAACCTGCATGTCTGCGTGGTGCCGACCGGACATCTCGTACATCATGAAGGGATGCTATGTTCTTGATATGATGCGGAAGTGCATGAACGTATGGGATCACTTGTGCAGGTGTTTGTTCATAGCCTTTTTTTCCCCTCAGCACTTCTTTGCGAGGCGCTCTCCTTGTGAGGCGCTCTCACGAACGCTGGCACTCAAAACCGAAGGGTATCCTGCTTCGATGAACCGGGGGAGCCGGACTCTGAAGCTAGCTGTCAGCTGATGAGTGCTAGATTTCTCGAGGGCCGCTTTTAAACACGTGGTGAGGGTGCCTCTGTTTATTACCTTTCAGTGGGCACTGTGGTACGACGAAAGGTCATTCTTACAGCGAGGAATATGCGCCCAACAAATGTGCGCCCCGGCACGGAACGAAACCTTTATACCTGAAAGGTGTATCGCATTCTCGACCGGCCGTTCACAAGTGAACATCATGCCTTCAGCTTCCTGCTCAAAAATAGATAGAACATCACTTGCGACTGCATTACCCTCTTGAATTGTTCAACTCATAAAAAATAGGAAATCGTCCACATAATGGTATACCTTAGCCACGCGATCAACACTGTGGGTACAGGAAACGCGTTTGTCAAGTCGGGACAGGCAGGGAAACGTCACTCAGCACCGGAGCCACCGAATACCCAATGCAAATTCCTGCTTGTTGAACATAAAACTTGTTGTCATGGACGACGGACGTCCAGCTTAGGTAAATTTCTGAATGCGATAAAAACCGGTCGCTAGTGACGCTTGCTTGGTCCCGAAAGCGCCGTTCTCCACTTTTTTCAGTCAGCCCTCGAACTGTTGTGAAGAGACTACTGTGTGGTATAGAGTAATATAAACCCGTCATTTGAAAACGCAGACCGAGCACTACGGATTCCCTTGGCTAGTGCAGCTACAAGCTCAGCTGAACTCCGAATCAAAAATGGGTAGTCCTGCGAATTTGTTTTCTTCGTCCTCGTTTAATTTGCGTCGAAAAGTGCGCCTTAATCATGAATCAATACCAACTAGATCAAACCAAGATCTTCCTTACGTTACCTTTAACAGCGTATCGAGCTTTACATGTACAGCCTTCGAATTCTGCGCCGGAGTCGACCGGCCGCCTTGCCGACATCTTATGGCAGAACATAGTGACGACATCAGTAAAGATAAGCGCAAACATGTGAGGTTCAACCCAAGCGCAAGCGTCATCTGCTAGGGAAGCACTATACCGGAGCCGGCATGGCACAGCCCCTGCCACGGTTAGCCCGGTGGCCAGCTTCCCGGCCGATGGGATAAAGCAAGGGCCTCTGCAATTGGGTTGCACTTTTTTAGCATATTTGACTCTATTGTGCAGAATCGGAAAATATTGAACATATTAGAAATATGTGCACATTTCTGACGCAGCATGAGTTGCCTGACAAAATTCATTTAATATATTTATCATTATATTGATTTTATCTTTATATTGAAGTTATCATGCGAATAAGCAATTTAAATAGCATTTTATTTGAGCAGGTGCAGAAAAGAGTTAATGAGTGTATATAGATATCGTCTACGACCTCACGCACCCAGCACTCTTCAAGTCTGAGTAATCATCACACACTTCTGCCACATAGCTGCAGACGTAGTCGTGCCGACGTCCCCTTTTTATATAAGATCATTCTTGGAATTATAACAGGTTAAGTTAGACTTGCTTCTGTTTCACTGCGAGTTCCGCATAAGGCTGCCGTGGAACATATAGTCCCTTCCACGTTCCTGCCTCTTTCAGTGGACACTCGCCTCTCCACAAAATGCAAAATCTTTTAAAGTTTCATTTTCTCCATCTTATGTCTTTCAAAACTTGGTGCCTTCTTTCCGTTCCGAGCCTGGTACTTTCTCTTGAGCCTTCTTTCTAGCTGCGCTTCACTACTGACTTCCCACAGTTTCCTTCCGTACAAGTTCTTCGTCCCTCAGTTAGGCATTATTGCTTTATTGTTGTTCATAAGAGAGTTGTTTATACAGTTGATTATCGTTTTTGTTGTCTCATTCTATTTGTTTTTATCCAATAACTATTAGACGCAGCTGTTTTACGTTTCTACCTTCTTCCACCAGCACCCAGACCTGTGTTGTTCCTGGGCAAAGTGAATAAATTATTCATTGAATTATTATTATTATTATTATTATTATTATTATTATTATTATTATTGTTATTATTATTATTATTATTATTATTGTTGTTATTGTTATTATTATTATTATTATTATTATTATTATTATTATTATTATTATTATTACCGCAAACATGGAGTGAGCTGGGAGCGAACATGGAGTTCTAAAGCTGGGGAGAGCAAGGGCATATCGGGGATTTAACGCGCCCCGCGACCGAATGCTGTTTTATTGGGATAGAAATTATATGTAACTCCGCGCGCGTTTCTGACGTCGCCGTGACGTTCCATATAAAGTCCCAGCGCGCCGTCCTCCGTCGCGTGCACGGCTCCGGAGAAAGGGAAGGGAGGGGGTGCGCGTTTATATTCCGGCTGCTGCTGCGTAGCCATGCGCGCCCGCCCGGGCTCCGCTATATTGAAAGCCATCTGCCACTGAGACGGAGTTCGGCGTGCGCCGCGGCATAATTCGCATTGACGCAATAGGGAATACGAAAGTCAATTCGCTCGCTGCTGCTGCCGCGCTTCCTGACTCTACCGTTCTGATCGCCAGTTTCCGCGGTCATCAGGTGAGATGTGTTCTTGTTTGCTTGTGCGCTCCTGACACCATAGAGGGAAAGCATAGGATAAATGAAAGGTAGGGAGGTTAACCAGGAATGACCACGGTTGGCTACCCTACACTAGGGGAAGGGAAAAGGGGACGGAAGGATTGCTTGGTAATTTAGTTAGGATGCGTATGTTGACAAGTTTATACGGCTGAAAAAACTACTATCCTTACTGCGTATAGCTGTCTATAAATTTCCTATCGAAATCGACGCTTCGCCTTTCGGGCGAAGCTGCGACTTATTTGTGCCCAGGCTCACTCATGAAACCTCGCCTGCTGATCTGACTGCGCACTTCTGAAACGTCGGAAGACGGCCCATTGCTTGTAAACACCTCAAGACGAGACATAATTTGTAGGTTTCGCTTCACGTCTGTGCTGGTGAAGCCGTCCACGATGAAGCCCTTAAGCGACTGAAGAATCCGTCAATGTAGCCAATGGGGTCCCTGTCCAAACCGTTCCGTGGCGTGCTACACGACGACATGCTTCGTGCTTCCGAGAAATCCCCCAATGATGAAAGTGGTGTGTGATTTCTTTATCTTCTGCCAAAAGGCTCGTAGACTTCGCACCAAAGCCGGTGAATGTTTCGCCAATGTCATTTCGTCTTCTTTTCCTATTTTTTTTTATTTCCGAAACTTCGTTCTTTAGTGAAATTTCCTCTTCAGATTTGTTTCCAGCACGCTTGAATGTTTTCCGCCGTGACCGAGACTACAGTGGATTTAAAGAAAAAGGTGGTGGCGTACTTACTGCTGCTGACAGTTCACTGAGATGTGTTAGGCGCAACGACATAGGAAGTGTACAGGAGTCAATTAGGCTTGATGTCAGCCTAGCGCGCTGTGGAAATTTGTTAATGGGAACTTTCTATGCACCGCCGAATTATAATCTTGTGTCATTTCGTACGGTAACCTCTTCTGTTGAAAGTGCCTGATCTTTCCATAGCAAGCACTTGGTGATATTAATAAACCTGGAATCGATTGCAATACGCTTACATGTTACCATTACAATCATAAAACAGAAAAGAAATGCAACCTGTTATTGGACTTTTTGTCCTTCTGTTCACTTCAGCAGCATAACTTGATCGCCAATTCCTATAGCAACGTCCTAAACCTTTCCCTGTCGAATGCTCATATGTCTCTCGTTCTGACATTTCTCTTGTGCGTTCCGATTAAGTTTCACCCGTCACCTAAGATTACAGCCTCTGTTTCAGCCCTTAGGCTGAAGTCCTCCAGTGGCATTAATGGATTATCTCGCGTTGCTTTGAAGCGTGATGATTACGTTGGTTTATATGATTTCCTGTGCACCACCGATTGGTCACTTATCACAGACGAAACCGATGTTGATAACGAAGTAGATCAGTTTACGGAGCTTGTTCTGAGCACTATGTGCAAATGCATTCTTAAGTACAGTCCTGAGCGCTCTAAATATCGCCATTTGTCCTCATCTGAACTTGTAACTGCCCTAAAGTGTAATGATCACGAGCACCGTAAATGCAGAAGTCCTGTGCCTAATGAATGGAGAAAATTCCGCTTTCTTCGGACTCTGTGCAGGCGGGATCATGACTCATTAACGTGGAGAGTGTATTCACCTGCTCCACTCTAGAGTAGCAGCAGTCCAAGCAGTCGTGGATTGTTTTGCCACACATTTCTCATCCTGATATAAAGCTTCAGGTTTCAGCGATGGTGTCAGTCAACAGCACACGATGGTTCCTACATCTAGTACTGTTTTGTTTGATGAAAATCTCATCAGCGAATGGCTTAGAAGGTTGAAGCCTTCCCTACTCTGCGGCCCTGATGGCATTGCCTCCGCAATTCTAAAAGCTTACGGCAGTACATTTTCCCCAGCATTTGCACCTATACTTAATAACTCTTTGAATATTTCCACTTTCCCTCACGCGCGGAATACTGCGTGTGTTTTCCTGTATTTAACTCTGGTTGTAAAACCAGTGTCTCGAATTATCGCCCTCTCTGTGCCAAACCTGAGATTTTTGAGCTTGCTCTTCACAACGTATTCTCTTTTACTGTGAAAAAATTGTTGATATTGAACCAGCATGGATTTCTCGCAGATCTCATGACACAGATCTCAGCGCCGGTACTTCAAGAGGGGCATGTCGAGGCCGCTTATTGTGATCTCAGCAAAGCTTTTGATGTATTCAGCCACTTACTGATTCTGATCAAGGTTAATTGCGCTATTTGGTGTTGGCTCGTCAAGTGTAAATCTCTTGTGCAGTTATCTTCTTGATAGATTATGACATGTTAACGTCCATGGCCAAACGTCTTCTTTTTACATTGCAACTAGTGGCGTCCCTCAAGGATCAGTATTACGACCACTCCTCTTAAAAATTAAAAAAAAAATGACGTTCTTTCCGCTATTCGTAACTCCTTCTATATGCCGATTGCATCAAAATTTTTGAAGGAATTCATGCTGTTGACGACTGTCGCATCCTGCACTCTGACCCGTTTCCTTCTTGTGAATGGTGCAAAACTAATAACCTCACCTTGAATGCTGCTGAGACCAAAGTCATGACTTTAACCGGCAAACGATAAAGCATTTTTTTTCTTATTCTGTAGATTCCGTTGTGTAAGGTCTGTGATATCAATGATCTTGAAGTGCTTTTTGATACAATCTTATGACTTTTCATCGCGCAGTAAACGGGTTGCAATGCGGGGTGTGCGCTGGCTTGGCTCTGTTTTCAGGCTATCGAAAGAATTCAAGTCTCTTACACCGTTCCAGCAAGTTCTACACAAAAATCTGTCTTTCTCAACTCGAATACGCGTCAGTCGCCTGTTAGGTCAAACAGTGACATTGTAGATCGGGTCCAAGCATAGTTTTTAACCATATGTCATCATCGCTTTGCTAACACGGACAATGGATCTTGTTCTAGCACTTGGATTATTTCCATTGGCTTCACTTCGCTGCCGGCGTAATCTCGCTGACTTTGTTTCTTTTCAAACTTCTTTACGATATCCTCACCTGCCCCGAACTCAAAAGTGGTATGTTTTGTATTACGCGCAAGATCACTAGAGAACATTGACTTTTCCATGTTACTGCCCCTAATCACCAACACTCAAACATCCACAGAATACAGAGTCATTAGAACGCTTATGTTTATTATTTTGATATTTTTCATAACTCGCTGCCATTGTTCTTTTCCGAGGTTTTCGCAGTTGTACGATAGTTTCACATATTGTTCTACTGCCCCTCTCCTCCTTTCTTCTTTTGTATTCATCTTGCCCTTTGTATGTACACTCCTCTTTTCAATTTGTTCTTTTTATTCATTGTACTTTTTTACTTATATTCCCCAGCCGATCTTTTTTTTTTTCGAATGTATGCGTAGGGGGGCGTGCGCCAGTACTTAGACCTCATGGTTAGTCCGGTGCACCTAACGTAAATCACAGACTAATCGAATTATTATTATTATTATTATTATTATTATTATTATTATTATTATTATTATTATTATTGTTGTTGTTGTTGTTGTTGTTGTTGTTGTCGCTGTAGTTGTTCGTGTCTGGGCATGGCTCAGCGGGCATCGGAACCCTCGTGTTGGAAGACGATGCGCGCGGCGCAGATGTAGGGGGAGCCAGCGCTGCGGACCCACGCGGCAGATAAATGTGACGAAGCCGGATGGCGACAAACTAACGCCGTCTAACTTGGCGCTTTCCGCGAAGAAGGAGCTGTAGCAGCCGCAGCGGTCTCTAATCTAAGCTGTAATGTAACTGCGGAACACGACCACACAGCGCGCTATTCTCGACACGTTGCACAACACCCCCCGTGCCCAACCACTGGCCTATGCGCATACATAAACACGCTCGCTGGCTTAAAAACGCGCCAAGGAGGAACAGAGACCGCATATCCCGAGGGTGAGAGCGAGTTTAATGGACGCGAAGCAGAGAGGAAGAGAGAGAGAGAGAGAGAGTGCGGAGCGCACAAAGCGGGCGAGCTGCTGCGCCTTTCGCTGCTCAGCGATGCAGAGTCTAGGCGCGCGCTACAAACTTTCTCTGACGGGGCTCCGTGCTCCAGCGCGTGGAAGAATTCAAGACCGCGAATCCCCCCCACCCCCCACCCCCTCACTTCTCGTCTCGGCGCACTGACTGGTTTCTGCGCGACAGGCGAGACGAAGGAAGGAAGCGCATTTCTTCCCGACTCGCGCGCCCGCACTGCGTCGCCTCGCTGATGTGGTCGGTGTAATCAGCGGAAAGTGAGATACGGGAGGGAAGGAATTCCCCCACCTCAGTGCCTTGACGAATTGCTAGGAGCCACTGCAGTCGGGGTGCTCTTGAGGCTTAGCTCTTCGCGATCTAAGAATCTATCTATCTATCTATCTATCTATCTATCTATCTATCTATCTATCTATCTATCTATCTATCTATCTATCTATCTATCTATCTATCTATCTATCTATCTATCTATCTATCTATCTATCTGTCTATCGATCTATCTCCTTCTCTTGGTTGACATAGCGTACCATCACACAACCACCACCACCGACACCATCGGCGCTTGCAAAGTCCAAAATCAGACAGCGGGCTGACCAACAGGCAAAAGCGACGAGAATGTTCCGTTCTCGGGGCCGAGGCGACGCAAAAGCCTTTGGCCTCGGATCGGCAAACAAACGCAGACGCATTCGCAGGAACAGAGATAGGGATCGTGACATGAAATAGTGAAATAAGTGTGGTTGCGGAAAGAACGCACAGGAAAGAAAATGAAGAGAGCGAGTGGTGGGAGACGAAGAAAGACTCGGCCACACACACACGCACGCGCACACACACACACACACACACACACACACACACACACACGCACACACACACACACGCACGCACGCACGCACGCACACACGCGCACACACACGCACACACACACACACACACACACACACACACGCACACACACGCACACACACGCACACACACACACACACACACACACACACACACACACACACACACACACACACACACACACACACACACACACACACACACGCACGCACGCACGCACGCACACGTTGGTTTCGACGGCGACGACGATACGTGAGCACAGAAAAATAGCCCACGTCATATTCCTGTCCGAGCTTGGGGCGTACGATAAACTTTTTGAATTATTGGGCCGAGTGCGTTGGCGCGGCCGCGCTCACTTTGCGCTCGAGTGACTCGATTTCGCTGGCGCGCTCTCCCGTCTCCGTCTCGCCCGTTCCTACACTCGTAGGCATCTTTCCCTCTCACTCCGAAATCTGTCTTCTTTTTTTTCCTTTTCCTTCTCTGCTTTTCCTTTTCTCTTTGCGTCTGACGGCAATGGTGGGGTCGCAAAACGCCGCTGCCGCCGCTCAGTTGGTGTGGCGGCCGGTCGGACCCCTAGTTTCCATCAAGCCGCGGGAGCGCGCGCGCGCGCGTGCGGGCGCCCAGATTCTGGCCGCACGACACAACTCGCTCGATAGGGGCTCAATTTCTTTAAACCGGAAAAATGACTTCCGAGTACGTTCTGGCGGGTCCGGCACCCCACAGGGGGAAGCAGTGGGCCTGCGTGTCCACCTTGGAATGACACTTTCGCCTTCTCTTACTGCCCTAGAAGCGAAGAAAAACCACGAAAAGCAAACAAACGACGAGAGCTTCATCGAATCAAATTGAAAGCAGGGGTCGGAAAACGAACTGCGTAAGACATAAAAACGAAGGCCGGACAGGAAACTCGTAGACACGTGCGTGAACACCCGTCGTGCTCGGATCGCGGAGGAGAGGGGAGCGAGGAGGAAAGCGAGCACTTCCGATAAAGGCGGAATCTTGTGGCCGGTCGGCCGCCGGTCGCTTTCAGATTATTGGCAGTGTTCGAAGGGGGCCGGGAAGGACGTGGGAAGTTTGGGGGGCGGAAAATAAGGAGCGAAGGGTGGTCGGTTAGCTTGGCGGCAACGGGTCGTTTTCTTGGCAGGAACCGATATTTCTTTCTCTGTTTGTGTCGGCAACGTGAGCGTGAGAAGGGTTCGGCAGCGGAGGTAATGTACCGAGTCCCGAAATTCCGAGATTGGGCCCGCGAATGTTGTTCTCAGCGCTTGTTGCGGAAGAGGAAGGAAATGAAATTTCGAGTGCGGGGCCCAAAGAAAAAAATAAAGAACAAAACGAACAATAAAAGGTGAGCGAGAGTTGGAGTGAAATTGTCGTTGTGAACGTTGCTAGCTGCTATCAAAATCCACTTCTCTATCCGTGGGCAGTTATGATATCTACACGGCAGTTGGAACAAACGGCTCGCAAACGTTTATCTTTTCTTTTTTCAACGTAAGTGCGGGCTTTGTGCGGGATATCCTGGCTGGCACACAAAGTGTAGTTGTAAACGGGCCTTATCGCTAAGCGCGTCGTTGGAACCGAGCGCTAAATGAGTCATGATCCACCCTCGACGGTTCTTTGATGTTGTAAGGGATCGGCGGCAGGGCCATCGATTAATGGCTACCTGTCGTCGCCAACGAGCGCTCGTGGTAGCAATTGCTGAGGCAGTACGATTGTCGTAGTGTGCTGAACGTTCTCGATATTTGTCTTTGTCCGTGGAAAGAATAATGCAATAAGTCAGTCTGTCACTAACTAATGTGACTAAACTGTGTGGTCTAGGGAGAGCCTTTCGCTGGATAAAAATCGTCACTAAATCGGGAGTTCAATTTTGGTGGCTTTCCTACAAAGGGCGATCTAACAAAAGGTGCTCAAGGTTTTCACTGAAATGATATTCTTGACAAGATAACGAACATATTTTGTTACCTCTGTCTGGGCCAGAAGAAATGGAGTTAACCGAGGGGCCCGATTTTTCTTAATCATATCATAAGAAGCCAACAAACAAAGACACCAAGGCCAACAGAGGGGAAATCGCTTGTACTGGCTAACTGAAATAAAGAAATTATAAATTAATGAAACTGAATGTGGATGAAAAAACAACTTGCCGCAGGTGGGAAACGATCCCACGTCTTCGCATCACGCATGCGATGCTCTACCAATTGAGCTACCGCCGGAGCCAACTTCCCATGCACTTTCTTGGGTATTTATGTGTTTATACTGGAACTAACCCTGGGAGTGCTAGCCAGCGCCACCACTCACAGAGCTTGGCGGCGGATCTGGAACATCCTTACTGCCGCAGGCGTCATGAGTACGCGATCTTTTTGCGCGGAGGCAACTGACCAATATACTCACACGTGCTACCTGAAGGAGCACGTGTGGGCACGTTTTCCATTAGTAAGTACACGTAATTTCCCCTGTGTCTTCGTTGGTGTCTTTGTTTGTTGGCTTCTTATAATTGTTCTTTATAATTATTAAAAAGCAGGCAGCTCGGTTAACCCCCCTTTGTTCTCGTTCATTACATAACGAGGGTCTCGAATCCGGCGACATTGATGCCTTCAAGTAGCACGCCTGCGGCAGTAAGGATGTTCCACATCCACCGCCAAGGTTTGTGAATGGTGGCGCTGGCTAACACTCCCAGTGTTAGTTTCAGTAGTAACACATAAATACCCCAGAAAGTAGATGGACAGACGACGCCACGGTAACTCCATTGGTAGAGCATCGCACACGTAGTGCGAAGACGTGGGATCGTTCCTCACGTGCGGCAAGTTGTTTTTTCATCCGTTTTCAATTTCATTAATTTATAATTTCTTTATTTCAGTCAGTACGTACAAGTAATCTCCCCTCTGTTGTCCTTGCTTTCTTTGTTTGTTGGCTTCTTATGCTCTGTCTGGGCGAGTTACTTAACATAAGAGCCAAACGAGATAAGAAATAATTGCAACATAGATTGTTGATGCGCAAAGGGCATCCTTGCTTCTTGACGTCAGCGCTTTACGAACACATCATTGTACGTTCCGAACAAAAAGAACAGACTGAAATTTTCATGCCTTAGGATTAAACTAAAGTATACTATAAATTAAGCAGCGAGACAAGGTAGGAAGTGCGGAAACTAATTAGAAAAACTTCACCGGTGATTACAGTACTTCCCAATGCGAAATTTGAGCGCAGCTCTATACGTGTTTTCATTTGGCGATATAGTGACTCCTCAACGTCATTACCTCGGCAGTGTTGACAGAGAGCCAGGAATTTGAAGGGGTGGCGTTGTTGCGCTGGTGTTCGAAGACCACGCGCCGTTTGCCATATATGTGTCAGGGGTTTATGTGGATCAAGGGAATTACAGAAAGTATCCGTTCTTATAGACTCCAGGGAGTTGATCCGACGCTGGATATTCTTCTGTATGCGTCTCGCCCCCCTTAGGTTGTAGATGGACTTGGTGCGCCTCTACCTTCGTTACGCGCGACGCCGAATTGCTGGAAGCCGCTTCAATTCTGCTTCGAATTAAGAAAGTTTAGGAATAGGCCTAAAACTCTTGTGGCTTTTTGAGCAGCGTCGTTAATTAGCTTCTCAATGTTGCCAGGTATACAGTGCTGGATCTTTTGGCAATTCTTCTCCTTGATAAACGTGTATTTAGGCCACTCGGCGCGCTAGAACTGTTGTAGAGTGTGACTTCCGTATTCCGTCGATTTTAACACATGTTGGAACGTGGTCACTCCCATGCGCTTCGTTCGAAAACCATTTCACACTGGCACTGAGGCATCTTGAAAGAAAAGTTAAGTCCAGGCAGCGGCTGTATGTCAATCCCTGCAAAAAAAAAAAAAAGAAAGGCGGGACTACCAACATTTAGGCAGCAGAGTTCATGATCCAACGCGAAGGATAGCGCACGTCTTCCTTGAAAATCCATCTTTAAGCTTCCCCACAGTGGTTGATGCGCATTGAAATTGCCGGTAATAATGCATGGTCGAGGTGTCGCTGTTAAAATTGCACTTAGTCGTGCGTCGTTAAATCGGCTCGAAGGTGAAATGTAGGCACCTATGAGCGCGAGTGCAACGTTCTTGCATTTTATCGTCAAGTACACGTACTGAGTGTCGTCATCAGGTGTCGCTGGGTGCAAAATATAAGTGAAATCGCATGAGACGTAAACGATGAGTTTGCTGGGGTCGCTACAGGTGGCAGACATGAAAGCTTTATATCATGATAGGTAGATGGCGCTCTCAACATTTGGCTCACAAATGACGTTGATTGAAAATTTGTTCTTAAAAAGAGAGGGACGAAAGTCCGAAATGCGGGATTTAAGCCCCTGGCGTTACGCTGGAAGACAGACGCTTCCTTGACTTATTTAAGAAACGAGTGCAGGGGAGCACCCATGGTGCTTCTCAAGACTGCACCGCTACTGTCAAGGGATCTAGCATTTGAAGCGCACCTCGAGCCACCGGAGTGTGTATGGCAGTAAGTAGTACTCGCAGCGTGTTCATAAGGGCCCTTATCATGGTGACAATTAGTTTGTCGTGGTCTTCATTAATGTCAGAAGGTGAAACATGATTCGGCAAGTGTGCTACAGGTTTCTGATCCGCTTGTTGGTCTAGCCGTGGCAACGGCGAAGTGCACCATCATGCTCTGGAAAGAGGGTACAACATCATATTTCAGTGGATTCTTGCTCACTGTGGCATCTTCGGCAACAACCTAGCTGACGAGGCTGCCCGACCTGCCCACGAAGATACCCAGACGCGCCCAACACCTTTGGCGAGGTCGGACGCTGCCAGGGAACTTCGCCTACTTGCACGCAGAAAGTCACAAGATCTCTGGATTTCAAGTGCCTTCAATTGCCGATTACGTAAACTGGACCCCACGCTACGGCTACAACTGCCATCTAGCCTTTCCCGCGGCGAAACAACCTTGCTGTGCCGTTTGTAGCTGGGAGTGGCGTTCACGAACGCATACTCATATCGTTTGGGAATGGTCGAGAGCCCGATGTGCGACTCCTGTGGGTGCGAGGAAACCATCAAGCACCTATTGTGTACCTGCCCTCGCTACGATGTCCAACGCCTCTCTCTGCGGGCGACCTTGCACCGACTGGACTCAAGACCGTTCACTGAGTCAAAGATACTCGGACCGTGGCCACACCCGTCACTGGCACGAAAAGCGATTCGTGCACTAGTGCAATACTTGAAGTGCACCTGCTTAAGAGACCGTTTATAGTGTCTCTCTGTGTAGTGTCCCTCCCACACGCATTCAGTGCTTACTCTCTCCCTTCTTTCCTTTTTCTATTCCTCTTTCCCCCACCCCCAGTGTAAGGTAGCAAACCGGGTGCTCTTCTGGTTGAGCTCCCTGCCTTTCCTGTCCTTGCTTTCTCTCTCTCTCTCTCTCTCTCTCTCTCTCTCTCTCTGCGTGGACTTGCAGTGGACGCGGCGCATCTTTACCAGTACTAATGGATTTCCTAGATCTCCGGCGATGTGAACGCCGACGTCGCACATTAGCGGCAGCCTCCCTGTGCGACGAACTATCCTTGACCATTTACCTCAATAGTTTATTCTCATTTTCCACATGTGAACAGTTCTTTGAAAATGCATCGTGAGAGCCTTGACAATTGGCGCACTTTTGGTTTTCTGCACGACAGGCGTCGGAGCTGTGCGACCCAGAGCATCGTGAGCACACATCAGCATATGTGCAAGCCGCACTAACGTGCCCTATCTTTTGACACTTCCGACACTGAAGCGGTTTTGGCACAAAAGGCCGTACTACGTGTCGGAAGTGACCGACCTTTACTTGTGATAGTAGGCTGTCTCCTTTAAAGGTTAACTTCACGCAGTGCGAATTCCCTAGTCGACGGGCTTGCAACATGTCTATTATCTCTGTCGCCGGCTTGATGGGTATATGCAGGTCAGCATCGCTTATGGAATTGTCTACGTTATACACAACAGCGGCCATAGATTCATGATCGTCTTGTTTATAGCAGCGTACGTTGATTCTATCCAGCACGTTAACGTTGCTCAAAAGGTATATCCGCTGCGGTTTGCGACGTCTATAGCGAGGTTTTTCTTAAGGGCGTTGGTTCTTAAATTTATGATCTCACCCGAAACTAGGGCCTCGCTCAACACAGATGTAGCTTGGCGGTTGAGCCGGTTTAGATTGTCGCTAGCAGCCACAGGAACAAATAAAATTGTGTGGTCCGATGACTTCCGCGTCGGGACCACAGTTGTCTTACTTGTGGATTCAAAGGAGATGTCCTGGCGAGTCTTCTTTGTGCTTTGCTACGGTCACAAAGTCACTGTCATGCGAGGTTTCACCATTGGTCGCTGAGTAGATTACAGTGTCCTCGCTGTTGGTGTCACTCGGGCGATTAGACCGCTTTCTTGAAGAGGCCGCTGTTTATGTGGAAGGACCCGTCACCCCTACAGGTGTCTCCCCGTCCATCCCCGTAGTTAAAGGATTGGCGTCGTCCACAAAGTAGCTGGAAATTTGGTGAGACAGAAAAGCAGCGTTCCACACAACACACACTTCGTTGTCCACTTTTAAACACTACATTTTTAACAGCGCAACTGGTATATATAACCTGAAATACGGCAAGCCTACCCATTACGTCTCCTGCAGCAGAGACCGCAGTTGTAAGATACGGGAGATTCAATACCTTATAAATTCCAAACAACATGCGTGTAGTTAAAGCTACGCGAAGCTTTATTTCATACCAAAAACGCTTCCAGAATTCACTGTCTCACCTCTGGACGTTGTCACCACCGATAGAACTGTATTTTACAACGCCATCAGTGATTTGTGCATGTAGTTTCCGTGTACGCAGCCTTTGTTTACTAACTGCTGTTGAAATTATTTCTTTGCTTGTGATTTTAGTGGATTTTAGTTCCATTGTACCCACTCCTGTGCTATAATGCTTCGACGCTGCAGGGTGCATTGAAATAGTAATATCGAATTCGGGGTTGGCATTGCCACAACAACCAAGTGCTGGGCAAGAGCAGCGAAGTGCTGAGCGTACTTTTACGTAGATGTGTTGGAGAACATTCATCATGTAATAATTTTAATACGGGGACAAGGATTGAAGACCACAATCAGCCTACGAGTGAGCGGAGATCTCCGAAAAGACCCTGTAATACTCCCCCTTGTCCTGTACATATAGAGCTGAGAGCAGCCGAGATAGGTGCCCCGGAAAACGAGATATAGAGGAACCTGCTTATCACGATAGTGATAGACAGATGGTACGCAGGTTACCACATCTAATTATTCATTGCCATCTGAAAACTCTGTGAAAAGCGTCTCTAATATTAAACGCAGGGGGAAGGGAGGGGTAGTGATGACGTAATTTACTAATGCTGTTGAAGAGGATGAGAGGCGCGTCATTGCTCGGCAAACATTTTTTAAGTAACACACAGGACCAGTCAATGGTGACTGGCCATGCGAGCTCACCACATTACTTACGTGAAGTCAATCCGCCGTGGTTGCTCAGTGGCTATGGTGTTAGGCTGCTGAGCACGAGGACGCGGGATCGAATCCCGGCCGCGGCGGCCGCATTTCGATGGGGGCGAAATGCGAAAACACCCGTGTACTTAGATTTAGGTGCACGTTAAAGAACCCCAGGTGGTCTAAATTTCCGGAGTCCTCCACTACGGCGTGCCTCATAATCAGAAAGTGGTTTTGGCACGTAAAACCCCATATTTTTTTAATTTTTACGTGAAGTCAGTGAAGTCAGCCCGATGACCAAATTTTTTAAAGGGAGAAAGAAAACTTCAATCATTGCACGTGAGCTAGTTTGCATCTATTCGTAAGAATATATTTTCATGCCCCATATGCACGCCTGTAAGTGAATCACTTAAATACAAATAAATGTTTTTGGATGGCTAGAACAACATGTATAAATACTTTGATTTGGTGCGTCAAATAGTCTTCAAGGATGCTTGTCGGGATATTTAAAATAGAGTGTTAGTGCGGTTGATTGTCTGCTTAGAATAAACGGAATAATGGATAATTTGGACGTTCATTGTACGGACCTCATTCACCGAGCAACCTACTTTACATACGCAAATGGAACATTTTCTTCAAATAAAAGATATGGTTTAATCCATAAAACAACCAGATAAGCAGGTGGTTTTCGTTTTGCAGCATTATCAATTACGTACAATCACCACAGAAGAAGAGTAGCTGATGTCATTGTACTGGTAGCAGGCCCGTTTCGCAATGTCCCTATTGATAACTCCTAATTACCGACTAGTACCACTTTCCTGAATGACGTCATTCACTGACTTCATTTTAGCGTGCTCTCCCATACCCGTGCCATCAAGCCAAAGAGCACACACAAATGTAACCGTACGTATGTCAAGTAGCGCTACTTCACGCACACGAATTCTGCCCATGAATTTTTGATGACCCTGCGGAGGAGAACGCCCATTCGTGATGCGCATTGTGCTTGGGAACGCGACGGCTCAAGAAATATCCGCGCTTTCTTTTTCTTTTAACCAAATGCGCGCGTTCTTTATTGACGCTTTCGCTTTCGAATAAGTGTTTTGCTCCGTATCCGCTGCACCTTTCTATTCCCATTCAAATGACAGCAATGAATATGTAAGCAGCACCGTTTATGCTCTTGCCCAGGAGAGTAAAAGCAGAAAAAAAAAGAGAGACCTGCTCTACATGAAGGCTCGTACCGCTGCGCTCTTGAACGCATCGCGTCATGTTTGCGGACTTGTGCAACACAGTAAAACAAAAACAATATAAATAAATGAATACTTAAAAGGTAAAACGAATCTGAGAATAGCACCTTTCTAAACAGACCTTACGCACTCGTTTTCTTTTGTTGTTGTTTTTTCCTCCGTGACATGCCGCATAACCTCAATGGCCACGCATAAAGGAGCAAGAACAAATACTCGATGGCGTACAGACACGCACGCGAGCTAACGGCGCGTGTATGGAATACAATGACTGATATAAGCCGGCCCATACTCGAGTATCTTCCTCGCCGCGGCGCGATTCATGCATAATGGATGCAGCCCCGGCCTGCTCTCTCTCTCTTCTTTGTCTCGTCGCTCTCCCGGGGGCTGAAGACTTCCGCCAAAGTGGCTTAACTTTTTCTTCGAACCCTTCCCCCATATCTCCTCTTGGCCACCTAACTCTTCCCTTACATCCCCGTGTTCTTCCCCTTCCCCGTGATGCTCGTCCTCCTCTTCCTCGTCTTCGTGCGCCTACTTTAGCCTTCAGACAAAGACTCTCTCTATCACTCTATCTCTCAACGTGGCCGGTGAGCTGAATTTGATGCTGCGCCAGTACTTGTATATTCCGACGAGAGCAGGGGCTCTCGCTCTGTCCCGAAGTGTTTACACGAGCAAACGCTTTGTATGGAGCGCCGTGAGAACGTGGGCGGTCCGCCAGACCGTTTCTTCCCGGCCACGAGCAATTCACACGCCTAGTTGGTGAGCAAATTCAACTGGAAGTCCGCGTTCGGGGCATCGCGTATAAGCGACGTTTCATAGCCGATGGTTGCCAAGTTAAAGAGCGAGAGAAAAAGAAGTGCGGCGTCTGGTTAGCAAAGCCTTACGCGGTTACACAGAACGTGGTACTTGCGTGCTGGTGCTTTGATTGTAGGATACACAGTTCGCTTCGGTTAGGCTCGAAACCTGCGGATGGGTGAGGTATGTCAAATGCGGAATACTGCTTTATGGAAGAAAATAACGTCAAGAACCGCGAGGGCCAAGCACTGCGAAACAACGCGTGCGACGCACGTCGCTTTGATTCAAAGTTGTGATTGGTTAAGGTGACACAGAGTGCGTTATTTCTCTTCTCTGGGATTTCAATAGAAGCGTTAAATGTTCGTCAAAAAATTAATTCCAGGCGTCAGCCGCACTTTGACAAATTACACATGATGAAATTAATTTGCAGTTTCGGATATAACACAAAGGCCGCCACTCATGATACGTTTATCAGACGCACTATTTTCTCGAAAAGATGTGTAATATACGCAGACGGCTCCGAAGTTCCTTTTTCACTGGTTTTCCACAATTGGAACGTAAGAAGGAAAAGCATGCAGTTTGATCGGTAACCAATTACACGTCGTTGCACTGCGACAAACTTAGCATGTCAGCGTCTTTTGCAGTAGTCGGTGTTGGTGGTGGTGCGAGGAAAACGGAAGTCACCTACACAATGGTCAACCAATGTAACGAACGCTGTTTTTCCATTGCGGCGACTTATGTACTCATTGAATTTATATTTACGCTGATGTAAGCAAGCAAATGTTCCTTATGCGATGTTCTCATGTTGACCACGAGCTACGCAAACCTACTTTCTTAAGAGAATTTGGGCAAGTTGGCGGGGTTTACTAAAAATTGTTTTGGGGCGCTAGTGTAGACATACGGAGGTTAAGACATACGCACCACAAAAAGCCCTTCCCTTCGGATGTGTACTCCAGCGCCCCAAAATGATCTTTACTGCCTTCTTAAGACAATAAATAAGATGTACCTTTTATGGAAAGATACTATAAGTGGTTGCGGACAAATATGGGGACAGAAAATGCAATTCTGATAAGAACAATTGAAGGTGTGTTCGAGGGGAATCGGATGGAAATGAAGGAACTGTGTGCTAGGGCTAACTAATTAGCGAGGAACCTATCAAGAAAATACTCTACACGCAGTGGTTAAGAAATATGATAACGAATCAGCTGTACTCACTGATGAGCGTTTCTATTCATTCGGTACCTCCACTGCAGATATTTTGCCTGCGCTAAATCGAAGGCAGGCTTTATTTTTCAGTTTCGGCGATGTCTCAGCAGACACAAGGCCTTCCTATTGCATAAATTTAATTCGCCCTAGATAGCAAATGAAGGCGACCAGTCAAATGTTACTTCCCGAGCATACAGTAACTTTATGGTGTGTGTAAAACTTTTGTTCAACTATTCACGTGTCACCATAATATTTGCCAGCCTCTCCCTTGATTTAATTTTTTTTTTTGCTTCCTTATGGAACAGAAGTGCCTCAGGGGACCAAACATTCGAGTGCCTCACAGTCTGGGGTGTTTATTAAGTTAAGAAGTTCGCAACAATCCACAAATAGGTTCTTTTTGCACAAAGAGTACAAGTCTGTTTTCTTTCAATTAACGTGCGCTCTTGTGAAAACACTGACTGCCGCAGCATTCATAAAAACAGAAACGCTTCAGCGGTTAGCTCTAGTGCTCACTGTGTCTGCGTGTCAGTGTCGATATGCTAGAGTTAAGAAGACAAATATTGATAAGTCGACGAGCGTGCCAATTTTGTTACTTAGGGCACTAGCACTTACTGAGTTACATGTAAAACTAACCCAAAGGTTCATATTGCCACGATCTACGGCTAAAAGTTATAAGACTTCCTGCCGACAGCGCCGTCTCGCGGTTTTTCTCATGTTTAGACCTCAATTAAAAGCGGGGCAATGCGCTGATGCGTATGGAGCGAATGTTGCAGTACCTTCTACTCCAGACAACAAAACCACGTCTGCGAACCGCTTTTCTTTCTGCTACGTCCAGTGGTGACATAAGTCTCAGACCACGTTCATCTTTTTTTAAATCAATTGTATCGAAAAGAAAAATGCACGAAGACATTTTGTAAACACGACTAATATACAGCAACAAAGACCGTAGCGCACATGGCTAACTTGCTAAGAACAAGTTGTGGTGCAAAGCTGTGTACCTGCTGCCGTTGTTGGGTCGAAGCTGTGTGAACTTCAGTTGTTCCTGTCTGTCGACTCGACTCTTGCATCCACATGTTGTAACAACGAACCAAATAGCTTTACAGTAAGCTGTAAAGTCACGTTTGCAGGGCGTCGAACTAACGAGCAACTGCACCAAAGACCGGAGTTGAACCGTTATTTTCCTCTGTACCAGAACCGAACCGAACCTATATTGTTTTCCGCCATTTTGGAACTGCTCCCGAACCGGAACTTTTTGGAGGAACCGTTCCGCAGCAGTTCGACCGCAGGTTCAAGCCAAATTTAAACCCAACAACAAAATAACAAGCCCAATAACTAAATTCTATGATCGCGCAGGTCGTTGCGCTGGCTTACCTTTACGCTATACTGGCTGGCGATATGCGACAGAAAAGAACCGCCCTGCTTGTGCGCGTAGCCATAGCTTTGGAAATAGTTGAGAGCAGTCTTGCAAACAGGTCAGACCCTGCGGGAGTGAAATACCCGGGAGCGGAGAAAAGAGAAATAGAAAGACAAGTTGACAGCGCGTGACATGCACCAACAAGGAGGCACCGTCTACCTCACACATTCTCATCGCCTCTTTTGTCCCTGAATGCCTGCCCCGTTTACCAAGTAGAGATAAAAAACTAGCGTGGAAACGCTACGAGCAACAACAAGCATAGCGGGAAACTACCGAGCGCCGCAGAGCAAGAAAGAACAATGAAAATGTCCTCGAGCCATATTTGGTCGATGTGTTGTACTTATCGTATGTGATGTCGGCTTGCTGAATCGCCTCCAACATTTCCCCGGAACGCTTCCTCTTTTCAAGGCTCCTGAAAGGACTGCGATAAAGTGATGCCGCTGCAAACCTGCATCTGCGCGTGAACGGAAGTTTTCATCTTTTCCTGTTTTTTTTTGGGCACTGAGCCTTTCTTTGAGACGATGCAACCATTGACATCTACAGGTGAATTCAAGCTTATGAGAAACACTTTCTTATCATTTTGTTTTCGACTGAAAGCAATATGCTGAATCGCTATGCTTCGTTGGGAACTTTTTATGAACTACTTGGTTCAGGTTAGATAAGCTCGTTCGTGTGAAATTGTGTTTACGTTATGCCATTTCAGCTCTCAAAAGTTATACATGCATGCAGGAATAACTAAAAACGTCAAATCACGTTCAATGCGACAGATTTTTATGAAGATCCCAGCCCTCATGTAATACCCTTTATCAGGGATATCTCAGGTATAAATAAATAAATAAATAAATAAATAAATAAATAAAATACTTCACTATTCGTCATTCCTTCCTTCCCCTTTCCTTTTTTCCTCGTACAGAGTAGCTGGCCAGGCTATACAAACTCAGACCCACGTCTCGGCCTTTCATTTAATAATATTTTTTCTTTCGTCTCTTTTTAATTTTATGTATTTCTTTGTTGTCATTTATTTGTGCGCAGCGCTACCTTACCGATGAATAATACTTGGTCATGACCGGTTTCCATTTAGCACGTCTTTCCATACTATCACTTTTAAAAATCATCTTTTAAAAATTTGTCTATCAATCAGGTGATAGAGAAATGTGCGGAATATAACCAACGCTTATACATAGCTTTCATTGATTACGAGAAAGGGTTTGATTCTGTCGAAACCTCAGCAGTCATGGAGGCATTACGGAATCAGGGTGTAGACGAGCCGTATGTAAAAATACTGAAAGATATCTATTGCGGCTCCACAGCCACCGTAGTCCTCCATAAAGAAAGCAACAAAGTCTCAATAAAGAAAGGCGTCAGGCAGGGAGATACGATCTCTCCAATGCTATTCACAGCGTGTTGACAGGAGGTATTCCGAGACCTGGATTGGGAAGAATTGGGCATAAAAGTTAATGAAGAATACCTTAGTAACTTGCGATTCGCTGATGATATTGCCTTGCTTAGTAACTCAGCGGACCAATTGCAATGCATGCTCACTGACCTGGAGAGGCAAAGCAGAAGAGTGGGTCTAAAAATTAATGTGCAGAAAACTAAAGTAATGTTTAACAGTCTCGGAAGAGAACAGCAGTTTACGATAGGTAGCGAGGCACTGGAAGTAGTAAGGCTACCTAGGGCAGGTAGTGACCGCGGATCCGGATCATGAGACTGAAATAATCAGAAGAATAAGAATGGGCTGGGGTGCGTTTGGCAAGCATTCTCAGATCATGAACAGCAGGTTGTCATTATCCCTCAAGAGAAAAGTGTATAATACCTGTGTCTTACCAGTACTCACGCACGGGGCAGAAACCTGGAGGCTTACGAAAAGGGTTCTACTTAAGTTGAGGACGACGCAACGAGCTATGGAAAGAAGAATGATAGGTGTAACGTTAAGGGATAAGAAAAGGGCAGATTGGGTCAGGGAACAAACTCGAGTTAATGACATCTTAGTTGAAATCAAGAAAAAGAAATGGGGCATGGGCAGGACATGTAATGAGGAGGGATGATAACCGATGGTCATTAAGGGTTGCGGACTAGATTCCAAGGGACGGGAAGCGTAGTAGGGGGCGGCAGAAAGTTAGGTGGGCGGATGAAATTAAGAAGTTTGCAGGGACGACATGGCCACAATTAGTACATGACCGGGGTAATTGGAGAAGTATGGGGGAGACCTTTGCCCTGCAGTGGGCGTAACCAGGCTGATGATGATGCTGATGCTGATGATGATGACTTTTAAAAACGATAATGACTTCATTTAAAAATGTAACACGGTACCTCAATAGCCCATCTAATTTTGAATGACCAAGTCAACTTGCAGCGCCGCCTCATCATGCAAGCGACTCAGCCGTATAAAGCGCGCACAGTAGACTGACACTGCAGCGCCAGTGGCACCAGTTACTCCGGTGACAGCGTTGAAGACCCGCAGATAAATGCGGCAGGTAGCTTTTGATAGTTATTGCTTTTAGTTTGTGGTTTTCGCTGTTACGCATCCTTCCTCGTAGCGACATCAATCTTATGCGAAACAGTTGCCATCATCTTTGAGGAAGGAGTCACATAATGAGAATATTGTATTTTTTGCACGAGTCAGTCATTCCACCTCTTCTGTACTATAGCAAACTCTTTACGCTTTAATATTTTCGTTTCTTCCGTGGCTTTCACTTCGTAAACGGTGTGTTTAGGTGCTCAGAGGTGTTGGGAAATGTTTGTGAAATGACTAGATATTTTTCTAGTTTTGCACCCACTTCTAAACGAGCGAAACTTTCTTTCTTTCTTTCTTTCTTTCTTTCTTTCTTTCTTTCTTTCTTTCTTTCTTTCTTTCTTTCTTTCTTTCTTTCCTTCTTTCTTTCTTTCTTGTTTGTAATCAGCAATGCTCAATAGTTCACGAGAACAATAATAAAGCAAGCAGGGCAAAAAATAGGCTACTCTCCAACCGCTTCTGATTTTGCTGAATTAACGGTCCCACGCGAAAAATTGATCTCGTATATCACGCCGATCGCTCATGAATGTACCAAGGTCTATCTGTGAATAACAGTTATATAGTATTTCGGAGTGCCCTGCGCATTCGAAGTACCAGAAACTAAATTAAAAAGAATTACCCGGTTGAGCGAGCAACTGAACTTCCGTAATGTGAAGCGGAGGCGGACTTGAGTTCGAAATCGTTGCTTCGTGAAAAAAAAAGAAGATTACATATATATCGTTGGATGAAGGGGGAAAGAAACCTCTAAACGCCAAGTCTTCCGAAGCACTTTTATTCACTGAAAGGAGGAGCTCAGCGGGGATAAAAAAGAAAGAGAAAACGATCAATAAATAACACCGTGACTTAACTTGAAACGGGAGGCGGTAAAGTGGAGTCGATATTTCAGCCGTCTCGGTGTCACCTTGAAAGCAAACAGGCACAAAAAATTGAAGCTCAGCACCGCAGTTGTTCTCGGACGAAGCGGAATAGAAGAGTGTATATGGACTGCCGGGACGTGTACAGAGCAGTGCGCACTCTGTCTCCGCCTTCTTTTCCTTCGTGCCATTGTTTCTCCTGGCCTTCGCTTTCCGCGTTCTAGTCGCAATCCAATGAGTGTGGGTTTTTTTTTTTTTTTCAACGCGGGGCGACGGAGCTGTAGCCCGCTGTAGGGACATTTCAATTGTCTAACAGGCGCCCCTTTTTTCGAGCTGGCGACGTGTTCCCGAATCACACACACACACACACACAGAAAGATAAACTGACAGTCAGTATACAGAACAATGGCTCAGACTTGGGCAGGACAGTGATGTAAAAGCCTGGCTGCCACTGTTTTGGGAGAAAGAGAGCACATGACGCGCGCAAGAAAAAAAAAGAATGTGAAAAGAAAAGAAAGGAAGACGATCTGGAAGGGAGGAAGCTGCAAGTTTTAGGCGTGTCTAGGAACAGTACTGGACTGTACCTACACACAAAGGGCCCGAACGCTCCAGACGGAAAGGACGCAAAATAGGAAGACGTGAGCTCGAGGAAAGTGGGGGGGGGGGGGGGGGAGGCGGGCGAACCAGTGCGCGGGGCTGGCGAGTCAAAGCGAAGCCAAGATGCTGCGGCGGAACAGCGGAGGTCATCACATCGATTAGCAGCGGAAACGCTCTGCAGCCAAGAGCTGCGTTTCTGCCTGTCTGCCGTGTCCGCGCGTCCGGCCAGCCCGGCCTCGATCGCTCGCTCGCCTCTTCCTCTGAGCGCCGCAATCTTCACGCTTGTATCTCCTCGAGTTGTCGTCTTCGTCGACCGACAGCTTGACACGGCTGGCTAAGCAACGCAACCCCTTGTGCTGCCCCTCACCCTCTTTGCCACGCCGGTCGGTCTCACTGCGCGCGATCTCCGGTGGCAGATAGGCAGTCAGAATGTATATGGGGGAAGGATGAAGGGTTGGGGTAGGGATAGGGAAGCGGGAAAGCAAAGGTCGAAACTCTTTTTCCGGCGGCGCTTTTGCAAAGGACTCTTCACGGAAGCGAACCCGAGTATACCGGGAATCGCAAACGGTACCGCATCCACGGGTGGTTCGCTGAACGCGTGTCCTATCGGGCTGCTGCTGCAGGGTTGCGCGGACTGCGGGCCGACTCCGTGTCTCTAATGGCATCACCGCGTATGTCTCGGGCAACAAGAAGAATAGAGCGGGAGAGGTCTGCGTGTCGCCTGTTGGTCGCTGCTGACACTCGACGAGCGACCAGAAATGTTGTGAAGCGATAAAGAGATACAAGGAGCTAGCTTAACGCTCGCTTGAGAGTGGAATACACCCACTCGAGCCCGGAGGCCGGGAGCCGTGGTGAACACAGTTGTTGCTCCTCGCGATAGCGCTTGCCAAACATACAATGAAACCAAAATAGATTGCTTTTCATCAGTGTACGCTATTTCTAGTTCATCTGGTTTCTTTCTTTCTTTTTTTTTTCGCTCGTTCGTCTCGATACGACAACCGGCTGCTCACCGAAGCTTGTCCTCTTCTTGTCGTCGTGCGAGCGAAAGAAGACGTTCCTGCTTGACCCGCGCTTTGTCCTCCCGATGTAGTCTTTATTTTGCCAAGATCGCCTTCTTCGCTTGTTGTAGCGCATAGCTTGTGCCGTTGTTTCCCTTCGGTGTTTGCTGTTAACCGTGAGGCCTTTTGGGAAAAATTGTGCTGTGCGTGTCGCACTGCGTACCGGAAGTTCGTTGTTCCGCTCGGGCTCGGTTCTGGCGTCGATACGAAAGATGGAAGCGGGGAAGAGAGCCGCATTTAAAGACGAGAAAAGCGGAAATCGCTGAAGATATACTCTGTGCTTGGTAGCCTTGGTTGTGTAGATCTTGTTTTGTCTATCGCGGAGCGCTCGCGCTAAAATGAGCTATTGTTCTACGTGATGTACAACTGCAGCTCTTACTGGAGTCTGGAATTTAAATTGCGGTACATGCGGTACCATTCAAGAAGTGTTCACTAGCACAAAGCACAACTAGGTTGGGTTCGCCGTTAACACGGCTTACAACAACTTTATTGCTGCACGATTTGTAACAGAGCAGGTTTGCTCTTCTAGCTATTACGATTAGTGAGCACGGTGTTATTAAATTACTTTTGCAACTTGATGTAAAATAATCTCCTGGTCTAGATGGAATACCGAATGAGTTCTTAAAACGTTATGCAGAGTGTGTTTCAAAATATCTGACAATGCAATTCTCTAAATCTTTGAATGAGAGCCGAGTTCCAGATGACTGGGTAACTGCCAAAGTCAAGCCCCTTCATAAGGGTGGCAGCACACATTATGTTACTAATTATCGCCCAATCTCTTTAATTTCCACTTCAGGTAAAATTTTTAAACATATAATACATAGGCATACTTCGGAATATTTAGATAAGTATATTATTTTGTCAAGTTCTCAAAATGGATTCAGGAAAGGGTTTTCTACTTGCACTCAAGTAGTAACTACCGTACACGATTTCGCTCAAGCTATAAATTCCGGAAAAAAGATTCATGTAATTTTTATGGATTTCGCTAAAGCTTTTGATGAAGTCTGTCAAAATAAACTACTCTTTAAACTAGATATAATGTTTAAAGACACTCAGCTTGTCAATTGGATTTCTGCTTATCTCTCAAATCGAAAACAGTATGTTTCCTTTCATTATCAGTGTTCTCACACAGTATCAGTCGACTCTGGTGTCCCTCAGGGCTCAGTGTGCGGGCCTCTTTTGTTTCTTTTATTTTTAAATGATTTAAAATTACAAGACATTTAAAGACGTATTAAATTACAACACATACCTGTAAAAGGTGGGTTATATGCAGATGACTGTATCCTTTACTCTGAAATTGAAATTCAGCAAGATGAAATCTATTTGAACGAAGCACTTCAAAGGGTTGTTCGTTGGTGTGATAAATAACAAATGTCTGTTAATCTTGAAAATACCGTTTTCATGAAAAGTTCTCATAAACGTAGTCCTCTTCATTACACATATTCAGCTCGTAACGTCTTTCTGTCGGAAGTGGAGCACTACAAGTACCTTGGTCTTTGTATTTCAAATTACCTTAGCTGGACAAAACACATAAATGCTGTAATTAGCTCATCTAACTATCAACTCTTTTATCTAAAACGTGCTATCAAACTTTCTACTCCCGCTGCTCGCCTGATTGCGTTTAAGGCAATTGTTTAGCCAACTTTATATTACGCATCTATAATTTGGTACCCGGACAGTCAGAAACACGTTAACCAATTTGAAAAAATGCAAAAGAGGGCGGTGAGGTTTATTTATAACAGCGTTGCGTGAACTTCGATCACATCATTATTGGTAATAGCCAACCTCCCAACGCTAACGCAAGGAAATAGTGTTTTGAGATTGAAATTTTTGTTTCAGTTAGTTAAAGGTTATTATAAGGTAGACATAGTGCAGATACTTTCTTTTTCTACAGGATATGCCGCAAGGTATGGACAAGCCTTGACCATAACTCAATTTTTCACTCGAAATAACACTTATAAGTATTCGTTTTTTCCTAGGACAATAACTGAACGAAAAAAAAACCGTACTAATGAAGTCGATTCGCAACCATCCTTAAATCTTTTTGCTGTACACCTACAGCAGTGACTTGCCTCGCATGTTGCGCTAAGCTTTTTATATGCTCTTGTGCTTGGTTCCGATACATCATTGTGTTTGCATTGCCAAATTATGTACTTCCCTTCCGTGTACTTTTTTATTGTTAGCTGTTTGCCAATTTGCAAACCCCAGCAAATGTAACTCCGCTCTGCTAAAATCCCAACTCAGGGTTGCAGTACCTAAAATAAAAAAATTTGGAACCTTTACACGAGGGCATAATGTCTTTTTTTTTTTCTATAGCCTACACTTGCGATGTACCTCAAGGCTAGCTGTTGAACTACGGGGTGGTATGAGTTAATGGTTTCGTTTTTTTTTTTGCTTTTTCATTCTATTCTTCTTTCATTCCATTTCATCTCGTGCTTCGACAGTGGCCCGAGCGTGACTCTGCTCGCTTTGTCAGCGGGAGAGGCTGGTGTGAACGGTAGAGGATAACAAAATGATGTAATCGTTTGGATTACTTAACAATAACATGCCATGCACTGCGTTATTTCCTTACGAGCAAAATCGAACGAAACGACTAGAGAGCGGTGAAGTAAGAAATGACCGCTTATCTCTCGTACACAACAGCTGGGAGTGCTGCAAACACATTTCTCTTTTTGTGCCATTCTTCTTCTCATATGCCACCAATCAACGTGCGCCATAGTATAGGATTGTAGCTTTACTTGAAACATCCGTCAGCACAGCTAAACGTGGCTTGCGGTCATTGCCTGTATCCGAAGTGGATCGAGACTTTGTCACTTGACACTCTTATCTACCTTCATGGCTTAACCAGCGTGGTGACGCTCACAGCGGTCCCTCTGCTTTCTTGGGGCTCGTCTATGTCAAGCTTGGTCATTCTCCTTGATGCAAACTGCTTATTTATTGTCGCAGTCACATGGTTTTTGACTGGGAGGGGAAAACAAATTGTGCTGGGACCATCGACGATGATTGCCAATGTCAGTAGTAAAGTTGAATTGGGTAGCACTGAATAGCAGGTATAATATTCTCTTTCAGCAATTACACAGGCCGAATTCACAAAGCTTTTTCGTTTGTAAGCGCTATTTGCCATAGGCTGATTGCCTTCCTAACAATATGTATAGCATGGCGATTTGTTGGAATTTTCTATCACAAATAATTCAATCGTAACAGGCTTTTGTGAATACGGACCCTGGCCCGCACTCACAAAAAGCTTTCACGCTAGAATTGTTCGTAAGAGGCAGTTAAAACCAATCCATAAGCTGGGCATTACATTACCCAATGCGACCAGCCAATGGCCAAGAGCGTTTAGAAAAGAAAATAATTGTGAGCGCGTAAGTGACTTTTCTAAACCGAAAAAAAAAACGTTTGGGCGATTGCCACAACCTGGCGTGAGGTCTGTAATTTAAGCGCTGGTATGCAGGCGCGACATCAAGCAGGTAACAGACACAGGCATAAAAGAAGAAACGTCATAGAGGCTGTTACTTTCCCACTCTTATTTGTGCAGCTACATCATGAACGTAATCAAACCTGCCCAGTTTTCTAATCAGGCTGACGGCTGGTGCAATGACTTCACTGTTCATGACAACGTGCCGGCTACAAGAGCAGGTCAAATGTAGTGAGACTCCGTTTTGAAAAGGGGCCATTGAAGTGGGTTGGGCAAGAGAAATGTGTAGAGTCATTGAAAGGAAACCTTCGCTTTTGCTGTTGAAATGCGGCAGTCATGACGTTTCGAATACGCAGCTAGAATGCGTGATAGCAAGAGACAACTGTACAGCACAAGAGCTGCTGACAACTGCTAATTTCTCTGAGACAACAGAACAATGGGCGCACTTCTGGGCAAGTGCGATAAGCCTCTGGTTCTTTGAGCACTGGAAATTGTACGCGGCGAAAATGCATATACGCCTGTTTTGTTTTGCGCAAACGTGATTACGGAGTTCTTTTATATAGCGTGAGAAAGAACGTACTCACTGCTGCACTCGGTACTGGGCATACTTATTCCCATAGTAATTAATACTTCCATAATTCTGCCTGTTGACTCGATTCAATTAGCTTTGCGCCGCGGTGTATGTGCTTCTTTTGGGGCGTTTCTAAACCACCTGCGAGGAGTTAACGTCGCCGCTCCGGAGAGTTCCATGCACACGCTGCAACCTGTGCATTGCGTATCTTTGAGGCTATGCGAGACATTACACCCTTCCACTTTGCATCTGTCAGTATCATTTGCACACTGTGCTTCGTGTATCTCTGAGGCTTAGCGAAACATTACACCTTTCTACTTTGCATCCTCCAGTATCATTCGCACATGCTACGCCTTCTGCTCTCCGCCGACACGCCTCCGCTTTATTCTGTGTTTATTTTTCCCCAGGTCTGTGCTCAGCCGTATACCGAGCACGAAATTCGCACTTCGCCTGGCACACACTCCCTTGCTTTGAAATTATTACTCCAGGTCAAGCACACATTGCGGCACGATCAGAGGAGCACTGAATGGGTCAGTACCGGAGCTGTGCACTATTTCACACACAGCGCACATAATCATTGCCAGTATGTAGAAACCAGTATTTTAGAAAAAAAGCTTTCACGCTAAAATTGTTCGTAAGAGATAATTCTAGCCAATCCTAATCATCGGCACATTAACCGTAATCACATTACTAATAATAAGGATATTATTAGTGAAGACGATTGACCAATGGCAAGAAGCATTTACGAACCAAAATGTTTCCTAATTTGGCCCCAGAACTCATAACAGCTTTAACTGGTTGCAGCCATCATTACCGGCCAATTTATGTTCACCGACAAATGAAAAGTTCTCTCGAGTGGGATGGTACTAGCCTTAGAAAGGGACGTCGTTTAAGGAACGGGTTTAACCCCGAGCTAACGTCAAACATACACTTATAAAATCATTACGGAGGTTCGCGTGTGAAGCATCCACATATATACTGAGGAACTCTTAGCTCCCTTTCCTTTGCACAGGTACCCAAATAGTCATCCTGTCATCATTTATATATACTATTCTGCCTCCCTCTTTTGCACGAGGCGAATCCATCTAATGGCCGAAAAGTCCCGATTTCATTGCACCATCTAATAATCATATGCCCCCCGACTTCGCCTGCCATTTCTCCGTTGCTGTCTTGTTGAACATAACTGCAGTCTGTAAAACCTAAACGTAAAACTTAAACGCTCCATATGCACAATATCAGTCCCGAATCTTATCCGTACTATTTATTATTTATAACATTTTTTTGTTATGAAAAGCAGGCAGATATCACGGGTGAATCTTTTAAATTCCGCATGAGCAAGTTGGAAAACAGGTAGAAAATATAAATACTTCAAATATTGAGTTGCACAGAGTACAAGAATAGCGCCAGATGTCGGTGATAAGCAACGTCTTTACAGGGTGGAGCAGTTAGATTAGATTAGATTCTTGGGTTTTGCGTGGCCTAACCATGATCTGATTATGAGGCACGCCGCAGGGGGGGGGCTCCGGATTCATTTTTACCACCTGGGGTTCTTTAACGTGCACAAAATGCAGGGCCCACGTGCGCTCTTGCATTTCATCCACATCGAAATGCGGCTGCTGCGGCCGGGATTTGATCAGGCAACCTCGTGCTTACCACTGTAACGCCAAAGTAACTAAGCAACCACTGTGTGTAGGGTAGAACAGTAGACGAAGTCTCATTGGTAATAGAAAAAGAATGTGCTCTTATGATTCTAAGAGGCAAAATTGAACATTTATCATTAAGAAATCTGAAATACGAATTCTAACATTTTAATTTTTCGGTAGGGGAAACTTTGCAGGAAGAGTGGAAGCTTGTACCGTATGATTCCAATATTTGCTAGTCACGTCGACTATACCAGAGAACTTAAAGATTTCTGTTGTTTCACAGGCATGTGAAGAAACTGTGTAAAATCTGTGGTTTCTGAAAGCTATGGTAACGAAACTAATAAAATTACATTTCTGCGCCAGCGAGACGAATTCAGACACTATCATTGTTGCAGCTTTCTACTTCTCTGTCTTTACAAAAGCGACAGGGTTGCACAAGTGGCCCAAGACAGGGAATATAAAATGCCCTTTATTACTCCCAATGACTGTCGGCGCCAGCAGTCACGACCATTAACGCAAACAACTTACGACAGCCCTGCGAGCTCAGCAGAACAGTCTATTGAAAAACACCGAGGACAAGTGGGTTTGACTATCCTATTTGCTGAGAAATGAGAAATAAAAATAAATAAAATAAACTGTGCACGAATAAAAAAAAATATTTGCTCAGGTGTCCTGAAGGAAATCGATTTATTTTGCGCGAAAAATAAAGCTCTAGGCCTCAGTGTGCGGTAAACAAAGTCCTATTACGTAATATACCGGGCATTAGTGTACGCATAAAGCTAACTTCTTGCTGCATAGTGCCCCTCTTGCCGTCTGTGCATGTAGAGATTTTCTTGATATACAGACTTTCTTGATACGTAACGCTGAAGGCATTACCTCCATTAAGTGCACTGTTTGCGTTGGTCGCGCTCGTGACATCTGCTATATTACTTTCTTTTTGTTTTTATACGGTAATACCCTAATGCAGTCATGTGGACAGCTCAAGGGAATTCCACAACGGAGCGTTTACTTAGGCAACAGAAGGGAATCGATTTACACGAAGAAAAAAGATATTCACTCGAGTACGTTTACTCATTCATCCATTTTGATACATTGAAGGTCCCTTAGGACGTTACAGAGTACGGGAAAAAACATATCACTACATTTGCGGAAGTAGAAATAGAGCTACCGAGAGCGAAAAAAAAAAAAAAAGAACAGGGAAAAGCCTATGCAACTAAACGACAGTGAATGCGTTTCAGCGATGCGATAACAAAACATACAACACTAAAAAAAACAATTAACGACAACATGGCCTATACCGAAGCAGAACGTATACTAAACAGCAATGCATCTACTAGTATTTTTTTTTTTTAATTCAAGGTCAGCGAAAGGCAGCAAGCAAAGCAGCGAGCACAATTAAAAAACTGCTTTAAGAAAAGCACTGCTTCTTTTTGTATACGGAATATTACCTCTCGCGTATTATGTTGCCATCTTAATGCAGGTTTCATGCAGGAATTTTGAGATATGCATCGCCCAGGTTTCGCTGCCATTTTCGCACCGTGTTCATGTTGACCGTAGTTGTGAGGTGCACCCTGTTTTCTTTTCGTTTCTCGCTCTGAGATACCAAAAATGTGAGATCATAAAACGCATCATATACCTTCTATCTTAATGCAAGCTAAAGCGTAACGGTTATCTCTCCAGAAACGCGAGCTTCCTTTTTAAAAGAGCAGGTAGGAAGGGTTTTAAGGGGGTAAACAGGGCCTCCGGTTGCTGTAGTTCAGCTATATAGAAAATGTAAATTTCCTTTAATAAATATATAAAGCAGCAGTAGTTCTTCATTAAAAGTTTGCTGCCACTCTCGACATTTCTGTCCACGATGTATCAAATGTTTTCATCATCATTTCAACATAGTACAGGGAAGGCCTGTAGTAAGATGAGCTTCGCTAATCCCCAACCAGGATTCATTACCGCATGAGCGACATGGAAGTCACCATGCCGATGCTGTTTTTGTTTCGTCGTGCCGTCTTCATTGTTGTCATTCTCACCGTGGTCGCGCCATCGTCCTTGTAGTCGCGAAATATTGTCGCTGCTTTTGATGACGCTTAAATGCTTATGCTTTGTTTTCTTTTATGATGCCAAATATATGTGGGGCGCCTGTTTTTAGGTCCCTTGCCAGGCTAAAATAGCGTCGGTCATTTCGTTACTTCCCTGTTGGAGTTGACCATGTAAATTAAATCGAATCCTGACAAAATTGAAGTGTCAAGTGTGCATGTTCAAGGGTAGCTATCTTCGAATCACTTATACCCTACAGCTGTAAGTTGACTCGCACCTTTCTAACTACAGTGAACAAGAAAAGGCCTAAAGATGACCACACAAGCGAGCAGTTAGCGACGTGAAAATTTTCGCGGGTGGACGTCATTTCCATGACATGACATGACATGACATGACATGACATGACAAGAGCTTTATTTGAGTCCTGAGGGACTGAGATCTTGGGGAGCCAAAGCCGAAGGCTCCCGAAGATCAAGTCGGTGGCACCGCCCACGTTGGGAGCGGGCGATGAAGTCCCGCCGCAATGTCGTGCGTGCATTATTTATTTACATCTGATCAGACTTCCGCATAGCCGCCTGGCTGTCTGCAGGTGACTATGACAAGCTATAGAAGTACAGGCTTTTTATAGCGAGCAGTGCGAGCACCACGCACCAGGGACCGCCACAGGCGCGCCGCCATTGAACGCCTTCTGTATCCGGAGGAAGCAGGGATCAGCCGAAGCCGGCCGCTGCCACAACTTTCCGCCGAGAGATCGGGGATTGTTTAGTACTGTTTATTTGGAAAGTTAAAAAGCAGAAAGGAGTCATCCTCTGTTGTGAAGTGTAAGAACTGCGACATACATTTGAAAGTGTGGTATGAGACTGTGTGCGAGCTTCATCCGCCTCAGCTGCGCAGTGCCCGTGTTCACGAGCGTTCGTCATGCACACTTTCCCACGAGGCCAGCACTTCAATCTCAACTGACAGCACTAGATGACCAATTACCGGAAATGACCGGCAACTGAGTGTCGGAAATCATGGTCAGGAAATAGCGCCTGCAGCACCGCCTGGCACCTAACACCGCCTAACTGCTACTGCTGGCCCAAAATATAACGGAATCTTGAACTTGATACTCATACACGTCAGCGCTACGTCCTCCTAGCGCAAGCGCGACTGACGTACTCAAGCAACCTCACTTCCTATGGCAACGAGATCAAACAGGTGACAATAGGCGGGCATCGCAAGTTTACTTTCACCGTCGGGAATGAAAAAGCAGGCGAGCGATCGCTATGCCACCTTCAACATTTTTGTCCCCACGTGCACGAATACGTGTTAAATGGCGCTGTAAGTAATCTGATAATCACTCCGAAGTTTCTGATCAGCGCTGGTGACAAGAGTGACGCTGTCGGATCTAACCACCGTAATCAGAGCGGGTCGCAAATAGGCATTTTCTGCGCGCGCACACGCGCCTATTCTGCAACGAAGTTATGGCACATACAGTTAACGACAACAGGCGCACGACAGGCTTACAAGTCTACCGCTGTAAAGACTAGAGAACAAAGAATAAAATGAAGCGCCATGCGGCTACATTCGTCGCCTTCAACCGGTAAGCTAGCACGCCATTAAGATGAGCAGCCACATATAATAGGGACGAGTGCTCTATGTTTAAAGAAAGACTTACGTTGTTTTTTTAGGCCGGCGAGCAAAAGCATAAAGATCTATTGTAAGTGTTCTCGCGCCGTCTTGCTGAGGTCCCAGTTGCGCCAGTAAAGCCAATCTGAACGTTAGCCAGAGTTCTTTTACACCAATTCTAGTTGGTCGTGGTCGGCAACATGAAAAAGCTATCACAACTAGCAATAAGATTTGGAGAACGAGTTGCAGTCTTGAGAAGTGATCATTACGAAATGACAATGGTGAAGTCATCGCGCTGTTTCAGAAAGTGGCAGGGTGACATGCATGAGCTTTAGAGTTTTGATTTTTTTTGTTTTGATCAGTATATGTAGAAACATTTAACGACGGTGTCGCTTCAAGACGCCACCCGCGGGTGAAGTTCTCTATTTTGAGCCAGGCCACGATTACCGAGTTCTACTAAGATAGGCACTAAAAAATCTGCATTCTTCTGCCACTAGATGTGAGATCGGTTCAGAATGTTCCAACTGGCAAGGTTGTATATTTAGATGGCAATTTAGAGGGCAATTTAGATGGCAATCTAACCCGATCGGAATCGCATTTTTCAATGAAGGTTGCCTCCTTTGCGCGAACTCGGGGAAAGGAATCAAAGGGGATCGCATATTTCAGTCGCGTTAAGTTTGAACGCTCTTTGATTGTGTGCATGTGACAAGGGTATAAAATAGCCAGCTCTAATTGGTTAAACACACATTAGCTAAAAATCTGGGACTGGCAAAGCTCCATTGCCAAAGCTGTCGCTTGAGCTAATGCGCTTTCTGCCGACAATGCGACCGCTGGCTGCGACGTTTTCTGGAATCCATGGAGGACGCCCCACCCCCTCCCCCCATAAAAGTTATACTTTCCCAGTAACTGACAGAAATAGATAGACAAAAAGACAGGCCTCATTACTTTCTTGCGAATCGTTACAAAGTCATGATGGCATAGTCGTGTCCCAATCACATTAAATATAAAATAAATATGCAGTATACTTTGCTGGTAGGATGCACTAGTTGCTACAACTCCATTAATACCGAAATGAACACCAATGGGGGAAATCTAATGACGAAACGTTCCTAGATGGAAGTCTCGGCGGGCCGAATTGTTGACTTTGTTGATGTCAGTGCTTTCATAATTGAATTTGTGCCAAGATCAGAGCTGGCTGACCTCCCCGACTCTTCCTTTCCTCTTCGTCTTCTCTCTTTACGTCTAGAATGACTGCACTGATCATCTCTGTGCATGGTGGTGAAAGTTTCGCGATATTAAGTAGCCCTTAACGCTCTTTCGTTGCTTCTCTTTTTAATTTTAGCTGGAGCGCACTCCGTGCGAACAGCGGACCAGGAGGGCCCTCGCTTCCAAGAGGAGCCGCCCGGTCTGGTCGAGTTCACCAACGCCAAGGAGGCCGTGGTGCCGTGTCAGGCACTGGGCAGGCCCAGCCCGGCTGTGCGCTGGATCAAGCTGCCGGACGGTGTGGCTGCTGCCGAGGTGCCGGGCTTGCGTTACGTCCGCCCCGACGGATCGCTGGTGTTCCCCAAGTTCGCGCCCAAGGACTTCCGGCAGGACGTTCACGCGACGCTGTACCGGTGCGTTGCCACAAACAGTGTTGGATCGGTCGCCAGCCGGGACGTCAAAGTGAGGGCTGGTGAGTGCGCATTATTTTACAAAAGGTGCGCGCGCTGGGATTGCCTGTCAAGATGATATTGTGACTTGCTGTAATAGTTCTTAAGAATATGCATTGTATATATATATATATATCATCATCAGCCTAGTTACGCCCACTGCAGGGCAAAGGCCTCTCCCATACTTCTCCAACTACCCCGGTCATGTACTAATTGTGGCCATGTTGTCCCTCCAAACGTCTTAATGTCATCCGCCCACCTAACTTTCTGCCCTACGCTTCCATTCCCTTGGAATCCAGTCCGTAACCCTTAATGACCATCGGTTATCTTCCCTCTTCATTACATGTCCGGCCCATGCCCATTTCTTTTTCTTGATTTCAACTAAGATGTCATTTACCCGCGTTTGTTCCCTCACCCAGTCTGCTCTTTTCTTATCCCTTAACGTTACACCTATCATTCTTCTTTATATATATATATATATATATATATATATATATATATATATATATATATATATATATATATATATATGTATGTATGTATGTATATAAAGAAGAAAGGGGGTTAATGGAGGGGCCCGATTTTGATTAGTCATATCATAAGAAGCCAGCAAACACTGACACCCTCGGTTAACCCCCTTTCTTCTCGTTTATATATATATATATATATATATATATATATATATATATATATATATATATAATATAAACAGAGAGAGAGAGCGCGCTATCTATGTTTTTTCATCCACTTCCATTTCAATTAATTTATCATTCCTGCAATTTAATTAGGAAGTACAGGCGATTTCCCCTATGTTATCCTTGGTGTCTTTGTTTGTAGGCTTCTTATGATATGATTCATAAAAATCAGGCCCTCCGGTTTACGTTTTTCTCGTTCATTTCATTATGATGCTCTCGGATCCGGCAGCATTGATGCCTTCAGGCCAGTATGTGTGAGTTTATTGACCAGCTGCCGTCAGCCAAATAGATAACGTTCTATTGACGCCTGCGGCAGAAAGGATGTTCCAAAGCTGGTCCCTAGGTTTGTGAGTGGGAACGCTGGCTAACTCCCAGGGTTAGTTCTATAGTAGTACAGAATCAATAACCCAGAAAGTGGATGGGCTAACGGCACCGCGATAGCTCAACTGGTAAAAGCATCGCATGCATAACGCGACGACGTGGATATTCGTATCCCACCTGCGACCCTTTGTGTTTTCATCCGCCTTGATTTCCATTTCTTTATCACTTCCTTGATTTGCTTTGTAAGTACAAGTAATTTCCCCTATGTGGTCCTTGGTGTTCTTGTTTGTTGGCCTATGATATATATATATATATATATATATATATATATGGCAATCGTTTTTTTTTTTAATTGTGACCAGTTATACGTACTTGTTAAGCTTTAAATGTTGCTTCGCAACAGCACGCGCTTACGTGTTACAGCGGACTTATATGATTGTGCAATAAAGGGTTTTTGCATGTCTATTTATTTAATTTGCTAGTTGCCAGTGTGTGCAGCAGATATGCACATTGCTACATATAAGGCATATCTATGTGTGAAAACATACTTTACAAGTTGGCGTCCTCAGTGAAATGCAAGCAGAAGTGAACGCCGAAGCAAACAAGCGAAGTATTTTGCGGTGCTACGAAACGATGGCGGAGGTGAACCGCTAATGCGTTTACAGCTAAGGCAGCGCACGTATAAAATTGATAACGACAAAGCTGTTGGCGTAAGCTTTCCCGGAACAGGAACGACGTAGTATATGTAAGCAGAAATGATTCCGCCTCTTGTGGCGAGCTGCGCAAAGAAGAAAGGCCGAATGAAAAAAAAAAGAAAATCAAGGTAAGAAAATCTCGAGGCAGCTCAACGATGCCGGAGCCACCGATGCTTTGACGAGGCCCTCACGATGCTGTCAACTCCAGCGGTGGTCGGCAATCGGATTACATCACAGGAGATATACAGTCCGCGCAGCATGCCGAAACATAAAAAAAAAGAAAAGAAAAGAAAGAAAGAAAATGGGAGAACGGTCCGGCCTGATATTGCCCGGAGAGTGTTTTACTTCCAAGCCACGTTGGTGGCCACCCCGCCCTGTTTTCTTTATCCATCCATGATTGCCCCGCGGAAGAAGAAATGTTGTTGCACGCTCGTCGCCCCACGTGGCGTTCCTGGTGCTAGTAGAAGAAAAACACAGCCCAGTTTCGAAACGTACGGCAACGATCGGGTCGGGGCGAACGTGAAACAAGTTCGCATCGACGTTACTTTGTTGCCACACAAAGGAGTATCAGTGACTGGCAACGGTTTCAAAACAGTCGGCGTGTGTTTGCGTGCTCAATTTTCAGTGGTAGCGGATGGCCCCAGCGGGAAACCAATTGGCAATTGCATGGGTCTTTCTGGCGAAAGAATTTTGCACTCACAGCAGTATATGTCCAACTTTGATACTCCTTGTTAGTCCGACTAACTTCGCGGTATAAAGGTTTTATACTCGGCGTTACTTTAGAAGTAGCCCTCTCTACGCTTTACCTTTCTGAAGTTTTCGCGCTATAACCGCATGAAACAACCCCATATTCCACTTCCTACACCCTAATGGAAACAACACCCTGGAAAGTGTACAGGATGTCTAAACGCCCTCTTTTCCCCTTACTTCCTTTGAAAAGTTTAATTGGTGTATTCGTTAGCAGAACACCCTTACTACCCCCTTTGATTCATTTCACGCTGCTTGAAGGGTCTTTTTTTACAACGTACATCTCACAGAATCTAGCAGACCCGGTATCTTCAACATTTCAAGCATGAAAAAGCCATGCCGGTTTATGTCGCAGTGGTTTGCGCCGAGTAACTGTTTGAGCACATGACGTAGTCACTTCACTTCACTTTATTACCTTAAAGGCCCCCAGGATTGGGGGTATTACATAAGGGGTGGGTAGCTATTAAAATAAATTATATACACAAGGGAAAGATGTTTAGGTACAAGTTTGCCTTGACATCCATAGTAGGCTATGGATGTCATCCTGCTACTTCATGCATAGGGTGTCCCCTGTGGTGAAATGGAGGGACTGAACAGCTTTCTTTTTCCTATACTGCCTTTCGCCTATTACCAGTAGCTTCTTTTAAACTGTTTAACCTCGGTGCTCTTCTATACATATATATATATATATATATATATATATATATATGTATGTATGTATGTATGTATTAGCTGCCACTCGTCAGGGAATCAGAGCGCGTTAGCCAATACTAGTTCTTCAGGCGCGTGTTTTTTTTTTATCGATATGATATAAGGAGATGTCGGCGCACAGTTTAAGGCACCGGCTACTCCTCATCTCTTCAGTGGTTCCGTCATACATCGTACAGGGTTCAAGGTAACATATCAGATAGCCTTTTCACACAGGCACCAGGACTTAACTCGCAACGTTTCCACAGGAAGACTATGACGTAAGGAACACATGGTACATACAAAATACAATGTAAATGTCTCCACACTTATGTAGAAGAAAGTCTCAAAAGTACAAAAGATATTGTCGCCTAATAACACATTGTCTAGTCAGCGGGTGGTAGATACATCGTGTAAATGCATTATCACATTGAGTCACAACAGAACAGTCAACATAACATAATTAACAAACAGATGGATATATACAGTGACAATGAAATGAAGGGAACAATGAAAGCGCTAATAACGTCCAGCAATGCCGCTGTCTTCAAGAAAAGTCTTTAGTGCTTTTAAAGCGCTCTTCTGCAAGGCCGTTGTTGGCCAAGGGCCCAAAAGTTTCCTTAAACTGAAAGGTCTGCGGTCTAATTTAATTAGCGCTGATTTAAGTCGGCTTCTTGGTGTGTCGTGATGTGGGCAATCTAGAAGGAGGTGATATATATCTTCGTCTACAAACCCACAATCACATTCGGGGGTTTCCGCACGGCCAATTCTGTGTAAGAAATGCGTTGTGTAGGCAGTGCCTAGCCTTAATCGATGAATAAGGGTTTCCATAGTTCTATCTAATAACAATGAGAATTTGAATTCAATAAATTGATCAATATGATATAAGTCCGAGCTCTTAGAATTCTGGTCAAACCCAGTGTTTCTAGACATTTTGAGAGACGTTGTCCTTATAATGCAGCGTAATTCATCCTTTGATATTGGGAGCGGAGCCGTATCATCTTTGAGGTGCGCTTGTCGTGCTGCTTCATCGGCTGCTGTGTTGCCAGGAATGTCGCAATGCCCTGGTATCCACTTGAATGCTTTTGAATGTTTCGCTTCGCTTGCCTTTGTGAGGTTTTTAAGTGTTTCATATATTATACTGTCACTGAATGTTTTCCCCTTTGTGTTGCAGAGTGATGTTAGAGCCGCCTGTGAATCGCTGAAAATTACCCATTTTTGCGCATCTCTTACTGACAATATGAATTTTATGGCACATAGGATTGCGAACAGTTCAGCCGTTGTGGACGAAGTCGAATGAGATAACTTAAATGATTTTTGTTTGTTGAGGTGCGGTATAATGAATGATGAAGTTGAAGAGGTTGCTGTACTGGAGCCATCTGTATAGACGTCTGTGTATCCTGAATACCGCATATATATCTGGTACAGCGCTAGTTGTTCAGCAGCTCGAATGAACATGTCTCTTTTGCTGAATATCCCATCTACTGATAATTCGATTTTTGGAACTGTAAGCATGGAGGATATTCGATGTCTAAGTTCCAAAATTCATTTCTTGGCAATATGTGAAGATTTTCTTGAATTTCTACATGAACATAACTTCTATCTCGTTTCATTATGTCTAGAGCCAATGGGTGGTTTTTATGCTGGGTTTGAAGACGGAAATAATGCCGGCATGTTTCTGTAGTTCGCATAACTGGAAATGGTGATTGGCGAGCCTCAGCTATTACAAGAGAACTAGAAGTCGCTCGTGGAACTCCTAGGCATAGGCGTAGTCCTCTAGCTAAAAGTCTTTGAAGTCGCTCTTCTGACGTGTGGGAAAGTCCGTGTAAGATGGGCGCGGAATACGCAACTTTTTGTCGTATTAATGCATTGTGAACAGTCAGCATGGACGATACTGATCCGCCCCATGATGTGCCTGCAAGTCTGCGAAGTACAGCCACTATGGCATTGACCTCGTTTTCGAGTTTTTTTATGTGGGGTGCCCAGGATAGCTGTCTATCAAGTATTATGCCTAGAAATCGATGCTGTGTGACGATCATTAGAGGGTGTCCTTCCAGATTAAGAGTGAAATTTTTTAACTGCCTTCAAGTGAAGGGCAATACAGCTGTCTTTGCGTGTGATAGTACCATTCCTCTCTCTCTCAAAAATTTGTTGATTATATTTATGCCGTCTTGCAATGCCATTTGAAGTAGTTGAGCATTAGACCCAGATGTCCAAATACACACATCATCTGCATACAGTAAAAACTTTAACTGTGATGGCAGCCTTCTTGTTAAATCAGCCATGACGCACTTAAAAAGGAAGGGGCTGAGTACGCTTCCCTGTGGTACTCCCTGTTTTACAACATGCTCAGCACTCTTTCCTTCACCCGGCTGAACAAATATTTTGCGACCTGATAGAAATTCAGACATCCATCGCAAGTACCTGCCAGACAGACCAAGTTCCAACATGCTTAGCAAAACATGAACGTGACTAACGGTGTCAAATGCCCTCTTGATGTGTAGGAATACTGCTATAGTCATGTTCCCACGTGCACGCTCATGCTCCACACAGGTTACTATATCTAATATTGCATCCATTGTGCATCTATGTTTTCTAAAACCTACTAAGTAGTTGGACAGCACATTCGTTTCATTACACCACCATTGAAGTTGCGCGTCAATCATTTTCTCCATTACTTTGCATAAACAACTTGTCAAACTAACAGGGCGGAAGGATTCAAGGCACAAGGGCGTCTTGCCAGGTTTTAAAATTGGTATGATTCGAGCGACTTTCCAAGAGTCAGGTACAGTTTCCTCTATCCATAAGTTATTATAGATGTCTAAGAGAGTATTTGTACCTGTCGGTCCGAGGTTTCTTAGCATATTGTACGTAATGCCGTCCGGCCCAGCAGCAGACTTTTGGCGACATGATGCAATTGCACATTGAAGCTCGCTTAATGTGAAAGTATGATCTAATTGAGGATGTTGGGCCCAGTAGCAAGCAATAATTTTTCGTTTAGCCAACACTACTGAAATATCAAATTCTGCACATTGCGATGAAAAAGCAGGTCTGGAAATAAGCTCACAAAATTCATCTGCAACTATTATTTCACACGTGTCCCGAGCTACAGCGAGAGCACGAAATGGGAAGCTCTGTGTTACAGGTCCGCTTAAAGAATGAATTACTAGAAAAATTCGTGGGACAGCCGTGTGAGGAGACAGCGTGCCGCAGAAATCGCGCCAGCGCCGTTTGCCTAAATTTTCCATTCGTCTGCGCATTACATTGTGTATTTTCTGAGCGTTTCTGTATGCTTCTAAACTTCTGCTCCGTCGGTAACCTCTTTCGGATCGACGTCGGATGGCTCTTAGGTGTTCATATTCTCCGTCAACTGCAGCATAATCTTGTGGAATTGGGACCTTCTTTGTGCATATGGTCATATTGTCCTGCAAAAATTCTGTAAATTTTTACACTGTTGCATGTTGATTAATTTGATCCGTTAGGCGGTACCGAAAAGCTTGCCAGTTGGTTAGTCTGCTGTAACGCCTGATATCACAGTGCATGCTAGGGTGGTAAACAAGGATGGGGAAATGATCACTTCCGCGCGTTTCCATATCTGTTGTCAATCCCACATCATTCACTAGATCATGTGAACACAGGGTAACATCTATGCAGCTTAAGTAATTATATCCACGAAGGAATGTTGGCGACCCATCGTTTAAAACAGTCAAGTTGCATTTATCTATGGCGCACTCAATAACGTTACCCCGTGCATCACGATGATCACTGCCCCAGATGGTGTTGTGTGCATTGAAGTCGCCACATATAAATACATTAGAATGAGCTATTTTGAAGATATCCACTAGCGCTTCTACTGAAATCCGGTTTGAAGGTTGTAGATATAGATTAATCACTGTTATACAGAGCTTGCCAAAGGATACCTTACATGCGATGAATTCCGGGAAGTCTGAATCACTGGACTGAATTTGATAAGATGGTAGGTCCTTTCTGACGCACAGGAGCACTCTGCTAACAGCACCTTGACGAGAAGTCTTGTATATCACATAATTTGAGAGGCGAAAGTCGTCATTGATTTCCGCCTCTTGAATGCAAAGTATTGGGAAGTTGTATTGCACAAGCAGTTTACGAAAGTCAGCACACTTCCATCGAAGACTGTTCGCATTCCACTGAAATATGGAGACATTTTTGTAGCGGTTATTCATGCTCTGCCTGCCGCAGTTTCGGCCCGGATTGTTGACACAATAGGGCTTCTAGAGGCAACAAGGCTTTCACTTCTGGTAGGTTATTTGCTTCCGGCAGAGCAGACAGGATTGCCTTAAGAGCTGCGAAAAGCATTGGCAAAATCAGTTGTGTCACCGATGCTGTGGTATGGTCGCTATTAGCTGGTGTTACTTCTGCAGTAGATGAGTAAGGTCGCTGAGAGAAATGTGTGTGAGTACTGGAGCTTTCTTGTGTATTACTTTCTGCCTGTTGTCGTCTGGGTTTCCGTAGCACTGATGCATAAGACTGGGCACTTGACTGTGATCCTCTTGATTGGTCTCTTGATTGCACTGTTGGTTGTTCTCTAGAGGAGGAATAGTTTGTTGATGCTCTTGGCTGTGGTGGTTCCGGTGCCCGCTGAGGTGGGTGATCTGGCACTGGATAAACAATCTCAAGGTTTGGGGCGGGTTCATTGCGTCGCGGTTGTCTTCCATGGATTAGTTCATGTCGACGCATTTGTGCCGCTGCTTTTTTCTGAGGGCAGCCTGAGAAGGAGGCGGCATGGTTCCCCGCACAGTTTGCACATTTAGGTTGAAGAAGTGACTTGCACTCCTTGTGGTCATGATCTTCTGAGCAGATTTTGCATCGGCGTGTGCTGCGGCAGGTTTTCGCCATGTGCCCAAATATCTGGCAGCTATAACAGCGAAGTGCTGGTCCTAGGTATTCCTCGACAGGGTGACTGGTGAAACCCAAGTAAATTCTTCCTGGAATAGGGCGATCGTCTCTGAAAGTCAGAATTACCGTGTGAAGTGGACGTGACTGTACTGCTCCATCTTCTTGGCGGGAATATCTTATCTGTCTGCGTGCCGATATAACTCCTGCGTCTTTCAAGAAGTCTAGGAGTTGTTCGTCTGTATACTGCAGACCCACATGTTTTACTTTCCCAACGTTTCGCGTGTATGACTCGGGGATGAAGGGCTTGGTTTCCAGGCCGCCTACACTTGAGAGCATCAAAAGGCGTTTCGCCGACGCTAAGGAAGCAACGCTGACACTGAAGCTTCCATCTCTGTTCGTCCTGAAAGACTGTACTTTTTCTTTGGCAGCGGAAACTATTTCAGCAGACACTCGGTTTGGATTTACTTGCCAAAAAGTAGTGCCTTCACTTGTTGGGCGAAAGACAACCGGAATGCCTTCGGCTCGCTTTTTCTTGTACGTGACCAAAGTAAATGGTGTATCGTCACCCATCTCTTCTTCATCACTTAGCTCATAATTCGATGTTGTGTCATCGTACTTGCTGTCTTCTAGGCGAGGCTTCTTGCTCTCGGCTTCACCGTCAGCCATTATTCCTGAATTCGCTGAAGTTGATTCCGAGTTGTGGAGAACCAAACGTGCCGGCTTTATGAAGCTTTGTGACGCTTGCAAGGCCCCAGGCTTTTCATTACGGCCCGTAGCATCATTCATATGGCTTGTTACGTTTGGACGAGCATAAGGCTCGTGACGATGTTCTCGGTTTCCGACCACCGTAGCGGCAGGTTAATAGCCAGGTGCTGAAAAAAGAAATGTCGTACCTGTAAGGCACCTGGCTCGTTGAATCTTCGCCCGACGTCTTATTAATCAATCGTCGTCAATGGTAACCGTAAATGTCCAAAAACCATAAAACTCAGAGCACCGCACAAGAACAGCGACCGAACAGATACACTTGTGGTGTAGCATCGACGCTTGTCCAATATTAGGCGCACTAAAGGCCTGCACTGTTTTATGTAGTATGAGTTGGAATACACGTTTGTACGTACATGCGGAGCAAATTCCTACTGATAAGAACAAAGCATTTATTTCGAGCCGGTTGTAAAGAGGGGAGATAATTATTTTGTCCTCTTCTTTCTGCCTTTTGTACTTTATTGCTAGCTTCACCTAAATTCTTTTACCTAGGTGCTGGTTTATCGGCAAACTGAAGGGGGCGTGGCGTCAGCCTATTACAGCAGCTAGAGGCGCCAGCGCACTCTTATAGGCGCTGTATTATTATCCATGGTAGTGTTGGTGGAGTGGTCATGAGTGCAAAAAAGAGAAAAAGATGCGTGTGGCCATCAAGTAACACTTGCGACTTGCGATCCGCAGGTACACAGTCCAAACCCCGGTGGAGTGCTCTGTTTGTTTGTTTTCTCAGCTTTACTTTTTATAGATCTCTCGGAAAGAACCTTGGGATTACTTTGCCGGACATACGAAAGACTAAGGTAGGGATAGAATAAATGGTATCACTGTAAATAGAAAACGTACTGGAGATTTCTGAAGAACAACCATTGGGCAAAAGGCTACAATTCGAAAAAAAAATCACCCATTCATATGAGTCTTCCCGCTGGGTGTAAGGAGGTGAGTTATCGACCCAAAAAGCCAGTCTTAAGGGGGCAATTTTTCTTAATGTGTATGTTGGTGCGGGTTTTGCTTCGCACCGTTTTGAGCATCGGCTAGGATTGGGTTTATGTAGACGGCACAAGATACGATAGCCATAGCAGCAGATAAATAATCAGAACAAACAAGGCAAGATTATAGCCGGTTTGCTGCCAGATAAGGAAGATGTTGGAGATGTCACAAAGATTAGGAAGCAAGGAAACCACATGAATCAGCGAGCGAATAATACAGACGAATAAGAGCACACGCGAGCGCACGCACGAAACAAATTCAAAGGTGGTGACTGGCTCCGATCAGACAGTTAACTTTCGCGTGCGTAGAAGCTTTTAGCACGCGCAAACTGGAGAATTATACGTGCGATGCACACCACAAGCCCGGAACTCCTATATTTTCGCGTACGCCGGATATTATCCGGGGAAGTCCCTAATTTATACGACGGTTGTTTCCTCATAGACTTACAGGGCTTCCGTAGGCCCATTCGCACCTCCTGTCGGCAAACGGAAACGCTACTGCTGGCACATTCTTCCAAGACAAGGCGGAGTCAGAGCCATGCTTTTCTTAAATGCGCAAACTGCTTATGTTTAACGACTTATGTTGACGTTGCTGCATGGTTCTGAGCTGTAAAGTACCTCGAAGCGTTCTTTGCGACCTTCGGTTTCTAAAAGAGCCCTTGGGGCACGAAATTGGCGCCCTATGGAAGAGTGAGCGAGTATTGATGCGAGAGCCACGGGGCGCAGAGTACACTTATAGGTATCGGGCGCGAAGCACACGCGTATATATTTAGCGTGCGTACGTGAGGCGTAAAGGTCCGCTAAGTGCTACGCATGCGCATTTCAATCCCTCTACTTCTTTATTTGCGCAGATCTCTAACGCACCAGCATCTAAAGGTATCCAGTAAAGGACGTGACACTTGTAATGAAATTTCCGATAAAAAAATGCTTGCTTTCCCCGTATTCCTTGGCTGTCATGCGGCTTTTCGGCCAACCTCTGGCTTCACTTGGCACTGATGCGCACGGCACTTCTAGAGGGCTTCGCCAGAAGGGTAAAGCAAAGCCTGCCTCATTCAACACTCTAGGGCGCACATACGCACGGGCTCATTCCACTGTCAAGGGCTACAGTAGCTTGCTAAACTGTTTTGTCACATTTCTAGAATTATACTCGCACACAAATTGTGCCAAAGAATTCATGTCTGCACGGTTTTCCGCGCGCTATATTATCGATAAGTAATTGCCTGCAGTTCTCCTTCTTCAAGAAGCTGCATAAGTGGCCTGCGGAACACTTCCTCGCCTAATTTCGGTACATTTACTAGAAGGCATAACATAGGGGGCCACATCAGCGCTCTACAGCTAAAATTAAATTCTTTACTACTTCTATGTGTAATATATGAGTTCATTTCGGCAAACAAGACCGACGTGGCACCGAAGAAATTTTATCTAGATGTAAATAAATTATGACCGAGTAACCTACCACTAAGATGTGTATGCAGCAAGACAGCTTGCTACTTCTCGCGGGGTTCATCGCTTGGATTGCCTTGGATCGGCTTTGTGCGCTCGCAGAATAGCACGGTTGCCTGTGCCGGACGTGAAGTACCGAGAGGGCCTTCATGCATGTTCCGCAGCCATTGAAGCTCTGAAAAGAGCTTGACGAAAAAAGATTGCTTCCAGTCTGCTACGCCTCCTTATTCACAAAAGCAGCGACCTCGTCACTAGCACGCCACCGGAACGTTCTCAAAGATCCCCTGTTTTGTTTGCCGCAACCATTCGTTATTTGTTTCTTTTCTAACATTCGAGGAGTGTGCAGACGTTCTTCGCAAAAGAGAACACTTCGCCTTCACGGTATGTTACGTTGAAGAAGTTTTACTGGTGGTTTTCTGTTGCACTAATACTTTACGCAAAGAGAGAGAGAGAGAGAGAGAGAGAGAGAGAGAGAGAGAGAGGGGGGGGAGTGCTTGACTTACTGCAAGCTGCAGACGAAAAGAAAGCAATGTTGGCGTAAAACTGTCATCCGCTTTCCATTTTTACTGCGCCAGTTTACAAGATGGATGATAAAGCCTTTACAGTGTAGACCCGAAGCAATTATTCGCAAGAGTTGAAATATACTTTTACTTTTACTAACGCAACCTTCTTTATACTAACCAACCTGGACTGCCCTAAATGTATCTGCATGGCTTTATTGTTTCTCTTTTGTCATTATAACGTTAACAACAACACTTTATAAAGTGAATACAGGCCTAATATATATTTATGCCCCGCCATTGCTCTGGAGAGCCTCTTTATGTGACACCTATTTTTTTTTCCTTCTTCAATTAATCTAGTAACCATCTGCCGATGTCCCCGTTAATCAGCCTTGAAATTGTCGCAGATGAGATTATTTTATGCTTAATTAGTGGCGACATGCGTCATTTTTGGGATAGTGAATTTCAGTCAATTTCGTATGTTGCCATAATACAATTCCATTGAGGAAAAAGCAATACATTTAACAATGAAATTGCTCACAAAACGTCTGCACATTTCTCAAAAACAGAGAGTCGTCCGGAAGTTAATTAATGAGCACGTTCCCTTACACCTTTAAAGAAGTGCAACGTCATCAAATTTTATAGGTATTGGATCCGTTTTTTTTTTTCTTTACCGTTTGCTGTGTCGTAAACATAATTTAGTTCATGCTTGAGGTACTTCAAATTGCCAATTTTCTTTTCGAGATGCTATTTCTTTTTAATCGTTTTAGTCAATGTTTAGTGTGGTTGCAGATATTGTTAGTTGATGCTAGGATTGTTCAAAAGTCCTTTAAGTGGAAACTAATTAGCAGGGAAATGTGACAACACTGCTACCGGTGCTTCTCTGCTGATGAAATCCTCAGGCGATACTGTTGTAGACGTTTGTATTCTGGTTTTCTAATCGGTTGTGCAATATTGAATTCGCATGAATGGGCTGAGAAAACGCGGCTAGTTGGTTTACAGGCATCCTTCAGAGTAGCATTGTGATGCGATACTTCTTTTCTTTAATTGCGTCTGCATATCCGCCAACTCTCCCAAATTTTTCGAAAGGTTTACGAACTTTGGTTCATTCTACAATTTTACGAATGTTGCATCAAATTTTACAAAAAAAAATTTTGTTCTGAAAAAATTTCACTCGTCGATGTCCAAAGATATTCTTGAGAATTTTCTGATGGTGAAAAAACGCCAGAGTGGTAGTTGCTTCGAGTAATTTCATTCAGACAGGCTCCTTTGCCAAGAAAAATTAGCTAAAGGGAAGTCGTGAAAAGGTTTCTGTTGGCCTCAAAATCATGTGCTACTTGTCAGACTCTGCTCTTCCAAGTTTTTTGTGGCTTGTGTGCTGCTTCTAAAGGTAAATAATCAATAACAACGTTCGCATTTATCCCACAAAGATGCTCCGGGAAACCCAAGAAAACAAACCAAAATCCCCCCTCCCCTCCTTCGGCAGAGTCATGTCTGCGGCAACTTAACGTATGTTAAAGCTGACAGGTCGGCAGGTATGAGTCTGTGAATTAGACTACAGTCCAAAAATAAATTTCAATTTCTCAGAGCCTCATTTCGTCGGCACTCTGAATCTCTTTGGGTGTTGTTACTGCACTTCTATTCATATGCCTCCATGTCTTCTTAAATATGTTGATGCCTTTCTTTGGAATATATTTTGTGCAGCACCAATCGGATGCTTTTCTTTATGTTGTCCCGAAAATCGCCCATCTCGGCAAGCAGTTTCATAAGCTTACTGTTTGCGTCGGCTTCGGTCATCTAATGCAGTCACCACAGCTGCGGTGACATCCTGTGCGCGGTTTTATAAATTCCAAAAAGTATAGTAGTCGCATTTCGATGGGGACGCAATGCAAAAACACCCGTGTACTTAGATTTAGGCGCGCGTTAGATAACTCCGTGATGCTTAAATATAATCCATATATTTCCACTACGGCGTTCCTCATAATTAGATCGTGGTTTTGGTAGGTAGAATGCCATAATTTTCTACAGCAGAGCTGTTATACGCTATGTTCTGGCGGCTTGTGTGCGTAGGCAAAAAAAAAAAAGGAAAGACGGCGGCCAGCCCAGAGCTAAAAGAGCTCAAGCATAAAGTAAAAGCGTATATCGCCGGGTATGCCCCAGCTGCATTTGATCCCGGAGTGTCAAAACGTCTAGTCATAAAAGAATACCGTAATAAATAAAGTAAAGCCGGAATAGATACTCTTTAATTTGGATTGCGGTTTGATGCCACAGGTTCTATAGGAAAACCAGGTAACCTTATCTCAGTTCTCTTCCACCTGTGCAATGGGTAGGCCGCGTGCGGTGAGGACTGCGGAAGAACAACGCGCCTACAGAGAACACCGTCGTGAACAGAAGCGGGAATATGCGCGGTGACGGCGGGCGGCACGTAATACGGACGAAGATCGTGCCGCAAACGCCAAGCGTCTGCACCTCAGGATTATCACATCTACAGACTCCACTCCTATCATAATTGTCGGTGATTTCAACATAGACGTGTTTCGGCCGGGCGGAAAGTGGTTCGTGGCGTTTCTCTTGGAAAGGTTCAGCATTCAATGTTACACAAACATCAGTGTGCCCACGACGCGTTATCGGTCGCGCATAGACCTCACATTGGCCAAGAAGCTTGCCAGTGTCGCCACAGAACCACTGGCCGTTTATCACAGCGATGATGAAGGGGTAGTCACCTCGCTGACCGAATAATAAATAAATAAAGCAACCAAAAGAAGGTTAAAAATACAAATGAAAGCATTTAGTATGAAATGTAGTAAAACAACAACGAAATCGAGAAAAAACGAAATTCATTTTGGTATGTGTCTCATTTTCAATCAACATATTTATTATCAACATAGTTATCATCATCTATACTGGTCATTCTACTGGTTATACTGGTTATACTACTGCTTATACTGGCTGGTCATTCACCTTCAGAGTGGAATGGCTCTGACTTTTTTTTTTTTAGTAGTATCATGCACATGACGACGCAGGCTTCAAGTAACCTTACTGGCTCACACATTACAGTTTAGTTGCGGTAATAGCACCCTATTGGAGGACGCCTAATAAATTTTGATAACGTAAGTTCTTTTAATCTGTACGCACGCCTAAGCACACGAGAATTGCGGCATTTGATTCCGATCGGGATTACTCATATGGCAGGTGAGGTCGCAAATCAAATATCTGACCTCACACTAAGCAGCTCAACCATATACGGGATGATCGTTTTTCAAGTTTTATGGTATATTTAGAAATCGCCTGCGGCAGTTAGTATAGTTCTACAGCTGGAGCTGGATTATTCGAGGTGGCGGACATTATGAGCACGAGTAATCGCAACACATATTCAGCTAATTAGAAAAAAAAATGACGAATTAACTTCCTAGTTAATTACTCTAAGGCAGATATTACAATTAACAAATTATAGACAGTTTGTTTGCAAACCGCAGCCACTTTAAATGAATTTCCAGGATAACACCAGTTTCGATATGTTATTTCCCAAAGTGTGGAATAAAATGCATGGGCGTTCCAGTTGCATTTGTACTTCAATGCATAAAATAGCGTGCTGTTAAAAATGTTAGTGGACCAACAGTGCACTTTTACGGCGAGTTTGATGGCGTATATCGCCAAACTAGTGTCATTCTGGCAATTCATTCCAATCGGATACGCCTGACAAACTCACCGGCTACAATTCATAAATTGCAATATCTGCCTTTAAGGAATTAGTTAAGAAGTTAATTGCTGATTGTTTGTTATTAGTTGAATATGTGTTTATTTGTGCGCTAATGGCTGCCTATCTGAACAATCCAGCTCAATGACTAGAATTATGTTATGTAGCTGCAAGAGGCGATTTTTGAAAATTCCATAGAACGCAAAAATGATCACATTGTAATGTAAAACCGCTAAGCCACCATCACAGGAAGCTACAATATAAGGTACGACAATGCAAGTGATGCGATCTGAATTTTTTCAGACTACAATGCGGTATATACGCTATGCATAGTGTACTCTAGCACGCCGTGGTCTCGCGGTGCCTATAACTGCCCTGTAATAATTGAGGTTCAGTATGCACGTCTTGTGCCATAGTCTGACCTAACATTAGGTAACGTTCCCCTGGTTGGAAAGCTAATCAGTTAGTGCGCAATTTTCTCACACCGACATTGAAAGTGCAGCTCAGTTCACAAAATTCGCATTTCTACGAACCGTGCTGGCAGCGTTTGCTGATATGTTGCTACTGCGATTAGCCTGGGCCTGTAGTTCGCAACTTCTTGAATATTCTAAGTACTTTATCAATGCTAGCCATGATTTCTCAATCGGCCATAGCACACGTAGAAAGTAGGGCCTTTCAAAACCGAGCGTTTTGCAAATACACCAGGCAAATCGGAGGTTCTCGGATCACATGGATAACTAAACCGCGCCGCTAAGGATTCGTTTTTTTTTTCTTTTTATGTATGGCTCCTCCCAAGCAATTTAGGTCACATCAACAGGATCAAGGTTTCCTGCTTTGCATATACCTTTATTACGGAGAACGCAGCGGCGTGCTAGGCGCTATTTGAATCAGGAGCCATCCAGAATATCTTCTCGTTAGAAAAGTGTTCAGTCCTTTCTCGTTCCTTCTTTTTTTGTGTGTGGAATGGAGGCGTAGGCTCGGCTCCAGCGAGAACGTGAGCATAAAATCTGGTCGGGCAACCCCGAGCCCTGATCTTTTATGTGCCTCGGGTCATTTCATTCAAAATTAATGGGTATGGTAATGACTCCAGCCTTGCGTTGCCAAAGCGTCAGAGTGGCGACCGGACTTCACAGCACTCACGTTTCTGCTCCGTCGCAATAGAACTCATCAGGGGCCAAAAAAAAAAAAAAAGAATGAATGGATTTGGCCATCAGGAAAAGAAAGAAGTTAAAACACTTTCGTTCAACAGAAATCATTTCATACGGATTGTGCACACGGCCGTTACAGAGGAATATTATAGATTAATGTAAACAGATGACATTGTCGACACTCTTTCGCAGGTATACACTTGCGCACTCCGAGTTCGCACGTGACCTTTGCTATATTCTTTAGAAAGCCATTAGACCACCGGAATATTCATTCCTTTTGCAGCAGAGTTTGATAGGACTTATAAGATGTTCATGCACGCAGAATGAAATAAGAGGAAAACGAACATCGGGGAGTGCTACTGAATTATTTAACGTGCTTCCTTATCACATAGAATAATACATTCATCGAACTGAACTCTTATACGCACGCTGCATTGCATTGCACGGAGAAGTAGTAATAATGTACAACTTCTTGTGAAGTGCCTGTTCATAAGAATCAGTACATTTATGGCACAAAAAGGCATCAGCCTCAATTATTGGTTGACATATCTTTCGTTACGGATGTAAAATAGTCTTCCTAAGCGCGTTCATTCCTACGGAAGCTTCTATTTGTGCTTTCACGTTTTAACTTTTTGTCACGGAACGAACGACAATGTTTGGCACATGAAAATGTTACCATCATGGCTTCGATGCCAGGTTCTGCATGGGGGTGGTCCTGCTGCGTATCTTCTTCTGGGAGTAATACAGTCGACACCATCGTCGGCCGCGCATTTATTTTTTATTAAAGTCCGAAACGAAGTAGGTCAGGAACGTACATACTTAGGGCAAAGGGTCTGTAATGAGCGAAGAATGCTTCACATTTAAACGAAGACACCTCAACAGATTTCATTCATATGGCGCGCTGTTTTTCGTGTGCTGTAGCGACTACTGATGCTATGGGGTTCGGAAGGGCTGCGATTATGCTACAGCACGCACTGAGAGTATGTGAGTTGGCCAGTATGTAAAGCAGTGAATTTGGAATCACTACTGGGCTTATCCATCTCGTACTGCACGGTACAGGCAGGTCTTCGGGAGCTCAGCGTTTGCCCAATGCGTGCGAGGTATAACGTGTTGTTTCATCGAAGGAGCACGTACACGTTACTAAAGTTATTTATCGGTTCAGTTCGCACTTAGCAAGCCTGATGTGTTTTTATAAATTTGCGCATCTGTGATTAAATAAGGGTAGGCGCTGCTAAGCGATGTGCCCACGTTGTGGCTTTTTCCGAGTGTTACAGCGGCGTGATATCCTCATTTCAACTCTTGCATGCCGATATCGATCTCGCAGGACGCTCATCGTCCCCACACCGTATATAGCGGTTGCCCTTAATCTGGAGTTTGCAGAACTCCCAGCTCGTATTCTGCGCCTAATATGTTCAGTTACTGCTGCAACTCGGTCCGATTCTTAAGAAGTAAAATGAACGTCGTTGTGGCTCATTACACAGAGCGAGCGAACCATTGAGATAAACGACGCTGTATGCCGTCGGGTCTCCGCGAAGGCTATAGCTGCGAACGCAATATTCTCAGAAATTACGGGATGTCTGTTGAATTTTTCATCTCTAGATCGTTCCACAAGGCCGCCTTGCCGCTCATAACAACAAGGAGGACACTGCGAGGACCGCCAGCTCGAGCGCGCACACGACGGCCACTCTTTGCGTAATTACCCAATTTCGCGTGTGCCGAGAAGCGCCTGCAGACCCGATCGCGCCTGTCCTCCTACCTTACCCCCTGCGCGCCCAAAAAAATAATCGATGCAAACTCAATTCTCGCGGGATTAACAATTTGTGCTCGCCGCGTGTGTACCCTGGAACAGCGCTCTCGAGCGGAAGACTTCATTTAAATTCGGTCAAAGCCTGAAGCCGGTGCACGCCGTTGGCGGGACGGGCGGAGGCTTACGCACGCCCCCAAGGCACCGGCCGTGGCCTACGGCTAAGAAAAGCCCAATCGATAGATGCGCTGACGTATTGAGCTAAGCGATATCGCGAGACAAATAAAGTATTCGCCAGTTCTCCTGTGCTCTATTGTCTTGGATGCAGGAGGCAGGGACACTTAGAGAAAAGGCGGGAGTAGCAGTAGGGTACCCCCAAATGTGTTCGTCACGATTCTTTCTCTTTCTTTTCTTTTTTCTTTATTAGCAGTGATTTACCGCCTAATCGCGGCTTGCCTCTCGGAAAAGGAATTGCTATCGAAGGATAGGTCTCAAGAAATTCTACCTTTGATCCGGCCCAGCCGAAACAAAACAACGTGGGGAAGATTGGGATGACGAACGAAGTGAAGATCTGAGGAAGCTAAGGAAGACGTCATCGCTCGCTACACCTAGTGAGGTTGTCAACTAGCTGAGCTGCGGGGTCTAAGCCATCGAGATTTTCCGTGATCACATGCATTAGCCATGATGGGTTAGCCGTCATGGGTTAGCCGTGATGGGTTGGACGCTCTTGTTCCTTTAATCCAACGGATGCAGTCTTCAGCCAACTCTCATTAGATATATTTTCCCTTCATTGGGTTAATCCTACTCACAATTACGCAAACACTTCCCGTGCTTACCTGGATATCAAGTTCTACTTTGAATCATGTGCCTCTCCGATTTTAGCCCTACATAATTAGGTTACGAGATTTGCTGTATTCAGCGCTTTTGCAGACGAAATCGAAAGCAAGAAAATGGCTCAAGGTTCGAAAACCGAAGCTTACCTAGAGCATTTTTGACACAATGTGTATGTGAGATAACTGCTCCCTTTGTAGACGGTATGCGCCAGCGTATTTAGCTAGTGCGCGGCACGTTTGTGTTTTCTTTTCCGTGATTCTCTTCCCTTCATCACTTACCGCCTATTACACTTATCTATACTCAACCGTCCGTCTCTTATCATTCTTTATAATGTATTACATAGGTATTACACAAACTCCCATTCATTTCGCATCGGAACGTCCGACAACCAAACATGCGACAACTGTGGCGGTGAGGAGACCCTTGTTCGTCTCCTTCGTGAATTTCCTTGCTTCATTGCGCTTAGAAAAAAACTCTCAACCACATTAAACACGCTTGACAATCGCTATTTATTGGAAGAAAGAATCCCTGGAAAATAATCGAGACCAGCCTTCGCACAGAAGTCGTTGAACGCAATGTTGCACTTCTTGAGGATAAGTGGACTGACTGATGGACTTTGAGCAGTGTCGTGTGCTACATCGCCCCATAAACAATGTGTGTGTGTGTGTGTGTGCGTGTGTGTGTGCGTGTGCGTGTGCGTGTGCGTGAGTGTGTGTGTGTGTGTGTGTGTGTGTGTGTGTGTGTGTGTGTGTGTGTGTGTGTGCGTTTTCTTCTTCTGTTTTGCTCATGTTTTTTTTTCTTTAATATCTTTAATTCCTTTTGCCCCTTACCCAAGAACAGGGTAGCTAACCACCCTGTTTTTCTGTTTCTTACTTGCCTTCTCCTTTGGTTAATAGCTCTGTTTTCTAATGAATTACACTGTGAAACAACACAGTTTAGCGAAACGTTCTCACTTCAACAAATATACGGCTTTCAGCGCATCATTACTTCAATAAAACGATTAGCTTTCTAGAAGCGTTGGGCTCATCGCTTACATTGAAAATCATCGATGGTTTTGTGTCTTTACGTTATTGCCGCGAAGTAGAAGAACGTTGCGGCTAAGGTGGCATTCGGGTCCTGAAATCCACCAAGCCCATCGGCTACGACGTGAAGTTGTAGAGAATGAAGGAAAAAAGTTTTGTTAGCTTAGTTACATGGCGCCAGTGCGGAAGCACACTCCACGTAGGAGCAAGTTAGGCGCCTCAGTTCACATCAGGAACTTCTGTCCACACTATCAAAAAGTATCTACTTTTAATCCTGTCGCCTTCCCTATGCGAGTCAACTAGGGAGTCTGTAGACTGTCCAGCAGCAAATCACCATCGTCGACTCCGTTGCCATACCACGCACAGGCTATCCACAACCCGCAGTAACTCCGCCTCGGAGAAACTAGTTTTGAATTTGTGGCAAAAAACAATCATCCGGCGACAGCTGGTTGGTTCGTCGTGGCCCACCCCGTTCTTCGCTAAGGCTGCAAGGTGAGGCGCAGGCTGAGGTCCTTTCGTGGAATTCTGGAACAGCCGGTTTAGTCGCTGCCTCGACGGCTGGATAAGTGCCGAGGAATGGGTGTTGACTTGACTCGTCTCATTAACTGCGCTTATCCACTGGTTCACGGGGTTCCCTCTCGCTAATCATTTTCTCCGGTTTCCATGTAATGGAGGGGGGGGAGGGGGCGGGCTCTTTTAGTCGTTGTCCACGCCGCGCTGACATGGGGTTAGGGGGTGCGGTGGTTTGACATGTGGGCAAACGTTCAATTAACACCCTTGGTGGTGTTGAGACGTAACGAGAAGACTGTAGGATTGGGCGGTACCAATGAAGAAGAATTAGAGGTTGCTCCTCGCCATCTTGGTTGCGCCTGCGCTACTCACCTTACTTGTAAATATCTGTAAATATATGTTTTTGTGCAACATGTTGGTGCATATACTGGGTACACTGCCTGTTCATCGCCAGCACCCAAGCACGAAACTCCGAAGCGGTCGTCGCGTTGTTTCCTCGGCGATGGCCCTTGAAGCTAAGCGTGGACAGCTGGGCTAGTTGGTTGTGAATGGCATTATGAAATATCGTTCCAGCGCACAAACAAACGCGGATGAGCAGAGAAAGATAACAACAACGCCAGATTTCAGTTTAATTTTTTTTACGGAAAACAGGGATTTATTTAGACAGGGAGGCACTGATGGCGTTTACAAGTTTATACGGCCGATAAAACTACTATTATTACCTGGTATAGCTAACTGTCCACTAGTTTGCTATTGCAATCGATGCTTCGTCTTTCGGGCGAAACTGCGCCTTTTTTCATCCATCGAACTGCGGCGTCACTATCGGCATGTTGCCGTGGATCCTATGTACTACGAGAAGACTGCATTTGTAACATCTGATGGACTATATTAATTTAACGTTATGCCCTTCGGTCTATGCAATGCCCCAGCCACATGGGAGCGCATGACTGATTCGCGCCTTCGAGGCTTCAAATGGTCGACCTGCTTATGTTACCTGGATGACGTTTTTTTTTTTTTCATGACATCTGACAACATTGTCGGTGCCTGTCAGCAATTCTCCAAGTGGTTTTCAGCGCTGGTCTTCAGCTCGAATCATCCAAGTGCCACTTTGATCGCTGCGAGTGCTCGGTCACCTTGTTAACGCTGTAAGAAACTGACCTGACCCAGAAAAATTCGCGCCGTGATGCGCTTCCCTGTACCTTTCTCAATCAAAGACGTTCGTTCCTTCATTGAATTATGTTCGGAGTTCCGTCGCTTTGTCAAACATTTCACTGACATCTTCGCCCGTCCACTCACAGAACTTCGCAAGAAAGTTGCGCCTTTCTTATAGGGTCGTAGACAAGCTCATGCATTTTCTGTGCTTATCCACCTTCTCACAACTTCTCCTCTGTTGGCGCACTTCGACCCACCTGCTCCTATAGACGTTTGTGCGGATGCCTGTGGATACGGAATCGGAGCCGTGCTTGCCCAGCGCGAGCATGGTCATGACTACGTCATGGCGAACGCAAGTCGCCAGCTCTGTGCCCCAGAGTGCAATTACTCGACTACCGAGCGTGAATGCCTTGCCCTTGTTTGGACCATCTCCAAATTTCAGCCGGACCTCTTTAGCCGTCAATTCATGACAGTGAGTGACCACAATGCGCTCTGCTGGTTTTCCGCGCTGAAAGATCCTACGGCCCATCTTGCACGTTAGGCTTTGTGCTTACAAGAGTACTCGTTTTCCGTCGTGCACATGTCCGTCCAATTACACCAGGACGCGGACTGACTGTCCCGATATCATGTTTATCCACCCGACAGCACCAACGCTAACACCAATGCCTGTGTTCTTTCTATCTCGAAGTTTATTCATTTCGGCGATGAACAGCGGCGTGATCTGGCTTTACGTTCCACCATGAACCATCCGGGGCCTCTGACGAGTCACTCCGGATGTCTACCTCACATAGTTTAACCTTAAACTGCTATAGTGCATACCCGGAAGGCCCTGAGAATGTGCTCGTGGTGCCCCTCACATACCTTACACTGTCCTCCAGCACCTTTATGACAAACCCACAGCAGGTCATCTTTGTGTAACGGGCCCTTATGATCACGTGCGGTGTCGTTTCTTTTGGTTCGACCTTTATCGCTCCATACCAAAGTATGTTGGCAGCTGCCAACTGTGCTAACGACGCAATAGGCGACCGACGCATCCCGCCGGCCTTCTTAAGCCTCTCGATGTCCCACTAGAGCCGTTCTTCCGCGTCAGCCTCGATCTGCTCGGATGCTTTTCTACATCAGCGGCAGGGAACAAAGGGGTCGTTATCGCGACAGACTATGCCACGCGTTACGCTATTACACGCGCATTGCCAACCAGCTGACCTAACAATATTGTCGACTTGCTTCTCCACGATGTGAGGCTACATCATCGAGCTCCTTATCAGCTGCTCGCCGATCGCGGTCCTTACTTCTCGTCTGATGTTACCAATGACCTTCTCCGCTTATGTTCCACAAGACACATGGTCACCACCGCCTACCGCTCTCAGACAAACGACCTCATTGAACGACTGGATCGAACCATAACCGACACGCCCTCCATGTACGTTTCCGCCGACCACCGCGATTGGCATGCTATGTTACCCTTTGTTTCATTGACCTGTAATTCGTCAAGCCACAATACTGCAGGTTGTTCACCGATTTATGTTCTTTTTGGTTGGGAACCGACACTACCCATGGATACTTTCCTACCAGCCGCTCCTGAATCACCATTGGAGTACACACAAGATACCATTGCAAGAGCAAACGCTGCACGTCATTTCATGTCTTAGGCGTCACAGACGTTCCGTTACGATTGACGTCATAAGGGTGCCTATTATTCTTCTGAATTCTTAGTGCTCCTGTGGTCGCCAACTCGAAGAGTTGGTCTTTCAGTGAAGCTTGTACCACGCTACAATGGTCTTTATCGCGTTCTGTGTCAAGTCATCGACCAGACGTATGAGATTGCACCGACCAAGCCAATAATGCCGTCTGCGCCCTCCCAGACTGATGTCGTTCAGGTTGCTCGGCTGAAAGTATATAACGCGCCCGCTGATGCTGCACTTTGACCTGTCCGAATAGTGTTAGTGTTTTCGCCAGGGGTAATTGCACGAGACAGAGGAAGAAGACTGCCGTATTAGGCCTGCATCGATGAAGAAGAGGTAGAGGTTGCTCCTCGCCATCTTCGTCGCTGTTACGCCTGTGTTACTCTCCTTGCCTGTAAAAACAGTAAATATACCTTTTTTATGCAACAATATTTTGTGTTTGTATTAATGACCATATTTCTACATTCCCCCTCTGTCTTCTGCCATAGCTAGCCGGTTTCTCCTACTACATTGCAGTTTGAGCCGACATTCGCGTCACACACACACACAAAAGGGACGCGTCACAACAGGCACCATTATCTAACGCGCTGGAACGTATGACGAATGGAAAACAAGAAGAAAACAAGGACCCGCAATGTTGGGAAAACAAGAACAGCGTTCAGGTACAAGCAAATACCATACAGCGAACGCCACAGCAAACATCTCGCAACTGGGTGCAGTTTATGCTGTTTCGAAACACGTGGTAACGCAATGGTCGGCGACCACAGCTCTCTTTTTTTGGGAGTTATTACGGGATGTCTTGTAGCGTCGTTGGACAGGCAAGGATGGTGCAAGAGCCAGATAACGACGTACGTGTGACGTTTGCAACGAAGCGTCAGTAATGCGGCACTAAGTGATTAGTGAGTGGTGCGTTGCGCGTGACAAAAGATAAAAGGAGGAAAGGTAGTGCGTTTAGCTCCAACCTTTGCCTCCTCAGCGCCCGTTCCGCTCGCTGCCGCTGTTTACCGCTTCCTACGCCAGGTGTAGCAGGTCCAACGATAGTGTCGTAATCCATGCCCACACCTCGTGGTCGCAAAAGGTTGTGATTGATGATAAACGAAGGCATTTTCTCGAGATATCGGCGCGAACGAAGGTAATATTTGCTCATGTTTAGTCAAAGAGTTCCCACCTTGCAAAACATCATGGTCAGTTGAGGACACACACGCGCGCGCACGCACGCGCATCTTTGTTTCTTGCGACAGAAATCAAATGGCGTTGCGTACGGAGCATAAATGCAACTTCGTTGCCGGTTGCCCACACGTTGTATCTCATTTGCATGTGAGTTGCGTGTGAACGGCACACAATGCATGCGTGTCCGATAAATGCGGGATGGGAATGGAATACATTAGGGCGGAATAAATGTCGCTGCAGCGATGCCGACACGAAATCAGCACGGATAGCACGCGTTCGCAGTTCGCGTAGTCGCGTTGAAAGCGAAGCGCGCGGATCCCATAAGCATGAGGCGTGAGGTGTGTGCCGATTGGTGACGGCGCTCTTAGCAAAAAGGTATATTTACGTGGAGAAAAAATATCAACCTGACATATTTCGTGCAATTTCCCTGTACCTGCATACCTCATTTGATACCTCATCTTTATTGCATGTATAGACGAATTCTATTAGCTTTTGTTATAGTAATTTTCCGTGTACCGTTGAGAGCTAGACAGATTCCGTTTTTTTTTTCTTGTTTTCTTCCTAGGTGTGTCTGTTACCACCACTGGCTGTTTTCGTGCCACCTAATTGGAATTTATCTAACCTATAATCTCGGAGCAATACATCCAGGCCCAGGGAACGCCAAGTTTGGTTGGGAATACACAGCGTACATAAATCTAACCATCACGTGATTGCACACATTGCCCACCACCTCGCAATAGATTGACTATAAAAGAACTAGATAGCATTTCCAAACTCTCCGTATGAGACAGGAGTTGTCCAAAGAACAGTCACTGACGGTCCGCATTATACCTGTACGTGCATTAGTTAACCTCGTTAGAGCAAAACTGAAAACAAAATACCTCGCAGACGTATTTGAACAATGCGAATTCGAATTCGAACAACTGATACATCACAGGTATCGAACCTTCATAAGCGAGTGCCTGGCATGAACAGGCCCGAGGAAACAGGGAGCGTTTTAGGAATGTTGACGTGAAGCGTTATCTTGAGCCCCACCTGACTAAGTGAAGTCGCGGCTGCAAGTTAAGGCGCATTTCTGAGTACGGGTGTAAGGGCCTCCTCGCTGGCTAGTTCTTTGTGAATATTCACCACCAACACTCTGGTCGTGAGGCCACTTCAGGGCTTCCCGCTGGCGGCGTTGCTGAATCACGCCATCACCTTTCCCGGCCGCAGTCGCACAAACTCCTATCTTACCTTCAAAGCGGAGTTATATATATATATATATATATATATATATATATATATATATATGTGTGTGTGTGTGCGCGTGTGTGTGCGTGTGTGTGTAATAATAATTATGGGGTTTTACGTGCCAAAACCACTTTCTGATTATGAGGCACGCCGTAATGGAGGACTCCGGAAATTTCGACCACCTGGGTATCTTTAACGTGCACCTAAATCTAAGTACACGGGTGTTTTCGCATTTCGCCCCCATCGAAATGCAGCCGCCATGGCCGGGATTCGATCCCGCGACCTCGTGCTCAGCAGCCCAACACCATAGCCACTGAGCAACCACGGCGGTGTGTGTGTGTGTGTGTGTGTGTGTGTGTGTGTGTGTGTGTGTGTGTGTGTGTGTGTGTGTGTGTGTGTGTGTGTGTGTGTGTGTGTGTGCGTGTGTGTGTGCGTGTGTGTGCGTGCGTGTGCGTGTGTGTGTGTGTGTGTGTGTATTAAATACCTCTACCACGTGACCGGCTTCCCACACTTCTAACACATTAAAGAGAGGGAAAAAGAAAGTCTCTCCAAAGGAAAGGGTTGGCCGCCTTATGGGTCAGACACGAGCTCATCCCTCTGGCCCGTTCCTGGCACTGCCAACGCTAGCGACAGCTCGCACTTTGATATAGGAGCATTGGCACCTGTTCGACCATCAGCCCATAACGCGCAAGTCGCGTGCAGATTCGAAACACGCAGCCGCGCGCAACCCACCTTCGTCGCTACGGAAAGCGACGAGTACCCGCTCGCCAAACCGCTCGATACACAAGCACAGGGGGACGACCTATCTTGTGCTCCATCTGAAGGACATATGTGGTTGTGGCGTGCTTCGAGGCGTGATCATATCGGCAAAAAAACAAAAACAAAAAAGAATGAAAAAAAAGAAAATGAAAAGGCAGGAATGTGGCGGAGGAGGGGACCGCTGGAAACATGAATGCAATCTAAGAAAATTTACGCCTGCTTTTATAGAGAATTGCATTATGTATGTGTGCACAATGCGCTTAGAGGGCGCCTCGGATTACTGCACCAGTCAGCGGTATACCGAGAAGGAAGAGTAGCCTGCAAATGAGTATAGGGCACGCATTTTACAATGCGACGCGAGCTGCGCCAGTGAACGTTTGTGAGCCTCGCAGGCGAGTAGCAACGGTATTCTCTTGGTGCTGAATGCGACAGACGTAAAGAAAATGAGACACGAGGCACCCGTTAAATATATCTATAATCTCGTATACCTGAGACATCTGGCTAGAAAGATCAGTCTTGGTAGGCATATGTGCGCAAAAGCTCCTTCTGGCGCGTGAACTGAACAGAAAGGGTCCGAAAACAAGGTTGCATTTTCGATGCGCCTACGAACTTTTAGTTAGGTAGGGAGGATTAAATGGGGTCGAACATGGCGTATAGGAAGGCGCGTGCCTCCGGTTACCTCCTTTCACTTGTTTAGAAAATATAAATTTGCTTTAAATTGAAATCAAGCGGGAGTCACTGCGTAAAATTGGCACGGGTGTTTTGAGCACATTTTCGCACTAATGAAAAATATTTTACTGCACGGGAACCCTTTCTGTTTTTTTTTAAAGATCAATAAGTGGTCCTGGTTGAAGTATAATCAGAAGTGACAGTAGGCGTTTGTCCAGAGTCCTAAATTTGTAGTGTAGCTGTTGCCTGTGCGGGAGTGTCGAGGTCTTTGACTCGCTATATTTATCCTTCATTGGCCGTTCATCGAATCGCCTTAACGCGATGTAGCGCATCAGTGCAACCTGCTGAAAGAAGTGGCCGAAAAAAATCCCTAAGTGGCCTTTCAGCAACGTGTCAAACGCTGAACCCACGGCAATATCGTGACAGACATGTGGTCCTGCTACTTCAAAATTCAGCGGCCTAGTTGGTGGAAGCTACGAAAGAAGTTTGGTCATTGCAATTCACCGTTCCGCGCTTTCTTCAATGCTTCGCTGGACGCCGGCGGTGGTTTCTCGCGCAAGCATGCTCGTGTAGCTACCGCAACGAGCTGAAAATAATTAACGCGATATGAAAAGCAACGAAAAACAAATTTATCTAAAATGTCTCGATAGCAGTCGTACAAGTAGATGGATTGTTAGTTTCCCAGGAATAAATGTTTCGTTCGGAACTGACCCTATACAAGGAACATTTTCATAAAGATTGGTAAAAATACGAAACACACACACACACACAGAAAGCCACCGAACTATTTCTAAGCGTAAGCGCAGCCACCGGAAGAAGTCTCTCTAGCCTCCACAGCATTGCATTTCATGTATGAAACGGAGTAAAGAAAATTTCGCTTCGATTCATTATAGAAATGTTTTTTTTCTGACACTAAATGACGAGACTATCCTCGGAGGCACACTGCTCTTGTTATATGAAAGTAACGTCCTCGTTCTTGCTTCAAAAAATGTAGCAACCAAACTCCTCCATAGCATTAAGGTGTCCAATTAGCGCAAATGAGCAAAAGAAACACATGCATAGATAACGTCCTTGCTTTTATGACTCATTGCCAACGTTGTTATAAAATTATGTAAGAACAAGTGCAAATAACAAGCAAGCAAGCAAAAAAGAAAGGATGAAAGAAGAGACGGAAGGAGAGAGACGCCAGGTCGCTGCCGCCACTCTGCGCACCCCTCGTTTTCGCTCTTAACAGCTTCCCGCCACGTTAGCGTTTTGTCCGGCTTCTTTTGACGTCTTCCTCGTCCTGCCTTATTTCTCGCCACTAACGCCTGACATGCATACGCGTGTATACGGCGGCGCCGAGCCTGCTCGTCCCGCCGCTCAAAACGAGCGGCCAGTGGCGAGGCTGCGGGCTCGCCACTAACGACCTGCTGGAAGACAGCTTGAAGCGCTTCGTCTTTTCCGGCCGACGCGGCGACGTCCTCCTTGTCGTTGCTGCCGCGCACGCCGCCCGTCCCCCTTGCGTTGCGCATAAAAGGTCTCTGCCAGCGGTGTACTCTCTCCATTTGCCTCGTTTCGAAGCTTATTGCGTCTTTTCTCGTTGTCCCGTTTTCTCCTTCTTTCTGTCGCCCTCCCAAAAAATCTAGCGCGGGACTCCAGAGACGGCTCGGACGTGGCGACGGCCGGCCGCGATTAGCGCGAGAGCAGGGAGCCGGCACAATGCTCTCAAGGTTCCTTTGTTTATTCATTGTGGGACGACTCTCTATTCGTGCCTTTTCTTTTAATTTGCCTTGCTCTTGAGCATTTCTTTCCGTTTTGTTTTCGCCGCTTGTTTCAGTTGAGACCACTTTGAGTGGCGAAAGCACAAAGGAGTCGGCCTGGCTAAAGAAGTAATCGCCACTGACGTCAAATGGCTTTTTGCCTTTGTGGGCGTGCCTGATGAAACTGTACAGAGGAGAGGAGAATCGATGGCGTCTGTTTTCGGCCCTGACCTCTCCCGGCGCGCAGGCCGAGCCCGAATCGGAAACAAAAGTTGTTCTCGCAAGCGAAAGCACATTTGGCCAAACATATTGTCTACTTTCATAGGACAGACGTGTGTGTGTGTGTGTGTGTGTGTGTGTGTGTGTGTGTGTGTGTGTGTGTGTGTGTGTGTGTGTGTGCGCGCGCGCACGCGTGCATGCGCGTGTGCGCGTGGCAGAAATGTTCGCGAAACGTGGCACCAATTTAGCATGACGCATGATGGCCTACTAATGAAATGGCAGGATTCATTTTTGCAGTTTCTCCTAACCTGATGGACCTCCGCATGGAACATACAAGTATGGGCGAATATGCGTGATGCTTAAATTAAATCGAACTTAATTATGAGCTTGTACGTGCCAAAACCACAATTTAATTACGAGGCATACCGTATATAGTGGAGGACTCCGGATTTTGTTTCGACCAATCGCGGTCCTTTCACAAACTTGTGATGTTCTTGCTATGTATCCCAGAATAGTTGTCTGATTATCAACTTGCGCGTAGTGACCACAGCAGACGCAAGCTCTACATAACTGATGTTCTAGTGGGCGGCACATTGCTTTGAATTATACATCTCACCTCAACGTGTAACATTTACCGGTAGGTTTCGCGTGTTCTAATCTCACGTTAAAAGTTGCCAAAGGAAAACATTTCCTGATCACGTTCTAGCATTACATAACTATTTTAATCGAGTTCCACCCATTGACTAGGCCAGATTCGAGAGCGGCAAATTTGGGGCAGGTGAGTAGACGATACGGTTGGTCATAATAGCTTATGATATTGAAATACAGCGCGATGGCGGCGTACATGACAAATACGGAACACGATCGCCACGGCCAGAGCACAGCTTTTAAAATATTAGAGAGATTTTCCCAATCATTGCGGACATAAAAAGAAATTAGATGAGAGAACCGTGAGCATGAACAGGCTTGCAAAAACAACAAAAGATCAGATGTTGCAAACATACACTTTGCTCACTTCGGTCAATGAAGCGCATCGTTTCACGGTGACGTGCGCTCCCTTTCGTGACCGTGACGCGCGATTTAGGTTCATCAGAGCTAAAGGCGGGTTAACTGCTGTGTGCGTGATGAGGCCTGTCTTTATCGACATTTACGTGGCCTATCTGCCAAGCGACGCGAACACCAAAACATGCAGTATTTTTTTTCTGTTAGGCGCAACCAAGCGCGTACGAACGCATTGTTCGCGACAATTTTCCAGATTGAATTCGAAATGGCGGCCTCTTGTGGAAGTACTATATACGCTGAAAAAAAAATGAAAATGCGGTCTGCTAATAAAAAAAAGTACAAACAAGTCGGACATTTCGGGTGCGACAAAGTGCTCACGTTGCTGTCCTCTATTACGTCGAAAGTTTAATCAAGGGACACCGCTTCGCGTCGGTGGTGCTCGCACGGCTTGCAGTGGGCCGTGTTTTCGCATGTTTAAGGAGGCATGTGTCAGTATTCTTTAGATACAGAACTGTTGTACCTTGTCGACAATAGCTGTCTATCGTATCACCATCGAGGAAGTTGCATTGAGAAACTCTGAACCCTACATTTTACTGCCGAGGGGCTTGTTCCGGAGCTACTGGGGTATCTGGCTGATCCCGGGACGTGTGCGTGTTTTCATCGGCGTATGCATGTACGTTGTGTAAAACGCCACTGTGTTATACATAGGTTTTTATTTGCCGTCATGGACGTGTTATGTTACAGATCTGTAGTGCCTCGGGTTCTGCCTACTTTTCACCATCCGTAGCCAAATTAACTTTTTATGAAAAGAGAAACGCCTTTGACACGCTTCATTTTTTTACGACAAATCGAAGAGGAAATTCTTACGACTGCACAGTACCAACACCGCATGAAATTAAGCTATTTCTGTGGTATTACGCGCAAATATTAAAACTACACTGACATCTCTGTCTCCCCTTATTTATATTTAGCTTCCTTTCTCAACATTCTCTATATTAAAAACAAAACAAGAAATAAATTGTCTTGTTCGTTGTGTCACTTACCGCTGACAAACATTAACAACACGAATTCCGTCGACATCCGCTGCCTATCCGCAGGCAATGAATGAGACGCTCATCCCGAAGGCCTACCTGCTGTGGTGACGTAATGATCTTTGGTGGTGTGCCGCTAAGCCCGAGGTTGCGGGATCGAATCCAGGCATCGGCGGCCGCATTCCGATGGTGACGAAATGCAAGAACAGCGTGTACCGTGCGTTAAGTGCACGTTTTTATTTACAGAATTGATTGCGTTTTAACACTTGTTGTATATGTTGTATTCCCACCTCTTATGTAATACCCCTACTACGGGGTCTTGAAGGAAATGAAATGAAATGAAATGAAAGTTAAAGAACCCCAGGCGGTCAGAGTTAACCCAGAGTAATTATAATCATATGGTGGTTTTAGCACCCTAAAATCCAAAATCTAATGTTAGGAAGTTGCACTACGTAAACGTGACCAAAGTTTCTTTAAATATTTTCGAACTCATGATGCGGCTAGAGGTCAAATACGAAAGATGATTGCTGCTTACGCCACAGAGTACTGTTGCATATATGAAATATATGCATATGTCTATGTTGCATATATGTATACAGCATGTAACTGCAGCCGGTCAAGTAGCATGATCTGACTCAAATAACAGAACAACAAAGGTGTGCTGAATGCGGTTAGCAAAAAACCATACTAACAGAGTTCTTGAAGATCATCGAAATGATTCTGCTTCATGTTCAAAGCAGGTATATACGGTAGACTTACCCGATACGGTGCAATACAGCGTTGTCTACCTGCCGTATTACCTACCGCACTTCCTACCTGACAGTTGCGCGACTCTCTTGCCGCACAGATTGCGTCATTGATCTAGTGCCAAGTCCTTGCACTGTACACGTAAATGTACGCAGTCACTACAACCGGCCGAAATTGCGTGCCCGTAGGAGAGAAAATGTAGCTCCCCGCGCCGCCAAAGCAGACGCTCCCCATTTGATGTAACTTTATCCTTAACTGCTGTGTGTACAGTCGACGAGCAAGGATATACACAGAGAAACTCTTTTGAAGTTTTATAAGCACTCCGATTCATAGATCTTTAACCGATTTCATAAATGTTTTTCTTTTTGTAGGCGTCATACTTCTCTAAGGCATGCGTTCTATTTTGTTGACTTCTTCGCACTCGTCTGCTTCTGTTGCCGGTTTTATCACGCGCCCAGTGACCCAAGTTGTCCATTCGCAAAAACATAACCAGTGTTACATACCTAGTTGTAGCTACCCAGTGGCCCAAGTTATTTATTCGGAGAGACACCCAGCGGCACATGCGCAGCTGCGCATTTCCGGTGTCCCAATTTGTCTATTCGGAAACATACCCCAGTGGCACATGCCTAGTTGCATACTTTATGACCCAAGTTATTTATTCCTAAAAACGATTCGTACATGCACAGTTTCGCTTATCCAGTGACCCAAACTGTATATTCGGAAACATACCCAGAGGCACATGTCAGTTGCGCATATCCGGTGTCCCAATTTGTCTATTCGGAAACATACCTCAGTGGCACATGCCTAGTTGCACATACTTAGTGACCCAACTCCCTTATTCTGAAAGACACCTAATGGCGCATGCGTAGTTGCACATATACAGTGACCAAAATTGTGTATTCGGAAACATACGCAGAGGCACATGTGCAGTTGCACATATCCGGTGTGCCAATTGTCTATTCGGAAACATACCCCAGTGGCACATGTCTAGTTGCACATACTTAGTGACCCAAGTCACTTATTCTGAAATATACCTAATGGTGCATGCGTAGTTGCACATATACAGTGACCAAAATTGTCTATTCGGAAACATACCCAGAGGCACATGCCTAGGTGCACATACTTCGTGACCCAAGTTACTTATTCCGAAAGATACCTAATGGAACATGCACAGCTGCTCATATTCAGTGACCCAAATTGTCTATTCGGAAACATACCCAGCGGCACATGTGCTGTTGCACATATCCGGTGTCTCAATTTGTCTATTCGGAAACATAGCCCAGTGGCACATGCCTAGGTGCACATACTTCGTGACCCAAGTTACTTATTCCGAAAGATACCTAATGGTACATGCACAGTTGCTCATATTCAGTGACCCAATTGGTCTATGCGAAAACATACCCAGCGGCACATGTGCAGTTGCACATACTCAGTCACCCAAGTTGCCTATTCGGACAACTACCAACTGGCACATGTCCAGTTGCGCATACCCAGTGGCCCACGTTGTCTATTCGGAAACACCCAGTGGCACATGCCCAGTACTACATATGTACGTACCGTATAATTTATTTATTCGGAAACACACCAAGTGGAACATACGCAATTACACATATCCACTGACCCAAGTTGTCTACTCGGAAAGATACCGAGTGGCACATGCGCAGTCGCACATACACAGTTGCCCAAGTTGTTTATTCGGGAAAATACACCGTGGCACATGCCTAGTGGTACATAGCCAGCGTTGCATGCGCAGGTGTTCATATCCAGTGGCCCATGCTGTCTGTTTGGAAACACACCCAGTGCAAATAAATACCTATCGGCTCAAGTTGTAAAATTGGCAAGCCAGCAGCAGCCAGCAGCTGCTAAGTTGGGGCAAGAGCCAAAGAAAGCTCTGCTTTAAATGTATGTGAAATGGCAGACAGTATGTGAAACCTGCATTAACAGCTGCATCCTTTACAAGTAACTGGTGTGGGACATAAATGACTCTCGGGTGTAAAGCTACAATGAAAAAATAGCAACAAAAATTACGGCAGATTCAACGCACTTCTTCTCATTAGATTAAATGAACCTTTCTTGAATCGTCTAAGATAACTGCTATGCTATGATGCGCGCATTTGTATCTTATTTTCAACTTATGAACTTCTTCCCCCCTTCTGATTAAATACAAACACTACTTCGCGCAGAGTCATGATACGCGACGTGAAGGCAGCTATGACTTCTAGGCAAATGTGGTGTTTTGCTATTATTAAAGAAACATTGTAGATAGATGTTTGAGTATACAGTTTAATGGTTAATGCTTCAACACCACCGACAAACATGCGATCAGACACTCCCTCCACAGAATTCATGCGACCTCGGAGACCCCTCCTGTGTCTATCCTACGAGAAGTTCCTTGTTGGCTGTATATGCCCTTTGTCTAGTAAATGTCCTGAGTGATTTCCCGCTCGGCGCTACAGCTGTGGGGAGACTCATTGCTACGTCTACTTGGCGGGACTCTGACGCTAATTCTAGAGCAAGAGGAAAAGAACCTATATGGACCGCATGCTGCACATGAGCGGCTGTAACGCGATATGATTGACACGTTTATCAGCACGGCACTGCCGTCATGTTCATCTCGCATGACACATTAAAACACTTACAGGGATGCGTGACGTCCTCTGACGTAAGAATTGGTCAACCAACTCGCCACCTGCTATTGAACTGTCTCCGTAATCGACCCAGTTTTGATTACAGCGTCTCCGGGATCGACCCAGCTTACTGTTGCGCTGTCTTCGGGATCAGCCCACTTTGCTGGGAGCAACGGAAAAACAGGAAGCCTTTGGTAGAGGGGGATTATAGGCAAAGGAAGCCTCGATTTTGCAGGAGTCGGCTGCTGCTGGTAGCATAACGTGAACAATCGGAGACAATTGTGAGAGGCGAGGAGGTCCGAGGAGAGGCGCGAGGAGGGGGATAAAGAAAGAAGAGGAATGGAAGGGGGACATAGAGAGAGAGAAATAGAGACGAGCACAAACAAACCGCGTACACTATAGAGCGGTATGCATGGGGCGGCCTTTTTGAAGTATATCGTGAAGGCCCGTAGACTGCAGGAACCTTTGTAACGCGAGTAAGGCCTTTAGCGTGGATGTTCTTTTGGAGCACTGACCTAAAGCTTCTAGTTCTGATAGTGAACGACTGTCCAATTGATCAAGCACTGTGCAGATCACATCTCTCTGGGCACTATATCGCGGGCAGACACAGATAACGTGTGCGAGCGTCTCATCTCTACTGCATGTGTCGCACGTGGGGCTGTTGGCCATTCCAATAAGAAAGGCATATGAGTTCCTAAATGTTACGCCTAGCCACAGACGGCACAGCATCGTCTGTTCACGTCGTGTTAACCAAGGCGGTGGATGCATCCGTATCTCCGGGGACAACGAACGCAAACGACAGATGGTGAAGACGTTTGAGTCCCACAGGGGCAAAGTAAATTCACGGGGCATCAATCGCAGCCCAGCCGCAGTGTCTGTTCGCGAAAGCGGATTCAAGACACATTGACCACTTTCATGTGCAGATCGGGCTGATGTTCTAATGTCCTGTAAGCCATAGAAATATTATGTTGTGTCGCTTATCATGGCTGCGATGATATATGTGTCGAATTTCTGAGGCCAGTTGTTCATTCGGTGCGTGGCGCATTGGGCTTTGTGTGGACTGAAGCGCTGCCTTCTAATCACTAAACACTGTACATATTGGCGGTGCTTCCAAATTAATGAAATCAAGTGCAGCACGGAGTGCGGCAAGTTCCTCACCTGTCGAGGTGGTAACACATTTAGTTTTTAACTTTTTTTTTATTGAAGTGAATGTTAGGAGAGGTTGGCGCCTTTATGTGGTGGCACCGGCTACTCCTTGTCACTTGGCTGACGAAACAAATTTGCGCAAAAGGGAAGAATAGCGACACTAAATATTTAACTTTATTTCTTCGGATTTTCCCGGGATGCGGACTGTAGCAGTAGAGCTGTTGAGTTTTACGAAAGCGGCTGGGTAGATATGTTGCCGGAATCTGTGCACGTTGTAAATGTCTTCCACAGTTTCCACACAAGTCTAGTTTAGTTTCCCACACATCGTGCACTAATCTTAATGCTAACTCTTGATTTCGCGGCATGGATAGGTGAATGCTCTGACAATGCGTGTACTTATTCTTTTGCCTGGTGAGAGCGCAGGTGACGCCGATTACAGGAAAGAAGAATCGGATGGACAAAAAAAATGTAGAGTCATGAGAAGCGAGCCGGGGTTGATATAAAGAGTGAAAAGTACAAATGGTAGCGGAGTGGAGACGTTAGAGAATGGGCAAGACCGGAGCAATCAGAGACAACCCCGAGTTGAGCGATCGGAGCGCTGCAGTTCAAGCGGATCGGAACTCGATCCACGAGGGTAGTGAAGAAGGAAGGGAGCAGGAGGCAGTTGCACTTTGAGGAGAGAGAGTGCAACAAGCGAGAAGGAGAGCAATGCCACGAGCTGAGGCAGCCATGGTCCCGTCGTCGTCGTCACGGCCTGCATACGCGACGTGCCGTTACCATCCCGATTGTGTTCGGCTTTTCTCCACACCCCTTTCGCTGCCGTCGCCACCGCCGTCGCTCCACTGTGCGCTGACTGCGCCCGACGTCGGGAACGCTGCAGACTTCGGCTAAGCACGCGGACGCACACACGCACGCACATAAACGCAGGCAGCCAACTGCCGCGTGCTGGTGCAGCAGGAAGCCTCGGGTCAGAACCCCCCAGCCCCCCACCTCTGGTGGAGGAGGAGGGGACCTCTACTGCGAACCCCACTCTCTTGCCTTCCGTACCCTCTCTTGCACGTCAAGCGTGCAAGGCCCATTTCGGCCAGCTCAGTTCTGGCCGTGAACGTCGTTTCCCCCTCGCTCCAACATGGGTCGTTAGGTGTCGTGGCGTTGCGAGTCGGCGGCGCCGGATGCTTGGCACGATTGAGCGGATTGATTTATTGATCTCCTTAATTACGGCCAACGCTGCTGACGGCGCCCAGTGTGTGTGTTTGTACCAGCGCGCCATCGCTCTGGGCCCCTGGGAGAGCAGAGGAGCCAGCGGTAGACGACGCGCGTAGAGCTCGTCCGAAGGTCCTGCGGTGCGCTGGCCCCGGAGAAGCGGGCAGCTGGCACCCGGCGCTTCCAGACTCCTCCCCACCTCCCCCTCGCCGTATTCCGCTTTCGCCTTCTACTACCTCAGTTTTCGTCGCCCCCGTTGGGAACCTTCTATGCGCCCTTCCTTCCCGCTTTCGCCTGCCTCGTGAGCGTCGTCGACGTGGTCGGCGGATTGACGTCTCTTTCTTCGAGCGACAGCTCCCCTCCTCTTGAGTTGGTAGGGAGAAGGAGGGCGTCATTCTTGTTTTTTCGCGGGACATGGTGAAGAATGCGCTGTCATGCCGACGCGACAGCCGCTTGTCTTGCGGGCTGGGAGCCTGACGACGCGCGTCAACGCGGAGGGACAGCCGTTAGATGTGATATAGATATTGGCCGAGGCGTGTGAAAACTGCGTTCCGAAAGGCGCCGTAGCTCTAAACAAAAGCTTCTTCCCGGGGAGACTAGAGAGAGAGAGAGAGAGATCAGATGAATACAAGGATATCGCTGTAATAAGTCACGGCGGAAAGGCATCGTCTGCTTCGAGGGAACACCTCAGACAGCATTATCAGAAATGTGGAAAGGTTTCGACTGTTCTACGTCCAGTACAGGCTACCACTCTGCTCTTTCAAACTGTTCTGGCGTAGGTTAACCTGTGAATTAGGGCCCAGAAGTCACTCGGAGTGCTTAGTTGCAAAATAAATCAGTATTGAGCCGCATAAGCATAATCCCAGGGGTGTAAAGCCGTGTTGACGTCTTCGACGCGCTTAAATCCATATGTGACCATTGTAACCGAGCAAACTGAAGACGTCGACCCTTTTCAAGTGCGAGGTAACCCAAACTCACATACGAATCTACGCAAAGACCATTGCCAGGTGCAGTCGTTGTTGGGAACAAGGAATCTGCTTCAAGTACATTCCCTACGCATGGTTTATTAAACATGCAGGGGTCAGTAAATCACATCACTCAGGTAATAAAATATGTAAAGGCCGTTCGAATAAAACGCGACGAAAAGCAGTTGCTATGGGAAGTTTAGGTATCTCCAATTCATGGTTATACATGAGGTGCTGGCTCTTGCTGATGCATTTACGCCTCAGGTGCACGTTGGTGAACATAGGCTATAATAAGACGCAGATACCACGTGCCTTTCTATAGCCTCAGCATATGTTGCGGAAGTGCTTTGCGGCACCACGCAGTGTGCTCTGGGCGAATGACTGCAATAGCCTCCGATATTTCCATACACGAATTTCCGTCTTCTTCCGCTTTTTTGTGCGTGATTACAGAAATCACTAACAGGAGGCTTCAGTAAAGTTAACACGAACTGGTGCGCAAATTAAGCACCACTTGCTGTCGCGCGTAAAGCAGTATTTGGTAGCGCTAGACCTATCAAAGTGTTTATTCGAAATAAATGCATTTTGTCCCTTGCTTATGTCGGCAATATTCCAATCAGACAGGCAACATATTCGTCTCGCGTGTCGTTCTTGAAACCTCCCTTGTCGCTCTCTCTCCTCGCCGAAACTGCACAATTACTGCATTCGTGAAATGCTATTGTAAGTACGCCCGCACGATTGCGTAGCTAGTTCGTATAAACAGTGTGGCAGAGAAAGCGGGTGGAACACATTGTGTTCGCTGCGCGCTTGCGGTGCTATGGAACGGCATCGTTTGTTGAACGGCGTCACGCATCATTGACCTGGATTTCGCCATGGCAATTTGTTGCAGTCGATCTAAGATGCCTCGGTTGCTAAACGTCCAGTGCCGAACAAAGGGGCTTCGAACCGTGCAGTGCGCAATTACTCCGGATAGCCGGTTTTCACATCCACTGATTAATTGTTTATTGGGAGGCAATACTCTGTGTTCGGGGATAACTTATTTGTTTGTAATTTCGAAATTTCACCCTTGTTTTGTGCCCGCTCAAAACGGGCACGTCGTGCCATTCTTTCACAGCGGCATCGTGCACATCCACTGGAACATTTCACGAGCGCTCCAATATTCTCATTTGTTTTCCCGTTCTTCTCACATGTATGCATATAATGCTAAAATTCAGATATTGGCCGTACATATATCCTAAAGATTGCGATGCTGAAACAATGCTGAATCAACATAATTTGCGTTCGTGCTATGCGCAACTATACCGGTACAAACGAAAATAAGATCCAGAATTTTTAGGATGCGCGCACAAGCGGGATCATTCATTTGGGACGAGCTGCAAGATTATACCAGTCACTCCAACACTTCCGTGATTCGCAAAGCTCAGCTTTCCGCAGGTTTTTCCTCATTTTGGGAAATTCGCGAGCGCTTGTCCCAAATATCCAAGTGCTGAAGTGAGAACGTGTTGAAGGCGCCAAAGCGGCAGGGCTATCTGATGTGGTTGTCACTGGCTACACGCGCGGGTCCGAACAAGCCGCCGGCCATTCTTCCACTCCGCCGTACGAAATTAACGGGTGTGGATACAAACTGCTGTCTGGTGTCCTCACTGCAAGTGCGTCGCGCTGTCTCGACGCCGGTGAAAAAGCCAGGCGCGCGTATCTCCCAGATTCAATTACGCGGATACAAATGCCCCGTGCCTATATGCGGTGCTTTGTCCTGCCCTCCATTTGCTAGGAATCCGTTAGAAGCTGCGTGATAGGCGGCGTGTGCGAGCACGCGTTAGGTTGATTAATGCGTCTGGCGCTGACAAAGATTGTAATTATCCAAGGGGCGACGAGGCTGTTTCATCACGGGTTTTGTTTGTACTAAGCCCACGAAGCGTTGGCACACAGCTGGATTGCACATCTTACGATCGTTTTGTTGTAAATTCTATTCCTCTCTCCCATTCCTGTTCAATTAACTTGCCGCCGATAAAGAGTGTTTTGAGTACGAATATACGAGGCCGCATATAAATAAATTTGAAATTCAGCCCGATATCTAGTAGTGATCGAAGCGTGCTAAACGTTCGATGCTTTAGCTGTCGCAGCGTCGCCTGTGGTCACTAACTGTGGTTGCGCTATACATATTTAAGTGCGTTGTGACGCGGTTTGTTAAACGCATAACCGGTCATTAAGCGTGGCGGGCGTGCGACGAGAAGGGAGGCGACTACCTTCGACAAGTTCCTGTGGACTAATAGCAAAATTGTTTTCTGGGTTGTTATTAAATTAAGAAAGATAGTGTTTAAATTAACGGCAGAATCGCGTCGCTCACTTGAGATAACTTAAAGCGCAACAGCGAGCTCAGAAGAGTGAATAATTAAAAATCTGAGAGACTGGTCTCAACTTCTGCGTTCTATCCTACAATTCAGAGTTGGGCTAAGGGCGAACAAAAAGAGCGGGAGAAGGGTAGGACGATTATAAGGAGAGAAACATATATGCTAAGGTTTAATAACTAAAACATAAAACACTCAATAATGCCGCATATCCACGCCATTTTTCTAAAAAATCAGTGGCCTACATGGCCTGGCATACAGGCTATTTGTACCTAAAATAACACTTTCGGAAAGTGGCCGGTTATCGAGACTAGCCAAAGATTTAGCCATTGATTGTCTCTTGCTCAAGTACTGCTGGCACGCACACAGCACGTGGTCGATAGTCTCCTGCACGCAAACAGTCTGGACTCTCCACACGACCTTATGATGACGATGGCATTGAGAAAGGTCATGTCACGTTTTGGTTTGTGTAGAAGGCTCGTGTGGCCTTTCTTTTTTTTTTTTTTCGTGGTAAGCTGAATCGAAGCTCGGCGTAATGCATTTGAAAGCGGTGACGACGAGAATTCCGGCTGAGACGAGTAACTTGCCTAAATAACGCGCTAAATGACACCCATTGTAAAGGCCGTGGTACGGAAGGTCGAACAGGATAGCCCACAAGTCCAGCCTTTATATGGCTAGGCAGCTTTTTACAGGCAAAAAGTACCTTCATACACATTGACGAGCCCAGCCTTCGAACGCAAATTATTTTGCATTGAGGCGTACAAACGATCATGCTCTTAAAGACGTCGTCTTTGAGACCCAAGTCGGTATCAGATTCGACACGAGCTGCTATCTGTGTGCCCTGCGGTATTTAGGGCCACGTGTAGACCCCACAGGTTTCATGCAGACAAACCAAGCACAGTTTGCACCATCTTGTCATCTGTTATGTCAACGGCAATGACATTTCTCCGGGGGTTCACGCGAACCTCTCTGTCTGTGCTGACCGCCGGACGAGTCTAAGATCATATCTTCCATAGCAAGCTCTGCGGGAAGGACCTCCCAGCACAGTAGGAGTCTTCAGGGTTCAGAACGAACGTCGTCGCCTGTTACTGATGCACGAAAAGTACACATAGAAAAACTGCAGCACCAGAAGAAAACCACCAACCGAGCGCAAGAACTTCGTCTTCGTCGTGTATCGCACGTATAAGAACTGCTCGGCAATAGTGCAGCTCGTGTTACGCGATTCTTTTCACTGTGCTCTGATACTGCTGCAACAAATTCTCACAGGTTCTTAGAGCTTTGGTTCATGATTGATGCACTGATTGGAACAGCAAAGTGCGCTGCAGTTGACTGCGCACTTCATCGGGCCTCTCAACTCACGTTCATTGTTAAGGCGCAAGTCTTAGTTGTCTATACTGGCGGTGCCCTTAATTCGCGGTGACCTTGGTAAAACTGCGCTTGACGGAAAATGGCCGATGCCGCAAAGAGTAAAAGCACGTCAACAAGTCCTTGGATTGACGTCGCATTTCTCAGGGAGGTTCCTGTAAACAAAGTAAATCAGTGGCTTTGAAAAGAAAATTTGGTACATTTCGGTGTGGGTGGGAATCAAATCCGGGCCTCCGGTGTGTGAGACGAGCACGCTTCTCTGAAGCCACGGGCTGCTCAACTGTTCTGATGTGATTGCACACGTCACAGAGAGGCGCTCGTGCCACTGCTCGCACGTTCGTCGTCATCTCCTTCCACAGCTGGGTCTATAATGCAGCTCATTATGCTAGCGCTCCAATATTGCCCCTCCGTCTGCGGCGCTGACGACGCTAGCCGACTACTAATAGGTGCGGCGATTTTGGTGAGTTCTGTCGTGCGCTCCGATGGAAGAACCTTCGATGGCGATTGTACAAAAAAATTAAGCAAGTATTACACGTTTGCAAAACGTGAAAGCGAAAACCTGATTGCACACGTGGCATACACTTGCCACAGTTCTTCATAAACGTCTCTTAATCGTGACAAAAAGTTGGCCGAGAGTGCGATCAGTTTTTCCACTTTACGTTTCACAAACGTGTAACACTTGCTTAAATTTTTTTCGGGTTGCTGCCATATTTCAATTTTCATGCAGGTGCTATACGTAGATTGCGAGGATGATACTAGATCTGTAACTGCAGTCATCGCATCGTTAACTCGCCACTCGTCGTACTTTGTTCTCCTGCATTGAACAGACTGCGTAGTTCTTAAAGCAGCAGTCACATATGAAAGAAAAAATGAAACCAGAGAAAGGAAAGCAAACGTTCTGATACACATGATCGCGCGTCCTTAAGAGCGGCTTTTCTTCAACTCACGTATATCAAAAGTAACAGCAACCGCGTTCACCGTTGTCACTGCAATCTATCTTCAAAGCCTCCGGCACTCAACGCTGGCCGCTCTGCTGCACCGCTCAGTATCTCGTCGTCGTGGTTCTCAATCTTGCTTCGACACGCCGCACATCGGTGTCTAATATTCGCTCGCAAATCCCCTACGCATCAACGAATCGCTACCCCGTGTAAGCGCCAAACCCAGCAGCAGTCACCGCCATTCCGAAACGAGTGCGCCAAGAAACATTCGCAACTTTTTTGCTTCTGCTCCTTCATCTTCATCTCCTTCTCTCCCTCTCTTCTACGAGGTAGGAAGATTTACCGCCACGCAGAAAGAACAAAGGACGGTGGCTCGCGCGAGCATGTAGGTTCACGCTCTATAGGCGGAAGGCAGCGACGCCTGCAACAAAGCGCCCACGCGCTCGAGATCTCGCGCGGCGTACATACAAGCACGCCTGTAACCGGTGGCGGCGGACCGGGGTTCCGACCTGCTGCTGCGGCGTCGTCGGTACGGCACCGCACAGCGCGGGCGCGCGAGAGAGAGCGATCCGTTTGTCCAAGCGCGGCGTAATTACGGGGCCTTCCCGCACGGCCGCCGCGGCGGGGAGCATTATTGCCCTCCGCCTGGACATGATAGGTAAGCAAAGCGGGTGCGTATAAATATTGGGCTAATAACTAGCAGCCCCTCGGCTGTGCGCGCTTTGGTTCCCCTGCGGTCTTGTGCGGCGGCGTCGTGGTGCCATAAGGAGCAGTTGCCGGCCGCCCAGCTTCCTTCCTAACGGTTCGAGCGGCGAAGCCTGGTCTTCGGCGTCTCGCTCCTGGGCTTCGCGCGAAACTATTATCGCATAGCTTCACGAGGAGGCGCTTGAGTCCATGCGTTCTTGAGCGCTATAGTGTGTGTCTGTGTCAGGGAGAGAGAGAGGGGGAGAGAGAGGTTTGAAAGGCATTGGTGACCATTTGCAGGCGATGCGCGTCGTTAGATAGCGAAAAAGCGAGGTTTGTTAGTTGTGCGATGGGTTTAGTATGAGTTGGCGGAGTAGTTCGTGAGAAGTAGGCTGCAAAAAAGTATAGTTTCGCAGCGTGAAGCCGATGCAGCTGTTGCGCGAATAAGCGGGAAAGAAACAGGAAAAATGTTACCTTTATTATTTTATGAAGAAATAATCCTCGTAACGCTGATATTTCATGTCTCTTTAGTTGCATCCGAGGCTCATGTATTGCGACTTCGGTGTTATGTGAACTGCGGAAGTGCGTGAGATCTTTCCTGCAGGATTGCGCACCTTTGTTGCGCGTTCAACGAAAGAAAATGGTGAAAATTTACCGAATTTACAGTGGGGACTCTTAGCAGAACTTCAGGAGAAGGTAAACACGAGATGGCGCCTTTGCTGCGTTTTGAAAACTTGTGGATGACGTTGGCATATTTCGTACAGCTACGCAAGCACGCTATGTCAACTATGTTTACGCCGGCACGCTTGTTTCAGCGCGCGATTTCTGCGTGCCATGTTTCAAGCTGCATGTCTACACGTACGCCAAATATGGAATCAAGAGCTTTTGAGAAAATGTAGTAAAATCAAAATTATAACAAAGTTTACTGGTGTAATGCGACATGGCACGCAAGGAAAATGTATCTATCGCCTATATCAACAACATGGTCAATAGTATGCGAGTATACCGAAGTCGCTTCGTACATTGAGTTTCAGACATTGAATGTATATATCGGATCGAGAATTTACCAGCCCGGTATTTCTTTACAGTCTGAGACATTTATGGAGCGGTTTGAACTCTACTCACCTGATTCATCTCACTCTCTCGGCAACATTTGCAACTGTCTAGGATCGTGGCACTTTACTCCCTAAGAAAGGCTTCATGGCTATGGCGTATACTGCTTCTGATCACAATGTTGTGGGTACGCGTCCCTGCAGTGGTGGCCATGTTTCAGTAAGGCCGAAATTCAGAAACGATCGTGTGCATATAGAATAAGGTGTACGTTAAATAAGATCGGGTGGCCAGGTTAGTCTGTAGCCGTCCAGAACAGTGTTAATCATAACCAACTATGCAGTTAAGGCCCACTACGCGACAAGCTGCGGTGAGAAGTCGAAATACGAGGAAGGATATATATACACGATAATCAGTGTTTCTTTCACACATGTGTTTGCTTGCTGCGTGCACAACGTCAGATGATTTCTCCTCAGTAACAGGATTGTGACCGCTTCTGTAGAGACGGGCTGGCAACAAGGTTCTCTTCCTTTCTTTTTTTTTTTTGTCTTGCTCATTTCTGACTTGTCTTAAACAAACAGCATGTTAAATGTTCAACTTATGATGCGAAGCACAGATAACGCGACAGCGCCGCTAGCACGAAGCGCTATCTCTCCGAGCGCGACTTGTATGCTTTGCATTTACGCTGCTGCGGCAATTGATTGCGCCAAGCCAAGTGGCGCTTGCAACCATAAACGAAGGAATCGTACGACCGCTTGTCTGTATCGTCGTTACGCTATCGCAGTTTTCGAAATTCGCGCCACGTGGCGGATACGGCCGCTCGCTGCACCGTCGCATTTGCTTTTGCTACGCTATCAGTCAACCCGCTCGCTTTTGATTGTCCGAATAACTAGATGCTAGCGGGCATGAACAAGCGTAGCGCAAGCGACCCGGTCCTCGCCGGCGCGGAAGCCAGCAATCAACTTCACCGTTGGCAGCATCGCTCCAAAGTATCTAACCCCGTTCCTATAACAGACGTGCAGCACCGTGAAAGCTATAAGCTGCCGTCCCTCATTCAGTGCCCAGATTCGTAAAACTTCATCCACGTGATAACATTATAAATGCTCGTCCAATCGCGACAGCGAACGAAGCATCGTGGTGAGGCACCAACCAATCGAGAGCTGTGGATACGGTTATTAGACATTCGAATTGCGCTCCTTATTACTGACGCCAGTTCTACACGTTTCTCAGAACTGCACTGTTCTAGTGCGGAAAAAGAAGCAGAACACTTTATCCGGTTTTCCGTTCATGCCTTAGTGATTTCCCTTCTCAAACAGGCTGCGTCCCAACGACGCTTGGCATGTACAGGTTGCGCGTTCTTGATATCTGGCACCTCATTGCAAAATACGGCACTATCGCTGATTCTGCTGGCCGCCTTTGCCGCACGAATGGCTTCAAATGCAATCAAAGTAGGTTAATGGCATCACGAATGGAAAAGCTTCGTACGGCGTGTGGCGCTTTTGCACAGAGGTTGGATTCTCTTCATGCGAGACGCGTTATCATTATACGTTTGCCATCGATATCGACGTTCGCGAATGCCCTGTACGTTCCTTTTTTGACGTTCTTCATTTTTTTCCATAACATATCACGAGAACTAAAAAAAAAAAAGCTCGGCACTTCCCACTGAGAGGGCGTCTGTGGCCTTGGACGTCACGTCTCACGCGAAGCTCACTATGGCTTTCTCCCTGGCAAATTCGTGCTGAGACATCACATTTCGCGTGCTTTGCAAAGCGAATGCAAGACGTTGGAAAGTAGAAAGAGCGCGACAAGTGTTTCATATTCGAGTTTTTTTTTTGTCAATTTTGGCTTTACACCCACTTTGCAACGCAGGACAACAGTTCTTAGTCTTGAAATATTCTTGCTAGCTTTTTGCTTTTACCAGAAGGGCTACTTTCCGCACTATTGTGTCCGCCTGTAGAAAAAAGATCCCGGAGATAGCGCAATACCGGCCCGGCCCGTCTCGCGGTGGAGATGAAGCAGACATTGAGCACTCCCCGTACGTGGACCGATCCCGAAGATAGTGCAATGCCGGGCCGACCCGTGGCGGAAATGCAGTTCGCCATTAAGGGGTCACATACACAGCTTCGCTGGTCATCCTTCTTCAAAGAGTGGAAGGCCCCTGAATTTTATTATTTTTCTGTTCGACTTCAAGTTCTCGTATAATTAAATTCGTAATACATCATGTGACTCATTTTGTCACTGTTCACAAAAGAAAAGGAAGTTAGTGCAGAGAAAGAAGAGGTATTAATCTTCATCGTAGGAGACGAGATTTTTAACGGCACGCACGAGATGTAAAAGTCTGTTGCCAGTTATCCGAGGCCCAGGATCATCAAAACATTCCTGTAGTGTCCACTATAGCTGTTTGTGGTCTCGTCTGGGGTGAGGTCCTTAATAAAGAGCTGCTCGTCCTTTCCGAAGCCACCCTTCATGAAGAAGTCGGAATGGCTCCGGCAAATTTGGTTAGTTCTAATGAACTTTCTTTGTTGGTGATCCTTCACTTTGTCCACTTGCCGACTCCAGTGGCGTCACTCGGCTTCCGGGCACTCGCAGCGGCTTGGTCGGTGTGTCACTCGTTTCCGTCTTCTCGGGCCACTGCCTCCTATTTCTTGACACACACTTTGTGCTGTGAATGTAAAGTAACTGAAAAGGACAACGCTCATATTATTGCCTGTAATTGGGAATTTATGTGTAAAATAAATTAAATAACGTGTCAGTTTGACGTGTCAATTTTTATTCATTCATTCATTCATTCGTTCATGTTTTAATTGATTTATTCATTTATTAAAATTACCTGCAGTTCATAACAAGATACATTATTGCAATAGGGTACAACGCTTACTAACACGCAAGAAACCATGTGTATACTTATATAAGCGAAACAATGATAAATAATTGGAAAGGTGGACTAATTTTCAAAACGAAGCTAATGTAGTAGAGAAGAAGCCAATTTTATGAGAGGTTCAACAAAAAAGTACAGTGACGTTTCACTTCGTGAACGGGGGTTACGCGCTAGCGTATGGGTGCTTTTTTTTCCCCTTTTTGTGCATTGCGCGTAGAATGTTCTAAAAATGCTGTGTTGTGTGTAAGTATGGCGGTGATTTCAGGGTGTACCTTTTTTATTTTGCATGTATTATGACCGTTTTTCGATCTTTAAGTGTCGTTAGGAAAGATGGTAAGGCACTGTAAGTAAATGCACAGTCTTTAATATTTCAAGCAATTCTGGTAATATACTATTCACACTATTAATTTTCCTCTTCAACTTCTTCTGGAGCCTCTAGGGCGCGCCAAGCTGGCGCCTTTTGCTGGGCTTGTTCAGCTCGTGCCCGACACTTGGCGACGACTTCGGTGTTGGTCGATTCGCGCTGGGCCTGCTGCCGCCTGCGTCACTGCTCCATCCTTCTCGCTCTGCGCTCGGCCTCTCGATCACGAGTCTAACTCGGTACGTCCATAGCGCACGCAGAACCCGTAGCAACTGCCAGACGATGTCAACCCAGCGTGCCTCCACCTACCCTCCTCCTCCGCGGCGCTTCGCCTCCTCTGTCCTTCCCCGCTTCTTTCAACGCCACCTTGACTTTCCTCTAAGTGGTGTTGCTTTGCCGCGCGCTCGTAACGACACAAATACGGAAGGAGAAACAACATGTTCCTTGGAAAGGAAAAAAGAAACCCAAAAGCTGCTGGGACAGGGAGATACGAGAAGCGATCGCCGAACGACAGAAAGCATCCTGAGAGCACAGGCAGGGAAAGAAGGCGCAGTTGCCGCAGGATGAAGTGGCCAGTAAATGAGAAATATACCGGGAGAAAAAGTCTATGGTTCAAATACTGGTGCAAGCAAAGATAAAAGGTGAAAGTGAACGTTGGTTGTCAGAAATACGTGAGGAAAAGAAGGCCGCACCTAGAATATTTTGGAACCACATAAAATTATTAGGCAGGAAGTCAACAACAATACAACAACATATCCTAGATGAAGATGGAAACAAACTGGAAGGGGAAGCGGCAATAAATTACATCCGAAAAATAACAGCCGAATATTTCCAAGGCAATGACGAGGTTGTATTTGAAAAAGAAAAATGGAGCATGAAAGAGAACCAAAAAGTAAGGAAGCTCTGGTGAAAGCCGTGGAAAAAAACCTTAAAAGATAGAAGAATACCAGACAGTTGGGCAACAAAGTAGAACGAATTTAATTTATAAAGGTAAGGGGGACAAAGATAGAATTCACTTGTATAGACCGTTGACAATTACATCGGTAATATACAGGTTAGCAATGCAGGCAATCAAATTAAAGCTGCAACCATGGGCTGAGAATAATGAATAATGGGAGAACTTCAGAATGGCTTCAGAATAGGTAGACGTTTGGATTGTAACTTATTTGTTCTTACTCAGTGCACCGAAATATCAAGAGTAGAAAGCAGACCATTATATGTGGCCTCTTTAGACATTACAGGAGCGTATGACAACGTAGACCGCAACATTTTGTGGGATATTCTGGAAGGGAAAGGCTTAGGCGACGATTGTCTACAGCTTTTGAGAGAGATTTGCTTAGAAAATACCGTTTGCGTTGAATGGGAAGGGATGAGGAGCGAGGAGAAAGTTGATATCAACAAGGGACTGAGGCAGGGGTGCCCTTGATCCTCACTGCTGTTTATCATGTACATGGCGGGGATGTACAGGGTGCTAGAAGGAAGTAATATCGGGTTTAATATCTCATACAAACAGGCGGGTACAGTAGTAGAGCCGCAGCTTCCAGGTTTATTTTATGCGAACGACATTGTGTTGCTAGCTATCAAGCAAGGTGACTTGCAACGTCTGGCTAATATGTGTAGACAGGAAGGCCAGAATTTAGGTTTGAATTTTAGAGTTAGAAAATCAGGTTTTATGGTATTCTGTCAAAACAATGGACAGACAGTGGCAATAAAGGGCCAGGAAATACCTCGAGTAAAAGAATATAAATATCTTGGTATATGGATAAACGAAGGCAATATATATATGGTAACACAGGAAAAAACAATAACAGTAAAGGGAAGTGAAATGCACCCATAATGAAGCACAGAGCGCTATGCGGATACAGTAGATACGAGGTGCTTCGGGGTATGTGGAAAGGTGTAATTGTTCCAGTACTTATTTTTGGAAATGCGGTTGTTTGCTTGAAATCGGGGGTACAATGAGGACTCGATGGCAACCGAAGGCCAGTGGGACGCGTCGCATTGGGCGCTGACGGGAAGACTACAAATAAAGCTGTGCAGGGTGATATGGGCTGGATAAGTTTTGAAGTGAGGCAAGCTCACAGTAAAATTGATTATGAAGAACGACTAAGGAATATGGAAGAAAGTAAATAGGCTGGGAGAGTGTTGAGGTACTTCTACAGAAAGAACATGTATTCGCAGTGGTGGAATAGAACTAGGAAGCTTACCAGCAAGTATGCGGCCTGTAGGATGAACAACACAGCAACAAAGAACGTCAAGAGAACGTCAAGCGAAAACCCAGAAAGGCTGAAATAATCTCATGGGTGGCGTCAGTGCAAAAGAAACCTGCCATGAGTAAACTACGTATGAGTAAAAAACGAAATCAGGAAAGAAACAATTTATGATAACTCAAAGGGAAGCTCATTACCTTTTGAAGCGAGATCGGGATGCCTTATAACACGCACCTACAAAGCGAGATATAAGAAGGAAGAAGAAGCATGTGCTTGCTGCTGTAAAGCTAGGGAAACGACGGAGCATGTTTTCTGAGAATGTGAAGATATCTGCCCAGCGGTTGGTTTAGCAGTCACTGGCCTCCTTGAAGCCCTTGGGTTCAGCGAGAGCAGCGGAAAAGTCCGCATTAAAGATTAGTAAGAGGCGACTGGAAGAATGGTGGAAGAAAAGTAGGGAAACGACAAAAAACGAAGACGTACAACTACGAAGCTCACAAAAAGGGGTCAGAAAATTTGGTTCTGGGAATTGATCATGCGTTTTTTTCTTTTTTTTTTCCTTTTTAACCTAGGTAGGACATTAGGCAGTATAATAGCAAGAACTTGGTGGTGCAACCGACCACCCCGTTCCAAATGGGACACTCATAACATCCATCCATTCATTCATCCATCCATACATCCTCAATGCGCTCCTCCGTCCATTGCCCGACGCGTGATTCTCTGCACCACCAGGTGCCTTCCTCCTTCGGCGACCGCTTCCCTCACGGCGGCACACACACAATCTCGCCGATTTCGCAGACGGGGCATGCATGCTTGCGCATAGAGTGAGTAGAACGCTCCCTCTGACACACATATTTCAGTACTTTTGGGCAGCTTGTTAAAGTCTGCAACTCTGTGTGGGAAGGAGGAGTCGTGAAGTACACCCGTACGGCATTGGATTTCCTTTCTTTTCAATGTGTCGTCGCGACTCTCGGATAATGAGAGCTAGAAAATATCGCGTCTTAGTAATCCTAGACTTATTAAAGCAAGTGCGATAAAGAATCTATAGTTTTATGTTTAAGCTCCTTTGTTGAAGTGCCCGGTACCTGAGCTTCGCTTGTTAGCACACACACACGCAGGCAGGGAGAGAGAAAAAAAAAGAAACAAAAGACCCCGCAACATGCGACAGTTCTCGCCAGTGGCAACTGGCAGCCAGGCGCAAGGGACAAGTCTCGAAGTCCAAGTGAGTACAAGGCGTCTGTCCCAAGTGGTTAACCGAATAGTCGTTTGTGAGCTCAGTGAAATGGTATGACGCGGAAGCAAGAAGTACTGAACTGAAAAACCCTTCTAGAGAAGAGCACAACCGATCGAACCTACTTAAGGGCCCAAAGACAGGTTTCCTCCATCAGCATGGGAACTCGTTGCGTACGCTTTGAAACAGTTCACTCTACAGATCTCTAGTTGGATCACTTGAATTGCTACATTCTTGTGCTTCTGATGCCATTGATGTTTCCCCTCGCGCATTTTAAAAGCGCGTCTTTGTGCAAGGGGCTCAAGACGTTGCCAGCTTTTCTCCCACATGGCAACGACGCTGGAGCACCAGGCTGCAGCGGCAGTGTAATGTTTCTAGTTGGTGTCTTGAACTGGTCACGACGGTGTTCCGTACAGCTTGTTGCGTATTCAAAATAATGCGGAGGAGCCGAATATTGCTAGAAATGCGTGAAAGCATAAAAAGGTAGAAACCCTGAATGGTAACAAGAGTGGAGATGTCGACAGTGTCACACTTCTGGCTAGGTACCTCCGCGATTTAGGATGGAGATGAGAAAGAGAGAGAAATTGATGTTGAAGATGAGATGAAATGATGGAAAAGCAAGCTGATAGTTCAAAGGCCACCATGGTTGTCCCGTCTTTGTCTTTAACCCTGGGTGTGCGTCGTATAGAGATAGCTTTGCTATCTTATTTCGAATGAGTTCAGAAATATAGAATATCAAGTAGTTGGACAGCAGAACGCACTCGCGTTGCGCTGTAGTATCATGAGTAGCAGTTGCAGTGATAAAAATACAGCAAGCGCAAAGATTCTACCTACACCGAAGATGCTAGTCAACTTGCTATAGAGTCGCATGCTCACTCTTCTTCCTGCAGCTGAATAAGCCTGTGTTGTGGAAATGTCTTGACCCTGAGCTGCAGTGATAATTCTAGCCTTTAGCTAACAACGGTTTAAAAGCGTGCTGCTGTGCGTGCTTGGTCATCACAATAACATTACTGCGTTAGCTTCGGGCAGGCTTTCAACACCCTTCTATGGCTACCCTCGGCGCACGGTCGGAACGACCACGCTTATTAATTTCTGCAAACACAGCGCGGTAATTGCCCGTTACCGCGCTTGCAGCAAAGTATTGCGCAACATTTTCTGGCGTGTGACAGCAGCGCTGCCGCAGCCTTTTGCGATAGTGCGCTCTCACTGCTGCGTATCCTAGCAACGGGTGTCTGGCTACGTCTGTATAGAGGGGTTCTACAACATCTCTACGCTCGTTGCTCGTTTGCAGGATACACGCTGCGCAAGGCGTTTGATAATTCTTGCCAAACAGAGGAAGAAGACGCTAACAAGAACGAACAAGCGAAAAGCATACTCGGCATCAGATTACCATCGCCCCGTGTTCTGCGGACGCTGTGGCGATGACATGTCAAGGAACGCGAGCGGCGTCGCAACAGGGGCGCGGGCCACTTGCGACGCGCGTGTGTGGTTTGTTTCCTCTTGCTCCCGCATCGGTCGTCCATGTCAAGCGGCCAGCGCGGGCGCTTGCACGTCACGTCGCAGGCGTTTATCTTCATTGCGAGCCCCAAGGCAATCAGTGGGTGACGTCACAGCGCGGCCGCACGGACAAGGCACCGCCTCCGCCTGCACCGCACATACATACGTGATCCCGGGTTCTCGTCACTGCTCGTTAGCCTGCGCTGCGGTGAGTGGCATGCGCTTCCAGTGCCACACAACTACGTGCGTGGGCCTTTGGTTCTTGCCCGAGCAGGATTTAGCCGGCGGCCTTGATTATGGGCTGGCCGCGGGTCTGGTGGAACGAAATGAATTGCGTATGACTTGCAGCCGTATCCTTTCTCTCTTCTCTCCGAGTGCTTCGGCGTTGTGTATCTTGTTGAATTCGGCGCCGGAATGCATTATTGAAGTGGGGTGAATAACTGGTGCCACCGTTTCGAGAATTCGGCAATGCTATTGTAGTATATGGCTAATGGCTGCGTGAGTAGAAGAGCTCATAGTGTAACTGTACTATTCGCGTCCTATTTGTAGGAATTATTCTATTTGTCATGAGAATGGTTGCACTGTCGGTGTATTTCTTTTTCTGGTTAATAATTTAAAAAGCGCACGAGCATATCTTTATCGAACAACATTATGTGACAAGCGTTGACGTTCGACCTTCTTGGTAAGACATACTTAAATTTATTTTGCGCGCATTGACGGCAAGAACAAATAGTGCGCTTGTTCACCCCCTTATCCTCGTCGTCGCTGGAATTACAAGAATCTTAAGTAATCTTTAGAGGCTCTACATGAAAGTATTTTCTAGTTTTAATGGTAGGAGCAGTGAAAACGTTTTTTTTAATTTTCAGTTACTCAGCGCAATTGCAGTCGGGTAAAAAAGAAAATTTTTGTGAGTGTCTGCACTGTCAAATAAACGACATATACGACTAGACTTCAAGGGTGATCTAAGGATAAAAAGGAATTCGGCAAACCGTCATCCCCATATGCATCGTCTTGAAACGACTGAGGAATATAATATTGCGAGCCCTGGTCTGGGTGAAAAACCTTATTCGCTTTTTAAAAAGAGAGAGATCTGGATGTTCCAGAGCACTTTCTGGTAGGCTATTTGGTTCATACTGAATTCTGTAGTGTACTGCTTGAAATGTACACCGCAAGGTGGGGGTGAAAAACGAGTAAGGCGAGAGGAAAGAGCACAGGCTAGCGCATATATATATATATATATATATATATATATATATATATATATATATATAAATGTGTGTGTGTGTGTGTGTGTGCGGTGTAGATTTCGCGCAGTACACTTCCGAATTTGGAAGTTAGCTACATGTGACGACTGTCGCTTCTTTTTGGGCGTGTATTTTCCTCACAGAATGAAACGTGACAGGGGAAGTTCCTGTGTAACACCTTTTATACATAATTACCCGAGAGTGCGATGCCGCGGCGCTACGCATCAGGTCGTTTGACGGTGGCATGAATTTTGGTCGAAGGGTAAAACCAACAATTACGCCGATTTCGCTCAACCTGGATGCGGCGGGATCTAAAGCACGCGTATAAGTTAGCCCCAAATTAACACTTCTCATTCCATGGTTATAACACCTACGCTGAATTCACCAGCTTAAAAAATTACTTTGCGGCAAGCATAAAATGTGATGTTCGCCTTATTTTAATTACTACTGTTTGCAGCCTAGGCATCCAACTAAATTCTAGTGGCACAACGCGCATGTTAGCGCTTGACCAATGGAATAAGGTCTCAATTACATGCTGTTCAGTGGCGCCAAATACACGTTAACAATTTTTTCCCGATGTGGTGGCCTTTAAGCATTCCCTCGCGGTGCTAAATGAGAGTGCACCTACCTTCTATGTCTCTTTGACTTTCCCCGGCTTACTTTACAAACCTTTAGCTCTTCATATACTACATGATCTTGAAATGATTGACTTAACAGCTGATCAATTATAATTCTTGAATAATCATTATACTGACAGCTATTGCACAACTATTGTCGTTCGCCGCTGGTATATGAAGCTTAGTCTATCGCAAAAATGATCACTTTTTCTCCACTTCCCCATTTTAATAATTCTAGACAGTGGCCGTGGACACAAACAATATAACAGTATGCACCGCCGACGCTAACATATTGTGTTCTGCAAACAAAAGTGCCCGCCAAGTTCCGCATGGCAACGCAGAAACGTAATAAGAATAAAGCTCCGAGGCCGAAAAGAAACACATAACATACACGCTGCCAGCTAATTCCACACGTGGTCGCTGGATAACGCACAACCTTGTCATTTTCTCTCGTTTACTAAAACCGATGTCGTTTCATTTCACCACGGAGTCCTTTCCGTAAGAGGTTATGGTATAGTCATTGCCAACGCGTTCATTACGCGCAATATTCAGCATGCGCTGACTGGTCAGGTAGAAAAATAAACGAGACCCTTCGCAGCGTCCCACAGACTGCTTCGTATATTAGGATGGGCGAAGCACAGGAAAAATGCAAGGGAGAACGAAGCGAGGCGGGCACCGTAATATTGGCGGCGGCAGTTAGTGCGGCTTCGAGAAACACTCACTCCGCCCGCCTGATCGCCCGACAATATTGCGTCAAGCACGTTGTAATGACGGGGAAGCAGATTAGGCGAAGAGGGTGGGCACAGCAGGTTCGCATAAGCGGCCGAAAAGCGGGAAAACTGAAACCGCTTTCGGAAACAACCAGCTTCAGAATAAGGTATCCTCTTTTTCCTGGCTGCTGGGTGGGAGGGGGAAGCGGGGAAGGTTGTACAGGAAGTATACATGCAACGGCGGCAATAACGACAAAAACAATGATAACAGTAATAGCGAAAAAAGAAAGAAGGCCTCGGGAAGCGATACGTGAGCTTGTTTTCTCGATAGTTGTCCCCACAGCGCGCTCGCGTGATTGATGCTTCACTCCAGAATTCTGTGAACTTGCTTTATTCCACCGATAGGCACGGCAGTTGATCGAACGGGTTAGGCGCCCAACGCAGCACGAAGCCAAAGAAAGGTATCGAACGAAGACGAACGAATCAAAGCGCGACGGAGCTTTCGACGAGCACGCCCGCACGGAAGAAAAATGTCGAACGGCGGCGCGTTGTTTTCAAGTTTGCTGCTGAATAATTCATAACAATCAGAAGGGATAGCGTCGAAAGGGAGGCCGGAGGAAGAAATAACCGTCACGGGATAAAAAAGGAACAAAAAAAAAGAAAGAAAACGATATTGAAGGAGACAGGAGGGTCTCGGAATAAAGGGACGAATAATAAAGCACTCCATTTCACCGAGTCCGCAACAAAGACGCAAGCGCGCGCGGATTTCGTGCGGAAATCGTCTACTTCGATAGACAGTCCAGAACCGTGGCAGTCGCGGAAAGCGTACTTCTGCAAATTGGTTCGCTCTGGGAGAACAACTACGGTGGGACGATGTTGCTCGTTTACCGGATTCGCTTTGTCAGGGATTGGCGGGCCGCGTATGTATACGCACAGACCGTTGCGCCCGGGAGCTTATTTTCCCGCGTTTAGGGGCCTTCCGCCTCCCGCTCCCTCCTTCGCAAATTTTCTTCCCTATATCTACCGGCCTTGCTTCACCAGACTGAAACGGGAGCGTCGATATGTTTGAGCTGATGTAAAATTTAATTTCAGATAGGCGGCACTTTGCACTGCCGAGAAGCAGGTAGGACAGTCTCTCCCTGTGTCATTTACTTGCAAGAAAGCCTTTTTTTGTTTGTTTGTTTGTTTTATTTTTGTAGGATTTTGTTTGTTGAGAAAATCAATAACTTGTTGGAATTCCATATCCGAGCTTGTGTTCTAGTTGCGACACATCTTTCGGGTTGCGAAATATATTGAGCAGTGCTTCGTTTACCGTCTCTCTCGTTTGTGAAGTATCGTTTTATGATGTTATAGGCTTGGGATGTTGTAATACAGTTCGTTGCGATTTAGGAGAACTGCCATATTCCTTTCTTCTTTTTTTTTAGTGCACTAAGCGTTCACAAAATCTGTGTTAGGGAGCCATCATCAAACATGATTGGTTCTTTTCTTTTCTTTTTTTTTTACTAAGACCAATGCTCCACAATTTTACTTTAATTTCCGCTTCATAACGTGGGCCCTAAATCAAATATATTATGATCAGGTATTCTTCGTTTATTCATCACGCAAGCATTAGTTTCTTTTACTATCCGCTGCATGCAGGGGCATATTCGCGAAGCTTCTGGTTTGGCAGTGCTCTTTCCCGTAGGCCCATGGCCTTCTCTAAAAATATTGCTACAATGTTCCTCCCACTAACGATATGTCAAACATCACAATCAGCTTGGATTTGCTGTTACGAGCAATTCTAGCTTACGAACTTCCTCTAAGTACGACCTTACAAAGAATACTCGTTTATCCCGGCTGTGTTGTCTTGGCTCGTTTTCTTTAAACCATTTACGTATTAAGAAAAGGTACGAACAAAAATCTTGAAAAGAAAAAGACACACATACTTTCTCCCCATTTCTTTCACACCATACATCGAAGGCCTGTACTTGACAATCCTATTCAGCGATGGTGCGACCCAATCTCCGTACTGTGGCCAATTTTTCCTCGCATCGGAGCTCTCTGTATAGCTGCACCAAAACGATTCTTTCTTTTTTCTATTTCTTCGTAGGCGCGGATGGCCTTGGACCACACAAATTAGCGAGCAGCAATTTGCTCATGCCGTGACGCGGAAGTCGACGCTGATAGGATTCCCTATAATGAGGCTGTAGCGATAACAAATAAGTAGGCAAACTGAATTGGAGAGAGCTGGCCCCTCAGAAAAAAAAAAAAAGATTGATACGATGCAGTTAGAGCGTTTGTTTGTTCTTTTTACCTCACGTTTTAAACTGTAATCGCGCCGGCAGTTGTCCTCCATCAATATTTATCGTTATCATGCAATCTTCCCAGGTGCCAATCAAACATGTTGAGGCAAAAAACGTGGATAATTATTGGCAGTGAACACGTTGAGGACTGTTGGCGCTGAGGAAAACGTGCCTCGGGTTGGTTTAGCACGACACTGTTTAGCACGACACCATTACCACTTTTTCGCGCCAAGAAGCAGCTGTTGGATTGAATTGGATTGAAGCAAACTTTATTTGTGCCTCCAGTTGGGCGCTCGCGCGCCCCGGCGAGGCCCTACGTCATCGAGGAGCTTGCCGTACGGACGTTGCCAAATACGAGCACAAAGTTGTACGAGAAACAATCAGAATGGACCGGCACAAAAGTACGTCTCACTTTCAGCGTAGCACTGTATTCGCAAATAGCTCTTACGATATAGTTGTTCGTAAAAACAAATTCCAGTCAGTCTTGATGCTGGACATACGATTAGCGAAGGCGGCGAATCAATGGCAAAGAGCACTGACTAGCCAAAAGCTTTGCGAAATCGAAGTACTTGCAATACTGTCCACGCCAGTGAAAACACGGGGAAGGTCGGAGATGGAAATTCAATCGACGATGAGCAAAACGAGAACAAGGTGAAAGCCGGAGCCAACATTTCGACAAATGGACTTCTCCAAACCCTCGCGCTCGCCTTGAAACCACTTGCCATGAAAAAAGACAAGTCCACTAGTCGAAACCGTGGCTCCGGCTTTCACCTTGTTCTCATTTCGCTCATCGTCCATGTCAACGTATTCTAGCACTTTTAATGGCACCTTGAATACTCCAGCTGTAGCCACTAATGTTAGTGTTATCCGCGCGTCGGCCATGAAAAGCAATATAAGTGCTTCAGAGGAAACCCAGAAGTAAGAGAGGGATATATTTGTGTGGCTCCGATTCTGCGGACGGCGGGTTTGCTTTATATGTAACACTCTCACGCGTCTAAGCTTTCATAATTGGAAACTGCCGTGGGCACGTGGGGTGATACTAGAGTTGGCATGTCACAGGGTTTCATCGTTGCTCATCTTTGGAAGTCTGTCACTCAGAGGGCAGCATTACCTTTATTCAAATTTCAATGTCTAGTCAAAAAACAGCTACGTATACAGCCCGTCCTGTTCGCAACAACCGTGGCCAGAGCTCGGTTACATAAAGCTTGGGGCCGCTAGACCGTCTCATTAGATTCGCGTGGCACTGCTGAGGCTCTGTGACCGTGGAGAACCGGAACTTAAGTTTTACTGACAGTTCGACACACTGAACAATGCAAACATTTACTTCGAATGGGAGTTCAACTTGTCATAGTAGAACATAGTACTTGTCATTTTCGTCACACTACGCACCAACTGATTGTACCACATGTTCAAGAGCCAAGGAGTACCCGGCGGCGTTCTTGTGCGCGAACATATCCTTATAACATGCCCTTATAAAAAGAGAGAGCGAGAGAGAGAGAGAGAGAAGAAAGAAATGCAACGGAACTGGCACTGTGAGCTGGTGCCTCCATGAAGCCCTCTTAATTACAGCATAATTGATATTCTAAAGAGATTTCTCATTCGCAATTACAAGTAATAATCTTACGCACTTATCCAAAAATTAAAGTTAAGAAAGAAGAGTAGAAGGGTACAGAGAAAGAGAAATAACGCAGGATGCGAGACTGGACTTGCTTCCGAAAGGCGTCGCGTCGGTCTCTGAGTCGTCAGTCGTTTGTCTTCGTAATATTTACTTCAGGTTTTACGCACGGGCGCAGACTTGTTGTTCCAGGCGTGGATGTTCCGCGCCATTCAGCAGATAGCGCCGTAGAATAAGAAGCGGAAGCCCTTAGCGGACGAAGTCACCGGATCATCAAAAGAAAAGTCATACATACAAACAAGGACAACAACAAAAACAACAACAAAAAACAGCGGAATGCGGCGCGAATAGCAGCAGAGATCAAAGGCCGGAGAGACGCATCTTGCTCCCGGCACCGACACAGAGGCACGTATTCAGCTGCACAAAGGAAGGCAATACGGTACGTGGCCCGAGGCCGAAACGAAAATAAACCGGAGATATGCGCGCAGGCAGTGCAAGAGAGGAAGGCGCCTGCTACGAAGGAGAGGCAGAGAGAGAGAAGCGAGCTAAGAGCGGGCTAAAAGTGAGCCTTTCCTAAGAACCTTGGGTTGCCAGCCATAGCTATCTCTTCATGGCCCCTAACTGTCCCTCATTCCCCTGTCTGCGCTCAACACTTTTCCCCTCGCGCCACCCGATCAAAGACAGGCGTGCGCGACATTTAAGGCACTTTGACGACTGGTCGCGCCGCCGAGGGCCCGCAGCGAACGTGGATGCTCCATCGCGCAACATTTCACATCAAGGATGAAAGGAAGGGAGAGGATAGAAAGAACGACAAAGGAGATATCCTAAAATGGAGGAACGACAGCATAGTGGGAATCCGTAAGGCTGCCGGTTTCAAGGAAAGAAGCAGTGGTGAAGACGAGAGAAAAAGAAGGGGGAGGAGGGGGGGAAGGTGAGGGTCTGACACGGGAAGAGTGGTGCAAAAATCTATGAGGCCTGACGGGGCGCTCGCATGAGTCAAGGCGCAACGCCGCCTGTGCTACTGCCACCGCCGTCGTCGTAAGCTCCAGTCATCCGGATAGGATGCGGCCCATTTGTCAACGGCACACGATGTTTCCTCCGTGGCACGCGGAGGATGCGGCTGCGCGACGCGCACAGCTCAAGCGGGGAACCTGGGCTGGGTGGGGAAGGGCGCTCCGAACTTGATGGATGCCGAGCGGGAAACCCCGAGCGACCGTAGTAACGCGGCCGCCAATTGACTTCCGAGCTTCCGGCTTCCTCGTCCTGCCCCTCCACTCAGGCTTCCTCTTCGTGCAACATTCCGCCTTGCAGCCACTCCCCCTCACCTTGGAATAGTGCCGCAACTTTCGGGCTCCCTCTTCGTGCCAGAACTTTTCAACCGCTCTTCTATTCTTCTGGCTGCCGTGCATTGCAGAGTTGGAATCTCTGATAGCACTGCGGATACCACTGCGCCTTCGCGCAACCGTTCTGATTGGACGCCAACGCCGCAAACTTGCCGCCTAGCTCTGCACCTTTCACTCTGCATGCCCTCCCCTACGACCTCAGAAGTAGGATGCACCGGCAGAACTGTGCGCAGAGCAAACGCGTGGGCGCGTTAGTGATCTGCTAATTTCCGCCTCGCGTGTGATGCGACCGGGCAAACCGACGAAGGATGGCATTGTACCGTCGGCAACCAATGGAATACGATAGCGCTAGCGGTCGAGTTGAGGCAGCGTGCGCGCCTATGCATAACGATGTGCTGAAAAGCGTTTTCAGATTCTAGGTATACTGAGGTGAGAAGCGCAGGAACGCATGAGGTAGTACTGGGACCGCGCTGGTGGATCGGTATGAGATACAAGGACGCCGTCACGAATACTCGTGCACTGCATTTGTTTATGTTTCCGGCAATGTGTCACTCCACGCAATAATTTATGACGGTCCGCTCCTACGCTGATAGTCATGGGACGTTTTGATCGCGCCTTGTGCACGTTTAGCTTCGTCGTCTTCGTTACGGCATCATGAAGATCACTGCGGAGAGAAGAGAGAAAAAGGGATGGAAAGGCAGCGAACTCAACCAGACGCAGCTCCGGCCTACTAAGTTAACGCAGAAGCTAAACAGGTGCACCGAGTGAGGCCACCGAGCGAGGTGCGCCGAGTGAGGCTTAAGCCCTTCCGGATGGCCTGACTCTGCGCACTCTCAGCAATATTTAAAAGCTACCGGATTGAGCAACCGTCTATGATCCGGACTCATTGACCGTCAGTGGATACAGAGCAGAAAACTGTTACCACGTCGGCGATGTCCACAGTAGACCTTCTATCCTTCTCTTCATCTTTCCCTCCCATTTCCCCTTCCCCCAGTGTGGCGCAGCCAACCGGGCTCAGTCCTGGTTAACCTTCCTGCCTTTCATTTATAATGCTCTCTCTCTCTCTCTCTCTCTCTCTCTCATGAACCCGAAGATTGAACTAGCATGTGGTTGAGAGCAGCTGCACACCGTGCCGTCAGTCTCCCAGAGAGCGCGTTGTACAGTTGCCGCATAGAGATCACCGATGAAGCCCTTTTTCTAGTGCATCAAAATTTCAGCAAGCGGGTCAAGAATGTCGAGATTTCGTTTGGGTATGCGCAATGGTGACTATAGGTTAAAATAGGATCCGTGACCACCATCAGAAAGAGATTATTCTTGCGCAGAATATTACTTGTATACGGCACCATGGGCTTGCGAATAAACAGTTAAAACTCGGCCTTTTGAGAAGTCACACGCAGACTTTGTGCGATGATCTAGTGTTATATCAACTTTGCTACTTGTTAAAGCCGCGCACGCTCATGAATTCGGATTACCGCAGATGCCTGAAGGCAAATATTTGCGTATCTCTAAAGCTGCACTGAGTCAGATAGACAATAGTTGTTTCGATGAAGGCTCAGTTTGATAATCAAGCAAACACTGCAGCGTCTTCCTGGATACTGAGTTTAATACAACTGCCCTCCATTAGACCTTTCGTGGCGTCACACAGAAGGATGTATTTATCATTACGGAAAACGTAACACGGCCGTGTTCTGCGACAACCGTGCAGCGACGTCGTCAATGAAACTGGAGAGCCTGGATGACAACTGTTGCTCTTGCTCGCATGCGACATATACTATAGGAGTCGGAGCAGGAATACGTGCTTGCATAACACACCCACCAGTAGTAATCTAGATTGATCTTGCTTGGTCAGTCAAGTCATCTTGAGCTCTGAGCAAACGGTTTTTCCACATAGACGAGTCTAAGATGCTAATATGCTTCTGCGCCGCTACAAAATTGTCGACAATATTGCCGAGATTTCCTCCCGCGTTAGGCCCAATAAAGTATGTCGAGGTTGTTTTATGTGCGCCATGTTGTGCTGGAGAATCTCGTTACAGTAATTGCAAAACCGAACAATTTATATCCGCATGCCTAATTACACCACTGTTTATCTTTAGAAACAATAGCCAGTAAGCGGCGGGGTTTCATTATACCCCATTTTCTTTGTTCACAACAAGACTACTAAGTATAGAGGCTTGCGAAAAGGTGACTGAAAACCTTCCAGTGATTACACGCAAGAACGGATCTACGTGTAATATTGGGTTCAGCATTTTGATAAGGCACTGATCTCTCACGCTAGTCATCCATAGCAAAAAATAAGATTACACTGAATTTTCAATAGCTTCGCACTCCTTGGCGCCAAACGCGTGTTTCGTGCTGCTTTGCATAATATTCATTTTCCAAAAAAAAGGCATTAGCATTTCAAATCCTCTGCACGTTTATTTTCGTTTCGTGCGTAGCGTTAACTTTCTGTTGGTGAACACCTTGCTGCGCAGCTTTTATTTTTATTTTTCTAGTGTATTTTAGTAGATGTCTGTGTACGCATCTTTCTTACTTTTGTTTTTGTTCTTGCGCAATTTAAATGTTAAATTGTGGCGATTAGCAACAGGAAGCCATATGGCGATTTCGTAACCTTGAGGGATGACGAACTTGCCAATCGTGTAATTACATACAAACCGAGTACTACAAGCACATACCTAATCAGCTGCAGCTATGCTATGAGGAGAACATTGTGGCTTCGAGCGCCAACTGCAATCTTTATGGCTCATCGTAAGTACCAAGCAAAAATTTTTTACTGTCGGGCTTCTGAGATACACATTTCTTTAGGACGCATAGCAGATCTGGATACTATAATTCCGAATTCCTTGCCGCGTTCATATCAGTCCATCTCAGTTGGATGGTCACAGACAGACAGACAGACAGACGGACGGACGGACGGACGGACGGACGGACAGACGGACAGACGGATGGACAGACAGACAGACAGACAGACAGACAGACAGACAGACAGACAGACAGACAGACGGACGGACGGACGGACGGACGGACGGACGGACGGACGGACGGACGGACGGACGGACGGACGGACGGACGGACGGACGGACGGACGGACGGACGGACGGACGGACGGACGGACGGACGGACGGACGGACAGACAGACAGACAGACAGACAGACAGACAGACAGACAGACAGACAGACAGACAGACAGACAGACAGACAGACAGACAGACAGACAGACAGACAGACAGACAGACAGACAGACAGACAGACAGACAGACAGACAGACAGACAGACAGACAGACAGACAGACAGACAGACAGACAGACAGACAGACAGACAGACAGACAGACAGACAGACAGACAGACAGACAGACAGACAGACAGACAGACAGACAGACAGACAGACAGACAGACAGACAGACAGACAGACAGACAGACAGACAGACAGACAGACAGACAGACAGACAGACAGACAGACAGACAGACAGACAGACAGACAGACAGACAGACAGACAGACAGACAGACAGACAGACAGACAGACAGACAGACAGACAGACAGACAGACAGACAGACAGACAGACAGACAGACAGACAGACAGACAGACAGACAGACAGACAGACAGACAGACAGACAGACAGACAGACAGACAGACAGACAGACAGACAGACAGACAGACAGACAGACAGACAGACAGACAGACAGACAGACAGACAGACAGACAGACAGACAGACAGACAGACAGACAGACAGACAGACAGACAGACAGACAGACAGACAGACAGACAGACAGACAGACAGACAGACAGACAGACAGACAGACAGACAGACAGACAGACAGACAGACAGACAGACAGACAGACAGACAGACAGACAGACAGACAGACAGACAGACAGACAGACAGACAGACAGACAGACAGACAGACAGACAGACAGACAGACAGACAGACAGACAGACAGACAGACAGACAGACAGACAGACAGACAGACAGACAGACAGACAGACAGACAGACAGACAGACAGACAGACAGACAGACAGACAGACAGACAGACAGACAGACAGACAGACAGACAGACAGACAGACAGACAGACAGACAGACAGACAGACAGACAGACAGACAGACAGACAGACAGACAGACAGACAGACAGACAGACAGACAGACCGGACGGACGGACGGACGGACGGACGGACGGACGGACGGAAGTCTGCAATGGACATTCGCAAAAAATAGATTTCTTTCATCAATCATAACCTACTATATTTTGTAATATCACTTTCACGTACCGTGAAACTACCGTTTACACGTCTTAACGTATATGCTTTTTTATGTATCTCGTTTTTCTCTTCTCCACAGCCCTTACCCACCAAGGTATACTTATGCATGACTAAGTGAAACATCGTCCTCACCTTTTATTTTCTTCCCTAAGAGCTTTTCGAAGCGAAAGAGGAAGCGAACACAGACAATGTTCCTTTCTTCCCGCTTTCGCCGTCGGTGGCTGGTATTTAACCTTCCTCTTGCTCCCCTTCCATTCTCCCAAGCAACATCTGTCGCCGAGGCCAGGGCGAAGAAGAGTAACGCTCCGGGACGATTCATCAAAGCGAGAGCAGCCACGTCAGCTACACTGCTCCTCATAGAAGGTCCTCCTGGACGGCGTCCCTACGGGAAAGAGATGGTCTCCTCGAAATCTCCCTTTTTTCCCTTCCATCACCTCTACTTAATTCATCTCCTTCTTCTTTCCCCGCTCGTCGTGATCACCCCCTTCCTTTTTTTTTCTCTCCCCGTCTACCCCTCGCATTCTCGCTACGCAAGCGACCATCTTGAGCGTGCCTAGAGGCTGGCCGTTGCCGCTTCTGCTACCGTCGGCGCTGGTCCAACTCATCGTCTTCTCTTCTTCCTTGTCCTGCGGCGTCCAGTGCGGCTGCCCTGTTGTGTCTATCTCGGGGAAAACGATCAAGCTAATGGTTCAGCCGGGACTCGTTTATTAGCGCTCGCCACTCGTCTCCTATAGCGTGCCGGGCCAAGGGGGACTGAAGGGTCCCCGTCGCAGCCGTGTGAAGGAGGCATGCGGCCGCAGCGCAAGCAGGCCTCTCGCATCTTTCGATTTTCCCGTGCTCGCCGTACATCAAGCTTCTTTATGAGCTCTGGCCCACTGTTTTTTTCTTTTTCTTTTGTGTGTGCGTGACGCCTCCCTACCCCCGAACGTCCTGCCCTCCTGCTCTTGCCCCCTCCTTTCTTCATCTTTCTACTCTCTTCGTCATCCCAGACGTGCATACTCTCGTTTGCGCAAATACGTGAAAACACATAGAGACAAAGCTCGTGCACCCACCCACCCAAATAAAGATAACTACACACGCTTGCCCTCAATTTCGCACGCCGCCTTTGTCAACCACGCTGTGTAACTAATTCCAGCTCTTCGCCTCCGTCGCAGCTGTCATGGCGCGGCCGCCTTTTGTCGCGTTCTCATTGCGAGTTTTTGTTCTGCAGCCTCGCCTTTTTCTTAGTACCATCTTTCCAACTCTCTCTGCGCCAATGTGAAATAAAGTAAAAGCGGCGGGCAATGGCGTAGCGGCTGCGAAACCTGTTATCTCCTTCATTCAGGATACGCGCCGCGCGAGGAGTGATTTCGCGCCCGTCATCTGGTTTTTAATCGTTTCCCGCGGGGGGTGCCCGTGAATTAGTGCGAGAATGGTTGTTCATCACGGCGGGTCAACGAATTACATGCAGGGAAAAGAAGCAAAGAACGCAATCAGGCCTCCTCGGATATGCCGTAAATTATTATAATTCCGGTGACTTTTGCTACCGCGTTGCGACACGGACGGTATTTCGATTAGCGCTGTTGTCCTCCGGAATATATACGATGTTGCTTAGTATAGCGTAATACTACAGGGGCGACAACGTCGGATAAACTTTTTTTTTTTTTTTTTTGTTCTCCGCAGCACCTCCTCGTCTCCAAGTTGCACCCAACGTGCTTTGAATATTCATGGCGTGGCTGCGCCGGGTACCTGTTTGCGCTCTCCATGCATATTCACGTGTTTTAAAGTTTGAGAGCTCCTTCATTTAAATATCTGATTTTCTCCAACAAAGGCATCGTTTGAACGCGAAGTTTCCTGCACTCCGGTCGCTTGCAATCATTTCTTGTTTGCGAGAAAACTCACGCTGGACAGCAGCGAAAAATAAATTAATGAAGAAAATAAAAGAGCGAGGGTTACACACACTCTGTCTCTCTTTCTCTTTGATATACCTACGGTTTATGGCTTGCTGAAAAGTGCGTGCATTTTTGACGGTTGGATGTCTTTGGGGTTTGTCAGCAGAAGGCGATAATATTCGGCGTCTTGTAGTGTAAGTGCAAGAACGGGGCAGCTGGCAGAAAGTGAAATTATTGATAATAGATAAATAGCGAGATGAGGACTTAATTTCTAACGGCATATGGGCCTAATTCCTAGCTCGTTTTTACTGTAGATTACAACGCAGTGCTGTGCAGTGTGTTGAATGCCTGCTGTGAATGAACTGCTGTGAAAGCCTGCTGTGAATGGCTGTGACCATTAGCATGTGCTCCATAGCTCTCTATCTATCTATCTATCTATCTATCTATCTATCTATCTATCTATCTATCTATCTATCTATCTATCTATCTATCTATCTATCTATCTATCTATCTATCTATCTATCTATCTATCTATCTATCTATCTATCTATCTATCTATCTATCTATCTATCTATCTATCTATCTATCTATCTATCTATCTATCTATCTATCTATCTATCTATCTATCTATCTATCTATCTATCTATCTATCTATCTATCTATCTATCTATCTATCTATCTATCTATTTCTTTCTTTCTTTCTTTCTTTTCGTTTTACCTTTAACTCCTATTCCCATCAGTGTAGGTTAGGAAAGCGGGTTATCTGTTTCCCTGTCTTTTTGCTTTCTTTCGCTTCTCGCCGTCTTTTTTTCTAATTCGTTTTAGGTTCTTGTTTGGACAAATTAATCGAAAATGTCATGTCAACTCGCACAGATACCTATGTCTATCACTTGAGTCAACTGTGTAGAAACGTTGGAATACACCCAGCGTTTTGAATTTCTGAGTGCGAAATTTTGTCAATGAGTCTGCAAGCTAAACGAAGGCTTCCTTGCGCAACAGCGCTCAATTTTATATAGGTATACGTTCGAAAGACATAGCAGCCTGTAAAATTTCATTTTATAATTGTGCGAGAATGATACCTTGACTGCCAAGCGGAAAGGTAATCGGACCACATGGCTGCTTCTTCGTCCTGTTTGTTTGTTCCTTCAGCGGCACGTCGCTTTGAGATTCTAAAATGTTCACACTGCCATCATCATCATCATCATTATCATCATCATCATCAGTAGATGCTGCAGCTTATCTTATGCCCACTGCACGACGAAGAACCCTCCCTAGCGATCTCCAATTACCCCTGCCTCGCGCCAGCTGATACACTTTTATGCCGGCAAATTGTCAAATTTCATCACACCACCTACTTCTCTGCCATCATCGACTGCGCTTCCCTTCCCACCCGTTCTGCTAATTTGACAGATCGCCGGTTATCCGCCCTACACATTACATGTTCTTCCACGCTTTATGTTTTCTTCTTAATTTTAACTGGAATATTGCCAGCCCTCGTTTGCTTTCCAATCCCCACAATTGTTTTCCTGTGTCTCAACGTTACGGCTACCACTCTTTATTTCATTGTTCCTTGCGCAGTTCTCAACTTGTTCTCGAACTATCTTGTTAACCCTTTTTTTGCCCAAGATGTTAGTACGGGTACATATAGCCCAATGATCGCAGACTTTTCTTTTGAAGGATAGCGGTGAGTGAGCTGCCTAACGAGGGTAAGAAAGATATTTCAGCAAAAGGGGCATAGATTTGCACAGTTTTATTATTTACGCTAAGACATTGTGATGACCAGCAAATCATCGATTTTTCGCTCTTCTTCTGAGCTGATAACAAAATGAATGCGGGAGTCTTATTCTTGGGGTTAAGAAACAAAAAAAAAACGATGACTATGTTTGTTGCTATGTCTCCTTAATGGTTCGGCGTTACGACATTGCGCTGTCTAAATGGAATACCCAAATGTGTTTCTGGCGTGAACCACTGTGGCACTGCCCACGCCATTACCACGTGCGTGCCACAACGCTTTGACGAGGAGCATCCGGGCTTCTTTTCAACCAGGCTGAGTGATGGTCATCACGCTTTTTCGTTCGCATGAAGGAGGACTCTCAGTGTTGGTCAGGTTTCACGTGGCGTCCTACGAGGGGTGATGTGAAGTGCTTGGTTGGGTAAAGGCGGTGAAGCCACGTTTTCACGAATGCGACGGTAACAAATCCCACATTGACGTTAACAAGGAGAATATGTTTATTGTATTCACACCCCAGACAGTTGTAGACGTATAATCAACATGAATTCAATAAAGTACACAGGTGTTGCTGAAGCAACCCCTCATCACACGTATCCACAAAGCGCGTTATAGTGAAGCGAAATGACTGCACAAGTCGAATAGCGACGTCGCGCTCCACTTGGTGGAATCGGGGACGAGTGAAGCCGTGGAAAAATCGAGAACATAAACCGAAGTCAATACTTCTACGTTATCGCTGATTGATATTTAATGCAAATTCTGTCTGTTTCCACTTCTTTTGTACTGATTAGAAACACATCTGGTGAAATTTGCCCTAAAAGTTGTACCACCGTGAAAATAGCTGTGTGTCATTACTTGGCCGACTCCTCGTCCTCAAGAATTCTTAAATGACGTGTTCTCAAGGCGCGCGCGATCGAATTGTGCGGAAAAAAAAATATTGAATTATCTTATTTGACTTGCCGTCATTGGCCGAACTCCTCTGTAGCTGATATTATTGCGACAGCAGTTGTATGGAAACTCCGGGAGAGTATTCGACACCGCCGTATCCGTGATATTCCATACCAAGTCCAAGTGCTATAAGGTTTGACCTTCGAGACGTATGCTGTATATATATATATATATATACATATATATATATATATATATATATATATATATATATATATATATATATATATATATATATATATATATATATATATGCGTTGACGTACCTATAGTTCAATAGCTATCTTCTAGAGAATAAAAGATGGGCTCAGTTACGTCAGCTCATCTAGAATCATGATTTCTGCTTTGAGATTGTCACCAGGGCTCTTTTGCGAAAATCTTTGGTAAAATGTATTTAAGATAATCGATACATTATCTTGCAAATATGTTTCAATTAAATAATGTTTCAGGAATTAGAGCAAACCAGGCAACATTGGTATATCAGTGGCCAATACAATGCTATAAAAAAGAAGATAGTATAGGTAAGTTAACCATTACCTGTTGAACGTATTTCTTTCAACGGGATGCAATGAGCATGTTGAATTCGGTATATAGGAGCAAAAAGCAAGACATACTTTTTTAGAAATCATGAAGCCCATGCGCAAGTGAAAACACACAGTATATGTCAACATGCGGCCACTCCTGTAAGCTCACTTTTTTTTATGAGTTATCAGTTCAACCACTTCAATGTTATGTGTGTATTGTCAATCATATCAAATAAATATCACAAACAAGGTTCTTCCGCATTCCTTAGCAATAAGTTATTAATTAATCAAAGTAGAACAGTCGTGTATTAACATTGGCGTCTCCATTTGGCCTCGCATGACTGCGACACGTAGGGATGCACAGAGTGTGCATTCGAAGATGCTCGAATTTCCAAGAGCGGCCTACTGTGTTCACTTTTCTGCCAATGTCATCTGTGGTTTGCAAATTACTGTTTAGCAACCCTTGAGATGACTTGCAACAAATGATTGAGGACTTTAGAGAGAGAGAGAGAAAATAGTGCAGAGAAAGGCAGGGAGGTTAACCAGAGGTAGTTCCGGTTGGCTACCCTGCGCAGGGGGAAGGGTTAAGGGGAATAAAAAGAGAAACAGAGTGGAGGACTTTAGCAAGATTGAATATCAATATGCAGAAGAAAAAGGTAATGCTCAATAGTCTAGCAAGAGAACGAGAATTCATTTGTTGCAGACAGGCTCTAGAATCTTCGCAAAGCTATGTTTATATGTTATGTAGTGACACGGAATCTTGATCATGAGCAGGGCAGTAAAAGAGGAATTAACAAAAATCTGCGGACTCCACGCGCTGTAAAAATCAGGTTTAAGCGAAGCTTTCTTTGATGCTTCTGAAGAATCCTGTTCCTGCTTAGCGATCATTTACAAGTAGAGAACACACGACCCAGTTGGGCACATTTTCAATGGGAATTACCACGATAAACATGAACTTGTTGTGCTCAATCAAGCACATACGCCACATGGCGACGGAATAATGACGACAAAAAAAATAATGATTTAACGACCACGATGACATGAAGGCGACTGTATGGCGGCGACGAAAAAATGATGATAAAACAACGAGGGTGCATGACGAGGAAGGTATGGCGACAATGGGATGACGACAGTGAAATCACTATAATAAAATGAAGACGATGAAAGGACCACGACAGCATGACGGTGACTCTTTCACGACGACTCACTGGCTACTATGGTACAACGATGATCAGATGATGACGATGGACTAACAACGATAAAACGACGATGAGAGTATGAAGATTACGACTCGAAGATGGCCGCGCAGTGACGACGATGTGACAGTGCAGTGATAGCGACAGAGTGAAGATTACATGACAAGGCAGGAATGATGTCGATCGCATGAAGGCGCTAATGTAACGATGACGGAATGACAATGGAACTCACGCCTGCACTTACGTACATATAGTGCAAATAGAGACGGGCCTCCTCGATTTGCATTATGTCAGATGTTTCTTTGCACGGTGTCCGGCACCGGCCAAGCGCCCAAAGAACGTCTCGAAAGGCGGAGGAAGTAGTCTAGCTGCCGAGGCTAGTTAGGCACAAGAGCGGCTATCGTGGAAACTTTTTAGGGCTTCGAGGAAGGACAAAATCAGGAGCAATCACTGATACCGGTGAGCGGCGCGATGACACCAAGCGCTGTCGTTCAACGGCCGCCGGGGCGGAGGGCCAAGGCAGCAAGGGGCATGTGCAAGCGTGTCAAGGGCCCCCATTTTCGCAGCATAGTTTCGAAACTGACGAGCCTAGTGAGCCAGCCTGGAGCCGTCAGGGCCTCCTACATTCGACCACCAACACTCGTCCTGGAAGCGACGAGGCTAGCTGAGAGAATTCACTGCGTGCTTGGATATTCACAGCGTGCTTGGAAGAAGTATTCAATCTATTAAACTGGGAAGGTTTAGGAGTAAGGATCGACGGCGAATACCTCAGCAACCTTCGATTTACCGATGATATTGTTCTATTCAGCAACACTGCGGATGAGTTACAACAACTGATTGGGGACTCTAAGAGGGAGAGCGTAAGAGTGGGGCTGAAGATTAATATGCAGAAGACAAAGATAATAATAAATGCCCGGGCAAGGGAACAAGAGTTCAAGATCGCAAGTCAGCCTCTAGAGTCTGTGAAGGAGTACGTTTACGTAGGTAAACAAATCACAGGGAACCCTGACCATGAGAAGGAAATTCACAGAGGAATAAAAATGAGTTGGATCGCATACCGCAGACATCGTGAACTCCTGACTAGGAGCTTACCGTTATCATTGAAAAGGAAAGTATACAATCAGTACATTTTACCGGTGCTGACATATGGGGTAAAGACTTGTAGACTGACAAAGAAGCTTGAGAACAAGTTAAGGACCGCTCAAAGAGCTATGGAACGAAGAATACTAGGCATAACTGTAAGAGACAGAAAGAGAGCGGTTTGGATCAGAGAGCAAACGGGTATAGACGATATTCCAATAGACATTAAGAGAAATAAATGGCACTGGGAAGGTCAAGAGTGTGCCGTTAAGATAACCGTTAGACCATTAGGGGAATAGAATGGGTACCAAGAGAAGGGAAGTGCAGTAGAGGACGGCAGAATACTAGGTGGTGCGACGAAATTAGGAAATTTGCGGGGGCTAGTTGGAATCGGTTGGCGCACGACAGGGGTAATTGGAGATCGCACGATAGGCCTTTGTCATGCAGTGGACATAAATAGGCTGGTGATGATGTTGATGATGTCGGACGAAGCAAGCTGTGCGAAAAAGGTGATAGTGGAAGATCAGGTCAACCACGTGAATGAGAAAACATTGACGTACTCCCTCAGCGAAGAAGAGATTGAATGTTATGAGGAGGCAGATTCTTTCACTCTTGTGACGTATAAAAAAATAGAAGGTTTGAGGGAATTGCTGTGGTATTCCGACCAACTGAAGAAATGAAAACGTTTTGGAAAGTAAACCGAAATGTTGTACCCTCAGAAATCGTTGCGCTAGCAAAAGAGAAAGTAGGTTCTTTCAGAGTGAACAAAGACGGAAGTTTCTCAGTCACTGTGAGTTCACTCACCTCAGCCAAGAGTTTGTTATCATGTGTGCAGCTGGCTGGCTTACTAGTGAAGCCATTTATTCCGGAGTCATACATACGATATGTTGGCAAAATCAGAACGTACCTCTAGAGTACACAAAAGAACAATTACAAGAATATTTAAGAGAGGTAGGAGTGACATCAGCTATACGGCAGTCCCGTTACATACGTGAAGATGACACCGTGGAATTGTGCCCTGTGAGAAGTGTATTTTTGCAATTCCGCTACAACCGACCAATTCCACAGCGTGTGTATCCTGTCTTCCCTAGCCATCCATTCGAGTAATATCCGGTGCCAGCAAGACGCTGTTACAATTGCCAGAGATTTGGTCACTTAGCGAAAATACTGGCGTGGAACAAGGCGCTCCAGAATATGTGCTGAAGACCACCATCACAAAGACTGCAAGTCTGTAAGAAAACCTAAGTGCACGAATAGCAACGGGCCCCTCACTGCATCCTTTTCTGGATGCCCGCCGAACAATGCGCGCTCTGTTTTATACCAACACGACATTACCTATGGTCACACACAAAAGCGCTGTCCACCGGAACCAAAAATGAATACGTTGAACCCAGCGCGATCACCTCGACCACAAGCGCCTGAGCATCAGGACACTTCTACGCAATATGCAAAACCCGCAAGGGGACCCCAACGCAGGGGCAAAGTTTTGGGACATTACCAAGCCAACGTGAAGCTCGACAAGAAGTTCACGAGGGAGCTCGTCAGAAGAGCAACCACATGTCTAACATACAACAGAATACTAGCACGCCGCAACCAGTAAGTGTAATGAAAGAGACGAACTCCTCTGCGTCTATTGCTGAACTTGTCATACCAATGTTGTTTTGTACATTAAAAGCCAAACTTGCCTCGATTCCTCAGGGTAATGACCTCTCGTAGTTCATGGGCTTATTGTCGATGGAACAAGTGATATTTCAAAACATTACATCAGCCACAGCGCAGGCGCGGCATGAATAATTGCAATCAAGATGTCGCAATATTCCAGTGGACAGAATCGTCGCTCTAAGTGGGCGGATCTTAAAAAACTGGTGGCTCAGTTCTCTTTTCCGGTTTTATGTATTAAAGAGGCCGGTGTAGATAACACTTTTAGACTAGCTAACTACGTTGTTTGTACGCCCTCTCGATCTTGAGATCTATAGAGAGCGGTGATCTGTGCTCGAAGAGACCTGCCGTCAGCGTTATTAAGTACCGCAGCGTCAGCAATACCGGAATACGTAGCATGTAAAGTTCGGTTTTGCTGAGTAATTGTCACTATAGTCAGTGTTAATCTACAACCTTCTAAAAGTATTTGACTTTGCAAATTGACGGGCCTCTTTCAGAAGTACACGGAATACGTAATATTTTGCGGCGATTTCACTGTGTATCATGTCATTTGGGGAAGCGCCTACTGTGACAGCCGTGGAAATGACCTATAGAAAAGTCAATCCATAATAGTGGTCTGTGTTTGTTGGATGACGGCTCAGTTGCGTTCCCACGGGGTTTTAATTACTCCAGCTGCCTGGACCTCGCGCTCTGCTCAAACGATATTGCATGTGGAGCAACATGGAGGACAGACATTGAAACAAGGGGCAGCGATCATTTTCGCATGCTAATACAGCATTCTAGACTACGATTTTCGACTTATCGGCGCGCTGAAAAGATGAAAAATCGGCAGGCATTTCGATATCACATTATAAGTCAAGCTGATGCGGTCAGTGATACAGACAGTTTACTATCGCTTATAGAAGACAAATTAAACCTTCGTTCAAAGTTTGTTGATATATCCTGAAAGTTACGCTAGTGTAGGCTCTGAATAGGAAAGACTCAGGGCTGAAAGAAAATACCGATGCTCAGGCCGTATTGAAGATTACCGAGAATGTAAAAAAATGTATGAAAAAAATGTACCAGCTGGAGCGCCTATAGGTACAAAGTGCTGGCGGGAATTCTTCACTTCACTTACTCCCCTTACACCTGAATCAAAATTATGGAACGTTCTGCGCTTTTTTAATGGGCCAGTAACGCACCAACAACCACTCAGAGCGCTGGCTTTATTCCAGAAAGTAACGGAAACGACAGTTGCAAACGAGTTCTGTCAGCTTATTACGCGCCCAAATGCAGCAGTAAACACACCTGAATACATTAACGCTGTCCAAGAGGTCAAAGCATCGATCAATTTTTCTATCAATAGCCATTATCATGACCTAGATCAGACGTTTTCATTAGGCGAGTTAAAGAACGCACTTGTATCGTGCCGCCAAAGGACAACCGCTGGACCTGATGGGGTCACGCATGCTGCCGTGAAAAAACCTGGGTCCTGTGGTCACAAAAACTTTGATAAGTTTACAAAACGATGCGGGGATATCGGGATGTCTTACTCCTTCCTGGAAAATTGCATGAGTGGTTTCGATACTAAAACCGGGTAAAAGTCCTTTATAACTAAATTCTTTCCACCCTCTCGGTCTGACAAGTAGCCTATGTAATCTTATGGTAAAGATGGTAGACGCTAGGCTTCGGTGGTGGACAGTGTGCGCCAACGCACTACCCGAACATATGGCGGGCTTCCTCAGGCGCCTATGTACGATAGATTCTATTTTAGATTTTGTTACATACGGAGTTGATGAAAGGAGCTATGGAGGAACCACTATTGCAGTGTTTCTAGACATAAAGCGTGCATTTGGCACAGCCAGCCACACTCACGTACTACATGGATTAATTCAGTTGGGCATAGGTGGCCAAACATTCATATGCATCGCGGATTTCTTAACAGACAGGAAAATATTAATTGAAACGGATGATGGGAAAAGCACAGGACATAATTGAATCAAGGCGTTCCGCAAAGTAGTGTACTTACTCCATTTCTATTTAACTGGGTTACGGCTGAGTTACCCCATATCCTGCCTGCTACCTTGAATTATTCACTATATGCAGACGACTTGCGCATATGGGCATCTGACTCGAGTACTCAAGCCGTTCAGTAAGAGCTAGAAGCTGGCCTAACCCAATTAATTATTTTTTTTTTTTGAGAAGAAGAGGCATGATTATATCACATGAGAAAACTGCTGTACTTAATTTTACAAGGAAATGCCTCAAGAGATTCCAGCACGTGCTAGACTTTCAGCTTCTGCAACTGGTGCGACAACACAAGTTCTTAGGTATTATCATAGACAGGCGGCTATCATGGGCTTCCCAAATAAAAGCATTAGAGGAGAAAGTCAACTCCCTAATCAACATTCTTGGTCGATTTGCTGGAGTGAGATGGCGTAGTTCGGTCTTTTCCTTATTACGCATTCACTCGACGATCATTAGACAAAGAATAGCATGCTCTGCTCCTGTGCTACATGGAATAGCCTGTAATCTAGAGGAAACAATTCAACGATTGCTGGCCAGAAGCCGTCGTGCATGTCTTAGTGTACCGCGTGCATCTGCCAGTGCTTTGGTGATTGCCGAGTCCCGCCAGTCAACTTTCCATGCACTAAGATTTACGGAAACTTGTCACTTTTTTTCGTTTGGCAAAGTAACGCGCTAACCATCCACTATGCCAAGACCTTCAAGAGAGAACCGCTGCACGCATACATCAAGAAATACGGCTATGCAAAAACTTACTGCCTGCTTACGAATAATGGCCTACTTGCGCAACTCATCTCCCATGGCGACTAGCAATTGCCGAAATAGTCACTTCAATTCGTGGAGCAGGTAGCAAACGTGATATGCCCGTAGTTGCGATAAAGCAATTAACTTTATCACATCTTTACGCCAAGTAAGTAGATCGCATTCACGTGTATGCCGATGGATCATGTTGGAAAGAAAGCTACAGATCTGCGTTTTACATATCTGCATACGAAAAGAAAAGTGCTTATAAGCTTTGCCAATCTACAACGTCCACAACGGCAGAACTTTACCTAATACTTTCTGCTTTACGTTACATAAGCCAGCAGTTAGAACCACTTCGCTGGGTAATTCTTAGAGAATCACAAGCCTGGGGCCCTATAACGTAAAATCATTCTAATATGTCTTTATTCCAATCTCCTGACGTCAAATTTACGTAACTGCAAATGCAAGCGTTGGGCGGTTGCACGCAGCGTTGCCTGAACAGCCCAATAAAACGCTCTCCACGTTTATGGGAGGCCACTTTTGTCTGCTTTCAAAACGAATAACATTGCCTATATTGAGCGGCTTTTCTTATCTAATTGGCTGACAAGAGGCGAGGAGCATGCTCAAGTGAAGAGGGTTTCGATGGGGCCGAGGCAGCGCAGTGAAAATAGGTAACCGGATGAAGAGGTTGGTGTCGGCTTCTGCGATTCGTCCGCTTTCCCTTACTTAGCTGGCGGCAGCTTGTCTAAATTTGCGGCGGCGTGTAACGGATAGTTAAAAATGCCGCTAAATTGGATCCTCAGCAAAGAAGAGTTGGCAGAGCGACGTCGTATACGTGCTGAAAGGGCTCAATAACTTCATACGGCCACGCAAAAAATTTCGTTACACGCAAATAATTCCATGCTCCCCGGCAGGTGCGAGTAGCCAGTGCTGAGCGATCGGCGGCAGCCATCTTCCATTCCTTTCGGAACGGGGCAGTCTGCGGCTATCCAGAAAAAATTCCAGTTTGTTCGGCATATTAATGCATCTTTAACGCGCACACGTAAATTTGACGCAATTAGTTTCTACGGTATTGTGACGTTGAGTGACAGACAGGTGATGTGGGTGCAGCCTGATATTTTTTGACTAATAGAAGAGGATTAAGGCGAAAAGGCGTTGAATCATAAATAATCATTTTTCGTTTGTTCCGTCGAATCATACATAATCAGTGTGGTCACGTCATATCAGATTGGGAGCTATCGCGGTTTTCATTACGTCGCGTGACAGAGGGGTGAAGTGGGGGTGGCCCGAAAGAGTTTTTGGCCAATCGTGGAGAGCTGATTGTAGAATTGGAATAGAAAAGTTTAGAATAGCTTTACGTTATAGCGCCCCTGATTGCTGTGCATAAATGAAATCAGCTTAAGAAAACCAAACAGCGCATTGACAACAGTGGTAGATTTTCCAAGGAAACGTGGTTCATAAATGCTGCGCAGAACTCTCAATTGTACAATATAGATCCTGGAATAGAATTCAATATTCCGTTTAAAATTAGTCGATCTATTGTAACAACAGTTCATAGGCTTCGGCTAGACGATGCCTATACTAAAAACTTCCCGTATAGGATAAGAACAACTAACAGTGCTACATGATCATGTGAAGAGGCTGAAGGAGACATAGAACACCTTCTTCTACACTGTAAAAATCACGATGCTCCCCGCAAAAACCTTTCGGAAAAACCACATGACTTGGATACACGGCCACTATTCTTTGGAAAAATGTGAGATGCATTGCCAACAGCAAAACTTCAAGGCATCACGCGCGCGCCTTAGTAGAATTTTTGGAAGAATAAAATTACCACAAAAATACTAAATCAAACAATAGTTATTGCTCGCATTGTTATTATTGACAGGCACTCTTAATTACTTGTTCATTGTGTCTTCGTGTTCATGTAGAATTTGTAACTGTTGTATTTCGAGTGCGGCATTCAACTGCCCAGCACTGTTACGACTTTGCACCGCTGCCACCACTATTAAGACTTTGAGGTGGTCCCGTAGCGCTCGTCACCCGTTTCGTGACAGAGCGTTGGTAGCGAAGACTCCGAGTCAGGCGTCGGTGAGAATAACGAAAGGGATTTTATACACTATATACAGGTCAATATACAGGACAAGTTCGAATCGGCACGGGGGCCGAGAGCTAACAGCAAACGCGACTGTTTCCGCTCGGCGACGTCCGTTGAGACTCCAACGCGTGACACATCTCACTCCAGTCGAGAGCGGCACTCAGCTCCCGGTGGGTCGGCGGATCCGGTTTTCCAAGGTCTGACTACGGGCTAGTTGGAATTCCATGGTATAAATCGTAACTTACAGCGCAAACATAGACGGAGGACAAAAAGGACGACGTAGACAAGCGCTGTACTGAAGCAAGGTCTTACAGCGCTTGTCTACGTCGTCCTTTTTGTCCTCCGTCTATGTTTGCGCTGTAAGTTACGATTTATACCGGTTTTCCAGGCGGCCGCGTCGCGGCTTATAATGCCCCGAGAAACCATTGTCACTCAAACGGCCCAATACAAAGCCAGCACTCGACGGTCATCCGAGAGGTCCAACCAGCGACCGCGCTGGCCACCCGGTTTAATGTTGGCGCGCGCGGTGACCTCCAGGCAAAAGGAGGTACGGCGCCGGGCTGTCTGGCACTTGGTTGCACGTTTGAACATGTCGCTCGCCGATGCTTTTCCGCAGGACACCGCTGCTTGACGGATCAGCATCTTGACTTGTCCAGGGAGAATTAGGGCGCTGTGCCTTTCGGCGCAGCCCCGGGTTTGTCCAAAGGACGTTCGCAGGATAAATTCTGCATCTTGTAGATTCGGAATCCGGGCTTGTGGTAATGGCACAACAGCACCTTTTGTGTAAAAATCTTAGTTTTGTGAGCATTTATTGTGTGTGAACTCATGTGTTGCGTGTGAACACTTCGATTTTCTGAGTATTTATACTATGTGAACCCTTCTGTTACGCGAACATTTATTTATATTGCAGTACTGAGACCTAGTACGTTAATGTTCGTTCCTGTGTTTATTAGTCAAGTTTGGTGATCGTTGACAACTTTTCGACGACAACAATCATGTAAGAGAAGAGGAGTAGCCGGCGCTAGGCCATAGGCTCCAACCTCTCCCTAAATACATTTAATAAAGAAGAATTGCAGCCAGCAGGGAGCGAGGATGACATTAGACGATGACCACGGCTCGACGACGACATGAACAATCAGTTTGAATTGCGCATTCCGCAAGATATATTTGGCAAGACAACCGCCAGTAGCAGCGAAAAAGTCGATGAATAGGAAAACGGAAGATTCGCTTTAACATCGGCGGTTCCCACGCACACGGGGCAATCGTGGTTTCTTTGATGGTTACTGAAATGTCCTTACTTCACTTCTGATTCTTCACTTCTATTGTTACTCAACACTCCTCGCTAAACGAACGCTCATGGTTCTGTTCAATTAACTTCACAGTCCGTTGTTTCTGTTGCCGACATCTCCATTAACTCGACGCTACTGAGTGAATGCTCACTGTGGTCCCATTTTGCCCCCCTCACTCCTTTCTGTACAGTCCGTTTTTGTTGCCGATTTGTTTCACTTCTTTCCCCTTGTTCTACTTGTTCATATGGGTACGAACAAAGTGGTACATATCCATCCTCATGGATTGGCTAAGAATGTTCACATATCCAGTGTAGCATGCACGCATACACATCCCCGGTAAACCGAGTTACCCCATAGCCCGAAGGGGGGGGGGGGGGGAGGTGTCTTGCGCCGAGTGATAATTTGGTGAAAGTGATAATCCGGTGAAAAGCATCATTACTTGTTGCTGTGCTTTTTGTTTTTTGCTTGTCGTGATGTAAGTAGGACGCGAAACACTATGAAGTAGGAGGCGCTCTTTCTTGCCGCTTTGTGACTTCATATTGATTCGCCTCCTATTTCGCCACATGAAGAAAAACACCGAACGCGTGACAATGAGAAAAAATCAGGGCACCAGTCTTTGTCGGGGTTCAGAACTTAAAAGTCATTTTTATTTGGGTGGGTCTTTCGCATGCTGCAGTATTTCGCCCAGGAGCGGATAAATTCGAGAGACAGGCAGCGAAAGAAAGCGAAAATTGGGACGTCCGCTGCGGCGACGCAGGATACCTCGAGGCACCAGAAACTCTGTTTCTTCAGCTCCTAATAAATGCACAAGTCGGCCTCCGGCGAGTACCGTATTGTTCGTTAGCTGTGCAATGGCGTCATTTTCCTCCGCCACCAGGGGAACGTTAATTATTCCACTTGACGCGAGCACCGCGTGTATAGCACTTCAAACAAACAAATAAGGAAAAATCAATGCGTCGATTCTCCCCATCACATTTGAGCAGCGTAATGAGGGTTGGCTGAACGACAATGGGCTATTATTTTGCCTTCGACATCGGTGGTACGAAGAGCACGAAATTGACAGTTATTTCCTTCTTATCGCACTGTAAGTTTGATTCAGTTTGGGAACAGCGCCTCTTCTATGAGAACGGCGTTCTTTATTGTTATTAGATCTTTTTTTGTTAAGTATCGTACACCTTTCGTTCTTTCCGGTTTTTTTTTATATACTCCTGCGACAGTATTTTCCACCACTGTTTACGTCATTCTCAGCCTGCTCGGCGGTCGTTAAGTATAATGGTCGGGTTATTAAATGGAAAGTTCAGTTATGAGCGCCGCTTAACTGAAAAACGTGCTGCGCGGCTTACAGAGCCCGTTATTTCACAACAGTGCTTTTCGTACCACCAGGAATGTAGTACGAAAAGCACTTTTATATATATATATGTATATATATATATATATATATATATATATATATATATATATATATATATATATATATATATATATATATATATATATATATATATATATATATATATATATATATATATACGGGTCATCTTTTATACACTGGCTTCTCTTAGGCAAGTGTTTACACTTGACTACACCAGCGTGGGGCGCCTTATCTTCGCACATCTCCGGCTTATTTTAGTTATTTTGGCAGGGTGACTCCGCTACACACCGCTTTTCGTTATCCTGTAGTCTTTATAATAGTCTTAGTTGTCAGCTCTTTTTTTTTCTTTTTGTCTGCTTTCCCATTTGTTGTTCCTTGGGACGTCTCATCATTTCCTTCCTTCAGGCCACAACCAAAATAAGTTAAAGCTCTATACGAGCACTCGCATTGTTAACCGATGAGAAGCGTTAACCTCTGCGTCTGTAACCATCCGAGCGGAAGTGAAAAATGAGTATGGTATCCTCAGCAGGGAGAAATCTAAAATTGGTGTTGTAGGCTGCTTTCCGTCAGCGCAAAATAATTGGATAGGTGCCTCTGTTGTACTGTGATCTCTTGCTTTACTCTCTCTGAGCACTTCCTCTTCTCTTTCTTGTTGCTACCGTCGTTACTGTTAGTGTCAACATTTGAAACAACCAGTAGTGGAAAGAAAAGCAGCCATAAATCCATAAATAAATGAAAACGTATGATATTGTTTTGATCTCTCTCTCTCTCTCTCTTTCTCTCTCTCTCTCCTTCACAGAATGCTGCGTTTCAGTGTAATGACATCTTTCAGCGTAAGAAAAATTTCGTTATCAGATGTTATGGGCGTGTGTTACGTTTTCAACGCAACAGCATCGGTTAAGGGTATGGCAGTTCCAAGCCACAGTTGGCATTGCGTTGAGAGGGGAATCCTGACGCATGTTTATTGCCCATATTTTGTGTCCCCCTTAACGGATATGTTGTGATTCTGAACAATTAAGCTGTGGGTATGTCTTATGCTTGCTCGAAATAAATTTGCAAACGGACGGAGGGAGAGAAGCAGGGAAACGCGGAGATGTCAGGAAGACGCACGTCCGGTTTTCTAACCTCAACAAGGGGAAGGGGATGCAGTGGCGAAAAAAAGGCGAGGAAGAAGGAGGGGGAGAGAGAGCACGTTAATGTTGCGCACAGTGAAGGTGCGCACCAAGTCTGTAAACGGTCGCAGACACCTGCCTACATCTGACGTATATATATATATATATATATATATATATATACATATTTTCACTAAGTTTTTTTTTCCTGCTATATAGCCCTGGTTTACAGTCCTGTCTGCGCAGTGAGGCTTGTCTTGCAAATGCAGTAAGCTGTTACTTCGCCTTTCGTGCAAGGGGCAAGCTACTCCGACGTAGAATGACAACCGGGCGTCAGCTGGCCCTAATGCAAACGAAACAATTTTTTTTTTGATGGGGTACGAGGCGTTGTGCATTTGCTTATGGATCTATTGTTCGGAGATTTGTGATCAGGGGGTTCAGGGAGCCCAATATGTTTTTGTGGCCAAAATAATCCAGAAATAAGAGAGGCTGCCATTTAGTCACTGAATCATGGCGACACTGTTTTCGGCGCTACGAGCCTCAATTCCGATGAGAACCACTGTTTGGTAACCTGAAAGAAAATGGCATTGCTGCACAAGCATCCTACCACTTTTTGTTTTCTCACGCACTGAATCTTTGCTCACGGGACAGACGAGCTCACATGTGCTGACGGCTGCTCACGAAATCATGCTTCCGTTACAAAAGAAACACAAGAAACGCAGAGCCGTGGAGCTCATCACTGCAGAGCTCACGCAGCTTATGCGAGAGTCTGCCTTAAACTCAAATATTGCGTGTCAATTTTGCCTGCATTAAACATTCTACTGGATGCAGTCCGGAGAACATTCTTGTTCCTTATTTTTTATCTCAGATTAGCACCCGTGCACTTGGCATTTTAAACAATAAAGCTTCGCTGTTTCCACAAAATTTCTTTCTTGCGTATTCAGCAGCTATGTCACTGCCCACATGTCCCGCATGTGACCCCGGCCGCGGCGTCCGCATTTCGGCAGGGGCCGAATGCAACAACGCTTCTGGACCGTGCATTTGGTTCTCGTTAAAAAAAAGAAAAAGAAAGAAGGAACAGCTGGTCAGAATTAACCCAGAGTTCCCCACTACAGCGTACCTCATAATCAATTTGTGGCTTTGTCACATAATACCCCCTAATTAATAATTTCTTTCTTTATTTGCCTCTTCCGCATTCCACAGGTGTATGAATAGAACGTGTCTTCACTGAATCTCAGGCTTAATTGGAAGTATATCATTCACTTTATCCCATTTGCTAATTAGTGAACCAGTGCTTGCTTACAAGTGCTATACAATATCAAAGCAAGCAATAAAAAAAATATAGGCGCAACAAACGAACAGATAATGTTGGTTGATTCCGTCGCGAAAGCAGTCGCTCTGAAGATGTCAGGACCCCTTTTCGCTCTACACAGCCATACGGTGCGTCTCTTACTTCGTCAATGTCCTCTGTAGCACTCGAAGGTGTTTGAAACATGTTTTACTAAAAAGGCTGAACATCTACGAGTGGCATACACTCTTAAAATAAGTTCACATCCTTTGGGACTTCTCCCACAATGATAATAGTCATGCTTTCGTTTCTTTCCTTGAAAACTCAGCGCTCGCTACTTTCCTGTCGAGAATACTGTGTCAGGCTGATAACGCGCAAACCGTTCATGACGTGGAAGTAGCGGGCTCGCAGCGTTAAAGAAAGGAAATACGGGCAAGACAGACGACCATTATCGTTTTGGGACAAGATACGACCCAAAGCGTACAAACCTTTGTAATTGTGCATTATAATACCACCTACTGATCCGCGTGACGATCGGTGAACAGGCCGCGGCGGCGCCAAAGTGTAAGCCTGAATGGTGCCTACCCACTGCTTCAGTGAACACAAGTGTTGAAGAAAAAAGAAGAAAATGGGAGTCGTATGGTGAATAACGGCTGTAAGCGGCTTGAAAGAACATAGGGAGAGAACATGAAAACATGTTGGTGACGAATGTATTGGACATACAAGTGAAATGAAAGGAGGTGAGAGAGAAAAAAAAGTAAGGAGAGAAAATGGGTGGTCCATTGCTGAAATTTCGCTCGCGAAGACGAAGCAAAGAAAAGAAAGACGAGTGCTTAGGAGAATTGCGGTGACAAAACCGCGGGGCGACAAATTGGTTTAGGCCTCCGTATTTCCCTCACTGGCTATATCTATAGCGTCCGATGCCTGCTAGAGAGATGTAGTGAGTGAGAGAGAGAGAGAGAGGCAGGGGCGAAGAGAGAAATGAGGCCTACACTTGAAAGCGAGCCGTGCGGCATTTCGCCGTCGCTGCAAGCCGCGCGATTGGAACGACCATCACGTTCGGCTGGCGGACAATTCTGTTTCAAAATGCCGCGCCAAACGGCGCACCGTGGTTGCCCGGTAGCGGCTGTCGTTTATGGCCCAACCTATTTTATTTATGCTTTGATGCTCCGTGCTATCTTTTTTTTCTTTCTCGCACTGCTCCTCGTATCCGTCGAACCCTTCCCGCTTTTATCTTTTCGTCTAAACGCCGCCGCCGCCGCTTGAGAACCTTCTTTCAGCCACGTATGTGGCAACGCCTGCGGTTTCCCGAAGGTGCAACGAAAAAAAAAACGGAAATGGCCGCCATTACTATGCCTGGCTTGTTAAACACGTGTCTTTTTGCTTGTTTTGCGGCAAAAAAAAAGTTTTTTTGCCGTTTTTTGTCATTTCCGTCTCGTTCTCTCTTTCTCCGGCAGTCAGCGTTTGGGGCTGGGAAAAGAAAGGAAATAAAGTAACCGCTTGCCGTTTTCAAACTTTGGCAGCGCTCGACTTTTAACTTTGTCGTGACAGAGCATGAAAACGTGGTGTTACTTTATTCGCAGCGAAAGTTAACTTCGCGAAAGCACGAAAGCGAGCACTGCAAGCGAGCGGGCCAGGCGAAAGAAATTTCAAAACCGGGAGAAAGGGACACCGCAAAGTGTGTCACTGCAGCCAGTAGCAGTTGCAATACTCGATCAGGCGTCGCAACGAACGAGCCAGACCGCCCCTCGTAGTAGCTTGTGGTGGCGCTTTTTATTTTTATTTTTCACGGTGGTGCACAAAGAAGTAGCATGTTGAAACATAATGGCTGCGTGGTGGCAGGGTGTGTTACAGGGAGAGCAAAATTTTGTTTGATTTCGCAACGACACTTACACACGCACTCTTTCAGTGAAAAGCGCACTGCGTTACTGAGAGGTAAAAAAAAACGTAACAGACATTAGTACGTTTATTGATCCTTCTGAAAGCAGTTTTTCTTTCCTGGTTGACATGGGAATTACTGTAGATATACAAGCCAAATTAAACAAAATTGCCTATAATGAATTTGTTTATGGATGTTCTCGAGTACGAGCAACTCATTCGGGAAAGTCAGTGAAACTGTACAAGGGAGTTCGTGTGCCACTTGGAAATCCAAGGGGCATGTCTCTTCTTTTTTTTTTTTTTTACTGCTTGAAATTTGTACTCAAGGCATTACGAAAGTTTCGCTATATCCGAGCTCAGTAATATATTCTGCATTATATATATATCCAACACACGTTCCTGTGCGGTCAGCTACACCGACGCCGGCGCCCTACAGTACATTTTGAGGGCCTCGTAGCACCGCTTTGCTGGGTGCCTCTGGTTGGCATTCGATACCGTGACCGCCACACGCTGCTACCACACAAACGCCACTCTTGTTTGCTTCAGTAGGAATGCTTTTGGTCTCCCTGAAGCAATGCTACGGGCTTTAGTTGCTAGGGGAGCCCCCCTCAAGACATATTCCTCTCCCCCTGGCCAGTCAAGCCTTTGTCTAAGTTCGTATCCATAAGAAATATAGATAATGCTTATGCTGCATGGGAAGGCGTGATAAGATGACATTGATGATAAAATAGGATGACATATGATGGTCATGTGTCATCCTATTTCACTGAGCATGCTTAATGGGCATTCACTGAGCACTCAATATCTTGTTGTGCTCAGTGAGGAATTCAGTTGGACTTCGAACCTCCACTCAGGTAGTACGCTAAGAGCGTTGAGGAAACATCCTACCAGAACGAAAAGCAAAAATTTTTGCCTGGCATACACCATACGTTAACACGTTTGCATCCATAAATATCCGGGGAATCTGGCATCGATAGAAAAGGGGACAATACAGTTTATTACATTGGAGCTATCTTTAGTACCTGATAAATTTTCTCTAAATGGTTTGCGCTCTAACGTCCTAGATAGCACCTGACGTACTGCCCAAGTTCAATATCACGCGTACTCTGCACCATTCCTACCACGATAAGAAAGATAAAAAACAGCCCATGTGTATTTATATTTTTCCTTCTTTTGTTCTTTTAAATTATTTTCTATCATTCACTTGCAAATACATCACTTTCTAGATATTTCACGCCTCAAAAGAGAGAAAGGGAGAAAAGAAAAAGAGAAACCTTGCTCCTTTGTTGTTTAGTCATCATGTTGTGGTTTTTCGTTTTGCTTACTATAACAGGATGCCCCGCAAACTTTTACGTTCTTATGGGACTAACTTTTGGTGCGAGAGAAATCAGGCACTTTTATCTCGGTACATACTTGATTCAAACGGAAAGTGACGGTTCTGTCGAAATTTTACGACTATGTGAAAATAAATTTTGAGAACAAGCTGAATACAAATTCTATAGTGCCATAACCAAATCAAATGGATTTTAGAATACATTTCGAATCGTTTCCGAATAATGAACAGCCGTTTTGACCAATAATATAAAACGATCTTTAGATCGTATTATATTGACTAACTTTAGCAAGTTTCCGTCATTATACTGCGTGTTATCAATCGTTGTTGATTAAAAGGACGAATGGTGCATTAGCAGTATATTGGCTAAGCTATTTATTCCTCTACTGAATACTCAGCGGCGAATGCGAATGGAAGCGGTTTAGCCAGAGATATTTGGCTCCCGGAGCTCCCCTCCCCCCCCCCCCCCCCCCCGTCTCGTATTTTATGCGCACTGTGCCCGCCATGATATAAGTTATTGCATTTTTGCCCCAGCTTTATGCTTGACTGCACACAGTTTGTCAATTAAAATATTCAAAAGCTATTTCGAAACTATTTTTTTCTACGAGTAGTCACTGGCCGATTGGAAGACTGAGTCAGATAGAGCAATACGCGATTCCTTTTTTTAGATATTTGAAATATCACCCCTCTCATATAATGTTGGGCCAATATTGACACTCTGTTGGCGACTAAAGAGCCCTTTGTACCGTCTTATAAGGTCATAGCAGCGAACATCGAGCATTTATTGTGTCATTGTCATCGATTTCAGTCAGAAAGACAAACATTATCTATCGCATTTCGACGACTGGACGGTCGGCCGTTGTCTGTGCAGGTGCTACTTGAAGACCGTCCCCATCGCTCGTCGGCCCACAAGACTATGAAGGAAGTTTTGTCTTTTTTATGGGAAGGTCTTTGACTCGCTCAGGCCCTCCGCGAGCGTGCGCAAGCTCACCGCGGCTTTTCTTCTCTTCCTGCCCCTCCCTCTCTCTATCTCATCTTTCTATCCCGTCTTTCCGCCCCCCAGAGTAGGGTAGCCAACCAGACGCATTTCTGGTTAACGTCCCTGCCTACTCCCTTTATTTCGTCCTCCTCCTTAAAGAACGCGTAGGTTTTGTTTGTGAGGAAGCTTTTCTGCCTTCGCCGTACGGTGTTCTCGTTTGTTTCGTTTCGCACTGAGCCGTTGCCATAGCCTCAGACATGTTGCACACATAAAATAGAAATGTTCAGAAGGCGGTCGGCGTTTGATGCAGAAGCCGTGGCACGCTACAGAGGGAAATAGCGACGTCAGACTAGACGTAAACCGTACTTGCTTAGTGAAAGTAAGAATAACGGTACACCTTCACGACACCGTCACTTAATTATGCAGGTTATACCTATAGCGTCCGTCGCTGAAACAAAAACAAAAAAATAATTGAAACGATAAATGTCCGGATGATTAGTAAAAATCGTATACGTTGCTACAGTGTATAGTCGATAGCATATAATATGACCCTGAGAAAAATTCTGCAGATCCAACGAGTTGGAATCTATATACAGCAAAGCTTTGAGCATAAAGAGTCGAAACACGAGCACATGGACGCACACGCAAATTATACTGGGTCTGTTATTAGGCGGAGTTCCTGACAACTAGCGAATACGACGGACGCCTTGAACGCATCACGGTTTCACAGCCAGTCTGCGCATGCGTACCTAGCGCAATTCGAATCCATTCTACCCGCAAGAAGCATTTACTTCCCCATTACCGTGCAGCTGCGAATGCGTGAAGGCCAACTTTCTGGTTCTTTTTTTTTCTTTCTCCCACACGGCCGACGCCGCCGCTGCCGCGGATGCGCGGAAACCAGAGCCATCTAGCGGTGATGCAAGGAATACAGCGGCGGTGACGCGTGCCTTCTCCGCTGTGACTGGTTCGCCTATTCGGCGACAGAACAGCCAGGCAGCTTCACTGGTCACGTAAACCCGGCGATGTTTGCAGAGGAAAACTTCGATTTTCCTTGCATTAGTAAGCAAGAAAGCAATTCTCCATCTTTTTTTTTTTTAATTAGTTTAGGTAGCCACTGTATGGGTGTGTGAGCTGTGTTAAGTGTACACTACTGTTCGTATAAACTCCGTTCTATTGAGCAAGTTTCGTCTTTGATCTGCAGAGCGTGGAGAAAACATTTATGAAATAATATTTCTAGTTCACGCAATAGTGGAGCACGTTAGCCCACCGCGTGCTTTTTAGTGTAGGGCTCACTTGAGAGGGTTGGCGCTGAATTGATAAAAGGTCTTCCAAAAGCTTTGAGCCAGAGTACACAGGCATATATTTAAGTGCATGCATATCGTCAGCAGCACGCTGTTTCCACGGGGAGACTTTCTTTAGCACTTAGCTTACATTCTTATAGAAGTTATCAGGGAGGCGGAACACATCAAAGACCTTTTGAACTTCCTTGCTAAGTGAAAGTACCCTACAGAGCGGAGATGAAAAAATATCCACGCAAATAAAAACTCAAGTTTGCGATGTGATAGAGTTTTCTCGCAGAAACCATGTTCTGTAAACTTCTTTACACAGCTGATCGAATATGCTGGAGCTGCACGAATTCAGTATAACCGTGCTCTCCAGTGAAATGACTTCGTTCTCTGATGTGTAATAAGAACCACAAGTTCGCAGAAATGCTCCGTAATTTATGCGTGTCCTTCTTAACTCAGTGTATTTCACCTTGAAGCCTAACGCACTCTGGTAAACTATCACTTAATCTTCTCGCCACTTCATCTCACATATTCTAGAGCTGGCTTTCTTCCCTCCTGCCCTCAATGTAAACGTTGGAATCGTCCAGGAAACCATGGTATTTCCTATCAGAGCCGTCCTGGAGTCATAAGGCGTCAGACGAGGCTTCAATAAAAAAAAAAAATCGCCACCCAAGCACTCCGTACAGATGATTAACCAGCTAAGTTCAAACCTACGGCCCTCGTGTTTATCACTGGGTTAATCCTGACGGTCCATTAAACGCGTCCGCTTGGTAGGGTGCCGGATCAGCAGTACGCAGTTACTGCTTGCGCTCGGCTGCACGAGCCTGTTCTTGTGCCCGCGCTGCAGCATCGTCACGGCGTAGACGAGCTCGTTCTCGATTCTACTCGCAGCGTTGCTGATCGAAAGCTGCCTGCAACTCAGGAGTACGTGTGACGCGTGGCCTACCCCTTTCGTAGCAAGAGAGAAACTGCTGCGCGCGCGCTCGGCTGCGATGGAGAGCGCCGACGTGAGTCCAACACCACCTAGATGGCATAAGGCCTTTTCACTTCGATCCATGACGTCATGTTACCTGGCCCGACTGACATATAATCTAATGGGGATGTTCTCGAGTAGGTAACAGTGATTTTGACGTCACCGCTTTCATCACGCCAGCCCTGTCAATGGAAATTTCGGGCCAGGTAGCGTGACGTCATGGATCGGAGTAAACATGCCTTGTGCTATCTAGCTGGTGCTGGCTCATCGTGCGCCTCTTTCTCTCTATTCGTTTTTCTGCGCATGCGCATGGGGTTGCGCCGGAGGAGTTTTCCGCGTACAGGCGACCGACAGACAGACGGACGAATCGGCAAGCCATATAGAGCTTCGCTGTAAAAAAGTGACATTTCGCTTCGTGAACAGGGTTACGCACAAGCGTACAGGTGTTGTTCCGAAGTTATTAATCTATGCTCTCTTGCCTGACACACTGCATTGTCGCCAGCCACCCAGCATGTTCTTCGGGAGTCTACTGGGCACGCCTAGCCTGCGTCTTTTGCCGCTTTTCTTTAGCACGTGTTCGGCGCTTGCCGGCGACTTCGAGGTCGGTTGACTCGCACTGCGCCTTGCACCTTTTGCGTTGCTGCTCCGTCGTTCTCACTCGGCGCTGGGCCTTTCGATCGCCAGACGAACGCGGTACATCCATTGCGCACATAGAACCCGTACCAACTGCCAGAGGAGGGGAACCCAGCACGCCTCCGCCTACCCTCCTCCTCCGTGACGCTCCACCTCCTTCTTCCTCCCCATCTGCCGCGCGGTCCTCTGTACGTTCCCCGGAGCGCGCCCCTCATCTCCACCTCTAGGCGCCCTCCTCCTACGGCGCTCGCTTCCTTCTCCAACTCGGCGGCCTCCGACTTAATCTCGCCGATTGCACAGACGGGGCATGTGAACTTACGAGCAGAATACTTATTCTCTTTCACTCAGAGTTTACACCGAGAAAGCGTTTGTTCTAGTGTTACACTTTTATACTCCCCCTTTCGCGATGCAATCGCTTTAACTATTCCACAACGAGAAGGGAAGTGATCAGGTCTCAGTGCTCTAAAGTGACGCCCTATAAGTATTTCATTGGCGTGTTGAGCCCGGTATCGCTATATAAAATTCAGTTCGTCATCGTCTTCTGTCCGTTTTTTTGTGACTAACTTCTGTACTCTGAACCTTTCAACATTGTAAGAGTGTTTCCAAGAGACAAGAATGTAAACTGTTCAAAACCGCACACATTGAAATCAACTGCCTGCTACTTCCTGTGCTGGACCACAGTTTTGCTTTCTGTACTCGCTTGCGTGGCGGTCATCGAAGTGCTTTCAGGGGAAGCGTCCTTCCGAATGGTTAGTTCTGCACGTTTCTGAAACCTACTCACCTTAGACTCGGTGCACTCACGAGCACATGGAAAAACACAAACTAGTAAAGCAGAAAAGGGCTGGCAATACTTGAGCAGCCCACGCTTTTGATGGAAATTATACAGGCAAGAAGTGCACTTTCCTAAAAAACTTGCTCACTGCATTGACCTTAGTAGATCATACGAAGAGGTGGAAATAGTTTGCAGTCTTCGGATACCGGACGACATGGCCTATATGCACGTGTAACAGAGTGGACGAATGGGTTTTCGACGGCAACCTGTAACACGCAGAAGTTAAGGCAAATGAAGTGTCTAGCTGGAGGCGCGGGGGGAATGCTTGTCATGTGTCAAGTTCAAGTGCCGAAAGTTCGCAATGGATGAGCCGCACAGGCACAAATAACGACGCACGTAAGAGGATTCCCGACGGAGGTTCTCTTCTACTTTGATTTCATCGGCAGAGGAAGAATTCGGAATTATCGCTTGGGAAACGGAGAAAGAAAGAAAGAAAGAAAGAAAGAAAGAAAGAAAGAAAGAAAGAAAGAAAGTAAAGGGACGACTAGCCGAGAGAAAAAGTAGTGAAACCGAAATGGGATGGGCGTGGTCGACCGAGATTCAGATGCAGAATCGAAGGTAAACACGGTACAAGCACGGACATACTATACGCGGAGGACAAATCACGGAGAATCGCTGAGGGAACGCGCGGACACGGGCTCCCTGCTAGCTCGCGCGGTCCGGGTTGGATATTTGCGGTCTCGGACAGGCCACGCTGAAGAACCTTCTTCCTGGGCTCCAGTGCCAGCCAGCGTACGTACATTTCCGACGCCGGGATTGCAGGCTAGGCGGATGGGGCGCTCTATTAAAAGGAACAGCGGCATTCGGCGGAGCGATCCGCTTTGTCCCTTTAGCTGAGAGTGGCCGCCGCCGGTGCCCCATCTCTCGGTCGGGGAAGTTCGAGGTAGGGGTGAGAACGGGCACCACTGACTTCGAGGATGCTTTCGCCACCACCGCGCGTAGGAGTGGGTCAGATTGAGACGGAGAAGGGGTAGAACGGTACGGAATAGAAAAGGGAATGAGAGTGGAGTAAGGGAACGGGGTTACAGCGGGAGCGGTGGAGGAAATGAAGGGATTCAGAGAACTATAGCGCGCGAGGCGAGCCGAAAACCACCAGAGATAAAGAAAGGCAAGAAAGAAGTCAAAGGCATGCTGCGCGAGAAGTCGCAAAAAGGGGAGAAAAGGGGAGAGGAAAGTAGAACGACGACACCTGACGAAACGAATTGGGGAGCCTGGAAAGCGTAGATGTGTGGCTCGCTGAAAAAGGGAAAAAGACTGCGATGGGAGAAACCCCGCTAGGAGCAGAAACGCAGCACGCACCGGAAATTGCCATGCCATTCAAAGGGCTCGCAGAGAGGTCTGTGGCTTAGCGGCGGGTCCCACTCGAGGTGTCGGCTTTCGGGTTGGCCCACCTCCTTCGCTATATCGGGAAACTTCTTGCGGCGTGTAAAAATGGAAAAAGGACAGAGAGATAGAGAGAGAGAGAGAGGAAAAGGTTGGCGCTGAAATTGAAACGCGTGAGCGCTAACGGAGCCGAGTTTGTGTGCGAGCGCTGTCGCAACTTTCCTTCGTTTCCCATACGGATGTTGCTTTATTTTTCTCTCTCAGCCTTTAAACGTATTCGTTCTTCTCGTCTCGAGATTATGTATTTCCATCTACGGACGGAAATTGGACAGAACTTAATGCACAGCCTTCATGCTCTACGTTAGATTGTCGAGATAAATGAAAATTTATGCGTTATAAGAAATGGTGTTTGGACAATTGAAGTCGAATCGTTGGTACAGATATTGTGAGGGAAAGGCTGAAGCCTGCATGTTTTCAAGTCTCAAAGGGTAAGATTAAGCAATCTGCACCGAGAGGAATGACTAAAGAACACTTTTTTTCTTCCATCTAGTAGAGTTAATTTTTACCTTTAAGCTTTATTATTTATTGTCTGTGTTAGCTATATCGTTTATTACAACCGGTAAAACGCTGCTTTACGTTCTGGTGAAAAATGAATATTGCACGACACGGGTTTTGCTCTAAATATTATGTCTGCTCAAAGATCTGAGAAATTCTTCCGAAAAAGCGGGAACACTTTGCCATGTTAAGCAAGCGATCGTCGTTCTCGGCGCGGCTATATCGCGAGTTCAGACTCACAAGAGTGAGTGGCAGAGAGAGTGAGTGGCAGAGTATGCCGCTTGCGAAATCAGTTTCATGTTAGCACGTGTGGAACGCTACGTTTGAAACGTCTAATGACGCAATAATTATGCGGTTGGCGAAGAGCGCTTATTATAGAGCGACCTCAGTTCTTCGTTGAGCAACGTGGGACAGTTATACACAGAAAAGAGTGATTTGCAGTGCAAAGTCTCGAAGTCGCTTACGAAATGCTGGTGCGACATTCAGTAGGAAATCAGAGTACCATGTGCCTCATTAGTACACCGCAGCTGCTCGCAAACTTTGACACGACAGGAGGCTAAATGCAGGCCTTACGTACTTTGCTTCACCACACTAATGCCTTAAATCGATGTAACAATAAAATAAACTTATGCTTTAGCCCACGCCATACATGGGCGATAGATCTCAGCATTCATTAATCTTGTTCCAGGACATTACAGTTTGTAACTCTTAAAACGTTTTTTTCTGTTCTGTTAGGATACTTTCTGTTTGCTTTCTTTTTAAATCAGCCCCTTCAGTCGTCGCGTCAAAGCTGTTCGTGCTCGGCATTGCGCTCGTATATCGGAATGCATTTCGCCGCTAAGAGATTCGGAACAGGACGGATGCCACTGCATCCCGAAATTTAAAAAAAAAAATGAAAGCTGCCGGTGCATTCTTCCATTGACCATTTTCCATTCGCGACGCGCCTCTGCATGCCCCAGCGGCCTCGAGAGGAACGCGTTCAAGTGCCACGAATACATTTGTCAGCGACCCTAATTATCGGCGAAAACAATGCCCCTCGCGAGTCCGGATGCCTCCCCCTCCTTCGCTGCACGGAGAGCGCGCCAGCGTGGACACGACGGAGGAGTGCCGAACGATGCGCGTATGCGTCGCGAAGAGTCGGCACCAGCGAAGCCGCGCTCGATTCGTCCCCCTCGACCAATGCCGCAATGCCTTCACTCTTGGTGTTCGTGCGCGCGTCTGTGTGAGTGCGTGCGCGCGGGTGTCTGGCGTGCTGGCTGCGCACGCCCTTTCGCTGGCTGATCCTTCCGGGCGCTGCTTCCTCTTCCTTTTGTCTCTCGTGTGGGACGCGACTTCTGCGGCCGGGAGAGCGATTCCTCAATTTGGGAGCGAGTTGTCATCGCGCAGCGATGAGACGCCTTTCTCTCCCTGCTTGTGTTCCCCCTTTTCCCTTTCTCCTCGCTTCTCCCCTACATTATCTCCCCACTTTCTCCTTTCTCCCAATACACACCCTTTCCCGTTTCTGTCTTTCCATCTCCTATTCAATTCTGACGCTTTCGCAGCCACTGGAAGCTTGCCAGTCACATCGAGAGATCCAAGCCGTACTTTGCCGGGCGGGATGTGCTCGTCGCGACGTACGCGCCAGCAGTCAGGCTCGGGCTCGGCGAGGGTGAGGAGGCGGCGATGAAATTGAAACTCGGGGCTGGCTCCGTTGGGCGTGGCGGCATCCGAAGGTCGTTAATCAGACGAGCCGGACATGTTTCTTAATCAGCCCCATTAGTGTTGCGCGCCGGACGTGAGACGAGGAGGAATGCTCGGTCGTGGCGCTTCCAATTGCAGCAGCCGATGCCACACCAGCGAGGAAAAAAAAAAAGGGGGAGGGGGACGACAACGAGGTTTGTGCGCGCGCTTTTGGCTCGTGTGCGCGATCTGCGCAGCAAACATGACGCAAATGCTGCCGTGGTGGGACCTCTGATGCAAGGGGCCAATGGTAGTGCCGGGCAGAGACAACAGGCATGCCGCGCGCACTTAAGTGCAACGCTGTTGCTCGGCGAAGGCGCCTGTACCCCACCGAATGCTTTGAAGGTCGCCATCGACGTTTGGATTCGGGGCGCGCATTAGAAAGCTTAAGTGGAAGGTGATTTCTTTTCAACACAGACTGTTGATGATTGATGAAGTTTTGTGCGTAACAGTTGTGATCAGCCTATTTCGCAAATAGAGGCGTTCTTGCGAGATTTAAAGGAAAAGCTAAGAAATATATGTGGCGGCGCGTCCTCCATATGTGATCCTATACGCCATTAGAAAACCTCTGAGTGGCAACTTGAGACATTTGCAGTTTTAATTTATTTGTTAAATTCGCGTTCATTACACGTTCGCGTTCACGTTCACGTTAACACACGTTCCCTTCTGCAAGAACACGTTCTATCTGCAAGAAGGAAAGAAAAAAAGATTTTGCGCAGCTGATACACACAAACACGCGCACGCACGCACGCACGCACGAACGCACGAACGCACGCACACACACACAAAAGACAAAAGACATCTGTATTGATATTGCGATTTTCCGTTGATTGATTTATTCTATTCTTTTTCTTAATTTTTGAAACTAGCGATTTGACTCAATTTTATGTGCGGGAGGGGCCTAATGTGTTTCACAAGTTGGACTTAGGCGAGCCTTCTCTTGCTCGTGGCAGGCTATCGAGGCTAAAATTAACAAGTGGCTGAAGTACGCGATGAAATTAATGTGACTTTCGCAGGCTAACTTGAGTCATAGTAAACATCGAATTAAGTACAGCTTACTACAGCTTAGTATATCACTGACATAAATTAAAGATATCAGTACAGCTAATACCTCCGGTTACCAGCAGTCCACTGTCCGCTTGGTGCAGTCATCTAGCGTTGCGATTAGATCATTTGAAAGAAACTGATCAACATTCTAAATCAAGCAACCATTTCTTACACTGCCGACTGGGATCTTACGCGGCTAATGGTTAACACTGCCACCACGGACAACCTCCGAAAATTTTGGATCGACTGTACTAGAAACCTCTTTCTGGGTCTCAGATTATGGCCAACATCCGTCGGTGGCGCAAAAAGCTGTGCGCGCACTAGTGCATTTCTCGAAGGGGTCCGGCCTGATTAACAATTTACAGCTCTCCTTTGGTGTCCTCCGGCGAGCACTCAGTGTTCAACCTTTCCTTCTCTTTCTCGTTCTATTCTTCCTTTTTCTTACCCCAGTGCAAGGCAGCAAACCGAACTCTCGTCCGGTTGACCTTCCAGCTTTTCCTTTCCTTGCATTCTCTTTCTCTTTGGGTCTGCTTAACCATCTCTTTTTTAAAACTCCCTCTTGTATATGAGGCAGTGCTGTTGAATCACACGCTTCCGCATGCGACTGTTACTCTACTACAGCTGCCCGCCTTCTCATGAACTACGTTCTGAAAGACAGAATAGGAGAGTGGAAGCAGGGATGCTAAACAGAAAATTGTTGGTTGGCTAGCCAATGCTGAGGTAGTGAACGAAACTAGTAAGGCACTGAGAGCGAGAAGAAGGAAGAGAATACGCATACTCCATGTGTGGTATGGCTTAAGTTGTCGCAGGTATTGTGACTCCGTGTTCATAATACTGCGCTGACTACTGACACGAAAAAGCTACAGTCGCGTGCTATACTTGTTAAGCAGGAATTAGGTTTTGCACACGTACGTATGATATTCGGCCTGATGTTAAAACTATGGGGCTTTGCGAGAATGTCCAAAATAGCAAAGTTTCCGACCACTGAGAGACAATAACATCTCAAAGTTCGGACGTTGGTGAGCTGCTGTGTCACCTGAAGAAAACCTGACAACTATTCAATAAAGCTATGAGACAGCCCTGCCGTATGAAAGAAAAGAAGCAAGAAACAAACCATAGTGCAGCCGCCATGCTGCAGTAGATACGATGCCCGCTCTCGAGAATGCCAACTGGTCGCAGGCAGGCTATGCAAAACGCGCGAAGCTTCCGAGCTTTCCTGGCACTGATCTTTACTGTGTTCACCTTTTGCTTGTAGCGCATTTCTTTGCGCACTTGCTTCAGGAATCTCGCATTTTGCGCCCTTGTCCCGAATCTCGAAAAAAAAAAGAAAAGAAAAGAAAATACAATGCAAAGTGAAAACCGGTGGAGCGAAGAAGAAGCGTGTTACAGTTCGCGTGCACAGCATCAATGCTGTAGGCACCGCGCTTTGATCAGATCTGCGATGCGATTCACGAAATGGGCACGTTAAAAAAGAAGAGAGAGAGAGAAAAAGGAAAACGAAAGAAAAAAAAAAGCAGCAGATTTCAGTGATTCCTTCGGCTCTGAACTGATTTACTGCGACAGCAGCAATTCACCCCAATGAAGACCGGCATCTTATTTGCTTTTTGTTTTGACTGTTTGATTTCTATGTCAAATAACCGCGTTCATCCACCGCGAAGAACTGGAGAAGAACCCGACGGTTATAGTGTAGTTTGTTAAGCGGGAACGACACAGTCGTATAAAAACACAACTTAAAGTAAGATTTCAAAATTATTTTGATATCTGAAATGTAATTGTATGTGTGTGACAGTACAGAAAGAATAGTGTGAAATAGATTAGTTCTTATCTCGTCTTCCTTTTCATGTAGGCACCTTCCTTTCTGTACGACATAGTAACGAGTATTGTGGTATTCGAACTACGCGCATCGAGTGACTCTAGCACTTTCAGACTCGCCCTGCGTAAGTAGGCTATATAACATTTAGTTAAAATGAATAGCACTCTAAAGCCTTTTATTCGGAATTGTTTGGCCAAAAGCTTACGCTTATTTCTTTTCTTCCTCTTTTTTTTAAGGGAAGGGACGACTGGTACCTTGAAATAGTCCCTAAAGTGAAAACTACAACTGACGTCAAGAGCGAAATGACGTAGTGCCACCTACGACATTTGAGCGATTTCATTTTGTCCGTATATTTGCAGTACTGCTGTAGTAGGGGGCACTTGGCGCCCTCGAATACCGTGAGCTACTGCGTAGATTACCTGTCACCGCGAAGTCGCTGTTAGCATTGACGTGTTTTCCCCAAGAAAACCCTGTTCTAGGTGCATTTTCTAACGTGTGTATGTGCCGTGTTTGAGGCTTACCATCACCATTGTCATGCGCGGTTCTTTTGTGCTGCCGACGCTTTCTTTAGGAGAATGCCAACAAAGAAGTGTACACAAACGCACCGTCATCTTGTCATGCGAAGTCATCTTGTCATGCGAAGTAATAATAATGTAATCCTCGTCCGCTACAGTATTGCTCGTTCTGGCCTCCGAGATATACGCGCAGGTGCCACTGCTCTCGGAGTCTCTCAAGCACAAGGTATTGCACTCTTTGCGCATCATTGCTCTTGCGTGGTAGTCGCTCATTGGTCAGCGCGCCCGACTCCCGAATGCACGTTGTTTCACTAGCATGGGTAGATTCCGCTTTAGCGGCCGCAGACAAATGAAGAATGGCACGATATTTTATTTATTGCGTTAATTACACGTTAACTTATTGTAACATATTCATATGGAGGTCATACGTAATACAGAAAGGGGCCTTTAAGGTAATAAAACTGAACTGAACTGAATACTGAAGTTCACACCCATGACTGGGCGGAGCATACGTAGAGCAGGTCCAAGTGGACGTAATTTGATCGCCACCCGGGAATGAAAGGGTAACCTGAAGAAGTATATATATATAATTGTGTGTCGTCGATAAGGACTACAGTCCTCAACAGAGTAACAGGAGGAGTAACAGACGGGACGGATCGACAAAGCAACCCCAGTTTCAAGGATTTCAATTAAAGCTGGAAAAGAAAAGAAGAAAATATTCCTGTTTGCTATAGCCCCACACAGTTATTGGCCTTCGAAATCTGGTTAGAAGGGTATGCTAGAAAAACTTGAACACGCTCGAGCGGTTTTGTGAATGCGATTCTCTAAATTGATAACGGCTTGTCGGCAAAGCCCCCATGTTTAAAGATACGTTGCAGAGAGATGTCTTGATCAGCGCAAAGACCATATGTGCGTTAAGAAGGTGAGCCAACCGTGTTTCACTAGGTACTACCATTGTATCAAACATAAAAACAGGGCATATCTTAGTCACATTCTGCTTTGCTTTATTAATTCCAGTTTTCTATAAGCACCGGCACTCGGGAAAGTGCTTTCTTTAATTTGTTGCCCCAGCCGTGCCGTAGCCTAAGAAACTTCCGGACAGGCTGCAGTTTCAATTTAGACCCCCCTTATAGATGCGAACCAAAACAAATTCAGATAAAGGGAAAGCAAGTCGGGCAAGGGGAGTGGGGCAATTTCGTGAACTCGAAAGAAAGCTCCCCCCTCCCCCCCCAAAAACAAAAACAGAAGAAAAAGAAGCCGCTGCTCACCGCTACCCAGCCGCGAGCGCGTGTGTAATTAAAGCACTTATTAGAAACCTTGTTGTCCCTAGTCTTTCCTGCAGGAGAGGAGATAAAACCCGTCAACAATGAAAGCAATTAGGCACCGGCTTCCACGAGCCCGCCATGGGACCGCCGGGGTAGTAGGTCTGGACAAGCGTGCGCTCGATGAGGAATAATACCTTTCCAAAAATAAAGCGCAGAGTAACAATAAAAAAAAGATTACTCGGCTTGGTGCGTGCTGGTTTCAAAGGAAGCTCCGCTATCCCGAAAAGAGCGCGCCTGCGCCCGTGCGCGCGATGTAATATGATAATGCCGAGAAAATTTTGGCGTAGGAGGGAGCGAGAGGTAGGGGGCACAACGTGATCTCAAGTTTATTAAAGTTCCCCATTTGCCGAAAGAAAACATTTGAGAGAATGGGAGGGAAGAAACTTGTTCGCGTTAAGAAGCTAAGGGGGAGATAACGACCCTTTTTTCTTTCTTTTATCTGGACTCTTCTGGTCGCTTCATGTACTAATGTATGCAAGCTGCGAACATTAGGCTGCGTTAAGTACGTTCTACCCTTAATTTTGACCTATGTTTGAGACATTTCTTTCTGCCGCTTATAAGACACAGTTTCATTGCTGTTCGAGTGGTGAGAACGGTGGCGGTGGAACAAGCGTGCAAAACACTGGCGTCAGTCACGAGCGTAGGAGAGAGAGAGAGAAAGGAAGAGTGGGGCGACAGCAGCAGGAAACAAAACAGATAGACGCCAAGCAGAATATCGCTCAGTCTTAATGCTCGTTTGCCGTGACACACTGTTTCAATAGAGCGTGTGGTGGCGCTCAGGGGTAAGTCCGCATAATCTAGCAGGTCCGAAAATTTTGGGCTCTGAAGAATTCAGTAATTGACTGTATTTGTACACCTTTGAAGTCAGATTTGCCCTAAACTGAAACCAATTTACAATCATATTTTTTTTTTCTTACAACAATCGTAAACAAGCTCTGAATATACAAAATATTGCGTTAAATGTTTAAAGCGAAGCATTCCTCTTCAAGTTCAGCCACTTATTTGCGTGTTGTCAGACGGGGTATCTCGCTGTTTTGGTGGGCCAATCACCATGTTAGTGCAGCCCATCTTTCAGTTTCCGTGAACCGATGCCGGCCATAGGGCAGTCTAAAATTAAGTGCCACTGGCGCGACTGGGAACGTGCCACTGGGGCGACTTAGTACGGGCCTCTAGGTTTCAGTTTGTTTTCAATTTTACGTCGTGCCAATTAAAGCATTCTGCCATACTTATTATAAATGTAAGCTCTACATAACCGTTTGCTAAACAAGAGTTAATTTATTTATATAACCGTTCTCCGCAAATCAAGGATGCCTGGCATTACGTCGACGTCAATTACAGTTTGATCTGCCAAATGCCGCAGGTATGCTTAAGTCGCTAATGTTAGGGACTACGCGGCGCCTTTGCTGTAACGTATAGATAATATTTCCTTGGCTGTCATATCCAGGTAGCGCTATAGTGGACAAGCGACTCACGTTGCGCACGCAGGTAAGGTAATATTTTGAGTGTGCCTCCTGATACCGGTTAGTGGTCTGCTTTGGCATACTCCGCAAACATGAATATGAGCATAAGGCGAAACGCAGCCTTAAAGAACGACACAAATGGCACATTGCTCTTTCCGCAATTAATTTGCCCTGTGCACGTTACCGTTGTCTCATTTATAATATTCTTTAGAATCATTAGTTTCTTTTCCTTCTTTTCTTCTCCGACAACTAATGTTTGTGTCAATGTGTTTCAAATATGACACTCAGGCAATAAAAAAGTTTGTTTAGAATACAAGAAAGTGCTTCCTGCTATACCATTTCACTTCTGCTTGAGCTAAGGTGCTATGAGTGATCAAATTCGCTTGGAAAAGACAACAGGAACAAAAAAACAAAAAAAAAATGTGGATGTGAAAAAAAAATTAATTCGCAACTTTTTCCGAGCAGTGACGTGATCGTTTCTCTAATCCTAAGCGCAGCCTTGCACTACTTAGTCTGGTGTCGGCTGCTATCTTTGTTTAAATTCTCATTCACAACAAAAGCCTCAAGCGATGCATACATGGCTTACAGGATGTATACGGGATGGTATGAGCCGGAGCGCGTCTTTCTTTTTTATATTTTTTTTTTTTACATCGCCGTCGTTCTCTTTAAAGACGAGGAAGCCATGACGATTCTTCACTCTCCTTTTCTTTGACTAAGGTCCTGTAGTCGCCGTCGTGCGACACATCTTTCTGCGAAACAAGGTGCTGCTAGCAGTCTGTGCTTGCTGCCAGAGTCGCTAATGAGGTGACTGCGCTCGGCCGGAAAGCTTTAAAGAAATCAGTTAAAATACATAAACACTGTCGGTACTTCGAGGGTAGCTTGTAGAAACGAAGCAATTCGGAACACTACCTTTCTTCCAATGTCTCAAGATAAAAAAAAGGCGAGAATTAACAATACGAAGACAGGGACGTTGCTTTGACGCAACATTGACCGTGGTTTAGTTTTGACGGGCCAATGGCACGAAACTTGCTCTAGAGCTAATGGGAATGAACGTTGCTTTGACGCAACGTTAACAGTGGTTTAGTATTGACGAGCCATTGGCACGTAACTTGCTTTAGAGCTAATGGAAACGGAGCATCAAAAGTATTCTCTTTTACAGTGCCTGCACGACCACCCATTTACAAATGAAGAGAACAGTCTCCTAATGGTCCGCAAGGTTTCATTTCTTTTATTGATTTACTAATTTTTTTCTGTACCAAAACATCCGGCGAAGTACTTGTATCTGTGGTAGTGACATGCAATAGCGATATCTACCTGCAATTGAGCTTTTATTTGTAAAATAAGGCAACAATAGGTGTTGCCTGACGCGTAGACAAGAAAAAAAGAAAAAGCAAAGGGAAGCAACATCTTTAATTAGCTGCCTACCGTCTGTCTCATCTTTAATGATACGAAGTAGTTTTTGTTTTTGTTTTCCGAAGACTGTGTACAGGAAAGTAAGCATACTTCTCCATTGAAAAACCATATATGCCTCCTATCGTAATCCCTGTTTTTTGTTCCTATATAAACCCACATGATCATGTAGAATTATCGTGCAGGGCATAGAGGATTTTCCAATGAGAAATTCTGCTTTTTCAGATGACTTACTTGAAGATACAGATACTACGCGCGCAACAACTGCAAGAGGCAACCAGACAATTAACAAGATATCGCTGCTGAGCCTCCCAAATAATTTATTTACGCTATATATCAGATATGTGTCGGTGCTGCAGCTCGGCACTAAAGGTATGCCCGTTTAGAGGGACTGCTGATATGGGCGTTAGTTTTTACATCCTGGTCTCAAACTCTCCATGATATACTTTTATGTTTCAAGTACTTTTACGTTCAGGACACGAAATAGGCGCGAGATGTCGCTATATCCCTATGTTCAATTTTAACAGAGAAATAGAAAGATAGAGAGAGGAAGTTCATTCTTATAAGACCGTCAGTTAGGATCACCGCTGTAGATGGTTAGCTGGGTCCCGATCGTGTTGCTGAGTTCCTCGTTGACATGTTTCATGAGAGCAACGAGCAGTGGCAGTAGTGTCAGATGTAGCTTTTGTGGCAGAGTGGTCCAGAGAGGCGTAGGTCCTGGCAGGGACGTGCGATGTCAGAATGAGTCAGAGAGAGACGTCTCCAAGGTTTGTGCTGCTCTCACTATTGCTAATACGCATATATCGCAAGCTTCGATAGTGTACGAGGCAAGTGCCAATTGCCCGAATCATCCCCCTGAATTTTCTTCTGATCTTTTTCTGGCTTCATAGTGTTTTCTTACATTGGATCGTACTTTCTGGATTGGCTGCGCCGCGAATTCAATAAATGAAACTGTCGCATGATCGACATAGCACACCTATTTAGTGCTTTATCCTAAGAATAGAAAGCTGGTCGAGATAGTACATTTTGTGAAACTAGTAACAACACACAAAGGACGAAGGCAGGCGAAAAGATTAGTGCCGGTGCTGTGTGTTTCCCCGTTCTTCCTCTTTTAGGTTCTCTTACTCGTTTCCCATAGTACAGGTACAACAGCGTTGACGCTGGCAGACATGTAGTGCTACTTTTTACTTCCTGAGCCCCTGTTATGTTTTTTTCTGATGACGCTAAACCTCACGCGGACTCTCGCTTACCAAGCAGCTGAAGGGACATCTATGCCAACCGTGTTCTGCGTGCACGAAATTGCGTATTCAGCACGAGCGACGGAAAAAAAAATATTGTAATACCTAAATATGGAAACACAAGCAATTGTTTACTCTGTTCGGTGAGTTTACTTACACTAGAATAACGTGAATAACGAGGCACAAACACCAGCGGATGAGAAAAGATCACAATTAAAGTGACATGATATTTTTTAACAACCCTCATAAACATGGCGCGGGCCGAGTAATTGACACGGCCAATGAATTTCTTGCAGGAGTCTGTTCATGGCACGCTCATTCTGCAACTCTACGCTTTCTCGCGCGACCCGATTTCCGCAACAGAGAGAGAGGCGGAAGTAAGCAAACACAATCACTGCGTTCTTCTCCGTAAATATTCATTGCAACTCGTCCACCTGGAACAGGAAACGTTTCGCCGCCTGCATCGGATCTCGTTTGCGTATATTATCGAACAATCTGAAATAGCAACGTAAATACGCGGGTTGGCTCAGTTGCCTTTTCGTCGGAACGAAACCGTGTCCGCTATACACTGCGGCACGATCATTTGGAAAACGAGCCTTGCATAAACAGCCCCGCATTATGGTCCTTCGTCCGATGATTAGGTACACGAAACGCGCCCCGACCAATAAACGATAAAAAATGCACGTACACACCACTCGTTCTGATGGAAATAAAGCACAGACTTGCGGTATTCATCATACTCCCTCGTCATCGGCCGCAGTGGCGGCGTCTCGGGCTCACGTCTTGTCTAGACTCCCCCTTCCACCTCCCTCCCCCCCACACACAGACACACACATCTCTCTTCTCCAGCAAGGCGCCCCTCCCCCCCTACCACCACCCCTTCTTTTCGTAAGTACCGGCGCGATTGTGTCATCCATCATGCGCTACGAAAGCCGCCGCGGCGCGCGGCACCATTCTTATCGAGCGGCGTCAAAAGCCCGCGCACAGTTTCTCCGGGATGGCGCTTCTGAAGAACGCTCTCTGGAGCCGATATTCGAGTGGGTCGTATAGCCTTGTCTGGCTGGCTGGCCGGCAGACCTCGAACGGCTGGCTCGAGGCTGCCTAGGCCGGGTGAGAAGGGGGCGCAAAGGGGAGGCAGAAACAGAAGCGGCCACGCTGCATAGCCAGAAATAAATGGCTTGATTATACGGCTGTGATCGGCCTCGTTGGAAAAGGAATTGTAGGGAGGACATCTTTTAGGACGCTAGTGGCCTCGTTGCCCGATATCGCCGACGCTTCTATCTTGCCTCTGTACTCGTTTAGATTTTTTTTTCTGATGCGTTTCACTCAATGCTAATAGGCCATGAAATTGTGCGTGACAACTGGGCATACTTTTTTTCTATTTGTTTTGTGAGGGGAAAGATTGTTAAGTGGTGTCATGTATAACGGATTTGTAAACAAGGGCAGGTGAAGGATCTTTCTCGCGAAGAACTGGGTAGAGGACATTACGGTATTGAGGCATTGTGATAATTAACAATGTTGTGGATCTCGTGTTCGTATGCAATATGTGGAACCCCAAGCCCATTGCTTGGCGCGTCAGTTGGCTGGAACTAAGGTCCGACTATGTCCTTAACGCTCCAAGTGCAATGCAGTCCGCCTTGTTGTATCAATCTTCTAGACCTGCATGGCGTCATCGAGTCGGATGTTGCCTTGGATTCAAACGTGTGGTCGCTAGAAACGTTAATACATTGAGATTGGCGTATACTGTAAATATAAAACCAGGAGCGTCATTCTAAGCATTGAGTGTATGAAATGCATGAAGAAAATGTTAGCATTTAAATATTTGTTGGTGACGATCACGAAGTGAACGCTTTCATAGGCATGCCTAGTCTAATGCAGGTCGTCATTGCTGTACTATTGCAACAATTTTATTGAAATTCGTTTCAAGGTGAGTCCTCCATAAACGGGTCATCGCTAACAGCAGTCGACCGACGCATGGGTAGGCAAGAACTTACTGGAATAGAGCTAAATGAATACTTTAGCTTTCTTTTGGGTTTCCTTTGTAGCTTCGCGCTACGGTTAGGTGTATGAGAATGTTTCTCTTTCGTGAACTTTCCTCCGGCCTTCGGGCTTTTGCGTAACTATTTGCGATATTCAGTGTACCAGTGCTTCGAGTTGTCGATTAATTCATCCTCGTTCTGCAATCTGCTAGCCTCCTCGTTTACTCAGGTGTTAGAGCCCAGGTTTCAGGTTCGAATTCCAAACTAAGACGAATGTTTCTTCTGCTGTGAACCTTTCTGAGGAACTGGTATGGGTTTGCTTTGTAGCTTTGTGGTACAGTCGAGTAGATGCCATTTGTTTTTCTTTCAGGAATACTTTCAGTATAGTGAGCTTTCCCAGTCCCCCTATTCTGAGAAAGGTATCCTGAACAGGCGGGTGTTTTTGTTAAAACAATGCATGGCCAAACTAAGAATAAGTAAAATTATTGTTCCGTGTGAATTACGCAGACATTTTGACGACTGGTTATAGCCGACGGTTCTGGCTTGTTTCCGTCATAAGAAGAGCTAGGGCTCAAGAACAATAAATTATGCTAGTTATTAGCTAAAACAAAACAAAAAAGTTTGACCTTTAGGAAGACGTGAATAAGGGGAAGTGGCTAAACAGCTTGGTAATATTTCAATATAAATAGAAAGTATCTTTAAAAAATACGTGAATCAATACGTCACCTAATGTTTTCTTGCAGTATAGCGACAAGGACGAAGTTATCATGCCGACCATGATTGTTACTTACTAGATTTTATTATGTACCGATTTAATATACACAATAAGGATAATGACTTAAAGTAATGACTTAACTGAACCACGAAGACTAATTATTGTGTCAACTTCTTCTGCTGTGTGTTCTTACTATATAAGTAGAGAAAATGAAGCCACCAGCAGTATTCTGGTGTGACCATAGCGATTATGCGGGATTGACACAAGTATATGGTTAAACACAATGCTGATTATTTCAAACCTTTGTTCCACACTGCTTGTACAGATAGCACATGGATTGTTTTAGTGCAATGAAGTGCTAAACTGTTACCTTTATTTATTGATATGCTACTGTGTTCTTGTTGTAGTTGACTGTGTAGTTCTTTTGCATTCTGTATGGTATTACTGTATTGAGAGCGATAATGCATTATTTTTGTTGTATTAATGTGCCCAAATGCTGTTCTAGAGCTTCAGTAATGTACTGATTTGTTAGTTCACCACTCCTCTCTAGGTCCAATGGCGGACTGACAGTATATTCAAATAAATATACTATACTCAAGTAAAAGTATTGCTTGGGCTAGTTGGTCCGTGCTTGAAGAAGTAAAGGCAAGGCGCATAAGACCAGGACTCAAGAAGAAGAACACAGTCATTCCAGTCTTGTCGTTTGTGTTCTTCTTCTTGAGTCCTTGTCTTCTGCGCCTTGCCTTTACTACTTCAAATAAACTATAGCCCCAGTCGCAGTGCTGCTATTCGACGGGGCTGGAGAAAACGGGAAGGTGATGCTACACCGCATTCGCGGGTGCGTTCATTTGTGCTTTTCTCTCTCTCTTCTCCCTCGCAGTCGTGTCGCAGCCATTCGAAGTTCGTGCGTACGACGAGTTCGTGACGAGGGGAAACGCCGCGCTGTTCCGCTGCCACCTGCCGTCGTTTGCCAAAGACGTGCTCACCATCACCGCCTGGCTCAGGGACGACGGCCTGCTCATCCACTCGACCCTCGCCGAAGGTAGGTGTCGGGGACAATGAACGCGCATCCTGGCGCTTACGCCACCGGACGACAGCTACAATTTTTGTGATGTCCGTCCTAACAATTTACAACAGCCAATTACAGCGAATGCCTTTAGTAGAGCTGCTAGTGTGAATCTACGTCCTTCCTTCTTTTCCTTGTTTTCGTACACTCACTGTGTCTGTAATAGTCAGCTTGTGAAGGCTATACTGTATAGTATGCAACCATTGAGCGTATGATTTAGTGACTGTCGGAAGTCTACTGAGGTTGCCTCATGCATACTGATAATCTATGCAGGTGGGCCTCTTGTCCTTGCCTACTCTTAGAGGTTGCTGTACGCATCAATAATCACGTGCTCTGAAACAAGTTGTGTGTAACGCACGCTGTAGTGGCTGTACAGTTTCTCGTTTCGTGGGCATGTATATAATAGGTACCAATCAACCTACACTGCTTACCGGCAGGGATGATCAATGATTCCAGAGAAGGTACTACATGTACTGGTGGCAACCTCGGCCTATATTCACAGTGACGTTCTTACATTACAACTGTTCATACGACAAGTTTCCAGTCAATTGTTATGTTGGACGTATACTTTTAGCAAAGGTGGCTGTCCAAAGGCAAATAACAGTTACAAACAGCAAGCCTCGGGCAGATGTCCTGCCACGGCCCCCGTTTCAACGGCCAACGTCAGTCTCTTCAGAATCCGTTAGGCCGATTGGATGCCGAAACATTTAAAGAGGTAAACAACCCATCTGCATGGCGCCACCCTTCATCAGTGCCTGGGAGACCGCATAGATACAGATGGGTGGTGGTATTGGTGGTGGGGTGTTTTTGCAGTAGGCGGGGTTAGCCTGGATTCCCCCTGAGCCTCCTGTGAGTTGAGACCAGGGTTGTGTCGCCAGGTGTCCAAGAGCTCCGTGTCTCGCATGAAGGCAATCAGCAGTCGTTGCACTCTCTTCCTGATTGCCGTGGGCCCTCGGAGGAAAAGGACGTCTTCAAAGGTCCTGTGCGAAGGACCATTCATTTGCAGGCTTTCGACCATCGCTTTTCTTTCTGTGTCGAACTCCAGGCATAGCCAAAGAAATGTTCGATGTCGCCGATATCACCACAGAAAGCACAGAGCGGGGAAGCGCATCGTCCATTTTCTCAATAACCAGAGCCAGAACCCGGAGTCAGTTCGGATGCGGTATAACAGCGCTGCTTCTTCGCGAGTAAGTCCATGGGTTACACAGGCTTGGTTTGAAGTCTTGTGGATCACCCTAAAGTGATTGCGGATTGCATACCTAGAAAAACTTTAGTTTGGCCTAGTTCATTGTTACTGTATGTCATAGTGGTCGCTAATAAAGACGAGGACAGGGAAAAAAAAAACAGAAAACGACGTGGGCGGCCCCGCCTGTCTCATATTTTTGTGTTCTCCTTCCCTGTTGTCTTTATTACTGGTCATTATGATATACTGCATCCTTAGAGTTCTGAAAGATGTTAAATGCTCTAACTTTTGGGATGTATATAAGCGCTAGGTGTGCAAGAGCATCAGCTTTCTTGTTTCCTTCGATTGCTACGTGGGTTGGGATTCATAGAAATGTTGCGTTAAATGCCTTGCTCATTAGATCTTTAATCAGTGCCAGAGATTGCCTTGTAAACTCCTGTCGAGGCTACGGTGTAATCATTTTAACGCTGACTTTCAGTCCGTCAGCACCACGACGTCTCGTGCAGAATGGGCGCGCAGACCAGTATCGCTAAGATCATGTGTATCAAAGTTGATGGAAAGACTAATGTGTACGAGGTTAACTCCGTATCTTGAGCAAGGAAGTAGAGTGCCATCGGGTTTGGCCGGATTTCGTCCACGGTTGAGCAGCCAGGACAGTGTCTTGGACTTACTAAGCCACATCGAGCATCGTCACGCATCGAGCGTCAAGCATCGAGCACATCGGCATGTTGCCAAAGCATATGACAGTGTGCTTCATACAGGCATCATAAACGGACTCCAGGCTATGGGCGTCTCTAAAGTGTTCTTCGATTCGTCCATGAATTTCTTAGAGATCGATGTCCAGGTTAAGCTCTGAACTATAATGAGCAAAAAGTGACGCATTACACACGCACTGTCCATTATGCTGCATGCGTAAGCTACCGCATCTTTTCTGCTGCCTTTTGCTCAGCTTGGTGCTCAGTTTGGCTCCGTTGGCGCCTTCCACAGTGCTGGGCCGACCGAGGAGGTATTGCAGTCTACAGTTCACGTTGGTATGTGCTGATGCGTATGCACCACAGGGTATGTGCCATCGACATCGTGCTTTCATCGTCTCGCCGTTATCGTCAAGCCATCATCGTCACACAGTCGTCCCGCCATCGTCGTCATACACTCGTCGTCACCCCATTGTCGTCATACTGGCTCCATCGTTTCATCGTCCTCATTCCTTTTTCACTAGTCCATCGCAATCATGCTGTCGTTATTCAACCGTGATTATGATGCCGTTGTTATGCCATCGTGGTCATACTATCGTCGTCATGCATTTGTTGTCGCATCGTCGTCGTGATGCCATCGTGGTCATTCCCGCTTCGTCATCTGATTCTCGTCCTACCGTCGTCGCCATACAGTCGTCGTCATACAGTTGTCATCATGCCATCGTCGTCATACACTCGTCGTCATCCCATTGTCCTCATACCATGGTCGATGTCACGCTCTCATGGTTATCCTGTCTGTACAACTTCAGAATCATCGCCACATTGTCGTTATGCCGTCGTCTTCATGTAGACTTCGGCTGCGCTAGTGTATGCTAAGAAAACCGGCGAACGCTCGAGCACCGGAGAGGACCACATTAGCTCAAACGAGAACGCTATATGGGTTTTTGGCCGTATTTCTGAAGGCAGCGTCGACAAAGCGCGTTCCCAAGCGTCAGGCAGCCAACACGCTTTGTCGACACTTCATGTTCATGCTCATGTTCATGTTCTGCGGGGGGTTGAAGGAGCCCATCTGAAACCCAGCCTTCCCTACCCCCCACTCGATCATTCCATCCCTTCTGCCTCCAAACGCTAAAAGCAAGAAGAAAGCACCGCATCCCATCCCTAGAATTTTAATGGAGGCGTGTCTTCTATCTCAATAAGACATCCTGTACACTGAGATGTCGAGGATGAAGCAGTACCTCCATACCGCCAAGCGATTCGATGAGCTCGAAATCGGGAGTGAAAAAGCCAAGCCCACACCACAGCTAACTTTAAACATTCCGGTCACAGAATTGTAACTGTCCTGTGAGGCGCTCTTTTCTGTCATTTACTTGCCCCCTTTTTCTCTTCAACCAAGCAGGGCAGTTTCAGGGCATCTTTCAGATGTTCTCAGTGCTATGAAATTTCGTGACCTAAGTTTCAACGGTCTTTGTTATTATTATTATTATTATTATTATTATCATTATTATTATTATTATTATTATTATTATTATTATTATTATTATTATTATTATTATTATTTAATTAATTAAAGGACACGTTGACGCCTTTATTGGTGCCGGCTACTCTTCTTCCCAGGGCAAGCGATACTAAAAGCACAAAAGCAATCAAGAACATAGGTGACAGCCAAATATCACGAAAATTTGCGTAATTCCACGACCGTTTTCTCGTTGTCAGCTTCTCAGATGGTAGAAAACTGATCAAATGCCGCTGGTATTTTAAAGTTGGTTGGGCTATTCGTCCATACAAGGCATTGCTCTTTGTTTCTCGCTAGTGTCTGGCAACACTGCTTAGATACCTTTCTATGTCTTTTCAGCGCTTAAGATTTTCAACGATTCTGAATATGGCGAGTTGTACACTCTGATTTATCTTATTTTGTCCTCTGACACAACGAACTCCGCGCTCGAATCTTTTTGGCATTTAGCCAAATACCTGGCTTCTCAACGTTCTTACCTACTAGTGGTCGAGACGCTTCATCCCTCGCACCCAGACTGCTTCTCAGCAGGTGACGCCAGTAAACCAGCAAAAATTACTCAGAATAAGAAAGTATGGATATACAGGTTGTCCCATATATCTTGAGCCAAAGTTTTAAGAATGAAAGGCACTCCGGACGCGAGTTGAACCGAATGCATAACGTTGGCACTGGTCTAAAGTTACTCAGGCTATATTTTTTCCCCTTAAGTAAGGGATTACTCATGCTTAATCAATCAACTTTTTAAGTATTGGCTGCAGAGCCCAAGTGTGATACGCAAAGTTGCAAAGCACCTTAAGAAACCTCTTAATAAATTGTTTCCAACACGATATATATCACGTGGTCCTTTTTCCGCGTTCCAAAGAAAGCCCACGAAATATGAAAAGAATACCACGTGACGGGGCACTTGCACACTGTTATTGTGCTGCTCTCAAACGTGCGATGGATGAACAAGGTCGGCTACAGCGGGACTGGCGCGCGACAGGGCGTCATGCCTGGTGTAGGTATCTGGGCATGCGGCTCTTATCGCATCACTATGTAAATGCGTGCTGCCGGCCGAGCGTTGCCGAAGCGATAAAGCGTCTAAGCGCACGAAAAAGAAAAGACGAGAGCAGCATTTTGATTCTCCTTGAAAGAAGGAAAGGGCGAAGCTCGCGGGAACGATGGAAGGCGATGACGGCTAATACAATTTTGCCTTTGTACACAAACGACCTTGTAGTAGTTTTCGAGTTGAACGGTGATGCTACAACTCTAAACCTTTGGGCTCGAATAACAGCGGATAAATCACACGGGGACAAAACTAACTAATGGTAAAAGAACCTTAGTTGTACTCAAGGAAGATTACGCATGTCTTCTTCAGACGATGACTCTTTTCCCACTGGCCTCGTCTGCTCTTCTTGCCACACTTACTGTCTACCAGACGTTCTTTTTTGATCTCGCATCCCGCACGTGCGCATCGCTTCGTGGTCGCAGTATCGGGTGGCCGCGTATGGCTTCACACTTGCGCACCGCGACCGGCGCGTAAGACCCCGAGAGAGTGCGCCCGCTGTCTGTTCCAGTTTACCGGATGTAGATCATACCTTATGTACTTAGTTTGAACCAATCCCAGTTAACTGCAACATATCCAGTGATCCTCAGGCGCCCGTATTTTTGCGTGTTCTCCACAGCAGTGCTATCTGGCTGTGACCAACGTTGAGCAGCAGATATTGCTTACGGCAATGAAGAAAGAGCGGATATGGTTTTCGCTCTAGGTGCGTCAAGTGGACATAGAAGGCACGCAGTTGAGCTATTTCAACGCTGGCATCCAGGTACGCGTCCGAGCTCAATGACGATTGTGCGTGCATATGAAATACTGACACAGACTTGGACTTTTACGAAGAAACAACATAAATCTTCAATTCTGGACGAGGACGTGGAGACAGATATTACGTCAAAGTTTTCTTCAGACCCACATGCAAGTGTTTGTTGTGTGAGTGCTGAAGCTGGAGTGGCAAAGTATTCAGTCTGGGTGAAGAAAGGGCAACTTCATCCGTGCCACGTGCAGCTGCACCAGATGTTGGAGCCCCGCGATTCCCAGAATCGAAAGGACTTTGCAAACTGGATTAAAATCAAGACGGATGAGGACCCAGGCTTTGTCAACAAAATACTGTGGAAGGATGAAGCTACCTTCTCATGTAATGCCCAAGCGAACATTCACAACGCTCACTATTGCATCGACGAATACCCTCGCTGGATTTTGTAGACACATCACCAATATCAGTGATCGGTTAGTGTGCGGTGTAGAATTTACGATGGCACTACCATTAGCCCCGTGTTTTTGATAGTACGCTTACAGCCAAAAGATACGTCAACGACATCCTTGATGGGGCACTTGAGGATTTTCTTTGCGAAGTTCCATTGGCTAGGATCAAGGATATTTGGTATCAGCATGATGATGCTCCCGCGCATGGCAGCAGCGAAGCTTGCAAATGGCTACATGAAGTATTCCCGCAGCAGTGGATTAGACGGCGTGGGCCAATTTCTTGGCCGGCTCGGTCGCCAGACCTACCTCCCCTCGATTTCCTTCTCTGGTGCTACGTCAAGGGTCAAGTATATCGGACACCAACCACATCATAGAACCTAAAGGACAAGTCTGCAACTCCATCCCTCATACCAAGACCAAGAACGCCTCGAAAAATGTGCCTTTGAGATGCCAAATGTGCATTGCAGTACATGGTGACCTCTTCGAACACGATTTATAATCAAAGGGCGCTTTTTGGATTGGAAGTCACTGGATAATCATTCCGGCCCTAACGCCGCCTCCCCACCCTCCCCTTTACACTCCGTCGGCAGGCTGCCAGCTCTTGCCCACTTGAATCACCAAAAAAAAAAAACAAAGCTATGTTCTTGTTCTCTTTTGTCTCGTTAGACGCTATATCGCTTCAGCACCGCTCGGCCAGCAGCACGCGTTTGCGCCGTCATGTGATAAAAGCAGCATGCTCAGATACCTACACCAGACATGTCTCCCTATCGCGGGCCAGTCTCGCTGCAGCCTGCCTTGTTCATCCATCGCACGCTTGAGAGCAGCACAATACCACTGCGGAATCGCCCCGACCACGTGGTAATTTTTTCCATATTTCGGGGCTTTCTTTGGAACACGCTAAAAAGGATCACGTGAGATATATCATGTTGGAAACAATTTATTGAGAGGTTTCTCAAGGTGCTCTACAACTTTGCGTATTACACTTGGGGTCTGCATGCAGCCAATACTTAAAAAGTTGACTAATTAAAGATAACGAATCTGTTAGTTAAAGGGAAAATAAGAAATAGCCTGAGAAACTCTAGGCCAGTGCCAACATTATGCATTCTGTACAACTCGCGTCCGGAGTGCCTTTCATTTATAAAGCTTTGGCTCACGTTACATGACAACCTGTATATATATATATATATATATATATATATATATATATATATATATAAGGCTTTGGGGCTGTGCGCTAGAAGAATGCGCGGATACCTTACACCAGTGTTGGTCAAATAATGAGTAAGGCTAAATAATGATAAAAATTTGGAAAAGATCCCTGACTGCTTCTCACGCTTCACCGGCAACTGTAGCTTATGTAACCGTAACGTTTGCCTAGAAACGCTGGCGGCGAATGCTATGCACGAAGGCGAGCTTTCTGGTTCTTTCTTTAGGTTGTCCCCCCGCGTTGAGTGCCGCCGCTGCCGCGGATGTGCGGAGGCGAGCGCCATCTGGATGGTGGTGCAAGAAACCGAATGGGGCGCGCCGCTCCTACTAAGATAGATCTCAAACACTCAAGCGGCTGCTGGAAAAGGGGTTTGTGTTTGAGTTTTCCCTTAAGAGCAATATGTTTTCTCGTATATTCAAATTACATTCCGATGCGATCATGTCTGTACGTTGTGTGCAAGTCGCACTTTACAAATTTTCTGACATGTTTTACATTAAGAAATTAAATTAGCTCAGTAACGCCTATGCGACACGTGGGGGGCCTGCGTGGATAGGGATGCGTGATCCGGGAGGATTTTTCTCATACGAACATCGCCGCTGGCATCGACGCCGCATTTTCTGCGACAGAGAACTCTTAGCGATACTACTTTAAAAAAGAAGTGCGGGCAGCAAAGCGAACGCTTGCTTTTCTACTCATGCAAGTTCTTTGCACACTAGAAATGGACCACGAGGGACGCTATCGATTGAAGACGAGCACATGTAGGACCGAAGGGTCAACGAGGGACCCTTCCTGGCCCTGCGCGTCTAGCAAGCTGCGGGTTAAGCAGACTTTCACTATTCTCCTTTCATTTTAACCACTGCGACTTACTGTCTCTCTTTTACGATGCCCCATTAAGAGAGCTGCCATAGGCAGCTATGGTGATGCTGTATCTTCCTTCTTTGAACTGAAAGCCCACTTTGCAAACCTTGTCCCTCGTAACGGTGGTTTGCGAGTGGTAGCCGGATTAATCACTGTGTCATAAATATTTCTAATTAGGCACCGAGAGGGAAAATAGGAGATATAGTCACGCTGCAACGCTACAGCTAAGTAAAAAAAATAGTCATTGCCACTGTCCTCATTTGACTTGCGTCTGTTTACACCAGTATGTGAATAGGAAGCTTTCTCTAAGCGTACGATGTCGCCACCGTAATAGCGACGCTTGACGTTAGACATATAACCTACTATATTCCGCGTTCGTCGTCATTAAAGGCAAAACTAACAAGATTTCCAGAGACAGGTTTCGATCGCATATGGGACTAATCGTTTATAATCTGCGGATGGTCTTTGCAGTGTTTACGGATTACAGTACTGTGTTGGATGGGGATTTTAGTCCATCAAGTTAGCAAGAATGCGTGACAACTACACTACCAAAATGGCAATTGCAAGCACGTAGGTGTATCGCAAGTTTAACGGCGGTAAATGGTTCCCCCCCCCCCCCCCCCCCCTGCAATTGACGTTGGAAATCGGCAATATTAACGAACCGCTATCACAAATGCCAGGTCGAATATCGGTTACCTATCGGTGCATTAATGCAGAGGAAGTAGTTACGCACAAACTCGCAAAGAATCGCTCGCTCTCAGGAATGCTGCTGGCGCCTGCACCTGTGGGGCCACACCACTGAGGTACCGGTTGGCCTCTTCCCTCCTTACGGCGCGGGTTCCGGCTGTATACGCCGCTGCAGCATTGTTATGCGTACGGCAGCGAGCCGGCCACGGGTTGGCAGTGCGAGTAGCAAGCACGCTGTGTTCGTGCCCTGCGGTGTAATGTACGAAAAAACAGGGAGAGAAGGGTGTAAGGAAGGGCGGATGGGTGCTGAAGAGCGGGGACAGGATGTAAGGACGGAGCATTCATTCGGGCGCTGCTGTCTCCGAGCGGGAAACAATGGAACTGCGCTAATGCGAGTGCTACTCGCCGGACGGGCGGCCGAGATACGGACGGGCCTCCGCAGCCCACTGCTGGCGTCGCCACGTCGACGGGGGGAATGCGGCGGGAGCGAGCGGTTCTAGCAACAATGCGAGGAACCCGAAGGTTGCTCGGAAAAGGAAGGGCGAAATAAATATCGAGAACCACAGGACAAAAGCACGCGGGCGGCAGAATGTCCGCGGAGGACGTTGACAGCTCCCGGCGTCGACGCCGAGGAGGCCCCGGACGGCTGAGGGAAAGAGAGGGAGAGAAAGAAAAAAAAAGAGATGTCGAAGGAAGGGTGTTCGCGAGAACAGGGGGGAAACAGCAGCTGAGTGGTAATAACGGCGGAGACATGCAAGTAACAATGCTATGGGAAGACGCGCGTCTTTTCCGTCGGCTAGGGAAACCAGAGGCAAAGTGTGGGCTGCTTGAGAAAGTGGAATGATGTGCGTCAAGGAAATAAGGAAAAATAAAAATAAGGTATCTTGTCTGTGACTCGCCTACCACTCTCTCTCTCTCTCTCTCTTCAATTTATGCATATTTGGAGACTGGGGAGAAACAACACTTTGAGGAAGACGTCAGCCGACTCAAATCCTTGCAGCTTGTGCGGTGGAAGGTGTATGGCGACTGTTCTTGGATTGCATAGTGGTTATTAGCCGGCGAGGCTAGCGACGCAGTGTCGCAGATTTTTTTCCTGCACAAGCAATGCACGAACTTGCGCTTCGACTAATTAGAAGGGCTGCCATTATTGCTCAACTACAAGCATTTTGGCATCTGCCATACGTTATACAGAGATAGTACGAAGCTTGCAGTACTGACAAATTGTAAAGCCATCGTGGGTTTAATGTTAACTAACCCAGCATTTGCTGTTGTCTGCATGGTGGCATGAAAGAACATGTTCTAGCTAATGATTCATCATCGTTCGTGTTATCTCGGTAAGAAGTTGCTGCCGGTGTTCACTGCGTGGCATAGATGCTGTCTCGCGAAACGAATATAGTGTCAGCTTTAGAAGGGACGTATACGTGCTTGGGTGTATGCGCGTGTCAGCATGAATGGGATAATGAGAGCGTGGATGCCTACTTTCGTGTGCATGCTTGCATGCACTGACGTCAGCAGATTTCGAGAAGTAGCAAGAAGGAGAGCGCGTAGCTTTTCAGTTCATACTCAGATATGATCGCAGAGCAGGCCACTAAAAAGCCGTCCGCCATCAGCGCAGAACCAGTGCGCAAAACGAACCCAATGGGGAGGGAAAGGAAGTGAGAATGCTTTACTGCGAAGCGCTCTTGAATGGACCGTGGGGGTAAACATTCGAGGCAAGCGAAAAGGGGAGCGGCCGGGGCTCTGAAATGAAAAAAAAAAAAGGAATCCCGGTTGAAAAACGAACAACCCGGAAAGAGACGGGCCTAATCAGGCTAATGCACCATTCTAGGCTCGGACTACGACGAAAGATGACACGAACTGTGAGAAAGCGACAGAAACGTCGCTTCGCAGACAGAGAGCTCGAGTGAGCTGCGGTATGGGACTTTTTCACGAAAGAAAACAAAACGAAATTACGTGATCTCGAGAATTCAATACCTAAATGGCTCTCTCAATGCTCAACTGAGGTAAAATGGTTTACGATGCAAGCAAACGATAAGAGAGACCAGATGTAAGCTTCGCGGCCACGCAAACGTTACTTTCGTTTTCCTTTCTCGTTTCTGGTTGCAAGTACAAGTCGTTTGGGAACGCTTTCATATGAAGGCAATGTCCTTTTTTTAGTTTGCTTGTTTCGTTTTAATGAACGACTCCCATTTCACGTTCATTAGGTGCAGTTTACGAATTAAAAAAATGAAATAAAGACAAAACGTAGGAGCCGAAAGTTCCGTCACACTACGCCTTTGCTGGGAGAGCTCCGTTCGCCCACTTCTGACTCTATTGCACTTTTATCTTCTGTGAGCTAGTCAAGCTAAGGCACACGAAGGCTGTAGTGTGGAGCCAAAATTTAATTACTGGGTGCTTGTAAGGCTCCACGAGGCTATGTTCCTTTCTTCATTTTATGGGCGTGGAAAATGCGCTCTTCTACGGGGGGGGAGGGTGGAAGGGGTGGACGGGAGGGTACCGCTGCTCCCGATATTACGCGCGGCGCAAAGTAGCGCTTAGTTAAGCCATCTTGTGCGCAATAATTACAGAAAGCTCACTGGTGTCGTATGTTTCCTGGTAATCAAAATATTAATGATTTAGAGTGGTATTATTGGTAACGATTCATTCATTAACGATGTAACCAACTTTTCTCCTTAAAAAATGAGTAACTATGACAAATAAATCTAAGGCCACAGCCTTTCTCCAGAGCATCGAAGGTATTCTTGAATGCTGGAATTCAGGCGTATTCAATATTGAGCAACCTTTTTTCACCTATTTTCTTTATCAGCTCTCTCACGGCCCTGCTGAGCAATAAGCCGTCTTATCTGGCGCTTTTGTGAGTTAGGCAGTTGCAAGAACGCGGAGGTCTTAAACGCTTTGAACGAGGTACATTCGCAGTTCTTGAAGAATGTTTAACCACTCCTACCGCTTGATTCTTTAAGTACGCCGGGGAAGTCATTTCACTAAATGAGTTGAGAGAGCGCAACATAAAGAGCTAGTGAGTTAGTGAAAGGAAACGAAGGACAAACGCACATCTGGTTGCTACGCCACACCGAGGAAAGGAGTTGGCAGGCTGAAGGAGAGATGTAAGCAGGGGGGAGAGGACAGACACTTCATGCGCGACGCAAAGGATATGACAGTATGATCGACTGCTGTTGTCTGTGCATCAGTATAGTGCAGAAACCTTAGATTGGTGAGAGAAAAAGAACGGAATTGATAAGTGAAAAAAAAGAGAGAGAGGTTAACCGCGCTGAGCCCGGTTTGCTACCTTGCACTGTGGAAGAGGGAAAAGTGAATGAAGGACGAGTAGAAGGAGAGAAGAAAAGTTCGCATCATGGACGTACGTACGCACACGCACAAACATTGGTCGTTCAATCAGCCACAAGCAATCGTACGGGTTGGTGCATAAAAAACCTACCAGCACATTTGTGACTTTCTACATCGCAGACCTACGGGGCCACGGTTTCAGGATTCCCTCGTTTTTAGCAACAATGCACTCCGAACCTCTGATAATGTTTCAAACTGCTGTGCTGCTCAATAAATGTGAAAATCATGTCCTATAGCTCAGATATACTTGGTTTGGAACACGATGTCGTTTTAACATGACTTTTACTTACGATGAGCTATTGTTAAAGCTTGATGACACACAGCCATTTTAATGAAAAAAATATGCACCGACTACCGCTGTGGCTTAGATGGCGTTCTGCTCGTGAGCCAACTCACAGTATCGCCTATATAGGTTTCTTCGCTAAACTTTTCCCGGTTAAAGTGATGGCCCCTGTTCCGACAAAGCAACGTAGAGAGGCTCCTCGCGACCCTCTTCACGCTGATGACGTTGACTTTAGAGTAAGGCTTAAGGGTTGGAGTTCGAGTAACTGAACAGAAATGTGGCCTCACTATCAGCGAAAAGAAGTGTTGTTATTTTGTTTACGAAAGAGTCGATAACACTACGGTGAACACGAGAGTTGGCACCAATGCGTTTGTTGTAGAAGAGGCAAAATAGCGACAACAGAAGACAAACGACTATAAGAGTCCACGTAGGTAGAAACAACCTGAAATATGTTTCGGTAGTTTTGTAGAGCAGCAAGATACCGTTAAAATATTCAAGTGTGCAAGGAAGTGGAGTGACCTGGAAGAGAAAAAATCTATAATGAAACCAAGGTAAAAAGGCCGCGCCTCAATGTCGCATGCAAATGAGCCGATCCTGATGAGGACGTCTTGTATTCAAAAGAACCAAGAGGATGAAATAAGAACGCTGCGGCGAATGTATGGAGTACAGAATAAAGAAGGAGTTCAAAACAACCTGAGAATGAGTTATGGTGAACGTTACAGACATTGCAGATGAGGTATAAGGAGAAAGTCTCAAATGGTATATGGCAGTGCAATATTTATGAAATATGGAAACTGCATCGCTGCGAATCAATGAGGCTGCATATAGATGGCAACAGAAGCGAGGTTGGTCAAATGAAAAGGTGTAAACCGAATTCATCTTATATGGCTACGCACGTACACTGTATACATTAATAATGATTCACAATATGCAGTGTGCAGTTTTATAGGTTCTCAGTAGGAGAACGCCAATTTGATTATGCTACTTGAATAAGAGCGTTAAAGCTGTCTTCTCTCTGATATCTTTCTATTTCCTTGTGCCATTCATTCACCTGTGTAGGGTAGCCAAGTAGAAACTTCAGTTAACCTCACTAAATTCCGCTTTTTATATGCTCTCTCAAAGTGGCCCTAAACTCATGCCAAGTGAATGGTTCTATCTTTCATATGATTAGGTTTGTTCACATGGAACGAACTGCTATTATTGTGTCGATAGCCAAGCCCCGAGACATCACGGGCCAAGTTATTCGACTTCGACGCTCTTGAGAAATGCCAGGACTTGGGTTCGGCTACAAAAAGAAGCTTCCGTTCGTTATTTAAAACCATCTGTAGATGTACGTCACAATTAGGACCACTTTCGGAAGATTAATAATTATTTCCAATATTTTTTTTGAATGTTAGTCAAACAGAGAACGATGCAGCTACTGAAAGCGATGGGTTGTAGGTTTTTAAAACGAATTAATACCAGTCAGCCTTCATTATACATCACTTTCAACTTCGGTAGTTTCTTACACCGAGGGCAAGAACCGAAAGGATCATTTTTCTGTGCCGAGCTGGAATACCGAGGCTTCCTAGCTGAGAAAACGAAACACAACGTCAAAGTGCGACAGAACCGAAAGGGAGAGAAGAGAGAGAGAAAGAAAAGTTAGTGAAATACAGAATCGAGCAAAACTGAAATGTCATGGCGAGGCATCGGCAATGTGTCAGCGATACGTTTCGATTGAGACTCATTGGCTCTCTTTTCCCAGCCAATTTTTTTCTTCCTATCTTTCATTTTCCTGGATCTCGGTTTCGCTTTTCGTTCCGATTTGTCTCCGCTGTCACTCGGTTTCCTGTATCAGCAGTGGGGGTCTTACTCGGCTGACAGTCACCCTTCCTACATTTTCTATTCCTTTGTCTCTGAACGTCATTTACACTGTTCCTCCATCTTCCCAGATCTGGGGAGCCTCACGATAGAGGAGAAGGTGGGCGAGGGCACAGACTTGTGCAGGGAAAGCTTGAAGAGGCTGAAAGGAGAGAAGTGTCTTCGGTGGCGGACGACGGAAAGTGAGACGGAACGGGAGACGTCGCGAGCTGTCAGCGTTGTTTAGATGAACTATGAAAAGCGATCGACATACGTCGCCGGTCGCTCGCTGCTGTCACGGAACGGGTATCGGGAAACGGAGAGGAGGGTACGATCACGTTGTTCCCCTGCGCGACTCCTAGTCGCTCCTGCTGCAACGAAGGTCATTTGACGACTCGGCACGTCAGAGCGACAGCTGGAGAAGTCAGCGACGTCTGGTTCTCTCTCTCCGCTGCTTATTCCCTGGAACTTTAGTTCAACGCTTTGTGTAGAGCCGGGAAGACAAAGAAGCTTGGACCCAAGAATTGATTTTAAACGCCGCCGAACTTCCGAACGCTTTGCTAAAGAACTGTGGCACCTTCGACGCAATCACCGCGTGCGCACTGAGAGAAAAATAAGGATACCAAGCAGAAGTCATTTGACAGCCTGCAATTTACGAAGACGTGAATTTCGAGCTATCTATTGTAGCTTGGAGTTAAGGAAAGGACAATTGTTCTTTCTTTTACTGGGAAACTGGTGATAGCATACAAAGCCTGCTGTGGCTGTCACAGACGGCGCCTAGCTTTCTTTCCTTCAGTTAGTTTTTGTTCATTCCTTTCACTGAAATGGGGTGCTCAGTGTACATATATTACGCCTTAACTGCTGAAAAAGGGATTTTTTAAGGAGCGTACCTCTCATTTAATTGAAAGAAAGGAATGAAAATGTTCTGCACTCCATGTCAACCAAGCGTATCTGTGGAAGCCATAGGCTTTCGTCGTTCGCCTTATTACTTACCGACCTGCTCAAGGCAGTGTTCTGCACCACTTTCCTCAATCGTGCGCTTTTGGGTCTACCTCGCTGGTGTTCCTAGTCAAACGAGTATAACGCGTTGCAATCTCCGCCGACGATATTGCTTTGTGGATTACCGTTTCACTATATACTGTAGGCCCCCTTGAACTCAACAAGCAACCCGGGATGCCAGCAGCGAAATATCTACAGAAGCACATTCTTTTAATTTCTCCGTCCAAGCTAGCTAGCATCGACTGCCTGTCACCTTCGATAGCAAGCGAGGCCATCCTTGAAATGTTTTTTGCAGGAAAGAGCATTGATACCTTGGGATAATTATTGATGACCGCATGAGCTGTTGGCCTACCGCTATGGTTCTGCACACATCATCATCAAGTTTTGTGATGGCACTCACAGCTCGTGGCAACGGCTGACAACAGTAACTGTTGTGAATGTTTACACGCACGCCTATGGCGTTGTCGCATGTGCTCTTTTGTCTTTGTCGAATGTTCCACCTCGACCATTGGCGCAGCTGGGGAAAGATCACCGAGTGGCTGTTTGATCAGCACTAAGCCTTCCATGTTCAGCACAATCAAACCCTGTACTCGTCGAGGCTAGAGAAGTTCCCCAGAGATTACAACTTGACGGATCTTAAGGGCCTGCATTTGCAAACCTTTGCAAACGCGCTTGCTCGTCGGCGCCCCGCCACTCAAGACAGAGGTGAGCATGATAACAAGGCGATCACCGCAACAATGGACAGCCATAAATGGAACGTCTGTAAAGTGAGGATTTGTGGCTTTGGGTTTACTATTAAAGAGAACTTTTCTTTGCAAATATTCCCGGACTTCTTGTGCTGAGCATGACCTAAATTAGAGGACGCTATCCTCTACGCGAACAAAATAAATAAATTAAAGCTAATGTATTTGCGAGCCCTAAATAGCTTTGGTACGCTATTTCTCAAGTTCCCAGTTGTTCCCAAAGTGCCATTTGAAGAAACAGCATTTTCATTTTATGGAAGAACTTAAAAGCTACCATTCCTACCCGCGCCCCCTATATATTAATAAAGGCGAAGTCATCATTATTATCATCGTCATCAGACTATATTGATGTCCACTGCCGCCAGGACGAAGGCCTTTCCCTGCGATCTTCAATTACCCCGGTCTTGCGCTAGCTGATTCCAGTTTGCGCCGGCAAATTTTCTGATTTCATCACCCCACCTAATTTTCTGCGTCCTCGACTGCGTTCCCCTTCCCTTGGCACCCATTTTGTAACTCTACTGATCCACCGGTTATCTATCCTACGTATTACATGGCCTGCCCAGCAATATTTTTTTTCTCCTAATGTCAAGTAGAATATCGGCTATCCATGTTTGCTCTCAGATCAATACCGCTCTACTTCTGTCTGTTAACGTTCCGCCTAACGTTTTTCCTTCCATCGCTTCTTGCACGGTCCTTAACTTGTTCTCGAGCCTATTTGTTAACCTCTAAGTTTCTGTCCCATATGTTAGCCCCTGTTGAATGCAATGGTTGTACACTTTTGATTTCAACGGCAGTGGTAAGCTCCCAATCAAGATTTGGTAATGTCTGCCGTATGCACTCCAACCAATTTTTATTCTTGTCTAGATGTCCTTCTAATGGTCATGTTCCCCTGTGAGTTACTGACTTAGATAAACGTAGTCTTCTGCAGACTCTAGAGGGTGAGTGGCTATCATGAATTCTTGTTTCCGTGCCAGGCTATTGAACACTACCTTTGTCTTCTGCATATTATGTCAACTGCAAACCAAAAGTTGCCGAGATATTCGCCGTTGATCTTAACTCCTAAGCCTTCCCAGTCTAATAGCTTGAACACTTCTTCTAGACATGCACTGAATAGCATTAGAGAGAGTGTGTCTCCTTGCCTGACGCCTTTCTTGATGAGGAATTTTCTCTTTTTCTTGTCGAGAACCAGGGTAGTTGTGGAATCTATGTAGATATTTCCCAATATATTCATGTATGCCTCATGTACTCTTTGATTACGCAATGCCTCCATGACTGCTGGTATCTCCACTGAATCAAATGCGTTTTCAAAATCTACGAAAGCCATATGGAGATATTGATTTTACCTCGCAGATTTCTCGATTGCCTGATTGATGACATGGATGTGTTCCATTGTAAAATATCCCTTCCTGAAGCCAGTTTGTTCTATTGGTTGACTGAAGTCAAGCATTGCCCTGACTCTATTGGGAAATTATCTTGCTGAATATTTTATACAATAAGACGGGCGAAGTAAGTGAATAATATTGTCAGGAACAGCCCTGAAGGTACACATAACGAAGATCTGCCCTCACTCGTCGAGAAAGATTTTTGAGCCAGGGAAAAAGGAAGCAGAAACAAAAGCTTACATCTCTTTCGGATTTCTTTACTACTGCCACTCAAGCAACGTTTCATATACGGTGTCTTTTTGGAGGGATTTGTATATGCAGTGGGGAAAAAATATTAATGAAGAAGGTCCCGATCGGGGGGGGGGGGGGATCCGAAAAGGAAAAATGAAAAAGAACAAAGAAATACATACACGGGCGAGTTATAGCGCGGGCCAGAGATGCTGCCCCATAAAATTCGGCGTCGACGGAAGGACCCCCTAAGGGCACGACATCCCGCCCCCTTGCCCGCCACCTCCTCTCTCACATCTCGCTCACCGTGCGCCTGGAGTATAGCGGAAGGAGGACACAGCTCCCCCAAGTACGTCCTGTTGAGGACAGGCTGCCTTGAAGGCGCCATAAAGGAACTGTCTCTGGCGTCCATTAAAGATGGCCGTTCGGAGGGTTTGGGACCCCAATTTACGAGGAAATTTAGGTGACGATGTGACACCTAGTGTCTGCTGGTCGCTCCCGGACACTTGTTTATGAGGTCCCGCCTGTGAGGCCACCTCTTTGCCTTTTATTGCTTCCTGGTGCTTCTTTTCCAGCTCACGGTTATGGAAAACTCCGCGAACGGCACACCCTGTTGGTCTGCCTATAGGTTGTGCAGTATTGCTCGCTGCAAAATAGTACAAGCAAGAAATGAAGACACTCATTCGATACGTGAGTCGCAATAACGAGAAGTGCTCAGTCCCCAAAGCAAGAGTGAAAGGTGTGCGAGTTTGAAGTTGTCGGGAAATCGTCGGTTGCTGGCGTACGTGCTCGTTTCATCTTTATTTTATTGTTTTAGTTTTATTTATTGCTGGTAGAGCGACTCACTTCAGGGATCAAAGGCTTCCCAAATATGTTAGCGTGGAACGTCGTAAAGAAAGGAGAATTAAAGTATTTGCTGTTTTTTCCACGTTACCTCTTGTGGGGACTCTTTGACGCAATTGCAAGTCCTAGAAGGGTAGGTGCTTCCTTCGGGAGAATGTTCACTTTTCACTTGTTTCTTCTATTCACTTCCTCTTTTTTTCCTACCTCGCAAACACTCGGATAATGCGATTTATTCCCGTCATCATTTACTGGTCCCGGTGGAAGGCTCCAATATACAGGGCCGCTTTAGTAATGTAGGACGAAAAAAAAAAAGGAATACGAAGAAGAAATAAAAGATACACGGACGGCTGAGAAAGATAATATGAGAAAGAGCTTTATTTATCTTATGATTCTTTTCTTACTTCTGGTAGGAGAACTTCCTGGTTAAGCACCAAGGTTAAAGGTGCAAACAAGCAAGCAAGCTTCCAGCAAGCCGTGATACAGTCTTACTAGGTTAGGCATGTTTGCGAAATTCAGCCTCTTTACTGACTTGCCATGTGGCCTTGAGTATCAGTAATGATGATGATTGCAGTAACGGAATGGTGACGGAATGGTGGCGCAGTAGATTGTAATACAAAATTCGTCAGCACCTGAATTGTCAGGATATTTTTCTACAGCCATGCAAAGGCCTTTGCGATGATACTAAAAGAAAGAAAACATTGCAAAATTTAAAGGAAAATTATATTGATCTAGGTAAAAATATATAATGTTGTTTTACGCGATAGAATTTGGCACATTACTATGTCATGCAGAAAAATAAGTTGCGTGCATCCCGCAGAAGACAAATTCCCCATTATCTTTTTTTTAATATGCAACACTTGTTTTACCTAGCGATACGGAATTTATCATTGTTAATAAATGTTATCCCAGATATTTCTCTAAATTCTTACGTTAAATTGTTAAACAATTCTGCGACCACACTTGCCCTTCTTGCCCAGCCATCTAACCAACCTATCACTAGGGGCTTCTTTTCCCTTTCCGCGCAGTGGGTGAGTGCGCATATTTCACGAACGAGCAGGCAAGCAAAAACAAGATAGTGGTCTTCAGTATGGGAGGATACTGTCATCGCAGTGAGTTCAGAGCTGAAATAATCGCTGAAGTCTGCTGCCCCTTTCTTTTTTTTCTTAGTGTACTTGCTTCTTTTTTAAATATATACATCTACATCTCTACAGCTGTTTGACCAAGCACGTGACCACGCAGGACATTGTCAAGAGCGCGACCGCTGCAAGCGACAATATTTTATTCAAGAAGCTGTGTTTGTGTCTCGTACAGGCAACAGTGAAAGAGGCTGGCCAATGCTGCTATGCATTAAGCTGATGACCACATTCATCTGTTATATTGTAATGATACTACTGAAAAGTGCGCAAAAAGTTATCATGTACCCAACTCCGCAATTTGTACTTGTCGCTTGGCCAGTCTGAACTCGCATTCCTGAAACACGGCTTACATCGGGGCCTAACTGAGACAAAGAGTATCTGAATTTCAATACGGCTCATTCTTCGCGCTCCAATAAATAATTACTTACATAGTTACAGGAAAGGGCGTGAGCGCGAGAAGTAAAAACAAAAGCGAGCAAAGAATGCGTCCAGACGGCAGTAATCTCGGGAAGTAATTACAGTGACTAACAGTGAAGCGGCGCCGTTAATCCGGCACCCGATCGTGGCTTAGGGATTGGAAATGAGAACGTACGTTTCGGAGCGCTGATACTTAAATTTCTAAGTATTAATGACACGGAGAACTGCCGGTGTGCGCGGTGTTGGTCGTTCGTTTTCTTTTTTTTTTTTTCTTCTCTTCGAAATTACTCGGGCGTTAGAGTTATTTCCTTACGCATAAGAACACAGTCCCCGATCCGTTATCACGCTCGATTTATTACGACGGTAAAATACATGTGAATAATATTGCTGCCGCATTGCTTCTACTTACCTAAGTTCCAAGTAAGGCGGACGTCGTTCTGTGCAAGAAAATAATGAAAAAGAAGAAAGAAGTCACTACGCTGCAGAGGAAGCGCGGCTTCCCAAGAAATTCGAAATCATTAATATTTCATACGTATTTTTGTTCACTTGCGTGAAGAGGCTAAATAAGAAGAGCAGTGTAGTGTGGGAGTTTGTTAGCCTATGGAGAGGCAGGAAGGAAAGGAAAGATTGATGCTGAACTGACGTCAGAAACAGACTAAAAATTATTTCTTCCTTTATAAGCTTTCTTTTTTTCTTTCGCTATATATATAAAAAAAGGAGGGGCGGGTTTTTAGGGGCTGGTCTCGTCTCCTATTTTATGGAGAGTGGAGGGCGCGTTCAGAATTCCTTTCTTTAGGCTCCACATTATTAATGAATTGAACGGGCCCGAAGTAAAAACCGACTTCTCCAGAGTACATTTGGCGGACGAGGATGGCCTACGGCAAACGACAGTCGGGCGTCGAGGAATGTTATAAGGCACAGGGCTGCACCGATGTTTTGCTGGATTTCGCAGGGAAGCCCGCAGATGGGCACATAACAAACGGCCATCTTCCGCACGATACTTATCTAAATCTCTTAATGCGGCCTAGCACATTTCGCATGTATGAAAGGGTTTTCAGCGTGCGTACCGGGGCTGCGATTTATGGCTGCCGATGGCAGTTCCATATCTGTACGTGTCTGTGAAAGCAAGTATCTTCTTTTTTATTACGAATTTTGTGCGACCCACTTTCAAACAAAGCAGACGCTTGTATAGCTGATTAAGGGGAGTATGTTTGCAGAGACGTAACTAATAGATTCAAACTTTACTGGGAGGTATTCTTGACGGTAGGCATGTTCATAACAGTAAAATTTCTTCATGTACAGAGAAGCACGTTCTTGAAAAGAACGGAGGTGAAAAAATAGAACGTATATTCTTAGCCATCTTACTCTTTCGCTGAAGAAATGGCTGCTTGGCAGTCGGAAAGCTCTATGCTATGACTTTAAGATGTACTAGAGGCTTAGTTCGCTGTGATGACTGACAGACAACCTTGAAACAAAATCTATGTCCTTGTCGACACCGTGACATCGTTAATCTGTCATTTACTTTGCTCGCATTATTACTTTTCTCCTTGAATAATAACTTATGCTCAAAGTGTCATATATCCCGAAACTTTCGCTTATATTGTTCTTGTTTAGCAGTATACAAATAAAAAATTAGACCCTTGCCGTTTAATACTGCTGTATATCGTCATCTGCCTGTAAGACAGGCGAGTTTCTAGAAGAAGCCCGCTAAATTTTTCAGCTAACACGAGCAGATTTTTTTTAGAGTTCTGCGTAATTATGTGTCCCCTTTATTTATTACAGTCTCGCATATTCTTTTATAGCTGTGAAAATGTAAAGGTAGACCTCTTTATTGCCGGCTATCCCGAAATAGTAAGTACACTGTTCTGGAAAGAACAATAAAAAATGTAGAAATATATCTAGGCACACAATCACAAAACGCAAGCACAGAAATTGTGTCACTGTACGAGATAAGCACCTATCTGCATAAATAGCATACCATAACCGTGAGACGTTCTAGCCCTCTACTGTGCATTTTTAAAAATCTGCTGCAGAGAGCGTGTCTTCTCTTCTTCTTTATTATTATTTTTTTTTTCGCTGTAAGGTACTTCATATTCTAAGACAGCATATCGGATATTTCAGTGGTTGAACTGTTCTGAAAAAAAAAAGAATAAACAGCGCAGCAGTGATAGAGTAAAACTATAGTGATGCTGTTTTGTCGGCGGAACACATTTCATGTCTGGCGGACATCCGGCGCTATGCGGTAACAACTGTTTAACTATCGACTTTGCTTCTCCGAAGTACGTACCTAATGCCGATCGACACTCGATATTCGTTTCGAACAGCGAGAGAAAGAGCAGTTGTTTAAATTGAAGACAAACAGGTCGACACGATAGAGATTACATTGGACATCTACTCCGCTCTAGGGTTAATAGAGACGGAAAGAAAGCCATTAATGGTCGACGTGCGTCAGGAGGCAGAACGAAGGCTTGGCCCCAACTTTCAACCGCTGTGCATTACACGCTTTTAACTGAATAACTGAATGTTTTATACCGCGTTGGCCGAGAAGTCACAGTGGAGCGATCAATAATCCCCACGTCTGCCCCACGCGTTTAAACCAGTCTTCCATGGAGGCATAGTAAGCCTTACTACTGAATAGGAGAGCTGTTGAGGAAGGGCTTGTTGCGTGCAGTGCTGCCTCGGTGGCTGACCCTCCCCTTTGCAGCTCGGACTCCTGACTGAACAGTCCTCGCATCGCGTTGGCGTTGGCTTCAACAAATTGAAGCGAGGTGCATTTGGGCATTAAAAGCAACATTCTGTGTTATCTATTATATGGACTCTCAGCCGACTATGCTAGAACGTTGTCCCCACCGATTATCGGCTCAGAAGACGCTGAAGACACTTTTGTGCTTTCTGAGAAACTGTCGTTTGTACGAGCTCCTTTGTCTCTGTACTGTCCGTTCACGTCACTATACCCCCTCTGTCTCTCTCTTCTTCATCTTCCCCTTCTCCCTTGCCCCAGCATAGGGTAGCCAACCGGACTCTTGGCTGGTTAACCTTCCTACCTTCTTTATATCCCCTCGTCTCTCTCTCTCTCTCGCTCTTCTTTTTTTTTTTCTCGGTGCTGCAATGGGCGCTTTCACATAGTGTTTGAAGAAGTGTACAAAATATTTCTCACGAAGGTAAAATGGTCAACCTTTGTCTCACCCCAAACAACCCACAGTTGCCTTCCCTTTTTCTTGGTTTGATCGATCGAGGCAGCATAGTGAACCTTTGAAGTAGGAAATTTAGACGAGTACCGTTTGTGGACACCCCTTGTGTCGTAGCTTACACGATTTGTTTTGCGTACGTATTTGTGTACGCGATTTGTTTCGTGAGTTTCGTCCGGAAGTGGCAAGGAGAAACAGGGATATTGGCCTCGGCTCAACTTAATTCCCTAGATCGCACAGTATGACTCTAGTTCACTTCAGACTGCAGAACGCCGCTTAACGCGGTCGTTTTTATTGCGATAGCAAATTACACGGATGCTTGATGCGCAAAAAGCCGTTGTCATGCCGTCCCGCTCGACGGTGCATGCGCGACTCGTGCACAGAGGAGAGGGGAAGGGGGGGGGGGGTGAGGGGCGTCTGGAGACGGCGCAGTGCTTCTGGCTGCAATAACCACTCAGCGAAGCAGACGCGGCGCTCAATCGCCTCGGTGGAGAAAAATCGAAACTACGTTCTCGCTTCCGCTGTTGGCATGGACCTTTGTTCGCACGCCAATGTAAGCACGCTAGCATTTCTGCTGAACTGCTGCGTATGCATTGATTTGAGTGGAGCGGGAAGTAAAGTTAACGTTGCCTGATACCCACCGTGGTTGCTTAGTGGCTTCGGCGTTATACGCTACTAAGCATGAGGTCGCGGGATCAAACCCTTGCCGCGGTGGCCGCACTTCGATGAGAACAAAATGTAAAAAAAAGGAGAAACGCCTGCGTATCTTGCGTAGGGTGCACGTTACAGAACTTCAACGGGTCTAAATTAACCCGGAGTCCCACGTCACGGCGTGCCTCATGATGTGGTCCTGGCTTTGACGCGCAAAATGCCTAGAATTGAATTTTTAACGTTATCTTACGCTTTACTTGGCGCTTGGCGCTCACTAACGCCGCAGGTTTACCGTCGGTCTCATCTCGCGTGACATCGAGTTGCGACACCTGTAATGCCACTGACGACGCACGTCATCACGCCAGCTTCCTAGGACGCATGGTAGCTGTTACTTCTGTCCAGCAGCAGTCGCCTTGTGTGCTCCATCACGCCAACGTGTCCCACTCGCGTGTAGATAGAAATCATTCGAGGAGTACAAACTAAACGCTAAACCTTGCTATCTCTTCCAACTGCTTCTGCCATCGGTCGAAACTGCCATATTATTTTCTTAAGGAATTGCCATGTTTTACGTGATGTCTGACGTGACTTTATGCCGTCAGCAATTGGTAAGAACTAGATTGCTGTTCCTCGTCTGAATGGCCAAGCGTGCGTCTACAGTCAAAGTCGCACATATTACAAAGTGTAAATATATATACATATATACTGCTGCATGTGGTTTTAGTTGATAGTTTCAATCTTTCCTGTAAGAAAAATGAAACGCGGCCTGACGGATTGTACCCGACATCTAAATATCGCTACTTCGTAATTACAAAAACTCACCAGAAAACACAAACGAGGTCTTGCCCTCGTTACTTTTTTTCCATGGACAGTGCAGCACTTTGAAATCTGTACGGCTTTGACTTTAGACACACGCATGGACATTGCACCATATTTCATAACTAAACGTTTGGGTGAAATATGCTTGTTGAAGTCTCACTGCTCCACACAGACTCTTCGACGCCGAAGAGAATCTTGCCTTGAGAGCTAACGTTTCGTTCATGGCGTCATCGCGGTACAAAGAGAGCAATTAGACCCTCACCACCGCCCCTCCTTTCATCCGCCCTTGCATTTTGCAGCATACACACGTGACAATGCCTCTCGCAAATTCAGGCCAGAAGGAATTACACGTTCGGCGGCTCAAATGAGAGACGCAGGGTTTAACGCAAGATGCCACTACTGCATTGCAGGTTCCAAGTACGCCGTGCTGCCGACGGGCGAACTGCTCATCCGTGAGACGGACCAGCAGGATGGCTTCCGCACCTACCGCTGCCAGACCCGTCATCGCCTGACCGGCGCCGTGTCGCAGAGCGTGACAGTGGGACAGCTCATACTGACAGGTGAGATGTTCACGAGGTCATCAGATGTAGGTGTTCGCAAGGTACTAGTTTGTGTAGCGGGGTGAAGGGAGTTGGCAAGCTTTATTAATGTGAAAGTATTATACGCCTCACTATGCGAACATCCGGCGTTGTAGTTGGTGGTGTGACCAAATGAGGGTACAAGAAGTAGCCTGACGGCAGCTGTAAGGCCGTTTTGTACGCCGTTCTTATACCAGTGTCCATGCGCTCGGTCTCGCTTTCGTGCTTGACTTGATATGGGAGTGCATACGTGATACGGCTGATGACGCGGGCTTGTACCAGTTTTATGGTTTCGTCCTCAGTGAAGCCATCTTTGCTGCGTGCTACTCTGGCGATGAGTGATGCGATGCTTCTTATTGCGTGATTTATTTTCTCTGAGGCTACCCTTATGCCGTTGTTCTCCAGGACGTGCATACCTAGTAAGCATGATGTCGGGACTCGCTCAATAGCGCAAAGAAATTACTAGCGCTGGGGGTATACAACATCTTTGAGGAGCTAGCAAGCGCCACACTCATAGCGCAGAGGGAGCGCCTCGACAAGACAAGGCATCTGGAGGCAAGACTCTCCGAACTGGACCTGGCAAGCCAACTGGCAACCCTCGACCAGTCAGTGGAGCCCTGTCAGAGGCAACTACCCAGGAATAAACGGCGCATTGATTTGAATAACCGCGCAAACTTTCACCACCACCACCACCTAGCTTCCTATCGTGGACAAAAAACAGCGCGAATTCTCGTACACGGACTGAGATAAATTCTGGAAGCTTCGGGAGTAGAAGACTCCCTCAGATTCCCGACCGACCCTAGAGCAAGGATAGGTTAGGTCTAAGAGGACGTTCGGCGTACAACCTCTAAGGTCTGCACCGACCTTCCTGTTGGGAAAGTGGACAGCAACTTAACCCATCTGTTAGAGGCCAAACAGTCCATTCTTAAAAGATGGAAGTGTCAACGACTTAATCCTAGGCTACGCAAAATGATATCTGAGATTAGCATACACATTTAGAAGTATTGCATAACCCTCTCTAAAGAGCTGTGGGACGAGCTTTGCAATTCCATAGACGGCTAGGTGCGTAAGGGTAGAACTTGGAACTTGCTTAAGCTTCTGATTAACAAGACTAATCAGAAGCATGTCATTGGTAGAACCATACATGAGGCCGCACGAATGACCTCCGAGGATAAGTTAATCCGCACGCTTGCTGATAAATATCTCCCAGTCGGGTAAGGGCGGTCTCATGTACATCTCGATTACCATGGTTAGGCTAATTCCTACATGGATGCGGAGTCTAGCATTGAGGAGATTCGTAGTGCTTTACATGGACTCAATGGTAGATCCGCACCAGGGTCAGACGGTATCTGCAACAAGGCGCTGCGAAATCTGGATGATAAATCAATCGCATACCTCATTGGGGAAATAAATGAAATATGGAGAAATGGAACCGTCCGACTGTCTTGGAAGACTGCTCTCGCAGTACTCATCCCCAAACCTGACAAAACACCTAGCGTTGACAACTTGAGGTCCATCTCGCTTACGTCCTGTGTGGGTAAGGTAGCGGAGCATGCGGTCCTCAATCGACTCTCCCAGTGCTTGGAGAATAACGACATTTAACCCCATGGTATGCTAGGATTCAGAGAGGGCCTATCAACACAGGGTACTATGAAACTGATTAAGCATGAAATCATAGACAACAACTCTAGAAACACACTGGCCGTTTTGGGACTTGATCTTGAAAAGGCCTTCGATAACGTTCTACATTCGCATATCTTAGCGTCGATATCTCGGCTCAATCTGGGTGAGATATTTTACAACTATGTTGAATCGTTACTTGCGGATAGGAAGGCTACCCTCCGGGCGGCCGATCTTGAATCACAACTGCTGGAATTTTGCGAGAGAGGCACGCCACAGGGGGAGTGGTCATTTCCCCCTCTCTATTCAATATAGGCATGGTTGGCCTTAGCAGAAAGCTTCTCGAGATTGAAAGCATCAAACACCATGTATGCTAACAGGAACTCAAAATGCATTGGACGGTGTTCAGTTTATATATGCGAGAGAATGTATTAATTGTGGTAACATGAATTTATTATGTTGTTTCACCAACTGCCTGGTCATTTTACAAGCACTGCGTGCTTAGATTGACCAGCAAATTCACCCTGTACAAAGAAATTTGGATAAATAAATGAATGAATGAATGAAAAAAAAAGATATTCGTAACAATATCACTATGTAATGCGCAGGAGGCAATGATCGTCAGATTGAGGGGCCTTACAGGAGGCCGTAGACACTATCGAAACCTATATCGAACCCACCGGACTCCGATGCTCCCCCTTGAAGTCGGAACTCCTACTGCACAGTCCCCAGAAACATGGCCCAAGGCCCACGGGGTGGACATCGTTAGAAGACAGAGACATCAACCTATATACTAGAAATGGTTGCCGCATACCCAGAGTCGATTCAATCAAGGTCTTGGGCATGATCGTTGAGTCAGGGGGCGCAAATGGCAAGACTTTAGGCACGCTATTTGCTAAAACTGAAAATGCCATTCATCTAGTTCGGAGGATATTAAATCGGCATCATAGACTCAAGAAGGATAACCTCATTCGACTAATGCATGCTTTCGTTCTGTGCCACTTTACATACGTGGCAGCCATGCATGGATGGAAACGGGCCGAGCGGGATAAATTGAATGCAAAGCTTAGGAAGATTACTAAGCTTGTTCTCGGGTCACTTGTATACACTTCTACTTAACGCTTAATGCAGCTTGGAATTCACAATACTCTGGAAGAGATTGCAGAGGCCCAGGAGTGCGCACAGCTAACTCGCCTCACTACTACTAAGGCAGGGAGATCCATCTTACAGAAACTCGGGTATCACCCCGATAGAGTAGCGAAGGAGTTCCCTGACGTTCCTCCGTATATTCGTGGGAACATTACTGTCGCGTCCATACCTAGTAACATGCACCCCGATCATAATCGCGGTAGAAGGAGGGCAAGGGCGGCCAACCTCCTTAGGCAAATACACAGTGATCAGTGACAGGTGAGCTTTGTGGATGCCGCCTCTTGTATGTTACGTCGGGCGTTCACCATCGTCACTGTCGACGGTCGGCAAATAATCACTAATACGGTCTCAGTTCGGACCAGGGACTCGGAAATTGCTGAACAAATGGCTATTGCACTAGCCCTGCTGGCTAGCTCGCGGGATGTTATCTATAGCGACTCAAGGTCTGCAGTTAGGGCATGTGAAGAAGGCACCGTTTCCAAACAGGTCCTCAGACTTCTTCGGGGCAAGGAAATCACACACCACTTTATTTCTCGGTTTCCCGCACATCACATCAGGGTCAGATAGAGGGTGCTCCTCCCAACTTCAACGAGTCGGCTCACGGAGCTGCGCGCGAACTTGCCCACCGCGCTACCCTCGACCAATCGGAAGCTGTCTTCCCAGAGAACAGGGGCACGCCCTCCACCTACAACGAGATTACTAAACACGACTATCTGAGCCGTAGAAACTACATCGTTCCTCATCGATGGCACATAGAGCTCAAGAACAAACGCCCTGTCTTCTACAAACGAATACGTATCCCAATCCGTATCCGAATCCGCCGCTCTTACATACAATGTATCCGGATACACCGATGGTACTTGCCGCGACTGTGGAGTAATAGCCACGTTAGGACGCTTTAGCGCACACGTTAGCTCTGGTGATGTGGCCGGTCACGCTCTATCATCGATAACAGCTCGGCCAGATGGGAGGCGCTTTCCCGCAGCCCTCTTCTGGCTGACCAACTCTGGGCTGTCCAGCAGGCCCACGATGCGGCCGAGAGGTTTGGCCTTCCGGTTCCCACGTGAAAGCGGCCCGCTTTGTAATGACTCACGATGTGCAGGACCTCAATAAAGTTTTACCGCACTATACCATACCATACCATACCATACCACCACCAAAAATAGCCAACGACAAAGAGTAAAAACACGTCAAGGAATACTCGGATTGACGTCAAATTTCTCAGGAGGTTCTTGTAAGCAAAGTAAACTAATGGCTTTGAAAATAAGGTTAGGTAAATTTCGGCCTCAGTGGGAATCGATCCCGGGCATCCGGGTTGCGAAGCGAGCATGTTTCCCCGACACCACGGTCGCTCCACGGTTCTGATTGACTAAATATATGCGTAGTGCGTGCGTCGTTAGAGCGTGGCGGCGCAGCCAATGGGTGGGAGGTGGCACCATGTCGTGAGTGCATAAAATGAGTGTATGAAATAAAAAAGCGTTAATGTCCAACTGAACGCCGCTCAGTGGTCCTTCGAATTGTGAACTCCTGCCGGGCAAGCAAGCGCCTTCCAACGCTTCGTGCGTTTTCATTTCGCCTTACCGAGGTGCAGTTAAAGCTCAAGCGAAAGCATGCATAGGCAAGGAAAGTGCAGAAAAAAAAATCATTTAACCAAAAGGATTATAATGCTTCCGCATTCCCACACGTAAGCAGTCTTGAGCGTCTCGGCCGATTTTCTTTTCTGAGAACTTTCTCAGTCTGTTCCGGACGCGACAGTTCACAGCTAACGAGCAAGAGGCACAAAGCAAATCTTTGGGCCATTAATGGCATTGCAGGCGGTTGCTTTAAGCCACGGTAAACTCAGGATTTTCAGCAGACTTAGGAAAGGCGCTACACGTGTGACGCTGTGGTCGCTTCAGGTGGTAAATAGCGCGCAACACATTATAGAGCTCCAGAAGGGAATACACTTGAACAAAAGAATGTGAGCTCGTTTTTTAAGACCGCCAGGGGAGGACCTTTCTGTTTGTTGGAATGATTTCCGGAGACCTGCGCCTTGCGAAAGTCCGGAATTCTCCCGCGGAGTCACTATGCTATACCTCCAATTATGAACGGGCAATGCGGTTGCTTGCTGCTTCTAGGTAACCATTTAGGCTATTTTTGTTCATATTATCTATACCAACATTTGCTACACAATAAAATTAGCTAATCAATACAGCGCGGGAATTCGTTTAAGACGCTGTCATTCCTTAACTGCTAGATATTGTATTTCAGTTATGTTAATCTTCTCCGTGCAGCTCTTGTTGTGTTCGAGAAAAACGCTCTTATCACGTAGTAAAAATTAAAAAGAAAAGAAATAAAGCAAGAACAGAAGAAGAAATAAAGTTAGTACTGTCATTGAGCTCTTATTATATTGCATTTATTTTCGTGTAGCATAGGCAAGCCCCACAGCCGAGAGTCGCGTCCTGACCTAAAAAGAAACAAAGACACCGCCCAAGTACTGCATAAGGATGGTTAACCAATGAAGCTGGAACGTGTGGCCTCAGTGTGTATCACTGGGTTAATCCCGGTGGTTGACTTGGTAGGCTGCCGGATCCTCTGTACGCAGTTGCTGCTTGCGCTCGGCTGCACGAACCTGTTCGTGTGCCCGGGCTGCAGCAACGGCACTGCGTCGACGAGCTTGTTCCCTGTTCTGCTCACGGCGTTGCTGATCGAAAGCTGCCTGCTCCTCAGGAGTACGTATAACGCGTGGCCTACCCATTACGGAGCCGGAGGGAAGTGCGGCGTGCTCGCTCGGCTGCGATGGAGTACGACGGAGAGAAACGACGTCACTACTGGCACAGTCAATCGCGCGCCTCTCTTTCATTTTCCGCGCATGCGCATGGGGTCGCGCCTGGGGAGTTTTGGGCGTACAGGCAACAGACGGACGGATGGACGAATCGGCTAGCCATATACATCTTCGCTGTAAAAGAAAGTATAAATGCAGTATCAAATAGTATTTTACGACATAGATCTGCGTTTGGTGTTTTGTGATATTTCTTTGCATGCAATCAGCTACTTTTTGTACAGAGCGGCATAAATGCAGGAATTTGTCTTTCATCTTTATTTTTCTAAGTGATCATAATAATTTCATGAAAGTTCCCCATCAGAACAAAACGGAATCAATAAATAATCGGAAATTACATTTCCTGCACCAGATATTGGGATGGTTCAGCCATTGATAAGGTGGAAGCGTGTACATACACGCGGGACTATCATACTTACCCGGCACATGAGTGAAAAGAAACAAGCCCCCCCCCCCCCCCCTCCCGCCCTAGTACGCACGAACGCACACACACTACGAGCGCAGGAACGAGCTATCGTGCAGAGACACACAAACATTCAGACCCGCACACTGCATGTACCTTCCCACCACCTGAACACGAATTCTTTGGCTGTTTCCTTTGAAGCATGCTTCCGTAATGTGCAGACGCCTCCTCGTTTCCGGACTTCCGCTGGTCGGTTGTTTCACAACTTGCCGCTTTATACAAAGCTTGAGGCAACTTCGGGCCGCCGAATAACTACTGTCACAAATCACAGCGGCCTAGCTAGTATTGCGAACCGAGGAAAGAATTGACCGAAAGAGGCAAACGGGAGAAGCAGTACTGCGCCACATTGGCGGAAGGGAGAAAAGACCCATCCGACACGGTTCATGCCATCTGAATATGTTCAATTTAGAGCATGCCGCGAGCGTCAGACGGGTAAAATCACGGAGTTCGGCAAAAGTAGGAAAAGAAAGCGCGAGCGCGCGCATGACGGAGAGATAGTGAGAGGCGGAGGGAGAGATATAGGGTGGGAGCGAGTGAGAAGCAGAAGTCCTGGCGCGTCGACATGTTAACGAGGCGGGCTCGTTCAGGTTTGCGGTGGGTTAGCTCCCGCGGCTGAGCGAAGAACGTCGGGGAGCGACAGCGCGGTTGAGTCTGACGCGCCACGCCGCGCGTACGACTGCGTGCCTGTGTATGCAATGAGTGCGAGCGACAAGTTATCCGCAGTCGAACGACGGTCGGAAGACGCTTGGCGGCGCGGAAGAGAAGCGCGCTGCATAATGTCAAACGCAGAGTCCCTTGCGTCGAAGTGGCGGTTGCGCGGGGGCGAAGAGGGGGAAGCAGCCGAAGCAGCTCGCGCCAGCAGCGGAATCCGAATTAGAATTGTTCGTCGACGGTCCTGACAGGCGCAGCCTGGAGGCGGTCGACCGCAGGGGTGCGTGCCGCAGTTAGAGAGGGAAAAATTTGGTCTCGGCGTTACAAAAGACGGCGAACACGGCGGAGAGCTTGAAGGAAATCTCTCGTGCCTCTTTCGTATTTTTTTTTTTTGCTTTCTTGTCGAATACCTTAGTGTTCTAATGCGAGAATTTAGCTCTGTGCTCCAGCTTAATAGACGCTTTCAAGAAGAGGTACATCGGTAGAGCGTGGGTACTAAGAAGGTAGAGGGGTCCTTCCTGGACGTGTTCATTTGGTTAACTCCGACAGTTGCTTTTCTGCTTTGATGAAAACCGCGCTTGCCGAAGCACTGCTTCTCCGGTAGCGTTCACGACCACACATTTTTGCATTCCAGAGGTTAATGTCTGTGGGTCTGTCGGTGCGTCGCCGACGGCTCCAGGTCAAGTTCGCTGCAGGGCTGCAAACATTTCGCTTCTGGGGGTGCTTTTAGTGAAAGATTTCTTCGTTTACCGCCTTTCGTTGCATTTAATGAGCATATATTGTTTTTTGCGTTTTGTTTATTCTGAAATTCTTTAAAATTCGCCGCGCAGCACCGCAGCTGAAGCACGTCGCTGCGTGACTTTCATAGAAACAGCGCGTTCCGTAGCAGAAAGAAGGTACAAAAACGAATAAAACTGAACATTACTATTTATCAATAATGTCCCTCGTGGAGGTGCGCACGGAGACAACGGGGGAAAAAAAAAGAAGAGCTACGTCTGGCAAAAAAAAAAGAAGACGAAAAAAATAAGCGATCAAAGTTACAGTGAGGCTTTATATAACAGGCGCATATCCATATGTGCACATGACGGTGCACTAAGGCTTAGCAGGCCTTGTACTCAGCCAGGCAGGCCCGCGAGCGTGTGGCAGGTCGTTACCGAGGTGCGCTCCTCGTTAAAATAAAAGCCACTCCCTCGCGTGCGCGGCCGCGGCCGAACGGCGTGCGGCCGCTCAATCCAGGCGTGACGGTGGACGGCGCCGTGCGCGCACCGATGGTTATCGTTGAGCGACAAGGAAGCGACAATTAAAGTGCGAATTCATAACGGCACGCAATCACCTCGGGAGGACGCCAGCAATCAGGCTGTCTTAGACGAAGGTTATAAAGGTGTGAATCAAATAAAAGAGATCCTTAAAAGCGACGAAAAAAAAAACGAACGAAAGTCACAGTGAAAGCGGGAGCGTCTTCGTTTAGTTTTGCCGCTTCGCTTCTTGTTTAAAAAAATAATATTGTTCTCTTAAGCAAGAGCGTGGAGATAGAGGTACAGGCAGAGATTGCACACTTAAACAGCCTTCGGCAGAAGAAACATAATAATGCAAAATGTCTCAGGAGAGGCGAGAGAAAGAGGAAGACATCTCGGGAGAGCGTTATTCAGGATTCTGTTTTGCTTTAATCAGGTGGTTGTGCCCAAAGCATTTAGCAAAGCTTTCCGTGAAAAAGGCGGAAAGGAAACACCCGAAAGAGCAGAAACTGTGTACTCGTCCGGCGTTCCCCGATGGCAATAACAAGAGAATAACGTTGAAAACTCCAAACTTCACTCACTGTTTGCTCTTTTTAGTGCTAGAGGAAGTGGGCGGGGGGGGGGGGGGGGGGAAGAGGAGCCTGCGTTTTCGTCTGAGCCTCGTCGTACGCCTCGCAACTTGCTTGCCTGCTTCGGTCTAGCTCAGCGTGACGCCCCGGCACTGTTTGCTTGACCGGCATTGTCAGCTCTCTTTCTTTTTCTCTCTCTCTCTCTCTCTCTCTCTCTGAGCCTGCGCTGCGACGAGCGGCACGCAGTCAACTCTGTGTGGACGCCGCAAACAACGACGGTTATGAACGCTGCTACCTCCTCTAGGCGTTACGCCCCGAGCCGTTCCCGAAATCGCTGCAACCTTTCTCGCGTTTTCCGCGCCGTGTCTCGAAAGGCACGCGGAGGAGACTTTGCTTCGCTCCGGCACCGCCCGGGGAGGCGAGGAACGAAAATGCAACAACGAAAAGGAAAACGATGCGAATGGGCCGAAGCGGCGACGCCGGAATGTTGATAGCACCGGGCGAACAACCTGTGCAGGCAGGGGAGCCGGGCGAAGTTAGCGCAGGAGGCGCGGGGGGGTGGTATTTATGCATGGCCGCGAAAATGAGCGCTAGCTGCAGCTCGGTCAAGCACGCGGGCCTCATGTTAACTTAATTTCAGAGTCGCCGCGTGCGCTCTTTAACAAAGATGTGTTTCGTTGAAATTCGGAGCACTGCCGCTGCACGGGCTAATCTGGAGGACTTTGCGTCCTCCCGGTAACGTTCACCCTGGTTGGTTAAAAAGGTTGCCTGTGTTTGCGTAGTTGATTAACTCCAGCTGCCCGCTCTTGTTGTTGTAATCGGAGGCAGTGAGCGTTAGCTTTCCCAGTGTCAGGTGCATACACATTTCGTATTCGTGAAAACCTGAAAAAAACGAAAGGATATTTGCAGTTAAAGGAAGATTGAAATTTTAACTTATGTGTGAACGTAATTATTTGCGATTGCTTTGGCAGCCAAGACCCGGTGCAATGGCTGTGGAGTGAGTATTGCTACTCAAGAGGCCTTTGGCCAACAATATGAAAACGCCTCGTATGGGTACAAGTGACTCTCAAAACTCCGCAAACCTGCTGCGTTAAAGAGATGGCAGTGAAAGGAAAAGGGCTGGAGCAGTAGAATTATATTCGTACTGCAGGTGACAGAGTGCACGTGCGTCTAACAATATGACAATATTATGACATGACAATCTACTGTGTAGCAAGTTGTAGATGAACAAGGCTAAAGAAATACGGATGAACCGTAGGAGAGAGACGAGGTGGCATTCATTAGTTTATGGAACGGTATCGTATTTTAGAAAGCTGAATTTGTTGTGGTTAGGATAGAGGATGCGAGGAGCGGCCATGGTGTTACATCGTGAGACGAGCGGGGGATTTCGTTCAAGTACACTTGGTGGGCTGTCAGATTCCCTATAGTGTTACACACAGGAAATAATGGCAGATGAAAAAAAAAAGAGAGATGAAAGCTTTTATTTTTTGTTTGTTGATTTGGTCCTTCCTTTCCTTTATTATTATGTACAGAGATTCGGCTTCAGAGAAGTGCAGTTCAGTGTTGTTTGCTCGGGCGGCTACATGTAAGGGCCAGATGTGTGGCTCGACACCAAGACGGCGAAAGTGAGTTATTGCCGTGAGTGGGGGAGGGGGGGGAGGAAGCTGTGGTTTACAGAGGGCGCATAAGCGTGTTGACTGTGAGTCTGCGCATCTCAGACCCGCAGAAGCTGACTCTTTGTAGTAAAAATTCTACAAGGCCGTATGTGACTTGCGCAGTCGGTGTGGTGTACGAAATTCCACTTAATTGCGGCAGGCTGTATTCTGGCCAGACAGGCCGTTGCATCAATGATAGGGCAAGGTAACACGAGCTGTCTGTCAAGAATAAGATTAATGCACATTTGCCATTGCACTGCGATTTATGCACGTGTGAACCGTATATTTTCAATATCCGCATGTTTGTTAAAAGCAAAGATTCCCTTCCCTGGCACTGGAATTACTGTAAGCCTGTTTCATCAACATGAAACATGGCGTCTATGAGCGATACATCCGTGGCATTACGTAGCACTGAACGACAGTTCTTGAGCTGTGTGATTGGATAATGATGCAAACTTGTTTGAGTATTGTGCGCAAACGTATGTGCGCACATGACCACATCCGCTTAGCAATATGATCCTGTCTGCTTTCAATAAACTAGTTGCAAGTGACGCTCTTTCCTTTCCTAAAGCTTTTTTCTGCCCTTGGTTGCGTATTAACTTCGAGAAATAAGAGACATATTGCACTGCAAAGGATTTGTGGCAAGGGCCTTGACATATTGGAACTCCAGACAGTGTCACCCTGTAGACCCGTTGTACGCGCGCAGCGCACATCGCAGTCTGATTGGACGAACGATGGGGCGAGGAAGATGTCTGGGATGCCTTTGGGTACGTGCAGGGCTGTTGAAGGAGAATGCGGTGGATATTTCGCTAAGAGAAAGAAGACCGAAATTGAAACGTAATTCTAGCTCTTGACTCGTAGTCTTTTGATGGTATCCATTCTGTCGCTTTATTATTCTATCTTAGTGAACAGTTAACCCCTTGCAATCAATGTCACCGCCTTGCCTACTTTAATGTGACTTCTTGACATCCACACCTTCAAGTTTCCCTCCCTGACATTGACGCAGACATCAACTAAAGCGATAAAAGAAAATACTACAAACAAGTGTTAAATGATCGGTAGGAATGTCGTTACTGATTTATCAAAGCTCTTCTTAAGCGGACAATATGGATGGAGAACTCACGTAGTTTTCGCGTTCTACATGACTTGAGTCTGCTATGAAAACCTCTCTTTATGTCTGTCCACCAAAGCGCTGAAGGACGCGTGCTCTAGAGCACTGCGCACGCATATTTATGGCAGCGATTCGCGAAGTGTGTCTTTCCCCTCCCCTTCTTCTTCTATCCCCCTTCAAAGCGGCACGGTATTCTTGGAGCCTATCGTCGATGCGGTATGGAAAGCCTAGCGCGCATCCTGTCATCCTGTCGAGGTGTGTGACCAGGCTAGTTGAGATGCTTTTATTTTTGATGTGCTTTTTTTTTTTATTTCAACATGACAACGCGGCAGGTTGATTGGAGATAACTTGTGAGAGACATAGACATATGTGTGTGTGTGTGGGGAGGGGGGGTGCCCTTCTTAATAAATCTCACTTGGCCTGTGTACGCTTCTTGTGACCGTGGTCTGTCCGCTGGCAAGCTGCTATCGACGACGTATCCTTTTGCCTTCTCTTCGCACATTCTTTTGCGCTAGAACACTGTCGCTCTCAACCTATAAACGCTAGCTGAACCTTCCCGATTGTGCAGCAGGCGCTCTCCGTTTGGCTAAAGCCTGGAGCAGAGGCATTGCCTGGGAACTCGGGAAACTGCAAGATTGTACGAGAACGGCGAACGCAATATGCACCAGCGTTGTTCTTTCGAAGCTGGTAAATCTCTGTGCGGTCCATCCTGACTGATCACTTAGGCAAATCTAAGCAACAAATGGGCCAAAATCGATTGCTTCGCATGTGCGAGATACTCATTTACGAATGCCTTTCTATGTCATCCAAAGAGTGTTCGCGAACAATGCTTTCTCCATTTAAGCATGGTTTTGCGTTGTTGTCACTCGCAAGCTGTATTCGTTGTGTGGTAAGCGTCAGTGCTCTGCAACATTTTATTGACAGGATGCGCATCAGCATGTCAAAAAGAAATGTAGATAAGGATTGGAACGATATAGTGGGTCATCTTCTCCAGCGCTTTCTAGTGGGTCGTCCTCGATCTCTTTTAAGACATTTCTGATTTTGTCAGGCTCCGACATCGTCGCATTGACTTTCTTGCACCAGTCCAGTACATCTTCAACGTAGCTGGTAAATGATTCACCCGGCTGCTATGCACGTCCTCGCAAACGCGATTCGGCTCACAGCTTGCGCAAAGCAGGGCGACCAAACACAGCCACTAAGGAGGTCCTGAACGAGGACCACGTCGGAAAGTAGGTCTCATGGTTGTTGTACCAGAGACTGGCGACACCCGCGAGATAGAAGAGCGCGTTGCACAGTTTGGCGAGATCGTCCCATTTGTTGCTGGCGCTTAGCCTCTCATATGTCGTCAGCCAGTCCTCCACGTTGGTGTCGTCCGCGCCACTGAAAATGGCAGGGTCCCTCTGACAAAGCACAACAGAGCACATGATGGACGGGGGAGGTTTCCTGCAATGCGTCTTCAGGCATGGTTGAGCGTAGGGTACCGTATCGAAGTTCCAGGGTTGAAGTTGTAGGCCGCAGCAACCTCCACCACTATCAAAGGCATTTATTAGTCACCGGCGTTTGGGACCGACCGTTAGCGCAGGGCACGGACTCTCAGCTCGAGCGGCATTCACGAGCAAAATATCGCTGGAGAGGACGACCCACTATATCGTGCCAATCCTTCTCTACAAAAAAAAAGAAAGAAGAAAAGAATGAGAGAGAGAGAGAGAACGTTTATTAATCCGAGTCAGTGAGAAAGAGTTCATTCTTCACCCAAGGTCGATGGCCCCCTCAGTCCAGGTAGCCATTGGCTTTTACTGCTTCCCTGGCATGGTTCACCAGCTTTCGTTGGTCCTCCAAGTCCGGGACCGCGATCATGGCCTCCCATGATTCTTGGCAATCTTCTGTGCTTTTGTTTTCGGTTCTTGATAATCAGGAAGAGAAAAAGAAATGAACCCACAGTCTGCCTCGCGCACATCTCCCAAATCATTTCTTTTCTTTTTTTCCATTCTTCCTTTGTTATTTTTTTCTTTTCTACTGTGATGAAAATGAATGAAGGAATCTTTGTCGCCATACGCTGACGACGGCTACTGCTTTTAACATCGTTGTTAGACAACTTACTATTTTAAAATATATCTCTCGCTCAAGGCATTCTCCATGATTTGCTCGCGATTATCCGCCTCGACAAGGGCCGAGATTCACAACATTTCCCCTTCAGTAGCTGCGATGTCCGACTGGGCAATGTCATGTACACGCGAACCGTAGTGCGATAGCTATCAAAGTGACAGTGAACAAGGTTGATTAATTCGGGCCTCTCTTTTCTCTTAGTGGCGTATACTGCTTTATTAATTTATTCGACGGTACTCGAGGGCACAGCCAAGAAACGAGGGCCGCATTTCCCCGTTCAGAACGATTCAGACCGGAACGTGGAAATCAAGGCAGCGGTTACGCGGCACGTACGAGTTGTACGAGCTGCCAAAAACTCGCGGGTTTATGACGTAAGCTTTGAACTAAACGCCTCTTTTCCGGCACGGCTGCGCTATAGCCACTGCAGTAAACCAGGCTAACGACCACGGGCGTTCAACGAGCTTTCTTTGTGCCAGCTGGCAAAAGAAGAATACGGCAGCACGGCTACACAGCGACGCACGGGATGAACAAGTCCGAGCGTGAAGAGGCCAGCCCGTGCGTGGTCTTCGGGCAAACGAGCATTCTCTTTAGTCTTCGGCGCTCACAAAGCGTGGATTCTTTTTTTTTTTCTTTTTCGCTCGACGAGGAATAGCGTTTCGACGAAGTAGGCTGCGCCAGGACTCCAGGCCAGACTGCGGCTCCCACTCGACGTTCTGCGCGCACACACTCGTACAGCCGTCGAGGCTCGCAATTTATGCGGCTGGCAGCGTACGATGGGCTGTTGTGAGAGAGGAGAGCCGGTTTGGCATCGAGGGGCACGGGCTGGGTGCAGGGTGAGGTAACCGCCTGTACGCCCCGCATCTCTAAAACAGTACAGCGCCGTCGAATCCATAGGGCGCGTTATCTAGCGAGGGATGGAAATTACGCTGCAATAAACAGGCATTAAGCACTCTGTTGACTGTGGCAAGTCATCTGATTGACATGGTTGTCGTGACGTAGCTTTTTGTCTGGGTTCTTTCTTCCTCTCTTTGTTTTGTATTTTTGTACACACAACTTAAAGAAAAACAAATTTCGACATACAGTAGGTCAGTGAACGCGTGAGTCCCGATGCTAAACATATATACTGGTTCAGGTACGTGTTGTGTATTATGTGCACTTTGGGGGGGGGGGGGGGGTGAGGGGGACGGAGGGGCGTATGTCAGGTTTCATGTTTGTTATCAGAAATATTTCCGGTACAACTGCTGCATTCGCGCACGTTATTGCCCCAGAATGTCATAATGTCACACAATATGAGAGCTTCGCGTTATGATATGCATAGTAATAAAATAAAACTATAAATAAAATTAAGCTGCGCATCCAATAATAGAGCACCAAAGTAGAAACAAGAAAGAAAAGAAAATAACACATAATTTACATATTCCTTAACTGATTCCAGGATATGGAGCGGAATACAGAAACAAATTTATAACAATAAATAAGAACAGCACGGCAATACAACATATATGTCAAACAAAGCACGGAATAGTCTATTCTTTAGTTAGTGCAAAAAAATATTAGTGCCTTGGTACAAAACTTGTGTCAGATAATCGCAAGGGAGATACAATTCGGTAAATCCACGTAAGCAAGAACAAGTAAACATGGTGGCCGGATAACAGTAAATAAAAAAAAGACCATTGTTATCATACAGTGCAGTTGTAGAACTACAGTCATTCGCCGCAGTGCTATGAGTGGGTGAAACAACTTTATTTGGTCCACAATAGACGCGAGTAACTCAACGTCACCTGGCTAGGCCCACTCGGGGACCATCAGGTGAAACCTGACGGCCCTCTCGCGATCCCTCTGGACTGCCAGGATTTGAGAGCTCTGGTCCTGGGCCCTAATGAGCTTCATCATTTCCTCTTGGGCCTGTGGAGCTGCGCCCGTGCCGGTCCGTAGTTCTATGAGAAAATTTTTTTTGGTTACAGCAGAAACAATAATGTGAGTAACGGGCATTGAATGCCCGCAAAGAGAGCGGCCATTTCATCGTAATGTGTTCAATTTCGGGAAGGATTTCTTTTCTGTTGATGTTACCTCGGTTGTATTTATCAGCTGTGAGGTGGAATAAATTTGCAAGGAATGTCCGCTTTCTTGATTCGAAATACGAACAGATATAGCGCACATTTTATTGAAATGTTTAAAGGTAAACTATTAAGACCGTAGTGCACCTTAAGTGGAAATTCTCTGCGATAAATAAATGTGAATATTCTAAAAGCCTGGTTTGTAAGGAGCGAGTGTTGTTAAATAAGCAGAACAGCTTTTACCGTGGAGAGAACGTCCAATTGGTAACACGGCTGTGAAGGAAAACGTAGTAAAGGGATCGGACGATGGCGGCTGCCAAATCGCCTGTATTGTCCAAACGCGCACAGCGATAGCAAAGTAATTAAGGGGTTTGCTTCTTGCGCGTGATTTCATCACAACATATATCCCATCCATCTGCATATCCCATCCCATAAGACGAGCAAACTGCGCTCGCACGCACTGGTTGCACAAATTACTATGCCACCTTTAGTTTTGGCAAAGCTAGATTTACCATGGTGAAATGTATCCGTTAGTGCCTCCGTGAACGGCGCTTGCGATTGGCTGGAGCTGGAGGTCACAACACTGCGCCGTATTAGCACGAGAGAGTCCGTGGGGGCGCGAGTTCCGCGTTCCTCCTCGCATCGCCGCCGCGGAATCGAGTTGCGACTGCCGCAGGCGCGCTCGCCACCACCACTCGACTCGTCCTCTCCGCGGTGGTCCTCTTCGTGCGGGGCATCATCTCGCTGAGCGCCTTCGCACTCAGCAGCTCTAGCGGCATGTATAAATAATTCGGACTCGGCAGGCCACTAGGTGCGAGGGTGACCGCTACGCTATTGGATCCACTCTGCCACGCCACACACCACGCGCGTGCTCTTCGAATACCAACGACATAGGACCGGAGAAGCCGGCGGGCAATTAGAGGGGAGGGGGAGGAGAGGAGGCGGACAAGTTGGGTTACCTAATTGGCAAGCGGGGGGCGACCCCGAGGTTGACGATGACGACTTGCGCAGGGCCCCGCTCGTTGTGCGGCGCCTATCCTCCTGACGAGGCCGGAAAGACGGCTCCTCCTTTCCACCACCTTCACGCGCTCGCTTCGCTCACTTAGCGCGAAGCGGCCAACTCTCTCCTCCTCGACCACAACGGCGCTGCTGTTAAGCATATCCCATCAGCATCGGCTTCCATCTTAGCACTGATGTGGGCGTTAGAGAGTGAGCGTTAGCGTGCTTTTGTGTCCGTCTGAGTGGGCGTGCGTAAACGTGCTTCCACGCTTCTGTAACGCTGTTGGTGCGCGCGGATGTCACGCTCGCGCGCTTCACGAGACGACCTCGCCTCGGTTGAACGCATCCGTTCGCCGGCAGACCGCAAACACTGTCGATTTAATATGGGCGCTCGTTGTCGCATCAATGCGGCGTGGCATGGAGAGTTCGCTTGGCTTAATCAACATATCACTGTGGGAAATACTGCATCACGGGGATTCTGCGTGCAATATAAATTAGAAAGGAAGCGAACATTGCGGCGTTTTGTTTTACGTTAGGTGCCACGATGAGAAAGAGAAGTAACGCGAGAAGAAATAAATAAAACTAGGAATGAAGACGTTAAAACGTAATCAACGCTTTCAAGAACGTATATTTCTGTCCGCCGTCCAAAGCGTGCGCAAGCTGCGGCGAAGAAATAAAACCGTGTGAAACGGTTATGTCGACGAAGGTATTCAGTAACAGCTGATCAATACCTACCGTAAGAAGTATTTCGTTGTAGGAGCTGGAAACACTTAATATCAATGGCGGTATCCCCACTGCATCGTAAATAGTTGTTCGGTAATGCTCTTGTTTTGTTGTTGGTTCTCTCGGTTGCAAAAATTTATTGTTGGTTTTTACTCTAGTTGGTTTAGATCAGCTGGCTTGGCAATCGGCAATGGAGCAAGTATAACTGCCTAGTATCTATTCAGGAAGTGTCCAACTTCAGCTTGTACAGCTCTTTGAGCTTGTTCTGCGTTAAAGGCCTGAAACATGAGCTATCGAACCGTTCTCCCACATTAGGCTGCAGCCTCTCGCCTGCCCCCCCCCCCCCCCCCCTCGCTACTCTTTATGGCCGAAGAAGTGCCAATGAAAGATAAACGGAAGGCGCCTGCTTGAGAAACACTTATTCCCACATAGCTCAACGTATCACTTTTCATACGCTCAATTTTACTCTTCCAAGCTCGGGAAAGTGAACCCAAAGGAGCGCTTTTTACAGCGTAAACTATTCTAGGCTCATTCCAATGGCCATTTCTGTTGGCGATGGCGTCCGCCGCCAGAGCCCGTATCCATCACAGCTAATCACCTAGCGCACAAGAAGTCACGTGATGTCACAGGAGCGCTGCGTATACTACAGCGTCGATACCTGCTCACTTTGCATTGCAGTTACGTATTGTGGTGCGCATAAAGCCGTGCTTATCCCAGCGTTTCGGGTTTCATTCTTTCGTGCATACACACTCTTAACTATCACATTGGGACGATGCATCATTTGAAAGGAAGGAAAATGCCGCGTCAATGCGGCAAGGACAAAGACTAAAAGAAGACATATCGCCATTTAGAAGAAACATTGCAAACGAGAAGAAGAAATTACTAGTGCGCGGTATTAAGACGTTGCCAAACAGTGTTCATTTCTCAATCTAGTATGTTTTTCTATGCGCATTGGTTTCGATTCCACACTCCTCAAGTTACTTTTGTACAAACTCTATTCGACCCGTTGAACGTTTGAATCGGTGAGGTAAAGCCCATTTGTGACGGGGAAAATTTTCTTAACGTACTATTTAGTGATATTTTCCCAAGCAATCCAAAACACCTACCTTATCGAATGTTGAGTGCAATTTTATGGGATTATTTAATAAAAATGCAAACAAATGTAGTCGTAGCGACTGGTGCCACGCAGAGCCAAGAAAAAATGTGCTATTGGTATATTCACCCTTATTCTCGATTGGTCATTTTTCCTCGCGGCGTCCAGACTTTGTGCCAACATTTCCTGGAGAATTTTTAGCAGCTGTACTGGCCCTTCGTAAATCAAGCAGAAGAATAGATTGTGTAGTCCTCGTTACTGATTCTTTGTTCTTTTGTACATCACTCACAGAACCTAATAAATCTAGGGTTCTGCGAGTGTTTAAATTTTGAGTACCTCAACACTTAACTAATATCCATTTAGTCTGGGTACCTGGGCATACAGGCGTAGTTCTAAATGAAACGGCTGATTCATTGGCGAAAGCGTCGCTAGCTGGCCCAGCTATTCAAGCTCTCCCTACATCAGCCTTGATCACAGCTGCAAGATTTCGGAGGCGAATGATGCGAGAATTCTCTATGCCGTCCATAACCAATTCCTCTAATATTAAACATTTATTGTACCCCTGGAGAAACACTCTTTGCCAATCTAGAAAAATTGAAATAACTGTAAGTAGGCTTCGCTGACCCATAAATTCTTTAAATTTTTATTTATAGAGCGCTGGTCTGGCACCCTCACCAATTTGTCATGTGTGTAGGGAAGATGAAACCATAGAACATTTCTTCATTTCTTGTCGACTATTTATTAGCCTAAGAAAATGAACCCTAGAAACACCACTCCGCCTTTTTAGACTAGATTTAACTGTTAAAAATGTGCTTTCTTTGACTGCCTCTAACCTTGGGCATAGCGACGGGAAAGTTACAGCTGCCATCCAAGATTTTCTTTTAGGATCAATGAGATTTACCCTCTGAATACAAAATTTTTAGCCTCCTTTTCTTTCACCAAAATTGAACTTGACTTGTTTTTACTTTATGGTCATAGTAGAACTTTCAGTTTCATAAAATCATGCAGGCTCTACAATCTATATCATTCGATTATGGCTTACCTATCATAAAATTTTGACTTATTTTGCACTTTACTATAACCTGCCCGATTGTTGGCCAATTCCCCAGAGTGGGTACTTGCCAGTAGATCACAAGGATCTACATCTACATCTACATCTGCATCTACAACAGTGCGTTCTCGTAACGGTTCCTGCGGACTGGGGACTTTGGACCCACAGGTTTCCACTTACATCGCATCGTGACACGTATCAAGGGATGTGACATGTGCGCCGCGTAGTCTCGCTACCTGTGTTACCTCTTCGCAATGCGTTATGCCGCCTCCTCGCAACGTACGAACCACTGCTATAGAAGCGACTCGTAGAGCTACGCCCGAGGCTGCAACCAGGCAACGTCGGGCTCAGCAGACAACTGTGCAGAAACCTCGGGTCGCCGTCAACGCCGGGGGGACAGTTTAGTTCGTTCGCGAGAAAAGGACGCAAAAAGACCGCCGCAGAGACCCTCTAGCGCGGGCTGCTGAAAATGCAGCCCGATAGTTTCGCCGACGAAAGCCTCAAGTGCGTGCTGCCGAAAATCATGCACGACCACTTCTACACGCGAACAACCACACACGTGGTCAGCCGGAAACGTGGCCCGGCAGCTTCCCCGCGAAAACCCTCACGAGTCGAGCCACTTCGCTTGGCGGCAAAAACGCTGAAAACGCTCTCGCGTTTTACCACGGCACCGCAAACCCAGATTGAGCACCGCGTAACGAATGCCATACACTCAAATAGCATCGCCTTGACACAATCCTGCAACCTTGCTTTGTACTCCTCGAACAGCCCCACCGATTTGCCACCTGCTCTCTTAACGTACGTTCCCTGGCTTCACGCAGGCTTGATGTCACGCCCGACTACAACTTAAAGAAAAGAAGAAGATTAAGGAGATGTATAAAAAATTCTAGAATGGAAAACATGTATGGCATGACTGAGTAAATCAAGCAGGCTAAAGAACTGTTTGTCACCGATCCGTTTAAAAGCGGATGCGAATAAATCAGCATCATCATTATCATCATTATCATCGTCATCATATGCATCGCATCGTGCCACTTTTCACGCCATGTGAGATGCGCGCCGCGTAGTGGCGACGTGTAGCAGTTGCACGTAGCAGTTTCATGTTGCAGTTGTATGTTGCATGTAGCTGGACCTGGTCAACTCAAGCAGGCTAGGTGACCGTCACCACCTCGTTGCAAAGGGGATGTAAATAAATGTTGATCATCATCAACAGCATCGTATCGTGCCCCGGTCTAAGGGAGACAGAGAGAGGTATGTATTATGATGGAAAAGCTGAGAAGTCGGCCTGAATCAATGTTCTGACCTGCTACTCGGCATTGGGGGAGGGGAAAGGGTGTAGAAAGAAAGAATAGAGAAGACGTTGATTATGAAGATGAAGGTGGTGATGAGAATCTTACACGCTCCGAGACTATTCAAAGTCCCTGGTCAAGGGATGTGACTTGTGCGTCAAATAGTCTCAATGTCTGTGTTTGCTCTTCGGTATACCTTATGGCGCCTCCTTCGCAAGATACGAACCCTCTATTGCATGCTGCCGAAAATGGAGCTCCTATGGAGGCACTCCTTCAGCATACGCTGCGACATTGCTGCGTGTGCCGCACAGGCCTGTGATTTTTTTTTTTCTCTATCGGCTAGAGCATGTTCTCAGTTATGGGTGGTTCAGGAAACCAATTACTAATTAATTACTATACTAAATAATGATTTTCCTAATAAGAATGTATTTGTTATTTGTAAGAATATGCTCTCTGTGGCCGGAAATAATGGGGATCAACTTGCTATAATTTTCTTTCATGAGCAATTGTTCTTTGCTTCGTGAGGCTATAAGCGTGCAGAAACAGCGTGCGTTGTCGCAGGTTCTCTTTGGCGGTCATGAATTCAGGTTACCTAGTGAGGAAGGACTAATCATCTGCTTCATATTCGTTTCGGATTCTCTCTCTATTGAAAGACAAAGACGGCAGTCCTTGCGGCAACAGTCAAGGTGTGATTGCACATTTTTCTCCTGCTTGACTGTCAAGGTAAAATACATAGCAGAGCGCCACTTACGCGCCTCCTCGGTGCTTTAAAGCTGGAGGTTGCGAAAGGTGCACTGCCACCCATCAACAGCAGGCAACTGAGAGCGCTACATTTTGCATTAGAATTCCACTTAGCAGTTCCTTACGAATATAAAGTACTGGCCCTTGCAAAGATGGTCCCAAACAAAAAGGTACAAGAGAAGCAGTTACATCGATGCGTAGAGATGTCCGCAGTAGCTGGAATGCACAGCTGCAGCGAAATAGTTTCCTACTCATAGCTAAGTATCCTTCTGGCACTTCAGGCACACTGTACGAGATTTAAACGAGCACAAAACAGTATCTTTCCCCTTTTGTCATTTGCAAGCGCTAATTGGAAGTGTACTTTATCTTCTACGTTCGGACATCTTAAACAGCGACTTCCGCGTCAATACTGTACAGCACGAGCACAATTGTAGGCGCGCGGAGCGTATTGAAATTGTAATCGAAATTCTTAAAGGTCTCTTTCTGCAACGTCCAATTTCCGGACGCATAGAATGAAACGGCGCAAGTGCTCGGGGAGTATTATAATTAATGCTTCCCAAACAGGGGATTCGTCGAATTCAGATTCCAAATATGCCACAAGGGACTAACGTTAACACCACGAGTAATTTCTTTTGCATCGCCGAGCTTCTCTGGAGGAATTTATTACATTAAGTTTTCTTGGGGCCAGCCAGGGTTTTCCGTCCTGGCCTGGTTTTTTAATTAGATTCGGACGCCCCTGGAATAGTGTGTGTGTGTTTTTTTCTCTCCCTGTTTCTCCCCTCTCCCTTCGTCTCAGCCTGCTTCACGACGAAGCCTCTCCGGCAATCCTTTTAAGGCCAGGGCGTCCGTCGTCAGTTGGCTCCTCGCTAGAATGTGTGTGCGTAATGGCGCACGAGAACCGCCTCTTTTGGCGCGAAGGAGGGCGGTGGCCTAAATGGATTGGCGCGGGCTCCCGAAGCTGTAAACTGTTTACGATTGTCTAACGCCATTTTCGAGCCGTGCGAAGTGGAGCCCCAAAGCCGCCCCTCCTTCACCCTCCGCGTTCCAGTGCACAGCCCGAGCCCTCGGTTCCCCCGCAAGGGGGCTTCACAGCACGCTGGTCACGCCTGCCTCGCAACTCGATTGCAGTCCGCTGCCGTCCGCCGCGATCGCCTCGGCTGCAACGCTCGAGTGGCTGGCCTCGTCGTCTTTGTCCGTGGATTGGCTTGGATGCGAACTGTTAGAGCGGCGCCTCTGTTGCCGAACGGGTTGCAAGCGAGAGAGGGGGAGAGAGGAGGTTTCTGTAAAGAATACATTCGTGCGCAATGGCCTGCGGCGATGACCGAAAATAAAAACAGAACTTGTTGTAATGACAACACCAACAACAACGACAAAAAAAGTAAATAGAATGGGAAAACGTCATAACGTTTAAAGCCCCAAATAGGCTTGACTTTCAAGGGCTAGGAAAGATAGTAAGTTGCTGTATAGTTAAAGGAAGAGCACGGATACATCGTTTTCAAAGCCACCCGTGTTCATTCAACTGCTGGAGGAAACGAGAAAAAAGAAACAAATTAAGAAAAGACACTTACGATAACCTTATTTTTCAGCTTCACGTTGTGCCACTTTCGTGTGACGACACGAATGAAACAATGTTAAGCACGTGAACTAGGGTATTGGATAAACGAAATCTTTTATTATGCAACGCAGGCTCGTTTAGGAGCGAGTGGAAATGTCGGTATTGGGCTCAGAGACAACAGTAAAGAGATGCTGCGAAAATCTAATTGATTACGAGTGTCTCAGTACCGCTCTATTATTTGTCATTGGAGTTTTTATACTATAAAACGAACATATTCGGATGCGTAAAAGTTTTCGAAAGCACATCAACATTTTCACTTCTTGTGCAAGCCATCGCTGCCCGAATAAAAGTGAATTACAAAAGCCCAAAAAGTTATTCATATAAAACTGCCAATGAAAGGGCTTGCGAGAGCAAGTTGAGGTCTCTGTTGCATACACTACCACAGACGTATACGGGCTGCGGAAGAGTACGCGTTTGCGCTGGTTGGTTCATGATTACGAGCAGTAAAACAGCGCTAAACAACAGGACGAGGAGAGGAACACAGACAACAGCGCTGACTAACAACCAAGTGTCTTTATTATTTCAGTCAGCATATATATATATATATATATACTCCGCCGCTATCTCAAAGCACAGAATCAACAGAATTCAGCATGCGAAGGGGAGAAAGATATAATTAATGCGATAGGAAGGCAATCTCCTGACCGATATATATATATCGGTCAAACGGGGTGGTGCATCAATGACCGCATGCGCGAACACTCAAACAAAGTTCAAAAACGAGCTAGAGATAGCCAATTATCACTGCATTGCAATGAATGCGGCTGCAAGCAGTCTTTTAAAGATGTGACCTACCTGCCAAAATACCGCGATGACCGCGCATGTCTTATTTCCGAAGCTTTCCACATTCATGTTAGCGGCGAAGCCTGTGTAAGCCTCTCCTCTACTTCTCTCCTTCCGAAGAAGATTGCCTTCCTATCTCATTAATTGCATTCTGTGCTTTGAGATAGCGGCGGAGTATATAAATGCTGACTGAGAGAATAAAGATACTTGGTTGTTAGTCAGCTCTGTTCTCTGTGTCCCTATCCTCGTCCTGTTGTTTAGCGATGTTTTACTGTTCGTATACGGGCTCTCACTCATAAATTGCCCCTTGAGGTACACGTTTGCGAGCGTTGGCTAACAATGCACATATATTATAGGTCCTTTGGTCAAGCGGTATAGATTCATGTTTTCTCTTTCTCTCTGTTTCACTCCCCATTCCCCTCCCCACGTGTGTGGTAGCAAACTGGACTCAGTATGGTTAACCTCCCTACCTTTCCTTCTTCCCTTCTCTCCCCCTCCTCTCTCTTGGTGAAGCCTCTGTGGTTGACGCGGTGCTCTGTTGTGGCGCCATCTAGCATGTACTTGGCGGATGACGGCCGTTGCCTCATAAATCTCAATATCCACTTCCACATATTTTTGCGATTATACTTCTTCTAATCTTTATTTTTACGCGATTAGAGATTGGACATACAAAAAGCTTCAGACAACATGACACGAGCCAAAAGCTAGCCCTCAGCAGTGCGCGCTATCGCAAGCTGCAGTTTGCCTTATTACGCATCCCAAAAGCACATGTCACACACAAGGGACTTTTCACAGGAGACTTTACTAGACAGTGCAAAAGCTCTGCTGTGGAAGCGATGCAGGATAAATGTGCTTTGGTCGCAGCTTGGTAGGTAATTATTGAACGCCGTGTCCTGCCTATTCATATGGAAATAACGTCTAACTAATATGGGATCCTTAATAACTCCATGCAGACGTCGCGGAGTACATAAAATTTAAAAAAATATTTTAGTGGACCGGATACGCAAATGTATCATTAGGCGTGCAGTTTTATTAGAAAGCAGTCACCGGTCAGGGACACCGAGCTTCACTGTAGGCTCTCACAGTTTGCTTCAGAGAATGAATTACTGGCGGTTGTACTACGGAAGAGTTGCACTGTCTAGCGTACATCTATATAATTATAACGTACCTGTAAAGAGACAGAAACAGTAAAATTATTAAATGCACTACGCCACTTAAATTCTAGTTTTGGTTGGCTTCAAATAATTTAATATGAAAAGCGTGAAGAGCGTTCTTGGTAAGCTCAAATGTAATCACGAACTATGTGGCATCCAGACGGACCTCGAGTGAGCATGACATACAAGTGAAGCCGGAGTAAAAAAAAAAAAAGATATGCCTCCGTTAGCGGCATTACTATTTGCTGCTGGTCGCCTGGAACTTACGACGAGTTCCGGTGTAGTAAGCGTCTGTGAAGATTGACATTGCGTGGTGCGTTTAATGTTTCTTCATTTCTACTGCGGATGACGGCTTGGTTAGTGCCTAATTATTGCCGAGAACTCTCTAATTCTCAGAGAAAAGCAAAGCAATACCCTTTACTGCGCGCGAATTCATGGAAGTAATTAGTAGCAGACGTATAACCAAGCGGCACGTCAACCAAGGACAAAGCACGGTATTACAAGAAGAGTAACAGCTAACTGGTGCGTGCGCGGGGACGCTCAAGACAACGATTACCCTACAAACTTGGTTAAGCCTAAAAGAAAAAAAGGAAAAAGAAGGCTGAATGCTTAACGTGAGTTATTGTTCACGCATTCTCCTCATTCTTTCTTTATAATTGTGCGTCATACTTTCTTTTTGGTTCCGCACTGCTCAGTGATCGTTGAGGCCTCGTGCAGGAACGAGCCGAGAGCGGGCGCGTCTGCTGCCCGAATTGCCTGAGACGCACCCGGTGATTTGGGATGGGTCCTAATAAAACCAAAATGCGAGTGCCAGATGAATATGTTCTCCGCACAACAACACCGGGTAAGTAAAAAAAAAAAAAAGCTGAAGAGCTAGATGGAGGCAAAACAGGAGAAAAAGGAACGATCAGGGCAAGGCGTGCTAAGCCTGCCATGCCAACGTACGGTTTCAAATTTCCCCGACGCAAATCTAAATTGCTGGTATTAGCCCTATATCTTTTTCCTTTCTTTCTCTCTCGTCGTTGTGCGGATGGTGGTGGCGCAACGGCTGCGCCAACGAGTATGCAACGGCGTACTCTGCTGCCACGTAAACTGCATACGAAGTCCAGGCGCGCCGTGCATTTTTACAGTGCGCAACCTCATCTTTACTTGCTACCGCGCCTACATTTCCTTCGTTCCTTCTTTTTCCTTCCAGGATGACTTTTACAGTATACAATTTGCTTCCTCGACAGCTCTGACGACATGCCGGTGCCTCACTTCTGTACTGCCACGGATTTTGTTTTATTTTTTGTTGTATACTGCTGGTCTTTTCTATTGTTTCGTTCTCTTCTTCGTCTGCTGCCACGGAACGATGATTTTGTGTGTGTATGTGTGTGCCTGAGAATGTGTTTCTTTCGCTGTGTTTTGCGGTGCTTAGCGCGGCAGCAGATGGCTGACTGCGTCTGGGAAGTCGACCATATCTTGAGCCGCTCCTGCTGCAACGCTTAAGTAGTCATATATGCTGGGATGCTCCTGACAATTTGTTGATACATTATGATAATTTCCATGATCACAACTACCATCATCATCTTCAGCGTTTGCGAGAAGAGCAGCAGCGTAAGAAGGCTCTTAAGGCTAAGGTTCTCGAGCAAAGGCTTTAAAAAGACCGCAAAACGCATCGGCACGTCAAGATTCCTTGCTATCATTCCGTTCAGGCTACGATAATTTTTTTATGATTTACCAGTCGGTTCAAAACCGTGTGTCGTTGGACGTATACTTATGTTTCGCCCATTTTAATTAACGGATGGACGGACGGACAGAGGGACAGAGGGATGGAGGGACAGACAGACACACAGACAGACAGACAGACAGACAGACAGACAGACAGACAGACAGACAGACAGACAGACAGACAGACAGACAGACAGACAGACAGACAGACAGACAGACAGACGGACAGACGGGCAGACGGGCAGACGGACGGACGGACAGACAGACAGACAGACAGACGGACGGACGGACGGACGGACGGACGGACGGACGGACGGACGGATAGATAGATAGATAGATAGATAGATAGATAGATAGATAGATAGATAGATAGATAGATAGATAGATAAATAGATAGATAGATAGATAGATAGATAGATAGATAGATAGATAGATAGATAGATAGATAGATAGATAGATAGATAGATAGATAGATAGATAGATAGATAGATAGATAGATAGATAGATAGATAGATAGATAGATAGATAGATAGATAGATAGATAGATAGATAGATTAGTGAGACGTTGAGAGGCCAGCGTGAACCTGTGTCGTGATTGTCACCGCTGTACTATTAATTGATTTCTGAATTGATGGCCCTGGCGCCTAACAGACAAAACAGACTACTTCGTATTGTCATTGTTTGGCGCCTCACTTGAATAATTCCTGGGCTGTAGCGTTTGCTCGGCACCCTGTTCTTACAACCTCGCTACTGTGCGATCTGTTTTGCGAACACTCGCCCAGGTGCCGTATTCATAAAGTTGGTCTTATGCTAGAGCGATTTTCAAAATATGCGCCGGCCATTCCTGGTAATGACGAAATGACAAGCAATTCGTTATGGGCATTCTGAAATTGGCCGCGCGGCAGATGTTCACATCTGTTTATGCAAGAGCGTTTCGCAAGAAGAGACGTTGCCTATTTGCGGTAGCGGAACCTGCCGGCCATTTACAGCTTCATGGAATTGAAAGCTTTACGTCTTTGCCCGCAATGACATACTCACACCTGGTAAGTAGTATCTGGCGTAATGACAGCTCGATGATGCGAATTTATTGGCTTAGAAAAGCACCGATATGTTCACACTAATTGCACCGCATACTGCTGCTATGGTCAATGTACATAGGCATGTAAATCGCATTGCGGGAAGGGCTGAAAGAACGCAAATAGAAGGGCGTCTTTCTTTAAAATTTTGCTTTGATTTTTCTTATCACATCGCAGAACTTGGAGAGTGTGAAAAGTATATGGACTCTCGATGTCTTTAATAATGTACCCTTTTCGAGACGACCGTTTTGTATGCATCAAGAAAAATAAGACATCAAGACATAAATTTCAACGAGCTCATTCAAAATCAAGTTTGAAGTTGGGCAGGATGCGTCCTGCTTTCATAACGTACCATGTCTCATCCGAAATTTTAAAAAAAATTTGCCTTTGGATAGAATCTACAACTTGAATGGTGCCCTTAAAACACGGACTGTTAGTCGAGCTCAAATTAAGAAGCTTCCGCTGACATCGTTAAGTAATCTGTTCTAACTAGTAATATCGCAAGCTATCTGTCGCGCTTTTTCTGACGAGCATGATTGTGGGGAACGTAGCTGCTTAGAAGAACTTCAGTTTGGCCTAGTTGGTGTTTACTGTATATCATATTGACCGCAAATAAAGACGGGGACAGCGGAAGAGAACACAAGAACGACACGGGCGGTACGACACGCCCGTGTCTTTTTAGTGTTCTCTTCCGCTGCCCTCGTCTTTATTTGCGGTCAATGTGATATGTAGCTGCTTAAATCAGCAGAAATTTAGAGATTATATACGGCATTAACCGGATAAGAAATGGAGAGCGCGCGCTCTTGGCGGCTCAGTAGCGAGGACGTGCTAAATGTACTTTCTGTGTCTTAAGGCCCCGCCAGAGGTGCATCTTATTGTAAACGAAGCACATATTTTTGTCGCTTCCAGCGACGTGCCAGAGGTACACGAATGCTGATCTTACTGTCGATACAGACACGAAATGGATTTAATGAACTACAGCTCGGTATTCCATATTCTTCTCAAAGGCACTGACGATTTTCACTTAAGTAATATCACAATGTAATGACAGAAAAAGAGAAGCCTAATACTTGTTGCGCCTAATTAATTACAAGTGCCGCTAGTGATTGTGGCGTAGCCGGGTGCCAAATACACGCCGTTCTTGCCTCAAAGCATCAAGCGAGTTCAAAGCTCGAAGCCAAAGGAGCGTAGGCAATGCGACAAATACTCGTGAATGTGAAGTGGGAAATGTGCCTTCCACTGTCGTGTTCGCGTTTTATTCTGCCTTCATAGTGCTCATATATCTTCGTGGGGAACAAAGAAAATCGCATGAGTTCGCTGAGGCCTCGTCCGCCTCTTCAATAATAACGTCATACGGGTGTGTGGAGAAAAAGAAACGACTTTTACAGGAGGTCACCCATCGAACCCGCTGTCGTTGACAGCATATCAAAGATGCGTGCGCACGGTTCCACTGCAAATAGATTCATTTCGCGGTCATCCGGATATTTTCGGTTTATCTGTCATCTCACAGTGCGCTGTAAAATTTTCACCGAGCTGTTCTTTTGCATGACATTTTTTTTCCTTGCACTCGGCTAGCGAAGCGAACCACATCTGAGAACAACGCCGGTATAGCCTTGCGTAGTGCTCTCCGCGTTTTGGCGACGCAGCGTAGCGTGTTGCTCCCTTTGGCGCGGTGCCGGAGACGTGGTGATTTCGCAGCTCCCAAACACAGGCGGTAGTCAAGCCAGTGTGAGGACGCGGCCTTGCGTCCTGTAGTTTGGCCTGGGCGAATGTGAACGGACCGCTGACAGAGATGAACGATGTGGTGGGCGGGAACGTTGAACAGGAAGAACATAGGATGCGCTGGAAGCGATATACGCGCTCGTGGCGTGTCATTACGGGGCCTTCAGATGCGATCGCCGCCAGCATCTAGAAGTTTGCCCGCCGAACATATTCTTTCATCCTCCTCTCTTGTCTCCCTAGATAATTGGCAGAAAGGAAGGCTTGCGACAAACCGGAAGTGTCACTAGTCGCCAACTTTTGATGGGAAGAATACCTTCCGTCAAAAAAGAAGATAGGCCAAATTGATAAACAGAAACGCGCCACGGAGTTTCTGTCCGATCTTCTGGGTTAGGTTACTGCGCGAACTCAAGAAGTGATGTGCTAACTTTCATTCATTCATTCATTCATTCATTCATTCATTCATTCATTCATTCATTCATTCATTCATTCATTCATTCAAGACAATTTATGTCTTGAATAACAAAACGCGGTCTTCATGTAAATATCAAGAACGCTTTTAGTGAACATGTTAGTACTCAGTATTAAGTCGACTGAAACATTTAAATGACCAGCAGTTAAGGTTCAGAAGCTTTACAACTGAGACAAGCAAGTGGTTGAATGCGCTTCTTTGAGGCTGACACTTTCAGTAAGTAGCATTGGTAAGCTTATTAGTCAAAGGATGGTACCTAAGTACTTATTGAGTACAGTGTGGAGGTAACGCATAAATAGCGATCCAAATTTCAAGAAACCTGTATGAGTTTCCGGAATCATTGTTCAGAGACCAGTAACACTGCCGCACTTTCCCGCCAAAGAGAATCAGGCAACCGTGAGACACCTGACATACTCTGCTCACGTGACTTCTCCCACCTTGTAAGCAGTGCGGTGGTTGCAAATCGATAACAAATGCACAGCGGAATTCGGCGACAAGCGTGTCCCACAGTCATGCCACTGCGGTCCTCATCCACGATGACGGACCTTGCAGAAGCGCAACATAGCACCGCTACCACTCAAAGTTTGGACACCAGGAAGAATCTTCACTAAACGCGGTATCCCAGAGTCCATCTTAAGACTAATTGGTAAAACCACTTTCCGTGGAACGCCAGGTGATGCCACTATTGAGCGCTTTGAGTGTATGTTCAACCGACGAAGACGCCACCACGTGCAATGACTGCCTTCCATCCTTGTGGCTGTGGCCTAACGGGTAGTAAATCGGGCTATTACACGGAGATATCCACGTTCGACTCTTACGTTCGGACACCGCATTTTTTTATATGGTAAGGAAGTTCTACTCAACGGCAAATCGACCAGTGATGGAACGACCAACAAACAAACCCACCACTGCGGCATGGTAGGGAGCAAAATACTTGCTTTGAAAGAAAATCAGCCTGCTTCAACAATTCCTCCTGCTCAGAACCGCCGCCACTACCACCAATGGCAACGATGGTTACTGTTATTTCACTATTACAACTGTTCCCACTAGACTAAACTATACTACAGTAAACTGATGCGCGTTCCAAGGAATTTTGTTAGCTAACCCACATCCCTTCTCAAGTACATACTTCTTGATGTACAAAAATTTCCCTCGATATTACAGCGCAAAGCTCGCTCAAAGCAGGGCCATTTCACCATCATGGTGGCTTTGGCAGAAAGTATTTGCGTGGCCTTTTACATAGCCCATAGGGGTATATTATACTGAGGTTAGTGTATTAAGAGGGGTTCGGAGATTTGGGTAGCAGTAGCAGCTTGAACCCACTTGAGCAGCTATGGCTGCAAACCTGAACCTGTGCGATACTCGCAGCAACTGTAACCTCCACTGTTACACCACAGAGCGTGAGAGGCTTTCCTGGGCAATAAAAACAGCTATTTATGCTAAATAAAAAAATCTTTTCTTTTTTCCTGTGTTTGGTCAGTCGCCAGGCGCTTCCTCCGTTTGTCCCTCGATGCATGGGACAGCACCGTAAACATCAGCTCGAAAATGGCGTACGCGAATTTTATTACCGTTCTGCTACTTCCCTCTAATAAACCGAGAGGCGAACAGCGGGAAATAATGCGTCGTCGAGATTATTAACGGTAATTCATTTTTTTTTCTGCGTGGCTGCACTAATCCAAGACGGCACATGCGAGTCACGTTGCCTGTTCGCGATGGCTGCTGGGTGTCGCAGAGCGGTTCAGCCCGCACTCGTGTAGTTGAAGGCAGTGCTGGGAAAACAACAACAACAACGAAGAGAGGAACAGAAACTAGAGTGTGCTGCTGTCAGAAAAACAATAACATAACGGGAGTGCACTTCAAGGCACTTTTCTTTTTCTGTTAATCCAAGCGAAGGCAATCTGGATAAGTGTTTTCGCAAATACTCGCTCGGTAGTTATGTAAACGAACCTGTCAGCGTCCTTGTTTTGCGAGTGTGGAAAACTTTGCCATTGCGAGCGGAAAATGAATCGGTGGGACGCTTCTACACGTTGATTTTATGGGCTGTACCGAAGAGCTGTTATGAAAGATGAACGTCGCTGTCCGAGTTTTTAGCGCTATTCAGCTCTCGTATAGGATTAATTGGCAGACAGAATCCATGTTTCCTTTGCGATTCTTCGGAATAGTCCGAAAAATGGGAGAGCCGTTACTTCTTCTAAGCTACTTATATGCATGATATTCCCGTGTAACTTTCCTGAGAGACATTGGTCTCAACGAGATACTCTAATACTGCGTGTCGTGCTACACATGCGTTGCCTGTAGTGTGCATTGTTTAATTTACCATCGCATTCATCTGAGGACGTATTCTGCGACGCTCACTTTCGGCGACAGTGTCGCCTCGGCGATTGTGTAGCCGTCAGGGGAGCGCTAACTGGCCGGTCGAGCAAAATCGGGTGGCCTGATTGGCACGTTGAGCACAACGTCATCCAATTTCGCTCAACCAGGCAATCAGCGCGCGTCTCATGGCCAAGGTGACACTATTGCCGAAGCGGATCGTCGCAGAATAGGTACTCTGGAGTAGCAAGCCAGAAGCGTGTCGCGATGACAAACTTCTCTAGTTTTCATTAAAGAACCTCTCTGGGAACCAAACCATGCCGGTTTGGCTTAGATAGATAGATAGATAGATAGATAGATAGATAGATAGATAGATAGATAGATAGATAGATAGATAGATAGATAGATAGATAGATAGATAGATAGATAGATAGATAGATAGATAGATAGATAGATAGATAGATAGATAGATAGATAGATAGATAGATAGATAGATAGATAGATAGATAGATAGATAGATAGATAGATAGATAGATAGATAGATAGATAGATAGATAGATAGATAGATAGATAGATAGATAGATAGATAGATAGATAGATAGATAGATAGATAGATAGATAGATAGATAGATAGATAGATAGATAGATAGATAGATAGATAGATAGATAGATAGATAGATAGATAGATAGATAGATAGATAGATAGATAGATAGATAGATAGATAGATAGATAGATAGATAGATAGATAGATAGATAGATAGATAGATAGATAGATAGATAGATAGATAGATAGATAGATAGATAGATAGATAGATAGATAGATAGATAGATAGATAGATAGATAGATAGATAGATAGATAGATAGATAGATAGATAGATAGATAGATAGATAGATAGATAGATAGATAGATAGATAGATAGATAGATAGATAGATAGATAGATAGATAGATAGATAGATAGATAGATAGATAGATAGATAGATAGATAACACAACGCGCCTGAAGCATCAATACCTTTGCTCAATTGAGTAGAATTGCATTCTGGGGTTTTACGTGCCAAAACCACGATTTGATTTTGAGGCACGCCGTAGTAGGGGACTCCGCATTAATTTTGACCATTAGGTCAACTAGGCGTTCTTGTCACCCGAAAACACAGTGCCACAGACCCCAGAAAATTACCATACACAGTATATGCTGCCGCTGTCAAGCAAGAGGAATAGGGTACATTTCCCAACGGTATTCGGTTTAATTGGGCAATGCCGGCAAAAGGAATGTGGAGGAGGAGGGAGGGAAGAGAAAAGTAGAAGGCAGGGAGGTTAACCAGAATAACGTCCGGTTGGCTACCCTACACCGGGGGAATGGGAAAGGGGACAACAAAGATCACAGGGAGAGAGAGGAGGGAAGGAAAGAAGGAAATTGCGGCGAGTTCGCTGACGCGTGTGGTCTTAAAGAAATTGCATTAAATGTCACAGATGGTCGCACAAACCCGTCGTCCTTAAGAAACACAAAAGCGCCTTCACCGCTTTATGGGCCGATGGGCGATGGGGGCGGTGTTCCAGCAGCACTTGCACAGAAAGTGGCCGATTGTCCAGTTTTTGGAAAGCTTTGACAAGTTCTTGTCTCTCTGGGGCATATCTTGGACAGTGGCACAGCAGGTGGTCGATGTTTTCTTCGGTGCCACAGACCTCGCATGCTGCGCTGTCAGTTATTCAAATTAATGTAGAGTATGCCTTTGTGAAGGCCACTCCTAACCAAAGGCGGCAGAGAAGCGCAGCTTCTCTGCCGCCTTTGGAATGTGAGTGAACAGGCAGATCGGGATAATGCTGGAGACTCCCTCGATTAGCAGTTTGGGTTGTCGTACAGCACATGTAAGCAGTTGTAGCCGTGTCATGCTACATTTTTCAGCCTTTCTTTTCTTTCTATTAAGGGGGAGGATGGAGGGGAGTGGGGGATGCAAAACTGTGAAGCACTAAAAAACTGGCAACAGCATAACGTATTTATAAGGGCACAATACCATTTACTGAAAGCACTACCTGCACAATAACACGACAAGATTAGTACATGTGAAGCGGCCGCCGCCCTTCGTCATCCCCTTTTATTTTTTCTCGTACGCTAGATTCGTGCCATTAGTTATTCATGATGCCTCATTCTTTATTTACTCTATTTTAAAGAAGCGTTCTTTTCCTTTAAATGTACCAAATGTGCACTGTGACTGCGAAAATGTTAAAAAGGAATAAAAAAAGAAAGAAACAAACATGATCGGGCTTAAGGGCACTCATTATCAAGCAACGAGTGTGCTGAGAGTGGAAGAATAAAGACCGCTTCGGGACGGCGAAGGGTAATATTTAATAGGCAGCCGCTGAGTTGAAATGCATACAAATATCCGTCGTAAGGTTTTTCAAAACTATTCTAGCAGAAATATGACATTCTAAAAAAAAAACAGCATATTAACGAGCATAGGAAATGAGTTATTAGCGAAATCATTCTTGCGAGGATTCCTAATTCGCCGCTAAGTCATTGCACTAACAACTGGGAGATGCCGTGACATTGACAAAGCGTCTTTACGGAAGAAACGCGAGTTTTCAGCCGCTTCAGTCTTCTGTTTAGCATTTCTGCTTCCAGTGGTGTGACTGCGTTGGTTACTTTAGTCTAAGCATCAACTTGTGCACTGCAACGTTTAGCAATGGCACTACCAATCAGGCCGTTAGAATATTAGATTTTTTCGTGGTATAAATTTATCTCCGATTTCGTGCCATCCATCCCCTTGATTTGTGGCTGTACAGTGTATTACCGAAATTAACGGGGACACCACACCGAGCGCAATGCAAATACGTGGTTTCTCCAGTTCTTTAGGAAGCAGAGCTGCTTGGAAGCACCACTGGCTAGATATATCCTAAGCTGCATCATACGGCCTGTGAACGCACACCTTTGAACCGGAAAACAAGTCACTAGTTACAGTAGGAAAGAATGTGCAGGTGTTCTGCCCTAGCACTACAATATTAAGCTAGTTGTTTCGATCTTTTTCCAGCGATGTATGTCTACTTTTGCTTACTAGCGGTTGCATGTCTCCTTGCATTTATGAACGTAACGTAGCAAGCACCCTCCGTTCAAGGCGCTATGTTTGTGTTTGGACCTTCGCAAATATTAAGTTACACGCAGAGTGCCGGAAGTAGCTGGATATCATTTCTATTGACTCCGTAAAAAAGTTCTATAAAATTAGGGAGAGTCAGAATGAACGTAACAGGAAAATGCTTTGACAATGGCTTTTAATTGCAGATGAAAACTGTAGCATTCATGTAATCGCATACCAGCTATACCTTATGAAGTGAACAGCGTTTTGGTACAGTCATATAGCATCCCGTAATATTTTTGTATACATACATTCAAATACATTCCTGGAGTTGGAAAGAACTGTTATTGGCCACATTTTGCTCGTTACTCCTTTTTTTCGGCAACCATTGCACCAAATTTCACAAGGTTTGTTGCATTTAAGAGAAAAACTCAAAATATAGTGACTGCTCGTTTCGAATTTTTGATTTAGGTCGTCAATATTTTGTTAAAAATTGTTAAAAATTGAAAATTTTCTGTAATCGACACTATCAAGTTTACAGTTCTACAGTTCAGCAAAGAAAAATGATATCGCAAATTTATGAATTGCATCTAATAGTGCATCTAAAGTGCACAAAATGTATATGTTACACATGAATTTAAAACAATTCAGTAATATGTAAATATAGCTTTTGCAGAACCTTTGTACACTACGAAACATATTCATGTAAGATATAAACTCACATATCAGATTTGTCCGCTTTGAATTATCTAATAAATGCCGTTTGCAGAACCGAGATATCTGTTTTTGATGTGGAGCTATTAATGTATAACCTTCGTGCGTCTATCTTTTACGAACTTGCAAATTCTTTAACATTCTTTTAACAAACTTCAGGCCCTGAACCGATATTCCGCTTCCAACAGTCATTAGAATTTAACTTTTTCTCTCAAATGCAAGAAATTTCTTTAAAATCGGTTCAGTGGTTATCTCAGAAAAGCGTTTTAGTGTTTTATATGTATTTGAATAGGCCACATCGTAGCTGGGCCCGAGCTGAAGCTTCCTCTTACGCGTCCTCCAAATTTTAGCGAACATGGGTACAGGTTACCTGCAGAGGCAAAATATTTATTAAAAATGTTCTCGAGAAAACTTGGAGCACCTTGTTTCGATGCACTCTACGAAATAGAAAAATGCAATAATAACGACGAGAGCTAATCCTCCACGCTGTTGTAATCCGCGCCACTGAAAACAGCAGAGTCCCTTTGTTGGCCCACACCGGAGCACATGACCGATGGAGAAGGAGGCGACTCCGGGGATTCGCCGTCAGGCATGGTAGACGGTAGCGCGCCGGATCGAAGTTCCAGCGTAGTCGTTTTCAGAGAACCCCGCACCTCCACCAGCTGTGAATAGCTTTATTGGCTGTGGACTGAGAGCGGCTAACGCGGAGGTCAGGCAGCTGCTGGAGTCCCAGCCCGAGCAGCCAACCCCGTGTCTAGTGCTGGTGATATTGGTTGGCCCGCGTTTGTAGTCTTCACTACAAAACTTTTAAGCTTCAATGTCAATGCAAGGGTCGAAGAAACAGTTACTGCTAAGTGCTTCTAATGAGTCTCTGATGGTTGTGGAATGAATAGGAATGAGGCGGTGAACAAATCTGCATTACGACTCTATGGAGTCCATGAGAGGGACAAGTGAAATTGTTTGCTATCCGCAAGCGCAACAGTCGATCGCCCGCATGACCGCTGAGTGTAGATATCTTTAGCACGCCTGTTTCATGTTTAAAGGAACCTGCGTACTCGGAAAACTATTGATCTCTAGTGGCGGAGGCCACTCATTGATTAGACCGGATGGATGTCATTCATAGATGTCCCTACGTCTTTCTTGTTCTCCTTGAGGACAAAACTAAGTCATCGGCTCGTTACCGTTTAGTTCACGTGGAAAATCATTGCTAGTTGGCCCACGTAGTTTTTTTTTTTTGTCATAGCATATTTAGCACTGGTGACATTACTACATTTCTTTTTTTTTTCCTTTCTTATGTTACAATAGATTTCCATTTAAAATGCAAATAAAGGAACACATAAAGCCCTTCGGCTGTCAGGGGAAAGGCAGGTATGGATCTCACCGGTTGTATGAACGAAGAAATAAGCTGCAACAATGGCACAACTTTTCTTTTGGCTAGCATTATTTTATCAGGCAATGCTGCATTTGCTTTAGAAGTCTTCCTGTGACAGTGGTTGATATGTTCCGGATTGGTCCAGCACAGCTGTATAACCGTAGAGTTGTTTACCGAACGTTTGGCGCTTTAGAGTGTCTTGAGTATTCACAAGAGCTAATTTTCGGCCCAGTTCCAAATAGTTGAATATCAAATAAGCAAGTGCAATCATTTTGTTCAGAGGATAGACCCCGCGGAGTGTCATATAGCTAGAAGTGCAGGTGAGCGTGTTACAAAGTGGCACTTCTCCTTAACTGTAACATCGCATTTAGAACTGCATTTAAAATGGCGACGCGTAGGTTCAGACGAAAATTCCTCTAAAGCTGCACAACGTGAACAAAGGAGTCCTTATAGGTTACAGCATACTTCGCCTACACCCTACACGCCGTGAAGGATTAAAAGTGAAAAGTATAAAAGTACCTAGCAAGTGAGCGAGAAAGAGAACTTATTAATAAACATGGCGGGAGGTTCAGTTGGGACAGGGCTACGTATGACTAGATATGACGACTGGCCACGTGCAACAAGTCCCGCAGGTGCGGGCGGGACATGCCATGCGTGTAACCCTATATATGAAAGCCGCGCGTCAAGGCACTCATGGTAAATTGAAAGGCTTTGTCGCTGTAGCCAGCTGCCGGATCCCTTTCTTGAATGACGTCCCCAGCTTTGGCGGGCTGCCGGCATGCAGCGTGTATAAACTTTAGGACATTAGGTCAAACCACTCGACTCGCATATTGGCCTAATTAGAATGACGATTTTTTACAGCGAAGCTGTATGTGGCTAGATTCTGGAAAAAATTGTGCGCGTCTAGCGAGCTTTGTAGACGGAGAATTTCTCCCTACACATGGGCCGATCCCGAAGATAGTGCAAGACTGGGCCGACCCGCGGCGGAGGTGAAGCAGGCTTTAAGCACTCCGCCAACTTGCAAAATTAAGTTTAATATCTTAGGTCCAAATGCAACCCGTATGAGATATTAAGCTGATAAGAACGGATACTACACTTTGACCCGCATCAACCATGTCCACATTTCTCTTTGTCGACATTCTAAGCGCTTGCGTATCTCCTTTCCTTTCCTTCCGCTCTCCCTTGGTGACACTCCCGTAAGCGTCTTTCCCGACAGGACCGCGAGGCGGAAAGAAATGCGAGCCGTCCATGTGGCCCCGATCCCACAAACTTGGAACGTTTCACCGGAACAACGGTCAGGTTTCAGAGGGAGTTTGTGCGGAACCAGTTTTGTGCGGCCTGTGTCGTTTGTGACCGCTTGTGGTTTTCGAGTGACCTCACAACCGTTACTCCACTGCGGGACGTCGACGAACACAATATCGCCTTGGCTACGGTGAAGCCGTGTGTGCCCTCTGAGTAGAGTGAGGTGCGTGTCTGTTCTACGTGCCGGCATTCGTTAGTAAAAGGTGTCGTGCAGCGTTTTGCAACACTACATGGGTATGTATGCTCCCCGGTGCCTCATCATCTTCCGAGGCTCATCATCGTAGAAGAGCGACTAGTCGCGCCTCGCCTTCCATTTATGTGCATATGGTGTTTGACGCACGGCAAGGGACAGTTCGCCATTAAGGGGCCCACATACACAGCTTCGCTGATCATTCACGTTCACAGAGTGGAATTACACTGAATTTTCTTCTCGCTTTTTTTTTGGGGGGGGGGGGGGGGAGGGGGAGGATTAAGGTCCTCAATTTAGATAGTGTAGCCAAATAGCCTATCCACCGTAATTTTACTGGGTTTCTGAGCAGGATGTCGAATTGAAAAAATAAATACCGGTTTGATTCGGGTTCAATGCGCTCCGACTTCGTTCCGGTTCATTGCGGTTCCGAGAAATATCAAAACCTATAATGGTTCGGGAACCGGCTCGCAACACTGAATCTGTTGGCAAATGGTTTTGGCTCTGTCCATTTTATCCTGCCCAATGGTGATATCCAGCGTAGTACTATCGCCTTGTTCGCATGGCGCTTGCGCAAATTTCGAGAGGAGGCAAACTTCTACGAATGAATTACGCAGGTACGGAGGAATATTGATCATAAAGACAGAGATAACTAGTAGGAATCCGCTCATCATCGTAAGGTCTGCGTATGTTTCACACTCGTTACTTCACAACAGCAGAGTCACCTAATTTTCGTTTCGTTTCTGGTTTTTACTACAGGCCTAGCGGTGAGCCAACTGTGGCATGTGATGTATGGTGGCGAAGGGCAGTGCGACATCACATTGTATCACATAAATTAAAACTGGAAACTTGTACTCTGTAGCAAAGCAAGAAGCCAGCATTGGACATTTCGCTCAGTTTCGTGCTTCTTCAGAAGAGGGTGAAGACATTGATGCTTATGGACGATGAACAAGTAAGGTTTGTACTGAATCGTAAGTCGATCTTTCTTGAGCATCCGCACCTTGCGCGTGGTCGTGAACTGGCTAACGGCAGACAAAACAGTCGAAAGCACTGAAAAGCATATATATATATATATATATATATATATATATATATATATACGGTGACAGTCGTTATTTATTACGGTTAACGTTTGGTTCGGGTTAAGGTACGCCCCAGAAAATATCGGCTCAGCTTCAGTGCCACACAAAATTTCAATTCGGTACGGTTTTCGGTTCCGGTTCAGTTCGACACGCCGTTTGGGAGTAGCACTGTGAGAAAAATGTAATAAAAATATGAAAAGATAAAGCCGGCTGATGTATGTCGGGGAAGTGTGTGAAATTACGGCGAACAAATTTAACCAAAATGAAACATAAACGCGGGGATCGGAGGTAATCCTTATGTTTCAAACATTGCAACCATTGACAAACGATCAATGCGGTTCTTCTTTGTTAGGTTATAATTTGCAAGAAGCATCTATGATTTAATGCCGCATCTATGGCACAGCCTGATAGGTCATTGTGTTATTTTGCTTCTGATTACACTTCTAAAGTCACGTCAGTCATAAGCCCCGAGAGGATTAGGGTTTCCACATTTAACGAACAGAGAGAAGTGTTGGTTTGCCGATGTACTTAAAATATGAGATCTCTGTATGAATGTAGTTTGGTCTAAATAGCCTCTTAGTACTTTATGACACTTTGTTGGCGTTGGAAGTATTCTGCAAGAAAACGCAATAAAAGAGCGAACGTATGGCCGTGTTTTGCACTTGTACAAATTCTTGCGTTCCTCGCTTCAGTCAAGTCAGCTTTAGTGGTATATTTGAACGGGATGCGCTTGCTTTTAGATTCTAAGCAAACTGGTAAGCGAAAGAGTGAGAGAGAGAGAGAGAGAGAGAGAGAGAGAAAGAGATTTAATTGATCATGTTTACTTCTTGGCATGCCTTGTCTGCTACTTATGTCGGGGTGAGAGATACCTCGCTCGTAAGCAGATGTATAATAGGAAGAAAAATAGCGTATCAGGAAGAAAATATGAAGAAGAATGAAAGACAACCATCGTCAGGGTATAAGAGAGGATATTGGTGGCGTATGGAAAGCGCTGAGAATGGAAAATGTACGAAGTACGGAGAGGGCGAGCAATGCGCATTTTTTTTCGGCTCGCTGGAACAAAAGCTTGCCAATCTGCGTGCACACTGCATTAGCTTGCCTAATTTACTATATGTCGACGAACTTTACCGCTTCTCACTCGTTCCCACGTCAGCTATCACCTATTTTTTTTTTTTTTTTTTGCGTTTCCTGGCTCTTGTACGTTACCGAAACAACGCGCTTACAATTGCCGGTCGATGCTCGTCTTTGTCGTTTGATGACGACCGTCAGAGTAGGGGGAACACTAAACGCAATAAACGTCAGAATGGGCCAACGGAATGGAACAAAGTCGAACTCCTGGAGCACGGTGCAAACTGCAGAGTCCGCGAAAGCGCCACAGAAGGAAAGGATCAGCGCCGAGCCAAATGCAAGGGCCCCGCGGAGGGATATATCAGCCCCCGGCCGAAGCAGAGGCATTCCCGTTACCATTATACAACTTGCCTCGGTAGGTCCGATTGCCTCCGAATGAAAACGGACAGCCGGAAAATAGGAGCCCGCCGGCAGCCGCACCGAAATTAAAGTTCGCTTCTGGAGCTCCCCGGCATTTATTGTTTCACTTCATCGGGGGCTGATGACGAAGCCATCTGGTTGCAGCTCGTGCACGTTTTCCCAGCCTCTATGAAACTCCGAAAAGTTATTGCACAGCGAAGAAAAGAAGAAAACACAGAAAAGCAGCAACAGAAGGAAGAAAGTATATGTTAAAGTTCAGCCACTGCCCTAGCTTTCAGCTCCACAACTCGCCTTTCTTCGACGAGCTTACGAAAGCAGTTGCGCAAAAATAAATAAACAAGTGAACCTGAATTAGGGAAGGGCGCACTGAACTACAAGGGGAAAGTGATTGAGAAGTATTTTTCCGACTGAGGAACTCGTTTCGTGCCCGCCCTTTTACGAGCCCTCGCATTTTTATTTAATCTCTTCGCCTGTTCATCCTCGTTTGATTCCTAATCCGCGCTATATGAGTGTAGAAGGATTCGCGCTAAATTGGAAACAGCTCTGAATCAAAACTAATACAACGACTTGCTCCGGGCGTGCTTTCGAGTTGAGTTGCACGGGAAGGAACAACTTGGCGCTTATAATGATGGGAGCGACGCAGTAGTATGTAAAAGCGTCTTTGTTGGCGTTTGCCAAAGTTACGATTGCTATAGCATTAACGTCAGGAATTGGATAGCGCGCGCGTAAGTGCTTGTTTCTACAGCCTTGCTTGCAGCAGTTTCAGTTAGAGGCTGACACGGCGCTCAGAGCGAATTACCAATTTCCCTTCGCGTTTTTATTTCCCTTTTTTTTGTTCCGGTAGATCGAGAAAACAAATTTCTCGGTGGTTGTTACTGCACGTACTTCGGAGTTCTCTATTATAGAAGGGCGCTAAGTGCGAACTCCACGTGCCTCTTCTGACGCGTGGTCTAGAAGAAACTGCGGAGATTTCTAATGAGGAACCGTTCCCAAGGCCTCTCCTTGCTGTTTTTCGCTGGAATTGGGCGAGCTGTTTCCAAACAGGCCCCTCATTAGAATACCAGGGCTGTCGCTACGCCGTGCTCTCTTGGACTTAACGTCAAAGTTCGTGCGCGGTTTATATCGCGCGCAAACGTGACAGGTGAGACTAGGAGTAACCTTCTTTCTTCTTTTTTTTTTTGCATATGTCATTTTGAATGGAACGCCAAGCTTGCGCAGCCCTCAGTTCTCCCCCGGCGCACAGAATGAAACCACGTATAGGCAGGAGATGAGCGACTCGTTGGGAGAGCAGGACCCTCAACATCTGACTCGAGTTGTTTCAAATGCGCACGCTTTGGTTGAATAATTATCAGCAGATACGGGTTGGGGTAGTGCACGCGTAAACGTTGTGCCAACCTAAAGTATGAGGCGCAACGTCATTTTGGCGCCAACCCTGCAACGAGTAAACAATTGTCAGTTTTGAATTGTATAGACATTGTGCGTGGTGAAAAAAAATAATACAATCTTCTTAAGCAAACTTATTTGGTCATCGAATGTAGGACAAGATTCGTTTTTAATTTGTATAAAAGAGAAGTATATCGAATAGTGTTCGCCGACGTATAAAACTAAAATTGACTAGCCCGAACGAAGGCTCTAGCTATCTTCATGATATGGTCCGTCAGGTCCCGTGTCTAGTGCTAACAATATTCTAGAAGCCTCTAAAATGCCATTTGTGACTGCATACTGCGTGCGAATACAAAAAAAGAAAAATGTAAAGGATAAGTTAGCTGCCACTGTTGAAAATTATAAGACCAATTCACAAAGCTTTTCGTTTGCAAGTCGTCGGACGGGCCATCCGTGCCCGTTCCTCTCGACTCCAGTTGTATCCTCATAATACACGCGATGAACCTATCCACTGTTCAATGTATAATATTATTTCTGACTTCATCGAGGAGCAAGCAAGGTTTCGGCCGGCCCCGGTGTGTTACTCCACCGGTGTCCCGGGTCATATATCGCTGTTTTGCAACCGCCGTGGAACCCTCCGTTATGGGCGACCATCAGAGTTAAGACGACCCTCAGAACTGAAGGCCAGTACGCTTACCATGCAGTAAAGATTCTTAGCCGAGAAGCTCTAGGAAACATTCCCCGGCATCTGACAGGCCTCCACCACACTGTTACGTTCACTATAGGAGTAAACTTGCAAAGGGTAAGAGGTGAGCTCAGGATACGAGCGCACGGATTGTTGTTGTTGCTCATGCTGCTGCTGCTGCCTTAAAACATTAGTTGGTTAGTTGATTTCATTTCCTCTACGAATTGCTCATATCCACTATGGGAAATCGGCCAGGTATTGGGTGAGTTAGGAAAACAATCGATCTAGTCTAAAAAGAAACAGTACTGAGAAATGTTGAATGAATAAACAAAGACAGTGAAGTCAGATAAAGATTTAAGAATTTATCAGGAAAATTGTCTTGATCCAACTATGAACCTCACAACAGTAGCACCAAAATTCCTATGATAATGTCCCAGCGAGGAAGCTTCCAAGAGTAGAATATCGGGAATGGAAATATTCTATCCACCACAGTGAACTTGCCCTTATAAAGCATGTTTTCATAATGAAGGGAAACGGCGACATGAGAAGAAGTGTTCTCTCGTCTCATGCTCACCACAATATGATCACAAGGAAGGGGTCGCCAGACTGGATTTATGCAGGTATTAGTTTCTTGTAGCTATTCTACAGTGTAAATTAGTAAGCAGGACTTCATTTTTTTAGTACGGCAAACGTTTCTACTCTAGTAATACAATTCTAATCTAATCCTTACTAATCAAGAAAGTTTGTTAATGGCAGGTTCCGAGTGTCTTGCATGACGGCACGCCTCTGTAATCTTGCAGGAGCATGAAAGATGACACAAGAAGGATCGAGACAATGGGTCCACTAAGGACCACTTTTTGCCATACTCATACCAATCACTGGTGTTAAGTGAGAGGGTATTATACAATCAGATGTATGCGAAATATTTAAGCCAGTATTTGCAGTAAGAGCTGAACATAAAGAATCCGTTTCTATAACGACTTTCGAGATGCATGAGTTGGCTTTTCGTAGGGTCACCCGGCGTGGTGGCGTATTGGCTTTGGTGTCGCGCAGCTGCGCCCAAGGGGATGGTATCGAATCCCGGCCGTGGCGCCCTTATTTCGATGGGGGTGAAATGCAAAAACGCCCGTGAGCCGTATATTAATTAAAGAACCCCAAGTGGCCACAATTATACTGTGCGCTTCCACCACGGCGTGCCTCATAATCATGCCGTGGTTCTGGCAACTCCAGAATTTATTTCTTTTAACTTTTCGTAAGGCCAATATAACCGCCATATATTCAGATAAAACAAACATTCAAGGCCATTCCGCCCTGCGAAGGTGGATGACCAAGCAGAGCTTAAACATCGGGGTAAGAAACGTTCGCAACCACCGATAGGTCGTTTTCAAAGCGCAATCGGGCACACACGACAACAGCCAAACGTATTGTCCACGAAGTCTCGGCGGGATCGCGCATCCGCACACTGTAAGTATCAGCCTTCCGAGCGGGGTACCTCCGTCGTTGCGCCGCATTAATCGCTTCGCGATGTGGGGGCTTTCCGCTGGACACCACCGCTTAGGGTCAGCCTCCTCGGCACGCGCCACGCTGGTTCGTGCCGCCCGCCGTCATCGCTCACGTCTGCGGCCCCGAAGATGGGCTCGTGAGCAGCTTGTTCTTCGGCACTACTCACTAAATGCGGCCTTCCCATACCAGAGCATGCAACCTACCAACTGCCTATGCGGTTCCTTGCGCAGGCGTGGAAATGCAGCAGACGGCTTGTTAGGAACCACCTGTCACACCAAATGATCGATACGCGCTACGGCTATTAGCGCTCCCTCGGCACAGCCAAACGGAGCAGCTGGCTAATCAGGAGCTGGGGTAGCTGTCAAAACCGTATTACATTCACGCTTCGCGACATATCGAACGTTACCAATCACAATCAAATCGTCCTGGAACCACAGTATGTCGCACACAGCACAACTGAATTCGAAGTGTCTGTCCAGATACTCCCTTTGAAATTTCGCACACGCACCTTTGTGCTCGTCCAATTTACTGACGTGGTACCTGCGTCGCTTCGCCGAATTCTCCGCTCCGCGGCACTCTTCTTCCTGTCGAGCTCGCAGATCACGGCTAGCCTCTCTGGCAGGATCTGCGCTGCTACTCGCCGCCCGTTGCCTAGCTTGCCTCTTGCTACGCCAGTTGTCAGCCCATGCATTACTGGTTTGCTCCACCTCCTCATAGAGGGTATAGGGTTATGTAGTATTGGGTGGTTTCTTAGCTTTTTCCTTGCTACGCCAGGTGTCAGCACATGCCTTACCGGTTCGCTTTGCCGCCTCGTAGAGGGCGCGGTAGTTCTGAGGCACGGACATTGAAAAATCTATGGGAGGGTAGACATATACAGCTCCGCTGTAATACTGGTATGTAGTCAGGAAATATTACGGAGAACGACCAATCAAAAGTGGAACGGAAAATACAAATTACAGAGGTCGGTGAACGATCTTCGCCTTTCGCCACCCCATCTTCTTCCTCCACTACGCACGCAATGTCACAATATGCAACATTAAATATATTGAGTAGGCGGTTATGTGTACATCAACAACGCGAAAAGTAGTCAATGCATTATGTTAGGTGTCTCCCCTCTTCAGGCGGCGGTAAAAGCGTGCATAACAATATAGTTGCTATTCACACAAATTCTAATGATAGCCAAGTGAACACAAGCACAGCTCACGCCGAGTCATCTCGCACCACATTTTATTCTATCTGATCACACCATTACTATTGGAAATTTTCGCCCACTGTAACGAGTTTTCCTTTATGTAATTTCAGTTTTTGGCTGACCGATGCTAAGAATGTTTTTAGCAGACTGCTCGTGCTATCTAAACAAAGGAATACAGCAGTACTTGTTGCACCATAATACATTCCATAAAAAGCAATCCAATCTGCGGTTCCAAAATGTTGAATACCTCTGTCCTGTACAGAAATGTAAGCTTACAAAATTTTACTTGCTATATCTGCGGTTGTACTCAAATACATTACGCTGACTTCCTTTGAGAGCAAAGTGCAATTGCGCAAAACGCTTCATAAGCGCCGAATTTATTTTTCTGGACTTCCGAAGCAATTACTTCATCCTATCTTTTTTAAACCGCACAGTCATTTTTCGCGTCGTAGGGGCTATTAGTTTGAACACTCTGCTTCTCGTCGAAATGCCAGTCAACACTGTAACGCCTTTCTAAGTTAGAAATCTTTTTTGTAGAACCCACCTTCATGGCCGGCGATCGCCATCCACTTGGTCTGTTTGCGCGGCGAATCAGCCGTTGATAGTTCTGCGTTTCCTCCTCACGCTTTTGCTTCCTTCTTTTCCTTTTTTTTTCTTTCACTCGTGTGCTTCCACCCGAATCGTCGCTTTAGCAGCGGCATGGAACGGAGATAGCCCGAAAAAGCGACGAAACAGAAAACGAACACAATGCACGCCGCCTCCTCCCGAAGTCAGTGGGGCGCGTAATAGCGAAGCGAGGCGGCGCATTCAGTTTCTGACCGGCCAAAGAAATGTGCGGAAGCAACAGAAAGCAGATAAGGAAATAAGGAAAAAAAAAGAGAGGACACAGTTAGCTTCTCCCGCATCACTCCCAGAATCTCGAACCATAGCTGCGACGTGGTTTGTTTGTTGTTTGTTACCGTTCTCGGGCGTTCGCTTTAGCGCGTCGGCCAGTAGTTCTCGGCGGCTTTCGAAGGGGCGCTGGAGAGCCTCCGACTCCGAGAGTGTGCTCAAGCGAACGGATACTCTTCGGAGAGGGGAGGGAAAGGAAGAGAGGGGGGGAGGCGGGCTCAACTGCGACAACGTCGACGACGACGACCACCACCAGCGCCTGCGGTGGAGTTGGCCGCGCGCGATGCAGAGGGCGCCCCCCGCGGCCACCGGCAGCCGCTTCCAACTTTTGCGCTACCGAAGAGCCGGCCAGCACAAAAGACTCGCGGACGGCGCAGCAGTGTAGCGAGTGCCCGAGTCTCCACCAACTGACGGCATTTCGCACACTGGAGCGCTCGTTAAGGAGCGAGAATCAAGGCGACGTGCCGTGGAAGCTCTCGGACAGAACTCCCACAGCCTAATTAACTTCCCGCTCGGGGGATTTTAAGGCTTCACGCGCTGCATGGCACGAGTCGGGCTTCCTTCTCGTCCCGCTTCCGCTTCGCACTATGCGTGGAGACTTTCCTCATTTCCATCCTATCACCCGCCACTCCCCGTGCCACCCACTTTTCCGTTCTCAACCTCGACCTCCCTTTTCGCGTTCACGTTCTGAGGCACACAAATTTTCAGCTTTGTTGCTTGGCCGTGATGGGAAAGTTGCGCTCCCTCTCGCGGAGAGGACGCGTCCGTCTGTGCTATCATGAAGCGTTGCGTGCCGCCCGTCTTCTGCCGCCCACTGTGTGCACGTGCGCGGGTGTACGTACGTGCAAGCTTGTTCGTTCGGCCAAGCAGGCAGGCAGACAAACAGGCCGCGGCCGCGGCGGTAGTGCATTTGTCACCCAGACAAAGTGCGCGCGCCAGAATGGCAACCGGCGGGTGAATCTCTCGCGCGAGGATCATACATAACTTATGTCATGCCGCAGGTGCGCCGACGTGGCAGAGAAACGACAAAAAGAAGCAAAAATGGGGAGAGAAGAAACCGCGGGCTGGTATAGGGGGGCGCGAAACCCGGACAGGTGTTACGAGCACCGCCGCTGTATGTGCGGTGTTTCGCTGGGCGCCCTCCTTCAGTATTTCAGAGCCCTTCTTACCCTCCCTCGATGTTACTACCGCCTGCTCCCCCGCCTTATGTCTTGTTTCGAGGCTATCGCGCGGAGTGGGTGGCACGTGGAGTGGTTTAGGCGGGAGGAAATGGTTGCGTGTTGAAAGGAGTAGAAGGATTAGATTTAGAGGGCAGGAGACAAAGGTGGGCGAAGATGGACGTGTGATAAGTGAGCAACGGAAGGAAAGGAAGGGAAACTAGGAAGTCCTCCGCAAGGCAATCTGACACCCCCAATGAGCCCGGCCGTGTTCTTCACTCCAAAAGGTTACACGCTGTTTTATGAGAAGGAGGAAAGCTTGATGTGAACAAGTGTGCCTACCAATTCACCGTGCAGCGCAAAGTAAAAATCTGGTGGGCTGCGTTTGATAAGGGCGGCTCACCGAACAGAGTAATACTATTTGATCCTCACCACCCTCGTAGATACGTAATTATGCCGTTGTTCTCTCCGTCAATGCACCTACTTAAGCATCGATAATTTCTAGTGATTTCTTACGAATATTGAAAAAACACGTTCTCAATATGTACACCTCCACAAAGCATAATGAATCTTGAACCTTTTATGAACTACTGCATTCTTTTTATCTGATTTACGCCTTAAACACGCTGGAAATAACGAGCTCTGTGTTCACAATGAGGAGCCGGCACAAAAAGCTCCCATGAGCTTGAAAGTTGACCCGACCCTTTAACCTCCTAAAGTACGTAAGCCAATGAGTCGAGACGTCATTGATGTAGCGTATTTTTTTCTTTACTTGGGCCTTCGAAGTAATAATTAAACGCTTTTCGAAAATATATTTCCAATAGTTTATGTGATATCCTGTTGGACATATGTGTCCCTATGTACCTTAAGCGAGTTAAACATTTCTGTGGGCTGCTTAGCTCGTTCCAACGTAAAACTCCATGAAGTAATTAATTGGGGTAGGGAAGCAGAAGGGAAGATTTCAAATATTGCAGCAGGTAAATACAAGGTTTTTGAGCTTTGAGTTGCAACAATCCGTGCGCCTCTTTCGAGCGGATGCGTTTGTAATTTGGTGTGGGTGATATCCTTGTCTCGCGCACTTTCTCATGCGTCCGCATATAGACTGAAGACTTGTGTTCCGCTCTCAGTTCAAAACATTTCCATAAGAACCTGTGCGACTGCTTCGCAAGAACAGCAGCGATCTCATTGGGCTCGTAAGTTTGTAATCTGACGTACATGGTGTACACAATGTTTATACTCCATTGTCGAGTAATTCAAAGAACGCTCAAAAATAGTATTATACTTTTAACTTTAGGTCTCAGTTGCCTTTTAGCTGCCAGTGCGTGATATTTCTTCAGAAGGCTGACAACTAGAAAGGCCTTCATTTATTCTGCGGACGTTATGAAGATGTTCCCGTTTTGCTGCGCGTACTGAAAGGCTTCTTTTACAAGCATGTTTACGAGGCTCTCCAACATCATGAAAACAGAAAATGCTTTTAGTGTTACAAGATGTCTGTTGTTTGCACTAAGGAACACGCTTAATTTCCCTGTGTTGCACGTGGGAATGAGCTGTGGTCGATGATCCATTCGATGACCCTTTGACTACACACGCAGCTTTTGTGAGTAGTAATTCCGATATTCTTGTTTGACACACCTAATCTCTTTCACTTTTTCGGTGGCTTTAAATACTCTCGATTCTCTCGGTGTTCTGCGTCAATTTCTGCACAAATGTTGTGAAAAATTTTTTTTTCAAGCTGTAAAGCAGACTCATCGTCACTGGTGTCAAACAAAATCTAACAGAATGTTTTCTTTCGATACAAATAAGTTGCGTTGTTTTTCTGCCATAATTCCGAAAAATAAAATATTTTATTTAAAATAAACCAAGCCACACGTAAAGACACCACGTATGAAAATTTATTGTACTCAAGCGACTATTAGAACATAAACGTGCCACCCACACGCGAACCCAGCCGATTGGAATCCAGCATTGCGTTGCGGTACACTGGGGCACATATTTCCCGATGCCTCTTTCCTGGCAAAAAGAAAGTGTGCGGGACTCTGCTATTGCAAACACCAGAGACCACTGGAGCTGGGGGAAGGCCAGTAAAGTAGTGCCAAACCAGACAAAAGACACTCGAGCGCCGGCAACGTCGCCTTTGGCGGACGCCATAGAGACGCCTAATTAACGCTATTAACGTAATTAATAAAAGTTAGTAACCACATATGCCATAACATTCGTCTTTTTTTCATTTTTGAATGCTATACCTTCGAGTCTGGCGTGAAATCCTTCGTCTTATATATATATATATATTATCATCATCAGCCTAGTTACGCCCACTGCAGGGCAAGGGCCTCGCCCATACTTCTCCAACTACCCCGGTCATGTACTAATTGTGCATATATATATATATATATATATATATATATATATATATATATATATATATATATCGGGCTTTACAGGCGAATTTCCGAGTTTGACTTTCAGGAGGCTTGCGAATCTCCAGAAATACGTCTATTTAGGAGAACGGGCACTATGCAAAGTCAGGTCTGTTTGTCATAGTTTGTTCTAGGTGTCGGTGTAAACTACATTTCTTTTTGTCTCGTTTCCTGGATGACAGCGTCTTCACAAAGCTTAGATAATGAGAATGTTACACTGTTGTTTTGCCTTAAGTAAGACGGGTAACTTTACAGTAACCGATAATTTTATAACGCGGACTCAGGTCGGACATCATATTTCCGGAAGCGTCCGCTAGTGTGGGAAAAAAATCGGCGCATTCGCCATGCAACGAACGGTTCTTTTTCAGAGCAAGTGCAGTTGCTTCAAGTTACTAATAATCGAAAGGGCACCGGCCTTTGCCAAAATCACGTACGAATGAAAAGCGTTGTGGATTCGGCGCCGGGTACCACCAAGCGTAATTTCTTGCCCGTTTGTTGTCTTTACTGCAGAGCCGCACAACATGGTGCCACCCCGCATCACCCACCGGCTGGGCCAGGTGACAGCGCTGGAACACACCGAGGCCGTGCTGCCCTGCGTGGCCCAGGGCTACCCTTTGCCTACGTACCAGTGGCTGAGGCGTCGCGACGGCGATGCCTCAGCTAGACCCCGGCCTGTGCCGCTAGACGGCGCTCGAGTAAGCATGTCCTCGGGCAGCCTGTTCATACGCTCCGTTATGGCCGACGACGCCGGCAAGTACTACTGCCTCGTCAACAATACTGCTCGCCAGGACAGGGCAGAAACCGAGCTCGTCGTCTATGGTGAGTGGTCTGCCGTTTGCATCCACTTGTGAGGCACTCGATTTGCATTCACCGAGGCTACTTAGTTTGAAACACCATTCAAAGCTTTAAGCACGTCCGTTTGCTGTTACCGCTTACAGAATATCGCAATGCCCCAGGCATATACTGCAGTAGTAGTGCTGCTACGACATTTTCTGAAGTTTCATTCAATGAAAGTGTGTTAAAAATGGTTTTGTGTTACACACGCCACCACGCAGAATGCAAAAGAAGAAAAAGTAAGAGAGAGAAAGCTCTATCATACGTTCATGACTGCGTTGCTACCGGTGCATCTACTACGTCAGCTATGTAGAACATACCCTGCGCATTGCCATAATGCTTCTGTGGGCCGTGGTTGAACTCAACGCCGCAAGATGGTGTCCTCGGCGCAGCTGTTCAGAGCAAGTATGCTTACCAAGCTTACCAGCAAGTATGCGGCCTCTGGGGTGGGCAACACAGCAACAAAGAAGGTCAAGCGGAAAGTTAGAGAGGCTGAATTAATCTCATGGGTGGCGGCAATGGAAAAGAAACCTGCCATGAGTAACTACTTAAGAGGAAAAAACGAAATCAGGAAAGAAACCATTTATGATAACTCAAAGGGAAGCTCATTACTTTTCGAAGCGAGATCGGGATGCCTTAGAACACGCACCTATAAAGCGAGATATAAGAAGGAAGAAGAAGCATGTGCTTGCTGCGGTAAAGCTAGGGAAACGACGGAGCATATTTTATTAGAATGTGAAGACGTCTACCCAGCGGTCGATTTAGGCACCACTGGCCTCCTTGAAGCCCTTGGGTTCAGCGGGAGCAGTGGTAAAGCAAACAGGTCCGCAATAGACATTAGTAAGAGGCGATAGGAGTATTGGTGGAAGAAAAGTAGGGAAACGACAAAAGACGGAGACGTACAAAAACACAGTTCGCAATAGGGGATCAGAAAATTTGGACGTGTTAGTTCATAGTGTTTTTTTTTTCTTTTCTTTTTTCATTGGTTAACCTAGGTAGGATATCAGGCAGCATAGTAGCAAGAGCTTTGTGGCGCAACCCACCGCCCCGTTCCAAAGGGGACGCTCATAACATCCATCCATCCATCCATCCATCCATCCATCCATCCATCCATCCATCCATCCATCCATCCATCCATCCATCCATCCATCCATTCACGCCTGCGTCCTAGTATTCCAATATACCGCAGAAAGTGATACCAGTGCGGACAGCCTACAGCTCTCTATTACAACGCTTAATCACATCGTCATACTCCTAAACTTCCCATAGGCGTTAGCCCCAGAAGACTGAATAAAAACCTGAAATCATAAATTATACCTACGCGACCATCGGTCGTTGTGACGGTAGCTGAAGAGCTGACACTTCCTAATATTTTTGATCCAAGGAGATTCTTGACGAAGCCTGTAGTTTTCTGTGTCGCTAGTTGAACACTGCTGAAGTGACAGTGATAGATACGGAAGTCCAGCATACTGAGCACGCAGTACTAACACATCTACATGCTGCACAGATAGTGCTATAATGCGAAGACATGCAGGAGAGTGACACGATAAGAAAATATTTCGTAGTACAATTTAGGACGGTGCATCAAGGCTGGGCTTCCCTACGGTTAATTAGCAACGCTGCGTAATCTCCGCCGAAAGCGACGTGGAAAGCACTAACCATGGGTGCTTACGACCTCGTTAAAGCCTTATTGCTGTATAGCACGTTGCTGGCATAGGGATGCGTCTACCCAACTCCAAGATGCCTTGCAGAAAGCGGGGAAAAAAAAAGAGGCACATAACGACATCGTTCTTCACAAGCCAGTGCCTACATAGTTCTGCTTGCTGCGGTCTATCTTTTGGCCTCGGACGCTGGTCAACGCGACAGCAGTTTTAGCGATTAAATCGCGCGGACGTGGTAATGGGGCGATCGCTTCTCATTAACGCCTGACAAATAACGAATCGATGACGTCCGCCGCGCGCAACTTCGCCGCGTTTCTCTCGCCTTCTGCCTGGGTGCCCCCTCCCCCCCGCTTTCACTTCTCCATCTCCGGGTTTAGTTTCAGAGAGGCGTTTTTATTCTAACGGCCGAAAATGAAGGGATTAGCCCGAGATTTATTGAAGCGATTAGACGCGCCTCGTGAGATTGCTCGTACTCTGACGGGAAGCTGGGCGTCGGCATACCTCTTGCCCCCCTTTTCTTTCTCTGCTTGCGGTCTAAGGGGAAGGACTTTGACAGAGAGAGAGAGCTAGAGAGAAGGGAAGGCAATGATTGAAGCTGTGGATGGACGTGTGATGGCGATGTCTTGCGCGCCAAAGCTTCATTTTGGGCCCGCTACTGCGAGGAACAGACGAGTGAGCTAGGTGGAATGAGCTAGTGCATCAAAGAGATGGCGAAACGACACGTGCTTGGCTGCTTTCTTATAGCCATTATTTTTGCTTCTAGATTGGAACAAAGAGGGGGGAAAGGGGGAGGGGGGGGCATCTTAACCACACGTTAGTTCACTAAAAATTGAATGATTTTTCTTCTTTTAGGTTAAGTTTTCAGGCCGTCTTGGCGGTGCAGCACCATGAAAGAAATGTCGGCATGATGCAAGGACGTGACTGTAAGGCAATGGAGAAATAAGCAAACTGACGGCGGAATCGATGAGAAACCAGTGATGCAAGATTTAATGAAGAGCATTACAAAATCGGCGAGTGAAAAGTGCTTCGTTCGCTCTCACGTAGCTAGAAGGCTGCTTTCACTAGACGCATGGTGTTCTCCGAAGTGTCTCAGTATAGATATGGCTTTCCGTTGCAAAGTGCAACGTCGTGGGTTTGCTTTTCGTTCTGCAGTGACCAGATTCTGACAGAGGCGTAATTGAAAAGCGAGCTTGTATACGTAAAATCACGTGCGTGTTGATCTTCTGCTCAATGTTAAATGGAAGTGCTCCACCGTCCCTCTCCCCCGCGCTCTCCTTCCCCCTCGCTTTCGTCACTGCATCGCCTCTCAGTGTCCAAGCTTTGCTAAGGACGTGAGGCACCATTAAACAGTCGGTCAATAGAGACACGTACCACACTGTCGCGCTGAAAGGTTTACCGTTTCTGTCAATTGAGCGAAATAACAGGCGAGCAGAAACAAGACAGAGCTCTCGAGACAACTGGCAAGCACTGATAATATATAACCACGGAGGGATGTATGAGTGGTAGTCCGGTTTGTGTGCGCATCACCGTCAAGGCACTTGCAAAAAGAAATAAACGCACTTTCCTAGACAATGGTGGTGTCATTTGTCGTTCTCAAAAGCGCAGCTTCGTATTATTACGAATACTTTTTAATCGAAGTGAAGGTGAGTGCTTTGCGAAAGCCTCACTTTATTCTTTCCCATAGAACAGCCCCGCCGTTGCAGCTAATTCGGCACGGCGAATGGTAGCAAACAGGGAGCGCATCTGGTTGGCCTCACTACCTTCCTTTGCGATCTCTCTCTTCCTCCTTCCCTCCCTCTCCTCCTCTTCCTTGAACAGAAGCTGATAACCATACCAGGGTGCCTGTGAGCTTATCATGCTAGCTACACACGGATTGAGCCTTAGAGCTGTATACCTCATGGCGTCATAATCTGAGGTGTGTGCCTCAGGAGAGCCCACAAAATTGAAAAGCTAGAGCACGCGCGCGATGTGCACCTTTTCCTGTGGGCTTATAGCACGCACGCTTCGGCGCTGCAGCTCCGCCTGAGCAAGCTAGACGCAAACTAATATTCCCGAATAAAGTACACAGATTGTGTACCTCTACACTACTTCCCTAATTCGCTGCGCCGTCAGGTTAAGCCATATTACGTACGAATGCAGCTTTCGAAGAGCAGAGAAACTCACTGACGTTCCGGTTTCCCTTCGGACTGCGAACACACTGACTATCGCAGAAAGGGCACAAGGGATCGTCTTCGGAGCAGAACAAACACGATAAGACTGAAGCGTGGGGACGTAGGGACGTGTGCCGGGGCCCTTGTCGCCCTGGTTACGCTTTGAAGTTGAACATTTGCCAACATTCTCAACTCACAGTCAGGGCGAAGTATAATGCCACTCTCTGAGAATTTTAGTGCGGGCCAACGTTTCATTGATTACATTATAGATTCACGGACTTGTGACGTGGAGAGCAAAATCCATCTGTTTCAGAGTAACTCTTCAGCAAAATAACGCAAGAGAGGAAGGCGCTGCTGTGGTTCGACGAAATGACTACGTGTTCTCATTTTGCGGTCGAAGTGTCATTTGTTTCACATTTGCCGCTGGTATATCATTGCTTTACAGGGAAGCTTAAATATATTCAAATGAACCAGCAGAAGCTAATCGTACGTTGTAAGCAGAGGTAGCAGAAAAAGCACCACGCGAGAAGAATGAAATTCTATCTGGTACGTTTTTGTCTCTGCACGTGGACTCGCAGTATGAACTTTTTGTTTTTATTTTGCCCTGGGTGGATAAATTATACCATCCGAATGCAGAACACGACTCTATTTCTCCTGATATTAGCTTTCTCGAGCAATGGTATAGGATAATATCGGAATCCACGTGCTATTATATTGCCTCTCTTGTTCAATATATAACCTTCGGGCACAAGATAGATTCAGACACGGGTCACCCGCATACGAATTGGGATATCTACTGTGCAGAAATCTGCAAACTATGCTTAAAGTCCATAATAAACATTCAAACGATGACTCCAGTAATTGCTGCAATGCCGGCCATAAAATCACTTCTCTTGCCGTGTCCGAAACGCTATAACTGCAGCTGCACTATGAGGGTCGCTAGCGCCATTCCAGATATGTGTTATTTTCTTTATTTGCGAGTTCCATTAGGCTAGCAAAATCGCGTAGCCCAGCTTTTATAAAGGAATGGCCGCGGAGAATTGGCGAATAAGATATCCTCGGCTCCGAACGATCGATGCATAATTTTTTTTCTTTTTAAAGAGACATCAACGTTGAGCAGTTATTGATGGTTATACCACGAGATTAAAAAGAATTGATCGGCTGAGTTTATATGCATTCGGCGCAGAAGCAAAAGTCTTCGTGCACGTGCTTCGAAAGCGGGAGAGGCACGTGTAATACAAATGTACGTTTACCAATCTGGGATATTAATGGCTCGCGCCTCTGCTGACGGACTGCGCTCCGTATACCTTGGTGGCAGTATATCTAGCTACGGCGTAGGAACATTTATCAGGTCCACTGAATGGCAAGCGAATATTAATAGAGATGTGTAACACACGATAAGCTGAAAAAAATAAAAGCAATACCTGCAGCTCATTTCAGATTTGGGAAAGCAAACGAGACAAAGGCACGGCAAATTTATGTGAACGCACGACGTTAAAAAGAAAAAAGAAAATAGGTTTTTATTCTTCCAACGAAGGTGACCTGGATGACGGAAAGGCGTATTCGAGCTCCTTCTCTAGCTATTTTTGACGCCTTTCAAACCACCATCGTCTCACTTCGCGTAATCGATCTTCGATCTGCTGTTTGAGTTTATCACACACAAGTTTAACGCTGTTTCTACGAGAGGCTTCGAACCACTAGGCGTGGTTCTCAGCCTGCAGAGAAAAGTCAGTCGATGCTAAATGAGGATGAGCCTCGAAATTGGCGTCGCCACCGAATCCTGTCTCATTTAGAATGTATGCAAACACGCGCCTCAAGAGAGCGCCGCACGGTCTCTATCTAAAAGTGTCGTGACACATAGCCGCGACGAGTCTCCGTCCCATTTGCGCGATTTATTTAATATCCCTCATTAAGTCCGGAGGTGGGCAATTACACTCCATCCACTCCTTTCTTTCACTACCCTCCAGAGTAGTAGACTGCAGCGCTGTCCCAAAGCCACGCTCGACATATATTTTTTTTTGTTCGTTGAACAGAGGTGTGGGCGGGTAAACGAGGGGTGGCGGAGGGAGGAAGGAACGGGGGAAGCAAGGGGGAAAGAGAGGAGGCGAGAAATGAGGCGAAGGCGGGAGTACGCTGCACACAGACTCCAGCAGTCGTGGGTTCATGCTGACCGTTGCACGCAGCCTGCTTTATGTTCTCCGTCAGAAATTCGACCGACTCGCGCTCGCTCGCTCACGAAGTGGCCTCCGGGGAACGGGCTGAGGCCTTTCTATATGGCCGAGGAGGGTACGACGTTAGTGCGGGACCATTGGAGCCCAGCGGCGAAACATTAAACATCGACGCGGCCGCGCTAGCCGTGGGGGCCCCGCGCAGCGCAGATGTGTGTGAAGCGTGTGCGGTACACCGGGCTCTGATAGCGCAGCGGCGCATAATTAAAGCGACGTATATTTTCGGTGCCGACACGTCGCTCGCTGTGCCAGAACCCGGCCCGGGCCGCCGCCGCCGCGTGGCCAGCAGGGGTTTGAGCGTGCGCCGTTGCCCGTTGCCTGCGCCTTGCGCGTTGCCGCGCACCACCGCTCCCCCCTCCCCCCTTCCCTATTTCTCTCCCTACCTCGGTTCTCCTCGTCATTGTTCCTCTACCTGATTCTACGCTTCCTTCTTCTTCTTTTCACTGCGTTTGCTCTTCACGGGGACTGGCAAGAAGCAAGTGAGAAATTATTCAGAGGAATAGCGTCTGGGGCCTCGCAAAACTTCGCGGAGCTTTGTTTCGGGCTCTACAGCCTTTCTATTTGTTCTCAACAACCCCCCTCCTCTTCCCCACGATCTACTGCTTCTGTGGCTGAGCGCGTTTTTCGATGACCTGCCCCGGTGTTTCACGCGCCGGATTATGGCTGTCGCGACACGGTGAGGCACAGCCAGAAACGCACAGAAAAGAAAGAGAGAGAAAAAAAGAAGTCTGCGTGTAGTGAATTGTTGAAGGCGTCAATGAATAACGCAACTTGGCTGTTGTAACGTTAAGTACACCAAAGAAAAATGCAGAGAAATAAAATATCTGCCTAGTGCTCGACGTGGCGCTAAAACATAGAGTGGGTTCAGTGTTGACGTAGAAAATTAAAACCGCGCTAGCCCAGAAGCTCATGAGACTGGCGCGGCCTTTGTAATGCGCATCCACATCCACGAAACCTTCAGCGAACAGCTACGAATGATTGAGAATGCAAAGCACTCTTGCGTTAGTCAACATACGTCGTAGTTCAGCACAAAGGTTTCGTAATTGCACGAAACGAAAACTTTTGTAGGCATTTTCTTGCACCAGTCACCAGTTCTGCGCGAGGCGGCAGCCGAACGCCATCGAAATGCTTTATTCGTAGAATGAGTTTGAAGGTTTGCGTAACCTTCGTAAAGCTGGGCGTGCTTTACGAGGGCGAATCAGAACATTTTTGCCCCTATTTCTTTAGCCAAATTACGGCTGTAAATGCGAAGTCCACATATCCATTTCCACCGGTGCACCTTTCTTTGACGGGCCAGGCCCCGTGGAACTGCGCTGCTGTCAGTTGTTGAAGATGGCGGTTGTGCTTCACATGTCCGCGGTGTACGGGCAACGAAGTGTGATTCGTTTTCTATTGAGCAAGGGACGAATGCCCATCCAAATCCACAGGAAAATGCAGCCCACGTATGGGGAAAAGTGTCTCGCTTTGAGAAGTGTGGGGTGGTGGCGTTGTGAGTTATCAAAAAGCCGTGAAGACTTGCATGACAATGAGCGTTCGCGGAGGCCGCGTGCGTCGCTGACTGATGACGTTTCCCGCGATGATGCAATGGAGAAAGCAGATCGACATTTGCGCCACAAGTACATTTCCGGGGAGCTTGGCATTTCGTGTGGTAGTGTTTACGATATCGTTCACGGGTCCTTAGGGTATCGGAAGGTTTCATGTCGGTGAGTGCCTAAGCAGTTGGATGACATGGTGAAAGGCAAGCGAATGATTGCTTAAGTGAATCATCTGCAACGACATGCCGAGGAAGGTGAAAGTTTCTTGGACCGCATTTTTACTGGCAAGGAAACACGGATACTGCATATCACGCCAGAAACGAAGCAGCAGAGCATGGTGTGGAAACATTCGAATTCGCCTGTGACAAAAAAAAAAATTATGTTCAGTGCCATCTGTTCGGAAGATGATGTCAACGGTCTTCTGGGATCGCCGAGGACCGCCCCTGCTGGATTTCACGCTACAAGGTGCAGCCATCAATGCCGACAGTTATTGTCCCACCCTGTCGCGTATGCTGGCTGCCATCAGGCAAAAACGCCGAGAGATTCTCGATGTGGACAACGCGGTTAACCTTCGCGACAACGCGAGGCCCCCCATGTAACAACCCAAACCGCCGACAAACTCCGGTCGTTTCACTGGAAGAATCTGGACCACCCACCACGGAGTCCGGACCTGGCCACTAGTCATTTCCATGTTTTGGGTCCGCTGAAGAAGTTCCTGGCAGGACAGTGATGACATGCAACGATGAAGACAAGACAGCAGTCCGACGGTGGTTCCACAGTCAGCCAGACGAATTCTATCACAGTTTCACCTCAAATTTAGCATTGCAATGAAGCAAATGTCTGAACCGGCGTGGGAACTACGTGTAACTATAGTGTAAGGCACGTAGAATAGTACGTATATTTGTAGTTACCTATGTGTTGCTTATTTTGGATAACAAAAATTAGGGGAAAGACTTTCTCATTCCCACTTAATTAGAAAATATTGTAAGCTGAGTGTTTAGTTATACTTGTTTTGTTTTTTTTAGCAAATATTACCGATAACGACGAACGTGGGCTTCTGATTACGACGTGTGCTTTCAGGTAGAAATTTTCCTAAAGTAACACTGCACTTGAAGCGTTTGTAGACCTTACACGACAGCACCCTCGGTGCTGCGCTTTGGAGCAGACAACATTATTCTGCTTTATTAGATGCGTAATATAGAGAGGTTGACGGCAGGAAGGGCCGTCTATCCAGAAATCTTAGTTAAGAAAAAAAAGAGGTGATGAAATTACCAAACGCTGTGAAATCAAGTCTATCATAAATGCACGTTGCTTCAGCACATCAACTCCATAGATGCATTAGAGGATAAATGAAAAATCTTAAAGGTACATGAACAACACAAACGTGAGCAGGTCATGGTAACATTGAGAAAATGAAGAACTGCCACGTAGCTTCCTCTCATAGAGAATGAATCAAATCATTGTCCGCACACAGATACGGTAAAGCCTTGAGAGCTAACATCAGGATAATGCGGCACGACGAGGCTCATAGCACTTTCTGAACAGAGATAGTGCGCCTACCTAAAGCGTTCTTTCGACTGCGGAGTAGCAGTCAATGTAACCTCGTGAAACCAAGTTCAACTGCGTTTCAGTTTTCCTTCTTTTATTCTTCAATAGGGCAGAACAAAAGAAAGAAATTAACTGAGGCTTATATTCGCAATGCTCCTGCAAAAGTATTTTTTTTAATTGTGTGCCAGGATTATTATGTTTCATGGTCGCTGTCAATATGATGGTAAGACGATTGCTTTGCTGGTAGCAATTGAGTGATTAGATTATGTATTCGTATGCGCAAATATGAGCCCAGAACATGAAAAACAATTCTAAACTTCGCTACATCAATTTTATTTTTGTTCGCACTCAGCACATCGCTGAGGTGAATGCCCAATGAAAGAAAAGCAGGATTGTTGCGCGCCGAAATGTTGCACAGACATTGCGCAAGTGCTGACAGCGAAGGCTGCTTTTTGTTGGCTTCGTCCGAGCAGTGGTATAGCAGATCATCGCATTCTTAAGGCAATTCAAAACTCCCTAGAGACGAGGATTGCGCGAGCTTTCCACTGGCAGAGAACATTGCAGCCACCGGCTTCGAGAAATAACCGTTTTCGGCGCTTCGGACCCCTTGTATGCGAGCGCATCGTTTAAACGCCGGTGCAGTCGGTGGTAATCTGTTTCAGCGGGAACCCAATTGGCGGCGTCGAGGCGCAACATCGTTAGCGCGTAATGCTTCAGACGCCACGCCGGCAGTCGCTGCAGCCGCCACCGTTTTGCAAGCGGTCAAGAGAACTGCGAGCTGCTTTGTAGCGTCAAATAGCGGAGCGCCGGCTGGCTGGCAGGGCGCCAGGTGACGCCACAAGCGGCGTCTACCTGATAATGCACTCTTGAAAAAAAAAGGAAATAAAGAATAACAAAACATTGAAGATGTGGTGAAAGCGCTTGCACCTTGCACCACGTTTTTCAGAAGCGATGGCCGTTTGCACACGTTGCGCTCCAGCTGCAGCCATCACGAGCGTTCAGCGACGTCCGGCGCGGCCTGCAAGTGGGCTTCCGTAGAGAACTCCGGTCTCGTATTTCTGTATGCCTGAGTGCTCTTAGTCCCAGTAGCGATGTTATGGAACTGGACTGCGCTTAAACTGCCACTGGCGGCGTCTTGGAACTGCCTCATGTTAAGCGTGGTGCGCTGTCCTTACGGTCGTGTTGAGCAAGAGCGGTCCTCGACGCGGGCAAATATCGCTGCCGTCTCACTGTGTTCGCAGAAACGGCACTTCTTGAACGACCTCGCCTTCTACACTAAAGAACGGGCAATTTTTCTTGAAGCGACGTGTAAAAACGGCTACGAGAGCGATGCCATACCTATGCGCCATGCCACCATCATGCTTTCCGCGTGTGGATACGCAGCTAGCTACTCAATGTTCAACAGTCTCGGGCGGGGGGGGGGGGGGAGGGGGGAGGCGAAACATCTGTCCATGATTTGTAGTCAGCTTCCAGAAGCAGAGAAGGGCTATATTTGTGTATGTCAGTGGGCACCGCAGGACCGTAACTACTCGGTAGAGTTGCTATGAGAAGGAAATCTGTTGAATAAGAAAAATCAATTCGAGTGCATTTGACAGATATTCACCGTCACATGAATGCCGATACTGTCAAGAAACAAAGTGAATGTGAGTGCAAGAGCGAACTCTACGCGGCCAGAAGTCGTACGCAAACACATTAGAAACTTCAAGTAAGCTATGAGCGGCGCAGGTAGCGCGAGAATGGCAAATGTCAGGTATAACGTTAAGGAGATCGAAATGCAGTTGAGCAGATTAGATATAAAAACCTGGCTAGGTGAAATAACTGTAGTAACCGTTGTTGGGTAGGTCATGTAAGGTGTACAGGTGCACAGTAGTGGTAGTACGGTATTTTTGTAGAATCGGCGCCAAGAGAAAAGAAATATGGTCTGCAGTGGCACGGTGTAATATAAAACACCGAATCTAGCTAATTTTAGGGCACAAGCGTAGTTCAGTCAGGACCTTCGTATACATAAATATGTGCAGGAAAAGCACCTAGGTCATGCAATGGACCGAACTGGACTGCTTTAAATTAAATTATGGGGTTTTACGTGCCAAAACCACTTTCTGATTATGAGGCATGCCGTAATGGAGGACTCCGGAAATTTCGACCGCCTGGGGTTCTTTAACGTGCACCTAAATCTAAGTACACGGGTGTTTTCGCATTTCGCCCCCATTAAAATGCGGCCGCCGTGGCCGGGACTCGATCCCGCGACCTCGTGCTCAGCAACCCAACACCATAGCCACTGAGCACTGGACTGCTTTGATGCTGATGTTAAAACAAATATGACGGGGTGGGGGGGGGGGGGGGGGGTGGAGGGAGGTAAGGGGGTCGCGGCACAAGAAACAACGGAACATGAACACGTCTGCATAGTTCATTCACCTGCTGTGTAGTTCTCATTCTTTGTCCTCTTTTCTCTTTTTTTTTTGTATATATTACGTTGCCTCTACTACCTCGCAAAAAGCTTTTCGTCGACTTCTCCTGCATACGCATACTTCAATATCAGCTCCATAGAGACTGTATGTCTCGGAGCGCGACTGTTCGGAGCGCGACTGGTGCTCGCAAAATCTGCACTGCAGTCGCTGGCCGGCGCCTGCATGGAGCAGGGCTCTGATGAGTTCGCTAATTAATATTTTTCGTGAGCGAAAGCCCCCGTGGCCCTGGCGCTGCCTGCTGTGTGCGTCGTGCCGTGTGATACGTGCAGTGTGCTCGCAACTCCTTTCGCAACACACTCCTATTCACTGGACGCGACGAAACGCGTAGCCGCTATAGCGGGAGCACCCGCCTTTCTATGTCCTGAACTACGCCCGCACACACGGGTCGGGACCACCGTGGTGCCCCTTTAATACTGTACAGCGTCGTGGCAGCTGGAGTGTTTGTCTCGTAAAAAGAGCGCAGCGCTGTAGAGACTACCTATGACGCACGTTTTATGTATGCAAACACGCAAACTCAAGTAAACAGACGGCCCGTGCATGCTGTGGTTTTGCCCTGTCTTATCTGCGGCGTCGAGTCAGGGCGCGAGCATTTGCGAAACTATTCAATCTGGTAGGGTCAGAACGATATGAAATCGACTGATGGGTGACAGGCCAAGGAGATAATAAATTACGGTTATGTTAGAGGCCCTCATGAAATCTTGGGCTACTATGAGAGTATGAATATTATTGACATATTTCTCCTGAAAGGGGACTAGTACTTTTGAGGCGCGGGCCCGTGATACCGGCAAGTCATCCTCGATAGCTCAAGTTTTGCGAATCTGATACAGAGAAATCTCGGATAACTGTTTTATTATGCTGAATTTATTTTTCAGTTGCATCAGAAGTCCGCGCAGCGGTCAGCATACGTTATACCACGCATAGGGCGGTCATGGGTGGCGGTTGATAAGAAAGAAATAGAAAGGAACCCTCACGTTAACGTGGCCTCAGTCTCTTGATTGCCTGAGAAGAGCTGCGGCTTCTCCAACGGAAACCGTTTTCCGTTAGACAAATAATTACAGCCAAGTTGAGGTAATCTTATGACGAACCTTTTGGGTTCTCAATAAAAAGCAATTTTTGTAAAAAAAGAACTTTGTGTTCAATTTTCCTTACCGAAATAAATGCGGAATTTTCAGATTCCCGCGAGGCAACTAGCTGAGCTAAATAAAATCTGGCAGCAAGTAGAATTTTCGAGAGAATTCAATATAAGATCGGAAATGGGAGAGGGGGAGTGCGCAGCCAGTCCCAGGCATTAAGGTGAGACTGCCCAGTCATCACCCGTCTTGTACGCGTCCCTGCGTTAAACCCAGTGTTACAAATCTTAGTTCTCGACTAGTCGAACACCGTTCTATGGCGTTATTCTGCACTGCACTCTTTTTAAGAGAACTAGAATATGCGTGGAGCTCGCCATTGTGTTAGTGTCTTTTGTCTCGAGAAGGAAGACGCACACCCTCGTTTTCGCGCTCTTCTCGCGCTTTCTTGTGTTTTATATCGTTTCTTCCTCCTCATTGTCTCTTTTATTTTTTTCAGAGCATATTCTTTCGCTACAGCCTCTTTTCCTGGCGAGAGCCTAACCTGTTCTCTTGCGCGGGTGTGCATTCACGTATTGCTTAGATGCTGCCTGCTTTGTTTCGCAAACGGTGAGAAATAGCAGCTGTTGAGCGACAAAGTACCGGGCCTGAAAGGTATGGCCTCCGGCCCTTGATTCCGAATGAAGCATTGAGAAACCCCATCGTACTGCGCAGACATCGCAGGGTGCGAATGCCTCTTTTGTCTCGAGAACCTTTCGCTGCGGAATATTTATCGCTGTCTGGTTTTGTTGCTTCGTTCGGGGTCTGGGAATGCGAAACAAGCACGTGGGCGCGCTCGATCCGTCCCAGTAGACTAGACCGGCAACAGCACGTGTCTACGAAATACATGGCAAGCATGCAAGTGACCGCATCGCAGCATGGTATCCCCTTATTCACGCACTAAAGCCTTCACTGTAACATGGGGTACACAAGCTATAATATTTCGTTTCAATTTGCGCTGTTTTCCATGCCAGTTATTCATTATTATTTTCTTACGCATCTTGTCGAATCCACCTCCAACGTGCGTCCATAAAATCGCCACGTGCATGAGTGTTAAATATGTTTAAGAACGCCTTTTTCTTCTTCAATTTTATTTTCCTTTTTACATTGCGCAACGCCACTAGATATAAAAACGGCAGTTAGGCATTGAGTGCAGAGCGCCTGAATGTGCTTACCGGCAAATCCAAATCCGTATACGACGCAAGCATGCGGGTAGGATGTCCTGCCCGCACAAAGTGAGGATTAGTTGCTTTGAATTATGCTGAAGGACTTGTTGGGCTAGTTGGTGTTTGCTTACCAACATAATGTAGCACGAAGACACAATTACAAAGAAGAGAGACAGATAGATGTCAAGCGCCTGTGATGTGTGTCTGTCTCTCTGCTTTGCAATTGTGCCTTCGCGCTATATATACGTTATCTCGGTGTGCTTTGAATTAGCTTAGGTATTTCTTCACGGCGAAGGTGTCCTGGAAATTTTGCTCCGTGTCAATATTTTATGCACTCTTATCATTCAGCGCGAGTTTGCAGTTGCTCCAATAGCGCGCCCTCTTCGCAAAAGAAGCCGTTGGGTGCTCATCACTTTTGCAAAAACTTTCGCTATTGATTCGTCGTATTGTGGATTTCCACTTGAAAAAAATTGACTCGCCATTCCGGCCCTGCGAGAGCGCATGTCCAGCGAAACTGCTGAAAACCACAACTGCCACTGCTGAGGGGGGGAAGGGGGGGGTGCGTATGCAATGCTTTTTTGCTTAAGAGCAATGGTAATAATGGTAATTTAGAGGAATGATGAGGTAAGAGATCTTGAATTATTTGCAGCCCTTTCGGTGTACGTATACGTTAAATTTTCTGACTCTCTGTAGCCGTAAACCAAGCTCTCAGAAATTTTCCGTATTCCTAAAGGGTATTGACTTAGTGTTTCATGCCAGTTCTATTGGATTTTGCTGCAGTCTTGCTGAGAAATACTAGAACCTGCGGAGACAGGGCAACACTCGGGTCTTACCCGTACACGACTATGATGAAAAGCCAACTACTATGTGCCCATTGCTTTGAACTTTGCACTCTGATTCGCTGACCAGGGGCGAAACAATATCTTGCAGCTCTCAGCAGTACACTACTAAACCTCCCTAAACAGGCCTTGTTGCTTCGTTGTTCAGGTAAAAAAAAATGCGTTCAAACGCACACGTTATAATCTCTCCGATGTAAAGCTTTCATGAAGCGGTTAACTAAATGCTATAAAACAAAGCGCAGTGAGTGCAGATGTCTTTATTGTCAGCCTGTGCAATGCGTACTTTCATTTAGTGCTTGATGTTTGCGAAATTAAGAGTTGGCTCTGTGTTGGTGCGTGAAAGTTTGTTTCGTCGAGGACGTGTGGACAGTCCGCCCTGTACGCCCAGTGGCTCCATGTGAGACACTTGAACACCTTATATGGGAGCGTCCCGCATTCGTCCCACAACGTGCACTGCTAATTAAGGAATATGGACTGATTGGACTCAAGTGTACGACTGTTGACGATTGCCTGTTTCCGAGCGGGTGCGCTGCTCAACGGGAGCAGGCCCATAGACCCTTGCTAACTTTCATACAGAAAACTGATTTGGCCTCCCGTTTAAAAACATTTTTTCCGTGTTCCCACTTCATTTTGTCCTGCCTCTATCATTTGTTTATTTCCTATTTTCTTTCCTATTTCATTGTTATTTCCCTATCTTCTCCTCTTTTCATTCCCTCCTCCCGAAAGACTAGGCAGGCGTTGTGCGCCTCGGTGGCATTTGTCGGCTTGCTCCCTCCCTGTTTCCTTTGTGTGCGTGTATGTTTTCATATCTAATAATAATAATAATAATAATAATGATAATAATAATAATAATAATAATAATAATAATAATAATAATAATAATAATAATAATAATAATAATAATAGATGTTTGCGCAACCAACAGCTCCCAACTTTAATGTCATGCAATGGATATGTTTATTCCGTTTACGCCATTTAGATTCTGCGGTATTACGTGCCAAAACCACGTTCTGATTATGAGGCACGCCGTAGTGGGGGACGCCGAATTAATTTCGACCACGGGGGGTTCTATAACGTGCACTCTATGTGCGGCACCCGGGCGCTTGTGCATTTCGCCCCCCATCGAAATGCGGCCGCCGCGGCTGGTATTTGAACATGCGACCTCATTCTTAACAGCGTAACGCCACAGCTGCTAAAGGCTCATTCACACTAGGCCAACACGACACCGATTTGGGTCTGCCGACTGTCGGCGACAGTGTTTTTTTCCTTCGTTCGTGTAGGGGCCTCTGTCACACTGTACCGACGCTGACAATGTGCCGACGGTCGGCGGAGAGCTCGGCGTTGGTACAGTGTGACAGAGACGCCGACACGAAGGAAAAAAACGCTGTCGCCGACAGTCGGGAGACCGAAATCGGTGTCGTGTTGGCCTAATGTGAATGAGCTTTAAGCAACCACGGTGGGGGTTCACACCATTTATGCACCGTTTATGCAGCGTTCATAAGCTGTGCCTACATGCAACGAGCACTTCACGAGAACGCGCACTACGACATGTCGATGCAGCAATGTCATGAGCACGAAGGCCGGCGATGCTTAATGACACTCAATAAAGATGATGACAGGTGTATGCAGAGAAGTACTCATCGTGACAGGCATGGTAAAGTTCACTATTACTGGCCCCTTTCGTTCCTGCTATACTTCCTTATTACGGCGCGAAAGACAGACACAACGAAGAGAACATCACACACACAAGGTTGTGTATGTCATGTTCCCTGTGTGCCGTTTTCCGCTCCGTAAAACTAATGTATAGTCAGCCGCACCACCTTGCCCAGCTGCGAGTGCTTTGCCCTCCTGCATCGGTGGGCTAATGGAAACCGACTCTAGCTCGCTTGCTTTTGCACTTACCCGATATATTCCGCGCAAGACAGCAGCAACAGTCATGCTCAGCGAGGTCTGGGAATGTGAGCAACGAAGGCATCGAAAAAGAAAAAAAAAAATACACACACTTAACACCTGTAAAGCGCGCCAAGCCCACAAAATTTCTTACATTTTTTTTACCGTACTCTATTTCATATGATAGATATGTTACCAAATATTACGAAGCCACACACGACCGTTGGTGTTTCAGCTTTGTTCGCAGTTGCACGCATGTTTCATCAGATACGTGCGCATTTTGTGTTGTGCGTTGTTGTCCACACTTCACGTAGGTGCAATTACAATTCTCTAAACTTCTTACATCTGCATAGCTGCATAACGTGTTTATCATTTCCTCGAGTGTTAGGATGTTCGACCTTAATACCGTCATTGCAATATCTTCATTGCAGTTGGCCGGCGTGTCGCTCACACGAATTGCTCATTCAGTGTGAAGATTTCCTCTGCGTCATCGAATAGGTATATAAAAAAAACTGACGCATTATTTCCATTATCTGGCGTGGATGTTTCTCTTATAAAAAATAAATCACTTAGGTTAGGCGATTCTTGACATAATTGACAATTCCTTGTCACTTTCTCTTCTTTCTTTCCTGAGAAAGAAAGAAGAGAAACCTGTGTCATACTACCTGCGACACGGCCAGGTAGTATGATACAGTGACGCGCACGGCCTCGCAGTGGGGGAATTTACATGGATAAAGGGTGGGGTGTGTGAGCGTTGAAAGAAGCGCTAATGACGTCAGTTCACACGAAGGAAGAAACAACAGCTGGGTTAATTAAAAGCACTTAATCGCATTGCTATTGCATCCCAATTGTCAAGAAACAAAGAAAAGAAGAAGGTAAACGAGCAGGAAGCTGATGCCGTTTTTCTGTGCTCACTCAGTGGTCCGCGTACATAAACTCTACCGCACACGGTCGAGTACTGGAGTTGTTCACCGAGAAACCACAAAAGGGCGGCAAGTGGGACGACAGTTTCTGCCTGCGTCTTTAATCACGTCCACTCAATTTCGAGTCAAGACCTCCAAGCGCCACAAACTTGCTCCTTCCTTGCACTCACGGGACCCCGGTCGAGAGCACTGCGGTGCAAGCTCGATGAAAATGTTGAGTAATTAAATACTCGTCAGGGCCAGAAGCCAGATAGTGGCGTAAGCGGTGCGGGAGGTCAGCAAGAACCGGGGACCATGCGGAAGCGAGATGGGCGCTCAGAAATGAAGAGCCGGGAAAGGTTGGTGAAGATAAAGGGGTGCGAAAGGGAGATAAAGGAAGCAGAGCGCGGCCGGTTGGGAGGAGAAAGGCACTTCTGCGAAAAGCGCTAACGTCGCATCGTTGACTTTCTCGTGGGTTGCTCGTTGTGCAAGCTCAGCGGGAGTCGAGGTGCTGAAAGCGGGAATGAGGGGCAAGGAAATGAAAGACGGAAACAAAGGAGAGAGAGTGATATTCAGCGAGAGATATATAGGGAACAAGTTAGGGCGAAAAAGTAAAATTTGGGGTGAAAAAGGGGGCGGAGCTTGGGAATCGCTCAGGCTCCTTCCAGCATGCATGCGGACACGGTGTGTGGGCCGTTGGATGTAAAAGAGTATGAAAGGAAAGAATGGGCTTCCGCAGGATTCGCCGATAATTTGTTCCGAGAACCGCTGCACGGCCGCCACTGCATTAGCGCGTCAGAAGAGAGCGCACTTCGCGGGCTTCTTCTTCTCCCTATGGCTGGATCTGAGCGCTTTTTAATGCTTCTCTCGCGTTCTCGTCGCGAGGGACGGCCACTGTCTTAGCGCAGCCAGAAGCCTCGCCGGTTCCTCTTCTTCACGGACCGCCGCTCCCCGTTTCCATTGCAATCGATTTCACGATACGCTCCGTGTCTGACCGTCACAAAGGAACTGGAAGATGGCGGCGACTACCCTTGCTCAATCAGTGGAGGTGGGTAAGACGTGGGTGGGAAGAGGCGACTTTCGGTAAAAAAAAAAAAAAATGTAGAGTGAACGCGACCGTGTGGCTTTGCTGAACGTTGAGAAGTGAAGAAGCATCGCAGTCGAAGTTATCGGAGTGGTGAAGAGCAGAAGAGATGGGGATCGTTAAGGATAGAAGTTGGAAACGGCTTCGAAACCGTCGAGTGGTCTCCCCGTGCTCTGGTCAGTGCCGAAACGAGATAAATCAATGATCATGGAGCCGCGAAGATAGCTTATGTGTGTTTGAAGAAAGGGAAGGAAGACCGAGAGTGTGCTACTCGTTATATTTCGACATCACCGAACTGAATGAAGATCTATACTTGGAAAGCCTCAGTAGGTCTTGCCTAGTTCTTAATTTTCAGCTCTTGGGGCACTTAAGGCGTCTCTTTTCTGATTCCATAAGTTCTTAGAGCACTCTCCAAGAACTTCTCGGGAAGGAAATTCCTATCCTTCACTTGTTTAAAATATTTGTTACCGAGGAAAACAGTATGATAAGCCTGGTTGCTACTGCAAGTTCTGTCAGGTTCCGTTATTTGCATAGTAACCTTCTCTTATTGTCAGCATAACTTTCGCGTAAAGACGTAGTTATATTTGGTGACATTACTGCATTATTTGTTGCGCATTGCTTCTCTGCTCGGTTTCCTGCGTGATTCCGGGAAAGCTCACCTCCGCAGCCAAGCGTCACGGTTTTGATAAGCTATCACCCCACCGTCAAGCATCTTGAACACATGTAGACAAAAACGGAAAAACAAAAGATCTGCAGCCCCTCTTTTCTAAAAAAAATATTAATGTTCGAGAAAATATCCACAATAATATCAGCTGCCGAAGCGCTTCAGAATGCAGTCACTTAGCCACTGCATAAAACTAAAAGACGCAGCGGCGGTGGTGATGTAGCCCATGTAGAAGACACTCTGTGAGAGTTGAAATGCACGCTTACCTCCTAGGCTGGTACTTTAAAATTGACTTTTAAATGCAACTGTATTTTGCTTAGTACGAAACAGTATCGGCCTTTGCGGACCCACCAGATTGACACACTATGTCACGACAATAAAACGCCAATTTATAAGTGATAGGGAAGACCAAGGTCGCCATGCACTGCTTGAGAGGCCACAGAAAGGCATGAGTATATCGCCAGCAACCACACTGCAACAACGAAAGGTTTGGCCCTGTAGTAAAACTAGTAGAAGGTATTTGATAAGAGGATCTCACCAGGCGTTGCCACGAGGAACGCCGGCATCTTTAACTGAATTCCTTGGCCTTACGTGCCATAACCACGAGTTTAATTGTGAGGCGCGCCGTAGTAAGGGACTGCAGATCAACTTTGATCACCAGAGGATCTTTAAGGTGCCCGCAATGCACGGGACAGGGGCGTTATTGCATTTCGCGCCCATCGAAACGCGTTCGCTGCAGCCGGTATTTGATCCCGCAGCCTCGTGCTTAGTAGCGCAACGTCAAAGCCACTAAGCAACCACAGCGGGTAGCCGGTATTTTTCCATTGCGCAGGTCGGATCGCACAGGAAGTCCTATTATGTTTTGTAGCCTGAACATCAGATAAAAATTTACAGGGGCACTTAAGTCTCCTTACGCGCACTGAAAGCGAAAGCAGTATGACTCTTCCGCGCGATACCTTTCACTTGGTCATGTGCTCGAATCGTGCAAAGTCTATTTTGAAGGTGAGCCAAGCCATTTTCGGGAGTGGGCCAGGTCGGTATTGAACGTGGGTCAACTGAATTTTCGAATTCGGCAAAATCAATTTTGCGGGTGGGCCACTCAAATTTTGGGAACGGGCCAAGTCAGTTTTGGGAGTGAGTCAGGTTGGTTTTGAACTTGGGGTCAAGTCAATTTTCGAGTTGGGCAAAGTCAATTCTTTGTGTGTGGTTGACGGCGTCCGTCTGGCGCCGTGGTTGTTCACTGTGGGAATTCGCAGTGCGAGCCGCAGCGGGTCCATCGCCGGGAATGTGACGTCATCATTTGGTCGCATGGGTTTTCTTGCCATCCGATGTTAACGCCAGACGCTGGTCGGATTTTCCGCTTCCATGGGCAAATTAGGCTTTCGCCTTAGTAAGTGCTCTTGTCGTAAGGACGAGAAAACTGGAATCGGTAGTTCGTTGCTGCCAAAAACCAGGGCGGCTGACGACAGCTGAGCGTAAGCGCATTAGAACCGCCTGTTAGGATGGATTTCACAGTGCTCCTTCTTTCATAACTGAAGGTTTTAAGGCGTACTGAGTCGCTGACGTGCGCTGAGAAAGAAAGCTTTACATTTAATGTTTATTCACTATTCCGAAGACACGTGCATCTTTCCAGCCCTTCATCCTCAGTTCAGAGAACTTGGGCGTCATGCTCTGACTCCTCAAGACACTCGCTCACGCAAATAAACCATTGTTGCTGGTCTGACCAAGGGCCTGAGCGGTCGCGCCAGCCAACGAAAAGCCAATGGTTTATCTGTGAGAGCGTGCGGCTCGAGGAGACCGAGCATGACGCAGGGGCTCTCTAAGGTAAATATAAGTGCCGAAGAAGACGAGAGCATCACTAGAAACATTCCAACGAAGGGCTCTACGTCTACCATAATAATCTGATCGAAGGCTGCTTTGCTCTGCCGATGCCTGTTGGTTTGAATATTGAAAAAAAAAGTAAGAAGTAAAATGAGTGTTTCATCTCACTTACATACACTGATTTCTCTAGTCGAATGAAAAGGAAGGAAAATAAAGAATGAAAGTGAATCTACAAAGTGACACAAATCACTAATACAGTACAAACACAACATCTTAACTTCGTGCGTGCGTAATTTCTTCACAGCGTTGTGAGGGTTGAGGAAAGACATAAAAATAAAGATTTTTCGGCGTGCGAAATGGGGTGTACAGTTGTCTTTTGTAACCTGTCTTTTATCTATTTTTTTCTTGTTATGCATTCGCGTTGTGCACCGCCTGTAGAGGCGCCACTGATAGCCACCTAGCAGGTGCTTCCAACAGTACGCTCGGGAGCAGGAGCAGACGACAACCCTTTGCAGCAAGGATCGCTGAAGTTCGCCGCTGCGGCTTCTCCTTTGTTCGGATTCCAGACTGCTTATTCTACGGTGACAGCCACAGGGAAGACGCTCGCCTCTGTAGGAGCGAGCATGAACATGATATTACGGGTGTTTGGGACGACCTGGTCCACATACGTGCCAGGCGTGTCCCACAGACAAACGCAATGAACCCTATTTAGACGAAGTGGAGCTCATGTTAACTAGACGCAAGGTTCTCTTGAGTAATGCGATGTCTCGATAGTTTTTTTTATTCTACCTTGCCATAATACTGCTACTGTATCTCAATAATAGGCACACGTCGTTAGTGCAGGCTTGTATCTCAAACAACTCTGCACGGTGCGATGTCTGCAGATGTCGTTGTGATCTTTCTGCCGGTGAATGCATGTGACATCGCCGAATAAGTGCCGTTAAAGTCGCCTTAAGCAGAGTAATTGCGAATTTATTGATGGAAACGCGTACACTAGTCAACGTAGTCACCAAACGCACCGGTTAATAAGAGCGTGAGTTAGCGCTGTACCGCCGATGCATTTCTGCTGCTTACGTCACTGAACTGCCGTTCCCGCTGCAGTTGCCAAAATTTAAAATTCCCTAAGGGAGCTGCTTGGAAACGTACAAAGCTTGTCTGACCAAGTTTTCAGTAGTTTTTTTTTTTTCTGGAATGTTACTAGAGAGAGATTCCACATGATATATTTATAGGCAGAGGGCGCTGGCGGCAAGGCCGGGTTCAGTCCTCTGCGGCGTAAGCATAATAAGAAAGAATTCAGTTGAGTACAAAATTCACACACAAAAAGGGACCACGTTGTAAAACAAACAAACCACTCGGCGTGGTAAGCCTTCTCAGACAGCATCGAGGTGTGATGACTTCCTAAATCTGACGTGAACTTTTCAGCGAAAATGAAATACAAATACCATATGAAGTAACTTTTGGCAATTGTCGCCCTGAACTACCTATTTTCTTAACACATTTCCCAAGAAACCGCAATATCTGTGATGCCCTCGGGCGAAAAGAATAAAGCTGTTAAAAAAGCACTTGCCCTGGTGTCATTCTGATAAGGCACAGCGTGATTTTGACCCTTTACAAACTAGGCAGGGTGAATAGCTCGCGCCTCGTAAAAATGAACAAAGTTATGCATGAGGCCACTAGCACCAGTTCAACATGCGGGAAGCGACGCACAAGATGGATGCAAAAACATGAAGTGCGTGACAGGTGGTGCGAGGATTTACCGGGCCACATAAAACCAACAATTTCAGTTCTTTCAAACTTCAGTAGCTTTAACATACAAGGCGATATACTCGTGCAGTCGTGCTGCCTTGCTAGCGCAACGCGGTACAGAAGCGGCAAACGGCATTCAGAACTTTAGCGAAATACCTTTAAACCGCATACTGCACTGCAGACGACACGACAAATAAAAAAAAAGTATAAGAACAAGAAATTACCCGTTCAACGGCGGCGATTCGTTGCTACTGTTGCTCCCGCTGATGATGCTTTGCGGGGTATTATTAGAACCGTATTGCCGGCACGTATTTGCTGGTATTTGAGCACCCCACCTAGCAACAGTTATTCTTCGACATTCTTTGAGGCTTTAGCCACCCCACAAATGCGAAGCGTGTTGCTTATTTTGCACTGAAAACGTGAATAAGATATAGAAGCACGATCAACGACGCAGAAAACTACGGCGCGCGGCTGGCTCCTTTGCCGAGTACACTGCTCAAGGCCGCCACCAGTGGCGCGTCCATCGGCACGCCCTACGCCGCGTGCATTGTTGCGAACTCCCTCCGCAGGACGTAAAAGGAGGTTAGCTTTCTCACTCTCCTTTTTACTAGTGTTGCCGCTATATCTTTTTGTTACGCCGGAACATCCACATCCCGAACCCTGCCATTGCACTCAAACCGGTAGGTATTGCGTTAAAGTCATATTAAGCGTTTCCTCTTGTGCACCTGAACTATAACGAATCGAACAACCCTTGAGCTCTGGCGGAAGAGATAAGATCGGATGCACTGAAAGATTACGAGAAAACAGATTTACCTATATAAAAAAAAAGAAAACATGGCACGCGTTAGAGATTTCTGAGTGACTCGGCTCTGTAAAGCAAATGCGAAGAGGGCTCTAATACGAGAATTGAATGACGTGCTCTTCACGGCTTAGTTTTGCTAGTCACGTTTGGGAAAATGTTGTTTCTCTTCCCGTATTTTTCTAACCAAGAAGAACGTCAGAAAAAAATACGAAGATAGAAGAACATGCTCAGGAAGTAAGTGGCCAGCTATAGGAAGTATACACGAGCCCAGTGGTAGCAAACAGAAAACAGGAGTTTCCGAGATGGACACTAAAAGTCACAGCCCTCGCCTCTGCTGCCTTTGAGGAACCCCCGTGGATGTGAGACATAAAATAAATGTGCTACACGTGAACTCTCTAGAAGTGTCACGATTGAAAAAATAAAATTAAGCAAACGTTGGTGTAACGAGGGCGTCACAGTAAAAAATAAAAGGTAGCGCAAACACGATACGAAGAGAGGGAAAGAGAAACAAACAAACAAAAATAAAAAGCAGTGGGAGCGTGAAATGTAAGAAGAAGGTCCCAAAGAGACCATTAGGGAAGTGGTCCGGCTACGGCTCTCTGGCGAACCAATTTTCGAGGCCTTCGGCGACGAGTAGAGGGCACGAACTCGTAGCGTAAAAGAGATAAGGACTGCCGAGAGGGTCATCCTCGTCGTCGTCGTCGTCGTCGTCATCGTCTTTCTGTTCGTGCATGCTTCTGCTCTTTCCCGTTTCTGTCCACGGTACGCGACAGGGTTCACGTAGGAACCTCGCAAACGAAAAGGACCTTCTCAATAAAAAAAATAAAAAAAAAATGCTTGCGAGTATTTCGGACGGCAGCAGTCATCATCTGACAGAAGTTTATAGATACTGGCCTCTTTTTCGACCCCGTGTCTCTCGATGAACACGACTACGGTGTACGCGTCTTGTAAGAAGCGTATCCGGCATAACCTACCCACTCGCACTGGAAGAACTGCAGACTACCGTGGGGCCGACGTAGGGGAGGGAGAATCGAAACGACGATGAAGAGGAAGGCAAAAGCCCATGAGACAAGCTCTATCCGAGGCATTTAGTGGCAGTGTGCGAGGACTTGCGCCAGTAATGTGCGTGTATTCACTCCCTCTGCTCGGGGGTCCTAACGACACCACCCATAGGCGAAGGTCTTTTTGTCTCTCGAGAGACCCTAGGCCCGCACGAAGGACATGGCTGTATCGCTCTCTCAGTGAGCTCGCTGGCATTCCATCCGAGATAATGCTCGAAGGTCAAAACCAGGCGTTTAGTATTTGTTGCTGCAAAGCTAAGCTCAAGGTGACGTGCAGGAGACAAAATTACGATTCTACCTATCTTTTCTTGCGTGTTTCTACACTTGTGTTTGCAGTTATCGCAGGCCAGCGCTAATACAAAGAAAACGTAGAAATTGATTTGTAAATAAATTCACGATTTTATACGATACCGAGAGATAAAAGCACCACGTATGTTTGGTATCTTTAGTTGGTTGAAACTGAAAAGAGACCTTGGCCAATCGTGTCACCAACGCAATGGCAAATAATATGGTGTTTGCCATTGAACGACTAAATTTAATTATGACATCATTCTTGAGTTTTGGAAACGCTCGCTGATTTCTTTATATTGTACACCATTGTAAACGTTAAGAACAGAAGTGTCGCCGGTATCTTCAGGACATATTGTCGACGATGTCACAAGATTGTCGCCGCCATATTCATGACATTTTGTCGACAAGACCGTCACAAGAGTGTCGCCGGTGTATTCAAGACATTGAATTGTCATATGATAGAAAAGATGGTGTGAGGTGAAGTGACTCCTTACATCTGGGTGATTTGATTCCACAGTTTCTTACGTGATGGATCATCCATGCCCAGTATACGTCTGTATATGTTGTAGCCGAGAATAGGACACGTAAGAAAGCAATCACGTCGTATACACGCTTGGTGAGATAAGCAGTACAAGAAGCACCGCCGTTGGCAAAAAGCTTCCGGCAGACCAAAAATAGAGAAATAAATGTAAATATTCTCGCTGCGTATTATTAAGACTCCAGTAAGCAATGTGGGACTTCTACGCAGAAGCAGTACCTGCCAAAAATTGAGACAAGGACACAGTACGCGAGACACGGAAGTGCTAAAATTAAGAAATGTTTATTAGAAGCAGGAAAATAAACACATGTGAATGTTTTCTCAAGTAGGCGCGCATGTCACACAATCATCGCTTTGCAAGATATCGGAAATTCGCCCGAAGTAATATCAGTCTTCTTTGCGATAATCTGACGGTTGGTCATCTGATGCATTGTGTGTCAAGCCTGTCAATCATTACGGCCTCAATAATCTCTCTTGGTCGCCTGTCTTTTATATTAATGAATACACGAGTTTCTTGAAACGCTTGCTGAGATTTGCACGTATTTTGATGAAAATAGGTTAAAGATAGGATGCTGAGCTTGTATACTTAATAAAAATGTGAAGTAGCCATATTAAATATCCTATCTTGCTTTATGGATGTCTACAAATGTTTAAACCCTTCGTGGAGCATTCTGATTTACTACTGAGCATCGCTTTAGAAAATCGTTACTTTCTGAATCAAGGCTGCCTTCCAATGCTTTTTATTGGTCTTGGAACGCTGAACTTCAGTGCAAGTGGTGTTCGAAATGGCAATAAACGCAGTCCATCTGACCGATAAAGCCAATAACGTTGCCCAATGGCTAGACAAAACTTGAAACAAATCAATGAACACTTACCTTCACCAGTGAAGCATATTGCTTAGCTCACGACGAGGGCCAGCATTTGTTATTGTCTAGTCCAACGCTGTTTCACACAGTTATTTACACAGCTTGACAGGTTTTATGGCTGTCGTGTATTCTTTGAGTGCGATGCACTGAACGTGTCCTTTCGACCCATCCCAAAACGCGAGCGACCGTTCCCTGCAGCCGTGCCTATATCGGGCTCGACATATGCTTTCATTAACGGAACGCATACGCGTTTCACGCTTGAATCCACGCACAATTAACTCAGGGCTTGTCACATCTTTCAGCAGTTGGTTTGAAAATGTCCAAAGCGATATTATTTTCTATTGTAGAATGCCTTCAGGAAAACACTAAGTTACTTCGCAATTATCGCAAGACACAAAGAAAATCATCGCCAAGTAAAAATATGAAATGTGCAAGTTAGATTGCCCACGCCAAGCGAAAAATTGCCACAGAACCCTTCTCACGATGGCTGGCGATGGTAATGCATTTAGTATTGAATCAGTATGGCGGCACAACGCATAAGCACCGTCGAAACGAGTTATGTACGAGGCGTGGACTCGGCAATATCTAGCGCCGCCATCGCGAAGCCTGCGCACGGCTTCCCAAATGCGTGATGCGCCGGTGCGTGGCAGCGCTGAGAAAGGCGCCATGCGGCAACCGGGTTCTTCTCCCGCACTTGTTTCTGGACATGCTGCGCCATCTAGTGGCACTGCCGAGAAGTCTGCGCTTGGCCTCCGAGACGAGAAGCGTGGCGCGCCGGGGCCTCCGAACGCTGAGAATTGTTCTCTCCCTTGCCGCAAACTCAGTGGCACATACTCAGTGACCTTGGCATTGGCTAGAGGTTCATTAAAGAGCGGCGCACGCCCAGTGCATGCATTGCGCAGCCCGCTAAAGCGTTGGCGTGAAAGGCGTTCATTGAAAGCGGCATGCACTAAGTGCCTTTGTGGCACAGCCTGCTAATGCATCGGGTTGCTGTCCTCGAGGAACCCTTCTGACGTGGTTTTCATTCCGCTAAGCAGCGAAGAAAAGTGAGGGATCCCTTTCGTTAATTTAGAGCGGCACATTCTCAGTGGAACATACCTAAGTAACTAAGTTGGCCTCAGAGGCGTTCATTCAAGAGCGGCAAACACCGACCCAGTGACATAAGCTAGCACCAAAGAGGTTTATTGGAGACCATCTGAGACGGAGGGCCACATATCCAGTATTCCAAAACTGGCGTCAATGAGTTTCTTCGAACAGCGGTACCTCCCCAGTCTCGCATCAACAGTGACCCATGTCTGTGTGAAAGAGCCTTGTTGAAGAGCGGCAAGTATTCACGCGTTGCCCCATACTCAGTGACCCAAGTTGGTCCGATGGTTGGTTTCGAACCCTGTTACCTCAGTGCGGCAGCCCATTGCGCTACCCATTCGACCACTGAATACCCAGTGACACAGGTAGGCTCGAAAATGGGGAGGTACAAACATAGATAGATAAATACAGAAATACAACCGCCGCAAAATGCGTGTACCCTAAGTGAGTACCCTAAAAGTACCCTAAAAAGCGAACGCACTATAACAAAATGTAAGCAAGGACAAATTTTGCTGACCACTTTAGGCTGCCCTTCAACTGCAAAGAAGGGCTTAATAATCTTCTTTAACTTTCTTTTTGAGGGAACACTGACAATGGATAACTAACTATACGTTTTTAATAAATAAAAGGGCCCGTATCACGTGACACAATTTTGACAGATATTGCTACCTGGTCTTGTAAAATGTGCAGCAAAAACATATAAATCAGGTTCACTATGCTTAATCAGCCACCTCGCTCATAGTACAACAAAATATGAGTTATGACTCTCATTATAAACATGCATTAGAGGAGGAATACCTTTGTTTATGATTTTCAGTTTAATTTCAACACAGATAAACATTATGCATTAAACTGAAAACGCTCAGTGCTAAGATTATCACAGTCACTCGGATTACTTAAACATGACAATTACAAACTTGACAAGGTAGTTGCTTTAATCCCTGATAAAGAGATTCTCGACACAATGGTGGTTGAACATGCGTTCCATTGCTGTCCTCGATGTGCAGCACTCCGACATAGGCGGCAGACTGTTCATGCAACAAAGCGAAAAACACACAAAAGAATATCGTGCACATCCAACGCCCATGTTAGAATGAAAGAGGCAAGAACAATTTCCCTTTATTACGGCTAAAGTATGTAGTTGTTGCGATTCCACGCTTGTTACTGTGGCTGATCATGGGTCAAAATAGATGTTTATGTTCCGCTATATCCTTATTTATGTCACAGCGGGCAGCGACTGTTGTTACTCTGCTACGAATTTACATTATCGACATGACGTCATTGCTTCTCTTTTTTATTTTTTGCTTAAGCTAGCACCTGTAACAATGACCCCCCTTGACTACACAGACTTATTAGATCGACCAGGGCGAGAGTGATATTTCAACATTTTATCCCTTGGGCACTGCATTCAAAGCGAAAAACAGTACATTAAGCTACAAATTCCGGTGCTATGTTTGGAGAAAATTTTTCTTGGCCCACACCCACATTAGTCTGCGAAGAATGTTTACGGTGTTTTCGTACGTTCCAGGCGGACACACCCCGCTTCTTTTCAATAATTTAAACATACTGCGATACATATTAGCGCGAACACGCATCCTCGTGTGCTCGATCTGAGTCGAGGTGTCCAGCATGGGCACACCCCTTACGACACGATACCGTCCCATCCAAACAGCTGCGCAGCACAGGATGTTTAGAAAGGCCGTGACGAATCTCCATTTTCTCCTTTTGCAGCCCCCCCCCCCGCCCCCCTCTCTCCGGCTGTCTCGTTGTTTCTTGCATTGTCGTGTTACCGAATTCTAACAATATGCGCATTGTTCACCTTGATGCAGTTTCTATCTATTGTTTGTGTTTGTCGCCACTGTTCTTATTACTGAACAAGGCCCCTTTTAGACAGGGCGACAACTCCCATTTAGAGAGGGCCGAGAGAGAAGAAAGCAAATCGATTCGGCGGGGCGCAACACACACATTATCCTGTTGACTCGCCGTTGCTAGCGACGCGAAGATCGAAACGCAATTTTTTTTTCAGACAGAGAGCGCGTGTGTTGCACGAGCTCTCGGCAGGGCGATCCCGACATTGCCATTACCGACGGTAAAGGCGCTGCGCGAAGCCCCGAGGCCAGCCGGGCTCAGGAGGTGCAGGTCAGAGTGTGGCACATGGTTCAATGCTGTGAAGAGAACAAAACAGACAGAAAGAGAGAGCGAGAGAGGATGAGAAGACGCGGGGATAGGGAGAATGAGATGCAACACACTCACCCAAGACTCTAAGGGAGTTGCAGAAAACAAGGACGCCAGAGTCGAGAACACAAAGATGAGGGAGAAGTTTGAGAAACAGAGAGAGGGAGAGAGAGAGATAGGCGACGCTGGAGACGGAGAAAACACGCAGTTGGGAGCAGCAGCGAGACGCGTCGAATACAACGGCGGGTCGATTCATCGCTGTTTGCTCTCTCTCGAGGCGCGCACGACAACGGATCTCTTTCTTGGAGTCCCTTTAGGGAGGAGCCGCTCGGGACCCTCCAAACAAAGAGGCGCGAGCACGCGCGCGTGCGAGTGGAACAAGAAAGCGCGTGCTCCGTCTAGTGTCGCGAGATAAAAAAAAAAAAAAAAAAAATAAGAAACCCAGAGAGTGGGGACGACAGAGGCCGAGATAAAGTAGGGAGAGAATGGAAAGTTGTCGTTTGTCGTTGCCGAGAAAACGTCGAGACGAGGAACGGGGTTTGGCGTGTTGGCGCCGCGAAGCTCGTGGTTCCAACGGAGCGATAGAGCGAGCGAGAGAGGAGGAAAGGGAGAGAGAGAAAGTGTTATTAGCCTGTTTCATGTGTACGGCGGCCTTGGCGGTATAGAGGGTGCTACGTCGTCCCTGGACGTGTTTGGTCACGCTACGCTGATTAAAATTGATGAGCGGCAACCGGCGCCGACCCTTCTCTACCCGTTGCGATCACGCTCTTAACGCGCTCGCACGCGCAGCCGCGCAAGAACAGGGTTCCTCCTGCACGTAAAACATTGTTGCACCACCACACGGAGCATGACTGACGCCTTTTAAATAATAACTGAAATTTGGCAACGATGAGGCACATTCTTCATCTTTTTGTAACTTTTTTTTTTGTTATTATTATTTCTTGTTCCATCTCCCGTGTTAGCGAGGCTGCAAGAATAATGTCCTACAAGTGCATAGCAGACGTATAGAGGGGCTTGAAATGAAAAAAAAAAAAAAAACCACGCCTTGCCTCTGGAGTGCCTGCTGCCACCATGACCATGCGCCTTGTACTAGCGTTTTTTTTATAACGCCGCCTATGGCACGCCCTCGTGGCTGCATGCGCTGTGGCCAAGTATACATCACTTTGCCTTTTAGTTGCTAAATTGTTTCAGTTATACGCTACTCGCACGAACGACAATGACAAAATTAAAACAAACGCTTGGTCAAAGTTATCGGCTGATGCACACATTCTCTTCAATAGGCTTATTTCACAGCAAACAATGTGAGATCAATGGCTCCGCACATGAATGCACAGCAAACAAGCGCTGCTCAGTGATATGCGGCCTGAGAGATCTCGTCAACGCTTTAATGGCTTGTTACTGCCAATGATAAAACACCGGTGTAGCAGCGGCTTCCCAAAGTTCGGCGCTGTCCATTTACCGACTTCGCTGACTTCGGGGTTTGTTCTTTTACCTAAGCGCGAGCGCAGCGAGACGCATTGAAAGAAGACCGACATTCGCAATAGCAAGTGTTTGCGAACATCGTCGTGCCTTCACGAACCAAAAGCTCTATTCTTAGGTAATTTGTGTGGCCTGACAATCCTTTCGATAATTAGGCATGCCTGGTACAGGTAAGATAGCATTTTCGTCCATAAACTTGTGCTTATATCGCTCCCGTTGTACGCGACGTGTTTACGATATGTGCAGTGCTTGCATTTTTTCTTCTGTTGAAGGTAGGCTTATGATACGTCATTGGCGATTGCGATGGCTCTACTTAAATGTCGGTTATCTCAGGGGGACACTCTTCAATGCAATAACAGTCAGTGTGCTCGCTATATCCGATATGGCTATATGTTTACATTTTTCAATCGAATACTTGCCTCCTTGGCTGCGCACACTTTAGCGTAGTTGCGTTCATTTCAACTTGCGAGGAAGGATTGCAACGCACATGAAAACATAATCACTCCCGAGTTACGATGAAGTCGTCGTTTCGAACTGCGAAGATCGTCATAATACATACACAGCTTAGTTCATTCATTCTAGTGAGAACACTCAAATGGTTGTTCGAAAATCCCTTACTGACAAAGTGGAAGTCATAGCGTCTGCAGCGGAGGGGGGAGGGGGGCGTGCTGTGAGGGATCGATCTGAGATGGCGTCTCGGTCAGATTCCGAGTCAGTCGACAAGTGCCCAGTCGTGCTAACACTGGTCTAGGTCCCAAAAGTGGTTAATTAGATTTGTGTGCGGCATCGCCTGTGCAGTCGTCTACAAAATCAATCATGAAGAGAGCAGCGACGGGTATCGCGCAAATCAACTTGCAAGGTGAATTTATTTCGTTCAACTCAATATTCTTCCAAGTTCCCTTCATTATGTGGGGTACGCTGCATTATTTGCTATGTCTACAATAGGCAGTCAAAAATAGAACGATACAAATATTTTTATTTCACTTTCGAATCTAGTTTATTTAATATTGACGCGTGCATATTGTTGACCACTTGTTTATTCCTTTTTCGCGGAGTGTGCTTCAGCCGCTGACAACTTAAGGTTATGGCTCAGCGCAAGACGCGCCTGCATTCACTGGAACTTTCTCAAATGTTATCGTTGATTCGTTCTGTTGCCTATGTTGTCACCGAACCTTTTGTGATCACATCGTATGGGCGACGCGAGTAGTGTTGTATTTTCTGGAAGGCATGCGGGCACCAGTGGTTACTCTGGATCCTTCGACGAATCACGGATAAACAGCCTACGCACTGACCCAAAAATCAAATTGTCATAGAGTGTGCTCGCGGTCATCGTTGTGCTTTGAGTGCAACTTCATTTTTTTTCTGGGCACGGGGTTGCCCAGTAAAGGGTTAGTTTCCTGTCTCACAATTTTTGCTACTGCGCAGTGCTTCACTGTCACTACTAGGTGGCATTATTAACGTCCATTCTCTGAGGGCGAAGTATGCGGAGATGCAAGTGAAAACGAAGTTTTCAGTTATTCATTTGATAGGAAAATGAATTACTTGATTACTGAGTCACGGAATTATTAGGTTGCAAAAATGCAGCACTAATGCCTAGGGAAATGTGCACGTAGACCTTCCAATGTCTGAATACGCAGGCAAAATCTCCGATAGTGGCAAAAAAAAAAGAAAGAAGAAAGTGTAATGAAACAAATCTCGAGCAAATTTCTGAATAAAGAATTTTAAATATGCAGAAGCCGTATCAGTCAGATTCAGTAACAAACTAAAAAAAGAACATAAGGCACACAAAACTAAATAAACGAAAACGCAATAATCATGTGTTCAATGAAAGCACTTGGCTTTCACCTAAATACCTGTACATCCATACGCATAATTTCTTTAAGTTTGGACGCAAGAGAATTCTATGACGGGCGCATGCAAAAAAAGAATAATTTCTCATAAAGTACATTCGCATTTAGCAGGGAAAGATTATTACGGAATGAAAAGTGAGTTGCACATCGGTTAGATAAAGTGGTAGTCAGAAAATGTCATGTATTACTAAGGGATGTAAAGCCTTACGACAAAGAAACAACTTCACGTGTTGCATGGGGAGAGAAACGAAGAGGACAACGTCTTTAAAAATGTGTAGAAATACGTGGTTTGACCAGAATTCTAAGAGCTCGGATTTTTATCATATTGATTCGTTTATTGAATTTAAATTTTCATTGGCATTAGACAGAACTATGGAAACACTTATTCACCTATTAAGGCTAGGCACCTGCTACGCAAAACATTTCTTACGCAAAATTGGCCGTGCGGAAACCCCCGAATGTGATTGTGGATAGTAGACGAAGATATACATCACTTCCTTCTAGATTACCCACATCACGACACACCAAGACGCCGACTTAAATCATCCCTAATTACATTAGACCGCAGACCTTTCAGTTTAAACAAATTTTTGGGTCCTTGGCCAACAACTTCCTTGCAGAAGAGCGCTTTAAAAGCACTAAAGACTGTTCTTGAAGACGGCGGCATTGTTGGCCGTTATTAACACTTTTATTTTTCGTTTCATGTCAATGTCGCTGTATATATATATATATATATATATATATACATATATGTTTGTTGATTATGTTATCTTGACTGTTTTGTTGTGACTATACGTGATAATGCGTTTACACGATCTATGTCTAGAGCTGACTAAAGACTGTGTTATTAGGCGACAGTATCATTTGTAGTTTTCAGACTTTTTTCTGCAGAACTGTGGAGTCATTTAACTAGTATATCGTATGTATCACGTATTTCTTACGTCATAGTGCTACTGTGAAAACGTTCCTTGACAGTCCTGGTGCTTATGTGAAAAGGTTATTTGATATGTAATCTTGAACCCTGTATGCTGTATGCTAGACCCAATCAAGAGCTAAGGAGTAGTCGGTGCCTTTAATTGTTCGTCGACATCTCCTTATATCAATACAAAAAGAGGGAAAGGTAGGGAGGCTAACCAAGGACGTGCCTGATTGGCCACCCTACACTTGGGAAGGGGGAAAAAAGGAATAACATATGAGGAAAGAAAAGAAAAACCATAGTCAGTGTTGCATAAATGTTCAACAACAGTGGGGTGGGAAAGCGCTAGCTGCTTCGTTGAGAAGCACGCGCCATCAAACATCGTAATAAATGTGATTTGATAATTCAGAAGCTGAAGCTATACCTGAGATCGTAATTTTTGTTCGATATGAAAATGACCGTTCCCATATTTACCCGTAACTGCCTCGCTCAGGTAAGTATGGCTAAATCGTGTCGATATAGTCCGGTGCACTTCTTGGGTAACTTGATAACGGTCTGTGTCGCCCTGGCTCCTTAACCTCGCAACCTGGGCAGGTCTTAGCCTTCTGCAGCAAAAACGCTTCCGTATTCTTTGCTCGCATTTCCTAGACCTTTCTTAGGTCTAAGAATTTCTCGCAGTAACGATGATTAATAAATTAATTTAAATTGATTGATTGATTGATTGATTGATTGATTGATTGATTGATTGATTGATTGATTGATTGATTGATTGATTGATTGATTGATTGATTGATTGATTGATTGATTGATTGATTGATTGATTGATTGATACACCATGTTGCTTTGGCACGTTAAGCGCAGAAAGCATAAATTTATTTATTCATTCACGTTCAGTTCAATTCAATATCTCCCGCTCTTTTTTTTGCAGCCCCTTTACGTGCCAGTGTGAGCCCGTCACGGGTCTCGGCGTCCATCGGCCATACACTGCGGCTGAACTGCTCGGCGACTGGCTATCCGGTGCGTGAGCTCTCTTGGTCCAAGGACGCGAGGCCCCTGTACGCTTCGGACAGGGTCAAGCTGCTCTTCGATGACCGGGTGCTCGTGGTGAACGCTGTCAAGCGCCAGGACCGTGGCATGTACCAGTGCTTCGTGCGCAACCAGTTCGAAGTAGCGCAGGCCGCCTCTGAGGTCATCCTTAATGGTGAGCTTTGACGAGGCCAAGGTTCAAGTTTTGACCAGAATTACCCCCGTGAAACACCTGCACTGTAGCTCGCAAAGCACCTTAATTATGAAACACTTTAAAAAATCTAAAGTGGGTGAGTTCGGCGTTATGCTTAGCTTTCCTCCGCAGTGAGCTAAAATGGTTGAGTGTAAACGCTTACACATTCTGGAGCACAAATTGAGGACCGATATTGAGAAGTTGGAGCTGGCCTCGAGGCTTATGCACAATTGAGACGACTTCATTACTGCTTCATTTTAATAACGCCATTTCAACATGTGGTCTAACGTGCGAATTAATAGGATAATTTGCGACACGCCAGTAATAAACAAATTGAATATGATATTTTGACGTGCAAATATTACCAGCCTTTACATACCGTCCCCCTGAAGATCTGGAAAAGTGCTATTTGTCACTGACGATTTATGTAGAATTTGTGCACGATAATAAAATCAATAAAAAATAAAACACGACATTAGAAGAAGCCGTACTCAAGAGCAGAGACAAGAAGCTCTAGAAATCATTACTCCAGATGACCGCAAAAGGGGACTTTAAATAATATCTGATGAGCGCAGTATGCGACTATGAATTTCATCTTCCTCAACTATAGATATCATCATCACGCGCAAACCTTTCTCATCTGTGCACATCATCATCAGCGCGCTTCACGTTTTCCTCGTCGTCAAATATCGAGCGCGTTCACAAAATTCTATAGCTACCGCTTGAATAGAAACCCCATCGCCTCTACTAATAAAGTTTTTTTCTCTCTTCTTGTGGCCTGGTACGCCATAACACAAGACGAGCCACCAGTCCTGGAAAGCGTGTTCTCCGAGTCCATCCACAAGCCTGGCGGCTCAGTGTCACTGCGCTGCACAGCTACGGGCAACCCGCTGCCTCAAGTAACGTGGGACCTGGACGGGCGCCACCTGCCGGAGACCATCCGCTACCGAGTGGGCGACTACGTCACACGCGACAACCGCGTGGTCAGCTACGTCAACATCAGCAGCGTGCGGCCTGAGGACGGCGGCGTGTACCGCTGTCGCGCCGCCAACGACGTAGGCTCGGTCGCGCACGTTGCCCGCGTGAACGTGTATGGGCCACCCGCCATCCGGCCCATGGGCAACGTGACTGCGCTCTCGGGAGGGAGCCTGGTGGTGCATTGCCCCGTCGGCGGATATCCGCTCACTGCCATCCGGTGGGAGCGAGGTGAGCGTGCCTTCTCTAATTAAGGTTCAAGGTGCGGAGGCATCGAAAGAAAACGGGTGTTTAGGTTGAAACGTCACTCTTGTTTAAGCCTCGACGGCTCTAAGAGACCTGTCACAAAAATCTGTTTGTAGTGCATTGCCATGTTGACGTAATCCGCTCACCGCCTTTAGACAAGTGCTAGGTGTTTCGGATGGTAAAATCATTACTCAGCTCACTAATTTGCTGAATGACATCTATCGTCACAGGTTTGTGCAGCATCCTTTCGTAACTATTCAGGTCGGGCGTATTGTTCAAATTTTCCTACCAGATACTGGTCTACCAAAACGTATGCAAATGACGCTCTCGCCATTTCCTTCTCTTTTTTTTGCGTTCTTTGTTTTTCAGAGGGACGAACGCTTCCGAGCGGCCACCGCCAGCTCGTTCATGCCAACGGCACGCTCGTTCTGTCGGAAGTGAACCGCAAAGCGGACGAAGGTACCTACGAATGCGTCGCTGAGAACGGACGTGGGGACATTGCCAGGAGACCACTGCACGTGCACGTCATGGGTGAGTTGAAATTACGGAAGTCCTTGTTTCTTTTTTTGCGTATCCTTGCAATGGCAACAATGTTTACATTCAACTTTCACTTTTGGATCAGGAAATCGGCCGATTTTCGCTGAGGCGCAGCGAATATTGAAAAAGTGAAACAAAGTTAGCCAGAGATTTTGTTTTGTATAATATAAGACCTACCTCTATATAAAATCTTATGTACGATCCGCTAATGGTACGTTAAGAGAAAGAGAAATCAGGTGGCTAGTAATTATTAATTTTCATTATATTTTCACGTTGTACTGACAACGGAGATTACAACAGCGAAACTATGAAAGAAGTAACTAAGTTTCTTTATTGGGCGAACCTGTGCCCTCAAAAACCGGCAACTCTTAAAGCACAACGATAGCGTCGAACGCAGTCGGCGATCGTCGAAAATCTGATCTGTGGGTCAAGCGCGACGGCTTTTACCCATGAAACATCGAATGTTCCAGAGTAATCGCCGGTGCCCGCTTGTCTTCTCGAAAGTACTACACAATTCGCGTCGCGCGTACATGCAATCAGATTACACAACGTTTGATGACAAGAGACACCGGATAGAAGCATCGATAACATTCGAGAAACTTCCGATACATGCAGGCGCGTCCTGCGCTGAGCGATAACATTTGTTAGGCGGTGAAATGTGGTCACCCGATGAAGATGAAGAAGTACACGTGTCATAATGTATTGCACTCATAGACGTGCCTTAACATCTCAAATAATTCGCTTATCGCTGCCCCTTGCACTCTCCCGCAGAGTTTGTTTTGGTTCAGAAGGGTTTGGGTGCGAGCTAGTTGGTACGGATCATTCCTATTTAAAACAGCGCCAAAAAACACGGACAAGGGAGGACACTTCTGTTGCTTTCGAGCCAGGCGTAAAGCACGCTTCACAGGCTTCGCCACAAAACCCGCTCGTATGCATAAGAAAACCTGTAAAGCGTGCTTTACGCATGACTTTAAAGCAATAGAAGAAACCGAATTCTTGTATGTTGGACGTATTCGAACTTGGATAAAATTTTAGCCTCGCGAAGAAGACGTAGACAGCACGATGCGCTAACTAACTGTATTCCTGGGAAAATGTACACTTTTATATGCCATGCATAAAAGCGTCACTCCTGGTAAACACGTCTAAGTTTTATTTAAAAAGGCCGCGTCCTTATCAAGAAAGTCGATAGACGCGCTGCTTGTCCACCTTTCCTCACTGCATCTCATAGTCTGTGCCTCTGTAATTTTGCGCACATCCTTATCCATGTGCCTTGAAAGAACTACAGAATTGGTAAACAAGGGAGCGCCATCGCACTCCTGACATTGAGCGGATACATGACCGTCACGCTCGTCCTTTACTATGCTTTACGATGTAGACTATGAAGAGGAAGTGGTGTGCTAACTGCCATTGCCCTGTGGTAGGGAATGCATAGGACAAGCGGTGTTGTCCTAATGGCCGTTTGGTCACCGCATGTGGAATTCTTGCCTGGTACAAAGACAACGATGTGCGCGAAATTATAGAGGCACAGCTTGTCAGATAGTGTGGTGAAACCTGTGTAAGCACTGCGTCTATCAAGCTTCTTGATAAACAGACGGCTTCGTTGGAAATAGAAGTTTGACGTGCTGACCAGACCTGCTGTTTTCGTGGATGGTATATAAAGGCATAAATTATTGTGGGAATATAGTGTTGAAATTAGCGCATCCAGTAGTTTACACTTCCTTGTACACATTTGTGGTTTACAGCCCAGCGCTAAAATGTTGTCCAGACAAACTCGGCATAAAGCGATAAGTGAGTTTACTGACATCTTACTGCACATTTAATGGGGAAATTTACAGGTCAACAAATTTGTGGCGCTGGCAGTGTTACTAGAATTGTGGCGGTGTTGTACAATCGCAGTCATAAATCTGCATGTTTCTCCACGGTATGCGAGCGAAAGCTTTGGCGAGGCATATGTGGGAGCACAAGGACCCGACCTGTGATCTGAACGTCCAAACTTTTGCAGAATAAATTAGGTTAACAGGTAATTGAATTTGTGAGCGCACGTCACAAGCACTCTGCTGGTAATTATTCAAAACTTAAAATGTTGAAACATTTCATTCTATGGCACAAATCGCAAGTTTCCTTCAACGCCGAACAAGCATATGATGACCAGTGCCTTTCTATAACTTCAGATAGAACGTTGACTTGGAAACTGCGGAAAGTGGTGCGAGCGATCTATCTGAATATTCGCTGCCACTGAAACACCGCGGCGGGTGCAACAACCGCTTGCAGGTCGGGGAAGGAATGCGTATGCCGCGTGCGCTGTAATTTGGTCGCATGTTAAGAGAACCATAGATATTCAAAATTACGCCGGCGCAACTCCAGCACAGCGTCTTTCGCGTTCCGTGAGTTGGTGACGTCGAGCAGTCTTATTCAGTTTAGGTGAAGTTTGTTCGCTGCGTAATAACTAGTACCAATATTATAGGCCCAGCTTTGTCGTTTCATAAAACGGGGGATGCACAACAGTCACGCGTACGTTGCGCAGCGTGCAATGTTATATTTATGCACACGTTGATATTACAAGAAAACATGGGTATGTAAGTTAGGCTGACCTCTTATAAACCGTCATATCCTTGGCGGGCTTATCGCTTTGCTTGATTGACGTATTGGCGTCTGTGTGCGACCCCAATAACACTTGTCTAAATATTAAGCCGTATTAATTATGTTGGAAAGAGTTTGAGTTTAGGCAGGGTACAATAAAAAGGGAATATAGATTGGAATATAATTCTGTCTAATAAGTAGTCTCCTGCTTAATAAATTAAATATACTGCCATTGACACATGACAAGAAGTGCGTCACGCCTTCAATGGGGAAAACCGGTGCTTAAGTGCTAAAGAAAAAACCCGCTTATTTGAATACCACTTGCAGTGAGGAAGAATAAGGCAACGTTTTCAGGGCGATTCGGTTGAAGAATGGTTTTATGTAATCATAAATATCTTTTGTACCTATGCGAAATGTTTCAAAAACTACTTGACATTTCTTAATTGGTCGGTGCTACAGAATACTTGTCGGACGCTCACTAATATAATATTTTACGCTTTATTTGAGTTATGAGTACAAACTGAATATAAGAATTCATTTCTTGTTCCAGCATATGCTGTTTTCACAGAGACATTCAGGTGATAAGTCACTCCTCATCATATCCCAGTTGCCGTACTTAGCCACGTTTTATCATAAGTGGATTAACAACTTTTTCACTGCAAATCATAATGTTATTTGTATTTGTCGCAAGTTTTGCCTATTAAGTTATTTTTTCTTTTCACCAGCGCTTTACCAAAGGTTAGTGCGATTCACTAAATTCTTTTACCGTCGCTCACCTACAGGCCTGTGCTCCAGAAGGCGGACTTAATGCCTGTTTATCAAACTTCAATGCCGCGACTTTAGCTTGCAAGCAACTTTGCTACCTTTTTTTTAAATAATAGTTGATTCGCTATCACTTATTTTGTTATCGTTGACAGTGGGACCAAAGGTGGACCCGTTCAAGTTCCCCAGCGACTTGGAGGAAGGCATGCGGACCGTGGTCGTATGTGTGGTCATCGACGGCGATCCGCCTGTGTTCATTGGTTGGCTCAAAGACGGCCGACCTTTGGGCCCGGACTTGGGCGCGCACACAGAGATGCTCAACGCGTTCACCTCTTCCCTGACCTTCCACTCGGTTGGACCCCAGCACAGCGGCAACTACACCTGCGTCGCTCGAAATCCAGCCGCCGCTGTCAACCGGTCGGCCACGATGACCGTCAAAGGTACTGAAATGGTGGCGCGCGTTTCCTTCTTACCAAAGCACTTGGCGCAAGAGACACACAACTGTGACGGGGAAGCAGCTACCAAAGCGGTAACGGCAGGCGCATGAGCACAGAGCTTACTCTTGTCCGGCCGTCGGGTGCTAGGCTATTCTGTTAGGCTAGAAACAACCCCTGCTGCTTATTCGCTTCCGACGTAAGCAGAGATGCGCAGACTTGCTCCTGCGCTCACAGTGGTTACAATACGTGGTTGCAAACGATATATTTGCCTATACTAAACAGCAGAGGCTACGTAGGGACTGAATCAGCCTAGCAGACGATGCTCTCACACCTGTACGATATGCGCAACGCAGACCGTAGAATTTGAACACCTTTACCAGGAAGCCCTAACACCGAATATCGGGCTTCTGAGACGTATGGAAGGAGATGAACTGCATTAATATGTAACTTTATCCCCACCAGCAGCCGTAATAAAAATCTAGGAGGAAAAAGAAAATAAACATTGCCGCAAGGTAAACGCAGCCTTCCCTTGTTTTGGGAGACATGGTAAATTCGTTTACATATACAGTTTAAGAATTAAAGCGTAATAAGGGACTGTGATTTGTCGCGTGTTGCCATGAATATTTATTTAAAGGCAGAAATGCGTTAGTACCCAGCGAACCAGAAACGCTGGAAACAAATTCTGAAGTTGAAAAAAATATTTCTTGACTCCTGCATTCGGCTGTAAATTGCACAATAAGACCATCGATGCAAAAGTGCCCTGTTAAGTTTTCTATGAAGAAAGTGTCGAGGTTTATTTTAGTGTCAGAAAAGTAGCGCAGCCTGGATGTTAAAGAACCGATTTGTTGTGACCTTAGCTCTAGAGGTCAAGGTTACTTGCTTCGATTGCTACTTAGCAGATGTCCGTCACAATACAGATCGGTCCACTGCTTTGTTGAGCGTGTGAGCTGGCCACTTCCGCAAAGCGAAGGCATCGAATAAGCTCGAGCGCTCTCAAAAACCAATGTGCACAGAATTGCACACGTCTGCAACAGTGTGCACATGCGCCTGGCGGGCTATCAGACACACAGTGGCCGCCACCAGGCGTAACCTGCATACAACGAAGACGGCTGCTTCCAGGAGCGTTCTGCAAATCCTTGAGCGCGTCAGCATGAACACGACAACTAAAACATAAATTACACTATACTTCACTCAGTTGTTATAGGAATAATCACTATAATACAAGAGATTACAGAAGAAATCTCAAGATCAAATGTTAAGCTGATATGCAACGAAAATGTTTTTCTTGTTTGTTACTCTCATCCCCGGAGGAATACGTAATTTATGACGTCAAGTACGTATACGAACAAGATAACGAATGCGAAATGGAATTTCGGGACCCGTTCTGTGCAATCAAGATATTATGTCAACAATATTTCAGCGAATATGAGATGTAGTTTGTTCAGCTTCGTTGTTCGGTTCAGCCAAAAACGTACGATTATGTCTAACAAAGAGCTTAGTGTCTGAAGTAATATAACACAGTCGCACGGATAAGGCAGTTCATGATTATTCGCCTCGGGTCATAAAGATATGAGTTTTCGCTAAAGTCAACAAGGCGCACGAACTGATTCTTTCTCTCGTACAGCAATAGAACATGATGACCCTGCTTTATGACGCCTGACTTCATTTTCGCCTCACTTCACGCCTTTTTCTCGATTCTGTGAGCAGTCGCTCGCTTTTTTTTTAATTTTGCGAAACCTCTTTCAGAGTATTCTAAATTACTAAATTGATGGGCTAATATAGAGCAAAATAATATGCGGGCCTTATACGGCCAACGTATAACGGTTCCACTCGCGACCTTCTCATTAGATTCGAGAAGAGCAAGAATCGCTGTAGGACAAACAAACAAATTTCAGTTCTCATTTTGCGTATTCACGCTTAAGATAAGTTTTTTTTTGCACAGAAGTGGCAGCTTAAGTTTTTTTTTTCATCAGGCTTTGCGAAAAACAAATATCCTTCCAAAAGAAGAAGCGAGTTTAGCAGTTTAGAACGACAGAAAGCTGATCTAGTTGGTAAGGATTCATAATGCAACGAAAGAGTAACGCGTGCAGACACGGACACAAGAGAAGTGGACAACACGAACGCCGACTATCAACTGAAGGAAGCACCGAGGCGAAAAAAGAAGGAAGACACAGAACTCATCTGCGCATGCTCTGGAAAGGTAGCACCACATGCCAATTGGGTACACGTGCCGGTCTACGTGAAAGGTAACTGTTAAGGCATTTGATCTCTTCCTTATGTAATGCAAACTAATCCTCACGCACGCATTTCCGCCATTATTGGTATTGCATGCCTCGACCATAAGACGCGTATCTTCATTACTATGCCTGCACAATATCTGCGCATTCATCTAACTTAGGCATGCAGTTACAATCTTGGCAATCTTGGCAATGTAAGGAAAGATTAGAAGGCGATCCACTGGTTAACGACCTTTTATGTTCCATTAGCCTCTGATTGATACACCGCCTCGTTTGCCCTATATAGAAGTGGCCACAGCTAAAGGGAAATTTACATACCACACCCATACGACAGTCAGTAAAATTGTTCTTGATGTGCTTCACTGGAAAAATATGTGTTCTTTTTCTGCCTTTCACCCGTTCCTTTTTTCTCTGCACGGCAGCGCATATCTTAGCTAGCTTATTGGGAGCAGTGAAAACGACATAAACACCATATCTACTTGCAACTTTTTTAAGCCTGTGCGATACTGAATGAATGTAGGAATAGCCACGACTCTTTTCTTGCTCTTACTGCTTTCTGTAATCATGTCCATCCCCCCCGAAATCGACTTCTTTAGGTGCTCAGCCACAGTGGCCGCTGCTACGCTAGGATACCCTGCTTCTAATAGGTGCCGGACCTGTGCATTAGAACTTGTGCTCATTTTGTGCATGCACAATCTGGTGAGAGAAGACTTAAGGCATGACATGGGTATTCCGTTTTTTACTACTTTGGAATGCTTGGATTGAAAGTTTAACAATGGCATCGAAGATTTAGGGGAGTACTGCCAAGATCGTAACTGCACGCCTAAGTGAGATGAATGCTCGATATTGTACAGGCATAGGAATGAAGATACGCGTCTTATGGTCGAGGCATGGCATATCGATAATGGCGGAAGTGCGTGCGTGAGTCAGCCTTAGATTACCTTACATAAAGAAGAGATCAATTGCCTTAACAGTTACCTATCATGTAGACCTGCACGTGTACCCGACCGACACGTGGTGCTACCTTTCCAGAGCATGCACAGATGAGTTTTCGGTCTTCTTTCTTTTTTCACCTCAGTGCTTCCTTCAAGTGATAGTCGGCGTTCGTGTTGTCCACTTCTCTTCTCTTGTGTCCGTGTCTGTACGCCTTACCACTTCTTTGCATTGTGAGTTTAGCAGTGTTGTGTGCAATTGTAATGCATTGCATTTGTGAACTCGCGCTATCAGTTGGCACCATCCGACTAAATAACAAATATTTATTTACAAAGAGAGTCAGTTCTGCCCAGTCTGATTTCCCGACTTAATGCACGAAAGCGGCGGGCATGGCCAGCACTTTTTTTTGTTCATTTTGCAATAATTCTTCTGTCGTCCACTCTGCTGGGGTGTTTTGACTTCTCCACTTCTACCGTAGCTGGGAGAAGCAGATAAATGCAGGTAGTGAAAGAAAGAGGAGGGAACTGCAAATAAAACTACTGATTTTAAAGCAGACATAGTTTTAAACATATTTATGCTATATTCAAGAGCGCTAGTTTAGTGGCACTACAAAGCTGGCTGTTCTAAATATGACTTTTAGTGACGCATTTACCCATTCAAATTGCTTTTTTTATTTGAACACCCATTCTGTTTTATCAATAAGAATTTAGTCCTAAAGCATACAATTTTAAACTCTTCCAGGGCGGCGAAGACTCTGCCGCTTCCAAACTGCGACAAAGGTGGTCACGTCCTACAGGCGCGTTTTCATACGAAGAATCCTACTTTCGCGACCAAGCGCACCTATCAATTTATTCCTTGACATATCAAGCCCGCGGGACGCTTAACACTAACTGAAAGCCAAACTTCTTTCGCACCTGCCGCTCCGCGACAGTTCCACGCTCAATAGACATGAAATCAAAGAATGCTGAAGAAGCCATCTCTGATGACTGTTGATGCCAATGCGACAGCATTTGAGTGCTAAGATCTATTATGACACGATTCATAAGTGTGGATACGTTTGTTATGAACAGATCTGCGACGCTTAAAACAAATTCGGTGTTCCGTACATGGTCCACGGCACACGACTTAAAACCGGGGAGTACGTGTATGCGATGAAGTTTGATATATGTGCCAACTTTATAAAATGTTTATACCTCTCGTAAATGCACGATCAAGCCAAGCTATAGTCCTTGCTCTGCATATTAGGTATGAAGCCTCTTACATCGCGAATGAAGGAATTTGGTATTCCGCCACATGACCCTTCAGGACCGCTTCATGAACTAGTAGAATAATGTTACAAAAGAAAACGTACAAAAGATGTTTTTTTTTTCGTCGTCGTTGTTGTTGTTCGCAATGAGTTAAATGAGCACAACCTTAACTATGGACTTTTTGCTTATACTTTTGTTTTGGTGGTGCGGAACAATCAGAGAGAGAACGAAATATACAAATGCGGTGAACTTTGCATTGCGCGACGTGAGAACCCTGCGGCCCAGAAAGAATGACGACACATCCGTCGAAGTCTTCCAAAATGTTCTCACTACAGCCCAGGCGCCCAGACAAGTAAAGAAGGAGAGAATAATGACAACACAGGAGGCCAGGCAACGGAGAAATTCAGCTTTCCATTCAGGTCACGTAACGCGCGGCCAAGTTCCGTCCTCGGTTCCCGGTGACACGCTATCATTTTCCGGCCTTGTCGCGACGACTCTGCACCAAATACTGATTTCGACTGGCGGACGACGAGTTTCGGTGGCGTCGACATCTCGAACAACGTTGCACACGCGCTGACGCAATTATTCTTCGTGTCGAGGCCGCACAAAGGCTACCTAACGAGACCCGACGCTATGGGACAACGGAATATTTTTTTTTGTGAGTACTGTGTTCGAAAACCAAGTACACCCACCGGGGACTTTAAAGTAGTCATGACCCCCGAATCGCACAAAAAAAAAAGAAGAAGGATGTTAGGCGATATTGTTCATCTTTATTATTGTGAATCTTTATTATTGTGAAAGTAGCGCAACTGGAATCCTTGCCGTCGGTAACAAACTGAAATGGGAAATGGTCCCCTTCGTGGCTTTAACAAATTTATTTCTGGAGTTTTCTTACGTGCCAGAAGCAGGGGACTGAAGATCACACGCAAAAGTTTGGGCCCGGATATCCTGAAGCTGTGGCCTGTCCAGAGTTCGAGCCGTCTGCTGCCTGAGTACTATAGAAAATGCGCACCGGATCAAAGCATTAATCCTCTGCACTGTGAAGGTTTCACTTGAGAATTATGTTAGCTCCATCTCCAGCTCAGTGCTTGCATCGTTCTGGTGCTTGACTCACGGCGGCCGATTCGACACCCAGCCAGGGCGTTCTAGCTCCAGTGGAGACAGAAGGCAAAAACGCCCGTTTACCTAGGTTTGAAACCGTGCTTAATAATCACAAATAGTCCACATTGTTTAGAATCACTAGTCAGCGACCGCGTCTGTAGGTCAGGTTTATCTCTTGCACGTAAAAGAAGGAAAGGAAAAAATTAATAGTTTCATTGATTGCCAGTGAGCGGCCAAGGTTGAAATTTCTACGACCATGCCGGGCACCGCCCGCTTGGAAGAGCTGCTGTCGCAGTCGTTCGTGTTTCTTTCTCAATTTAATATCAACATATACGTAACAAACATGTCGCATGAGTAGCTTAAATGAGTAGTGAAGCCGTTGACGCTTGAAGGCCGTGAACACAGTCGAGGGTATCTTAAGTCTCACACGGGCGTCTTAATTAATTCTTGCGAGGCTGAGTGGCAGCACCAATTTAACGCGCACTAATTTAATCGCAAATCTCTATTACATGCATACCCCGCAGCAAAACTCGAAAACATTACTCGTGGCGCAAAACTCGAAGAACCGCTCAGCCGTGTTCAATTGGGCATTACTAATTTCGCATTCACAACTGAGAAGTGCTTAGATGTCATAGGATTTAAAAAAAAAAATTACGTGTGTTAAGCATGACACAACAAAGTTTATAACTTCTGAACAAGTTTTATGCATTCTGATGGTATTAGATACAATTCATACATTTCATGTATTGCCTCTACTTCTGCGACTCAAGCAACTTCCACGCACCATCTCTCAAAACAGTTCCGCGTAGCTCCACTGACTCCTCAGTAATCGAGTCAATGCATGGTCTAAGAGCGCACTAGTCCAGGAGTATTCAGTGGTGATCCGTTAGCTCAACGGGCGTTCGCTTGAGCGCTTGTCGAAAGTCCACGAGTGACGGCAGCGTAAATCAGCGCAACGCGTTACAGAATAATTGAGTAAGGAATCTTCATTTATCACACGGGATGCCCGTGCGCTACGGTTTGTCTTTTCCCGACTATATACATCCGTGGTACGTGGTTTAGGAGGCGAGTATATAGGAGGCGAGTGCAACGAAACAGAAATTAAAAAAAAAACATGGTCAGACGCGACGGGAATTTAGATAACGTTACTTCGGACCTGTTTCTTATTGTCGATCTTTCTCTCACTGCAATTCTAACGCCATCAAACGCTGCGCGCTCTGACGTCGGGACCATTGTTCACGATATTCCTCGGCAAGCTGGCGCTGGATTTCTAAGCGAACTCTCCGAACACCAAGCGCCCGCTAAGACGCCATAAATAAGAATTTGCCGCGGCAGTGCCGACGCTTGGCGTAGGCGTGGCTGGTGCGTAGAAGAGTTTCGTGGGCAGAAAAAAAAAAAAAAAGAGCCCCGTCAACTGAGGGACGAAAAGTAGCATCTTCGACGCCCACAATCCCGTCAGTCCTCGACGACTTTCTTTTTCTTTTTTGTTTCCGCCTCTCTTTTTTTTTTTTTTCGTGCTTTTTGATAGCGTATCTCGCTCGCTGGAACGCTTCGTTGCTTATATTTTTGGGCGGCCTGCACGTGCGATGCTGTTTCCGCTCGCCAGTTTTGGCTGGAAATTGTAGCCGATCTCGACGCGCAGAATGGGGCCGCCTGTAATTTATCCTAATCATATTGTCGGCTGCAGGCAATTTATAACTCGCCGCGGATTTTCGGATAGCGCTGCGGCCGAAACTGCCTCAATTTTAAATCATCGAATAAAGCCGGAAAACGGCAGCAAAAAAAAAAAAAATTAAATAAGCTAAAATCACTCTTGGGAACTTTGAACGCTGCGTCCAGTAATTCTAGACGTTAAAAAGTGGAAAGAAAGAAAAAAAAAAGAAAGCAGTGGTGCAGTGAGAAGTGATGCGCTTGGGTTGCTTTGCGACAAACTTTTGCGATCGCTGCTGGGCAGGCGAGCCCACCGTGCTCGTAGTCGTGGCTTCCGGTAGTTATGCGGTGCTTTAGTGGTGTCAGTAGCCACTTATTCTGTTCAACAACTGAAGAAAGTGTCATTTCTTCAGCCCTTAAGCATCCTTATACGCGAAAAGCGCCTGTAGCTTTTGCATTTGCAGCCTGCGAATTTTTCAGCGCTGTAGCACAAGTGTAGGCGGTGTTGAAAACCGGAAATTATGCTTTAGAACGAACACAGTGTTAAACAGTTTAATAATTGAGGTTTCATCTATAAAACAGGTAAAAGTCGCTTAAGAACACTATTTAAAGTAATGTTCCTTTAGAAAAGAAAAAAAAAGGAATTGACTCGCCATCCCAGCCCCGGGAAAGTGGTTGTCTAGCGAAGCTGTTGCAAAAACACCGCTAGAACTGCTGAGTGGGGTATGCAAAGAAGCAAGACATGTTCTTGGGCTAGTCGCTTCATAGATTCAGTAAAATTTTTAAACTGCGCGAAGAAGATAAGGCGGGAACAGAAGCCCAGATGCACACATTGTGCTTTGTGTCTGCGTCTGTATTTCTCTTCACGTCTTGTCTTCTTCGGGCAGTTGGAAAATTTTGCTGAAGGTATGCAATGCTTTATTGGTAGTTGTGATGCTTGTTTAGAACTTGATATTTATTGAAACATACGTTCTTCTGTTTGTTGTGTCGGTGATTTCAATGTGCGCTTCACTTTGCCGAGCGCTTGTAGCCTCTGCGTTACGAGCGGGATGAGCCATTGCATTTTTGCTTGCTTAGCCATTGCCGATGATGTGTTGCATGAGCCATTGCTGAGGATCATAATTTTTGTTCACGGACGGACCCGAAGAATGGCAACCACCGAGAGGCAAACAGCTTCGCTGTAATAAACTCCGTCGTGCTTTTCTGGCACCAGCAAAGCACCGGTTGAGTTGGAACTAGCAAAACACTTGCTTTAGAAATTTGAGCAGTGACAAGGAGTCCGTGAGGTTGCTTATTAGCGAACAATTTTCTAAATAGCTCATTAATAAAAGTACCATTGCTCAAAGTAAAAAAAAAATGCTGAGAAACATCAATTGTCATGCAGTACCCCAAATATAGTTGTCTTTTTTTGGAATGTAGGAATAATAATGTGACCGAAATATCACTTTGTTACAAGAGCTCTTCAATTAGCCCGACACTCGAAATAGGTATTCTACAAGCACTCCGTTAAGCAGCTTCTTCTAATGCTGTCCTAGTGCTTAGTCCTCAGATACAACCATTTTATTTATATTTATCAGTATTTCTCATAATTCTCGCTGCAGTTTGTCAAGGTACTTTGTTTTTCAATGTGTCCAGTTCCTCCCTACTGGCGCAAGCAACCCACTGACAAGGCTGGTATCCTGGGAGAGAGCGTCATCATCGACTGCCAAGCTGACGGGGTGCCCCATCCTCAGATCAGGTGGAAGAAGATGATTCGTAAGTTAACACTTCGGTGCCGATCTCATGTAACGTGCGGCGGAAATTTCCGGCAAGAGTCTCCTGCTTCAACTCACCGCTTCCATATGGCCGCCGAAATCGCCGTAAATGTGATCATTGGGGGAAGCAACGTACAGGAAAAATGGGATGTACAAGCGGTCGTTGTGGTAACCCAATGTCGATTTATATATATGTATATATATATATATATATATATATATATATATATATATATATATATATATATATATATATATATATATATTAAAGCCTCGAGACTAGCAAGAAAGCAGCCTGCAATAGTTCTTCCCAAAAGTCCGATTGCTTCTTCTTTTTTTTTTTAGCAGATAAGTTTTTGTGGCAGCTGCTCGCTACTAGAGTAAAGAGAACAGCTAGTTCACAGAACGACTAAAACAATGACGTGTTCGACAGTTTGACGACAAAGCGTAGGTCTACATTGCGATGCTGACAAATCAATCCATCACATTTTATTCGGAAGCACGTTTCCATTAAATATCATGCGTTTTATTATACAGTAAAATGGGGAGTCGGGCCATCAACCTGTGTAAGCTGTTGCAGTAAACCACACCGCTCCCTTTTATTCCCAACCTCGGATCTAACGGCGCTAATCCATTCAGTACTCGTTTCTGTATTAAATTTCTTGTTGCAATACCACAATCCATCCATGTCGGCTATGAGGTGCAGGGTTGTTTATAGGCTGGATCAGCTAACTCCTCGCGCACCTGGAGCCAGCCAACTGTGAAGTATACTACATGAACCAGAACATGCTTGTACTGTACGTGATAGGGAATCTTGGGCGGTGTGTACCACATGTGCTCTAATAATCTGCTCCACGCTCTTCATTTTAGCAGGAGCGCTGTTGTTGTCAAACATCCGCCTTATTTAATTACGACACCAATTGATCGATGCCGAAGGTGCGTCACATCTCAATACTACTGCTTTACATGACTGAAATTTCGAAGAACTTACAAGTTCAGTCCTGCTTCGAGCAGACAAACAGTGCGATATTCCATCTTCCCTTGACTCAAATGCCGTGCACTGATGATATCGGATTGTTGCGATCGAGTCTAAAGGAATTTAAATTGGGCTGCAGCTAGCCGACCACGAAGTGTTTGTTTTCGTGTTAGCTTTCACTCTTTCTGTGGGCCCATCGCCGCAGCACTCAACTGTCACCTTCAGCATCGACAGCGGCGCTCGATTTCGCAAAAGCGTAGAAGGGAGAGAGAATCGATATTATTGTCTGCAGCGCATGCGCACTTCGTATCAAGACATTTGGGCGACAGAGAGAGAGAGAGAGAGAAAAAGAAAGAGAGGACGACGTCCGAAAATGAGAATGGTGCGTGCTTTCCAGCGTCCCCTAATGCGACGCATCATGCATCTCAACTGCATTGGCACGCGAACGTCGTGACACACGTATAGACACGACACAAGGCAGAAATTCTTGGTCTTTGTATTTTTCGTTTCTTTTCACCGCTATTCGAGGGGATAACAAAAAAAGTGCTAAAAAGGATTTATGAAATGCTGACGATGGAAGGAAGAGCCAGCTCAGTGACGTAATAAAAAGAAAAGAGCATCGCCCTGGAAGTAAGCGGAAAGAAGCGGTACGCTATGTAGATGAGAACTACAGCCGACATCAACTTTAGGAACAGCGCTAATGCTGGGTGCGGGTTCGCGGTACTGTGATGAGACCACCGGTGCAGTCTGCTAGGCCATTCCGGTCACGTTTTACGAGGCGAATCACGTTCTCAGGTTTCATGCGCAATTTTCGTCGCGCGCGCATTTGCCTCCGCGAATAAACAAGGACGCGTGGCAGACGTCTTTTTTCTTAGACACGAAACGCCGAGTAAGCAAACTGAAACGGAAAACGAACTAAAGGATCATATCCCTTAAATGCCTAAAGCGGTGATTCCTGGAATCTGTACCACCCCGAAGGCACGCGAAATACGAGAACAAAGCCCCCCCCCCAATATCAGGAAGAAAACTATGGAACGGTAAAGGGGAAGCAAGAGCTTGACAGGCGTTGCCTAGCGAGAGGAGCCGAGCGCAGATCCATACGTCTATATGGCAGCTTGGAACCGTTCCAGCAGGCCCCGCTGCCTTCCACAGGCTCCCGCTCGTTGACAGCGGAGCAAAGGCAGCGGTGACACAAGAGGGGAAACTGAGAAGATGCAGGCACAGATATCTCTGGGCGCAGCCGATGCGATGGCACGCATCGTCGGTCCGAGCAATGGCAGGGGGACGCTCACACACGCCTCCGTCACGCAACCGTCGGCGCGGTCGCCTTACAGCTGTTGCGCGCAGCGCGCGAACCATCTCACTTCTGTTTACAGCGCGTTCTGCACCTCTCTCTCAAGAGAGCGCTTTCGCTATAGCGTTCCAAGACGCGCAGGCATGCACGTACAAACGCAAGCAACAAGGGCCCGCGCGCGTGAACACGTACGAGACAAACAACGCAAAGAGCAAGACAGACGACCGCTCGCGCTGTTTACGTCGATATCGAATCAGTGCTGTGGTTCTGCCTTCGGCGGCAACTTTCTTCTGCACTTTCTTCCTTTCTTTTCTCGCCTTCACCCTCGCCGCTGTCCCGCTCCACGCGAACGCGCTAAGAGCAGCAGTGACGAGATAGAGAGAGAAACGAAAAAGAGAGAGAGGGATAAAGAAACGGGCCTGTTTTCTGTCTGCGTCGGCGCAAAAGCGCGATCCCAGCAGCCGAGACCCACGTTGCTTTCCCGCGTCTGGCACGCTTTGCGTTCAAACGAAATCGCCAACAGTTTTTCGCGTTGCTCCGGAAGCGACCCGATCTTCTCCTACCCATCTCCGGTGAGAAAGCGTCGAGCTTGCGAAAGCCCCAGAACGCGGGCTCGAGGCGGCAGAGGTGTTCCGCCGGCCGAGAGAGCGTGACACACACACACACACACTATATATATATATATATATATATATATATATATATATATATATATGCGCATATTCTCCCGGCCCCCTCAATTCTCTCGCGCATTAACTATGGTAACGCAGTTCGCGCCCGACCGGTATTTGCATAGAAATGGAATTTTTGTTGCGATCCGCGCGCGCGCATCCGTCCCGCGTACACGCACAGACAAGCACACACGGTGGTGCGGCTCTCTCGCGAAGGGGATTAGAATTGAAGACCAAGGAGGTGGCTCACGGGGCGCTGCGGGGCTATACACCGCCGACATTTTCATGAGCTTACGCGTGTGGCCGGGCGCCGCTGTTTTCGCAACAACGAGCCGGCGCGGTGTTGCTCGCACTGCGTCGCGCTTTGTATACATACTCGGTATCAACGAGAGTGGCGACATCGTGCACTCATTGCGGGTTCGAAAGCAGCGCCATCTAACAGGCAGTTCCGCGCGCAACGCGGAGTTACTTTGGGCGTGAAATGGGTTGTTTTACGGCAGCGTATGCGGGCGCTGTATCGAATGGCGCTGCGTGATTACTCATTACACCGTGTATTTCAGTGTAAAGCATTGCGCGCACACGCGAACAAGCCGCTATTTTTTTTTTTTGCCTCACTCACAGCGGGTCCGCTCGTCGAGTCGCAGACCATCATCAGCAATCCGTACATCCAGATCCTCGAAAATGGCTCGCTGGTACTGCGCGAGATCGGACTCAAGGACGCCGGCGAGTACATGTGCCAGGCGACGAACAACGTCAAGCCGAGCCTTAGCGAAGTTATCAAGCTGCGCGTTCACGGTGAGTTTGCATCACAAATAAGTGAATAAAAAATAAAATAAGACGAAACCCCAATTTCCCTGTCTGAGCAAGCGTTGTGGTTTATTTCGAAACAGGTGTGTGCATATTTCATGAGATGCGTGTTAACGCACCGATGAACATAACATCGTCTAGCTCCTATCGATGTGGCGTGAAATGTGAATACGACAGTATAATACGTGATACTGAGGTCATTTGCGATGTTGCAACGCCTTCCACACTACAGAAACCTTACATTGCATGAAATATCTGCTGATAGAAACGCAGAAGGGCTTTTTTCATTGTGGAGTCCGCAGTGAAATTTGAGAACCCACGCTAAAGCTTATGCGAAGAAACAAAATTTGGTGTTCTAGGCTTTATATGATAAGAGTGCAAGGGACACTATTTTACCATTAACCCTGCACTGATTGTTGATTGTATATATTCTTATAGGGGTACTTTAATCTGAATAAAGGGACTCATTGTCGCTTTCACGAATCATCAAAAAATGGCATATGTTAATGGAAAGCAACTGGCGTAAAGTGAAAATTAGCATTCATCACACTATCCGCAAAACCATTGCTGTCCATTCACTTTCTCGTTTTTTTTTCGGTGTTTCTTTTCATAGCCAATCCCCGTACAACATAGTGGTACATGTATTGATGCACTACACCTTTCTATAAAACAATTTCACTCAGACGTGAGCTTGCCCTCGCGAACATGTCTATTTTTCTCTTTCCTTCCTTTTTCTGTGCTTCCTTGCCTTGAGAACGTTTACGAAACAATCTCAGATTTCACATTAGTGTGCGCCAGCAAACAGATCAATAAAATATAAGTAAATAAACGTTCGAACAAGGCATGAATACGAAAAGGCTTTATTTTTATTGCAATAATTATTGCTTCACTATAACCCTTTCATCCTAAAAGTGGAGCAATTGTTAACTAATTAATAAGGCCCGTAGAGCACTTGGCGCCTAGTAAGCTCACTACAGAATAAGGAAACATGGAAGCAGCGAGCACCCATGGAAGTGGCATAGCTCATTGCAGTTGTTCTTGTTGACAATTACAAGCGCTTATGAAATAACTATATTCGGTCCTGTTCGCGCAGCCCTAACAAAGCTCTCTGCAAACACTCTTCTTTACATGCCACGCTGTGGACCAGTACCGGCCTTCTTCAAGTCCCAGTTCAGCTCCCAGAACGTACAGAAAGGAGAAGACGTGAGAATTCGCTGCGAGGCATTCGGTGAAAAGCCCATCAATATCACTTGGACCAAGGATCGTCAAGTGCTCAACTTCCAAGCCGAAGCTAGGTAATGTCGAAAGATGTCGTTGTGTAAGCGGAGCTGGTATTCTCTGCGTTCGCAGACTGCAGCTCCGTAACTGCAGTATATATGAAATTTGAGCGAGTTGGTTTGGTTCATTTTCGCAACAGCGAGAGAAAACCGGGGCATTCAGTGAGGCGGGATCAAAACAGTGCTGACTATCAGTTGACATTTTTAATAAAGAGAACACACTAAAAAGGTTGACTTCACGTTGGTCATGTGTGCCTTCACGAACGAAAAGAAAAGCTGAGGAATAATACAATGCCGCAGTTAGCAGTTCATAACCGGAAATGTGGATGTGTGCCTTTCGTAAAAAACACTTATCTTGTGAAGGCATCAGTATCAGCCCACAGGGGAAATGAAAGGAGAGTGATGATGATTATTACAATGATGACAATAGCTGCGGCTTATCTTATGGAAAAAAATCGCAGTTTCGCCCGAAAGGTAAAGCACCGATTGCGATAGCAAATTATTAGACAGCTATACGAAATAAGGATAGTAGCTTTATCGGCCGTATAAACTTGTAAACATTCGCTTACTATCAAGCATGATGTCAAGTGTGCGCTCTCAAGCACGAACACATTTCACTCGACAACCGCGGACATTTGCTGTCAAAACGCTGACTGAGAGCAACAGCGAACGAATCGACCTTCTTTTGCCTCCCACTTCAACGCGAACTGAGTGGCGGGAACACAGCACACACGAAGCTATCGGCCCTCTGCACGCCAAGGTCCTGTTGACATCTCAGATTGCTTTCAAGGTATAGGGCCCGCGCGGCTGCGCTCTGTCGTGCCTGACGCTGCCACCGCCAAAGTACAACGCTCCCCCCCCCCCCCCCTCTTCTCCAGTGCTTTGCGCGCAAAGGGAAACCGATCGCTTCCTCCCCGCCTTCCTTCCTTGAGCATGCAAGATCGAGGCACCATTCTCTGTTCACCCTGGCACGCTTTCACTCGCACCCACAGTATATGGTGCGCGGCCACAATGTTATCACACTTGGGACTTTATACGGAACACCATGGTGACACCGGAGGGAATGCGCCTTGAGTGTCCACATAATTGCTATCGCAATGAAAGAAGCAGCAGCTTGCCTAAAGCCAACCAAGTATCGCTCTCACCAAGAAAAAAGAACAATTTTATATGTCTCTTGATATTCAGGCTGTAGCGGCTTGTGAACCTATGGTACGTTTTTGTTGTTATTGTTTAGCATGTGCGGCTATCTCCACAAACTTGAAATCAGATTTGACACTTGTTGCAGATCGAGAACGCAGAATCAGAGGTTCGAGCAGAAAAAAATTATTGAGATAGTCACGGTGACATTGTCCCGAACAGACTGCCCGTGGGAAGCGCACCCATCGAGGGGAAAAAGACATATTATGTCGCCGCTCTCAGATTACATTGCGTTACGAGAGAGGCGTCCCGAGGAAACGTGACTACACACGTGACTGCGTGGACTTGCCTGCGGCTGCAAGAGAACATGGGTCCTATAACGTAAAACTATTCTAATCTGTTTTTATTTCAATCTCCTGACATCAAATTTACGTAACCAACGACGCAAGCATCAGGCGGTGACGCGCAACGTTGTCTAAACAGCCTAATCAAACGTTCTCCTCGTTTATAGAAGGTCACTTTTGTTTCCCTTCAAAGCGAATAACATTGCCTACATTGAGCAGTTTTTCTTATCTAAGTGGCTGACAAGAAGCGAGGAGCGTGCTCAAGTGGAGAGGGTTTTGATGGGGCTGAGCCAACGCAGAGAACATAGATAACCGGATGAGGAGGGTGGCTCCGGTGTCTGCGATTGGTCCGCTCCCCCCCTTACTTAGCATGCGGTGGCTGGTCGAAAATCGCGGTGGCGTGCAGCGGAAGGTTAGGAATGCCGCTACAATGGTTACTCAGCAGAAACGAGTTGGCAGATCGATGTCGTATACATGCCGAAAGGGCTCGACAAAGTTACACTGCCACACAGTAAGTTTTCTTATACACAAATAAATCCATGCTATCCGACAGGTGCGAGTAGCCAGCGCCTGAGCATTCGGCGAGCAGCCATCTTCTATTCTTTTCGGAACAGGGCAATCTCCGGCTATTCCGAAAAAATTTAGTTTTTTTCTGCATATTAATGTATCTTTAACACGTACACGTCATTTTGACGCGGTGAGTTTTCGCGGTTTTATGACGCCGTGTGACAGACACGCGAAGTGGGCGCAGACCAATAGCTGAGGGCCTACGGCAGAATGGCGTCGAATTAGAAGTAATTATTATTTTTTGTTCGGTCCAGTCATCCATATCCAGTGTGTGCACGTAATATCAGATGGGGAGCTATCGCGGTTTCGTGACGTCCCGTCAACAGACAGGCTAAGTGCGGTGACCCGAAATTTTTTTGACCAATCGTAGAGGGCTGATTGCACACTTCGAGAAGAAAAGTTTGGAATAGCTTTACGTTATAGCGCCCTATATCTCACAACCGCGCTCCGACGCATACATTGAGAGGCCGTGGGGTCCTATCACTTCACCACGACGGTGGTAAAGACGTGCGGATTTTCGTTTTGTCCAGGGCGCAAACACGCGAGAGATGCACTAAACGCCTGCACAATGCGGTTTTGTCGTAGACTATATGTGCGACTGTCACGTTCCCAACAATAATTCCTCTTTCATAAAATTTCAGTTGGTACTCAGAGTTGTCCTGTGTCGCTTCTTTGTACGTCCTGCTTTTTCGCGTTATTCCAAAGATGAATAATTTTGGAACGGCGTACTAAACGACGTTCTAAGTGTTCATTCATCGATGTGGTTGTCCCAACATTAGGGATAATTATGAGTGATGTTAGGGACCCGAATGAAAGCGTGAAAACATCAGAGCTTCGTATTTTGACCTCTATATACAAAGGGCGCTTGGTGACCAGCAGAGAGCTCATAACTGTATCCCTCGATCGGTTGCTGCAGTCCTTTAAGTAATGTGGGATTCATGGGCAGCGCATGAATTTCTTCACGTGTGCCACCTGCCACTCCGGAGGGCCTTAGTTAGCACTCTAACCGGCGCTTGTTTGCACCAGGTATGGTAGCAGCCAATCGTGCAAGACCGCAGGTAGCACCCTAAAGTGGGGGGAAGAGGCAATGAAAGATTTGCTTAAAAAATAAATAGAAATAAACAGCACGTCCAGGAACAGTGAAGAAAGCAAATGATTTCACGCCACAAAGTCTGGGAGGGCAGTTACGGAACCGGAGGAGGGAGAGGTCGTTGGGTGGGGTTGTGCTACTTGCTTGACGGGTATTGCAATGACTTAAAACTGTTTTTTGGAGTCGCTTCTTTTATCGTAGCTTCGTAGTCTGCGACTACCTTCGCTCTCACACCATCAGCTGCTGTGGCCACATGCTGAAGGTCACAAAATATGTTCAGAAATGCTGCAAGAGAATTTCCGTCGTAAGGCTAATTTTTTATCAGAACGAAAAATTATTTCGCCGTCGTAGCGGCGCTTGCATTTTCATAATAGCAAGACAGCGGGAGCTATTGAAGAAATAAAACGAAGGACACCGACCAACAGTGAAGTGCTAAAAAATGAATAAAACTAAAGGACGTTTCGGCTTCGCTACGGAAGCCTTGTTCACAATGGGATGACGGAAGGTTCATGGAAGCTTATCTATGCTTTAGAACGTGACGTAAGCGACGCGTGTATGACGGGGGGAGGGTTCCCTCATTTCGATGTGTTTTATTTCTTCAATGCTTCATCCCGACCAGACGGGCTTCCGTCGAACCCTCGATTTCACAGCGGGAGCTACAATGTATTCGAAGATGAAAAGTTGACAGTCACTTTAGTATGCGCTGAAGAGGATGAATATGAAAGCCTGCGCGCTCACGCGACATTCATTAAATTACTTGATATTCCCATTCGAATGCGTTACTACCTATCACTTGTTTTCTCCTACTCAAGGTTGTGGGTTCGAGTGCCTTAATTAACTCATGCTTAATCAAGCGTACCTTAATTAACTTCCCCTTAATTAACAGCAAAGGTCGTGGGTTCGACTCCCACCAAACGTCGTGGGTTCGAGCGCTTTAATTACCTCTGTTATAATTAACATTGCCTTAGTGAACTTCGTCTTAATTAACCACAAAGGTCGTTGGTTCGACTCCTACCAGTGCTGAAGTACTATTGCGCAACAGAAAAGACACGGACTTAAGAGAAGAACACACACCAATCGCAAACTTTTAATTAAATTTATTGTGCCATTGAATCGGTTTATATATCTGAAGCAGTATAGACTGCGCATGCGCTTACACGAAAAAAAAAACGAACTGCGCATTCGTGTAACACCCGGAATGCTGCTCTCATTAAGTCCTACCATTGGCGTTGGGCCCGACCGTCAATGGTGGCACCACACATTTTTGTGCCATTGAATTTTGGTCCCACCACTGGACGTGTGTTCGACTCCCACATAAGGTGGCGGGTTCTAGTCCCACCGATGGTCGGCGGTTTGACTCCCATCAAAGGTCGTCGGTGGCACCATCAATTTTGGTGCCATTGAATTTTGGTGGCGTAACGCTGGACGGGTATTTTTTCGATAACGCCGGACAATGGGTTTTCGACCCATGCGGCACTCCTTTCGCCTTAAGAGCTATTTTCACCATGACTTATTCATTGTCTCCTACGGCAAGACACCATACGGTAATGTTGGAATTTTCGTTACCACCACAAAACTGCCGGCCCTGCAATCTGGTTTTGTTGACAGGGTGTGTTCGTTTTGTTTTTATGCTTTATGACAACATTTATTTTTCGTTCAAGCTCGCAGAAACAATTGTGAGTTTATATAATTGTTATGTGTATGTGTAAGCGTAGAACTTTGACGACACTCGTTATTTATTCCTTGCAGGTACAAGGAAACAACGACGACGTTGCCCGAACACGTGGTGTCCGAAATTCACGTTAAATCCGCCGACCGCCGTGATTCATCGCTGTTCACCTGCATGGCCTCAAATGCCTACGGGAGAGACGAGACAAACTTTCAAGTCGTTGTTCAGGGTAAGATTGGCTGACAGGTAACACTGGTCAAAGTACAGTCAGCGTCAAAAGTTTGTTGCTAGTGTGCGGAGTAGTGCAAGCTACATATCCGAAATGCAGGTTACTACCTAGCCTGCGTGTATACATATATACAACCTCATGTTAAATAGCGGCCGTGTGGTCCATAAGGTTTAGACGTCAACGGTTCTTCAACGAAGCAGGATTGAAATATTCAATGTTCTTGTGCTGGCGCATTTTATCTGCAGTGGTCTTTAGAGATTTTTATTATTGTGACCAGTTGAAGATTGAGCCCACAGTGGGGTATCCATTCAAGTCTTAGCCAGGAGACAGATATCCTCATTCCGCTTCTGTTCGTTGGCTTTATCAAAATGTCCGTATAAAATCAAAATGAAATCAAAAGAGAAAATCAATTAAGCAGTGCAGAGTGCTAAAAGTAGGTCCAAACATGCGAATTATATATTAATTAATTCATTTACTTCTCCAGCTCATATGAGTTACAAATATCATATTTTCTTACACCTTTCAAAGATGACTACAAGTGTTATAACCCTGAAGGAACCGATACGGGAAGACGATTCAACGTCATAACAAATTTTTGACTAGTTAACAGCGGTTTCCGCCGTGCTCCTTATGAGTCAAAAGTTCATCGTTTCCACTATTCTTGCGGGATAACCAAAGATGTGAGAGTGAATACTTCTATGGTTTAACAAATATATTATCGTTACTGAAGAAAGTGACAAACGCGACCTTGTTAAACTCTAAAAACAGCTAGCATCACTAAAGATTGTGAAATTACGTCGTAAACTAGGGTAGCACCGAATCATTTCCAAAATTTGTAACTGATATTCTTATTCTGGCTTTATCTCTAAGTGGTCGCTATGAAAGGGAGAGAGAAAGAGTATTGTAATGTTGTTCCTAAAAAAGAGACGTACTTATATCGGAATCCATGTTTATTCTGCCTCCAACTACCTTGTCCTCATTCTTCGACTTTGTGCCTTCTCGTTTTCTGGTGATTGCACCGTTATATCCTCCCCGGCCTTGCTTACACCCCTACTGCGATGGTAAGGGGCCACATCTTCAATCGCAGTCATTTCTGTTGTTCCATTGTTTCATAAGATACGGTTTTTATGTTTCCTTGCTGTCTGGATTTCCTTGTCACGGGGTAAGGGCCTATGAACAGTGCCTTGGGTCTTTGAATCCGTTCTCGCACGAGGACGACGGCCTTCGTTCAATACCTGGCATAAGACTTCCGTGACGTCTATCCGAGCCTTTCCTCACTGCATTTTGGTATCGATGCTGCTTGTCTGGCCATACTTATTTTTCATTAAGTACTTAATGTTCAGGTAACCCCAGTGCAGCATCGGCTGGAAACCACTGGCTTTTTCTACAGGCTGCTAAGTGCGGACTACAGCCAAAATCGGTGGCATGAGAAGTGTTGTGGTGTGTTACGGCGGCTGCTAAATAGCATCTCCACCCACCCTTGAAGTTCAGGTACATCGGCATGAATTCTTTTACATATCTAATGACCCTCTCTGCCAATGCATTCGCATCCGGGTGGTATGGAGGCGAATGCATTTAGCGCATTTTAGAGCGCAGCTCTCAGGCGCCCGTTCCTGCGGCGAGCGTTGACATGGTCCCTCGGTGTCCTCGTAACCGAGCGAACGAGCACAGCGAAGGATGAAAAAGCAAAGGCGAAGTGTGGATGAAAGACGGCGATTGCGAGGCGAGCGCAAGGAAGAAAGCGGAGAAGGACGTTACAGCAGAACCATGAGACACAAAGCGGAGGAGGAGCGTATGGCGAAACCGTGAGAAAAAAGCACGGTGCCGCGCAAGTCTGGCTTTGCAACGACTATCGCTACGAGATGGCGCCAGCGATAGCGCGTCATCAGTTCACCAATGACGCCACCGATATCATATATGGAAACAAAGCACTGCATGAGTGGAGATCTGTCTGCTGCGGCTGCTGTGAATCACCCCACGCGTCGCCTACGTGCTTTCTCGTGTTCTCCCGTGTAGCGAGGTAGTTGCGCCCACTTCGCTTCGTCTGCAATGCGCCACACGAAGCGGATTGTCCGCGCCAGCCAATATATAGTGAACTGAAAACACGTATATAGCTGCGCTAACATTTCGCATTAGGGAGTGTCGCAATCGTTGTCGAATTTTCATGAGACCATTCCGTAAGTTGTTTGCGGTGAAAGGCAGCGCCATTATCAGCGACTACCACTTTTGTGTTCCGAAACATTTCGCGTTCGTTAAACATCAATAACAGTGTTTGAATCTTTTTTTCCCGCTTTTGATAATACAATGCTCGTACATTCATAAATGGCAACTGAAAAAAACTGTGCCCTTTTCATTCCCTTCTTCTTTTTCTGTAGCTCAGCAAAATCGAGGCGAACTACCTCGAATGGAGTCGCAGAATAGTCGGAAATTACCATCTTGTTTCCGCACGCCCTGTATTTTGCCTCGTTGAGTTCGCATTCATGGCAAGTTCGGACATAGCTGTTAACATCTTTCTTCGTGGAAAATCTTTCATCCCACGTAAATTTGCTCGATATTTTCCAGCAGGTGTTCCAGAACTCGTCGGGACCACCCAACTCGGGGCTGTCATGCTGAAGTCTCAGAATATTGGCCACGTCTGATTCAGGAATATGAAGATTCCGGTTCCGCAGTTCCATATCTTCAGTGCCTTCCCAAATACACAATTAATTTATGTACTCATGCTGATCTATTCCCTGCATTTGGGGTTTTGACAGGACGCTGTATCTGGGAGTTTCTCGCCAGGCCGGTGAGCGACGTCGCAAATGAATTGTTTCATTTCGGCTATCCATCTCGCAAGTCGTCCTTTTGGTTGGGCCAAACTTAAGAAGTGGCTGAGCGCTTGATTATCGGCGAATAACTTATAATAGTGCCCTTCCAAGTAGGATCGGCAATAATGAAGACCCATGACCACCGCTACTGTCTTTTTCGGTAGTAGGGTAATTGTGTTGAGCTTTCGAAGATGTGTCAGCATGATATTGTCACGTGGTGGTGACGTTGAATAACACAGTAGCAATATTGTGAACGACAAAACGAACTTTTATTGGGCGAACCTGTGCCCACAAAACAGGCTACACTTATAGCACAACGATAGCGGCGAACACGCTCGGCGATCGTCGAAAATCTGATCAGCGGGTCAAGCGCGTCGGCTTTTATACAACAGTCGTCGAATGTTCCAGACTAATCGTTGGGACCCGCATGCCTTCCACAAAGTTCTACAACATTCGAGTCACGCGATGAAATCAGATAACACAAGGTTCGGCGACAACAGACAGCGGATAGAAGCATCGATAACTTTCCAGAAACTTCGGATACATGCAGACGCGTCCCGCGCTGTGCGATAACATTTGTTAGGCGACGAAACGTGGTTGCCTGTTAAGTATAAGTACACGTGTCAATATCTAACTTTCAGCTGGCGATGATCCGTCAGGTGCCTCTGGTACAGTACAGCACCGGTTCCAAAATGTGAGGCATCCATGCAGAGTTCGAACGGAAAGCTAAAACCAGGAAGAACGAGAACAGAATTCGATGAAATGGTTTGTGCCAAGTAATTATAGGTCGCGTCACATTAGTTTCGCCATATAAAAGGAACTTCTGTTTTCTATAGGACTGTCACGCTTTTAATCTTTGTGGCACACCCGGGAATGAAAGCTTTGAAATGACCCGGTAATCCGAGAAAGGCACGCTGTGCGTGCACGTCGTGGGGTTTCACAAGCTGGCGTATACGTTGAACCTACTCTTCTTTCGGGGTCTTGGTGTGGCCGTCAAACGTTTTTCTTAAGAATACAAAATTTCTTCAGAAAAATTCACTTTTCTTTGTGTTTAGATTTGCCTTGCTCGGAACCGTGAGTACTTCCGTGAGGTGCTTGTCATGTATAGGAGGCGACAGTAGAGAGGTAAAGCAGAAAAGGGTGTGGTTTACTGCTTTATATAGAGAATGGAGGAGGATGGAAGAAAAAGAACGCAGGGGGGCGTTCTCTGAATGAGCACACGCACAGGGAACATGACATATTGCCAACGACATGTTAATAACGAAGGCCCCTTTATGTTTGAAACGTGAATAGTGCCTTCTGAACTTGGATGAATGGCGAGGTCTGCGTTCTAGGATCTTGAAGTTAGTTAAAACACAATCCTTGAAGTGGGCTAAGAAAGATAGAGAGAGAGAAAGAAAATACATAAGGAAACAGCAGGGAGGTTAGTCAGATTGAGCGTTGTTCACTACCCTGCACTGCGGAAGAGGGAAAGGCGAATGAAAGATGAAAAGGAGAAAAACGGGAAGAGCTGGTGGGCTGAATTAGCGTGCTTCTGTGTAATTTCGTTCTTCTACATGCTCGCGGTAGTTTCAAAGACTCTCTGTGGCATCTATAACTACGGGAGTCTAGGCGCAATGACAGTCCCCGATCCCGAGGCCTACGAAACAGTGCTGCGTGGAGGCGGAATGTAGTTGGATAGACGGGATATATGTCTGGACATCATGTCGGACCATGGAGGAGCTTTGATATTGACTTTACACCTGACGTCAGCCTCGAGCTCGGACGTAGAAGTGATAGCGGTTTTCACGAGGCCTGTATTTCTCGCCGGTGCTTCCGATGAGAACAGTGACGCTGGAGGAGTGGCGCGCAAAGAAGCCTTCGGCAAACCGCTACAAGAAGTACGACAGACAGGAGTGCTGACTCGCCTGATAAGGTCATCCAACTTCATTGAACATATTACGGGTGGCAGGTCACAACTAACGTTTTGCCGTCTCCAGCTGCGTGAAGAAACGTAAAGGTTGAGTTGAAATGTAGAATCTCCGACTTGCAAAATCAGTCTACCGTGCCGCCTGTGCCGTTTCACAGCGCCGGCGACACGGCAGGCTTCCATACACGGCGATGGGTCTATTGCGCTTCTTTTTATAGCCGCTGATAACGAGTAAAGAACGTCCTTCCATGATAAGCCTTACACTTGAAGGCCGCTACGTGTCGCGGTTATAGCATAGCCTGGTCGATGCGGTTTATTCTCGCTTGCTGGTCGTTTCACCTCCCTGCCCTTTCCGTATGATTCCGCGCTCATTTACATTAACAGCTTGCCTGAAGACACGAAAGAAGGGAGCGTTGTGGAAAGCTATAGGTACAATGCCTGGCATTGCGAGTGCATTACAAAATAGGCGAATTGACTTTACTGCTTGTCTTCCTCCTCGGAGCAAGCTCCCTGTTCTTCAGACTCGAGGATGCAGGGAGTGGTAATTTGCGGCGAGTTGAATGGCCTTCCGCCTATCAGCTGTCGTTGTTTTTGGTGCATGCTTACCAATGATTTATAAATTTATTGAGGCTTCTTGGCTGTGCCCCAGGTCTTTTTCGTTTCAACAAGACTGCGCGAACTCATCCTGTCTCCCCCCCTCTCCCCTTTAACCTTTCACAATGAATAAGAAAGCCAGGAAGACGCAACTGCAAAATTAAACTATCGACTAGCGGGACATTGCGGTGCCAAATCCATGTACTTTAAGACAAACTGGACTTTCACTGCTGCTTAGATGAGTTAGATGTCTAAAAAAAGGCCGTCGAAACGTGCAGCGAATTGTTGAAAAGAGCAGAGCAGAACTTCTGCGCCCTTCGCCACTTTCGACGGACAAACAGTTATCTTTTTCAGGATACTTTTCAAAAATTCGTCGCCTTCTTCTCCTTCGTGAACGCTCAATGTCAAACTATTGTAACCAGTGTGTTTTTACGTGAACTGAAGATTTATTTGTGAGGTTTAACGCCACTAAGCAACGTCGAAGGTGTGAGACACACCGTAGTGAAGGGCTCTGGATTAACTTTTGCCAACGGTGTGCTTTAGCATGTACATACATTTAAGTATATGTGCGCTTGTGCATTTTGGCATCATCTAAATATAGCCGCTGCGTAAGGAAATCTATCTTTGATCGCGTGCTCAGCAACAGACTGCCGTAACCACTAAGCCACATTGGCGCGTCACGTATAATGAAGACGATGGCACCGCAGTTGCATCTTTATGCTTATGTAGGTTGTCTGTAGCTCTTGCGAAGTTCGTTCGAGTATACGAGGTAAGAGAGAGAGAGAGAAAGCAAGGGTAGGAAAGGCAGGGAGGTCAACCAGAACAGCATCCGGTTTGCTACCCTACACTGGGTGTGGGGGAAAGGGGACCCTCACAGAGGCAGCTGTTTACGATAGCGCACATATAGCTAGTGTGTGCAGTACGAAACGAAGAACTTCAGGCTATTCAGTTACAAAAATAAAAGGAAGCCTATTTTCGAAAGGAGAGCCTAAGATGCAATATCGAGTTAAGTGCGTCGCTTAGCGCGAGTGCATGACTGTTTTTGTTATTTCCGCACGTAGTACTGCAAGTACTCTGAGTAGATTGCGCAAAACGAAATTAGGCATCACAAATTTCATGCAATGCTGACTCCACGCTATCTGTTGCCAAAACGGTTCGTTTGGAGTAAAGAGAATAAAAAAAATACGCCCGCGCAGAAAAAGAAATGAAAGAACGAAGTTGAAGTGGCAGTGACAGCCGATTGGAACATTAATATAAATATAAGTAAACAGGAAAGAAGTATGGCCTGCGGGTCGAGCCGCCGGATGTCTAGTTTGGAATTAATTCCGCTCCATTCCTGGACATGTTATCTTTCCGGTCGCCAGCCAAAAACGCTTTTCACGAAAAGAGCCCACTTGTTCCGCTTGCCCTTTCAGGCTATTCGAGCCGTGCAACAGGAGAAGAGACCAGTAGGTGAGTCCTGGACGATGGCGTAGGTGGAGAGGAGAGGAGGAGGCGGGCCGCCAGAATTTGATCCGAGTCCGAACCGAGCTTCGAGCATGCGGACCGGTGATAGAAGCAGGGCAGCGAACCGCACTCCCCTGACAAATAAGAGGCAAACAGATGAAAAGGGGAAGTTGAAAATAATAATACTAACAAAAAGGAAAGCGTACAATGTTGGGTCAGACGAGTTTCAAGGGTTCGTGGGCACGGGTTCTGTGGAAAAGGATGAGGGAATGAGGAATGGGTGGTGAAGTGGTGGCGAGGATTCGAAACGCGGGGACGCACGAGCAATGGCAACCCGCACCGAAGAATAAAACGCAGCGTGCGGCCCTCCGGCAGCGCTGAAAGCCCGCCAGCCCGGCGGGACAATTCCGCGGGGAAATGGGAAGTGCAGCGTTGCTGAAAGCGCACAACTCCGTCGGTGCCCCCGGTGCGTGTGTTCGCCATCGAGAAAAAAAGCCGAGTCAGCAGGACTGCTTCCGAGCTGTTGTGCCGTTGTCGTCCTCGCTGCCGCTGTGCTGCTGCTATACTGCGCTTGCTGTTGCTGTTGCTCTGTCGCTAAACGCGTGTAGCCGCCTCCTCGCTTCGTTGTCGGAAGCGCCGCGCGCGTGAGCTCCCGCCGACTTTTGTGTTTGCGCCGACTTCCTTTGTCTCGCCGTTGCATTTGTGTTGCTTCTTGGAGCGTTCGGCTGTTCTGGTTTGCCTGTTTGAGCCAAAATGAAGAAGCTCTTTCTTTTCGTCCGTATTTGCCGCCTGCCACCCCTGTCTTCTTGTCTCTTCAATACGTGTTGAATAACAGCTGTTGCCGCAGCCTGACGTTAAAGTGCGCGTTGCCGAACTATAGGCGTCGCACGCGCGATCGGTTGGGTCGCTCGCGTGCGCGCTCGAGTGGCACGAAGCGTGTGGCACTGGGCGCTCGTTTGCTTTCTTGCGTGTGCATGTCTGTTTCTTCGTATACCCACGCGCAGCCAGACGTGTGAAAGAAGTTTATTTTATTTCTATCCTCGATTCTTCGCCGCCCTTTTTTCTTTTTAGCATCTGAGTGCGCTCTTACTTCCCAGAACATTGAGATGCGCAACCGGGTATTGCTCTTCCGGGAACAGGCGCGAACTTCTGTTTGGCATATCACATTTCTTCGACTTCATGTTGCTATGTGCTTCCTCGTTCTGTGTTATGTTGCCTTCTATAGTTCCTGCAGAAATTCTGTTTGCGTAGCATTTTCCACCTTTGCCGGAATAGAGTAGGGAATAGAAAGGGGCCGTGTATCGTTCTACACCACCTACGCACAAAAACAAACAAACACGGCAAAACATTTTTGTAGTGTTAGAGATCCCTTTTCTTAAAGAACACATATTGCCTGGGGCTAAGTGCCACAAGCGTTACGCTTTGCTAACAACAAGTGGAACCAAGCTAAAACACACCTTGATCGATTTACACTGTGTATCGTAAAAAGGAAGTACCAACACAAGGCGCTACAGAAACATAGCTCACACTGTGAGCTATCTTGGACAATCGGGAAAGAAAGAGTTTAGGTTTTAAGCTGCCGTCCTCACCACACATTTACTGTAGAATTTTCGTTAAACAGAGTTCGAGAGCAGAAATAACTAGTAAAATTTACAATTTCCGCCATGTTTGTTTACTGTGAAATAAAATTATGGCTTGACAAGAAGTACATGATAAAAAGAAAGGGTAATTCAATCTCAAAGAGGGCTTACCAAACAGTCAAGCATGAAACTTCAAAATATTCCCGCTACTGCGATTCGTGATGCAATAAACCGCAAACTTATATTCTTCCAATCAGGGTGCTGAGCAGTGTGTACCATCTGCTCAATAACAACTAAAGGTAGTCTTGGCTGCCCTTATTGAGTTTTGTGAGATGTTTCGCAGTAAGGCTTTTCTGCACTCTCCGGATTTCTGTCAAAAGTTGTAGCTTTTCTCAAGAGCGTCCTTCTTGTTCAGCAATTTCACTCTTGTCAAAATTCGTTTATTGTTTGACGTTCCTAGTGAACGACAGTTCTCCATCCAAACACGAAAGAGTTGCTCCTTGTCCCTGATTTTTTTAAACACAATTATGAACTTCCTAAATCCGATATGCTCTTTCACTTTGTCTATGAAGTAGCTGCGCGGATTAAAAAAAGTCGTACGAGTAAGCGAGCAGCGGTGTGATCATTTGCCAGGGAAGATATCCATTTGACACCCGCACGACTACTTTTTTGAAAACAAGCGATAGCTGCTTCAGGGATCGATTACCCAACATTTGGCTGTAGGGACGCCTGAGCAGTTCTTATCCGCCCTTCCGCGATTCCGGAGCTTCCATCACTCGACACCTGAATAAATTCGTAGATTTGCTCAATAAGCAGCTTCAAGCCTTCGTACACACAATGTACATATTGTCCTGTCGTTGTCTGCGTTATTTACATAGCTAATCTCTTCCCTTGATCCCAAATTGAATCACCGGCTTCGCGTTGGCTACCGTATTTGCTGCCCCCGCATCAGGGAAGTTTGGATTGTTCGCTAGGCAGCGATCTGCCTGAGTATTTGCGTTGTGCCAATCACGTGCGCATGCCTTAGCGCCAACTTTTCTTTGCTGACGTTTGCGCGAATGCCTATAACGACAAAGGGAATGACGCACGCGGACTTCTGTGCTTAGAAACGAAGCCGCGCCACATGTTTCCATCTCGCCGATATCGACCTGCTCTGCATACGCGACCACGCCTCAAGCAACTTCCACGAGTTCGTGTATTTTCGCCAGCATTCTCCTTCTTAATCATTACCCTTCTTCGGCGACTGTTCGAGTGCGTCTGCCGTACGCCTTTGCAAGATGTGTCTTCACACGCAACACCGGGTTTTCGCAAACGTGGGGCGATGGCCCTCGGGAGCGCTGTCACGAAGCGGCCATAGCAACAGCATTTTGCACGTGTCCGACGCATTGGCGCAAGTGTAAATTTTAAAAGACGTCCCATCGTTTCTTCGACTGCTGTCGCTAGCGTTTTTAATAAAGCAGAGCTTGCTAAACAGGACTGGCGCTCCGAGAGCGCGGAGGAATTACCATGCAGATTTGCCGCTAGTGAGCATGACCGTGAATAATTACTTCGCAGACAATGTTTTCGCTGCAAAGTTTATCGCGTTAACACTTTCGAAGAATCTTTCCGAGCCCACTTTTCAGCGAAGGAGCGGGAAAAAAGGAAAAGTAATGGTAAGGCACAAAAAAACTAAACGTTAGAGATCTTTGTTTGGTACAGCGCGTCGTCCGCTTTTGTTTAACGATGTCCAAACGCCAAGCAGTTACAACACAGCCTTGGGGCTCAATTTGCGAGTCAAATAGGGTGCAGCATTTTCCTCCGGCTGTGCAAGTTACTCTCTCGCACTGCATTGCTTTGTTCTCGAGTGCTTGAGCTTGCTTGTAATTTAGGGTAAAAAAAAAAGCCGGTGCAGTTATATAATCTGTTTTAAGTTTCATTATTGGTGCTTTATTTAGAATCTGGTGCTGTTAGTCAACATTTATGATGCTCTAAGTGGGTAACTGCGTAACTTAGGTTTCTTTTAAGCAATTTCTTGTCGATTCGCTAATGAGTGCCGTCGCTTGAAGACAGTATTGATGTAGAATGAGGTAGAATTTTGAAGCTCCGTGGCACTGCTCATGCTGTTCCAAGCTCAATAAAAAAGGACACGCGATATCGCTAATCCACCTCGCCACTTGCTATTGCACAAGGTGACAGAGGACGCTTGTCGTAGCGTTATGCAGTGGATAATTAACGGCATATCTGTGATATGTCGTGACGAAAGTTTCTTGCACCGATTACGGGGATATCATTCATGGCGTACAATGAAGAGCTAGCTTTCGTGCACTTTAATTTATTACCGGTGCGGAATATGAGTATATATTAGGGAGAAGAAGGAACATTTATGTGGTTCCTGCCAACTCACCGTGCCCGCCCTGGCGACACGTAATTTGTTGCTTCGTGCCACATTTTTCGAAACGCCATTTCTGCCTTGTGCGTGACAGGCAACTTTTTCTTCACTTCCAGAGAAGCCAGACAGCCCCCGAAATTTGAACATTAAAGAGGTGACCAGTCAGAGTGTGACGATGTCTTGGATGCAACCGTACAGCGGTAACCTTCCCCTTACCAGCTACATCGTCCAGTACAAGCGGGATTCAGGTAAGTGGCTCATCTGTGATATTTACTGCAGTGAAACACATGTGCCCCCGAGATACTCAAAGTGGAGATCGCAGTTAAGCTTTCCCTCCTGTCGAAACCACTTGTTTTGTCAATTCGGCCTCCCTGTTTGACGTTTGTGTGCTTTATTTGGCAAGAATGGAACCGGAGCTGTGCTCTTGCTGGGAGCAAACGTATGTCCTCAGCATCGTCTGGCTTAGGCGCCTTGCTGTAGGCGAAAACAAAACTACTAGGACACCCACCAGTTGCACACTCGTAAGGCCGTAGTACATTGGGCCTATAGCCGGCCAGCTTGTTCCACCAACTCCGCAGTCAACGTGCCGTGATCGTATATTTGGGACATCAACGACTTAAAGAGGCGGCAAACGGCATGCTGGACGACGCGTGTATAATATGTGTACTGTGTAGTAGAGCGCGTTATCGTGATTCCATAACGTCAGTGTTAAAGGTATTCGACAGTTACATCGTGACCCTACTGAAGTATATTCAAGTTAGAGGCACGTGTGATTAGAGATTAAACTGGTCTACAAGTTTTGATAGCCTGTAATGGTAGCTTAGAATATTTAAAATGCGCTTTGTCAATGCGAATTCAGACGTCCGACATAAAATCATACGTAGGTGCACGCATAATTGTCATGATGGTAGAACAAGAGGCTGCTGCAGTTTGAAATATACTTATGCATGCAAATGGGTAGCGGTTTCACCAGGCACGTACCCAGGATTTTTTTTTCTGGGGGGGCCCACCACCTCCATCATCATCATCATCATCATCATCATCATCATCATCACCATCACCATCACCATCATCAGCCTGTTCTTTGTCCACTGCAGGACGAAGGCCTCTCCCTGCCATCTCCAATTACCCCTGTCCTGCGCCAACCGATTCCAACTAGCGCCCGCGAATTTCCTAATTTCATCGCTCCACCTAGTGTTTTGTCGTCCTCGATTGCGTTTCCCTTCTCTTGGTACCCATTCTGTGACCCTAATGGTCCAACGGTTATCTAACCGGCGCATTACATGACCTGCCCAGCTACATTTTTTCCTCTTGATGTCAATTAGAATATTGTCTATACCCGTTCGCTCTCTCATCCAAACCGCTCTCTTTCTCTCTCAACGTTATGCCTAGCAATCTTCATTCGATCACTCTTTGCGCGGTCCTTAACTTGCTCTGAAGTCTCTGTCCCATATGTCAGCACTGGCAAAATGCACTGATTGTACACCTTCCTTTTCAATGATAATGGTAAGCTTGCAGTCGACAGCTGGCAATGTCTGCCGTATGCGATCCAACCTATTTCGATTCTTCTGTGAATTTCCTTCTCATGATCAGGGTTCCCTGTGATTAATTGACCTAGGTAAACGAACTCCTTCACAGTCTCTAGTGGCCGACTGGCGATCCTGATCTCTTGTTCCTTTGCCCGGCTATTTATCATTATCTCAATCTTCTGCATATTAATGTTCAACCCCACTCTTACACTCTCTTTGTTAAGGTCACCAATCATTTGTTGTAACTCGTCTGCATTGTTGTTGAATAGAACAATGTCATCGGCAAACCGAAGGTTGCTGAGATATTTGCCGTCGATCTTCACTCCTAAGACTTCCCAGTTTAATAGCTTGAATTCTAAGCACGCAGTGAATAGCTTTGGAGAAATTGTGTCTCCCTGTCTGACCCCTTTCTCTATAGGTATCTCCCTGCTTTTCTTGTGTAGAATTAAGGTAGCTGTAGAACCTCTGTAGATATTCTTACGCGAAGGACGAGTCAGTAAGACGAGAAACTATTTACAGATTATATTTACAACAACGGTTGCAGCGCTGACCGGTTAGATTCACAGCGCGAGCCCAGTTCGTTCTTCCTCCTCTTTTCTGGAGTGATGGCGCCTACGCGCCTCGTTCAAACAAACAAATACCACACGCATGTAGCAATATTTTCCAAGCTTTTTACGTAAGCGTTCTGTACTCCTTGATTACGTAGTGCCTCTACGATTGCTGGTATCTCTACTGAATCAAATGCCTTTTCGTAATCTATATAATCCACATAGAGAGGCTTATTGTACTCTGCAGATTTCGCGATAACCTGATTGATGGCATGGATGTGATCCATTGTAAAGTATCTCTTCCTGAAGCCAGCCTGTTCGCTTGGTTGACAAAATCCAGTGTTGCCCTTATTCTATTGGAGATTATTTTGGTAAATATTTTATATAATACTGGGAGCAAGCTAATGGTCCCATAATTTTTCAATTCTTTAACGTCTCCTTTTTTGTAGATTAATAGAATGTCTGCATTCTTTCAGTTTTCTGGGACCCTTGCAGTCGATAGACACTTAGTATAAAGAGCCGCCAGTTTTCCAAGCATTATGTCTCCTCCATCTTTGATTAAATCGACTGTTATTCCACCTTCTCCTCTCGCTCTTCATCGTTTCATGTCTTGCAGGGCCCTTCTGACCTCATCGCTAGTTATAGGAGAGTTTCTGTATCCTGTTGATTACTGTGTCTAAGTGAGGTATCGTGACTCCTCTGGGTACTGTATACAGGTCAGCTTAGAATTTTTCCGCTGCTTTTACTATATCTTCGAGATTGCTGATGATATTATCCTTCTTTTCTTTTAGTGCATACATCATGGTTTGTCCTATGCCAGGTTTCTCTTTTACTGATTTCACGCTGCGTTCATTTTTTACGGCTTCTTCAGTCTTTCTCATGTTATAGTTTCGAATATGAGTTATTTTCGCCTTGTTGATCAGTTTTGACAGTTCCGCGAATCGCGTAACGCTGTGCGGCCGCCAGTCCCATACAACCGCGTAGAGCGCAGGACTCTGCGATTCTAGACGTACTGCGCTCACCGCGAAAGGTTAGAAAAACACCCACATAAGCACAGCAGAGAAGCGGCTACGTGAGGCGGTTCGACCGATTACTGTAGAAGCGTCATTAAAAACAAGCAATTGTTCTCTACTTCCGGCGGCGTTTTCTCTATTTCCTTTTTAAATAAAAAGATGTTGATCCATAAATATTCTCATAAACAACGGTTAACCTTTTTATTAGTTTGGTCGGTTGGCAGTTTGGTTTGGCAGTTTGGTTGTTGCCTTGGCTCTCTCCCTTAGTAGATCGCTTAATTCCTCAACTCCTTGCGATTTTTGTTTCCAGTTGCCAATTTTGCACGAAAAGTGCTATACAATTAGGGAAAAACAGACGAGGTAACGGGCGACAGTCATCTTGCTTATGGGTTTAAGGGTTATTGCAGGGTTTCATGATGGACGCTCTTTCACATTATTTTATTTCCCACCTTATCTAACCCATATCACGTGTATATGGTCCCAGGCAGCGCTTCCGGCGCATCTGCCAGCGTCACGGCGAGCCGTAACTCGAGGAAATAATGAAGCAAAGGGAAAAGTTAAACGCAACTGGCGTTTTCTCCGGCCGCAATTCGTTCCATGAGAGTACAGACCAGCTGAGTAACAACCACATCCCTCTCCTGGTCCCAGGATCAGCCTAAACAAAGAAGGTTGAACTAACAAAAGCAACAGCTATGCGCGTGACGGTTGAATAGATGGTGACAACTGAACGCCTCTCGACTTAATCGCGCGGATGCGGAATCTATGAGAAAACCGTCCTTCACATTACAAGAGATGCCGATAACTACCGCCATCTAAAAGGAGTGAAAAAGGCAGCATAATGCTGACCGATGAACAGCTGTCAAGTCTCAACATTGATCTGGCGGCGTTTTAGGAATGTTTGAGGAGTGGTGGCGTGGGCGGGGGGGGGTATGCCACTTGATTTCGGGGGGGGGGCCCGGGCCCCCCCGGGCCCCCCCTTGGGTACGTGCCTGGGTTTCACTCTCTTTCATCTGACTCCATGTGACTGTCTACCATACCAAATTCACAATATATCTAGCGATGTTCCCCGCAATATTCTAAAGCGGTACCTGAAAGTTTCGTATTAAATTATCTGAAACGCCCACTCCGGCCTCTCTTTCTATTTTCATATTCTGCTACGCAAAATACACAATGAGAGATTGTGAAGGATCGGGTTGCTGGAAGAAGCAGGAATAGTGTTAGAAAACGCTCACCATTAACGTCATCATTATTGGCTACTGCTAGTAATCCGCATTGTGTAGACAGAAACTGCACTTTAAGCGCGAGTGTCTTGAGCATCCTGCCACTTGTACAAAAGCTCGACGATGCTTTTCATTGATTTCTTTATCTTCGGTCCTCCTTTTCTTCCCAAGTATGATTTATTACTTGAAATTTTTTTTCCGTTAAGAAGCTAGCAACTTCCATAGAAGCGCTGTGTAACCTTGAACGACGTGCTAATCAACAATGGTCCGACAAAAGATGTCTCTCGAGACAACGTTTCGACAGGGGGAGCTTGCCTTCGTCAGGCACTGATGAATACAAGACATCTGGTATGCACTTTCAATTCAAGGCATTTCAATTCTCTATCGTCCTGTGAACCTCTGTTTTGTTTTCATGGCGTACTGTCAAACGTAGTGAATAGGTGGTGCTGGCTGGTGGAAGAATACCAGGTGTCATTAATCCGCCGGAAGTGACGTTGTGCATTTTTTTTTCGTGTGCAGAGCAGTGGACCCCGGACGTAATGTCAGTGCGCAACTCCCCCAGCGATCTGTCCGTCGTGGTGCGCAACCTGAATCCCGTCACCACGTACAACTTTCGGGTGGTTGCGGAGAATGCTCTAGGACACGGAAACCCCAGCGAGGTGGTCAGCGTCATCACAAAGGAGGAAGGTGCGCTCGCTTCAGGGTGTCTCTTCAAATTTCTTGGTTCTTGTCTGACCCGCCTTGCGCTTCAGACGCTTCTCGTCTTTACCAAGTTGGTAACCCCTTTTGCTAATCCTGAAACTAACATGTCCTATTCGATAAAATATTATTTTTGGGCCATTTTATAAAATAAGAAAGAAATGTAGCAGGTAAGTTTTTTATTCAGGGTAATTAACAAACGTCTAATCGATGATTTGATTCAGTGAGGTCAGTGGTACCTTTACAGAACAACAAATTTGAAGGGATTAGTTTAGCAGGCACTTATCATTAGAAAAGCTGGAAGAAAGTTATAACACATGATTGAAGACCTTAACTGACAAAATCATAGGGCAAATTTGGGGATTATTATGACCAACGTTAACTTAACGTCCAAGAGTATGGTGAACAAACAAGAGTTAGCGAATGGTTGTCAATGCGTTGAAACGGTGCAGAAGAAAAAATACGCGATCAGCACGTTATATCAGTACTAGAATTTCATGGCGAGATATGAAGGATACTAAAGAGTCTTGGGAAGGAAATTAAGCCCAGCGCAACTTTCAATGGAACGGAAAATGACAGGCGTAACGTGACAGACAGAACGAGATTGATTCATAACTAGTCCCTGAGTTGTACTGCTAAAATATTTGCTGGGGTACTGAGTGTACAGTTTGGTGGTGAACGATAAGTCGACCAACCTGTTCGTTAAAACATTCACGTCCACCTCCGCGTCCTCAAATTTTCTGGTGGCTGGTGAAAGGCTTGACACAAAAAAACCTACCTTTTGACAACCCATATGTGCAATACAATGCCGGCTGTCCTAAAGAGATTAAATGTGAAGCCACTGTCGTTTAATAGCTACAGTTTCATCCGCTCATGGCAATAATGCATGCCCCCTGTGGCGTAGCAGATAGATACATGTCTAGCAAAGTTGGGGCATCCATCTTCAGGTTCAGTGTACCACAGTAAAGTAAAATTTCCTTAAACGGAACCTTAGGAGACCGGATAAATATGTTGTAATTAACAGCAGTTTCGTTTACTAAGAAAGATCTGTGCAAAGGTCGAGCACTGTATGTTATACAGCTTCTTAGCACTGTTAAATATATGAACCAATAAGAAGTGATTGTAGCCATACTTGTTTGCCCTGTGGTTTGGGCATCATCGACAGCTGTTGAATTGAGCATGGTCATTATTTTCGGTTTTGAAAAGGTGCTGGTGACGTATCAGAACAAACACACAGCTCTTACGGCTCCTATCGGTGGCAGAATAACAGGCAGTGATGCTAGGGGAATCGAAAGTGTCAAACTGCAATGTAAGATGGCCAAAATTTTCAATGTTGTTTTACAATCTTATCGTCTTTGAGGCGAGTGGCGGTGCTGCAAATCATTCCAGATCTGTAAATGCTAAGAAATAAAATCATTCACATTTATGCCTGCTTGCGCCTTTGCCACCAGCTTTTAAAGCCAAGCTTTCTTTGCGAACCGTCCGGGATTTTTCTTTGTGGTATTAATTTCAGGCTCACATAAATATTGCGGGAACCATAAGCAGACAAACAAGCTAAAGAAATATCTTCCGATTGCTCGGTGACGAAGACACATACACAGAGCCCCGTAGCTTTTCTATTCATCCTTGAAACGTGCTATACTCAGGTCATGATCGATCTTCACAAGAAACACTAAAATGCTCGTAAGCATAAGCACTTTAGGGGCCCTATAACGTAAAACTATTCGAATCTGTTTTTATTCCAATCTTCTCTCGTCAAATTTACGTAACCACCGACGCAAGCATCGGGCGGTAACCCGCAGCGTTGTTTGAAGAGCCCAATCAAACGCGCTTCTTGCTTATACGACGTCACTTTCTTTTGCTTTCAAAGCGAATGACATTGCCTACATTGAGCAGTCTTTCGTATCTAACTGGCTGAGAAGAGAAGAGAAGCACCCTCAAATGGAGAGAAGTTCGATGGGGCCGAGCTAACACAATGTAAATAAATAACCTCATGAGGAGGGTGGTGCCAGCGTTAGCGATTGATCCGCTTCCCCTTACTTAGCTTGCGGTGGCTTGTCGAACATTGCGGCTCCGTGCAACGGCAGGATAAGAATGCCGCTAAAACGGATCCTCGGCAAAGTAGTGATGGTAGAGCAATGTCGTATACGTGCCGAAAGGTTTCGACAACGTTACACTGCCCCGCAAAATCTTCTATTATACACAAATAAATACACGCTGCCCGGCAGCTCCGAGTAGCCAGTGCCACAGTGATCAGCCAGCAGAAAATGCTTTAGTTTTGTTCAGCATATCAATGCGTCTATAACACATACACATCCTTCTGACGCGGTGCGTTTTCGCGGTTTTGTGACATCACGTAACAAAGAGGCAAATTGGGCGTAGCCCGAAAAAGTCTGACCGATGGCAATTGGCCAAACGACGTTTTCTTCGCTAATGGCTAAAGAAATGTCGAACCAGATATTATCATTTTTTTGTTCCGTCTAGTCAGCATAATCAGTGTACACATATATGGGATGGGTCGTTTTTGGCGGTTTTCGTGACATCACGTGACAAACAGGCGCAGTGGGTGGTGGCCCCAAAATTTTTTTACCAATCGTGGAGGGCTGATTCCAGGATTCGAACAGAAAAGTTTGGAATAGCTTCACATTATAGCGCCCTAGCAATACTTAACTCCAATGTGGAAGAAAGTCCACATGTTCGTATAGGTATCTTCTTCGGCTTCATTCATTATGGCTAGGTGCGGCCGTATTGCCGAACAGCTGACACACAGAGCAGCAATACCATCTTTAGTACCCTTGCAGGTGTCCTGGCTGCTAGCCTTCTTTCCTACGGAATTATTCTGGAATAAAACAATTCATGCCTAAATATTTTCACTGCAGCAACTATACGACATCAAAAGCATAATTCGTTTAATAAAGCAAACCTTTCTATGTATACTTTCCTATGGTTTGGGGTTTGGCGTGTCTTCTTTATTGGTCTTTCGCAGAGTAGACTGTAGTTTACTGTTGCAGTATCTCCTTATTGACCTTTTCTATACTCGCGGACAACTTTTTGTGGCTGAAGGGGAAGCTACGGAGGCAAAGCGCACACAAAGGAGAGCGCTCCTGAAAAGAGTCCCGCATTTTCAGTTACGTTAGTTTAAGCTGGTGAAGAGAAAACACAAACACTTAGTAGCAACAGTTGAATAAGACAAAACACCAGTGGATGTTAAAGCTTACTTATTTTACGGCTTTTCCTTCTGCGTCCAGACAAACGCGAAACCGTCGCACGTGGAAGCTGCCCCGATTCAGCGTCTCTTCTGAGCAACGAAAATCACTGTCAAACGTTGGCGGGCTACTTAGCGCGCTAAAACAAGTGCAGAAGCTCCGCCCCCGTAGCTTTCCCTTCATAGCCACAGAAAGTTGTCCACGAGTACAGTCCGGGTGCCGGCCCTAGATACAATCAAATCTCGTAGCACAGGGAGTCAATCCCGGAGTCACTAGAATTCGTGGTCATATGGGAACGTGGTTTGTTTGCGTGTCTTCATGGCAGGTGTCGCAAATTTCTGATGATGTACATATCTGGATAAGTTTTTAGAGGTTGCTTTTGTTGTTACGCTTACAGTGAGCTTCGCAAATTTTGGTTCCGATTAACGAAATCACTTTTTGCATTCCCAAATACAAAACCAACCACTTTAGAGGTTCTCGTTCTGTTTAAGCGGCAATTCTACTAAGCCATTTCCGTCAACCGAGATTCTACTGTATGTTATAAAAAGCCGAGGGTGGTCTCTTAAGGGTCACTACCAGTGCGTAGATTTGCAAGTCCTATGCCACGCAACTACTCCGAACCTTGTGTTTTTAGCACAGGTGCTCACTAAAGCAGAAAAAAATTGCGAGACCACCTCCTTTCCCGCGTTTAGCCGAGCGTTGTGCGCATGCGTGAGTCGCGCAAAAGGCATCTGGTTCTTTTTGCTTCTCGAAACCTGCCGTTTCCAAAGACAGAGGAAAAGGCAGGTTACGGAGGATGACGTGTATTGCTCTGTTTGTCCTTAGGTGAGCTGCTTAGCCCGACAGTGTATATATACTCCGCAGTAAGCCTATCAGTTCGCTGGCGCAGTGCCAGAGCATCGGGCTCGTTACTGGGATGTCTTCTTTTTGAGTCACTTGTTTGATAACCTTCTATTAACTTTTTAATCACCTCTGCATTATTATATGATTTCCCCCTTTGATTTCTGCTATACGGGTTCTTTTCCTTTGCTTCAACACCATACTTGACTTTTAGTAAAGCAATGAAGGGGGCTAGTTGGTGAACGTTCATGGTTATATTGCGCTCAGTTTTACAAACACGATATTAAGGAAGGACAGGACGTGGACGGACGTAGCGCAAACTACCAACTGTTTAATACTGTTAAAGAACGCGCTTATATACAAGGAGATATGGAGCGGGGGGGAGGGGGGGAGGGGTTACATATAAGATATGACAAGGTGACGACGTGTGATCATAGTTCGGGTCAGGCATACATCGTTCACATGCACCCGTTCGCCCTGGCAAACTCGACCTCAGCTCTGATAAGCGCGATGGACGGAGTGCTTACGCACATCTCTTTTTCTTTAGCTATCGCAAGCGCCTCTCATATTTCTCGCTCCGTTCTTGTTTTTGATGTTCCAATTACTGTGGTGCTTTCTATCAGCGGGGAGCATTTGCATTGTTTGCAATGTGCGGCCAAGTTGCTAGGTGCTGTCAGAAGCTGACACGTGTATTTGTGCTCCCGTAACCTATCATTTAGACAACGTCCAGTTTGCCCAATGTATACTTTCCCGCAATCTAGCGGGATTTGGTAAACAACTGAAGTAGCGCATTCCACGTACTTTTTCGCGTGCTTAGTCTGACAGACCGTAGCACTAGGGTTGGCCTCTTTGGATCCTGCGTTCACCCTCTTGCACATGCCTTTTAGTTTTTGCGGGGCGGAGAACAGAACTTGAACATCATGGCGTTGGGCTGTCTTTTTTATCCGATGTGACAAGCCATGGATGTAAGGCAACACCACGCGTTTTTTCAATTTTTGCTGTGTTTTCTGCCTTTTCCTGTTGGCTCTGATTTCGGGCAACAAGTTTTCACAGATTTGCACCACCATGCTGTTCGGATACCCACTGTTTCTTAAGCGGCTTACTTGCAAATCGATGCTCTCCCTCGCAGCATGGTGGCATGATTTTTCAATTGCTTGACTGATGCAAGCCTTGGCGATGCCTCTTTTTATGGTATTAGAATGGCCAGAGTCATACCTCAGGATTTCTTTTTCTCCTCTAGTTTTGTAGCACCAGCAGATGTGGGAGCCTCTGATCCTAATGTTTATATCAAGGTACTGCAATCGGCCTTCGGTAGGAGTCTCGTACGTGAACGCTAAACCTTCATGCGCTTTTTTGAACATGCTGATGACAGTTTCTACGCTAAATGGATCGGTTTGGTTTTCTTTCATGCACACCAAATAATCGTCAACATATCTGAAACAGGTAGTTATGTTCGTTTCTCCTAACAAGGCGGCAAGTTTCCTGTCTCCCACACTCAAAAATAAGTCGGAAAGCACGGGGGCTATACAAGAACCAATAGCGATGCCATCCTTCTGCTCATACACACTGTCACCATATTCGATAAACGCACCATGTAGATACAGTTTTAACAAGTTCACAAAACTAGAAATACTGCACTTGCACACGTCCTGAAATTTGGTGTAGCCCAACGTGTCGATGGCTTCTACTGCTTGTACCACCGCTTGCCTCGGGACACTGTAGAACAGGTCCTTCACGTCGATTGAAAAACAAGACGTCGGCGGGCTACTCTTTAGTGTTGCAATAACTTCGTCAGAGTTGCGGATCAAGAACGGGTCGTCGAAGGGTAAAGAGTTCAAGCAGGCCTGAAGGTAGTCCGCGACGCATCTTTGCCATGTTCCGCGATCTTCAATAATCGTCCTAAAAGGAATTCCCTCTTTGTGGGTTTTTACCGTGAAAAATGGCTTCAGAGTGAGTTCTTTGCTCTCTTTCACGCGCTTTGCCAATCTTGTCAAGCCCATGCTTTCACATGTTTTGCCTGCTTCATTTTTCAGTTTTGCAATTGCTTTGTACGTAATGTCGCTTATTGCGAAATTCTTACGGATCGCTTCTTGGGCGGATTTTTCGTATTCAGGAGCGTTCATCACGACAAACACGCCTGTTTTGTCTGAGAGGAGCAGTTTTAGATTTTCTTTCTTGAGGTACCTAGTCACTCTGCTTGTTCCTGCAGGTTTGGGTTTTTCTACTAGGCTCTTTTTTGACACTCCCGTCAAAACTTCTTGGATGCAAGTCACTTTTTCTGGCTCAGGGGTTCTTTCCGCGACTGAGCGTACCATGGCCAGGAACTGTACTGCCGTTACTGGAGGTTCAATTGCGTATTTTGGTCCCTTATTTAGGGTCTGTTGCACATAATCTGGGATGTTTCGACCGGATAGGTTGACAGCACCGCTTCCTTGAGGCTTACGCTTTTCTCTTCTAGGGAGGCTCTTGAATGAGCCTTTCCACAAGCTTTCGGCATGCAACTCTGCCAAGTTGTAGAAATACCTGATCATTGCTGTTGAAGCCGCCGGGTCCATTGTTTCCTCGCATATCGCCGCAATGTGGTCTCGGAAGAGGCGAATCTGTCGCCACGTTTCCGCTCGGAGTATCTTGCAGAGGCGTCTTGCCGTTCTTTCGGTAGGGGCGACGTTTCCGCGTAGACCAGCCAACACAGGTGAAGATAGACCGTTCTTCAGGGCGTACGTGAGGGTGCGAGTTCTGTGCCTGGCCTTCGCAATGTTGTCGACGAAATATAAGCTACGAGGAAGCGGAGGAATGTTAGGGATGTAGAAGCCCGATGTACTCGAAATAACATTTAGTAAAGCAATGAAGGGGGCTAGTTAGAAGTAATCCTGTTAGAAGTAACTCAACTTGGACCAACTGGTAGATTACGCCGCGCCACCCTAACGCATTTTACGCTAACCTAACCTAACCTAACCTAAACCTAACCTAAACCTAACCTAAACGTGTGGCATTCAAAGACAATAATGCTCATGGCGTTACATCAGTCAGTGGCGTTCAAGCGCGGTTGCTAAGGCGCTGTGCATTTATTTCACTCAAAGGGGACCACTCAAGAATGCTCCTGAAAAGTCGCGGACATCAGCATATGAAAAGCCTGCAAAGAGAAAAGATACTGCAGCAGGAGAGCAGGCCGGGCCTCTACTACGGTCCTTACTGCTCCCCTAGAAAAATCAGTTTCCTTTTTTTTTTTTTTTTTTTGAGGTAGAGCCCCGTATGGGGGTCAAAAAAGGTTTAATTCCGTATGACTGAGTGAGCACTAGTGCCGCAGGCGCGATAAAGTCTGTCCGACGTACCTTCAGACACAGCGATCACCAAATGGGGCGTTTGTGCCCACTGTCTCACCGCGCGGGCAGCTAGAGTCGGAGCGTAAACGGACTCGACGCCACTCCGCAATGGCGGCATTCCTAGGGGACAAACGCATACAACAGACTAAGAAACCTCCTCCGTGTTGCCCAGACAGAGTCATACATTCAAGAAGCCAAAGCCCCCAGATTTTCTTTCTCGCGCCCGCTCTTACTCGCGCCTGCACACAGACATCGGGCGATCCCTCAAATGAATGTCTCGTGTCATTCACTTCTCGCCTTTCACTAGGGTCAGAAATTCTACGAGGGGCGGGTATATGCTGTATTCGCAAGCCCGAGCTCTACCTCGGATACAGCGTAGTGCAAGCATGAACAAGCACCAGTCATCGGACGCAGATGACCTTATCACACGTATCAGCTAACTATAAAAAGAAAGGTGCGGCCCCGACCCACAAACAGAACTCTCTTTTGTTCTTATCCCAAGACACAATGACCAGGTAAGGTTACAGTTTTTAGCCTAAGTGCAGAATAGCGGTATTTAGCTTCTAAAACTAAGACATACGTCACTGCTGATGTATTGTGAGGTGCTAGATGTGATATACTACAACACGGTTCGCACTGCGGAGTTGCCTATGGAGCAGGCACGTACCTAGGATATTTTTTCGAGGGGGGGGGCAACCCAAGATAACGCTTCCTATGCAAATGAGGGGGGGGGGGGTGGAGGTAGTTTTACTAGTACAAATGTGAATAATGCCCACCATTCGCCTTAAGGAGGCGTAAATCCGCAAAAGAGAATTGAAATAAGGTGTACCTCACAGGTACGCCTGTGAGATACACCACTCCTTTACTTGGCAAACAAGGAAGCCAATCAAATGGACTCGCGCGTGTCAGAAGCTCAGGAAGAACGCTCGCAAGAACAAGTAAACAAGCGAAAGTAAAAAAGAAAGATTTCTAGTAGCACTTTTGCAATTAGCCCTAGAAGAACTATAGGGAAAGATATATGTTTGCGGAACAATCACAGTTCTTTTGGATCCCTCATTTACTGCTCTACCAATTTAAGTGCCAAAACCGACCCGTGTTGCAATTTGGGAAGTTGTGTAACGATGCGCGGTCACCAGTCCCGTACAACCGCGTAGAGCGCAGGACGCTGAGGTTCTAGAAGTACTGCGCCCGCCGCGGAAGGTTAGAAAAACATTCACATTAGCACAGCAGAGAAGTGGCTACTTATAACTGTAGAAGCGTGATTCAATACACACGGCATTATTCTCCACTTCCGGCTGCCTTTTTTCTACTTCCTTTTTAAATAAAGAGATGTTGATCCATAAATATTTTCACAAGCAGTTAAATTTGTTAATTTTCGCTTTTCCTTCCTGTTTGGCTGTTTCCTTGGCTCTCTCCCTAAGTAGATGGCTTACTTTCTCAACTTCCTTCCAGTTGGCGATTTTGCACGAAAAGTGCTGTAAAATTAGGGAAAAGCGAGACGAGGTAACGAGTGACAATCATATTATTTATGGTTTTACCGGTTATTGCAGGGTTTGATGATGGACGCTGTCTCGCATTATTTATATTCCTCCTTATCTGACTCATATCGCGGGTATGTGCTTCCGAGGATCTGCCAGAGTCGCGGCGAGCCGTCACTCGAGGAAATAATGAAGCAAAAGGAAAAGTTAAACGCAACTGGCATTTTCTCCGGCCGCAACTCGTTCCTCGAGCATACAGACCAGCTGACTACGAACCGAATCCCTTTCCTGGTCCCTGGATCTGTCTAAACAAAGAAGGTTGAACTAACAAAGCAACAGCGATGCGCGTGATCGTTGAATAGATGGTGACAACTGAACTCATCTCGTGTTAATCGCGCTGGCACCGGATCGATGAGAAAACTGGCCTTCACGCCCCAGGAGATACCGATAACTACCGCCATCCAAAAGGAGTGAAAAAATCGACAACCATTCCACTCTCTGAAGATGGAATGGCAGCGACAGCTGACGACAGTCAGAGCTCTCAAACGAAAAGCAAAGTGCTTCACCATGTATGGGGAGTGCATAACGCCTGGTTCACCTCCGCCGTGGGTCGGCACGGCATTGCGCTACCTTTGGATGGACCCACGTATGCGGAGCGCTCAACGCCTGCTTCACCTCCGCCGCGGGTATTGCACTGTCTTCGGTATCGGCCGGGTTGACCCGCGGCGGAGGTGAAGCAGGCATTAAGCACTCCCCATACGTGGGCCGGGCCCACAGGGGTATGCGCCATTGAGCTTGGACCCTTTTTGCACTATCACCAGGATCGGCCCACATGATGATTTTTTCGGTTTACGGATGATGAAAAAACTATGTTAGGTTAGTCATATACAGCTCTCGCTGTAAAAGGCATCACAATGTTGATTTTTGAATAGGTTGATTTTTCAGCGCTTTAGGAAAGTGTGTGAGGAGTGATGGTGTGGGCGGGGAGGCAGGCCCCCCTTCCTGGGTACGTGCCTGCTATGGAAGTCGAAAACAGTCGAGTATCGTACTTGTACCAGTGGAGCAACGCTGCGAAGAAGTGTCCGCTTTACACAAACACCTCCGTTTTTTAAACATCCTGCGCGCTTGAAAGGCTCTTTGTCATTAAAAAAATCTGATTCGGCTCGCTGGGCAGGCCGAACGTTGGCACGCACAGCGCAGCGATTTCCGCGGTTTCGTCCACGAAGTCCTTGACACCAATCAAAATAAAGTAATCGGTAGCAAGGACTCTTTCGGCTTCAACGAAACACCATGATTCGACCCCACGAAGGAAAAACCGTGAGCGCAACATCAAGCGATATAGCCGCCGTGAACCTGGATGTCGTAGCCATCTTTGTTTAATTTGACAGTGTTGCCAGCGCAAGTAACGGATTCTGGAGTTGCCAATACACTCTATTGGGGGAACTTCCCCCTGTTTAGGGGAAGTTTAGGCTGCCGACGAAGCATAGAGCGTCGTCCTCCGTAGTACCTAAGCAAAGGCACATAGATCCCCTAGCGAAAAGCCCCAGATTTCTCTTTAGGGACTTCTCGGGTCAGGCAAACTCGAGAAAGAAAGGTTGCGCAAAAAAAAAGGAAGGCATGAACGTAAAAAATATATATAAAACAAAAGTAGAAACCCACTCTACTTGCTCTGCAAAGCAGTGTGGCGCCATCTAGCGATGCTTAGCTCAGTGACACATATTGATTGGTCGGAGCTGCTGCGTGCGCAGCCGCGAGGTGACGCAGGCGTCGTGGGCTTTCAGCGCATTTCAGCACAATGCTTCTGGCTATCGCCACCAGCTGTCACTGTCTCAATACATTGACAAAATTGGCTAGGCTCCCTCTCCGCTGTGTTCTCTCACCTCAGTTCTAAAGAAGATACAGCGCTGTAACCATTACGCCATTTAGTATACCCAATAATACATATTTATCATGTTGTCTTATAAAGATACTTCGTGATCCCATATGACGTAAAGTGTTAGATGTAGATATTACGAGACCTATATGCTTTACACAGTAGCGGTCCGCCTAACGGTCTGGTCTTTTCGTGCGCTCCTAGTAATCGATTTGGCAGTCGGCACGGCATTTAAATTTTAGCTACAGTTCATCAAAGAAAATATTGATTTATATAACTTGCATCGAAACTTTATTGTGGCTCTCCAGGAAATCGCTCAGGGAGCAAGGATACCTAGACAGAAGATAGAGGCAGGATCATAATGTCCTGCCTAGGCTGTCTAATGGATTGGTGTTAAAGAAAACAGCGTGAGAGAGAGAGAAAGGAAAGCAGGCTGGCAGGCTTATTATAATGCACCTGGTTTGCGATCTTACAGAGATCTCATTCGTGGCCCAGCTCTTAGGCTCAGCCGCAGTTATTTGACTAACAGAACCCAAGTTGTAAATTTCGGAGGTTCACTTTCACGTACTAAATCAGTCACTAAGGGTGTCCCACAAGGCTCACTTTTAGGCCCTTTACTTTTCCTGGTGTACATTAGTGATCTTCCTCATTGTTTAACCAGTACTTCGTCTATTCTATATGCTGACGACACGACTATATTTACTAATAGCAAATGCATAAATACTGTAATAAAACGACTAAATTCTGACCTAAGCAACATATCTGCGTGGTGCACGAGTAACAAACTTCACATCAACCCTTCGAAAACTCAGTTTATGCTTTTTCATACACATAAACGCGTCATCGCGCCCGCGCCACCGCTCGTCTTACAAACTCATGTTCTCTCACCTGCACATGAAGTTGTCTTCCTTGGCGTCAAACTTGACCCCCAACTTAAGTTTAACTTGCATGCTGACATGGTCTAAAAAAATTGCCTTTGGAATAAGAGTACTAATCCTAACGCGCTCGTATTTTCCACAAAAGGTTAGAACTTCACTTTATTACGCATTTATTCATTGTCACTTGCAATACTGCATCTCAGTTTGGGGAAACACATATTGCTCGCACATAATACATCTACAACATTTACAAAATCAAGCCTTGAGGATCATTAATTTCTCTAGTTACATGTCACATGCAGTACCAATTTTCAGTTCCTTAAAAATACTACCATTACGTTACATGCTCCAGCTCAAATTGGTTTTACTAATATAAAGCACACTAAATCATGAAATAATTTTAGATGAATTTAGTAACTCTGCTCTTACCAACACTAACAATACGAGATTTTCCTCTAACAACAATTTTTTACTCCCTCGAATAAACACTAATTATGGAATGTTTACTTCCCTTTTTTCGGCCATTAAATACTGGAACAAACTACCACCCCATATTAAAGCCTGCCGCACAACCTTAACATTCAGGAGAGATATGAAGAAATATTTAATAACGACACTACTGGCTACTGATTCATTACTATAAGTATATATTGTGTACAAATCTATCTCCCAGTTTTCAATGATTCTGTACTTACCTATTGTATCGACAGCTTTTATTTATTTGTTATTCTATATCTTCCTTTGTCTTCTTTTTTCTCCTTTCTTAGGCATTTTAAATTTTTTGTCGCATAGTCTATATAACATTTGTACTTTGCGTATTGCAAGCATATATTTGTTTCTAATTATCTGTTACATCAACCCCGTGTTCTTTGACATGTGTCATTCCTACGTTTCCATAACGTGTCAATTACTACATATCTATTTATTCATACGCTGTATCGGTTTCATTTGCTTGTGTTTTGAACTTCAATTATGGTAAGCAACTTTTTGTATTTGTTTATTTTTTCATTAACTTCGTGTTTTCTGATGTCTGTCGCTGCTATGTTGCCATAATGTAATAATTCATGCAATGTTAAATTACTAGTAGGAGGTCCCCCTGACAGTTCTTGTAACTCCGGGACCTCCTTCTGTACTAATGATTAATGATGAAATAAATACATCTCTGAATAGGATGTATGCTTACACAAACGAACCTCTAAGAGGAAAGAAAATGAAAAAGGCATGGAGGAAAGAAGCAGGGTATGCAAAAATAATTTACTAGAAGCACTGATTGTGCTATTATAGTAGCACGTCTTAAAAGTGCGCAGTCAAGAGGGACGGGATGATACAAACGGTAGCCATCTGCCTCTTGTAGAAAACACTCACGAGCGATCAGACAAACGCACTTCATGGCCCTGCTGCAAATAGAGGTCGTCTGGGGGAGTTTTCTTACCGGCATAACATGTTAATGTAACACTTGCCAAATTAAAGTGTATTATACATGAGGCATAAAAAAAAAACATTGTTCTACCTATACGCCACGCTACCACTGTTTTGAGGGAGGTAGGGGCCAAATACTGCAACAGGGAGGCCAATTCCTTCCTCGCTGTTTATGTTCCCTGCAACTGCCGTGATGGGCTTCAGACATGACCGCGTTTGATGAGTGCCGCTCGGGTGGAAAAGGTGTCGGTAGTTTCTTCAAGGCTAGGTCCGCCTGCAGCTGACCATAATCTTCCTGATATACTTGCTTCTGAGAAATGACAAATGGACCACCTCGCTTTCGCGGAAACAGACCAACTTTGGAAAACGAAAGTAAATTTCACATTCGCTTCTTCTTTCTTTTCTTTCAGCCCCAAGCAACCCCCCAACAGACATCAAGATCGAGCCGACGAGTTCTAAATCAATAAAGATCAAATGGAAGGTTTGTAGTATTATATTACTTTGGAATTTCGGTCTGCTGAATCCCCTTTGGTAGTCCCGTAGGAATACGGCAGGAAGACTCTGGATAATTTAGTGGGTGCAGCTGGCGACAAAAAAAATGCATTACTAGAGAAACCGAATGGGTACCTAGAGAAAAATTCATTTTATTGTTAATGCGCGACAAGAACCTTACATCAGGCTCCTGCCAGTTAGAAAAACATATTGCAATGTTAATGATACTATCTTATCTTACTTCTGGGAGAGGTTACGCGCAGCCAAGTGTGACTGCTCTGAAGAATTCAGTTGGCCGTTGTTACCCACCGCTACGCACACCTCTCCGGCCCGTCGAACTCACCTATTTTGAACGCTGTCAGGCGCCTGAAACGCTATGCCACATATTATGTGATTGCCCAGAATATATGCTGCAGAGATGGACGCTGGCGAGTTTCATAGGCAACGTTGGCCGGCAACCACGATCGGAGGGCGATATTTTAAGCCTATGGCCTCCTGATATTGCGAGTGCAAGGCAGACAAGGAAGGCGCTGTTGAAGTTTATGCATGACGCGGAACTACACTAATGGTTTACAAGGGTTGCAATGAGGGCTTGTTGGTATGTCATCTTGAGTAGGTATACGGTAGCGCTACTAAATGACAGGACGAAAGAAGACACACAGGGACTCAAATAGTGCGTGTCCATGTGTGTCTTCTTTCGTGTTTTTTTTTAAATCATGCTTCCTTAAACCTATTAGAGACTAATGGCTTTTGTAGTTCCCCTGTATCATGTAGACGCACATTCACTGCTCCTCTTCTCTTCGTCATCACCCATTCCTATACTTTCGCTGCCCTTGCCTCTTACCCTGTGCAGAGTAGCAGGCTAGATCGCACCATCTCAGGTCGACCTCTCTGCCTCTCCCATAAATAAAATATTCCTCTCTATCTTTCTCTATGGAGGAATGCTTGCTCGCTAATTATGCGCAGAGTTTACTTGAATCAAGAAAGTAGCAGCGCGATCTTGAGACACAGAGCCAGACCAGATTAACGTTGACATGGGCTCAAAGGCGTCCACGCTTGGTCGTTTAAAGCCACTGATGGTCTGCTTACACACCTGTCACCATATTTCTTAATATAGTAGGCCTCAGAAATTTCCTGCGTTCCCTGATCGTGGTGGCGATCTAGCACATTTGCCTCTTCAAACCGAGGTTGCACTGCAACACTAGCTTAGATGTTCTTCCATTAGTTCAGTCGTTTGTGTGTTCCTCCAGCCTTTTGTTTGTAAAGCGCTTTTGCTGGCCCTTCGTTTGCTAACGCTTTGTGATTGTCCTCCCGCGCTTCGCAGTTTCGTGTTGCAAAGATAACGCCATCAACTCATTTCAACTCGCCCAAATCGCTGTTCTTACCCGTGGGCGCGCAATAATAACAGCTGCGTGATGGAAATGGCAGTGGCATTAGCAAGAGCTTGTGTCTGTGACGCGTTTTGTAATATTACATTTCATCTTCACTTGGTTTTATTTCGTGCACGTAAACTTTGAACACATATCTCGCGGCCTTCTCACTACAACAAGGAATGTTTTTGCACTTAAGACGTTTGTTTCGTTTTTTATAGGCTCCGCCGTCTCAGGAACGACGGAGCCCTGTGAAAGGATATTATCTGGGCTACAAGCTGCACCGTTCCGGGGAACAGTACGTCTACAAAACCCTGGAGAGCTCAAGGAATAGTGACACGGAGGAGTTCACGCTCAACAACCTCCGTCGGAACACCGAGTACTCCATACGCCTGCAGGCCTTCAACTCTGCCGGATCTGGACCAGCCAGTGAGGAGATAGTGGCGAAGACCCTGGAACATGGTGCGAACGACATACATATTGCATTAAGTTTAACAAGCTTTATGTTTAACATTGCTTGGATCTCAGTCGGCGGATGCTGTTGCTACCAAATGAGAACAACGCTGTACAAAGGAAGCAACATATTGCAACCATGACTCTCGGTGGCGTCAATGCATTCTTGCAAAGCTGGGTGTATCACTCCGTCTGCATTGCGGTTCTCTGATTGGGTGCAAAGCAACCATCCCTTAGTCAGTGGCTAGAATGCGGTTTTGTTAGCAGCTTCAATGTGGCTACTAAATGACCGTTAGCGTAAACGTGATGGTACCCAACGTTAATGACTGTCACTAATAATACTTACAGTAATGTTAGTAGAGAGGAGTGATTACTGTCAACATTACAGTAAAACAAAGCACTTCTCTAAAGGTCTTCAGGGATTATGATATTTATTTTTTTGCTTTGCGACAGTGGATACAATAGTTGTGAGGTAATGCAAGGATTTCACATTATTGCGAAGGCTGATCTTAGCTGGCAAGTGATGCGCCAATGTTTCGCGACTTGCGTGTAGACGTGTACAGATATTTATATATATGGGTAATTTGTAGCATGGTGCGCTACATTTTTGTCTTCGCCTTAGAGGTCAGGGAGGAATCAGTAATCCTTCACATTAAGAACCTGACATGCTACTGATTTATTTTATAGGCAAAGAACACATTCATTTAACAAGTGACTGATTTAATATATTTTTACACGTGTAAGGTTGCACTGCAGAAACCATTTATTTTATTAAAGCGAAGTTTTTTAACATATGGGAAAATAGCCCTTCTAAATGAGACTCAGTAACACATTTACGAAGTACCAGTGCTTAAAAAAGGGTCACTCAGTAACGCATGTATTTTGTTAATAAATAATGGCTAATGACTTCAATGAGAATAAGTGATGAGGCCTAGCAAAAGAGATATTTCGAGATGAAGGAAAGTTACAATGATGATATTAATGTAAGAATTCTTGTGCATAGAACATGAATAATTAAGGTATACAAAGGCGGCGTCCTCCCTTGAACCATATTTCAATGGATCGCCTCCAGCACCTACGATCCCCCCCCCGTTTTAGACAATTCGTGTACAACACAGCTTTCTGGTGATTGCCACTTCAGAGTCCCGAGTGCGCACCATCATTCTCCTTTCTGGGTTCACGGTCACGCTTTTACCGACAGGAACAGATACCAGTAGAGTTCTCTTGGCTGTTCGAAATTAATTAACTTTCAATTCTCACGCCATAGCAGCCGATAGATCGAACGGGTATATAGCAGTGACAGTGAAGGGGGACAGCTTCAATTTTACAATGAACACGGCACCTCGGGCTACACTTGAAGTGCATCGGCTGCAGGACATTCTATATGGAACACCAAGGCCGCACATACTAATTGGGGCCTTCAACGCACATAATCCTGGCCTGGGCGGTAAGAGGTATTCAGTCCGCGGTCGTCGCCTTTGTTTATTTAGGACATCAAAATACCCTGGAAGTTCTTAACGACGGGCAGCCAACCTTCTACAAGGGAGACAGAGCCAGAACAATCGACGTCACCATGACCTCTTCGCGCCTCATGTCTACGGCAACCTCGCTCGCAGACATTGAAAGTCATGGCAGTGACTACTTACCAACCTACATCTCTTTGGGCTGTTCTACGTGGAACACACAAAGAAAGGCTACAATCGTGAATTCAGACCTATATGGTTTACGTACGAGAAGATTGTTGGTGCGCTAAGTGGAATGAAAGAAGCAGCACTATACATCTGAAACCACATCGAACTCATTGAAAGGCTGGCATTGAGAATCAGAAGCTCCAGATAATGCGCCGCAAATGTGAAAGAGGTGCGCGAAGGACATTGTCTGCAGATGCCACTCACGACGTTAGGCCAATGAAAAGTTATATGCAACGTATAATCTGGACAGCTGAAAAGCAGGCAATGGGAGACCTTCTGCTCCTGACTTGATCCCAGTCCAGCACTGTCAAGAATGTGGAGCATTGTGTACGTCCTGAGAGCTCCGTAGACCCAACTTCATGCTTTTAGTTAAGTTGCACAGTCCCGTAACATCAACAAGGTGGACGTAATGGAGGCTTTTTGCTCCAAGATCACTGCTCCATCGGCGCTCGTATGTTTTCCCTAAGCTGCACAGAAGGTTCCCGCGACAGTGAACACTGCTTCAACACACGAATCTTTTTCGATCCCGGAGCTTCCGGGCGCGTTGGCGTCGGTGAACAAGGCGCCATCTCCTGGTCCTGACTAGATCAGCTACGCCTATTGGTCTTTTTTGCCATCTTTAATGCCAGTTGAGAGAGTGGACGCTTCGAGTCTCGCGGGAAGCCGGCTCGTGTCATCCCTGTGCTCTACAGACTGGCAGGTCTCCAACAAACATGAACTCCCATCACCCGATACCTCTTCTCAGCTGCGTATGAATGCTTATAGAGGAGACCGCAATGAAGCGCCTAGACTGGGTGCTGATGGGTATGAATGTCTGGCCTTCTGCAAATTTCAGTGTTCAGAAAGGCTGGAGCAGCCTAGACAATGTGCTTATGCTTGCTAAGTGCGTCGAACTCAACAAAGCTGCACAAAACATTACTATCGTCATATTCGGTTACATCAACGGATCATTCGACAACGTGACTCACGAGGCTATCTATCTTATGTGATCCGAGGACTGTGGGAATTGATGGTTGCAGGTACCACAGGATCTCAGACTACCTCACCCATCGTTTAGTCTACATTTCCACAAAAGATGGTAACATGGCCCCGCACACAGTGCAACGAGGAGGTCCCCCAGGGGGATGTATTAAGTCCGACTGTGTTTGAAATCTCTCTCATTAGCCTTAGGAAGCACATTTATGTGTGCATCGTTGGAAATCTCCTTAAATGTAGATGATATCCGAATATGTAGCTGTAGTAGAGGGAAGTGTAACCTGCCTACAAGCTTGCAGAAGGCCATACATTTTATTCAGACATTTCCATTGGCACGGGGTTTAAATATTTCACAAGTGTGCCACCATTGCCCTCACTAAGCGGGATGTCTCTCGCTACCCGTTAATGGCTTCGCACTCTCCCATTCGGTGTGAGCCACGCATACCTACCAACTGTCCCAAATTTTACACTGGAGCTGTAAATGTCTCCCCCGCCATACATTTGTCAATGTCTGTGCTTCAAGTCTACCACGCCCTCTATGAGGAGGCAAGGCAAAACAGTAAGGCATGTGTTGACACCTGGCGTAGTAGGAGGAAGGCTGAGAGGCCACCCAATGCATAGTTTCATGCAATAACTACTAGAGGGAGGTCTAGCGCTAGTGTCTACTGGAGCTGCAATCGGGGCAGTTCAGCCAGCATAGGAATTATGGGAGCTACATAAATTTACCTAAACTTCGTCCTTCCCTTCATTTATGTAAATTCGTCATTTTCAACAAAGTGTTGTGTGATAGATGATTGAAGAAATATTATTAATATCATCCGCCGGCAGGATTCGGGACCTCTAGCACAGAATCCTGACACTGAAGCCACTACGCCACGGACGCATACACCGGCAAGCAGCATAGAACGCCCTTACGAATTTCTTGCGGGCAAGCCAGCGTCTTGAAATGGTTGGCGCATTTCAATTGGACCCGTCAACAGGTTAGCGCCTATCACTCGTAGTAGCCATTGTGCGTGTTCGCAGAGTATTTGAGAGACGTGGAAGGGAAAAGCCCCCAATATAAGTAAACTGTTGCACTCAGTGGTCTGCTTTGCCTTTTTTACAGCTCCGCTGATAGCCTACGTTAACAGAGTGCAATGGCTGGGCATGTTTTTTGTAAACTTGGAATTCAGGATTGTGTTACTTATCTTACTTATGTTGCATAATGTTTCACAAAAACTGCTGTAGCGGAAAAGCAAGTTTCACTCGTCGGTCTCTAAACCTCCCGCTGGAAGTTTTCCAGTGGTGACAAGGTTTAAGAAAGCTGCTTGCTTTAGGCAAGTTTATACAGGCAAGTTCTTGAAGTGGGCAAAATCTGCAACGACATAGTCGCTGAAAGACTTATTGCGTTGTAAAAAGAATGTGTTGCTTGTCGGTCTCGGCTCCAAACTTGGTGCTGATGCCTGTGTGCTACGTTTAAGGCTAAACTATCATTATTATAGTGCGTACGTATTTCACAAAAAGCGCATGCTCAAGACAAGCTTTAATCAAATACGTGCTACCCTCCTCCACCTCCCACTCTCCACCCTCTAGTTTCATGTCCCAAGGATATTTATGAATTTCGGTGTTTACAGGCTGGCAGGGCACAAGTTTCTGCATGTGAAATTCGACAGACTAGTGATATGGACACTTCATGTTCGAATATTAATTTAAAAAATTCGCTCATAGGCGAACACCGCTATGCATTAAAGCAACACTGGTGGCTGCTCTATGAATGCTTTACTAGACATGTATACGGCTCTCCTTGAAGATCTCCTATGATACTGCCTTCCCATGTTACAGTGCATTTCCCAAACCAACATAAAATTATCACTGGTATGCGAGCTAAAGCCCTGAGCGTGCGTCTAGGCTTACAGAAAAACACAAGTGTAGGAACCCTTCCTGAAACCAGATACTTGCCTGCTCCAGTGCTTTTGCAGCAAGATTGTTTGCAAGCTCATGTTCGCTTTGTAGCCAGATTGCCGGGTCATCCACCTGAAGCAGAGGTGTATTACCATTGCGAATTATGAAAGCCTTTCTATGCAAGACGCCGGGACAGAACCACCGTGACAAGCCACTGTGACGGAGTCACCCCGACACAGTCACTGCGACAAAGCCACTTTGGCTGAACCACTGTAACGGAGTCTTTATGACCGAGATACCACGACAAAGAAACCGTTACAGAGCCACCGTGGAAATTTCCGTCGTCGTCATCAGATATATCTTCAACGCGCATCACCAGCTTTGGGACTTGGGTGTCACGACGCTTCGTTGCATACACAGTGATTATTTCCTTTCGCTTTTACTCTTTCTGTTCCCCCTTTCCTTTACCCCAAGTGTAGGGTAGCAAACCGGGCGCTCATTTCTTTAATATCCCGGCCTTTCCTTTCTTTCCTATCTCTCTCTCTCTCCCTCTCTCCGTTGTCGTAAATTGTCACGTCAGTAGCTGGTTTCAGGAGCAAGAGAAATATTCCCGCGCCAGTGGTCACATACTTCGCTCTCGAGCATATTGACGCAGGAAAAATGCAGGCGCAGAGATATAAAGAGGTGTGTATTTACTGAAGGTAGAAATGTCACCTAAGCAGAAGCCATGGTCTTCGTCGTCTCCTTCTTGAGAAGTCTTCTTCGTTCTCTTCCCCGCAATGATATTAACGCCGCCTACAGGGCTCACAATCATATTTACAGTCACCTGCCGTTGCAGCTACATCATCTGTCACTGGCGTATGTATTCCTTCTGCGAGTGTCACCATCTCAGCCACTTCCAGTCACCACACTTCAACTACAGCTACTTAATTAGCTGCCCTGCGCGCATCGCATACCAGAGAGCTCTGCCTTGGTTTATCTTCTCCGACTCACGAGTGGTACTGCAGCCCCTGAAGTCATCACGCGCGCAGGATCAACTCATCATGGACATCGGGGGCCTATCTATTAAAACCTGCGAAGTGCATCACAACGTTGTGTTGTAGTAGGCTGGTAACCACTGCAACACAACGTTGTGATGCGCTTCGCAGGTGGCACACACACACACACACACACACACACACACACACACACACACACACACACACACACACACGCACACACACACACACACACACACACACACACACACACACACACACACACACACACACACACACACACACACACACACACACACACACGCACGCACACACGCACACGCACACACACACACACACACACACACACATATATATATATATATATATATATATATATATATGCGCACGTGGTACTCTAAGTAATGTCGTAGTTATTAGGTCCTTCTTTCTGCCTTCAACACAGACCACTTTGAACCTTGGAGCGGCCGACGCGCCATCTCTCGCAGGTGGCGCAAAAATTATTTCGGGAGGGTATTGATTGCTGTGAAGAGCTACCGGCAGATGGCGTAATGGTTGGTGGTTGGGAAGAAACGGAAGTTCATTCTTGGGATAAAGGACTCGCTCCAGTTCAAGATACTAGTGAGCATGTACAGAGCCATCCAAAAGCAGGAAGAAAATATAAACTTCGAAAATGTATTTATCCTTGACATTTTTGCTAAAGCAGTCCTAATTTATGCGCGGCGAAAAACCGGGAAGTATATATAGGGCCATACGTCCGCAGTTTCACAAAACACACTTAGTAATGGCCCACGCGGAGTGGCGTGGAAAGCATTTTCTGTTTTCATGTTCTCCGATATTACCAACGCTGACCCAGCAGAATAATCACAGGGGCCACGTAGTTTCTAAACTTTGAGAATGAAGCTTTCAAAATTTTTGTATGTTCACACTCATGTGCATCCACTCGTTTAGTTCCCGCTCTTTCTGTTGTGCTGGACGGTGTAAACAGTTTTGCATCATGGTTATAATGTTAGGAGCCCCGTGATAATATACTACGTGAATTTTCAAATACTAAACATGTTGATGAAAAGAACGTGAATCATGGCTGCAATAACGCAGTATACGTGCACAATTTTATTCTTAATTTTACCATAATGTAACCCTTCTTCTTTAGCTTTAAAGCCAGCTTATTTTATTTTTTTAGGAACCATCGCCTCCGTTTACAGTTTGCTCAAGAATCGTTCCCAAATTTTGCTGCTCTATCATAATAATGCTCCCATGTTCCCATGCGTTTTACCATTATGTATCAGTGCCATTGTAAGCTTACAAACACGTGTACGAGAAACAAGGCATATGGTGCTTCAGCCTGTAACATTCATGGATAGATGCCTTCTCACTGATCGTAATGAGTGTGCAAGAAACAGAAAACAAACACAATGGCAATTTGTTCTTCACACAGTCAATGTCTCGAAGGCAAATTAACATTTAGAATCACTACTGTGTAGAACGCATCGTAAAACGCAGCGTTAAAATCCTCATCGCGATAACTGTTGGAAAAAGAATAAGAACATGCATTGGAATATTTTCAGACTGTGCCTAAATCCATGTGGCATCAAGACACAAATTTAGTTTTTCCTATGGACGATGTATGTTAATGTTTCCGTAGCTGTGTTTTATTTTTGTCCTTGCTGTAAAGTTGGAACATTGCGTTCATGAAACGAAGTACAAGTTCGGTCCAGGTGCGCTACTCTTATTCGTTTACGGTGTCGTGACGGCTTGTGCGTCCTTGGTGATGCTTGCAGCCTTGCTAATGTTTTCTTACTCCCTAGCTAGATTAACGAAAAAGAAAAGACGTGTCGAGATAAAGGACAACAGTGTTGCAGGAAACAACCTAAGCGGAGCAAGGGGCAATATTGAAGCGCGTCTTTTGTTGCTTCAAGTGGAGAAAGGATCCATACAGCGATGGCGCTACGCAGCGAAGGCGCTTACTACACCCACGGAAGCGCTGTTATCGCTCCAGAGCTAAGGAAAGTACGAAGTGTATGTCCAACGCTTCTGCTGCCTCACCCACTCATCTCGCATGCTGCTGATGCGGCACAGTTATCCTCCCCTTCCCCCTTCACCTTGTAAGCGCAGCTCGGAAAGTTAAGGTTCCTACGAGCTTCCGCAATCTTCTCTTCTCAGGCTCCAGGAAATGAAGCGAGAACGTTGCTTAGGCCGGACGCCAGGGATGCTTGCTAAAAAAAGATAGGAGTGCTTCAACGCAGCTGAAAGTTCACAAAGGTCTCGGCGCGGGGATCTCTATAGTACATTGTTAAGCGGCGCTTGCTTGCCGCTGCCGATCAGGTTGCGCGCTTGGGGGGGATATGAGATGGAAAGACGAGACAATGAAGGCTGGCTGCTTAATGACTGCTCCTTTTTCTTAAATTAAAGAGCGTCATTTCTAAAGGCTGATGTTTGGCTATGTTATTCCTTCTTTGTTTCTTTCTTGCCGGCACGGTTTTGCCTCAAGACCCGCCCAGCCCTCCTATGATTCGAGTTCAGTCGACGACCGCAACATCGGTACATCTGCTGTGGGAGCCACCCGACATTCCCGTCACTGGTACGGAACTCGTGCATTTCACACAATTTCGGCGCGTTGTTCGGCAGAGTTATTGCTATAGAGATCAAGGCACGCAGGAAATGTTTGACTTTCAAGTAGTATGTGCGACGTATTGGACTGCCCTTGTTTCTAAGAAAGAGACATTTGCTTTAACGTATTAGTATCCACTTCAGATATCAGTGTGGTAGCAGTACAAAAATCAGACAACTGAAGGAATACTGTAACTTTGCTGAAAAAAAAAAAATAAAGAAGGCCGTGCCAGGGCTGATAGGCAATCAAGTAAACATGCATTTTTTTATTGTGCTCCTTCTTTCTGTGAGTGTGTTGCTTAAGATAGGTTGATACGTGATGTGTTTCCAGCTGCGATGACAATATTAGTCTGAGTTGTCCACTATGTCCTTGCACGTTTTCTGAGTTAAGTATAAAAAGATGCTTGACTGGTGCTTGATGCCCTATTGGCAGGCTACATACTACACTACAAGGAAGAACAGAATGATTGGGTCAAGCAACATGTACCAGGGACGCAGCAAAGCATCGTATTGGAAAACTTGCGATGTGGAACACGTTACCAGCTCTACATGGAGGCATTCAATGACGCTGGAAAAGGGGACCCTACTCAAGTACTCAGTGTCAAGACGGAGGGCACAGGTATGAGCAGCACATGAACTTGACATTATTCTTACAAAATGTCTTCTTTTTTCATATTCCTCCCCCTCAAATGCAACATAGCTGAAAGTGCAGTCCTTGCCAAAAATTTCAAAGCCATCACGTGCTTTTTCGGTTATGTCAGAGCGTTGCGGCAGCTGTGATTTCGTTGTGAAAGAACTATACAGCTTCAGAGTGCGAGCGTCTCTTGGTACCAAGACCGGTGTCAAATTCTGTCACTTTGCAGTCACTTTGAAGCTTTCGTCAAAGGCTGTCTATGAACTGTCACAGTACAGAAGGGCCCCATGCACATCATCTTTTTTAGGCAAGACACCAAAATTTCTTTCACCGAACTGAGCGCCGATGTTTTCACCACCAGCAACAAGTATCATTCAGATTAGTTAGCATAGCACCAAATTGGGCCAATTGCGAGGTAAATAACGCTACCGCTGACTAGCAGCTGGGCGCTTTTATTTAGACGTGCGTATTAAAGAAAAAGAAAGCAAGCATTAAAAACTACGGATGGCTGGACAGTTACGCGTGCATATAAGAATAGCCTCGTATGGCTTGTTACTTATTCCATTGTTGTGCTGTTTATGCTAAGTGATCATGAAACAACTAGCAGAACTGAACGCTTTGATTAGCTTGGCCGCTTACGTTCAACGAGACTGTTTTATTTTGTCATCGTCATCTTCATTATGGCCGTCACCAGCATCTGTACATCGCTTCGGCTTCGTCGTCCGCATAGACAGGCGCATTATTCTTAGGACGCGCACTGGTCCTTTGGGAAGCAGCAGCAGCTTGGTGAGCACTTTCCGGGGCTGAATTACAGGCATGGCACACAGAAATTTCAAGCTCGCACTTCAAAGGTTTTGGGTTGGATTGCCAGGGGGACCGGGAATGTATAATTTGTCTTCCATGCGCATTCCTTTCATCCAGGCGAAAAAGGGGCAACTATGAGACATCGCCGAATTTCGCGACTTTATGTTTATGGTATAGCTACCTTCCCGTATAAAGGCGTCATGCGGTGGTTGCTGCCTTGATAAAACGGACGTTTGTGCGAGTTGGCAAGCCTTATTTGAAACAGAACAGCGTGGTTTTGACGGGGACAAGCAGGGAGTAACGACACGGACAAGCGCTGACTTGCAACTGCAAGTGGCAAGTCAGCGCTCGTCCGTGTCATTTCTCCCTGCTTGTCCCCGACAAAAACGCGCTGTTCTGTTTCAAAAAATTCTGTCTTGAACAACGGGCCGGTCCCTGATGTGGGGCAAATCCACCCCGAAGATGGTATAAGTCGAGGCTTACTTGTATTAAAGCAAAGCTTTATTTGGCCCTCCAACCCACAAATTTGCGGGTGCTCGCAGATCCTCTCTTTTTGAGTAGACGCTGGGGTCCACTTCAAAAAATCTGTCACTCAATGGCAAAATAGCCTGATGATCTAGCCACTAGGCCATAGGTTCATGCATGACAGTAGTGAATAACAATCTTACCATTCTCTCTCTCTACTACAAGCTAGTGCTTGAAGGTGGTAGGCGGGTGCATCACGGCTTATAGCTAGTTTCCTTCTCTGCACCAGTTTTCTCGATCCTTCCTTCGTTGCCACCTAGGCGCCCCGCCGCTTTCGTGACCGGCCCAATTAACCAGTTGTTGTGGTTTGGTTCGGGGAGCAGGCTTAATGTTGGTATTCACAGACGCTTCCGAGGACAGCTAGAAAGAAACAATGACAAGTACGGCCTGTGGGCCCGACACACAAACATATAATCAATGACAAAAATTACAGTTGCAAGAAGCCAAAGCATTGGGCGCGCGAAAAGAATGCAAAGCGTTCGTCCTAGCACAATGAACTCACGATTTTCTGTTTCATGAATCCGGTGTGTTCACTCGCTTGACGAAGTGTTCAAGGAGAAACAGCAGAAGAGCTGTCGCAGATTCTTATGTGTTCGCTGGGCGACGGGAGCAGAAGACTTGTTGTTTCGAGGTCCTCTCGTACGTTGGCGCTCCACCAGGTCCCTCTGGCAGTTGGTGGCCTCCCGAACGTTGGCGTCTGACCAAGCCAACGTGCCTTCTCTAATACGCTTGTTAACCCCGCTTGTCAGCCCCGCCTGGGTCTGCTGACCCTTTCTATACGCTCGAGCACGCGCATATTACCACGTGGTAGGTTCTCTTCCGCGCGCAGAGTGGCGGACGCGATCTAGTTCTTGGCGTCCATCTCAGCACACGAGTACACTAAATTAGGGATCCGCCTAGACCGTAACAGAACATGTTGTAATGCTTGTTCGCCAGGCTACAATAATTCACTTGGTATGCCGGCACTGTCGGCGTCATTCTATCGTCGTCATCATCAAGCCATGCTTGTCTTGATGCTTATTGTCATCAGGCCCACAAGCGCCTGGCTGGGTGTCTTGCTCCTATGGGACGCTGGGGCCCCACAGATGGCGCGTCCCTGCTGTCGCCGTTTTCGGTTTCTTTCTCTGTGATGCGCTCCTGCCTTTGCGCCTGGAAACAACGAGAATCGAGAAGCGCAGTGAAAATTTTGTCGTGAAAGGCGAAACGAAGCAGAGTCGAAGGGTAGCAAAAGACGGCTCGTAACACGATTGCACACTTGGGCATAAAAGAGAAATGGAGCACCATCGATGCGCACCAATATGAAAGCAGCGAAATCGGGCCATGTCATTTACAGCTGTAAGCAAGTACTCTGACTTCGTACAGGACAAGATCGGTTCGGTGCATAATGTTGATATTAGACTAAGCTTTCAGTGAGCCGTGTCTACGGCATTGTAGTGCCACAATCTTACGTTGGGTGAAGCTTTCCCGGATGAAAATGACTGCAGATTGTGCAAGTGCTTTGTTTGCAAATTAGTTCTAAAGGATAACAGTGTTCTTCGTTAAGACCAACGAAATCGTCGCTTGAACCAATACGCCCATTGCCCACAATGTACCCACAATATTTAGTGCGTTTCAGCGAACAACTTTCGCTCTCTAAGTTGCACAACTATTATCCCTAACCAGAGGCAGCTGTTGTCGAGCGCCGCTTCTTTTCGTTCGATTTTACTTATTGCTGGGGTTAAAGGCACGTTGTAACCAGCGGGGTTCACAGGTTTACTGCTAATGAAATTTCGTTAGATACGGTGGCAAGGAAGTACGGCGGCTGAAGTGTAGGCGGAACAAGCGCGACCACACCGCACGGCCTTCCAAGGCGATTTATGGTTCATTACGAAAAAACCAGCCGTCACCGGCGCGCCGCCTGCGACGCATTAGGGGAGGATGTTCTGCACAACAGCAGGGGGCGTGCTGACCCCACTCGCCGGTTCGCTTGCTCAAGCAATGGCGGCAGCGGCAGTAGCAGCGAGCTGATAGCGAAACTAAAATCCTCCCCGCGATGGTACGAGGAGGCCGGCAGAAAGAAAAAAAGACACACACTAAAGAACATTAAATGAATGCGTAGCAGCGGGCAATACGACCCTAATCGCCATGCGTGTCGTCTTTCCACGCGTGCAGCGTACGCCGAACAGCACCACCCTGTGAGTGATGACTCAGGCGCAGCAAATAATTCCCTGAGGTTAATTATTTGAGTGTGTTAACGAGCCCTTCGGCCGGACCCCGAAAAATACCAACGAACGCCCGTTTTCCCGATGCGCTAAGCAGCTTCGGACGTAGCTGGATAGATGGGAGAAGAGGCAGAAAAGAAAAAAAGAAACAGAGAGAGAGAGAGAGAGAGAGGGGTAGCCCTACCGGTGCAAGAGAAACGTAACAAGCAAAAAAGATGTAGAGATCTGGCGCATCAAAGAAAGAGTGAGCAGGGGGTAATGAGAGAAGGAAGGGGGTTAGAGGAGGGCTGCAGAACAGTGGTCCATTAATAATGACCAGGCTAAAGAATTAACGAAGTAGGCAACAACTTTGTTTGTTCTGCCGATCAAGAAGTGCGGCCCGAGTCTGGCCATACGGCTGACGCGGGCGCCTGCCAGTTATGAGGTCCCAGCGGTGGGCTCCGCGAACGCGCTAACGAAGCAGTGAAGCTTGGTCGAAGTGAAGGCAAAACGCAACACGAAGAGAAAAGCGCACTTCCGCAGCGAGTACTGCGTTTCTGTGTACCGCTCGCAAGGCGTCACTTTCGAGGAGGAACAAGTTGAAAGCTAAGCAGCCATAATAATCCTTCGAGCACACGCGTTTCGCTGGATCGCTAACCAGGCCGTCATCCCGAGGGGAGAATAGATGATACCGGTTTCGGAAAGGCCCTTCATGCGAAAAAGTCGGCTGCTGCTACGAGCTACTAAAACTCTCAAGATCTGCTGTCACTACGTATAATGCACGTTCAGTGCCTTCGCCGACACTATCAACAGCAATAGTGATGTCTGTTATTGAGGTAATGCTTCTTTTCCTTAGCGATGGAGCAAACGTCGCGTCACGAGCATTATTTAAAGAGATGGCGAGCTTGTTAAAGAAAGGCGTTGAGATGAAGAGAGACAAATGGTCATTTGCCACAAGATTCAACCGACTTCAAACATTTTCTTGAGTTTTCGATGCCCGATCTGTCGAGCGAAAGACATGAAACCACTGGTCACTTCACGGGCGAGTAGAATGACACAGAAAACCGAGTCTTAACAAAACGTTTACTGATGGTAACACTAAGCCGTCTCAAACTATTAATGGTTACGTCTGCCGGTAGGTGCTATAGCTATGAGCATATTCAAAGGGATTAGAGCTGACCATTTCGATGCCGAGTTCGTGTAATAGAGAAAAATTGTGAACTGGGTACGGGGAAATGAATAATTTTTTTTCTTGGTTCTAAAGGCAACAGAGGGAGCTAACTATGGTGTTGAGGGTTTGGTACAGCAGCAAAACAATGAGGCTCCTTGGCGAGCTCTTTACATAGCTGCTTTTCCCCCAAATGTCCTCGAGAGACCCGTGTTTCAGTAATTACGCGGAAATGTCCACCTCATTTCTGAACGCAAAGCCTTTTTTTCTTCGATTTACAAGACAGCCTTACTTTATATTTCGAATGCATTTGCAGCTGCATACACTCTCGACAGCCTGCGCTAACAAACATTTCTTGGCGCTATCCATTGAGAACGCTTTACTCTGCAAATATTTATCCTGCCACTTGACTGGCAGTGATATATGTCTTACATGGATTACATCCTTATAAAGAAACATTGCACTGCATATAGCTAGTGCACATTGTGCTTTATGGAACGATCAACTGCGAAGTTAGCATCGCTTAAGACCCTAATCAACGGAGGTATTTTGACTGGTACCACGGAGACAGCGTGGACTTCTTAATGGCTGCCACTTTTCACTAATCTTTCTGGAATAATAGAATAATCTTTCTTTTCTGTCATTTCATTTTTGAGGCTAGCAAGTGTTTTCTCAGTTGACAGAACAGAAATTGTGTTGTTTCTGTTTGTTGCCTTTCATCCTTGCAAGCTTTAACGTAAAAAAGAATTCTTATCCTCGGGAAATCTTTCTCTCCTCGTGTCAGTAGGCAAGACGTTGATTTGGTCTTCAATTTCAAAAGGTGCCCTTTTGTACTTGGTGTTAGTAAAGCGTGAAAAAGAAAGCAAAAAAAAAAGAGGAAGTAGTATGAGGAAAAATTAGTAGCCTATGCCAGCGAGAACAGCGGCCTAAGGGCCTATAACGCCTGTTTCTAGTCTATTCCAGTCTGTTTTTATTCCAATCTCCTGACGTCAAACTTACATAACCACCGACGCAAGCATCAGGCGGTAACCCGCAGCGTTGTTTGAAGAGCCCAATCAAACGCTTTCCTCATTTATAGGAGGTCACTTTTGTTTGCGTTCAAAGCGCGTAGAATTACCTACATTGAGCTGTTTCTCTTATCTAAGTTGCTGACAGGAGGCGAGGAGCATGCAGCAGTGGAGAAGGTTTCGGTGGGGCCGAACCAACACAGTGAAAGTAGATAACCTGACGAGGAAAGTAATTGCGGCGTCTCAGATTGGTCCGCTTCCCCTTACCTAGCTTGTGGTTGCTGGTCATAGCCAACGGCGGCATGTAACGGAATGTTAAAAACGCCGCTAAAACGGATCCTCAGCGAGGAAAAGTTCGCGGAGTGATGTCGCATACGTGCCGAAAGGGTTCAATAAACGTGATACTGACAGGTAAAACTATTTATTATACGCAAATAAGTACGTGCTCCCCAGCATCTCAGAGTAGCCAGTGCCAGAGCGATCATCGGGCAGCCATTTTCTATTGCTTTTGGAATGGGGCAGTCTGAGACTATTAAGAAAAAAATCCAGTTTCGTTAAGCATGTTAATGCAGTTTTTACGCTGCCAATTCACTTCAATGCAGTGTGATTTTGTAGTTCTCAGATGTCGCGCGACAGAAGGCGAAGTGGGCGCAGCCGAAAGCTTTGGCCAATGCAGAGGGCTAATGCCGAAAAGATGTCAAATCAGACATAATCGTATTATTTTGTTAGGTATAATCATGCATAATCAGTGTGTACATATCATATAAGATGGGGAGTGTTCGTGGTTTCCGTGACGTCGCAGGATAGAGAGGCGAAGTGGCGATGGTCCGAAAACTTTTGTACCTGTAGTGGAGGGCTGACTGCAGAACTGGAATAAAAACAGTTTGGAATAGCTTTACGTGAGAGCGCCCCTAATCTGCAGCTATACTATGGCTCCCATAGCTGAAGTAATAAATGTAAATAAGATATTAGTATACATCCAATCACAATATACGAACTACCACTAGAAACGTAGAGTTGTAAGGCGTACTTAAAATCCTAAAATGGCACAGCAAAAGCCATAGCGATATGTTTGTATAGATGTAATCGGGCGGCATTCAAAGCAACAGCTATACCCGTAGATGTCTTTCTTTTTTTGGAGCAGATTTCAGCAAGAACTAATCAACGCATTAGCATATCACACAAGCAAGTATTGAACGGCAGTCACCTAATTTTTGTGTTATTTTACTACTTCCTTTAACTGCGTTAGGCTATATCTGCTCGTTTGAGATTTTTACCATGTCAGAGCTGTCATATAGAGTCCTAAGGATACGGTCACCTGGTAAAAAGCTATTGTTGTCATCATCACTTTTTATGTGCAAGCTATTGAGTGATCCGGCTCAAAAGGAAGGCGCTGTTACGTTTCGCCTACAACGCGCGGTAATGCCGGCGCGGATGCAACGGACGCCGGGGCTTCGTTCAAAGCGGCGGACATTTTGGCCCGTTCGACGCCGCCGCAACGCCTCCCCGCCAAGCGTGTCCAGGCGTGTTTCAGTGCCACGTGTCTTCGTGTGTGCGTGTGTGTGTGTGTGCCCACGCTTGTCAAAGCGCGGCAGCCGGGGAGCGGAGCTCCCCAAGTGAGGTGCCAGGAGGTCTGTCCGTCGGCGGGTTGGCGATGCGTCACTACACTCGGTTCAGCATGTCTCTCGGCTCGACCGTGCGCGCCGTCGTGGGCTCATGCTCCGCCGTCGCGTGGGCTCATCCCGTGACCTTCCTTCTGGCCCGCGACGCCGAGAGTATAAGAGCAGCTGCCCCCGGACGCGAGGAGAGAGGCTCCGATTTGTACTGTTGAGTTACGTGCTCTCCCGTCTCTCCACTTCGGTCGACCTGACCGGCCGCTCTTTTGCTATGTTAGAATAAACAAGTTGTTCTGTTACCAGTCTTCTCTTGCTTTGCCGGGACCTTCGGATGCTTCCAGTGCCCCAGGCCGCCAGGCCAACGCTACCCTTGGGGCTTGCGACCCATTGGCAATAACGGGCGTCAGCACCGAGACCCCAACATCTGGTTGCCAGCGGTGAGATCGCGACAACGGAGGCCAGCAGCGAAGAGATGCGGTTGAATGTATGCTGAGCAGCACAACGACCATCCGGGAGCAGTGCAACGAGCCCTGTGTGATGACTGGTTGCCTGCAGCGGAACGACTGCGCTGAAGTCTTGGCTGCGAGGTTTGGTGAGTGCGGGACTTTCTTCTTCTGAGTTTTGCCAGGCTTTTGTTAGTGTCAGAAACAGAGCTGGTAATTGTGGTTGTCGTTGCTGCCGGGTTAGTTTGCGGCAAGACAATAGTAGGCAGTAGAGAAAGCAGCATTCAGAGCAGCCATGGATTTGAAGTCGTTGCGCAAACCGAAATTGCTGGAGCTTGCAAGAGAGTTGGGTCTGGATGTCTCAGACAAACTCAGAAAACCAGAACTGCTAAGGGCTATTCTTGAGTTAGAAGCTGAGGATGACGAGCTGTCGGAATGCCTTGAGACCATTGAGGAGAGGGAGCGTGAACTTAAAGAACAGAAAGAGAAAGATGAGCGTGAACTTAAAGAACAGAAAGAGAGAGATGAGCGTGAACGAAAAGAACAGAAAGAAAAAGAAGAGCGCGAACACGCTTTGGAAATGAAGCGTCTCGAGTTAGAGATGGAACGCGCTCGTAATGGAAGTCAGGCACACGGTGCAGGAGAACGAGTATTGTTCAAAATGACTGACCTGATGCGGCCGTTTAAGCTTGGAGAGGACATTGGTTTGTTCCTGGTTAACTTTGAGCGAACGTGCGAGAAGCAGGGGTTCTCTCGGGAAACGTGGCCACAGCGCTTGCTCACTTTGTTACCCGGCGAGGCGGCCGACGTAGTCGCTCGCTTGGAGAGAGAGGAGGCAGAGGATTTCGACAAAGTGAAATCGAGTCTGCTAAAAAAGTACCGGCTGTCAGCGGAGGCGTTCCGTCGGAAGTTTCGGGAAAATGAGAAAGGCAAGAGTGAGTCATATACAGAGTTTGCCTACAGGCTTATGTCAAACATGCAGGAGTGGCTCAAAGAAGAGAAAGCGTTTGGTGACCACGAGAAAGTTCTGCAGTGTTTCGGGCTAGAACAGTTTTATAGTCGGTTACCTGAGAACGTGCGGTACTGGGTCTTGAATAGGCCAGACGTTAGTACGGTGGCTAGAGCCGCTGAGTTAGCCGAGGAGTTTGTGACGCGTCGGGCTCGCGGAGCTAAGGACGGTCAAAAGGGTGAATTTGGCTCCAAGTTTGAGAGGCCGAAGTTCACACCCATGAGAGCAAAGGGGGATACACGTAGTGCGGATGCGAGTGAAAGCAGTCCGACCGAACGTACGGAGACGGCGGCAACCGAAGCCGATCGCAGAAAGCGGTTCGAGACGAGGCAAGCGCGCGTTTGTTATACGTGCCAGAAGCCGGGTCACTTTTCGGCGCAGTGTCCAGAAACAAAAACAAAAGTCGTGTTTTTGTCTTTATGCAGCACTGACGAGAACATGAAGCTTCTCGAGCCTTACATGCGAGACCTCCTCGTGAACGGGAAAGAGTGCTTCGCGATTCCGCAGCTACAATGGATGTAGTTCACCCCTCTTACGTAGAACCCGATATGTTCACGGGCGAGTGCGCATGGATCAAGCAAGCAGTGGAAGCTCATAGCGTGTGTCTGCCGGTAGCAAAAGTGCTTATTGAAGGACCTTTCGGAGCACTTGAGACGGAGGCCGCAGTGTCATCTATGCTGCCCCCCCAGTACCCGTACTTATTTTCGAACAGGTCCGATCACCTCCTGCGCGAGAAGGGGCTTTTGTTTGGTGAGGCTAGCGTTCAGGCCTTAACCAGATCGAAGGTTCGGGAGCTCGCTGCAAAGGCGGTAGTTGCGGGGCCGACGTTGTTGAACGATGAGAAAGGGTCAGAGGCGCAGCAAGCTGGTATTCAGAGCACGCCCGAACGGGATAAAATTGAGCCTGTAGCGTTAAAGGCACCAGATACTGGAGAGGAAAATCCCGATGCGGGAAAGTTAGAAGAGCTTCCGGTCGAGCTTCCGGGACTAGGCTCAGTGACGAACAGGAAAGACACCGATCAAGTCATTAGTGACTTAATAAGTAAAGCATCGCTGTCGCCTGAGCAGAAAACCGAACTACACCAGCTCTTACAAGAGTTTCAAGGTCTGTTCTCTGAGAGGCCTGGTAGGACTTCTGTCCTTACTCATGACATAGAACTTACCTCCCCAGAGCCAGTACGATCCAAGGTGTACCGGGTGTCACCCCGCCAGAGCGATATTATGGAGGCTGAGGTAAAGAAAATGCTACAGCTCGGTGTTATTGAAGCAGGTGAGAGTGATTATACCTCCCCTTTGATTTTAGTTGAGGTACCGGGCAAGGAACCTCGTCCTTGCGTCGACTACCGCAGGCTTAATTCCATCACTAAGGATCAAATTTATCCGATCCCTAACATCGAGGAGCGCCTTGAGAGAGTGAGTAGCGCTCAGTTTATTTCCACCTTAGATCTTGTCAGGGGTTATTGGCAGGTTCCACTTACAGAAGAGGCTAGTAGGTATGCGGCATTCATTTCACCAATGGGGACATTCCGTCCTAAAGTTTTGAGTTTTGGTTTGAAGAACGCGCCATACTGCTTTTCAAGCCTCATGGATAAAGTGTTGCGGGGACAGCAAGAATTCGCTTTACCGTATCTAGACGACGTAGCGATATTCTCCGCATCCTGGCCTGAGCATATGGCGCACTTCAAGGCTCCCAAGTGCCAGTTAGCACAGGCCGAGGTTGTCTACCTCGGACACGTGATTGGTCGGGGTCGTCGCCGCCCCTCTGAAATAAAGGTGGCCGCTGTGCGAGACTTCCCGCAACCGCGCACGAAGACCGATATTCGGTCGTTCTTAGGTGTCGCCGGCTACTATCAGAGGTACATCCCCAGGTACTCTGATATCGCGGCTCCCCTAACGGATGCTCTAAGAAAGACAGAGCCGCAAACAGTCGTCTGGGACGAGGCAAAGGAAAGAGCTTTTAGCGCCCTAAAGAGCGCCCTAACAAGCCAGCCTGTGCTACGATCGCCCGACTACACAAAAGGGTTCGTTGTTCAGTGTGATGCTAGTGAGCGAGGCATGGGCGTTGTACTGTGCCAACGGGAAAATGGAGAAGTAGAACACCCCGTCCTGTATGCTAGTCGTAAGCTGACGAGTCGTGAGCAGGCGTATAGCGCCACCGAGAAAGAGTGTGCGTGTATCGTGTGGGCCGTTCAGAAATTGTCATGTTACCTAGCTGGCTCGAGGTTTATCATTGAGACGGATCACTGCCCTCTCCAATGGCTGCAGACCATCTCTCCCAAAAATGGCCGCCTCCTGCGCTGGAGCCTCGCTTTGCAACAATATTCCTTTGAGGTGCGTTACAAAAAGGGGAGTCTCAACGGTAACGCCGATGGCTTAAGTCGAAGCCCCTAACGTGGGAATCAGCCTCAAAATTGCTTGTTACTGATGTTTTTCTTCCTGAGGCAGGATTTTTAACCTATTGCTTTCGTGTAGTGTTTCAAAGTGATGATGTGCTTTCTAGTGCAATTTTCCGATTTGTGGACGCGTTCTGAGTGCTGCTAAACTACTGTAAGGAACTAGGCAGCAGTATAAAAGGGGAAAGAGCCTGGCAGGGCTTAGTGAGGGTTGTGCCGTGCTTGCTGACTGAGCGGTTGACTTTCGGCGTAGTTCTAACGCTTGCCGGAAACGAGAACAAAAATGTCAACTCTCCCGAAGTCACTTTGCAGTGTCCTGTGTGCACCTGAACGTGAGAACGAGGCCTTCTCTGTGCGCTGCGCTCAAGAAACGCCAAAGGACGCCCGACTTCGGTTATGAGCATCATCGAGCGACATCCCTCCGGACAGCGGATGCAGTCCCCTGACCATCGGGATCTCCTTCCCCCGGCGGGGCGGTCTGTTACGTTTCGCCTACAACGCGCGGTAATGCCGGCGCGGATGCAACGGACGCCGGGGCTTCGTTCAAAGCGGCGGACATTTTGGCCCGTTCGACGCCGCCGCAACGCCTCCCCGCCAAGCGTGTCCAGGCGTGTTTCAGTGCCACGTGTCTTCGTGTGTGCGTGTGTGTGTGTGTGCCCACGCTTGTCAAAGCGCGGCAGCCGGGGAGCGGAGCTCCCCAAGTGAGGTGCCAGGAGGTCTGTCCGTCGGCGGGTTGGCGATGCGTCACTACACTCGGTTCAGCATGTCTCTCGGCTCGACCGTGCGCGCCGTCGTGGGCTCATGCTCCGCCGTCGCGTGGGCTCATCCCGTGACCTTCCTTCTGGCCCGCGACGCCGAGAGTATAAGAGCAGCTGCCCCCGGACGCGAGGAGAGAGGCTCCGATTTGTACTGTTGAGTTACGTGCTCTCCCGTCTCTCCACTTCGGTCGACCTGACCGGCCGCTCTTTTGCTATGTTAGAATAAACAAGTTGTTCTGTTACCAGTCTTCTCTTGCTTTGCCGGGACCTTCGGATGCTTCCAGTGCCCCAGGCCGCCAGGCCAACGCTACCCTTGGTGCTTGCGACCCATTGGCAATAACGGGCGTCAGCACCGAGACCCCAACAGCGCTCTATTTGAATTGGTGATTAACAATGGTGTAATTAGGAATGTCACTTTATCCAACTTTTTGACAAGTGGCCATATTTTCATGTGTTGAATTGGTATTATAAACTTAAAGAGTACCGGATGAATACATTTCCAGGTCGTGTTTAGTCACATAAAAGTTTGTGACTTGTTTTATGGTGTTTCCAGCATTTATTTTGTTAGTTTGTTATGTGTTATTTTCATCTCGTTTTCTCCTCTGTTCCTTTACGTGCTGAGTCGCGTTTGCCTCTTTGGAACAGCCGGTCCTAAGGGGCCCATTTTTCTTTTTCTTGTTTTCTTTACCTAATGATACACAAAATAACTGTGCCGTGTCCACTAACGAGCTCTGCTCGCCACATTTCTCGTCCATTCTCTGTTTCTCACCCCAGCACCCGTGGCTCCTGACAAGTCCTCTTTCCTGGCGATCAACTCGACGTTCGTTCTTCTGCATCTGGGCGCGTGGTACAGCGGCGGCTGCCACATCAGCTTCTTTGTGGCCCAGTACAAGCCCAAGGGAGAGTCCGAGTGGACGCTCATCTCCAACCACGTGCAACCGCAGACAGAGACCCTGATGGTGCCCCAGCTACAGCCGGGCACCTGGTACAATCTCCTCATGACGGCGCACAATGACGCCGGATCCACGGATGCCGAGTTTGTTTTCGCCACCTACACGGAGAATGGAGGTATGGTAGCGCATTCTCCACCAAGTCTCGCCGCTCAATTGCTTTGATTTCGATTTGAATATAGATCTTCCTATTAAGTACACTGGAAGGAACTCTGGCGCTGCGATCGCAGTTCAGCTGCTGTTGGGAATGATGGTTAGTAAATGTGTTTGTGTGATATGCGTGCTGGTCGTTTCGTGCATTTTTGCGGCTTCATTTACGACGCCTTATTGCCTTTATTGGCCATACGTTTGAAGCAATTCCTATTCTTTTATTAAGACTGTGCACAATCATTGTGGAACCTTGCACTTATGGCGCGATATCTTCTTGAAGTGGATCAATTTGCAAAGTCACAAATTTCTTTGACAGCAGAAGCAGGAGGTTTAGGCAAGTCCATTTACTAACCATCGCCCCTAGCTGGCTGAAGCACCCTGCTTTTAGCTCCCACAAACAGTAGCGCCCGAGTTGTTCTTAGTAATTTGGTAAGAAACTGTATCCGGGGTCGGAGTCACAGATGCGAACCGATGGAAACACACTGCAAAATGAAAATAAATGAACCAGGTGCGTTAGACCGGCTGCTCGGGGTTATAAGCTGTGAACCTTTTTTTTTTTTTTTTGTACAAAAGCGGCCTTGCTCTCCTTGGGATGCTAGTTCTCAGTGACAAATGTGTTCATTCGCTTGGTGTCGCTCACGGCTGCGGCAACCCATAGGCGGAAAGCTTTAATTTTTCCTGGCGGGGGGAGGGCGGGGGAAGCTGGGGCCCACCCAGCGTTCCCCCCCCCCCTATATATATATCATAGCATAGGAAGGCAACAAAGCCACAAAGGGCAACACAGGGGAAGTTACTTGTACTTACTAATTGAATTAAAGAAAGGATAAATTAGGAAACGAAAACGGATGAAAAATATTGCCGCAGGTGGGGAACGGTCCCACGGCTTGGCATTACGCGTGCGATGCTATAGCAATTGAGCTTCCATGACGCCGTAATCCCATCAACTTTCTGGGGTATTTATGTGTTGATATTAAAACTTCATACTGACGCTTGCGACAGAAAAGATGTTCCACATCCGCCGCCAAGGTTTGTGAGTGGTGGCGCTGGCTAACATTCCCAGAGTTAGTCTAATGTCAACACATAAATACCCCAGAAAGTGGATGTCAGAACGGCGCCGCGGTAGCTCAATTGGTTAGAGCACCGCACGCTTAATGCGAACACGTGGGGTCGTTCCCCACCTGCGGTAAGTTGTTTTTTCATCCGCATTCATTTCTATTAAGTTATCATCTCTTTAATTCAATTAAGAAGTATATGGAAATTCTCCTGTGTTGTCCTCGGTGTCTTGGATTGTTGGCTTCTAATGCTATGATGAATGAATATCGGGCCCTTCGGTTAACCCCCTTGCTTCTCATTCAATATATATACATATATATATAGCCCTAATAACAGTTGCACTTGAAGAAACTTCGTCTGACCTCGAAGAATTGTTCTCTGAAGTGACGGCCTTATATGATTATTTACAACACCTCGTAGTTTCCTGTACAGTGGAGTAGCCGCCAAAATGTTTCGTTACTGAGATTTATTTTGGTAATTGCACTGAATTATCCAACTCGAGAAGTACTATCCTAATTATAGAACTGTCAATGAGACATTTGTAGGCACGCGCAAATGACATCTAACTGCGGTTTTTTGAGCAACGCATTAATGCCGTACTAATTTTTTGCGGCTGGTGAAGAAACCCCACGAAATATTAAAAAAATATCCCGTGATTGCACTCCCACCCGTGTCATAAAGCAGCACCCTCAAATAAGCCGACTGAAAGCAACTGATTTGCCTGTCAGAAACCCGAAGAGACAGTTCATCACCTTGATAATGGTACGGAAGGAGCACCAACAGCAGGTTTCGCGACTTTGCACCTATTCCTTTCTCTCATTTCTATGTCACACTTATTATCCGTCTCTCAAGGTCGACTGATCACATTGATAACAAGAGCCCCTTAATAACGCGGCCGAACCACCGCTTTTACCACGCACGAAACGCGAAAAGCAATGGAATAGGCATAGAACGACGTTGCAAAATCCCAGCTCTAATCGCACCGCATCGAAAGAGTGCGTGCACAGTTTTATGGCTATATTTCGCGCCAGAAACTTGCTCCGGACCACAGCCAAATTAAAATGACGGTTTTCTTTTCCATGAGAGTGTATACTTGCTGCATAAACACGCTCGCGGCCAAAAAAAAAAATACCGAATAGACAGATCGGGAAGCGACCACCATGTAGAAAAAAGGTAAAACTGATGCGTTCATGAAAGTAAATGCACCACTTTTAAATGAGCCCAATTGGCAATCAGGGCGTCTGCACAAAAACAACAGAAAAAGAAAACCATCAGATTTTAGTGGCCCTTATTATCTGTGAATTCTTAAGCGATGTTGAACACCAGCTGCTGCCTAGAGCACGTGTTCGAGTAGGTGTACTTCTGCAGCTATGCAGTACTGAGTCCGCTTTACCACATCTTCAGTGACTTTCTTGATGAACGACGATGTAATTCTACGGCAGACATCCATTCTTCTTGCCTTGAGCTCATGACACGTCGTCGTCTGGATCATGTAAACACGGTATTTCCCATAGCCCCAAGGAAAGAAATCGAGTCGAGAGAGGTCAGGTGACCTAGCCGGCCAATTCACAGGCCCGTGCCTTCCAATCTGTTGCGCATGAAAAGTCGCATCCAGACAGTTTCATGCTCGGCTGCTGCTGTGTGCTGGCGCCCCATCCTGCTGATACCACAGAAGTGGAGGACGTGACAGCAGGACTTCGCTGACAAACTAATCCACCACTCCTTCAAGGATTTCGTCCACGTAACTCTACCCAGTGAGTGTGTGATCGAAGAAGATGGGACCGATTACAGCACCGGCGTAATTCACACGCCACATGTTGAACGACCACTGGTAGTATATCCGAGTGCGTTTTACCCAGTGTGGATTGGAGTCACTCCAATGTGTGCATTAATCAAATTTACCTTGCCCTTTCTGCAAAAACTGGCTTCACCTGTGCACATGATGTTGCTCAAAAAGTCCGGTGACTCATCGGCTTTTGTGAGGAACCAATTCAAGAAATCTAGACGATTCTGCAGGTCCATATCTTCCAAGAATGTTGCAGGTTAAGTTGTTGCGTGTGAAAGACCGAGTGACTTAGAATCCTCTAAACTGATGACTTGGAAATTGGTACCTGTGCGACCACGTCCCACATGCTAGCATGAGGGTTTGAAGCTATAAATGCTAGAACATCCGTGCATAGGCTAGGACTCAAAGATGGAGTCTTCCGCCGCTGATTCTGGAAGCTGCCGGTTTGTCTCAGGTTTTTATAATTTCTTATTATAGTCGATGCGGTTGGCCTACCGCCACACTTCCGTGACTGATACATATTTCCGGCCTTCCTCTTGTTTCTATTTGCAGCTCCCAAGGCAGGGATCATGATTTCCTAGTGCTCATTAGAGAAAGACCTGGCGACTGGGACGAAACAAAACGCCCCTTTCAACCTTTGCACTGAGGTTGTCAGTTGGCTTTTGTTGTGGTAGGCAATGCGGCAAGAAAGGGAACTATTTGTGCACTTTATTTACGTTAGGACAACAACTATGACAGCTTGTTTTCAACTAAGACCAAGCGCGATGTGTTACTTCGGCCGGGGCACGGCAGATAAGGCTCGATCGCGATGTTTTTCTTTATTTCCTTTATTTCGTTCTCACTAACTTAGAGAGAGCCTGTTCGAGGGCGTTGCTTTAAGATGCGGGTGGTAGCGTAATCACGTGGTATTTTTCATGTTTCACGAGGTTTATTTATCAGTCAGAAAAAATTAGTGCGCAATTAGTAAGTCGCTGAAAATGCCGCACTTAGATGTCGCTTGACTGTACCTACAAATGCCTCATTGACACTTTGGTAATTTAGATAGTAGGTCTCGAGTTAGATAAGTAATTACAATTGTACCTAAATGACTATCAGTAATGAAATAATTACTGGCGGCTACTCTAATCTACTGGAAACAATATGCACTATCTTTTCTATGTTCCTATCTCTAAAAAAAGTAACTTATTAAAGAGTTTTTCTTTTCTTTTCTTGAGTCGTTAGCATTGCTTACTGGAAAAAGAAGCAATACTGAAACATATGTCATTCAAGTGCGTTTCACATGCCATTGATATAAGACATTGCCGAAGGGGTCACTGAAGTCTGCAGGGTTTTTTTCAGTGTCAGAAAAGCATGCAAACCAATTTGAAGCGAGGTGAACATACAGCAACATATTCATTCTCTAGGCATACGCCATCCATACCCTTAGAACTAATTGGTTGTTGGCTCCCTCCTCCTCTTTCAAAAATTAATTCTGGTGTTTTACGCGCCGAAACCACGAGTTGATTAGAGGCACCCCCCTCTTTAAAATATAATAAATTGTTTTCTGTGTATATATTGTGCGTGTGCAGGTTTTTTAACGTGGATACTTAAAACAATGTTAAAGCGGACAAATACAAAAAGCTTCTTATTCGCTTGTCATCCTACAGTGAAGATTTGAAGAAATAAAGCGAAATTATGAATAACAAGCCGTGCACGTCCGCGCCAATAATGATGTAGTGAGCTATTAGCCCAAGTAAAATTTTATATGAAAAGGTAGAGCCAAGTCACAAGAAACCTCAGATGATGTAGGTGAGCAAATTCTGGTATTGACATTTTGTGTGTGTGTGTGGGGGGGGGGGGGGGCGAGGGAGTTAGGCTTCGGCTTCGCCGGGAAAAAGGCGCACCACCCCCCTCCGGAGTGCCCCGGAGGGGCACTCCGGAGGGGGCTCGAGTCCTGGAGTCCCCTGTAGTCGGTACCTATGCGCCAACTTGCAAAAGATGATGTAGAAAAGAGAACGAGGGCTGAAACGGCTTATTGGCCAGACTGATGCCGCCATTCATGAGGCCAAGTGACACGACTCATCTCTAAAGATAAAACTAACGCGCTTCGGGTTCCAGAACCACCTTTGAAAAAAATAGGGTCCACCTATTGGAACTTCGGGCAGCCAGGGGGAAACACTCTATCTTAGTTCAGACATTATTTTAACGCTGGCATTCGCAGGTGGTTGTTGTGCCTAATGAAGTAGGGAGCGAGAAAATTTCTGTGTGTAAAATGGTGCCAGAGTTTGAATGAAGTTTGTGTGAGTGCCTGCATGGTACTCTACGTTGGAATAAAGATTGATGACAGGAATGTTTTATTAGAAGGATGGCAGGGTAAAAAAGAAAACAACAATGTCAGGGACTGAAAATGAAGAATGATCAGGGTGTTAGACAAATAAAAAGAACAGAAGAAAAATTTAGATGTGTGTTTTTTAGTGCCTCTATTGCTCGTGTGAACTAGGTGCAACCGAGTGAATTGATGTCATGAGCTCAGCAATAATTAGTGTCTGCGTCGCTGGCGTTGATTAATTCAGATGCTGCAACTTGCATTCCGTTATCTCACGTTATGCGATAGCAACCAGACCCGCCGTGGTTGCTTAGTGGTTTTGGCGCTGCGCTGCTGAGCACGAGGTCGCGGGATCAAATCGCTGCCACCGCGGCTGCATTTCGACGGGAGCGAAATTCAAAAACAGCAGTGTACATTGACTTATGCGCACGTTAAAAAACCGCAGGCGGTGAAAATTAATCCGGAGTCCCCCATTACGGCATGCCTCATAATCAGATGGTAGTTTTGGCACGCAAAACCCCATAATTTAGTTCTAGAGATGGAAACCAGAATAACTTCCGACGTATAACATTTTCATGGTGATTCGTACTGTAAAAGACTGTTCCTTCGGCAAAACTGTAGAAAGTTGGGCTTGCTGGTTATTCGCGACTGTGATTTCAGCGCGAAGTGGACATAATTAACACACAAAAGTGGACACACAAAGCTTTGCGTGCAATTCTGCACTTTCATTTGTGTGCACTTCCGCACTTTCATTGGAACTTAGCTGAAGAATCGAAAGATTTAAAGCACAGCAATATTGAACATGGTCACTCAGCGCGTCTTGAGAATGTTCATTGTTTCAACCTTGCTTGAAGACTTTTGCAGCAGGTACAAGAAGAGCGTCTGTTTTCTTGTGTGCTTACTCGGAACTTAAAAGTTGTTGACTAAGAATGTAATCAGGAAATGCTTAAGGCGCTTGAAAGCTTACGACGTAAAAGGAAGGATTATTACACTTGCGAAAAAGAAGAAAGACACATTCGCTGCAGAATTATGCCTGAAAATTGGAATACTGCCTTCTGACACAGATAAACCTTTAACTTGCCCGCCGTTTCAGTCATTAAAGGTAGTGTCCGTGCCGGTTATCAGTCAACAAATAAATCAGAAATCTAGCATGGCTGAGCGTGTACGCAAAGACGAACCTTCGCACATGTTTGGCATTTACTTCTTGAACAAACTAGGATTATGTACTTGCACAAATTTAGCAGTTGTTGCAATGTTTATTTAGTTTTAAGGTTTATAAGCTTTTTAAAAGCTTATTTCAGTAGACTTAAAGTATAATTTCTAGTGCGTGCTACCGTTGTCTTGAACTCTTGCATTCTTTTTCGCCGATAAGAACATGTGCTGTTTATACAGGATACTGACAAAGAGCTGAAATGGAAAATACATAGCTTCGATATTTTAAGCAGGCACCTGGAAAGCGGCACTGAATTCTCGATAAACTGCCTATAATAAGGAGCCAAGATAAGCAATGAATGGAGAAAGGAGATGAAAATGTCCGGACTCCTTTTTGGCCAATACTCTGAGAGCTCGTCTGGTAGCTTCCTTGGAAACTTAGCGAAGAAAACGTGCACTAAAGCATCGTGCCAGCAGGTGCACTGCCATCCATGACCGAAACAAGACTAGCAAAACAAGACAACCACGATGCAAAGGAAGGGATATCGATCGTGGAAGATTTCTTACCCGGCAGTATAATGACACCTTATTTTTCACGTTGTGTGCACCTCCTATCGAAAAGATCCCATTTTCTTTTTGGACTTGAATATATTACTCTGCAAGGTACTCGACCGAAAGTACTGCTCAAAAATCAAGCAAGGAAAATGTGGACTTCACTGTTTCTCATGATGCGCACGTTTTTCGTCCACGTAGTCTTAGTATTTCAATGGGCTCATCATTTTGCGAGGTCAGAACACTCTATGTTCATGCGCGGTTGTGAGTTTCTTTATGTTCACTCATAAGAAGGGCTCATTTTGCAAACTCAATACGCTTGTTATGCATTAGGAATTTAGTAGCAGTCATCAAATATACTTTTCTGGATTATTTCAATTATCTCCATATTGCGTAACATTATGAAAACCTTTGATGTGTATAACTCACTCGTTAATCGTGCTGTCACTGTACTGATTGTTCCAGTAATTGCATGGGGTGATATTTCATAGCAGATGGTTGTCTGCATAAGCGTCGTGCCATATTAAGCTTCCGGTATTTCCCGTTGTTCAGTTTCCGCCAAATCTTATTTGCCAGTAATAATATCTGCTGTTATAGAATTTATCTATTATTGCGTTATTACAGGTAACAAAGCCTAAGTGGTATATTATTTCACCTGCGGTAACGTGCATAAACCTCGCAAGCTTTTCTTAAATTAAGTTTTCATCTTTGCATGAGGTTGTTCTTTTTTTACTTGAGAACACGAGGAAGAAATTGTCTTCAATGGTATGATGGCAGTTTAGCAAGGACTAAGAGCTTAACAGTCCCATTAACAGTATAACGGTGTTATCATAATGGACATCACGTCAATAACGCAGGCTGCTGCCCAATGACTGAATACGTAAAGTAATATTTCTTTGATGCTGCATTTTTGTAAGCGATTTCTTTTCCGCGGAGGCTTCAATATTTAAGCAACTGCAAGATTCATGATTGAAATGATGCAGGATCACGTAGAGAGTTCAGTCCTGTTGCCTTAACACTATGGCAGTGTTTATCCAAGTGCGCAAAAATGACACCCCCACACAACGCTTCCTACATAGCTGGGCATACGCACTTGCTCAAAGAATATGCAGTTCACTGCCGGCTCAATTATCGTCACGTTCTGCCGCTCACTGCGGTGTTATCGGAGTATTTAACTGTCGTGGTTGCTGCTTACAAGAGAGAAATATGCCAGGAGGTCGCATTTCATAGAATGTAGCGGAATTAATAAACAAACAAACAATTTAAATAATTATTAGTAACTATTAATTAATATAATAATAATTATTTATTTGATCGATTGACCGCTTGTCTGTTTGTTTGTGCGTAACCTAGGAAACAAATGCAAAGGTATGCGTATATCTTCTCTTGCCGCGTTTGAGAGTCTGCGGCGCTGTTTTCACGCAGAGGTATAGAGTAACTTCGCTGTTTACACAAAACTCACTTTGAGTAAGTCATTGGTTTGATGCAAGGATAGCAATCGTTACAGCCTGTTTTCCTCGCCTATTTTCGTTCTTTAGGCACCGTTCCACCATTGGTGTCAGTGAACAGCGAGGAACGCCGTTTCTACCGCCACCTGGGCATCGTAGTGCCGGTGGCCTGCTCAGCGGTTATCGTCCTCATGGTGTCCTTGGTCTTGTGCCTGTTCTACAGCCGAACCTGCTGCCGGGCGCGCTCTAGGGTCATCTACGAGACGGCAGGTGTGTTTGGGACTCATCTTCACGACTTGCCGTTTTATAGAATCACTGCTCAGATGGCGCACGCGCGGCAAAGGGGTGAGCTCGTTCTCGAGAACGCGAAATTTAGGTGTGCAAGGTGGTTGAAGATGACTTTGATGCCTTACGAGTTGCGCCCGCACTCAGGTGTTTGTTGGGCAAGTCATCCGAAAGGGACGTAAAGTTAACATTCTGCCCAAGTATCTTGAAAACCTAGAACGCTCAGAAGCATGCTTTGAAACTAATAGTGATTAGCTTGTTCCGTGTTTTGTGACAGATGTACACTGTATACCGTTCCCGTGCTAAGGAAAAGCGATTATTTGCGCGTTGAACGATACGCACAACTGTAATTCTGTCATCTTGGTGAGGAATTTTGATCATAAAAAGTGCTGCATCTTAATCTCTGTGATGATTGCATGCGTGCAATTTCTAGCGCCTTCGCGCCATCAGTCGAATCTTTCGATTCCGTGCACGCACTGTCTAGTGCCTCCGCGCTACCCGCCACTGAATAGCACTGCGCAAGGGGCAGTGGATCACAATTACCAGTCATTATTGAACTTTCGCTTTTATTCACAAATATTCAAAGCCTACTGCCAGCACATGACGATCTTTGCTCTACTAATAATGCTTCTGACGCTAATATAATTTTTCAGTAAGACCGACATGTCCCACTGAAACCTGGTTACCTGCGAATATAGGCCGAGGCGTGCTTGTATCACTCTCTGATGCTGTCTGTCATTTCCTGTCCATCTTACTATCGCTTTAGAACTTGTTTTGGTTGAAGTACAAACGGGCTCTAAGAAATTGATATTGGACGTTTGTTATCCTACGCCGTCCTGTTCACCCACCTTTGCTGACGACCTTCATGATCTCATCCATATGATTACAGTGCGGTATCCGAATAGTCCGTTCCTTTTACTAGGTGACCTTAACTTCCCTAATATAGTATTGTCTAATGACCATTCCTATAGTCATTCTTTTTCCAGTGAAGGCGGCAGATTTTTGAATTCGTGCACTTATTTCAACTTGTCCCAGCTTGTAATGCAGGCTACTCGAACTATTTCTAACATCGTGTATGTGGTACTTACCACTACAACTGCTCTTTTCAATCCCATATCGTGCCTACTGGGGCTAGGTGATCACCTACTTCTTCATTTTTCTTTGACCTGCACCATGCCTCACAAAAGTAACCGGAAAAAAATATATTCGTGGCTATAAACACGCTGCTTATGGTGCTATTAACTATGAGCTCTCTGCCATTTTGGATGATTACTTGCCCAACTTTCATGATCGCTCCGTCAATACTAACTGGAATTTATTCAAAGAAAAAGTTTCCCCGCTCATCGAGAGCTACGTTCTACGCATAGTCATCACGTGAAACTGACTATGGTTTAGTGAGTCGTTAAAGAGACTATGTAATAAGAAAAAAAAACGAATTTTTCACTCTGCAAAGCTAAACTGGTACTAAAGAAAGTTGTATTGCTTATTAGGTCGTGACTACAGCATACGAAAACGTTCTTAAGCACGCCAAGGATTCATTTTTAAATACTACTTCGCCATCTATTTTAATTACTAACCTTAGACAATTTGGGTCGTAGTCAACAAAAGATACGCAGTAATCACGCACATATAAAATAGACCAAACAAGCGTCATGTTTCCATTTCTACAATAGCGTGCTAACTTGGTCTGGTTGGTACGTGTCCGAAGAAAACGAGTGACAGCGCTGGACAAGGGAACGTGACTGAAGCACGCCCCGTGCTCACTATTCGCTCACTCTTCGCTCACTCTTCCTCAGCGCTTCGTCTGTCTCAGTCACGTCCCGTTTTGTCTTGTCTTCTTGTCTCGTATCCCAAACAGTGGCGCATACCCACTATGGGTGATTGGCCAAGAAGCAGGCGGTTTCCCGTAGGCTTAGAAGTAAAGCGAAACTAGATTTGAATAGTGGAGCGTGGGCCTATAGGACTGCAATTTAGAAGTGCAATGAAGAGATTGTTAAGAATTTTGATAAAATAAGTTAACGTAAAGAAATTAAATAATAGAAATTATTGATAATTTTAGAAATTCAGCAAGGTACTCTTTTTGTCTCTCTAATAAAATTGTCCCGTTTCCCAGCGCTGTTTCTCGTTTTCTTCCGCCATTTCTAATTTCCCTGTTTTTTTCATCTATCTCTCGGCTCTCTCCGATGTTCTCCGACCTCTTCTTCTATCTCGGCTCGCTTCACTATCACCCCCCCCCCCCCCCCCACACCTTTTTTCTTCATCCCTCCTGAGATGGTAATTGAACAAATTCGCTATGGAAGCGATTCTTCATTTTCGTGCGCGCCGATATACCAGACAATTTTTAAATTGCCTCACTGACTTGCGGTTTTCCCGACACAATACGGTCCTTTATAGACAGAGCCAGTGTTATATAGTCCTTTACTCATGAGAACGAAGTCTCCTACCTTCAGCGCTGATAACGTTGTGTTTTGCTTCTCATCAAGGTTCCTTTCATTCTTTCATGGTAGTTTGCTTGGCTGTGTTCTGTCCTTCTTGCTTCTGTAAGCTGCACCATATTGCCGACTCCCAAGGATACATCAGCGGGAGAACAAGTTGGTTTTCCAGTTGCAACAAAGAATGGCATACGTCTTAGACCAGCTGTGTGATCGGTTATGGTGAAATACCGCTGCTTTAAGGCAGCACTTCCATCCTCCCGGAAAACTTGGGTACATGCTGATGTATTGCTTCATGTCCCGTGTATTTCGTTCCACCAATCCATTAGCTGCTGGGTGGTACGGGGCGGCGAATTTCAGTGCTACCTGACGTCGTTTTGCTCATTCCTGCGGTTTATGGCTTCTAAAAGCTGGACCATTATCGGATACCAAAACTTTCACTTTGTGAAACATTTTTGCGGTTGAGCAACGAGATCACGCAGTTGGTAGCCTCTGTTCCTGGCTTCGCTGCTACCGTCCAAGCGCACTCGTCCACGCACACAAAGAACGCTTGCGTTTCCTTCACACCTTCAGACTTCTTACGGAGCTCGGCGAAGTCTAAGTGGACAACTTCGAAAGATGTCCCTGAATGTTTCGGCAATGTAATTTGTTCAATTGGTTGTTTTAATTTCACCTTATTCCGTTCACATTCGTGACATCACTGCACATACATCTTCGCGTCTCGTTTCACATGATGTGATGTAAAACGCTTCGTAAGCTTCATGTAGGTTCGACAAAACCCAACATGTCCGCCTAATTGAGGGCTATTGTGATACAGATTCAAGATTTTTGACACAAGGGTGGGAGGCACTGCAACTTTTCCGTCGCTGTGGACTGTAGTGCTTCAGTTCCATTCCAAAGTATCGCGGTGTTTATTGCTTCTTGAAGTGAAACACACGTGACCGCCAACCTCGACATAGCACTAGTGTCTTTCATTGAAGTTCTCAGGCAATGACTCACTCGTCGACCCAGTGTACGATTTTTCCTTAAACTCCGCCAACTTCAAAAGGTGTGTCACTGCTTTATGATCAGTATAGAGTTTGAATTTTGTTCCTTTTACGCAGGAGTGGAAGTACCAAATGGCCTTTAGGACAACGAGAGCTTCTTTCTCAGTTGTGTAGTTAACTTGCGTCTTGGCGAAATTGTAACTGTAGTAACCCACCATGCGAAGCTGTTGATTGGTTTCCCGGGTGGGGTTGCGTTGATACAACACCACTCCCACTCCATAATGTGACGCATCTGTATTTAGTTCAACTGGAAGGGAAAAGTCAGGAAGGTAAAGCACAGGATCCGAGGAAATTACCTGCACCACCTCTTTGTACGCGTAGTCGCATTCTCCTGTCCATCGAAACGGTGCATCTCTTTGCGTCAATGAGCTGGGCGATGGCGGGTTCAAACACCCTTTGGTGTATATTGTGAACCCACTATCGGTGAAACCGTGAATACGTGCAGCTGTGGAGTGCATAATTAGCCGCACGGCGGACTAGGCCTGGAAGTTTTTGCGTCAACGTTGTTAAGCAACATGTCTTCTTAGCATAGCCTCGAATAAATGCTCTCAAATGGCCGGCTAATCCCAACAGCATGCGAAAGGAATGGACGTCAGATGGCTTCACAAGCTCAGCGATGCACGTTACGTACTCTTCTTTAGTATTCTTAGTGGTACCATCCAATACTCGACTCAGAGAAATGACTGGTTTTGAAGAACTCGCTCTTCTTGAAGGTTATTGTTAGCATGGCTTCAGACAAACTAGCGAGAACATTCGCAAGGTGTTCTTCATGTTGCTGCTCACTCTTACAGTATACAATGAGGTCGTCTACATGTACATTGCAGAAGCGACCATTAAAGTGGTTCAAAACTGTATTCATCATCTTCGGAAGCCAGCTAGGCGAGTTTTTCCAACCAAGCGCAAGACGATTGTACTCGTAAATTCCGAATGGGGTCACAAAGGCGGTTTATTGTTTTGTCTTTTCTTGAAGTGGCTTTCTTTGAAGTAGCTTGAAGTGGACGGATCTGTGCAAAGAAGGCTTTGCACAGATCTATCCTGGAAAACCAGCTACATCCGCCTGTCTAGTCGATGATGCTGTTTAATCGAGGCATTGGAAATGGGATCAAATGCGTCTGGTTGTTCATCGCTTTGCAGTCAGTGCACAGCCTGAGGTTACCGTCTTCTTTTGTGGCGATGGTGATTGTCGATGCAAATGGCGATACATATGGACGGTTGATATCAGCATTTAACATCTTTTGAAGCTCCTCTTTTAGCCATGTCGTCTTCTCTCTGGATAGGCTGTATGACTTTTTCCAGACTATAGTAGTGCCGTGCAATTTAAAGGTAACTTCAAAAATTTGTGGTTGCAGGAGATAGCCCCCGAAGCAGAGCCATTCCAGGTAGAGTTTCTGAATAGTTTCACCATTTTTCCGCCTGTGAATTCCGTTTGCACTTTCATAGGTTTGGAATGATCTTTATCGGGGCTTACAGACACAGTGCCGTCCCAACGAATGTTTAGCATTAATTATTTCATGTTCAGGCGAGAATGAAGAAAGCGTATTCGACACCTCCCATCACCGGGGCAAGAACTTCCACGCATTGCGGCTGATATTTTAGCCTTAAGCTTATCCATTCGCATTGCTCCTTTCATGTCCGTCATAGACTCGTAGAAGGATTGGGCTGCCTGTGAATATGTCTTCTGAATTTGCTGTGCTTCCTGTGAGTATTGATATTGAAGCTCCACTGTCAACAAGAGCTCGCAGGTTCTGTACGTTCACTTCAAGTTGTATGTGAAGTAAACTTGAAGAAATCAGTAGGAAGGTCTCGTTTTGTTTCGGTTAAACACACGGAGGCTTTTTGTGTCAACTGTTGCTGTTTGAACAGTGTCGATGTCTGCAAGACGTCACCGGGCCCTGTGTCGGTCGCACGTAGTATAATATTTGCACTATCTTTAAGTTGTGGCGACCTTACATCCGAGTTGCTGGATTGAGAATCTGACCATCCGGGAAGATTTGGCCATGTCTTGCAGCTCCTCTCAGAGCAGTAATGAGGGAAAAGTTGTAGCAGCTCTAGTAGTGCCTAGAGAGCTTTCGGCCCTTTTATTTGTGCATGTCGGTGCAAATCTCCTGGGAGACCGTGAATTACAAGCGCTAAGATTGATCTTGATGACAAATCTGGTTCAGCAAGTCTAAGCAGTCTCTGCTTCCTAAGAAAGTAGTCAAGTGGGGAACTAGGCCTACAATAGTAAAACAGTGCCTGGTCCCATCGCTGCACGTTAGTTCTTTGGAGCCACTTTCTCGTTACACCACTCCGAAGTTGCCGCATGTTTAAGACCAGCTGTTGGTCAGACAGCCGTCCGTTCTATAACGCTGCGGCTTCATATAAAATATTTCACCCTTCTTGGTTATCAGGAGACCAGTCTAAAGTTTCTGACCACAAAATTTCAACTGGATGTTTCCTTTGTGGTGCAAAGCAGACAGGAGAGCTTTTGCCATGGCATTCTGTTGCGAAAATTGTTGCTGCATCGCTATGGCCTGAAGAATTGTTGGTCGCTCGTCATATGACGCTGCATAAACGAATGGTCGTCCCCGTACCAGCTGGTTACACAGGTCCACTGGGATGTTCACTTTGGCCGAACCACGTTTCACAAACCCTTCGGGCGACATAGAAGCTCGATAAGAAGAAGATCCAGGAGCTCACCCTTTGTTGTGTGCACAAGGAAGTCAACCGGAGAATCATGCTGGACTTGGTAGCCTTTGCATACCACTCGGTCGTTGTACCTGTCCTCGAAAAAAGTCACCCACATCTTCATTCACTTGTGGGCTGTGCCAAAATATGTAATAAGCTCGCACATATTAAAAACACCAAGCATGCATCAAGTCAATGTCGCGGCTCCCTCCGATGTTTTCCGACTTCTATTGCGGCACGCTTGAAGAGACAATTCAGCTATCACCCTTAAGACTGAACGATCAATTAATCTAATTTGATCAGTGCGCAAATTTTTGAACTCTGTATTTCTTTTTCCTTTTTCCAAAAATATGTCTTCTGTAACCCCTATCTATCTCACTATTGATTTTTACCAATGGACCCTATTGTCTTTGATATTGATGGTATAAAAGTTTCTTCACCATGTGGCGTTGATAATATATATTCAAGTTTTGAATTAGGCCTAAAGTATATCGTGCTATGATGTTTTCTAATCTATTCCAGCAATCTCCTCAGACAGCCTGCATTCCGGAAGACTGGAAGGTCGACAGGGTGATTCCCTTGCACAAGTCTGGAGATAGCCATTCGCCATATAATTATTGACTCATTTTACTTACGTACATTCCATGTAAAATTATAGAACATGTCATTTACTCTCATCATGCATCATTACTACAGTCAAGTGCTTTTTTTACAGATCATCAGCATCGATTTCTCGAGCAATTTTTCTATGAAACTGAACTTTTGTCGTTTACACATTACCTAAATTCCATACTTGACAGGCTTTCCATTGTTCACAGTATATTCCTAGGTTTTTCAAAAGCGTTTGGCAACAATTTTCAGCTGCTTTCCTTAAAGCGAAGTAAATGTAACCTTGATCGTAACATCATTCTATGGCTGCACTCCTTTCTCCCCGATTGTTCACAATTTCTTACACCTAATAATACTTGCTCCTTCCCTTCTGCAGTTGAATCTGGCGTGCCACAAGGCTCTATGCGGGAGTCTTTGCTTTCTTTAATCTATATGAACGACTTAATTCATAAGTTATCTTCATCAATTTACTTTTTTGCAGACGACTGCGTCATATACAGTGAAATTAACAGTGACTCAGTGATTCTTCAGTCGGATATCACCCATGCTCTTGACGGGGCTATGACGTGGAACATGGAAATAGACACCAGCAAATGGAAGCACATGCGTGTTTCTCGTCGTAATACTACATTGCTCTCATATGAATAAGTAACCTCGAATCTGTGTCCTGTTACAAATATCTAGGCGCATTTATTTCTTCTAATCTTTCTTAGAAGATGCATGCAGACTATATACCTAACAACGCTAGTCGCATGCTGGCTACATACGCCGCAATTTTTATATTTCTTCTAGTCCTCAAAATTACTTCTTTACATATCGTTAGTTCGTACTAAAGTGGAATACGCTGCATCTGTCTGGGACCCCAGTCAAGAGACGCTCATATATCAACTTCAATCTGTCCAGAAATCGGGTGGCTCGCTTTATTCTTTCTAATTATCATCGCAACTCCAGCGTTACTACTATGAAAATAAGCTCATCATCACCACTGCTATCACATCATAGGAAAATGTTCCGCATTCGCTTGTTCCATAAGATATATCATGACAACCCCATTCTTAAGAGTAAATTGATAACCGCATCTTCCTGGTTTCAGCTCGCATCGACCATCCTTATAAGGTTGGTATTCCTTCATGCCACATCAACCACTTTGCAATTAATTCATTCCCAATGCGTCAGCAAGTTCGAATCACCTTCCCTGATCTGTCGTCCAAATATCTGATAATTCTGAGTTAAGGCATGCTTTAACTAACCTTCTGTTGTCGTAAACACAAGAAATTCTAGCATTGGCATCATTTTTCTTTTTGCTTCGCCCATTTGTTTTTCTTGATCACAACAGCCTTTTTAAAACGGGTGTTCCTTGTTTTGTAGGCATATATTACTGCTTCGAGCGTAGTTTCCCTTTTGTTTCTTTGTTCCAAAAGGTCTATTTATGATTTCTAGGCTCATCTGTTTCTCTTTTTTTCCTCTCCTTGTACAGCCTTTAGTGTATTCATGTAACCCTATATATATATATATACTTAGTTTCATGTAAATTTAGTACTGTCTTTTTCTACTTTTTCGAATGTAACCCACTCCCCTCTATAATACCCTCGAGCCCTGAGGGTAATCAAATAAATAAATAAATAAATAAATAAATAAATAAATAAATAAATAAATAAATAAATAAATAAATAATTAAATAAATAAATAAATAAATAAATAAATAATCGGTACGGGAAAACTGTCCGGTAAACATAAACAGTGTCGACATAGGTAACGACATAGTAGCGTGCACGCATAGCGGGCTACATTATGGTGCCCCTTTTTTTATAGTTCTCTGGCAATAAAACGAGTAACCGATCGGCCTAAGAATTGGCCGCGATGCTATGCTTCTGGTATACTGTAAAGCTCTGTTCTCCCACCATACTGATTGAACAGAAAACTTAATGACAGAACAGATCACGGCGCTATACGAAGAATCAGAACGAAGTAATAACGTAAGCTCTGTGCGTAACAAACGCTATGAAAAGAGGCTCGCTCGGGAATAAAACACGCGAAGCGAGCCGTTTCGAGGGGTAATCGAGAGTTTTCCGGCGCGTGTCAAACAAGCCTGACGGATGGCTTCGGAGAAACGTGGAGATTTCGGGACTCTTTGAAGCGATTTATAATTGCTTTCCTCAGATTGTGGTGACCCAGAACGTCTTCCATATCTTTTTAGTTTCACCAATTTTTATTCGGGTGGGCCGGAAACAAAGCCGTTTTACGTTCCCAGTCTGTTTAATTGATTGCGGTGTCAAAAAAGTGTTGTTGTTATTTTTGCAGTTGCGTCGCTTGAACTTATTACGGCGACTCTTTGAAATATGTAAAATTAAAAAAAAAAGGTAGGGGGTTGAAGAAGCCACACAACGTACTGGTCTTCACACTAGAGCAATTTTAAAACTTTTCAGCGTATAATTGTATTGTGCGGGTGTATGCGTAACGGCTTTCAATCATCTGCGGCTAAAAGAAACCGCTGCTTCGGAAACTTCGTGTGCAAATAGAAAAAAGAAAGAAAGAAAAGTTATGGATGTCCAGCGTGGTTGTCGCTCACGCTACTGCACACAATTTAGGAGTTCGTGTTCGACGAAGGTAGCCATACCTCATTTAGGCCACAAATGTTCTTCAATTCTTGAGAATTTTGTCCAGTATTGAGATGCACAACGCGCAGTTGCGTTGTTCTCTCATCAGAGGAACAGATGGTTGCTATTCTAGCAGCGTTATCTTTTTTTGTCTTGTTGTAACTGGCATAACTTCCATATTCAGCGTTTATGCTTCCGGAAGTGCAAGTTTGCAGATGCAGGTTGGACGTATGTGTACTAATTTCAATAACAAAACTTTCGCACGCAAGGTATTTGTGCATTCTCCCTTTCCAGCGATTGCTTGAGTTCACGTGGTTATGAGACAGTCCTGTATTTTGATGCCACAGTGAACTTCAGAGCACTCGATCGAAAACCCTAGCAATGATTATTTAAATTCGGTTTATAGTGCACTACCCCCTTATTGGAAGATGAACTTCCGCCAACTAGCCCAACTTGCCGATCTACTGAAAATAACGGATCTACCTATTTCGTACGCTTACAAAAATTACAGAAATAAAGACACATATTTCTCAACTTCTAATAAAAACAATAAAAAAGTCAAATACATTTATAGCATTACGAAAAATCGATGCTTGATACAGATGGCTGCATAGGTGGTATGCAAACATATGTTTTCTTTTTTTAATTTAGATGCTCTTGCATATTCACAGACAAGCCATCTATGTTTTCTTCTTTGACAGGCGATGCAGTGGGTAAGAGGGATAAACAATTGAATAAGGGAGCTTGTAATTTTCAATATGTGTTAGGTACGAAACTCTTCTTGGGAAGTTAACGTGTGTCATTACGTTATGGCACTAACCTAAGCAGAGCGTTTATGAAACAAGGCCTATGATTCAAACGGTGCGGATGCTAGGCTTGGCTGAGCTCGTTTTTTTTATTACCACGCGCGATTATGTGAATCCTGAATCAGAATATGCAATTTTTCCGTGGGAAATGATCCTTTCAAACGAGATATTTCTACCACATATTGTGTCATGTTTCTGAAATGCGGAAATCTACTCTTATCTACAGTAGAGTCACACGACAGAATAGATGGAGAGCACTTACGAGGTGGCCAAATTTAGTTTACGTGATACACACAGCACGCGAAAAGTGCACTTATATATTAACTTGAGGGAAACTAGCGAAGGTATACTTGCATGTCTCAGTTCTATAGAGCCGGAGAACAAACAGAAGATGTGCTATCACCGGATCATGTACATACCTGAATACCCCATCTTTGATACAACGAAACTTGTACTCCTAAGAAAAATCTATTATACCTCTCAGAAAGATTAGCAAAATAAAGAATACGCCATGTCATGCTCTGCTCATCTGACGCCGTGCATTATGCGTGGCGGCAAATTCCTGTCCTTGCAACCGAGCTAAAAAGAAAGACCCACACGCGAGAAAGCGTCTCCAATTTTGATTTCTACAACTAGCGTTCGCATTTCTCTTAGTATATTAGGGCTGTCTCTAGATTCGTTAGATATTTTTTTGACGCAGTACGGTCGAACTCTTGTGTACACCAGCCGCGTTGACCTGTCCTTTAATTTTTTTAAATATTATTTTGCTTATTGACCTGTGCTAACATTACTAAGGCTCGTTGCAACGTACTAGCTAGTTTATATATGCATCATTTTAAAGGTGAAACCGAAGAGAAATACGAATGTAAGCGTGCCACCTAACAACTATCAAAAACCTAAGAATCTGTAAGGTGATACAGCCTCTTGGTTGAAGTCGAACAAGTACACTGTCTTTTTGGGCAAGCTGGGGGTGAGAATGGAAAAGAGGGGGGGGGGGGGGGGGGGAGTCACTGCATACAAAACTATATCGCGTCACCCCTCGCGTGAGGAAAGTTAGAGGAGTGTCGGACTGCGTCGTAACTTTTTTTTTACTTCACTATCATGGGGAATTAGCCCATATGTTTAGACTTCGCATACCCACGGGAACCAGCGATGCCATATTTCTTTAAAGTGTGTCACTAAAGTGAGACGAAAAAGTCACAAAAGCTCCACTTTTCTTTTTGGCATCTAAGGTAGGTGTAGGTGTTTCGGAACACTATAAAACACGCTGGCCTCGCGTAAATAACTTACCGAACCATCTGATGTTCGTCTAGCATCCTTCTGAATGAGGAATAAGCAGTGAATTTGCCACAGCGTGTAGTGGCCTTTTACGTTACTATTAAACTTAAATGACAACGGACGATGACCACGGAAATTTGACGCTTATCATCAGGTTTTCGAGGTTCCCAATGAAGCCAAATTTAAAGTAACACAAGCAGTCTGATCACACTAGCAGGCAAAGGCACTTAGTCCACATTATTCCTGAAAACATACTAGAACTCGAATTAGGAAGGAACAGCGCTAACTAAGACGACCACGAAAGGGAGAACGACACAGGACAAGCGCCAACTTCATCTATCTTTATCCACCGAAAAATCAACAAATCTAAGCAAAATCACACACATGTGCGCAAGGACCATAACGCATCATCTGCCAAACCGTTCAAGAAATGACATATCGCTTTTATATAGGGCCACGAAAGTACCACTAACAAAGTTTTTTTTCTATCTTCTTTATATGGAATGCCTCCAAAACCTCACGTGCCTTTGTATCTCTGCTTCTGCCAAGAATCTTTATCTCTCGAAACTGTGGTTGACACTTCTTGCAGTACAGGCATTGTTTCCGTAGCGAATGTTCTGCTGCCCAGTCACACGCAGTGCAAGTTGCGCCGAAAGATGCGCACCTCCTTCTTTCAGCTACTGCACTTGTTCAGCTGCACGGTCATTTACGCATCTACTCGTTTGGCCCACATAGGTTTTCCCGCAGGTCAAAGGTATTTCATATACCACACCGGTGCAGCACTTTACAAACTGCTTGCCATGTTTTTTGGTGCAGCTGCTCCTAGTACCCTCGCTCGCGACGCGGGCGCATAGCTGTGCTTGTTTCCGAAGAGCCGAAAACACGACTGGGACGCCGTGTCTTTTTGCCACCTTTTTGACATTGTGGGCGATCCTATGCGCATACGGAACCACTTCCGGCTTCGCAGCTTGTTTTTCTTGTGCGCACGGTTTCTTGACCATGGCGCCATTGATTTTCTGCAAGATTGCTTCAGCCACTGCTGTGATAACCGTGCATGGAAACCCCGCGGAAACCGACCTATCAACTTCCTTGTCATAGCTCGCACGCATTGCATGCTGACATGATTTCACTAGAGCAGACTCAAGAGGAAGTTTAGAAATTGAACGTTTTACAGTTTTTCAATGCGCCGATGCATAAGGAAGAAGCTCCTTTCGTGACCCGTGACCGTCTTTAACTTCCATGACCCTCTTTAAAAGGGAAATGTCATATCTTGAACGGTTTGGCAGATGATGCATTATGGTCCTTACGCGCATGTCTGTGATTTTCCTTATATTTGCTAATTTTTCATTGACTAAAGATGGATGAAGTTGACGCGTGTCCTGTGTCGTTCTCCCTCTCGTGGTCGTCTTAGCGCTGCTCCTTCCTAATTCAAGTATGCACCAAATGAATGTTGTTCTGAAATTCTAGAACTCGGCTCTTCTGAAAGGGTAACGAAGTTCTCCAAGGGGCGCAAGGTCACATTGTAAATCGTCGATTAAAGATTTGTGACCTTAAAAAGGGCAAACACTACACTTGCCCCTATTGGTCCACCTGAAGGATGTTTGTTGTGCGCTTGTTTGTCCAAAAACGCATGCAATCAGGAAGCAATGTGCCAAGGCTCGCGTGCATGAGCTCAGCCACTCCTACTCAGGCGCCTTTCCGCTGTCGGCCTATCTTATTGATACACCAGCTTCGTTTTAAATCACAATAAAATTTGTAAATGCCCACCAATCGAGCGCATCTATTGAAAGTGCAGAACCTGTAGCGTTAAGTCTCATTCAGATCGGTTTCGTAAATAATAATAATAATAATAATAATAATAATAATATTAATAATAATAATAATAATAATAATAGTAATAATAATAATAATAATAATAATAATAATAATGAAAACATGCATTCAGTGAACACACGGTGAATCCTGTCAACGCAGCCCTTGCTTCACCATGGTCACCGAGTCTACGCGTCATACAGCCAATATCGGCCCCTGACATGCAGCATGCTGACAATAAAGCGCATTCTAGAGGGCTATTTTGGAAGCCAGTTTCCTGACTTTGAAATCGCTAAGACGTCCGTTCATGTCGCTCAACAACATCGCAGGTCACTAAAGAAAAAGAAAAATAACATATTGGTTAACGGGCAAGACAGTCGTTAGATCTAGCGTTGCTAAAGGACTGACGGGAACGGCTCACATATTTAGCCTGCACTAACTTGGAGATCAATCCACAAGAAAAAGAAAGCTAGAAACCTAGATACCCGATACAGAAAAGCGGGGAAAACTTCCTAAGGAAGACATTGTATTCAAAACGAAGGCTCAAGTCCCCTTTGTGTATTTATGACTTTCTCCACGCTGGATCCGCAGGCGAGGACGACCGGAGCAGAAACAGCAAGACAGGCAGCCGCGACATGGTGGACATGGTGCTGCTCAGCAAGAAGCTTCACTCGTCGTTCGACGAGACGAACGCCAAAAGCTTCTACCCGTCGCCGCCCCGGCTGACGCAGTCTCAGCAGCAGCAGCAGCAGGCGCAGCAGCAGTGCCTGTCAGCGGCACAGAGTGCGGGCCAGCTAGCCTCAGCGGGCCAGGAGTTTGACGACGCCAATAGCGACTGCGACAGCGTGCCTTCGAACGGCGGCGGAGACGGCCAGCACAGACATCACCACACATACGACGTGCCTTTTCACGTGCGAAGGGTGAGTCCAATGAAGGGTGGCGCAATGCATGCTCCGCCAAATACCTTTTTCTGTGCTTAGTCCGGGGTGAAAACGTGTAACAGCTGCTGGACAACGAAACGCGACTGAGAAAGACGAAGCGCTGACTTTCAACTAATATTTTGTTGTGTGCAGAGCAATATATGCAGGGGCTCGGATATGCAGGAGAGAGAGGAGAACATATAGTACTATAGAGTAGGATTGGAACGGTATAGTGGGTTGCCCTCTCCAGCGCTTTCTAGTGGGTCTTTCTCTTCAGCGCTCTTCCTCGGAAAACGCTGCTCGTGCTAGGAGTCAGTGCCCTGCTCTAGCGGTCGGTCCCAAACGCCGGTGACTAATAAACGCCTTTACAAGTGGTGGAAGGTGCTTCGGCCTACAACGGCCATCCTGGAACTTCGATCTCGTACCCTACGCTCAACCATGCCTGAAGACGCATCCCAGAAAACCTCCTCCGCCCATGATGTGTTCTGGTGTGTGCTTCGTCACAGGGACCCTGCCATTTTCAGCGGCGCGAATGACACCGACGCTGAGAACTGGCTGACGACATATCAGAGGGTAAGCGCCAACGTCAACTGTTACGACCGCCCCCAAACTGAGCAACGTGCTCTTCTATGTCGCGGGTGTCGCCAGTCTCTGGTACAACAACCAAGAGACCGACTTTCCGACGGGGTCCTCGTTCAGGACCTCCTTAGTGGCTGTGTTTGGTCGCCCTGCTTTGCGCAAGCTGCGAGCGAAATCGCGTTTGCGAGAACGGGCACAGCAGCCGGGCGAATCATTTACCAGCTACATTGAAGATGTACTGGACTTGTGCAAGAAAGTCAATGCGACGATGTCGGAATCCGACGAAATCAGAAATGTCTTAAAAGGGATAGAGGACGATGCTTTCAACATGCTACTTGCCAAGAATACTCAGTCGGTGACAGATATCATCACTCTATGCCAAAGCTACGAGGATCAACGTAGGCAGCGCTCGTTGACCCGTCGCCCTTCCTCGCGCGGCGACCTCATTGCTGGTCTGGCTACCATCTCCGACCTGTCAGCGTTGCTTGCTGAAATGAAAGCGTTCCTTCGGGAGGAAGTTGGACGCCAGCTCTCCTTGATATCCTTCGCGCACCCGTCGCATCTCCAACAGTCTGCATCCAATTTTATGCCTCCGCCCCGTCAGGCGATCGCGCAGGAAATTGCCGAGGTCTTGCCAGACCGGCCCCATCATTTTCCTGCGGCTGCTCCGGTAAGCTGAGTTGACGTCGTTGCACGGACCCAACCACTCTCTCCATGTATGCTTCCCCGTTGTGCCAGTGTCGTGGATCGGCCCTAACTGAAGCCCGCCATGCAGTCATATCAGCAGCCGCCTCGTACTACGCGTCCTATGACATGGATGGGACCTGCTCTAGCGACCGTTTTTGGCTGCGCACGTTTTTGTAACGGTGTGCAGCCGCCTAGCGCCGCACCACCCGTGACCAGCCAGCCCAACCACCATAGAAGGGCCTAATAGAAAGCGCTGGAGAGGACAACCCACTGTACCGTTCTAACCCTCCTCTACAGTAATAGTACATTGTCAGAAAGATAGCGATGATGGATAATCTGGAAGCCATATTACTAAATGGTTGCTATCATCCACATGCAAGGTGCGCGAGTTCCTTCGTGAAGAGCGATATTGAAGGCACACTCACGCACATATCGCCTTTCTTGTCGATGCAAAAGGCCTCGTATATCTCAGGTGCATGCTGGTCACCATATCACCTTAGTATTTTGCATTTGTCAAACAATGCACGACAACCACACCGGGAACTATGCACGGCTAGGTGGCTGCGAACACACCCCTTCATCAAGTTTGAATGCTCTCTGAGGCGGTCAATAATACAACGGCCAGTTTGGCCGATGTATCATCGACCGCAGGAGAGGCAGGTCTTGTATTCTCTCCCTCCTGCCTATTCAAGCCCCTGTATATATTGACGTGTGCGCAATAAAATACTGGTTGAAAGCCAGTGCTTCGTCTGTCTGAGTCATGTTCCGTTGTCCAGCGGTGTTACTCGTTTTCTTCAGACATGTACCAATAAGCCCGGGTTAGCACGTTATGGTAATGCAGGGAGCAATCAGATAGGTAGATGTTTGTTATCTAATGAAAACCAAAAGCACTACTTTTTTGGTGAATTCAGGAGCTGGGCTTGACAGAATATGGTGTGAATTCAAATGCAGATGACGGTGATACATACACTGAGAGTGCCGCATTGACTATGTCTTACAGGCTGAGTATATTCGTATTAGCTGCAGAGACAGTGTCTTTTGTGACTTGAGTTTGACAGCAACTTGTGCTGAATGTTATGAATTTTTTGTTAATGTTTTTCAAGCTGCTGACATCATTGAACCAAGACAATATTTTTGTTACCGACTATTGAGCTGATATCGGTGGGATGCTTGTGGTGGATTGTGTCCGATTGGTGAAATTGCAGCAGGGGCTGATGTTACTGCTGCGTTTCTTTCTGATTTTGTATTACTGTGCATGCGCGTTTGCGAAAACCGTTCCACTACCGAAATACGTTCATTTCCCGTTACGTTGTTATCTTTTAGTCAAAGTAAATGTTGTTTTTGGAAAAGCCCTCGGCTATACAGTTGTGGGTATTTGCATCTAGATCCAAAGAATATGCACAGTCAATGAACGAATAATTTCTGCTGGCTATAGAAAATAAAACACTTTCGTCGTCAAGAAAGAAACATACCTTCTTAGGTTAAAAAAAAACACAAATTTGTGACGTCGCACTAATCTCATCGACATTGTAGCGAGGGTGTAATTTCAAAATCCGCGAATGTACCATCTGTGCGACCGAAAGCGTTCTCCTAAGCACGTTAAGCACACATTGCACTGATTTTACAATTGGCGATGTCGAGCTTGCAGCTTGCACTACATGGGCAACTTCTGACACAGAGTGTCAATGGAATTGTAAAACATGCGTCTGAAATAGGGATAAACTGACTCAACAAACTGCTAATGTTTATGAACTCTGATTCACGAAAAAAACGTATTGTGACATTTGTCCTTAATTTCCCACTTCTCTCCCTTTCGCAGTCCTTTCTTTCTCTATATTTCAACGATGACGAGTAGTCAGGCGCGCACCCAAGGGGGGGGAGGGAGGGGGAGGGCCCCCCCTGATATTACGACGCATACGCCCCCTTCCTTTCCCGCCCACGCCACTACTACTCACACACATTCATAAAGCGCCGCCCAAATCAATCTTGAGACTTGACAACTATTCGGTGGTCAACATTTTACTGCCTTATTCACTCCTTTTGGATCGCGGTAGTTATCGGCGTCTCCTGGGATGTGAAGGCCAGTTTCCTCATCAATTCGGTGCCCACGTGATTAGCTCGAGATGCATTCAGTTGCAGGCGTCTATTCAACGGTCACGCGCATCGTTGTTGCTTCGTTAGTTCAACCGTCTTCGTTTAGACTGGTCCAGAGACAAGGAAAGGGATTCAGTTCGTGGTCAGCTGGTCTGTATGCACGTGGAACCAGTTGCGACCCGAGAAAATGTCAATTGCGTTTAACTTTTCTTTTTGTTTCATTATTTCCTCGAGTGACGACTCGCAGCGACGCTGGCAGATCCTCGGAACCGCATACCCGTGATATATGTTGAATAAGGTGGAAAATAAAATATTGCGAGACAGCATCCGTCATCAAACCCTGCAATAACCTTGAAACTCCTAGGCAATATGACTGTCACCCGTTAACTCGTCTGATTTTTCCCTAATTGTACAGCTCTTTTCGTGCAATATTGCCAACTGGAAACAAGAGTCGCAAGGATTTCAGAAATTAAGCGATCTACTAATGGAGAGAGCCAAGGCAACAGCCAAACAGGAAGGAAAAGCAAAAATTAACAAATTTAACCGTTGTTTATACAAATATTTGAGGATCAACATCTTTTTATTTAAAAAGGAAGTAGAGAAAATGCCGCCGGAAGTGGAGGACAATTGTGTGTGTTCTAAATGACGCTTCTACAGTTATCATTCGAGCCGCCTAACGCAGCCGCTTCTCTGATGTGCTTATTATGTAAATCTTTTTCTAACCTTCCGCGGCGGGTGCAGTACGTGTAGAATCGCAGCTTCCTGCGCCATACGCGGTTGTACGCGACTGGCGGCTACGCATCGTTACGTAACTTCCCAAATAACAATACGAGTCGGTTCTGGCACTTCACTTGTTAGAGCCGTAAACGAGGGATCCAAAAGAACTGTGATTGTTCCGGAAATAAGTATTTCTGTATGATTCTTCCAGAGCTATTTAAAAAAACGCTACTATAGTCGGATACAACTTAAGCCAGCCGCTGTTCATCCGTGAGGCTGCAAATAATTCATACTTCAAACTTTTCTGTTACCCAAATAAGGCGGTAACTGCAAAAATAAAATTATTAGCGCGTAATTTTTTTACCTTTCCCCTTGCCTATTATACTGGAACGGCGAATACCTAATTCTTTATTGAACTGAAATAACGTGCTTGCTTCGCTACTACTATTTGTTGTGAAGTTTCACTTCAGTTGGCAGTGAAATTACATGAGTAAGACGGGTTCAGCAGGGAAATGAACTGCACCGCAGACTTTTGAACAGTGAAATGCTCAGGCTCCATACATTTTGTCCATGTCTGTTGCACACCTCATTACTTCCGCAGATGAAAAGACTCTTCAAGAACAGCAGACGCTACGGAGGTATCAAGTATGGCGCCGTTTTGAAAAGGCTGCATGACGACGATTTTGTTTGCTTCTGTGATTGGCTGGCGGAGTAACACAAGTCCGCGCGGTCCGTGTGCCTTTGTTGCCAACTGGTATTTTTTTAAAGTTCTATTCTACTAAAGTAATCTTTATTTTGTACTTTGGCTTCTTTACTTGTTCTTGGCAGTGTTCTTCCTGCGATTCTTTCCTGCGTGACTCCATTTGACGTGGTTCTTTGTTTCCCAAGTAAAGGAGAGGTGTATCGCACAAGCGTACCTTTAAAATACACCTTATTTCATTTCTCTTTTGTGGGTTTACGCGTTTTTATGGCGAATGGTGGGTGCTATTCACATTTGTACTAGTAAAGGTACCCCCCTCTCATTTGCATAGAAAAGTTAGCTTGGGTCGACCCCCCCCCCCCCCCTAAAAGAAATCCTGGGTACGTGCTTGCGAGTAGTACCTGGATTTTAATCTGTTCCACGTGCCATTCTGTCGTATGCTCTCATCCATTAGGTATATTTTTATTTCTCTGCTGTTTTAATGATTCTCATCGGTATCGCATCTCTAAATCTGTATACAGCTACTCGCCCATCTTTACAGTTACTCGCCCATCATACAGTTACTCGCCCAACTTTAAACCAAGCACCCATGCTAAAAGACCTCCAATTCAATTTCTTTGTCACGTTCACGCAAACGGTACCTCAGGCAGCGTTCGCTTGGAACGAGGCTAGATCATCCGTGGGACACGAACCTAATACGCGACCCCTTCTACATGGATCTAAGGCCTCCGGCAGCCTGCTTCGCAAGCACCTGCTTCTAAGATAGGAACGTTGGAGCTTTAATGGAAACTGGAACTATTTGGCTGCCTCCAGGGGCCCGACATCCTAATCCGAATGAAAAAACATAGTTGAAAGTTGAGGCGGCACACGTTCCGTGAAAATTCAATCAGAGCGGACGCAAACTCGCCCACATGCTCGCAAGTGTTTACCGAGTCCTTTTGAGCCCCGTGCTTCTGGCTCTATTGAATGTCTCGTTGGCTCAAACCCGCGTGTTGCTTGCTTAGTTCATACAGGCGCAGTAGGTTTCAGGGCGCCCGAAACGCGCTGGCCTACTTTTCCGAGACCACGCGGTGCCCAGTGAGTGTGAGAGGGTTTATACTGAAGGGAATTAGGCCACGGGCTCACCCTTTCATCCGCGCGTAATTTCGGGCAGGAGTTGCTTTAGGACGAGCAGGTGGATAATTAAATATACAGCAGGGGATCAATGGTCAATTTTAGGCGGGAGTATCTTTCGTACAGCGCTGAAAGTACGTGGATCTGTTGTACGCGGCTTTCTTTGCGAACGCTGTTTATTAGCGTTAAGACTGGCTAGTTTGTATACTGACGTGACAGCAAACAGTGTGAAAGCAGAACTGGACAGTTAAAAAGCTGAATAGCACTGCTCGTCATGTCTGCCACTGAATCACTGAGAAAGCAACCGAGTTGGCGAGGAAAAGGTAAAGTTTAATTAAACTGCCGTTCTTGGCTGGAGACGATGTTGAGTTAAATATTATTTCACTGAAGCAGATAAGTATTTCTGCAAAAAATTTAATGTTCTGGCGTCTAGATCTGTCAGAAAGTCTGACATTTCTTATTTTTTTGTTTAAACACCTGATATGTTTTCGCTCTGCCGTTTTCTACCTCCCTCTCTGATTTCTAACAAGCGATTGGCACAATAGGTTAATTTGTGTATTTCACTTGCAATGGCGGCAGTCTTTCTTTCACTGTGTGATTGCTAACAGACGACTAGGCGAGTAGAATAATTCTATTCAATCTATGTCTTTCACATACAATGATGTAAAAAGCCGAAAATCGCGCTCCTTCGCTCCAAAGGTGTCTGTGCTGAACATAATGATGCTCCCAGTAAAGAAGCTGCGCCATGGAAAAACGAATATCAGTGTGAAAAGTCTCCCTGAAGAAGCATTCAATGTGCAGATTTCGAAATGGTTCATTAGCCATCTACATAAACTATATAAACCGATTCCCCCCTGCTCCCCCTCCCCCTTCTGGACGCTACCTGGGATCCGCCCTGGTTACAGCTATAAAGCTTTTAATTTTGTTTAGTATGTCGCAGAACAAAACAATGACCATTAATGAGGCGGTTAGGAATGGTTCTTTGAACTTACTTTAACCTGAAGCACATAGCGTACTGGAGTAGCATCCTTGACTCCGGTTCACTTGGCGTTTTGCCAAAAGGTCAGGGAGTGAGGTTGGAAAGCGAACCAAATGCTTTCTTCTTGCTGCCGTTGCTCGAACGGAACACGGAACTCTTGCTTCCTCTTATCCCGTCTAGGAGGGTGATAATACTTTTCTTGTCGCCTGACATATAACCTGCACATCTTCGACCGCAGGCTCGACGGGAATGAAAAATATGCTGTCGAGTGTGCATTCATTTTCATTACTTACGTACTCTTGTTTGTGAACCCCTTAGGTACACTCAATCAGCCCTCCTCTGCGGCCTTGTCCCGAGACAATATATCTTTGGTTGGAAGGTCACGTATTGAAGCGTACATCGCGGTAGATCCAAGCATAAGTGCATGCGGTGTAGTCCCTGTACCGAAAAAGTAGTGTAATAAGTACGGCCAAAAATTTTGCACCAGCACTGCACTGCCTGCTGTGGGAAGGAGGGTACCTGGTGCAATGCACGTCATCTATGACGTAGGAGCCGCATGGCGCTCACTATGGTGCTGTAATGCAACGGAGTTTTCAGTCGCTCTCGCCGATTCCACTCATTCATTCCACTCATTGTAAATTCATGCTTGCACACATTTGCACTGCTGTCAGCCGTTCTCATTTAGGCTGAGTCATTTGCAAAAGAAACATTTCTCAATAGAGATGCCCAATTCCGCCTGCTCTGATTAGCGCTGAACAAAATTACCAACGAACAAACATGAGGACTGTGGTCCCTAGTAAATATTCTTGATGCAGTAAATCCACTTTCAAATGAATCACAGAATCAACCTATCCTGTCTCACTTGAAAACAACCATCTTATGCCTGGAAATTTGTTATTTCTTCAAATTTATTTTTTATCCCTTGGCGCAGTTCTCTACCTTTAACTGACAACCCGTTATCTGATCATTGTGTTTTCTTTCCAAAAGTGCACTTCCTTTCAATCGTAACTACGACATCATCTGTCCGGCACGCATTTCAGATTTCCGCACTCTCTGCTACACTTCTTTTGTTCTTATCATTTTCTTTTCCATCTAATGCGGCACTCCAGTAAGTTGCCGAGGCGTATATACGGACGAATGTGCAGCGAATTTAACGTCAGAAAGAAAGAAAGAAGGGAGAGAATCGCCTGCGAGAAAGTCGACAGGAGTAAACGAGATAAATAAAGCGAGCTCACTGAAATAAACTATGCCAAATTGATGGTACCTTCTCGTAGCCCGCTCCATCTCCGTGATTTCGGCACACTACTACATCTATGTATACGCTCAAATCACGGTATACGAGCTTGCTAGCTTCGTGAGACATAAGCGCGACAGCCTCCGTGTCGTGTGTGATTTAGGCTTGTTTTAGCTCATGTTTGACAAAGGCCTTAGCTTTCTCCCGATCTCTGACATATATTATCACTGTTATTACTATTTGTTTTATTTTGTTTTTCTGTCGTCTTCTTTTTTTCAATGAGGCCTGAGTTCCAGAGGTTCAACAATATACGGAAGGGCTGGCGAAGGCCTTTGTCCCCAATGCCGTTTTTTTTTTTTCATGATTATCCGTTTCGATGTAGTAACCCGGGTTGCTTTGGTCGGCGTGGTATCCCGGTTTTCTCTAGCCATAATATTTTTTTTAATTTTTTGTTCCCTGATCTGTGCTAAGCCTGAAGACTCCTGCATAAAACACACCAAACAACCCCTCCTCCCCAACACGTAGCCAAAACTTTCCAGCCGCCACCCATCGCGGCGCCACGGTTCGAGATGATCGGCGTCTCCCCATCGCTCTGCCGGCGGTCGGGACATAAAAGATGTGATGGACGACCCGTTCCTCTTCCCGTTCTCAATCTTTCTTCCTGTTTTTTCCTCTGGTTCTTTCACGCTATACCTCGATCTGTGTTGGTTCACCTACTTTATGGATGGTCGCTTTGTTTTCCTTCTCACCTTGTTTGCTTTGCGGGGCCATTTTGTCTTCGTCCGCCGCTCCGTTCGAAACCGCATCCATTGTCCCGTGTTTTCTCTTGGCCTCCCGTATCGTTGCGGTATAGTCGTACGTCTTCGCGAGCTGTGCGCTCGTAACCACAGTGGTCGCCGCGAACTTCTGTCTCCTGAATCATTATATCGTCAGTGGACACGGTGGCTCTCCTTAGGGAGTACTAGCCTGAGCGAAATAAAAAAAAAAAGAAAGGAAAGTACCAATAAGAACGCCTTAACAACAGAAAATGGAAGCGTCATCGCGACGGGCGCGAGGTAGAGGGACCAGGAAGGGGGGCACGATGAAGACAGAAGAGGGGAAGAGGGGCCATTGGCCGTGGGGTGAGAGAGAGGAGGGGAGGAAGGCGAAGGATGCACCACTCTGTATCGACCAGAAGAGCTGTCCGCGCCATTGTCGTGGGTCCTGGCGCTTCGTCGTCCACACACCACCCGCTCGGCTAGAGCACTGCGAGTGTTTTGTTCGTGCTGTTCCGAGCGCGTTATCTCGTCTCGAACGTTGTAAACACGTGCGTTTGGCAAGCGGTGTCGCCGCATTAGGCGGGCAGAGGGAATGAGCGCAAAAAGAAGGAACGAAAAAAAAGAGGAAAGAAGAAAACAGCGATGGCAAATAACAAGATGAAATAACACGAAAGGCGCAGCACTAAGCAGCGTAAAGAGTGCGAGGCGTGGACAGACATGGTGGCTAAAATATGAGGTTACAACTGCAGCTTACAGTTATAAAGAAGAGACACAGAGAGAAAATAAATACTAATACACTTTGCGAAAATCGATAATGACGCCGTGCCTGCTTTGCGTGGCAGAGAACTCGCGAATTAAATGCGAGCACAACGTTAACCCCGGCCAGTAACAGGAAAAATACGGCAGCCAAACGGGTACTTCGGAGAAAGGAAGAGTTTGGCTTGGTATATGTATATCGCTCCGAGTGGTTCATATGAGCAAACAGTGAAGCGCTAAACGCGTGTGGTCGGTGCATGCAGTCCGTTTTGTTTTTTTACGTAACTCGTAACAGCGAACTTTAGTGCTTGATAGTTTGCATATATATATATATATATATATATATATATATATATATATATATATATTCCCGATAAGCTGCTGCCGCGCGAGACGTGAAGCGGCTAGGGTGCACACACCGCGAAGCGCGCGTCCTTCAGTGCGCGCTTGTCGACGTGCCTGGGTAATTGGAAACCAATAGGCAGCCTCTAAGAGTGTTTACGATAGCGAGGGAAACATCAATACGCGCGCGAACGAACGGAACGTCGGCGAGCGTACGCGTGCAATTTTCCGCGAGCGGCTCTGTAGGACGCTGCATTTCTTGTTGAAGTTTGCCGAACACAGAACGTGCGCCGCGTTATTTTTATAGTTGCTTTCTTACAACTCTTAATTTTTAACGATTGCAGGGCCGGGGAGAAAAGGCTATTTGAAGCCAGAAAACACTGCGACATTTCAGCCTTGTGTCAGTGGTTGTCAGACAAGTTTAGAAACATTTTCGTTGGCCATATTCATCACGGGTGGGGTGTTGTGACACGCTCAGCTGAAGAAAAAGAAAGTCTTAAACTTTGCATACTTAGATAACTGAAGCTGCGAACATTGAACTTTTTTTAATGATGATAGCGGGCAAATGATAACTGGCTGCTCACAGTTATGCAGCAAACTTTGATACAATTGTGCTAAACGTCTGTGGACGTCGCTTAGCGGAACAGATAATTGGGATAGATTGCATTGACCGGAAAGGATGTGTTGGGGTACGAAAGACGCACAAGGTGATAATATAAGAGTGATAAAACGCCACGTCAAGACAAGCTGGGACTGCCACTACGTTAACGGTCCCAAGGAAGAAGTTCCTAGCCGCGATAATGGAACCAATCTATTTCAATAGTGTTCCTTCTTGCGTGTCCTTAGTTGTCCGAACTGCGTTCTGCGTGCGTTATCACCAGCATTAGCCGGACGTGAGCGGTAGACGATAAGAAAGATATGTAATCGAACGAAAGGCATTGTTACTTTATACGGCCCAGCACTGCATTGTCATAATTCACATGTAAGTTATCACATGCTATAGCTTGACATTTTTGCAGGCCGTGTCTTCAATGTTAATATTGCCGTTTGTCATCTCAAAGGCCGTTTGTCCCTACAACTTTATAAAATAAACATAGCCGTAAATGAAGAAGCATGCACATCGTACCTTGTGCCCTGAATCTTCCCAACCTCTTCTTGCTTTCATGTGGCAAAATGCCAAAAGGCACAGCGTCGGTAATACAGTGGGGGACGTAGGCGACTCTCAGTGCTATGACTTTTTGTTTCCATACCAAGGGTCGAAAGCCTTAATGTCGCGTTCTTTATTGACATGATAGAAGGGGGTGTTGGCGCACAAATATGGTGCAATCTTCTTGTCTCGTGAACAGGTGGTATATACAACATACGGTTACGTTACCACATGCAAGTCTAAATGACATAACGAGATTACAAAGAAACTTTGAAGCCATAATGCGAACAATTTCACGTAACACAACGACCTTGGGAAGGTCGGCCTTTCGAGATGACGTCACAGTGAGGGCGTCACAGATAAGCTTTTTCTTATATATAGTAAACATTGGTTTGCCAAGCGCTGAATTTAAAATCTCAATACAGCATGCGGAGTGTGCAGGAGTGCCCTATAGCTTGCGAGGCGCTACAATCTAGAAGTACGTGCAGATGTTTATCATGCTCAACGGGTGACATTGAATGCGGCACTGTGTTGCTATGCAGGATGGCCAGAGTTTAGCAAATTTCCAAGTCTCCGCACGCTCTGGTGACGCCCTTAGATGAACGACCTAATGGTATCAAGACATAAAATTTAACGCTCGGCAAGTTTCCAGTTTCACTGGCTTGTCTAGTTTCACTCTTGGGTTATCATTTGGGCTTATGGATGGCTGGAAAAAAAGGAGTTATGGGGTCCGACCGCAGGTGCCTGCTTTGATATACTTATCGTTCTTCCCAGTGCATTACCTGGGCAAATAAGTTAGAGAAAAACGTTATCTGTTAGCTTATTCGAAGACAAGAAAACGGTTGGCGTGAGAATGCGTCACGTCCGCACTAGATCGGCAGATAATGTACGAAAGAGGAGACACGCCCTTGACGTGCCCCAGGGATATGGGGCCAGTGGTTTACGCCGAGTGTGTATAAAGATAACGGGACAGTCACGGTATTGCGGTATTGCGATAATGTGCTGATAACAATAAGCGGCGCTGGCCCGTAACGCTGCCCAGTCTTATTTATCCTTATTTATCTTATTTATCGCTCGTGCGTAAATACGTGGCTAATGTCGGCGTTTTATTATCTGCTCCTTTCGCGCATTCCGTGCTGTCATTGTTCACCAACCGCCGTCGCACAAACTCAGGAGAACGAGAAACTCAGGCCATGCTGCATGGCACCCCTGTTTTAATATTCGGAAGAAGGTTCATTTGTGATCTCGGCAGAGGCGCCTTAATATTGCATTGCTTGCAATAGCGCCTGCCGATCTTTATGCCAAACAGCACCACCATGCGACTTCTCTTCGATCGTCTATGAAATTATGTTTTGATAAAAATTCTAGGATAAAGACATACGCCTCAGGAGTCGTATATCAAGACGCTGCTGGAGCTGATTTACCTAGACTCCTCACTCTTATTGTTTGTGCTTTATCGTCTTCGGTTGTTGTTTTTGTACCCGTCGCAATCCTGTCTAATGGTTGGTACATGTGTCATTAAATTCCCATATTTCCAAAAGTGCCTCCTGAATGTGACAGCCCTTACGCATATCCTATTTACTGATCCGAGCGAATCAAGTTTTTTATTGTAGTTTACTGTTACATATAAAGAAACGCAGACTCCATGTTGTCAGCACACCCACTTCTCCTCGATACCCATTATGTAATCAAATCAAAAAAATACCATTTACGCGTACTAACTACGGACTTCAGGATATAAGCTATCAAATACCAAGGCTACTAAACATCGTTGAGCAAGAAATCGATTTTGATGCACCTCCTTTTAAGCAATGCATAAAAAGCCTTCTCATATATTATCAAATTACGTATACATAAAATGCTATCGCACTAAATTTTTTTTATGCACTATCTATGTATGCTTAAATCTTCGCTGTAATGGGAATGTACCAATAAACAAAAGTTGAAGCATAAAATGTCTTTTCACATAGTTATTGTATAATGTACAAACTATCATGTTTATTTGTATTTTCTACATCCTACTTGCTCGTTCTTGTTATATTAGCTTTTTTCGTACATTCAATTATCATGTAAGCCAAACGCGCTTAGGAGCAAGAGTTAAGAGCAAGAGTCAGGCCATATGGCCTTTAGCTCTTGTTTCCTCTTTCTGTAACAAAAAAAGAAATAAACTTCAAACTTCAAACTTCGAGCCTATCAGATGAGAAAGAGCGTGTTTTGAGCTCCGCATCTTTTCTTGCCAACGTAAACAGCACCGATGTTCAACCCTGGGGCTTCACGTTGTGCTCAGTTGATATCAAACCACGCAAAAAAAAGAAAAATAAAGGATGAAAGAAAAGAAGAATGCGAATGTAGACGGAGAGGTGATGAGAGTAAGAGTAAATTTAGTGAAATATAGAAGTTCAAACGAATAGACGGCGGTTTCTATGGATCACTACTCCGTTCTCCTGGGTAGTTATTCCGACAATTCTACCGCGCCTGTCCTACAACAGTGTATACATGGCGATATATAGCACTTCCCATGGAAAAAGTTTGAGCGACGTTTCTAGTAAACTCAGTCTAATGCACCCTGTTGAAAACAGACCAAGTTCAAAGCACGCGCCTGCTCCGACGAGTCTGGCAAGAGGAAACACTTCGCTTATTGCCGCTAAAAGCGTACAGTATTTGTAGGATGCAACTATCATTGACCAACAACGGCCCGGGTTTACGAAGCTCTGTACGTGAATTAAACGACCGTGACTTCGCGCCAATTCTCACTACATTCATGGGAAAATTTTAAAGGGGCACATATTTTCACTCATGTGCGGTTACAGCACTTATGGCGTTGCTCTTTCAGTTATATTGAAATTCGAAAAGTACTATCGACCGTTCTACGGCGCTTTACGGAAGTCACCTCTAATTTCTAGGCAAGAAAATAATAACTAAAATGGCAAATAATAAACCAAAGTGAACAGAGGTGTATTTATGAAGGGTCCTAGTTTGATGAAATTCTAATAACGTCTTGAAATGAATGTATTATTGTTACCGAGACCTCTAATTCGAGCCTCTGCGTGTCACATGCTTAAGCGAATAAAAATAAAAATCCAGTCCATAATTTCGTACATTGTCGACATAGTAGAGCCCACGTAGGCCGTTGACAATTACTGTGCCAAACGCGTAACAGCGATTAATGGACGGCAATGGCTGCGCTGAGCTCTTGCAGTTTTCATTGCCGTTTACCACGGTCAAGTTTCATCACGTTTCACCGTTTCATGGCTAGCTAGTGTCTGGCTGTTGAGTGTATTCTTTTTTTTGTTCTTTTTTTGGCGAACTGCAATTACGCGTACAGCGTGAATCACACATTTGTCAAGAGTGGAGTTGTCCAGCGTCACCCTACTCCTGGTGCACCGTTACTAACATCACCGCCATAAGACTGAGTATAATAACCTCTCGTGGCGGATGCCAGAAGATCGCGACCAGTTCTTTCGCACAGGATGAGTCCGCGAAGTATATCGCAACGATTCGCGTGACGCCTAGGCTTCGGCTTCCGCAGCGCTGAACGCTTTTAATGCGACGGAGCATATACGCGTACACGTCGCCCTCGCCCGTACCACTGGAGTACGGCCCCTATTCGCTGATTGGATGAACGGGCACTCTCGACGACTTCATTCAATACGCTTTTTATGACGGATGTGCTATCTCGCCGGCGCTGTATTGGGTGTGGAGAGCGCGAGACAGCGCAGACACGCCCGGCGTGCATCAGAGGATTGAACAGTGTGCACTCACGACCGGTCGAAGTCTTTCCCCCGGCGCACTACTCATATCATCTTGCGCAGTTCGGGCTTGCTGGAAAGTCGCTCTGGCTTCCGTCACCATGAGCGAACGGTGTGTTTACATTAGCTTACGGGGCCAATGAAAGCTGCTTATTTATTTACATACTATTTGTTTGGCCTTGCCTTTGCGAACAAGGCTGCTGTGCGTCCACGCTCTGCGCGACGTGCTCGAAAACGAGAAAAAGACAATGGCTGTTTGGATCCGCCTAAGCTACTGCCGACAGCACCCGAGCGCTTGTGCGCATGCGTGGCGAACGCAGGTCGTTTCGCAACACGTCAGTCACAGGAAAGCCCACTTGTGTTGCGGTTTTCGCTCGCAGGTAGGAACGCGAGGCTCAGTTTCCGCTTTTGAGCGCCGCCTATACGTACCACCCATTTGACCGCTACTCACGTCTGATGCAGGCGAACGCGTTGTCAAATGTTTGGCGAGTGGTTGTACATGGATTTCATAGTTTAGGGGCGCTATTGACTGTGATTGCTGTTGCTGAAAAAAATTGTCCTTAGTTGTCGAAAGAATGGAGCGAGCAGTTCCTAGGTCGCTCCGGTAAGCGAGTAGTATACTTTCATCATCATCATCATCAGCCTGATTACGCCCACTGCAGGGCAAAGGCCTCTCCCATACTTCTCCAACTACCCCGGTCATGTACTAATTGTGGCCATGTTGACCCTCCAAACTTCCTAATCTCATCTGCCCACCTAACTTTCTGTCGCCCCCTGCTACGCTTCCCTTCCCTCGGAATCCAGTCCGTAACCCTTAATGACCATCGGTTATCTTCCCTCCTCATTACATGTCCTGCCCATGCCCATTTCTTTTTCTTGATTTCAACTAAGATGTCATTAACGCGCGTTTGTTCCCTCACCCAATCTGCTCTTTTCTTATCCCTTAACGTTACACCTATCATTTTTCTTTCCATAGCTCGTTGCGTCGTCCTCAATTTAAGTAGAACCCTTTTCGTAAGCCTCCAGGTTTCTGCCCCGTACGTGAGTACTGGTAAGACACAGCTGTTATACACTTTTCTCTTGAGGGATAATGGCAACCTGCTGTTCATGATCTGCGAATGCCTGCCAAACGCACCCCAGCCCATTCTTATTCTTCTGATTATTTCACTCTCATGATCTGGATCAGCAGTCACTACCTGTCCTAAGTAGATGTATTCTCTTACCACTTCCAGTGCCTCGCTACCTATCGTAAACTGCTGTTCCCTTCCGAGACTGTTAAACATTACTTTAGTTTTCTGCAGATTCATTTTTAGTCCCACCCTTCTGCTCTGCCTCTCCAGATCAGTGAGCATGCATTGCAGTTGGTCCCCTGAGTTACTAAGCAAGGCAATATCATCAGCGAAGCGCAAGTTACTAAGGTATTCTCCATTTACTCTTATCCCCAATTCTTCCCAATCCAGGTCTCTGAATACCTCCTGTAAACACGCTGTGAATAGCATTGGAGAGATCGTATCTCCCTGCCTGACGCCTTTCTTTATTGGGATTTTGTTGCTTACTTTATGGAGGAGTACAGTGGCTGTGGAGCCGCTATAGATATCTTTCAGTATTTTTACATACGGCTCGTCTACACCCTGATTCCGCAATGCCTCCATGACTGCTGAGGTTTCGACTGAATCAAACGCTTTCTCGTAATCAATGAAAGCTATATATAATGGTTGGTTATATTCCGCATATTTCTCTATCACCTGATTGATAGTGTGAATATGATCTATTGTTGAGTAGCCTTTACGGAATCCTGCCTGGTCCTTTGGTTGACGGAAGTCTAAGGTGTTCCGGATTCTATTTGCAATTACCTTAGTAAATACTTTGTAGGCAACGGACAGTAAGCTGATCGGTCTATAATTTTTCAAGTCTTTGGCGTCGCCTTTCTTATGGATTAGGATTATGTTAGCGTTCTTCCAAGATTCCGGTACGCTCGAGGTCTTGAGGCATTGCGTATAGAGGCTGGCCAGTTTTTCTAGAACAATCTGCCCACCATCCTTCAGCAAATCTGCTGTTACCTGATCCTCCCCAGCTGCCTTCCCCCTTTGCATAGCTCCCAAGGCTTTCTTTACTTCTTCCGGCGTTACTTCTGGGATATCGAATTCCTCTAGATTATTCTCTCTTCCATTATCATCGTGGGTGCCACTCGTACTGTATAAATCTCTATAGAACTCCTCAGCCACTTGAACTATCTCATCCATATTAGTAATGATATTGCCGGCTTTGTCTCTTAGCGCATACATCTGATTCTTGCCAATTCCTAGTTTCTTCTTCACTGCTTTTAGGCTTCCTCCGTTCCTGAGAGCTTGTTCAATTCTATCCATGTTATGCTTCCTTATGTCAGCTGTCTTACGCTTGTTGATTAACTTCGAAAGTTCTGCCAGTTCTATTCTAGCTGTAGGGTTAGAGGCTTTCATACATTGGCGTTTCTTGATCAGATCTTTCGTCTCCTGCGATAGCTTACTGGTATCGTGTCTAACGGAGTTACCACCGACTTCTATTGCACACTCCTTAATGATGCCCACAAGATTGTCGTTCATTGCTTCAACACTAAGATCCTCTTCGTGGCTTAAAGCCGAATACCTGTTCTGTAGCTTGATCTGGAATTCCTCTATTTTCCCTCTTAGCGCTAACTCATTGATCGGCTTCTTATGTACCAGTTTCCTCCGTTCCCTCCTCAGGTCTAGGCTAATTCGAGTTCTTACCATCCTGTGGTCACTGCAGCGCACCTTACCGAGCACGTCCACATCTTGTATGATGCCAGGGTTAGCGCAGAGTATGAAATCTATTTCATTTCTAGTCTCGCCGTTCGGGCTCCTCCATGTCCACTTTCGGTTATTCCGCTTGCGGAAGAAGGTATTCATTATCCTCATATTATTCTGTTCTGCAAACTCTACTAATACCTCCCCCCTGCTATTCCTAGTGCCTATGCCATATTCCCCCACTGCCTTGTCTCCAGCATGCTTCTTGCCTACCTTGGCATTGAAATCGCCCATCAGTATAGTGTATTTTGTTTTCACTCTACCCATCGCCGATTCCACGTCTTCGTAGAAGCTTTCGACTTCCTGGTCATCATGACTGGATGTAGGGGCGTAGACCTGTACAACCTTCATTTTGTACCTCTTATTAAGTTTCACAACAAGACATGCCACCCTCTCGTTAATGCTATAGAATTCCTGTATGTTACCAGCTTTATAGTAGTATACTTTATAAAGGGATTTACAATGGGTGAGGAACGTGTTATATAAAAGAAAATTCAGTGAGGCCTCCAGGTTAGCCATGCATTTTTCGTTGCAAGGGAAATAAGGCGCGACTCAGAGAAAACGTCCATAGAAATGAGTGTGACCATTGTGTAAGTCATGCCTTGAAAAAACTCAAACGGCGTCCATTACGTTTTATAAGAGACAGCAACGCTAGCAAGTTGTTTTTACTAAGGGGCCGTTGTCTGAAAACAGCGCACTATGGATGAAAAACGCCCCGCGCTTGCTGTTCATGTAGAACGGACATACAGCACCGGCTCGTACCGTGCTTTTTTGTCGCACGCGATGGAGTCCTACACGCGATGGAGTCCTACACCACGCCTGCAGCGTCACTACCCCCACTGCGGAGACGGCTGAAGAGGTGGCCATCGCCCTAGCCGCTTTAGATCCCACCTGTCACACCATAGTGTGTGACTCTCGCTCAGCCGTTACTAACTTCAGCAAAGGCCGTATTTCTCCCCAAGCTCTTCGCATCCTCTGCCAGGCACCACACTCTAAAGACAGCATAATCTCCCTAACATGGATCCCGGCCCATGCCGGCCCTGTCCACCCACACCTCCCCAATCTCAACGAGGTCACCCACTCCATTGCGCGAGGCCTAGTCAACCGCGCCGGAGTCACTGGAGATGAGTTGGGCACCAGGGACAGTATGACAACTTATAACGATCTCGTGAAGGCATTTTACCTCAGTCGCCGAATCTTCCCCCCGCCTCACCCAAAGTTCAGCCGGGCGCAGGCTACCACCCTGCGTCTATTACAAACAAACACGTACCCTTCACCCGCCCGCCTCAACCTTATATTTCCGGACGTCTACACTACCCCCAACTGCCGGTGCTGTGGAACTCACCCGGCTACACTTGCGCATATGCTATGGGAGTGCCCAGCACAGTACACCCAGACTAACACCACGACTCTCTCGTCGAGGTTGCATGAGGCTCTGCGGAGCTCCGCCCTCGACGACCAAACCTGGGCGACCCAGCACGCCCGCGAAGCGGCGGCGAGGCAAGCCCTCGACGTCCCTTCGTGGGAGGCTTAGGCCCGGCCATCATAAAGTGCTGGTTCTACAATAAAAGTTTATTCCTCCTCCTCCTTAAGGGACACAATAAAGAAACACAAATTCTGCTCATATCAATAAATCGTTTTTGAAAAACTACGTATTTTTGTTAATCTCATGGTAATTAGTTGAGTACTGGAAGGGAAACTGAAGGTCATAGTTTATTTTTCCACAGTTTCACGAAGAAATCTGAGTGCCAGTTGGTCAGTGGGGCGTAATAAATTTCAAAGTATATTTCTGTATTTGGGCAGTTGTAGCTCAGTGAAAGTTGTTGAAACTTGCTGAATTCAGACTTTCGCTTAACTGAATCACAATGTGGTCCATCTTTACTGTTAAAAAATTAACAAAGACCCAGAAGGTGCCGTGTCACAATTCACGACGTCACGGCAATCTCATGCTGGAAATAAAAATAAGAAAGACGCTGTCGCCATTGTTCTTTTGTTTTTCTGTCCTTTTTGACGTACCAAGCATTTTTCGCTGCAAGAGGAGATCTCTTTTTTTTTGTATTTCGGACGCGTAATCTAGTAAAGCAGCTCAAATTATGCTTTTCTTTAGTGTCTTTTTGAGTAATATAGCTACACGCTTTTTCTTTTTTTTTGTTATAGTTGATCACGTGGCAAACCCTAAAAAGTATAGACAGCTTTGTTGTTGGAACTAAATAGATACAAAGCGCAGAAATCTACTTTTCGAAACGGCTAGCCATTCAGCTGAGGATGTGAAAGTCTATCCAACATTTCCTCTTCGTCTGTCCCCACTTTACGACTATCAGCGTAAACGGCCCGGACAATAACGAAGTGACGAAGAACAAGAATGCGAAGCCATTCCGCCCTGCGAAGGTGGATGACCAACGGAGCTGTTAACATCGTGGTTAGAAAATTTTTGGTAAAGACTTTGCACCCCTTATTGTGACTTAGTATCTACGGTCACAATGGCTTTGTGGTCGCTATGATCGGATCATTGATCGGCATACTCGCAACTGCAACAATATTCTTTGATAGTGTCAAATCGATCCACGTACGCCGCTGGGTGGTCGGTTGGGCCGGATCGGTGTGGTATGGCAAGCGCTAAGCGCTAAGCGCGTTAACCATTGCCTTTTTTTATTCTGATGCATCCACGTTTAAATAGGCGATAACGACCACAGGGTTAGTGTCATCGCAACTAACCCACGCAGAGTAAGCAACCATGAACCTTACGGGGCTATGAGCCATTGCATTGTTTGCTTGCTTTCAGGGGCATGAACTATTGCTTGCGGTCATAATGATCACAATTTTTGATATGCTGTTCTGTATGTTGTATGCGTGATTAGAGATAATTTAAGCACTGTTCGCTTCACTTTGCCGAGTGCTTGTAGCCTCTGCCTTACAAGGCTACGAGCCATTGCATTTTTGATTGATTACGGAGTATCAGAGCCTACGGAGGCATGAGCCATTGATGATGATAGTTGTTCTTTTTTTTTGTGCGCGGACACAAAAAAAGTCTAAGGTACGATAACCATATACAGGTCCGCTGTAAAATCAAGACATTTAGTGGCATTGGTGTGAAAAGAGCGGTCAACTCGACCATGATCTCGTGAATCCACGGACAAGGCGAAGGCTCTCCCGTGAGAACTCTCGCCGAAAAGAAGAAAACTGTAAGTTGAAGTACGAGCGGGCCGTCACGTCTGGGCTTCGCCTGCCACGCTGGCGCCGTCTTGCGTCGAACGTCACTCACTGTCCTACACGGATCGTGTGGTAGAGACAGATAGATTAGGTTTCACGCTGCATCACGCGAACAGTCACACAGACGACGACGATGATGAGCAGGAACGCTCCTTCGCTGGAACGCCTCCGCTGGAAGCACGGAGGCGTTCGACGCTTCGTAGCTTCCGAAGTGTTCTTGCTGTGCTGGCAGCAGTTTATAGAATTTGGCTTCGTCCTTGCCGCATAAAACGAATGGCCATCATCGCTGGCGAGCAGAAACAGCTGGCACAGTATCAGGAAACGTTATCAAGCTTCTGAAAGATAATCGATATGTAGAGATAAGGTGCAGCTGCAAATATGATAAAGCGTTGCACAGAAAAGGCCGTAGACAGACAGGGGAAGTACAACGACAACAGATAGATGTACCAGAGTACTACAGGGACGGTGGTGCTGGCGTGACATTTTGTAGACTGCTAGCGGTACCTCGACAATTCATGCCTAACAGCAAAATTGGCTTGGAGTGCAGCACTAATGAGGGGCTTAATTTGTGCTTGCAATTGAGCATTTGTATTTTATAAACTTCTTTGAAAGTTTAGTTTTTTTTCTTATTAAGTGTGAAACACGTGCATCATTTGGTGCATATCTGTCAAATAATAGAAAAGACAAGAGAAGTACACGGCGTCGTCTACAGACACTTACATCTTCTTGAACACAGATAACAAAATCAATAAATGCTGGCTCTCCCGTAACCGAGAGCTGATGTAAGCATGAAATGGTTACCGGCAAAGCAGATTCGTTGGAGATGATACTAGCCACAATCGTAAAATGGGCATAGTTCATGCTCGCAACGGCACGGCCCACCAGTGACAGGAATCAAGTGCGTCCATATGGCGGCTTTTGCTGCCTGTGGTGCCACCGCCTCCAACCGCTCTTCTTTACAAGTGCAGCGCGCGCAGCGTCCGTCACTACTTTTACGCGCAAGTGTAACTGGCCAGCTCGAGAAATCGGCGATGTTTGTCTGAAGCCGCGAAGCAGGCGAACGAGGAAGGCGCTTGGGCCTCCGTGTTGACTCCGGCATGTCGATAAATTTCATCTCCACATTTAATAAGCACTATGGGCAACGACAACGCAAAAATCTGAAGATAAAAATTGTTAAGCGTCCTTCATATTCTTTAAGGTAGCACATTGAACACAACGTCTGACACGCATATGCCTCAAATTTCGCTGCTGAAATGTTTGCTACTAATGGATAACGAAAAAAATTTATGGAGAACGAATCGCACTTACTCATTAAGGATACGTCGAGCACGAATTGGGAGGTGGGGATTCGCGGCACTATGCTGCCACGGCCACTAGATAAAAAAAAAAAGAGGTGTGGCCTGCCACGTCAGGCGGGCTGCAATGGGATCGAATGTCTCAGCCGTAGTTGCATTCTCGGCCGCTTGGCTGGGTCAAACGGCGCCAGTTCTCGGGGACGGGAAGCGTCGGTTTACACGGGCGGCGGCGTTCGAAGCGCGTTCCTCGCGCATTTTCTATGCCGACCCCGCACAACAGATCCAGACTGGTAGCGCAGCGGCGGATGACAGCGTTTTCGGTGCACGGGGCAGGCCACACCTTTATTTTTTGTCCAGCTGCCATGATATTGCACTCTGTAATAGAGGGTGCTCCCCCTTACCACCGGGCTTTACAAGTACGCGGAAGAGAACCGGTACTTCGAGCGCCACTTCCTCAAGCAACGCGTTCGGAACCGCATGCAGTGCCTGCCCCCGCCTCTGATCGCACACGTTTCGACCAAAGGTGCGGCGTCTCAACGGCAGCGTTTCAGAGCGCCCAAAGAATGCGAGAACGCTCCATCCTTACCACCGAGCCACCATGCGGTACTGAACGGAACTACCCTGCCAACGGTACCACCATACGGTCCCAAGGCGCGGTTGTGCGCGGTCGCGCGGGCTTTGTCTCGAAAGCGATCTGCTTTGGGGGCACAGTCTAGGTGGGCCAACAGCTCGCTGCTTTGCGTGCGCTGTGCTCTCGCCGCTCAGTTTGCGATGAAGCGATAGACAGCACGAAGGTCACTTCGCTCACTGCTGCTGCCGCGATTTCTCACGCGAGCGTTTCGACAGCGAGTGTCCACGGTCATCGAGTGCGAAGTGTTCATGTTTGCCTGGGCGCGAAGACACCATGCTAGCTAATTTAGATATTATGCGAATACCTACAACGTGGCCTTCTACTCCGGCGGATGCTGCGTATGACGCCGCCGCGCGAGCACGGTCTTGAGTACCATCTGCGATGCGGACAGTGTAGGCGTCTAGGCGCGCCGAGGGTCGATAGCATCGTGTGCGCTATACCACCCATACGCTTGAGCGTCACCCGCGTTCATGTTGTGAAGCGTCACTTTATTTCTTTTCCTTGATATTGTTCCTAGTCGTTTGAAAGCTACCACTTATGTAAATTTACACTGTCACAACTATTGAATGTCCTAACTTTCCAAACTACACATTTTTGTGCAGATACAAGGCATTGCACTTTTCGCGTGACAGGGCTGGGGCACTCGCCAAAGAATAATTACGCACTAAAGCATCGACAAAGTACTACCGGTTTTCGAGCAACTTGCACCAACTTTGGCTGGGGCCAAGGCGTTATCGAGTCCCACGTTCTGGAGAGCACGGTTATTGCGCGCTCAAAGGATAATGCCCCCATTAATATGCCAAATCGGCTATTTGCGCGCCCAAACATCCCATTAAGGGCCATCGGTCATTCCGAGGAGCAAAAAAAAAAAAATGACGATGTTGGGTGCTTCGCCTCAAAGAGAGATAGTTATTTCTTCAGGTCCTTTTTTTTTGTACTAACATTTCCTACGCTTCCCCCTTCCATCATACAGGGTATGCAACTGTGCATTCTCATGTTCGTTAGACTTCTTGGCCCGAATTATGTAACAATTTTATTCCAGTTATTTTCCTTTTTGCGCTTCTTCACTGGTATGAGCGTCGCTCCACTTGCGTGATCACTAGAATTGACCGGTTGCGCGCTGAGAATATGAAAGGATTGAAATCGAGCGAAAGCAATCCTTACGGTATACCAGCCCTGGCATTTTTCTCTTTTCACCATTTCTTTCACTACTTGTAAAAGTGTTACTGCTTATCTTATTTTAACATAAAACGTTGTTCTTCATGTCTCCCGCATGGCATTTCAAAGCAGTACTGCTTAAGAGACAATTGGCATCGAGACGCACCATACGCCGTGTCGCTATTGAGATGCCTAAATTCAGGACACGTGGGAAGTGAACAGGGCATAGGTTTGACGCACCATTGCGATCAACTATAAGTAAAAAAAGTGTGAGTGGCTTTAGGAGATTCAAATACTTGTGGCGAGTAAAATCTATAGTTTGTGTTTCTGCAAGTAAGTGCGAGCCAGCCCGAAAGTGCTGCTTTAGCCGAGCAAGCCGCACGCCTTGTGTGACATAATGAGCTATTTTGGATCAATTACCCCGATGTCGTGGAATATTGCAGCGCACTTCGGAAGCTGCACGTGCGCATTTCCCGAAGTCAGCTTTAACTATAAAGTTTTCCAAACATTCAAAGAAATGTTTTGAGTTCTACGACTACATCTCTTTTAGGGAAGGAAATGCTTCCGAAGTGCAACTAGCACAGGGCTGGTCATTTCCGCGAGTTCATTTGTTGAGGTTGTCGGGGCTCCGATAGCTCATTAACTTGTTGTTAAATCTTGCTTGCATTAAGTTTTGGTAAGTGCCTTAGGTTCACATCTTCATCAGCCTGGGCTTTTTTATTCGTTCATCGGATACTGCGTGTAGTATCTGTAGCAGTCTAGCGTACTTCCTACGTGCACAAAAAAAAAGAAACACAGCTTTGACCCACTATAGTATTGATCGAAAAGGACACATCGAAATATCAGATTGTTTACGCGCTGATCAAAATTGGGAGAGAAAGCGATAAAGAAAGAAGTGAGCTGAAACTGGTTCATTAGCCATGCATTGTGTTGGGTGCGTGTCGCTGGTTTTGGGATTTCGTTGGCTGTGGGAACCAACGAGGGTGCAGCTAGATTAATAGCCTCGAGCCCATGGACGGTAAAGCTGCACAGATAGATGTTCAGGCAAATGAGGGGCTTAAAGCTGTCTTAGTGCGACGTGAACTTCAATGAGCTTCGGGGCTAGGGTATCGCTCAATCTTTTTTCTTTAATTGCAACGTAATGCGGACACTTCTTCTCAGGTTCTCAGGTCGATTTTCTTTCTTCTTTTAATTTTTTTGTCTCTTTTATTGCCTCAGAGTGCGCTTTTTGCAAGTGCTGTCAAGCCCCCTACCCCCTAATTTACATTGTGCTATCTTTTCTCTCGCCTCTTCATTATTTCTTGTTCTTGTTTCGTTGTTTCGGGTAATTACGGCCTGCTTAGAGGGGATGGTATCCATGAATGAAGATTTCGTCCGAGTGCTGACTCTGGTGCAGTTATTTAGCTGCTGCAAAACTTGCACTTACTTGGCTGGACGAAACACAGAATTGCTGGTGCAGAACAAAGTTCTTGCGAGAGGCAGGTCACAACTTGGATGTAGGACTGTGCAAAGCGCTTTAATCTTACTTTGTCGTTTAATCTTACTACAGCGTGCCTCATAATCAGATCGTGATTTTGGCACGTAAAACACCGCAATTTAATTTACTTTCATTAATGCTCATGACCGCTCTTGGCAAGCGAGTGTTAGAGCAAAGGCAACCACCACCGGAGACATCTTATGTGGCATACAGCCGAAGTAAGGAATCCTCAGAATGACCGCTACTGGTTCTAAATAAAGGTGTCCTCAACTATGAGGTGCGCTTGAAACTAATCTCGTTACCGTCGACTGCCATCGCGGTATAGGTTCTACCAGACATCTTTATTGCAGAGGTCCGACATGAGGCCAGACATGAATCTACCTACCCACCTACCGCAAAATGCCTGGGATGAGGCAAATAATGTTTCGGATTAAAAATGCGCGCGCATGTACGTTCAGGCTAAGAGAAAGGAAGAAAAAGAAAGGTGGGGAGGTCAGAAAGGCGAGGGTCCACATTGCAACCCTCGAAAAACTTCAGGTTAGGAAAATTATTCATCAGCCTTCTGTGGGGCAACGCTATATCGGACATCAGTGAAGTTGGCGGCAGTTAAACGCTAATCAGAAATGTTTAGTTGACGAAAAATTTAGCGAACGATTTTCTCACCATATTGAACGTCAGCCGGCGTGAATAATTATGCCGAGAAAATACAGTGTCAATAAATTCCGCTTAGTTTTGAACAATCAGCAAGAGACTTTGTAGAAACACTTGGTGTAGCGACAAGACGTATTGAATATAATTATTATGTTTATCAGCCATGTGGTAACAAGCCCTATATTTCTGACATAAAATTAACTGCTCTCTCACTGTAAGTATTACTGGCAAAATAAATGTTAAATTATTTATGACGAACATATATAGTAATAACGAAGACTGTTTGTACCTTTATCGCACTGTACAAATATATGTCTGCCGTTGCCACGTTCACGTGACACGTTTCTGTCAACGCGAATTTCGCATCACATTTTGTTTTGGTTGGCGCAAAATTTCTCTGCAATTGCATTACGTAAATGAAAACAACAGCCATTGTGGAAGGGGAAAAATTTTGCTCCTGATATCTTAAAGTTTCCTTGGCGCTCTGCTAAAGAAGCAGAGGTCGATCGATTAGATTTTATTCCGGAAAGAAGCGCCTCACCACAACTGGCGGTGACTTAAGCAGCAGAGTTGGAAATTTATCGCCTTCGCGAGTGCAAAGCCTGGCAACACAAGAACCTCGGAACTGAATGCGGCGCTTCAAACATCAAATTATAAAAAAACCAAGTGAGTGATTTCCCGGAGTTTATACAAAAACGAAGCACCAAGTCTGAATAATTTAGCCCAATTGCCAAGCCTATGCGTCTCCTCGTTCATTATTGTTTTTGTTTCCAAATTTATTTCTCTGCGCAATGCAAGCTATCGGGTCTGGCGCGCTCTCTAGATTTTACTTTTCCTCTACGTACCCAGGCAAGCACTCTTCTTTCATGTTATTTTATTTTGGGTGTTTTTTTTTTGTGCCGTGCATTTGTTATTGATTCCCTGTGGAGAGCTTTTGCATTAAAGCGCCAATATTTCAGTAGCTACCACTTTCCTCGGACGCGAAAGAACGTACGCTGAAGCACTTCACCTTTACGACGTTTCAGTGTTATTATTATTCTTGCTTAAATTGTGTCGGGCGCCGCGGAAGTGGAAATGAACGGCTACGCGTGGAATGGCTGACACGTCGGAGGTCTCGTAGCGTGAGACGTGTTCCGTTTTCGGTCGGTTGCTCCGTCCTGGGTTTGTACTTTCTTCGGCGACGTCTCGCAATTTCTTGTTCCCCCCCCCCCCTCGCCCCCCCCCCCCCTTATTTTTCTTGGTGCCTTGATCCCTTCCGGAACTGACTCGCACGAAAAGGAATCCCAGACCATACGTCGCTCCCGTTTCATACTTTTGCCTCCCTGTACGACGCTGAGTTTCCGCACCGGCGTTTCCAAGGCGGTGTGCCTTAGACAGCAAGTGCTGGAGTGTTGCGGAAAATCCTCCCGAAATAAATGAAGAAAATTGCGGAAGTGTGATTACATTTATTTCGCTTTATATTAATTTTCTTTACGTGCGATTGGTCGTCCTGCTCGGTATGACCTTGGATGACTTACTGCGGTATAGTGAACTTGTTCGGACTTAGCTGTGTTTCCTTTCATATCTCATTTTCTTGACCTGTATTTGTAACCTGTTATCCCTAATTGCACGCATTACATCGCTCTAGATGCAGTGCGACGTTGTCGCATAAATTGCAGAAGCCGTCTGAACTGCTCGGACTCAGTACTATGCGCGAACGTGCGCTTCATTTTTGTTGTCCTCTCGCTGCTTCTGCGTCACGTTAACCTTAACGTTGCAGCTTTGTTTCTGTGACTTCTTCCTCAACGCTTTAGTTTGTAGCTAAAACTAAAAGACCAATGTTACTTCAGAACAAGAAACGTTTAAAATCATCCATTTTTAGGCGCTTCTGGGTACTTTGTGCATTTGTGAAGGGAGCTCGTACTCTGTACAAAAGAAAATGGTTCTTATCCGCAGATATGCGTGGCCTTGCCAGCCTTTTGCTTTATTTTTGCCACCTGCATCTCAAAATATAGCAAGCAATATCATTATGCGTTTACTTAACCAGATCAAATAGCTCAAACGCAGCTTATTCTCGTCGAAGAAAAGAAAGCATACATCACTTTGAATGCACTTCGGGCCCCATCGCCTTGAACCGTCAGTTTTCTTAACTTTATCACGGTGTCTTACACGTGAAGCTGTGCTATTATTATACCTTGGTTTACGTGCATTTGTCAGCGACCTGCTTATTATACTCTGTAATCTACTTAAAGCTACGTTATGACCATGATAACGACCTCACGACTATAGCCCGGAATATTGTATTGACTTAGCGCCTTTCCGAGTGTGATCGGTGGTATTCCCCGTAATGCACACAACTAGCACAATATGCCTCCCGAGTTACACTGCACTTCCCTTTCTTTTCCTTCTTTTCTCATTGGCCGGCCTTTTGAATTCCGTACGTCTCGGCTCTACTTGCGTGCGATGCAGCGACGCACGACTGGTAGTTTTCTCGATGCCCGCGTTCCTCGTGAATTCCGGACGGGCCCACGGGATGTGGCTGGGAAGGCGGAAGAATTTATCGACCACTTATTTGCAACCATCTCCAATTTCTATCGGCGCGAACGTCTTCGTCGCTGCTTCCCATTCTCCCGACGGGGTATCTGCCATTGCGAAACAAGTTGAGTGTTACTGTTTCTTCTTTGTTATTGCTTCAAGAGGTTTTGCGCACACACACACAATTCTTTCTCTCTCTCTCTCTTTCTCTCTGTCTCTCTCTCTCTCTCTCACTACTTCTCTGTCGTCTCGTCCGTGTAGCCCGTCAGCGTCGAAAGGAGGAGCTTTTCATTTTGTTATCCTTACGTGCCAGTACAAGCTGCTTGAGCTGTTTGCTCGTGGTGCATTTTTTTTTTTCGCGGACGTTTTCAAGCTTCAGGCCCGCTGACTTTCCTGGTTGTGTGCATCAGACATTACACTGCAACTTGTCGTGAAGAAGCGCGATTTTTCGACTAAGGAGATTTATTTATTGTGGAGGCGCACAGCGGCCTCCCGAACATTCTTTTCTTTGTTTTGGCGAGGTGAATTGCTATTTCGCAAGACACTCTAAGGGATGTATCTTGACTGCATTATGGCTCCTAGGGGACTTGCGTGAACACTGTGTTGTTGGGAAGTTCACGCAGTTCACAGGTAAAAATACCGATCGTTTCTCAATATTTCGTAATTGATGCATTTACCTTACTGCCAGGGCCACCGGAATCAGAGGGAAGAGTGCCTGAAAGGCTCATAAAAAAACTAAGAATTCAAGCCCGAGAAATGTAGTACGCTTTATGTTTATGCAATGTTAGCTAATGCGTTCTTGAACGGGTTGTTGTCTTTGATGGGGACTTTCTGTTTGCGAAGGTTATTCGACTCTTTGGTAGTTCAGGGTTAGAAGTACTGCAAAAAAAGCGTTGGTTTGGCGAAAGTGTGCACCATCTTTATAAGCATGGTCTGTTCGATTCGAAATGAAAATATGGGGACAAGATAAACTCACTCTGTTGGAGATGGCGAAATTTTGCATGGAAAATGCTTAGGTGAAGTACCTCGTGAACAGATACTAGAGGTGACAAGTAAACGTCTGTGTTCGTGTCAGATATGTCAGACGTTCGTGTCAGATATGCTAACAGTGCTGTTGTAAGAACCGAGGATGAAACGAATGACTTAATGATAATGAAGCGCCGGTGCAAGCCAATCGTTATTGCAAAGACACTATTAGCTTATTTAGCGCCACTGATTACCAGCGATCAGCTCGCAGGAAACAGGAAAAACAGAAAAACAATTATTCCTATGTTCGGCCCTAGGATTCTTATCCACAACCATAGTTACGCACTGGAGTTGTTCGTAGGATATGTCAGGATCTGTAGGCCAGTGAAGTTCACATGGGGCGGGAACGTCACAAGAGGTAAGCTGAGGCAATCTGGTCGGACGCAAGAGAGTCTTCATCGTGCGTCCGACCCTTTACGTTAGACGACGGTGACGATGATAGTCACATGACGCAGTCAGCACATTAATCTGATATATGGCAAATGGTGTTAAATGTTCAGTGAAAAGTGTCCGACATGAAAAAACAGTAGCATTTATCGTTCGCGTTGGCCAGTTCCCCTCGCGTTGCTGGACCATGTGTCGACCCGCGACCAACGTCGAGTTGCATTGTTGACGCAATATACGCGCATTTTGTAGTCAGGATGTCTGAGTTTTCACTCCTGTACAACCGCCCCAGGTTAATCAGTATTTGCGATATTTCTACGTAGTCCTGTTCGGTACACGTTGTATGCTTTTGCGGAGCTATTATTATTATTCTTGCAACGCAACCAATGTACCTTTCTTTCTTCACGTCTTTTTTGTTTTTGTTTGATGACGGGGTATGGGAGGAGGACGTCGACAAGGCGAAAGAGAGGAGATGATGGAAAAGGGTGTGATGTACGCGCCTGGGTTGAGCGTAAGTGTGCTTTCACACGCACACGCGGACCTTGATTGGATACATGCACACTTCAAATAAGTATGAAAGGGCACACCCAATCAGGCTTTAAACAGCGATTTTTGGAAACGTGTTTGAACCTAACTCAATGCGATCCGCTATAGAGTTAAAGAATCATACTCGGGAAACTCTGCTCTTTAATTTCATGACACAAACAAGAATAATCGCTGGCTTCAACAAAAATTCTGCTGTTTGCTCTGATATATTTGGTGTACCATAAGAAGTAATAATAGTACTTTGTCCCTGTAATCGAAGCACAAGAGGCTCAGGCCATTTATTCACGGCCTTACGGGTTATTATGCAATGCTAACACGCCGACAAGGCACTCAATTTTTTACTTGCCATGTTCAGGCTTTCCAGCCTGTTATTGACCTGTTTATTATTTTGCTTTTTTTTTGGTGTGGGGGAACAAGAAGCCCGCACGGGTGTGGGGGGAGGGGGGGGAGGGGGGAGGATTTGTTTTTCAAGCCATCTGAAGTGCACGAGCACAACGATTTTTCTCGATAGAGGGGCCGCCTAGCGTGTCCGCACCACGCGCAGATTAGCATGACCTCGTGCGTGGCCCCGGCTTTGCACGCGGTCAGTCAAAACATTTCCAGTTCTTACGTCATGCAGCCGCCAATATGTTACCCGCAGCACAACACGCTGTCTCCCCCCGCTCCCTTTTTTTTTCTCTTTACATGCTATCTCCTCCGTAACTTCAAGATTTTTCGTCATCTTCTTCATCTGACGCTCTTCCTTAAGCCCGTCCGTTTTCTTCGCATTCGACTTTTCTTTCCCGCAAGACACGCCGTTTAAGCAGCTTCATACATCAACATCGGGCCTTATAAAACAGGGTTATGCTAATTTCTTTGCTGATTTCAAATTCCAAGTAAATACGTACGGAAGGAGAAGAGGGGACTCTATGCGCAAGCGCGCTAGGAAGTGCGAGGAACGCATATTTATATTCTGCAGCTTATGCATATCGCAAAAGCCGCACTCAAATTTAGTATTTTTTCCGTATTCACGACAATCGCCGCTTGAATTGGCGTCTTCTGTTTCTTGTTTTTCTTTTTCGGCCGTGGGGGGAGGGGGTAAGCGGAGGTTGGGCTGGGGAGGGTGAAGGAAATCTTTGCGCGGTCATTTATTATGAATAACGTTCGAAGGCACGCATTTCTTCTTAGCTGTGCTGCCTCTACTCGAGGTCCCTGGCTTTCGCTATTCTACTGATTTCCTTTTTGTTCATTGCTGCTGAAAAGTTTCATGTGCGAAAATGCTAAGAACTTTGCACAGCGGTAGAATACCTGACTCGGCTTTGCTTGTCTGTGAGGAGGGATATATATCCAGATAGGCCTTCTTTCTGCTTGGCGCGACAGCTTAGACGAGATGAAGTTGGACAAAATGCATTCGTCAGCGTTGTACGGGAGCGCGAAATCTGTTCGCTCCTAGAAATATAACATGGTCAAAATAATGCACGTACGGGAACGGATATTAAATCATTTATTCTGCTAGAGCTACTTTATGTTGCTGTCATTGCAGCGCTTCGAATAGCCGTGCTTTCGTGTACTCGCGCATCTGTCGTACGAAACGCAAAAAAAAAAAAAAGCGCAAATGTTTGATTTGACTTGCTTGTGGTATCATAATAGGTACTGCTTGAAAACAAACTTTTTTTTTGGAAACGTACATAAACAAAGAAATGGGAGTTGGAGCCGATTGTCAACAGCGCCGTCCATTGCGCACACCATTACGACTGCTATTACTACTGCAAACAGAATATCGGGATCGTTTTCTCAAGCTTGGTAAGGGGATCTGCTATAATTAAGGTATACAGAGAGCTGGACAACTGTGTACTTTGTGTTATGCGATATCTCTCGTTTATAGGGTCTAATATCCCCAATGTTTTATTTCGTTATTTTTTTTTTCGGTGGATGAAGCAGGGTGCGGTAAAAGGGTGGAGTTGTACCGTTGACAGAAATAGGTCGGACGTGAACAATGAACAATGAGGTTCTTTCATGCAAGGCTAAACAGGAATGCGACTTATTGCACAAAAAAAAAATGTAAATAAGACAGAACCACAAAAAAACCTCATGGCCAACATTGAGTTGGTCTTGTGTGCTTCATGAAGGACTTAGAAGTTCTTTGAATCTGTAGAGATCACATCAAAATTGTTTCCAACAACTGATAAACAGAGGCTATGCGGAACTGATGAGAAGACATGCTTAAAAATTTGAAGAAAACGCGAAAGTATACCATCGGGAGCTTGAAATCTGGATATAGCTGCGCGAGTAGAAAGGTTGAAGTCATTTACAAAAAAAAATACCTGGTTATGCCATGCAAGGAAGTCGTTTATTGCGCTCTCGTTCGTACAACATCCCAGTGCAGCTTTTCATTTCGGACTCGAAAGAAAATGTGGCCTATTTCGAGGCTCCCCTTCTGTCAATAGTTTGCTTCCGCCAGGTACGTTCATCCTGCAGCAGTGATCCAAGAGTGATGAAGAAATAAGATGAATTTAAAATTGAGGAGCTTCGAAATGAATTCAGTCGTGAAAAAAGGGAAGGCAAACTACAGAAACCTACTCACAGAGCAGAACATAGGTTAAACAAACGACTTCGTGATAGTGCACTTCCCTAAATGAAAAAAAAAGAAAATAAAGTAGTCGTAATTTGGAACGTCATATTTGATTACTGTCTTGCGAACAGACTCGCTACATCTGTTTAATCACCGCTACAATTTCCAGAGAAATATGCTAAGGCAGCGCGTATCTGTTACGATCTGACGTCCTCATTTACACTTACAGCGAATGCTCGTTAGGGAGCCTAACCTGGATAGGGTTATTCATAGCCTGCCTGCTGGAGCGACTCTCATATGCTCCTTTGGGGCTTGCAATCACTCAATCAATAAATCAACACAGAAATAACTTTATTGCATTATTAAACTGAATCAATCGATAAAAAATTATATGGGTTTACCTGCCAAAACCACTTTTTGATTAGGAGGCACGTCGTAGTTGTGGACTGCGGAAATTTGGACCACCTGGGGTTCCTTAACGTGCACCTAAATCAAAGTACGCGTGTGTTTTCGCAGTTCGCCCCCATCGAAATGCGGCCGCCGTGGCCGGGATTCGATCCCGCAACCTCGTGCTTAGCAGCCTAACATAGCCACTAAGCAACCAAGGCGGACAATCAATCAATCAATCAATCAATCAATCAATCAATCAATCAATCAATCAATCAATCAATCAATCAATCAATCAATCAATCAATCAATCAATCAATCAATTGATTGGATACATAATCAATTGATAAATCAATTGATTGGTTGATTACTTAATCAATCGATCGATCGATGAAATCTTGGTACTCTTAATTTGCAGTATACTACAAGGTTATACGCTGCTTTCCGAACGTCAGCAGGTAATTACACGTCATGTTGAAGTGGGCCAAGGAAATCTTTGTGAGAATTCGTCAGCTCCAGATTGCAAGAACCGTTTGTAAAAGGGGTGCGTTTCTTGCATTGGAGTCAATGCTACTGAAGTTAGAACTGCTGGCTTCGCAATCGCTGCTTTTTGACGACCGATGACTACATTCGGCGCGCATAGCTTGAGCAAGTTGCGTTCCTGAGAGTTTCGAAACAATAGCGGCGTGATATAATGTAGTTACTATGGTTACCGCACCATTCGCATTCACGTAGCTTCGGAGAAGCAAGCTTAGTAACATTGAATCGGTTTATAGTTGACTTGTTGGCACGCGTCCATCTGCTTTGCTGTGTTTTTCTTCTATTTTTCGACGCTTTTCCAAATTCTAGCGTTTCTCCCTCCCTCTCTCTCTCTCTCTCTTCTTCACGCTACTTCGTTTGCACGTTACCTGTGTTGATGGGTGCTTGCACCTAAATAAATCTCAGTCGTCACGACAGCGTTCTTCGTGGTTCCGCCTCTCGCACTTTTCTTACAACGCACGCGTAGCCAATCTGAACGCCCAACAAAGCCCCTTTATGCTGAACAACATATAGAAGCTAAATATAGCCTGAAGACTCGTCTAATTGACTTTCTTTTGTGCCTCTACAAAAGCCAGCTGCAGCGCGCGTGTTCACACCCATATGCCGAAAACAAAGCGCGTGAAGCAAGGAAAGAATTTGCACGCCACCGTGGGCGCTAATATTAGAACAACTGCAGCTCTGGGAAAGCTCACCCTTGCTGCGCCTGTGTTTGACATGCGCCGACTGCGTCCCTTTACGGTTCTTGTATTTCTCGCATCGCAACTCCTGCTTTTGTTGTTTTGCCTTGATGACAATTTGAATCGTGTTAACTCTCTCGCTATTAAATACAGTCTTATTTTCTTTCTTTTGCTTTTTTTACGTGCTAGCGTAACTGGCCAGCTCGTGAATATCGGCGGTGTTCGTCTGAAGCCGAGTACCAAGTGAACGAGGAAAGCACCTGGGCCTTTGTGATGGCTCCGGTATGGCTGGATATTTCGATTGCACAGTTAATTAGCACTATGGGCAACGACAACGCAGACATTTGAGGATAAATATTGTTAAGCGTCCTTCATACTCTTTAAAACTAACACATTGGACACAAAGTCTGACACGTATATGCCTAAAATTTCGCTGCTGAAATGTTTCCTATTAATGGATAACGAAAAAAATTTATGCAGAACCAACCATCCTTAATTTTCAAGAATGCTTTGAGCATGCATTTGGAGGTGGTTATTAGCGGCACTATGATTGCACTCTGTTATGGAGGTTGCTCCTCTTTACCACCATGCCTTACCCGCATGCCGAAGCCAACCGGTACTTTGAGCGCCACTTCTTCAAGCAACGCATTCGGAACTCCGTGTAACCTCTGCCACCACCTCTGATCGCATACGTTGCGACCAGAGGCGCAGCGTCTCAAAGCGCTAGCTGTCACGAGAGAAGGATGCCAGGACTATCACCTTACCACCGTGCCACCATGTTGTACTGAACCAAGGCTGAACGGTACTATCCTACCAGTGGTACCACCATACTGTCCCACAGCGCGGTTGCGCGCTGTTGAAAGGCTTTATCTTGAAAGTGGTCTGCTTTGGGCGCCCAGTCTAAGCGGGCCGGAGGTTCGTAGCTTTGCGTGCGCTGTGTTCTCACCGCTCAGTTTGCGTTGAAGAGATAGACAGCACGAAGGTCACTTCGCTCGCTGCTGCTGCCGTGATTCCTCACACCAGCGTTTTGAGAGCGAGTGTACGCGATCATCGAGTGGTGAAGTGTTCGTGTTTGCCTGCGCACGCAGGCACCATGCTAGCTAATTTATATAGTACGCGAATGTTTACAACGGGGCCTTCTACTTCGGAGGCTGCTGCGTAGGGCGTGGCCGCCGGAGCCCTATCTTGAATACGACCTGCGACGCGGACAATGTAGGCGTCTAGGCGCACCGAGGGTCGATAGCCTCGTGTGCGCTATAGCACCGATACGCTTGCGCGTCACCCGCGGTAATGAAGTGAAACGTCACTGTAACTTTCTTTTTGTTTCCTTTTCACAACGCAAAGGAACCGAATACCTTCCGCAATCAGAGGAGCGGTGTTTGTTCAGGAAAGAATACCTCAACGACAACACGCTGCATTCGGTGTGCACATTCGGTGTGCAAGCACAGTGAATTCATATTCACGTGTATTCGTGTAAACAGAATCACACATATTCGTACATGACTTGCAGAGCAGAAAGTAGTTGCAAAGCTGTGAAAGTATTCTGAGTTTGCCAGCTCGACGAGAACTGAGGAGAGTTGTGTGGAGGCCATATTCGCCTCCCAATGTACACGCAAGAACGCGTTCCTTTGAGAAATACTCTGTAAGGTTCAGCGTAGATTTTGAAGACCTTAGATGCTGATGTTTGGGCCTGTATATCTTGAAGCATTCTGTACCACAGGCAATTTCCTGACTTAATGCGGTTCGTCTAGGCTAGGTTCCCTTTACATGGGCAGCAGCTTATTTTCCAAACGGTCCTCTAGCGCTTCCTTAGGTAAGCAAGCCTTAATTCGAAATGTTAGGGAACGTCATAAACAGGCCTCGTAACGGTATTATTCACAGATTATACAATAATGAAAATAAACAATAGAAAATTCTTGCGAAGCTTCAAAATATTTAAGGGATATGTGCTTCTAATTTCTGCGGTTTCTTTCTTTTTTATCTCTCAATTGATGATTTGTAAATTATGCTGGTATTCAGCCAGCACTGCAAATTAGTTTCGTAGCTACTGTGTTCACAGTCTTGCGTCTGCAGAACATGCACTAACTTGGGCTGCTTTTTTCCCCTCAATGTTTGTGCTCAAGGTCGGATAAAATGCCCAAACGATATGTTATACTTTCGTTTTGTTTTGCTTTTACCAAAGTAAAAAATTATTCAAGTTGAACGCACATTTTAGAATCTACGTGAAACGAAGCTTTCGTAAAGCCGATTAAGCAAATGCTCTAATTTTGCCCATATCATTCTGCGTCTTTGGCGTAAAGAAAACAAGTGCACGCACATGTGGTTTCATGCATTTGTCCTACTTAATGTGATACACGCGGTGATCATCTCAAAGAGCGAGTGAGCCTTGGCACTCTAGAAGTACACGTGCTTTTTGGAGCTAATGGTTACAACATCGCGCTACTGTGCTGAGGGGGCCGAGGTTGGATCCCACAACCGGGCACGTGGTTATATTTTTTAAACTGTGAGCGAATTTCCAAGTCATTACCAGCACAAATAGCAAAGTAAGGAAAGCGTTCGCAAACAAATATTCTCTTTAATATGCTAGTATTTCGTTGTTTCTCTGTTCAAGCGGCTGGTTTCTGCGCGGAATGGAACTTGAAGACCTCTCATGTTACACTTGTGGGGTCTCAAGCGTGTGATTACGACAAAAATAACGACAACACAGTATTGCTAACAACCAAAAGGACTCAGAGATACTTCTTGCAGCTGCTTCGTTCGCACGTGGATACAGCTCAATGTTATTTTTTACCGCAATTGTGCGCAACTGTCTTTATATAGGCTCACTATTGAATGAACCAGGTTTTAATCCTTAGAAACAAACACGCTGTGCTATACGGCTGCTAATGCGTTGTTTTAGATTATTTTTCTTTTTGTGCATGCTCGCGCGAGCGAACGCTGTTGGCACGCAGCGAAGCATCGATGGAACGCGCGGATTGGTAACTTTTCCTGACCGAACTTCTTGCGTAGCTTCCACAGCGTTGTCTGCTATGTACGGAACGGAGTGTAGGTGCGTGCTCGAGGTTACTTTGTTGTCAGCATTTATCTTCACTCACAGGTCCACCACCGAGGGTTTCGAAAATTGATACCTCCTCAGGATAGCTTTTGTCATCATTGAGGACTAGGTACTTGCAAATGATGCTCCCGCTAATTCGGTGATTGTGTTGGTGAATTCAGCAAGATACAATATAGGTAGCCATTACAGCCTGACAGTTCCTACGGACGATGTTGTCTAAGCTACCACACGTTTTGCAACTTTAATAGAATTCCGTGCGTTGAGGTGCTAGCAAGTGGTATTGCAGTGAGCTTAGTAGGTCTCAGGCTAGCATGGTAATTTTGCAAACATTCCATTCCTTCCACAACCTATTTCAGAGCAGAAATCATGATAAAAACTGCGATTCCGAAGCCTCTCTATACAGCAATGGCGTTTTCTCCGACCCTTATTGCAAGTTTTGCATGATGCTATAATATATGTAAGACAAACTTCCGAGCGCGATAAGAAACATGTAAACCCATGTGACTTCATAAAATGCAATTCAACTAGGCAACAACGCAAAAGACAAGTACGCGGAAGACGCACACTACAACCACACGTAGCGCTACGGGTGGTTGTTGTGTGCTTCTTCTGCGTTCTCGTTTTTCGTGTTGTTCTCTAGTTCAAGTTGTTCAACCAACTAGCCGACACGTTAACTTTATAAAATGCAAAATTTGGAACAGGGATAATCAAATGTATCCATATCAAAATTATCAGCAAAAAAAAGTTTTGAATTTCCACAAAGGTAGGCAAAGTTTCCTGATAATGAAGACTGTAATTTGCAGGAAAGTAAAGTTTAATCCCAAATAAAACTAATACGGCTTCCTTAGAAAAGCGAGTGAGAAAACAAAGAGAGGAAATTCAGGGAAATCAACCAGACAAGTATCCGGTTTGGTACCCTGCACTGGGGCTAAGGAAAAGGGGGCAAAGGGAAAAAGAGGAAAGATTTTTCCAGCGATGATAGCATTGTTAATAACTGACTGTGATTTTATAGAAAACAAAGGATGGTCTTCAGGCGCGCATCGTACTGACTAGAATATTACTTCAAGACCCAGCCGTTTCTGTTTTATTTTATTCGTACCATAACGTCTTAATTTTTTAGGCATTTTAACTGTGTTTGTGATTACGATAAGACGTTTCCAACCTGCGCGATCATAATGGCGTCAGTGGGATGTGAAGGGTTAGGTAAAACGTAATTTATATTCATCGTACGCAAGTAGATAGCCTCGTTCAGGCTGCTCGCCTATCCTGACATAAGACGTGCGTTAAATATCCAGACCACGCTTTCATTTTGTCCACTGGTGTTGATAATGTGTTGCCTGCGGAAATATTGAAGAGGAACTTAGTTTTACTCTATTAGGTCCGCTAACATCTCGCGCCAAGTACTAGCACAAAAATTAAGCCGCGTATCCGTTCTTATTATTTAGTTTCAAGGCTCCAGGGAAGCTTACTACCCGGCTCAGTATTCACTGGATAGAAGGCGCTGATTATTAATGCACAAACGTTGCGGCACGGAAATAACGATGGTATACAGTTAACGAAGTGCATGCACAAAGCAACTTATAGTTTATTTATGAAAGACTCCTTCTCAACGGTGCACGACCGCCAGACCAGGATAGCTTTCTTTCAGCACCAATAAAAAAAAAAAAAAAACGGAAAGACGACATCTGAGCCACCGCTCTTGTTTCACGTTACGAGGTGCATCAAGTAAATGATGTGCACTTCAACTTTCTATTTTTTTTTTCGCTTCTTCACTTGAAACATGTCATCGCAGTAGCACACCTAATATCCAAATGCTGCAGCCTTCATTTCAAGTACTCATAGTGTAACACAACATTTTTTTTTGTTTCTGTGGCAGGCAGAGAAAGACAGAAAAATAAGTCGTTAGCCAAACGTTTGTAGCTTTGTCAGGCTCGGTGACTATAGATACCGTGTACTGGGGAACAGGAGAAATGGCACGGAAAAAAAATTGCAGTTTCCCCAGATATGCGAACCATCGATTGCGATAGCAAATGCACAGAAAGCTATAAAAGATAAGGATAACATAGTTTTATCGGCCGTATAAAAATGCGAACATTCACTTACTATATAAATTAGCAAGTATGGAGCCAGCGCGCACAAGAAAACATGAACACAACACACTCGATGATCGTGGACACTTGCTGTCAAAACGTTGGCGTGAGTAAGCGCGAAAGCAGCAGCGAGCGAAGTGACCTTCGTGCTGTGTTTCGCTTCCACACAAACTGAGTGGCGAGAACGCAGCACGCATACTTTTGAGCCGCCGTCGTGCCTAAACTCAACCCCTAATGCAGATCGCTTTCAAGATAGGGCACACACGGCCGCGCGATTGCCGGAGTACAATGCCATACCCCCCCCTGCGGCGCAATGCGCGCGATGGAAGACGGCTCGTTTTCTCCCCGCTTTCCTCCCTTGCACGCGCGAGATTAAGCTACGATGGTCGTGTGCCCCTCGAGCGCGGTCGCGCAATACACAGTTGCTGCCTGAGTAGGACTCCGCCCCCCCCCCCTCGGCCCTCCTTTCCCCCGGGGCCCTTCGCGCGATGGAAGACGGCGCGTTTCCTCCCCGCTTTCTTCCCTTACGCACGTGAGATTGAGCCACTGTCGGTGCATTCTTCTAGTTCATTGTCACGTTTTCAGCTTCCTATAAAAACTGTGGTGTTGAAATTGTATAGTCACGTCTTAACACGAGTAGCAGTGATCAAAAAGTGATGCTAACGAAGGAGCGTCACGACGTTGATGCCTGGTATCCAACCTGAGCCTTCCCTTGCTCACTGCTAAAAGGCAATTTAGTGTCTGCAAATTGGATTCACTTTTTCACTTCACTTTATTACTTTAAATACTAGGGGGTACTTTTACTAGGGGGTATTACATAAGGGGTGCGCTTACAAATTAAGGTTACAGAGAGTGATCTTCATGACAAACAAATGCAGTTAAGTTTTCCGCAAAAGTTGATGAACACGTGATGGCTGCAATGTCACGGGGAAGGCCATTCCAGTCAACTGCTGTGCGAAGAAAAAATGAGGCCGCAGAATTAGTGGTGCAAGCACGTGCTCGTGCGATTGAGTAAGGATGGGATGTACGGGGAGATATGCGCGCCGATAGGAGGATATACGGTGCTTGATATCTTGCTGTATCTGTGTTTCGCCATTGTCGGTGCACGGCTGAGCATAAAAATTCAGTGCCCTTCAACTCTGTGAAGGCGGATGACCGGCGAAGCTCTGTATGTGGGCCTCTTAATGACGAACTGTCCGTTGTGCGCCAAACGCCGTATGCACGTAAATGGAAGGCGAAGCGCAACTGATCGCTCCTCTATGATGCTGAGCCTCGAAAGATGATGACGCACCAGGGGGTATACGAGCCCATGTATTGTTGCAAAACACGGCACACCTTTTACTAACGAATCCCTGCACGTAGACGAGACACGCACGTCACCGCACTCTGGGGGAACAGACTGCTTCCCCGCATGCAAGGCGACAAGGCGTTGGTCGACGTCCCGCAGTGAAGTAATAATTTTGAGGTCATTCGAAAACCAGAAACGGTCACACACAACACAGGTCACACAGAATTGGTTCTCCATAAAATCCTTCTGAATCCTGACCGCTGCTCCGGTTGAAACATTCCATGCTTGCGGGATCGGGGCCACGTGGATGGTTTGCATTTCTCTCCGCCTCGCTGTCCCGACGGGCAGAACGCTTACGGGACCACCACCACGAGAGAGCGGAAGGAAAGGAAAGGAGATGCTTAAGCGCTTGGAACGCCGACAAAGAGAGGGCGGTGCAAACGTAGGCATGGGAGACGCGGGTCAAACTGTAGTATCCGTTCTTATCAGCTTAATATCTGACAGGGGTCGTATTTGGACCTAAGATATTAAACTTATTTTTGCAAGTTGGCGGAATGCTTAAAGCCTGTTTCACCTCCGTCGCGGCTCGGCCCGGTATTGCACTACCTTCGGGATCGGGCCATGTGTGGGCAGAAATTCACGATCTACACGGCTCAGCTAAGCTTTTCGAAAACATTGGGATTATGAGAACAGAAATCCGATGGTTTCCTGTGTATATGGGGAAAGTGGACGAGACTCGGGTAAACCTTAATGAGATTGCTCATGACTTGGCACGAGGACTTGCTAACCGTGACAGTCACAACCGAGCCGTTCACCATCAAGCCAGGGAATCTAGAGATCATTTAATAACTTACAATGACATTGCCAAACGTTACTATTTAGGACGCAGGCAATTCCCATTGCCACATTCGAAACTGAACAGGGCTCAGACTGTCTCAATGTGCTTATTGAAAACAGGTACATATCCCACGCCGTACCACATTAATAAATATATCCAGAGAGGGAGATTAAGGTGGACTACAACGATTATATAGCATCATTGGAATCAGACATATGCTGGCGGGGTGTCCCGCGACTCTCCCCAACCTCGGTGAAGAATGGACACAGTGGGAAAAAAGGATTCAAAGCTCATTGTTTCAAGACCAACTAAGGACCGTCCAGAGGGCCCATGATGTCGCTGAAGGTGGTGTCGCTGACGTTGCGGCCCGCCTTGGCTTAAGAAGTCGGGCCTCCGGACCTCATTACAATTAAAGTTTTCACGCACACACACGGCTCGATAAACGCACGCAGTTTTTTTCGAGAACCTAGCCATATACAGCTTCGCTGTAAAAAGAAAGAAAGCTTCAAAACAAGAAATGTTCAACATGGTGTACTGTACACATTGTACAAAGAAAAGTTCTTTACAATGTGGGCTATGCTCACGGAATGAAACGCGTGAATTTTCGCGTGGACGATCTAATGCCCACATTTGCGTGTCCACCGTCTCCAGTACCAGTGCAATTGGCGTAATATTAGCACCTGCACAGAGATCAGAATCCTCATCATGATTAGTGACCACATTCATAGCAACCTTTAATATCACTCAAGAGTAATTACAAATATGGGTGGTTCAACTTTAAAGTTTACCTGTCGCGTTTCATTTCGGAAGTATACTACAGTTCCCATTAATGTGTCAAATGTTTCAGGTATCTGAACAAGACAGAGGGCTTCTAAAAGATCGTTACGTTAAGAGATGAACTGTAGGTGACGAACAAGAAATGCTTCTGCTACGAGCCAACATTTTTACACGAAGGCTTGTCTTCGTCAGACGTCTTGTCCAAGCTATTTACTCTTTTGTAAGGACACTGTCGAATGTCGACTGTCACTTGTGAAATGTGTTACTCATGCGCCATTCGGCATGGTGGGTCGTACACAGTTGAGAACGCACGGGCGTTCTTATGAAATGTCCAATCACCGTACTTCTGATATTGCCTTTTTGACATCACTCATGGATGTCCTCCCTTGTATGCGCAGCCTCCCGGAGACGAAGAGACCTACTCTAAAGTGAAGCGTGTCATACCTACGCCTGTTCCTGCTACCAATCTCTATCAGGTGCCCCGTAAGTGCGTATTCGTTTTGTGACTTCTTTCATTTCAATGCATGCGCTTTGTTTCAGTGCGTCTCGTGTTATAGCCACTAAGCAGTTGCTTATGAATACTGACATTGATTTGCCTTTTCTACGCCTATTGAGAGTGCGTGACAGCAACAAAGCAAGAGTATAATTACTAAAACGATAATAGCAACCATAGAATAGCATGTAGAATATAATAGCCTAAGGCACTTTTATTCTGCTGCTTAGATCAGAAAAATGGTGTAGACTACTTGTATACGAGTGTGCTGCTTAATTTATAATTCTTAGCTAAAGCTAACTGCTTTATTCTTAAGTTGGCAGCGAAGATGTAAGATAAGAATGCCATATGCTTCTCGAGGAAAATGTAAATAGCGTGTGGAAGAATGCAGCAAATTTGGTGAGGGTGTCATGACGAGAAGTGCATATTGAACTGAAACGAATAAAATCGAACATAGACGACTCAACAATGTCACCAAACGCCATGCAGAATGTACAGAGAATGTTTGAATGTGAAGATGGAAACTAGCTCAATACACGCTTGTAAAACGTGGCTATCATGTGGTCTGTGTCTACCCGTTGTTCTGCCCTATTTTGCTGCTCTTTTACGGCTGCCCCTGCAGCTACAGCCTCAAACCGACGCTTCTCGTGACCGTCGTAGAGCAAAAGCAACTCCGGCTATCAGGTGTGTTCGAAGCATGCGATGCACCTCAAGTTTCAAAAAGCACTCCGTTTGTCACTTAAAGCATTGGTAGTGAAGCACCAATGCCTGGTTGAGTTTCTCGTAGTAGTTAATTCATGTCAGCATGCTACATACGTATTTTTCACTGGGAGAGAAACGTTTACAGTCGAACTCGGTTATACGAATAGGCTTGTGCGCCAAAGATAGATCGAACGAGAAGAAAGGGGGTTAACCGAGGGGCCCAATTTTTATAATTCAGATCATGAGAAACCAACAAACAAAGACGCCAAGGAAAACATAGGGGGAATTACCTGTACTTACTAATTGAATTAAAGAAATTATAAATTAATGGCAGTGAAAGTGGATGAAAAAAGAACTTGCCAGAGGTTGGGAACAATCCCACGCAATCCCATTACACGTGCGATGCTCAGAGCATCGCACGCAGATGGACAGACGGATGGACGAGCTCAACCATTCGTAATTGTTCGTAGCTCACGAAGAAGTTGCCACCGGCCACCCCCGCCCCGTTATTCCTTTATATTAAGCACGTTCACACCATGTCGTTTGCTTAGATTGGTTACATGGATAGAATGGAGAAGGTGATTAGCTTCTCCATGAATCAGGTGAGGTAAATGCTGGTGTACGTATGCGTTATACGTGTGTCATTCGAGGGATATTTGCGGTTGCATTGCATTCTTGACGAGTCACTAACTTAAGGTAAACTTCAGAGATGAATTATTGTATTGCTTTGTAACGCCGTGCACGTGATCGCATAGGAATTCTGAGCACACGCTTTGCTGGGCTACAGTAGTTCACTTAGGAAAGGCACCGCACGAAATCGCCGTTTATATTATCTTATCTATATATTATATATATTATATTATCTTTATATTATATTATATTATATTATATTTATATTATCTACTTCAGTCATGCCGAGTGAAACTAATGGGACGAGCACATTTCACAAAAGAAAAAAATGCAAGAAATAATAAGGACTGGAGGAGAAATGCTATCATGTTCACCAAACTGATGATTTCGATACGGACATGACGGGAAACTTTTAACGCCGTGGCTCAGAGAAGTGTTAGAGGCACCCAGAGTGGAATTTCTTTCCACGTGTTTCCCACGGGGTTTCAAATCTCTCTCGAAGCCATTATTCAATGACAAACGATCCAGTAAGTTTGCTCACTTATTGTTTCGCGCTTGCGAAGTCACCCGGGCGCTTGCTATCGCGAAATCTGCTGGGTAGAAAAAGCTTAAATATAGAGAAAAATGAACAGTTTCTGGGAATTTATCGTCATCGTTGTTTATTGTCGTTTCAGAGAATGCTTTATCTCGAAGGCTGTTACCTCGGTACATGGGACTGGAGAAATTGTTTTTGCTCGGTAACCACAGCGCGGAATTTCGGGAGATTTATTGCAGTGAAAGAAAAAGTTCAAATCTAATGATATTGGAAGCAAGCTTTTGTTTAGGCCGTTGTTCTTTACATGAGAATTGTTGAACCTCACAAAATTCTAGGAAACAAAACTAATGAACTTACAACTTTGTAATTCAGCAGAGAAAATCCATATCACAGTTGTGTAAATTGCATAGAATAATACATCATAAGTGAAGAAAATTATGCAATCTGCGCCACCCTGAAATGTACCAATCATATGGGAGTAGCATTTCTGCAAGGCCCTCGTAGATATTGTAAAGTATAGACGTGTAAGCTGTAAATGCATTTACAAAACTCATCCGCTTTGAATTATCTAACGAATGCAGTTTACCTGACTACGGTATCTGTTTTAGGTGCAGAATTACAGATTTTTAAACACCGTGCTTCTATTTTTTGAGACACACTAATATCAGGCCACTTCAGTAAAAAAAAAAAGAAATCCAGGGCCTATATTAGAAATCTGCTTTCTAGAGTCACTAAAATTTTAATTTCTACAAATTTCGTTCAAATCGGTCCGGCGGTTGCCTCAAAAATGCATTTCTGCGTTTTACATGCATTTAGATGTAGCGCTCGTGTGATGTCTCAATTCTCAAGCTTGCGCTATGTCAACTTGCGCTGCACTTAACTGTCGTGAGCATTTGCCAAGTGGCCCTATTTTACATTTCATTTAGTTAAAATTTTGGTTAATACAAGCCAAAAGTGCGAAATCATGAGAACTGTTGTTTTTTTAGCTCGACTTACAGCTTAGTACGCAAATTATTACTGGTAACCCACCTGCGATACTGCGCTGGAAATATTCACGGCACTGCATTGCATCACCAGCACTTGCAGTCACCAGCACTTCATTTCACATAGTGAACGCCATAGCAGTGCACTCTTCTCTTGTGATGCTTCTTGTGTTCTTTGTGTTACCTGAAACTTCTCACTTCTTTTTTGCATTATTCGAGCATATTGAGCAGTTTGACCGCAGGAAGAAATGCCGATTAGCGTCGCCGTCTTGCGGCTCTACATTTACTGTTTCCTCACTGTGTTCGGAGAGCTGCACCAATCACTTAAACTCTTTTATGTGTTCAATTGATGGCTGAATTATGCTGTCGGAATATTAACCTCTTGTAAGGGGCACATTTCTTTCAATTTTTTTCAACAGACATTTTTACTTCACGTTTATAAGATTTACAATGGTTGTTAAGGGGAGGGAGTGGCTTCGTTCTTCGAAATAGATACATAAACTTGCCGTCACTGTAATAAAGCTTCGCATGTTTTTGTCCAGCCTAGTGCGTAGTTTACACACAGATATGTCGACTAATTTTGCGAACTCAATTCGAATGCGTAAGACAACAAACTGCAAGCCACTTGCTAAATGTGAGACAAAATGTTTGCATAATCGAAAGGGAATAAGAGCGCAGATATTTTGTTTCCTGCAGCTGGTTCTGCAGGAAACATTCTAGAACTAGAACTTGCATTCTAGAACAAATCGAATTCTAGAATGCTTGCAGTGACTTAGCTTTGATATAGTTGATAAAGATTGATATTTCTGCAATTTATGTACGCATACAATGTAGTATGTACAGATTATTCTCCAAAATCACAATCAATGTATTTGCAAAACAACTTAATACAGGTGTTTTGCAAAAGGGAAAAGTAACTGCGTTGGTCCTGATGCATGCAGCAGTCTGACATTGCATAAGGGAAAGAGGGACTCATATTTTTGGTTCTAATGTCACGAGTGGTCGAAAACATGTTTTCTCTTTCTCATGCTGTACCGTGATCGCACATAGCAGCAATAATGGTTCTTTGATGAAAAAAAAAGCACTAATAGGGTTAACCAGAGGAAGCAGTTTTGCACGGCATAATTTTTGCAGGAGCGCGTCATAACCGTAAAATCGTACTTGTTGCTGCTTATGTGAATCATTACAAATTAACCTTGCCCCTATGCGTTGGTAACAAAGACGCTCTCGGAAATTTATTGATGCTTTTTCCATTCATTAACTCTCTTTCTTTCACTTTGCGCAATGCGGACACGTTTTTAGGTTGCTTTAGCCCGTTGGACTGTGAACTCTGGCCTGCGTACCAGATTCTGTACAGAAAGGGATTCGTGCAACGACACGGTAATCGGCCTCAAAACTTGAATCTACACAGCACCTCTCCACGCTTCTGCACACATTCATATGCTTGCTATTTTGCAAAGAGATAATAATAATAATAACCTAAAAAAAAAGAGCTGGTGCTTTTTTATTTATTTAGTAATGAACAAAACTCCTATTTTTCTACAGACAGGTAAATGACTGCTGACGACATAACACCGTAGCTTAATTGTTGCTTATCCCACTAAATAATTTCGCAGCTGTATGTTACATCGATCTTTTCAATGACTGATTGATTATTTCGCAAGTTGTAAATAAACCCCAAAGGGCTGATTGACCTATTGTTGCCCAGAACTACAAATCCTGATTCACTCAACTGTTGATTGCAGCTATGAAAACGACAAGTAAAAGATGCATCCTCCATCTTCCAATATGTCAAGTTAGATAGCAGGGTTATTGAACGATTTGACAATATGCAGGACCTAATGCGTGCAATTTATTTTTCTTCTTGGATCTTCTCCTTAATGAGTAAAACCGCAGTAATTCTCTGATATAGGCTATCTGATTGCTGTTTAAAGGCTTAATAAATATTGACCAACAGGTACGAAGAAGGCCGCATGCAGGACATAATTAAGCTCTAGGGTGCTGTCGGTAACCACTTGAAAATAATTCACCCAAATGTGCATCGCAGCTTCGAGGGATTCTGCTTCCTAAGACTCGCTGCTTTGTGAGTGGCATTATTTACGCTTTGTAGTTTCGTACGTTTTGTGATGTGCAACTACTATTTCCATCCTATATAAGTGGAATTCATGTGAAATGACTACAGCCTGAGAAGCGTCATCCCGGGTGTAACAGTTTCTGCTCTTTCTTTCGTGCTTTTACATGTTTTATGCTTAGCTCATTACCAGTTTCGTCAATGAAATGCTCTTGTCTGCAATACCGTAGGCAAAAGAGGGCGGGCAGCGAAACCAACATGCGTAACCTACTGAGAAGCCCGGTAACATGGTACATTTCTTGTTTTGAGACCTCGTGTATCTAATGGCGACGCATATTTATTTAAGCACTGCGCGAACAGCAACTGTGCCGCGTGCGTACAAGAGGAATCCAAAAAACAGTGCTTGCGATACATTGTCACGTAAATTCACCCGCATTCGCAGTAACAGAGAAGAGAATATCTGCAACGTAACTGCGCATGGCCTAGAAACTACAACCTTACATTAAAATGTAACTACGAGAGGAAATGTAACAGATAAAACATGGCATCAGCCTAAAGGAGCTGATAAAATAAAAGAACTATTGTATTAGTAGAATTCGTGGATTCGATCCACCGCTTAGGATTTCAAGAAAACTAGGCTGGATTGCTCTTCGGTGCACATTCATCATTGGCGACTGTACCTATATACAGAATCTAACGGCGAGCTCACATATTTCTCTCCCCCCTTTGCCTCCTATCCTTGCCTTCTTCCCTTGTGGCTGGGCGGCACAGAGGTTTGTGACACGGGGCGGAAAACGCTGGAGCGTCGCCGCAACGGTCGGCTGCAGCAGGTGCGGGAGCTTGGCTCGCACCAGCAGTGGGTGCCTTCGTCGCAGTTGATCAGCAGCACGGCGCAGCCCTCCGACTACCGGAGAACCCGGACATCCAGTCGGTCAGTGCGAGCTCCGTTTATTTCCCAGTCTGCATTACTTAACTATAATGTGGGAAGGCGGATTACTTGAGCCGCGCACGGGTAATGCTGCAAAAAGTGCATGGGTCTTTGAGGTGTGCCCATTGTTCTGTCGTAATTTCTTCCTGCTTTCAGCAATGATTCCGAGAGAAGCGGGAACTGCTCCGTCACATGTGGGTGAAAAAAAAAACACACAAAAAAAGCGTGCCACGAAAGTAATCGAAGTAACTAGTGGGTGTAATCACATTTCATATGGCTGATATTGAGAAAAACTATTTTCGCAGGTGCGCCCTTTCTGCAGTTTCGTGGGAGCACTGTAAAAACATTTATGCCCTTAAGGGTGTTTTCTTGTCGCACTGTAACATCCTTACCTTAGGGCCTTACAAAAATTTATAGAGTACGACAGCGGAGCTCTGACGAGACGTGCGATGACAATAGACGCAGTTGAAAACTATGTAATCATTCTAACAGCCTTGGGCGCATAGAAATATCCGACAGGAGAGTTTCCTATCTCTCCCTGTGAAATTCTCTTGTCGGATATTTCTGTGCGCCCAAGGCTGTCAGAATGATTACTTAGTTTTCAACTACGTCTTTTGTCATCCCACGTCTCGTCAGAGCTCCGCTGTTGTCTTCTATAAATATTTTTAAGGCCTTAACGTTAAGGGTGTTACAGTGCGACAAGAATACACCCTTAAGGGGGTAAACATTTTTAGAGTGAAGGCAAGATAGTTATTGTTGTTACACCATATGAACTTTTATTCAGTTCTATTCACGTATTAGTTATACCAGTGCTCTTCGTTCACTTGAGGCCTAAGAATAGTTGACATTGACTGTCCTTCCCTTCTTTGAAACGAAGAACTGCGTCTTATTCATATATTTCCAACAGAGAATGAGCATTATTCACACATGAGAATCAGCAGTGTTCTCTTATATGTAAGTAGCTATCATGTGCTTTTGAACAAACCACAGCTGTTTTCAAGAAGCTGGCAAATTTGACGGAAATTTTATGGATGGGCACTGTTTCTTGTAGGCGTTCTCGCAGGAATGTAGACCTTCAGGCGATTGCTGTATATATTAGAAAATAACAGCACAAATAAATGTGTTCGATTAAGGCATAATTCCCGGTAGTACCTTCGTATCGTACATAGCAGATTGTCTCAGTGGCGACGCAAACAGGAAACGCACTAACTTCAGAACTTGATGTACTGACTGCAGATCACTCTTAATAAATTCTCGGAATCCGCGGAAGCTACTTGCGTGATTGTTCGCTATTATCCCCGCCCTTCGTCATTTAAACAATAATTTGCACTTATTCAGTATTTAAGACATACAAAGAGAGCAAGCGGTAAACTAATAAAACCATACGTTTAATTGGAACAAGCCCCGTAGTTCTTTTTGGCCATAACTCCAACAAATTACTTCATCTGTCAGCTATCCATTTACACTTGAAGCTATATGTATCATCTGCTTAAAAGTGTTCCGATATCTCCGGTACTTTTTTCTTGTTTTATCTTCTAAAGACATGGCAGTGATGGGGAATAGCTAGTAAAGCCGCTGATTTTAAAAGCAAAAAAGCCTGTATTATCAGAAGGACTTCGAGCTGTTGCTGTTACCTTACTTGTAAGCTATAGCGCATGCCTACAAAGAAGTTATGGCCAAGAATGGCGTGGCAATGAAGGCGTCTTGATGTACGACAATCTTAAAGAAAGTAAAATATTTAGATCATTGAATTCAGACATTTGGCTAAGATTGCGCTTCCCTAACCAGAAAAATATTGCAAGAAAAAATCACAGCAATCAAAAACGAACAAAAATTTTATTCAAAGTTAGCTTCGAGACAATCAGAAACACCTCAACTGCAAAAAAAAAAAAAGAAATAAAAAAAATCACCGCCCAAGCACTCCGCACAAATGGTTAACCAGCGAAGGTGAAACGTGCGGCCCCGGTGCTTGTCGCTGGGTTAATCCCGACAATGCAATAAAGTCTTTCTCAATTATTGGTTACGTCTTGGTGTTTCTTAATGAGGTTACACTCGTGTTCGGCCGCGATGGACAGAACGACGACAGTGATGGTATCCCCGAAGTCCGCCTTTGTCACTTGCGTTCGATGTCTGAGTTTGCTCCGCGACATGGTTATCAGCGATCACCCGCCATTGACGCTTGCGATTTTTCAAAATTAGGTTGTTTCAAAATTACATCTGTCCGTCACGTAAGACAAGGAATGGCTCATACCCCCGTAAACGCGCCCTCTCCATTACGACGACAGAAGTGAAATTCTAGGCTGGAATGATGAGAGGCAAATGAGCCAGCTGTGGAAGAAGACGACGATGACGACGAACACGGGAGCTGTGGGTCGAGCGCGTTCGCGCGGTTGCACCGAAGGGTGCGAACAAGCTAGTTGTGGAAGAAGACGACAACGCTCCCATTGCTGATGGTGATAGTTTTCTGCACACAGGCACGGACATACGGATTATCGTTTCGCCTAGCTATATAAAACTTCGCTTTTAAAAAATCCCTATGGCCGACTACAATAGGGCCTACAACAGAAAAAAATTTGAGGAGCCATTCCACTCTGGGAAGGTGGATGACCAGCGAATCTGTAGCACATCACATCAAGGGTAAATGTACTTATTTCTATCATTTGGTAATGACAGTCGCGATGGCGTTGTGATTACTGTGATATGCACTGATTGATTTGGTTACAACCTTAGACAGAATCTTGGTCAAAGTTAAATCTATACACGGCCGTTGTTGAGTAGCTGAGTAATTTAGATTGGTGTGGCAATTCAAAGCAAAACCTTGCTTGCAGAAACTGGGTGAACCATTTCTTGTGTGCTTTTGCAATGTGCACATTGAAGTCTCAAACGATGATCACAGGGGTAATGTCATCACGGCTAGCCCACTCAAAGTGCGCAGTCATGAACTTCTGTATACCACACTTGGGTGGTGCTGGAGGTATATGCACAGTGGATATCACAATCCAGTCTTTCGTTTGTACGGCTCAGACATTCATCCCTGCAGTCGCTGGCATTGTCCTCTTGACTCTGTTCATACATTTTGTTTGTTTGTTTGTTTGTTTGTTTGTTTATTGGTTTCTTTCCAATACAAGGAAAAAGCGAAGGGAGAGCTAAAGGCTACTAGCCTGACGAGGCCCTCCCTCCGTATACAGTTTCGACAATATTACAAAAGAGATTTGAGAAAAACAGCACACACATTTGTAGTTACACTCTACACAGTTCTATGTCATAGAGGATCTAGTTCATATCACTGCACACAAATATATAAAACAGATTTCTTGTCATAGATGTGACAGGACGGGAAAAAAAAAAAAACATATGAACGCAAATGCAAAATGTCAATCATCGTAGCGAACATATGAAAAAAGAGAAAAAAGGCGACATCCAACACACAGTAAAAGAGCACTGTTTTACAGACAAACGCTACATATGGTTTTAAATGAGATGTCACTGGTAGCGAATTTCTTTCTCGATAACCATTGTTTTGAATGTTTTTTTCTTAATCGATTTGTTGAGGTCGACATCATCTGGAAGTTTATTTAGAAGCACCGGAATTTGGTAATTTAAATGTTGTTTTCCATAATTCGTGCGTGTTCGAGGCTTTCTGCGCTCTTGCCTTCGAAGGGCGAGCGTGTGTGTTTCAGCGGGATTGCTAAATGCGTGTAGTTTATGTTTTTGTACATACTGCAATAACTTGAAGCAATAAATTTCATCAGCTCTTAGCAGAGAATACTTTACAAACAGTGGACCTGTTGGCAAGTCTTGTGGGTGTCCTGCATATCTTTCGAGTAGGCGAAGTACACGCTTCTGAAACTTTAGTATTCGGAGGTAGTTTCTACTAGAGGTTGTACCCCAAACCAAAATACAGTAGGAAAGTCTGGAATAAAAGAGAGTATAATAAAGAGAAACTTTAAGCCACAAAGGTATAAGTGAGCTTATTCTATACAAGCAGCCGAGCGATCTACTGAGCTCCAAAGCAAGATTATCAATGTGGGTGTTCCAAGACAAATTTTCTTGGAACCTTACTCCCAGAAATTTTTGCTTCACCTCTTGTTTTAACGGAGTGCCCCGAAAGGTAATATGAATATCATTCTTCATTGGTTTGTTAATCGGAGCGAATATAATATATTTGGTTTTATTAGTATTCAACTGTAACCTGTTGGCATGTAACCAGTCAGAAAGTGACTCCATATACTTATTAACAATCTCCTGAAGCTCTGTAAGGGTACGTGCAGTGAAGAAAATATTCGTGTCATCTGCGTACATTATTAGTTTAGGGGAATTATAGATGCTACAGAGATCATTAATATAGACTAAGAATAATAGCGGTCCAAGAATAGAGCCTTGAGGAACACCTTGTTTAATTACTATTTTTGTAGTCGTTCCTTGGTGGACACTTACATATTGAAGCCTATTGCTTAAGTAACTCTCTATCAGTTTAAGGACGACGCCGCGAACACCGTATCTTTTTAGTTTAATTAATAGCACATCATGACACACTGAGTCAAAAGCTTTTCGTAGATCTACAAACAGTCCTAGCGTGTAAAGCCTGTGCTCAAAGTTATGTATAATATCATGCTTGATACTGAGAAGTGCGTCCTCGGTAGATTTTCCTTTTTGAAATCCGAACTGCATGTCACTTATTACCCCATATTTCGCAAAGAATTTTTCTAGTCTTATATTTATGGCCCCTTCAAATACTTTCGATAGAACAGGCAGGACCGAGATTGGCCTATAGTTGCTTATGTCTCCTTCAGCACCACCCTTGTGAATAGGACAGATGCGGGCTATCTTGAGCGAGTCAGGGAAGATTCCAGTCTCAAACATTTTATTTATTATGTCTGCTAGGATGGGGGATAGGATTTCAGACACATGTTTAATTGGCATTGCTTTAATTTCATCAGAACCAGAAGCAACATCATTTCTAATCCCATTGATAAGTTTGTTGATTTCGTGAGGAGTTACTGGTGCGAGAACCATAGAGTTCACTATCGTAACGCTGTTATCAACCAAGTTATGCTCTTCATCATTTTCCTGCTCGTACACTGCGCTCGTGGCAAAATAGGCGTTAAGGGCGGTGGCCGCTTCAAGACCGGTTAGTGTGCCTGTAGGTGTGACTATTTTTAGTACGGTACATTGTTCTTTCTTCCCAGTTAGATTTTTTACTTCATTCCATATTTTCCTAGGATCCTTACCTATTTTGGCAAAAACCTGTTCATAATATTCTACCTTAGCATTTTTAATTTCACTGCTCAGTTTATTTCTATACTGTTTGAAAGTGATTAGGGCATTTTCTCCTCGCGTTTTTAAAAACATATGGAACAACCGGTTCTTTTTTGTTATTTTCTTTAATAAGGAGTTGTTAATCCAGGGCTTCCGTATTCTTTTACATCTTGGCCTACTCAGTTCCGTTGGAAATGCTTGATTGTAGCATGCAATAAGTTTATCAAGAAAAATATTGTACGCCTTACTAGGGTCGTCTTCTTTTAATACGCATGCCCAATCAACGGTAGCAACCAGAACGTAAAAGAGTTGTCCTCTTGACTCTGTTCATACATTTTGTAGCCATGATCCTTACGGTGATATGAGCCATTGTATTTTTTTCTTGCTAACGGGGGTACGAGCCATTGCTTCGGGGGTATGAGCGATTGATGAAGACAGTTTTAGACATACAGTTCTCTATTCTCTATGCTGTATACGTGATTAGAAAGAATGTATGCACTGTTTGCTTCACTTCGCTGAGTATTTGCAGCCTCTGCCGTACGGAGCTATGAACGACTGAATTTTTTCCTTGCTCATGGGGGCATGAACCATTGATAGTAATAGTTTTTGTTTACGCACACGAAAAATACATGGAACCCTAGCCATATACAGCTTCGCTGTAAAATAATTGTGGGAAGGGCCAAACTCACAGCACGTCTTTCAGGTGGTGTGCCCATAATCTTTCTTAAGGAATAAAAGCACCGATGTGAAATAGAAGCACATGATGATTTGTTTTGATTTCAAGACAGTGTGTGTGTACTGTAATGGTGCTAGAGAAACCATGTTATCATGGTGTGCGATTTCATACGGGCAACGCCACGTTAGAAAAAAAATCATATATCAAAAGCGACGACGACGAGATGAAAAAGTAAAACGAGTATGAAAAATGAACCACCTTTTCAAGCGTAGTTTTCAAGTCAACACGGCAACTGTCATTTCTTCAGTGACAGCAACGAAAATCCCATTCTCAAGAGAAAACCGTGTAAAAAGCGTGTGTGTGTGTGTGTGTGCGTACGTGTGTGTGTGCATGTGCGTATGTGTATGTGTGCGTGTGCATGTGCGTGTGCATGTGCGTATGTGTGTGTGTGTGTGCGTACGTGTACATGTGTGCGTGTGTGCGTGCGCGTTTGTGTGCGTGTGTGCGCGCGTGCGTGCGTGCGTATTTGTGTGTTTGCGTGTGCGTGTGCATGTGGGTATGTGTGTGTTCACGTGTGTGTGTGTGTGTGCATGCGCACCGGCCGTCGGCGACAGCCGGTGCACCTGTAAAGCTGACATTGACGGCGAATGTGAACACGCCACTGCCTCGGTGTTCGTCATCGATGCAGAGCATACAGAGTCGTATACTAGGCGGAGCCAGAGCTTAGAAGTACGAGGAAGGCAAATTATATTCCAAAACGATAAGACTAAGCCCCTAAACGACGGCAGAATGACGACTACAAGTCCGCGTGCTTGCCTTGGGTGCGAAAAACTCCGGATCCATCATACCTCCGAAGGCAAAAACACACAGTTTACACAAAGCATGAAGCTCTCGCGAGTGAACAGCTCCTTTATTGATATCAGAACGACTAATCAAAAGCAAATCATCGTCGCAAAAGCACGTACCGCTGCCTGCAGACCGCGCCATATCCGCGCTTTTTGCCATTCCATCTGGTGACGTTGTGACGAAAGCCGATGGAACTGAATCCCCTCACCAGCTTCAATCCCGTAAGAATCGTTTGTCGCGCACACAGAAATGCAACATGATTGTCCAGATTCGATTCCACGAGGTATCTCGGCGACGCTGAACAGACGGTGGAACACATTTAACCAACGAAGCTGGCCGCTGCGCCCGGTGCGGTCGTCACATGCCGTTACGGCCGAGGCACCATCGTTTGAAGGCGTCACCGGTCGAAGCCCATAGAGCGCCCGGTGCCTTTATTGTTAGAAACGTTATCAAAGGAATTTGACACCATCGTTCTCAAGAACGTTACCTTGTTGAATGAAATGAATGAATGAAATTGAAACGGAGTAAAGTGAAGCGACCGTTTAGAAACCGAACTGCGTCATTTGCAGTATCCCTGCAGGACAGCTCCAAATTAATTAATTAATTAATTAATTAATTTAGTTAGTTATTTATGTATTTATTTATTACCTTCCTGAAATCGCTCTTTAGCCAAAGCAGGCATTTCTTATAGCCAGTTGGGAGGAGTTGTTGCAATAAACTCTCGAGTCCCAAGAGTAGCGCTAGCCCCTGCAGCGGCCAGGCGAATAACAAGAGAGGACAAGGAAGGAGATGAAGCGACATAGCGCAAGAGCACGCAAACAAGAAACAACAGCAACCAAATGTTTATTTACGCCGTTACGTAAAGATCGGTTTGTTTCACAGCCCGATAATAGCTAAAAGTAAAGACGAAAGCTTTCGGCTAGCGAGGTCTCTTTCTTTACGCGCATATTCTCCCGGGAAAGGAGGCTTACTCCCGGGAACATTCTCGACCCGGGAGGAAGAGAAAACCGTCGACCGAAGCATGCGCAATCGGCGTGTTCAGGCTGGAATCGCTTTCGCAGACAGACTGGCACCGCAATTCATTGGACGTGGCTCGCTCTCCCGCAGGCCGAAGGAAAGGGAGACGGTTTTGCACTGGCGCACAAAGGCCCACAAAGTCTGAAGACGCCGCTGGCGCTGGCAAGCTAGTTCATTTCTCGCACAACCTATAAACGCTAAGCTTTTGTCTTTTTAATGTCCCAAATGTATGCTGTACGAGTGTTATCTTGAAGTACTAGACGTCGTTTCTTGAACGTCAGACGTACTTGAAATAAATTTTGTTATGACGCGTTTGTGAGCAAATTTTTTCTTAATCATTGTGACTGTTTGCGTGGCTCGTGTTTGTGGCCTTCTTGTCTTTTAATTTGTTCGTTTGGCCGTTAAAATTCAACATGAATAGGGGATGGAATGACGCTGGTCCATGTGCACAATGCGCGTTAAAATGTGATTTGCCAGGAAAAGAAAGGTAATGAAACGCCTAAAAACAGGGAAATTAATTACCCAGACTGTCCAACATTCTGTCGTCAGCAACATCCTTATATCTATATATATTTCAGGTAGAGAATATAATATTGACTGAGCCCGCGCAACAGACATGCGCTTGAGCATGTTATTTCTCTCGGTATTGTAAAACGACAGTTGTTTTCACTTAAGAGGTCTGTTCACGTTGTGGGCCATTCGGTACCGTTCTTATCTTTTATTTTAGAGTGACTAAATACTACTGCCAATTAGAAAGAATGTTATATTCAAAGCGTTAGTAACGCCGCTTTCCAATTTCTTCTTAATTATTGCGAGCAGAAGCTAACCTAATTTTGGCTAAGATTACTGCTTACAAAGTGACTCATTTCTGTCTCCTAATTTATTTTCAGACCGCCTTATAACGGCACTGGCAGCGACGCTGAACACTCGCCTCAACGTTGTATAAATGCAGACGACGACGACCTTCATGAAGTGTCTGAAGCCGAGTGTGATCGTGAACTCAACAAACTATCTTTTGTTAAAGGTAAGCGTGTGTGCCAGTTATAGCAGCTGTACTCGGTAGTTTATGGTAATAAATGTATTTTTCGAAGGGCCAACACATCTTACAGCATTTACGATTCTCATCCATATAAAACCTCATGAATAGGCGAGTTTAAAGGTAATTTCAACTTCTGAATTAACCATATAATCAGACAGCATTTTCTAATCATCTTTTGATCACTGCTTCATGGTATTCGTGATGCTGTTGTTCCATTCAGTAAGTCGTGATCCGAGAGAGCGCATTACAATTTCTAAAATGCCGAGGGCATCACAACTGTTCAATTCCAAGAATAATCTAGCCAATGTATGCGGTTACGATATTTCAAATCGATAAACGTTCAGTATTGGGACACGCGACACATTTCACAATGCGTTTCGGATAATTTTGTCACCATTCTAACTAACACATTGGAGCAATGGGAGGCACAACTCGCCAGCTCAGACGCAAAAGTGCAGAAGGCTGGGTCACGTTCGGCTCGCGGTAGAAGCCAGGGGAGGCCCTAGACTTGAGGCCCCACCCATCAAGCTCCTAATCCCCTATCCCCCTTTTCCCAATTAAATAAAGTTATTCTCTCTCGCTCTATTCTGGAAAGGCACCTTGTAAAGCGTGCTCTGCCTCAATAAGACAATACTTGCGGCTGAGCCACAATCCATGCGTGTATCGTTTCGGGCATGGTATTAGACTTTATCTAAAACGAGATTGTGTTTAGTGTCTGAAATGTAGCCGTCATGTGCATCTTGCCTTCTGCGCAGGTGACGGGGGTCTGCGCGTCCTGATGCCTCCGGTGGGTAGCAGAGAAACACCATATCTGTGATCATCCGTCCGAGAATCCTTTTGGAAGGGTCCCTCGAACGATAAAGCAAATCCCGTGACTCCATTGTCCTTCGCGCAATGAACAGTTAGTGCTGAAAGGTGCGGACTCCGTAAAAAGACATTCCGTTGTTTTATCGCACACATGTGTTGTCTGTGCGTGGCAAGCAGTGGGACAGGCCGCTCCAACGGACTATCCTCACCAGTGCGACAATGCGTGTGTCTATCTCTGTGTACGTGTGTTTGTGCGCGCGTATGTGCGTGTGTGAGGGAACAAGGAGACAGCGAACAGATTCTCATGCAAGTGGACGACGTCAAGGACACCAGCGTTCGACTTACAGCTAACTTTATTTGGGAAATTTCCCCCACGGGAAAAAGAAACAGCCCATGCGCCGTATCGTTTGGCACAGAAGCAAACAAGTAAACTGCATGTGTGAAGTCCGTTGTCAAAATAGTTGAACTTCTCTGTAAAAGCTCAAATCGATGTCAACACTCTTGATCGTGCATTATTAGCTACTGTTTTACAGTTTGCCCCTGTCGCAAATGCCGTTGTGCATTGGCTGCATTTACCCGTGGACGATTCTTTGTATATGTTTCTGCTGTTTCAATGTCAGATAAGCCAGCCATCATAAGAGAGAGTGGAAAACTTGGCGGTTTTAGTGGGCAGTTGAACTAAAAAAAAGAAAACAAGAAGACATATTTGAAACAGAATAAAAAAAACCGAAGCGCTCGACGCACGCCACACGTAATTTGTTGTAAGCCCAGTGCTAGGTCGGACTAGCGTTATCTCTCTTGTGAGGTTCTCTTCGCTGCACGTTTGTTCATTCGCAAGCGTAAATACCAACTCGCCCAGTAAGAAACTCTGTTGCGCTTGTGTGCACACATGCAAGCGCATGCATGCTTTGACACCTACTCAAACGAACACTGAACCTGGTTGATGTTTTCAATGTTTTCGTCCCGAATCAATGCAGTGGGCGCTTGTAAATAATAATAAACAATGTTATATCGAACTGGTTGATATAAGAAGATGCGTGAATAAATAAAGTGAATTACGCTTGTTGTTTTTTTACAAGTCTTTTTCTGTTCGTCTCATAGGGTACGTTACATTACTATTTTTTTATGATTCTTGCATGTTTAAATTATTTATCACGGCTAAAGCTTTTCCGTCCAGAAAAGAAAAAAGAGGAAGTGGATGCGAACAATAGTGAGCAAAGGAACATGCAGCGTGATGCTTTCAGACATCCGTTATATCTTGAGAAAAGGATAAAAGTCGGAAACAATGAAAGAACATTTCACGAGAAGAAAACATTTTTCGACAAGGGCCAAACAATGCGCCTCACGATTCGGCTTTTCCAAGTGACAAGAATTCCCCGTCTATTCTGGCATGAATGCGACTGCAAAGGTGCGTACGTATGTAATGACAAAATGGCGTCCATTATATTGAATTTCGCATTGGCTCCCGAGTGTCAAGAATGCTGGATTGCACTTGACAGCACGATATCAATGTTCCATAACATTCTTCGCCGCGCGCCCCTATATGTCCATGAAAAGAAAAGTTTTCAGAGCTCAAAAAGAAACTCTCCTGCCTGGGTTCTTGCCTCTAGATGTGTCATGGTTGAGTTGGAAGACAGGCCTACCTGTCGAACTGCGGACACACCACTATCTGGTAAACATGTTCCCCGGCTTTAAATTTGATTTCATCAGCCGTACTTCTCTTTCTTTCTTTCCTTTTATCGTTCTTTTTTTTTTTGGTCATGACAAGTAAGATTTTGCGCTTGCTCTTCCAATGTTTTATTCCTCCGGCTAGCATTACTGGAATGTCAAGTTTTATCCTAAATTGGTCGATATAATTTAGAAATAAAAAAGAAAAAAATGCAGAGGGAACAACAGGAACTGCAGTAATATTTGAATGTTATCTTTAGAAAAATGGAAAAGGAAGCCGAGCCCGAACATGAACCGTCTTTCTTGCCCTTTTGTAAGCGTTTTCCTGAACTGGGAAAATATGAGATTGGAAGTGCACTCTAAAAACAGTACACAGAAAAGGACAACAAGAACACCAGGAAATACGGTGCACCTGCCTCCTACGCCTTATGCTTGTGCTCTGGTCGTAGCTGTGTTAGCAGGACGACATTGAATGAAGTAGCCGAACTTAACGAGATTGAACATTGCAACAAGGCTTTGCGTCAGATGTCCTTGCACTAACGTGTTCGACATGATTCGTTCTCAGTAATTTGTAGACACATGAACCAAACACCATGCTTCTTGTTTACCAATAACAAGTTACTTATTTACTAACCATGCCAATAAAATTGCTTACAGTGAAATTCGGTTATATCGAACAGCCTTGCGCATAACAAAATAGTTCTACATATGACGTAATTCCATACACGCAAACTTACGAACAACACACCTAATTAAACTTTTGTTATGTATTAGTTCTGTACGGGCTTATCTTCAGTATAGAAAATAATGCAGGAAGCAATTGATTTTTGAAAACAAAACTAAACTAGACTAAAGCTAGTCACTAAAAATGGTGTTTTCAATGCGGGAGATTGTGTGCACCTCTTCCAGACTACCTCCCTCGATGTCCACAAAGTAACAGCTCAGCACGGCAAAAATGCAATGACCTTTCGTTTCTTGACGCTTATCTAAGCGTACACTCAATGGGCATTTATTAAGTTGAATATGGTGGTACTACGTTCTTGTGCACTTCGCTTCATGCGTCTCAATAAATCTAAACATTACACTGAGCTTTTAAGTGTAATGACGAGAGAAATGAGATAGAGAAGCAACACTTTGCTGGAAAGGAAAACGGAAACCGAAAACCTGGTGGAACAAGGAGGTGAGAGAAGCGATCAACGAAAGGCAGAAAGCTTGACGACAGCACAGGCAGGCAGCAAAGCACAGTTGAGGCGGGATGAAGTAGACAGAAAATGAAAATTAACCAGCAGAACAGAACTATGGTTCAAATAGTGGTGCAAGGAAAGATTAAAGGTGAAAGTGAACATTGGTTGTCCGAAAAAACGTGAGAAAAAGAAAGCCGCAGCTAGAATGTTTTGTAACCAGATTAAGTTATTAGGCGGGATGTCCGGAACAATACAACAATATATCCTTGACGAAGATGGAAATAAACTGGAATGGGGACGTGGCATTAAATTACATCCGAAAAATAACACCCGAATCATTTCAAGGCAATGTCGAGGTGAGTTATCAGAAGAAAAAGAGCATGAACGATAACTAGATAGAAAATGAGCTGGTCCTGAGATATTTCAACTGGAATAAAGCTGAAAGGAAAATTACTAAACGCACAACCACAGGTTTGGGCGAGGTTCCCGTTAGGCGGATGAATGACCTAGGACCAAAAAGTAGGGAAGCTCTATTGAAAGCAGTAGAAAAAAATTACCAGATAGGCGAATAGTAAGCAGTTGGCGACAAGGTAGAATGAACTCAATTTATGAAGGTAAGGATGAGGGTGGGAGTTAGAGTTCATTCATATAGACCGTTAACCATTACATCGGTGATATACGGGTTAGCAATGCAGGCGTATAAGTTAGCGTATTATAAAAGCATGCGCAGAATATAATAGCATATTGGGAGAAATTGAGATGGCTTCAGAATCGGTAGACGCCTGAATAAATAACTTATTTGTTCTTACTGAGTGTATTGAAATATCCAGTGAAGAAAGGAGACCGTTACATGTGGCTTTTTTAGACATTACCGGAGCATATAACAAGGTAGACCGCAGCATTTTGTGGGATATTCTGGAAGGGGAAAGCTTAGAGAACGACCATGTGCGGCTTTTGAGGGAGGTTTACGTGGAAGATACAACTTGCATTTAATGGGAAGGATTGAGGACTGAGGAGTAAGTTGATATCATCAAAGGGCTAATAGACGGGTGCTTAATATAGCAGCTACTGTTTGTGATGTATATGATAAGGATGAAAAGGGCGCTAGAAGTAATCGATATTAGGTTTAATCTCTCATGCAAACAGGCGGGCACAATAGCGGAGCAGCAGCTTCCTGGATTGTTTTATGCGGACAACATTGTGTTGCTTGCTAACAACCACACTGATATGCAACATCTGGCTAATATCTGTGGACAGGAATGTAAGAATTTAGTATTAAAACAGCGTTAAAATATCAGGTTTTATGGTATTCAATGAAAACAGTGAACAGCCAGTGGCAATACATGGCCAGGATATACCTCGGGTAAAACGCTGCAAATATCTTCGTGTATGGGTAAACGAAGGCTATATATGAAAACATAGGAAAAAAAACAAAAAGAAGGAAGAGATATGTGGCCATTATGAAACACAGAGCGCTATGGGGCTCCAGTAGATACGAGGTGCTCCAGGGTATGTGGAAAATTCTATATGGTTCCAGGACTTACATTTGTTTAGGTCAGGGGTACAATCAAGACTCAAGGGTAACCAAAGGTCAGTGGAACGCCTCGCATTGGGCGCTCACGGAAAAACTACAGATGAAGCTCTGCAGGGCGATATGGGCTGGACAAGTTTCGAAGTGAGGAAATCTAAGAGTAATAATGATTTTGAAGAACCACTGAGGAATATGAAACAGGGTATATGGGTTGAGAGAGTGTTCAGGTATTTGCACAGGAATAACGTTGACTGACGGTGCAGGAAAAGAACTAGGAGGCTTACCAGCAAGTATGCGATCGGTATGGTAAGCAACGTGGCAACAAAAAACGTCAAACGCAAAGTCAGAGAGGCTGACACAATGACATGGTTGGCGGTAGTGGAAAAACAACTGCTATGAGCACCTATCTAAAAGAAAAATAAAAGAAAATCAGGAAAGCAACACTTTATGATAAGTCAAATGAGAGCTACTTACTTTTTGAAACCAAATCAGGATACCTTAGAACGCATCTTTATAAAGCGACGTACACCGCGGTATAAGCATGTGCTTGCTGCGGTAAGGCTAGGGAAATGTTGAAGAATGTTTTATCGGAATGTGCAGATATATACCCAGCTGTCGGTATAGGCACTTCTGGTCTTCTTGAAGCCCTTGTGTTCAGAGATAGCAGTGGGAAAGTAAACATGCCCGCAATAGAGATTATTAAGAGGTGATCGGATGTTTAGCGGCAGAAAAGTAGGGAGACCACAAATAACGGAGGCGTACAAAAACAATGTTCCCAGTAGTGATTCAAAAGTTTGCTGCTGGAAATTCTTTATGTGTGTGTGTGTGCGCGTGTGTGTGCGTGTGTGTGCGTATGTGTGTGTGGGGAGGTGCGTGTGCATCCATCCATTCACTCTTAGTGGGGTGTAATCAAAATATGTTCATTAGCATGCGTTATAGCTACATGATGTCGTTAGTGATAACGAACAGCCACAGGACCCACCTGCATTATTAAAAACACATAATCACTACAGATTCAGTTATTCCATCCTTTGAGTAGGGTTGCAAGCACTCCGCAATTCATCAAACATTCTTGCGAATGTTTCAGGGTGCTTTAAGTTGAAACGCAGTGCCCCGCACCACTTCTTGGGGGTGTAATCAACTGATTAGTCAAGGAAAGTTTTGCCCTCCGTTAGTATATCTAGGTTTTTGATTCTCTAGAGGACAGCTAAGATGCAAAAAGTAAGAGCAATTATTTAAATATTTATTAGTAAGAGCAAAAGTAACATAGCAATTATTTAGAAGGAAAATTGTAAAAAGACAACAGACTTCAGCGATTGCTTTCACTTTAAACTCATTTATTGTGACAGCAGCCTTCTCCTACAACTTACTTGTAACATAAGCTTTGAAAATGGGCCGTGCTCTGAAGGTGTCAGAGGTTATTATCAAAGAAAGGACCATGTTAGAAATGCAGGTGCGACTTATTGCCTTTTGCAGTTTACGAATTTGCAACGACCCCCCCCCCCCCCCATATTCTTATACATTACATTATTACTGCGAATCTCTTTGCCTCTAGTCCGCGTATGCATCCCCCGTACGCGTTCCCGGATGGGGTCCAGCTTGTGTGGCTTGCGTCCGTATTGTGGACAGGAATGCTTGCACAGCCGACCGTGTGGGGGAGACGGGGAAAGAATGTGGCGACGGCGACTGCTGTACGTGGCCTGCGCTTCTATGGTTATGACGTCACGGGCGTCGGAGGCGCCTGCGCGGCTGCAGCAGCGGTTGCGGCAGATGCATGGAAGGTGCGGTGACCGCGGTGGCGCATGTGTCGGTGTAGTGTGGTGCCGTATAAAAAAAATTTTGATTTCATAATGTATGCAGCCTAAACAGCTTCGCTGTGCTCCGTGTACTTCTTTCGTCCATGTGCTTCTGCACTACTATGTAAATAATGTCATACCAACTAGCCCGCCAGTCTGTCCTATTGAATCCGTGCCCATATGAATGTTGCGGCCCCGCGAATTTCTGACCGATTCCCAACCAAGCAATTTATTGTTTTGTTCGAATGGCCATAATACTTCATGTGCAGCGATAAGTGCAGGTTGTCGTTGATAACCATATTCATTGTCATCGTCATCATTTAAGTGTCTGCTGAGCCTTCGAAATACTATAGTACTTAATAAGGCTTTACTCCACCTTGCGAACACGTTCTTGGGACAGCGTGTGGCTTTTTCTTTCTTTCTTTCTTTCTTTCTTTCTTTCTTTCTTTTTTGCGAATATGTGGCTAGAGGGCCAGTTAACTTCAACGTCATTAGTACGTGGTAGTGAGTTTACTTAGTGCTTAAAAATTAAATTCTGGGTGTTCACCTGCCAGAACCACAATCTCATTATGAGGCACGCCGTATTGGGCGAGTACGGATCAAGTTTGACTACCTAGCGTTCTTTGACGTGCACCCAAGTTCAAGTACACCAGCGTTTCTGCACTTCGCCACCTTCTAAATGCGGCCTCCACTGCTCAGATTCAAGCCGCCACCTCGAGTTCAGCTGGCCAATGTCACAGCCACGAAGCTACCGCCAGCCTGGTATTGTACCAGGCACGTAAGCAGGATATTTTTCGGGAGGGGCGGGGGCAAACCAAGGTAACATTTCTATGCAAATGAGGGGCAGGGTACTTTTACTAGTACAAATGTGAATAATGCCCACCATTCGCCATAAAGACACGTAAACCCGCAAAAGAGAAATGAAATAACGTGTATCTCACAGTATCAATTGCATAACGTGTAAACCTGTGAGATACACCTTTTCTTTACTTTGCAAACAAAGAACCACATCAAATGGACTCGCGCATGAAAAATGCGCAGGAAGAACCTTGCAAGTACAAGTTAATAAGCGAAAGTGCCAAATAACGATTTCTAGTAGCGTTTTTCGAATTAGCTCTGGAAGAATGATAGAGAAATGCATATTTGCCGAACAATCACAGTTCTTTTGCATCCCTCGTTTACTGCTCTACCAAGTGCCAAAACCGATTCGTGTTGTTATTTGGGAAGTTGCGTAACGATTCGTGGTCCCCAGTCCCGTAAAACCGCGTAGTGCGCAGGACGCTGTGGGGTTCTAGACGTACTGAGGCCACCGCGGAAGGTTAGAAAAACACCCCATTAGCACAGCAGGGAAGTGGATACGTCAAGCCGCTCGATTCATAACTGTTGAAGCGTCATTCAACACACGGAATTATTCTCAACTTCCGGTGGCGTTTTCTCTACTTCCTTCTTAAATAAAAAGATATAGATCCATAAATATTTTCACAATGAATGTTCGCTTTTCCTCCCTGTTTGATGTTGCCGTGGCTTTCTCTCTTAGTAGATCGCTTAATTTCTCATCTCCTTGCGACTCTTGTTTCCACTTGCCAATTTTGCATGAAACGTGCTGTACAGTTAGGGGAAAACCAGACGAGGTAACGGGTGACAGTCATATTGCTTATGAGTTTAGCGGTTATTGCAGGGTCTGATGATGGACGCTGTTTCGAAATATCTAATTTTCCACCTTATATAACTCATATCGCGGATATATGGTTTCGAAGATCTGCCAGTGTCGCGGCGAGCCTTCACTGGAGGAAATAATGACGCAAAAGGAAAAGTTAAACGCAACTGACAGTTTCTCCGGCAACAACTCGTTCCACGAGCATACAGACCAGCTGGCTACGAACCGAGTCCATTTCCTGGCCCCTGGATCAGTCTAAATAAGGAAGGTTGAACTAACGAAGCAACAGCGATGCGCGTGATCGCTGAATAGATGGTCAGATAAAAATTTTGCTGGCATTATAAAGAAAATAAACTATTATAATTACAACAATAAACTACGCCCTGCCTGCCGCAACAGATGGTGACAACTGAACTCATCTTGAGTTAGTAGCGCGAGCACGGAATCGATGAGAAAACTGGTCTCCACACCCCAGGAGATGCCGATAACTACCGCCATCCAAAAGGAGTGCAAAAATCGACAACCATTCCACTCTGTGAAGATGGAATGGCAGCGAAAGCTGACGACAGTCAAAGCTCTCAAACGAAAAGCAAAGTGTTTCACCTCCGCTGTGGGTCGGCCTGAAGATAATGCAATATCGGGCCGAGCCGCGGCGGAAGTGAAGCAGGCGTTAAGCACCCCGCATACGTGAGCCGATCCCGAAGATAGTGCAACACCGGGCCGACCCCCGGCGGTGGTGAAGCAGGAATTAAGAACTCCCCATACATAGGACGATTCCAAAGATATTGCAATACCAGGCCCACCCGCGACGGAGCTGAAGTAGGCGTTAAGCGCTCGCCATACGTGGTTCGATCCCGAAGGAAGTGCAATGCCGGGCCGACACCCGGCGGAGGTGAAGCAGGAATTAAGAACTCCCCATACATAGGACGATTCCAAAGATATTGCAATACCAGGCCCACCCGCGACGGAGCTGAAGTAGGCGTTAAGCGCTCGCCATACGTGAATCGATCCCGAAGGTAGTGCAATGCCGGGCCGACACCCGGCGGAGGTGAAGCAGGAATTAAGAACTCCCCATACATAGGACGATTCCAAAGATATTGCAATACCAGGCCCACCCGCGACGGAGCTGAAGTAGGCGTTAAGCGCTCGCCAAACGTGGATCGATCCCGAAGGTAGTGCAATGCCGGGCCGACACCCGGCGGAGGTGAAGCAGGAATTAAGAACTCCCCATACATAGGACGATTCCAAAGATATTGCAATACCAGGCCCACCCGCGACGGAGCTGAAGTAGGCGTTAAGCGCTCGCCATACGTGGGTCGATGCCGAAGGTAGTGCAATTCCGGGCCGACACCCGGCGGAGGTGAAGCAGGAATTAAGACCTCCCCATACATAGGACGATACCAAAGATATTGCAATACCAGGCCCACCCGCGACGGAGCTGAAGTAGGCGTTAAGCGCTCGCCATACGTGGATCGATCCCGAAGGTAGTGCAATGCCGGGCCGACACCCGGCGGAGGTGAAGCAGGAATTAAGAACTCCCCATAGGTAGGTCATTCCAAAGATATTGCAATACCAGGCCCACCCGCGACGGAGCTGAAGTAGGCGTTAAGCGCTCGCCATACGTGGTTCGATCCCGAAGGTAGTGCAATGCCGGGCCGACACCCGGCGGAGGTGAAGCAGGAATTAAGAACTCCCCATACATAGGACGATTCCAAAGATATTGCAATACCAGGCCCACCCGCGGCGGAGCTGAAGTAGGCGTTAAGCGCCCGCCATACGTGGTTCGATCCCGAAGGCAGTGCAATGCCGGGCCGACACCCGGCGGAGGTGAAGCAGGAATTAAGAACTCCCCATACATAGGACGATTCCAAAGATATTGCAATACCAGGCCCACCCGTGGCGGAGCTGAAGTAGGCGTTAAGCGCTCGCCATACGTGGTTCGATCCCGAAGGTAGTGCAATGCCGGGCCGACACCCGGCGGAGGTGAAGCAGGAATTAAGAACTCCCCATACATAGGACGATTCCAAAGATATTGCAATACCAGGCCCACCCGCGACGGAGCTGAAGTAGGCGTTAAGCGCTCGCCAAACGTGGATCGATCCCGAAGGTAGTGCAATGCCGGGCCGCCACCCGGCGGAGGTGAAGCAGGAATTAAGAACTCCCCATACATAGGACGATTCCAAAGATATTGCAATACCAGGCCCACCCGCGACGGAGCTGAAGTAGTCGTTAAGCGCTCGCCATACGTGGATCGATCCCGAAGGTAGTGCAATGCCGGGCCGACACCCGGCGGAGGTGAAGCAGGAATTAAGAACTCCCCATAGGTAGGTCATTCCAAAGATATTGCAATACCAGGCCCACCCGCGACGGAGCTGAAGTAGGCGTTAAGCGCTCGCCATACGTGGTTCGATCCCGAAGGTAGTGCAATGCCGGGCCGACACCCGGCGGAGGTGAAGCAGGAATTAAGAACTCCCCATACATAGGACGATTCCAAAGATATTGCAATACCAGGCCCACCCGCGGCGGAGCTGAAGTAGGCGTTAAGCGCCCGCCATACGTGGTTCGAACCCGAAGGTAGTGCAATGCCGGGCCGACACCCGGCGGAGGTGAAGCAGGAATTAAGAACTCCCCATACATAGGACGATTCCAAAGATATTGCAATACCAGGCCCACCCGTGGCGGAGCTGAAGTAGGCGTTAAGCGCTCGCCATACGTGGTTCGATCCCGAAGGTAGTGCAATGCCGGGCCGACACCCGGCGGAGGTGAAGCAGGAATTAAGAACTCCCCATACATAGGACGATTCCAAAGATATTGCAATACCAGGCCCACCCGCGGCGGAGCTGAAGTAGGCGTTAAGCGCTCGCCATACGTAGTTCGATCCCGAAGGTAGTGCAATGCCGGGCCGACACCCGGCGGAGGTGAAGCAGGAATTAAGAACTCCCCATACATAGGACGATTCCAAAGATATTGCAATACCAGGCCCACCCGTGGCGGAGCTGAAGTAGGCGTTAAGCGCTCGCCATACGTGGTTCGATCCCGAAGGCAGTGCAATGCCGGGCCGACACCCGGCGGAGGTGAAGCAGGAATTAAGAACTCCCCATACATAGGACGATTCCAAAGATATTGCAATACCAGGCCCACCCGCGGCGGAGGTGAAGCAGGCGTTAAGCACTCTTCATACGTGGCCCGATCCCGAAGACTCCGAAGGGCAGGTTGTAGGTTCCCGAGTCCAAAGGGGTATGTGCCATTGATCTTGGACCCTTTCTTCACTATCACCAGGATCGGCCCACACGATGATTTTTTTCAGTTAACGGACGCCGAAAGAAACTACAGAAGTTAATCATACACTGCTTTCGCTGTAAAAGGCGGCAAAACGTTGACCGCCAAGTAGATTGATTTGTCGGCGCTTTAGGAATGTGTGTGAGGAGAGGTGGCGTGGGTTGATAAGGTGGGGGGGGGGCCGCTTAATTTAGGGGGGGGGCACCCCCGGGCCCCCCCTTGGGTACGTGCCTGTATTGTACACTACTTCAAACACTTTGTTGAACTGCTGCTCAAATATGATTAACATATTGAGCTTGAGTAGATACTTAATGTTCAGAATCAGTAAGACTACTTGGCACTAATATAAATAATCTTGCCAATTTCGGAAGTTAATTTCAGCTTGAGAACCATTGAGAACTTTGTAGTACCATGCGGACCTACGACGCGTAGATCGCGCAGAATGTCACATACGAGACCACCAGAAACTTTTCCATTAATGTATCAACAGAGTACGTTATATGGATTACACAAGAACTAATATTAGAATGATATTTTTTTTTCTCCATAAGAAAGGAGACCATTTATCAGTGCAACTGTATGATGTGGTTTCTAACTGTCACTGTGGTAAGGGTTAATAATAATAATATAATAATAATATACCTTTATTCATAAAAACAAGAGGTACAAAGTGCCAAGGCATTAGGAAAAAAGTTGCTACAAAAGCAACTTGACTGGTCCTAATAACCAGAAGGTCCAAAAGGCAGCAGACAGCAAGGAGCGAGAAAAAAAATAAGAAAATGAAAGGAAAGAGGAACAACGAAAATGGAGAAAGGAAAGAGTAATGGCATGTAGTACATAGAACTCACTTAAACAATTTTCTTCACACATGAAACAGCTCGGGAAAAACAAACAATATAGATATATAGATACACAAAACTCTTAAAAAGAAAAACATGAGGTACATGGTTACACCCAATTCCTGGGGCAATAGAAATTATACAGGTCTCTGCCAGAACAATTTGATACATCGATGGACGCAAATCTGAGATTATTCAGTAGAGTGGGGAGAGTGCAACAAGTCATTTGGTTACCATAGGTAGAACGCACATGCGGCACATGCCAGTATTCCGGGGACCTGGTGTTATAACATGGGATGTTGTGTTTTAATCTAGCCAGAGACGAAACAAGGCTTAAGTTCTGTTTGGTTTCTTTTAGGTATCCAAGAGCAAGGCGGTAGTTGAACATATCACTGGCTTTAAGTACCCGAAGTTTTTTAAATAGGGGCTCAGATGGGGAGTCAAAGGGCATATCACTAATTACGCGAACAATTTTCTTTTGTATTACAAGCAAGCGGTTAATATTTGTAACAGATGTGGTGCCCCAAATAAGGCAGCAATAATGAAGGTGGCTCGCAAACAAAGCATTATAAATTAACATTTTAATCTTTCGAGGCATGTAGCGAATAGAGAAACGGCCGACCTACCCGTTCTAAGGGCGCATACATATCTGACATGGAAACTCCAGTGTGCCCGTAGTTGTCGCCGCTTTACTGATGTACTAAAACACAAGCAGTCTTGAGTTCAAGGGCGATATAAGCTATACAGTCGAATTTTGCCAGCACCCGCCATAGTTTCTTAGTGGCCATGGTGTTGGGCTACTAAGCACGAGGTCGCGGGATTGAATCCCGGCCACGGCGGCCGCATTTCGATGGGAGCGAAATGCGAAAACAACCGTGTATTTAGATTTAGGTGCACGTTAAAGAGCCCCAGGTGGTCGAAATTTCCGGAGTCCCCCACACGGCGTGCCTCATAATCAGAAAGTGGCTTTGGCACGTAAAACCCCATAATTTTTTTAAAATTTTGCCAGTGAATCATTTGGAACACTTCTGAGAGGTAATTTGCAGCAGGTGCGTCTTGGCACCTCTGCACCTCCGTAGTTTTTTAAAGACTTCTCTCTTACTACCACGAACCCAATTCCACTCTACCTTCGTCTGGCAATCTGCGGGTCTGAAGTACAAATCCTTGCTGGCCGCTGCTGCTTCCTTTCTTTATTTGTTTAAAAGAGTCTGTCTAAGCACTCTGAAATTCCGTCGGCGGAGACCGGCGTCACTAGCGAACGCGAAAACAAGTAAGTGAATGAGGTCCTAAAAGCTATCGCTGGATAAGTGAAGGGAAAATTAAATGGTCTCCGTTTAACTGGGTACAATACAAGCATTATCGAAGAACTTTGTGCGTTTGAATGGCCGACAGCAGGTAAGAAATGATGTCAATTGGAAACCAGTGTCCTCACAAGTTTTGCACATTGCTTGTATTATGTAATAATAATAATAATAATAATAATAATAATAATAATAATAATAATAATAATAATAATAATAATAATAATAATAATAATAATTTATTGTCATTTAAATAAGGAAACGCGCCGTAGATACAGAAACATCACGTTGATCGCAATCTGAATTTTTAAGCTTTCAATGTTTTTCTTTTGTTTTTTTTTTAACTTGGAATTGTCAGCTTTTAAAAAATTCTCGTCGTTGTTTTTTTTTTTTTTTTCTTTTGAGGGTATATGAATTCGGAAAATGACGAGACGGTTTAACTTCTGGCAGCATATTCCTCTGGTCGGTTATGATTTTCAAGTCTGGCACAGGTAGGAAAACAGTGCAAATAATGAATAGCTTGATACCACCGATTTCAAAGAATGCAGATAAACATAAATTATGCGGTGTCCATTCTAAGCAATACACGCGATGCGTCAGAGACATAATCAACGATCGCGTGCAACTGAGAGCAAGGTTTATACATTATGAATACAATGCATGCTTTCTTAAAAGGAAAACAAACGTAGATCGCCGAACTCATATATAATAAGTAGGCTTCACAAAGATACTGGAATAATACTTCTACCCAGAAACTTTATCACAAAAAGCCGGCAATCGTGGTGCGACAGTTAAAACCACTGCGACAATGCCACGCGGTGTCTTGAGCAACAACGTCGACAGATGAATCACGTGTAATTGTGTTTACCTTAGATTAACTACCGATTACACGTAAAAAGGTTGGGTAAAGTTGCACGACATCATGATTAATTAAAGAGACACATACGAGAACACGAGAGAAGAAGTACTCGAACTATTTCGCGATTTTCTTTTCGGTGTAGTAGACAGTTACCAATGTTCACTCTCTTGTCAATCTGAAGTGCGCGCGTTTCGCCCCATTGCAAACATGCAACGTAGGTTGCTCTCACTGTGGCTGCCACCTATTGATCGGTATACAAAGTAAACCTAAATAAAATCCTGTTTATATAAAATACATCTCAGTATTCCACGCTTCTTGTTTGCTTTAATTTCCAACTACCCTCTACAACTGTTGGTGGCTTGACTCATTTGCATTTTGCATGAAGACGGAGTCGGGGTGACTTGAATAATATTTCCTCATAGCAACCGTGAGCGAAACAATCAATAGATGGCTAATCAGCTAAGTAGCCGTTACGTTCACAGGAAGACAAATAGGTGAATTGAGCACAGACGCTTACTTAGCAACGCATGTGCATCCGATGCTACTGGGTAAAGTTAGTTGCAGCCTAGTGGTGCTTTTGCTAGCCGGGTTCATTGAGAAACTGCGTGCCCAACAGCAATGACAAATGACAGGCTATGTAGATGCTTAGCTCACGATCGCGTGTGCTGCAGACATCACCACGATGAGTTTTCAGTAACCGCTTTAATAGCGCCATCGGCTTTCAGTAATGGTCATTTAGCTACAGTACATTTGAGACTCATCAGCTAAGGCAACATCTCTTGCTCGTTTTGTCACTAGACAGGCCGCATGAAAAGCGTGGATGGCGAGATACCAGTTCAATACATTTAACTTTGCTACGCTGCAAACGTCAGGCACATGCCTACGCCATTTGCACAGATGCGTTTGCGAATGCGCATAAAAAATTCTGCAGTCTTTCCCACTTGAAAACAAAAAAAGGAGTAGCAGTGTAAATTGCAAATCGAATTTCCGCGAATATGTAAAGTTGTGAAAATTTCGCGAAGTAAATTGTCATGCACCCGGTTGTAGAACTTGGCTACAACGAAACCCATATGGGTTTCTCAGAAAGGTTCATGGTTGACAAAAAGTTGGCCTGGTCCCGATTGATCCCCAGGCCAATGTCTGACTTATTCAATCTAGTACCTCTGATTTGACAGGCGGGAGCATCAATACTTTAGTAATTCATCTTGGTTGTCCATATTCGAGATTACTTTCCGTAAGCCACCCATCACATATAGACTGCAACCTACATAGCACGACCGAGTCATGGGTACTCATATATAATTCGTCAGAAACATGGGCTAGCAGCCTTCCGTGTTTAGAAGACTCTATGGGGGGGAAGAAATGGCTACATGTTGTACCCCTTACTAAGACATTCTTTTTTTTTTTTTGCGCATGACGCAAGAGTCTGCTCGAGAGCATGTGACCCTGTGATGCAAATGCCACCGGTCATTTCCATGCTTCGCTAATTGAAGGAAGGAGCCTATATTGTTCTGATTATTAATACGACCTTATATGTCGTGACTCAAACGTGTGGAATGTACGCCATCCTTTCATCCTGTTATGTCATTGGGACTTAGAAACTTGTCAAAAAATGTCAACTTCACGACGTGCCTAATGAATGCTGTTAGTATCGAACACATCATTTGTAGATGGAACTGAAGCCATCTAGGATTGCTGCTGGGTCTCTCGCTCATGTGTCGCCAGTAATATAACAAAAAAAAAACCTGATGCAATGAATTCAATAAGTTGTACGCCGGATAGGCTGAAGAACGAATGAGTGTGCACATACTGAATAAACTTAAGAAAACTTTGACGTAATACACTTCTGAGGAAGCTCGCTTTAAGACAATAGGTCGATATGATCGCTTCAGCATAAATTCAGCTGTGAATCGGCGAAGACTATTTAACTCTGCAGCGACTATTCAAGCGCATGACTAATCTACATTAAATTATTTTTTAATTACATTCACTCAGAGTCGTGAATGGCTGCTTCGTATGGACACAAAAATGTCATTATGGTGTAAGATGCTGACGAACAACTTTAAAATCATTCAGGTCAGGAATGTTATTCTTCGTTGCTCCCGTTTTAAGTGCTCAGAATATTCCCTTCGTGTTTTCCCCCTCGAGAACACCAACTGATTCGATTCATGCGCATTTCCTTAAAGCTTTTCATTCGAACGTGGAAACCCTACTACGTATAAAATCTGAGAAACTAGGCCTTTTTTTTAGGGATATTCATAAGTACTTTCGTAAAAGCTCAAGCAACGCGTCGATGTGCCCTCATCTCCAAAGCTACACCTCTCATTTTTTTTTTCCTCGTACGTTGCTACCATAATCTACGACTCGTACCCGCAGTGGGCACGCCTTTTGAATTGTCAGCTTCACTCGTCCTTGCTCGTCAATCCCGGAGCACCACGAGGCGCACACACTCTAAAATTGTTTCCGGACACTTTGGGCCACCGAAGCCGGCGGACGAGTCCGAGAACGCACTCGCGCATCATCTGGCAGATACAATGGCCGATTGAAAGCCTCGCGCAATAAGTCTTGCGACACGAGCGGCTTCGGCAGCGACCGAACCAAAACGGGTCGAACAAAAGCCAGGCAGTGAGCCCCGCTAGGAGGACGCTGGTGGCGTATCGTCGCCCATGTTGTGCCAGCGATACGACGTGGCGCAGCCCAACGACGAGAGGACGGCGCCGCGTCTGGTCAACTCCTTTCGGCGCCGCATTCATCAAGCGAGTGGGGTCCTCGAACGCATTTGCTGCAGAACACGGCGTGGCCTGGACAAACAATGCGCCCCTTCACATCCCGTCCCCTTAGCGCGTAGTCAACGGCACCCTTTCCGCTGCCCTCTTCTTCCCGCGGTCGTTTCCCACTCCTTCCTTATCGGAGATATGTCTCCAAGGCCAACCGGGTATGACAGACATCCTCCACTCCCTCATCGCAGTGTTTGTGTCCTTCCCCGAAGACAGCTCTGAGAGGGTCCTAAAATGGCCGACTATATGGGCGCGGAGGTGGACCGGTATGGGTATGCAGAGTATCACTGGCGCTGCGCAACTTGTATCCCGACAGTGGAAAACGCAAGCGCGAGTCCTTTAGTGGGTAAGATAAATAGTGTAAGAGCCTAACACTGCGCGACGGAATTCATGACAACTGTCGGACGAGCTGCCTGAGAATGGTGCTACATTGTTTTGCAAGAGGGCGCGCGAGTTTGCGACAGCAGGGAAACACATAAACATATAAACACAAACCCTGTAGAAACACATTTTGACTGATAAAATGAGTACAATATCTCATAAGTTCAAATGAATAATTCGTCCGTATCTGACTTTTACTTTCGCACACACTATTTCCTTGTAAAGTTGCTTATACAGCCCGTTGTCATACGGGTCTGGATACAAGCATGCCTGACCTACGTCGGGGACAAGCGTGCATCGTCAGCCTTCTATATAGCCTGAAGAGTGTACATAGTGGGGTTGCGTAGTAACAACGAGAGAGAGAATACGAAGAGAGGAGTGAGGAAGTTTAACATGGAAATTTGTCTCACTGGCTACCCTTCTTAGGAGATGAGGAACGAGGGAATAGAAATATTCGTTAGAGAAAGAGATGACGCTCACACCAGTCTGCAGAGCCGAGCTGTATTCACCAAGTTAAAACAACACAGTATAATACGTAGTAGGCAAAGGCCTCGGAGTTGAGTTTTATTGCATGTTCTCTATCCCTTATTACATCGGGCAAGTCGCCTAAATGAGTGCCAGTTGTCTTGAGTACAACATCTTCCGCCGACATCAGCCTAACAAGAGAAATACGTTATTTTATGAGTGTAAAGGTGCTTGAGTAAAAGTAAAAGGGAGCTTACCTGTGAAAAAGCGAACCAGGTATAGAGTGATTCGACGACTGTGCTGCTGCAAACGAAGGGAGATGAACAAATACGCTCATGGAGTGATTGTTCGCATATTGCGGCTGGTGCCTAACCCCTGAATGCACAACCTGCCTGCCTGTCGCTGTCAGCCATGGGTCCTGCGACCACAACTGACTTCTCTCTTATTTGCTATCTATATCCTCCTCCTCTTCTCAAATTTGCTGACCCATGCTTTCGAAAGGCCAGCACAAAACAGAGCCTCCTTATTTCCACAATCACTCTTGCTCTCTTAATGGAACTGGATTCACAGTCTATACAATGACATCTGAATCGAGGAATAAAGTACAAGTATAAAGCAGTAAAAAGAACAGATACAGTGTTTATTAAGTCTTTTAAGGTCAATATTTGTAAAGTGGTTGAAATTTCTGCGGACCTTTAAAAGCGAACAAACAATTTTTCGCTGCAATGAATTCAGCAGATTGCATTTGCTCTCTGTGATGTGGTATATCTTCATGGTTAGAAAGATACCCCGCAGTCCCACAGCTTAGACGCGGAACTGTGACAACAATGACTGCTGGTTGAGCTGGGTTGAGCTGGTTCGGGGACCAAGAAAAATGTTTCCTATATTGTCTGTTTCTTTTTAACACCAAGCATCATATGCGAAGCTGTCATCAAGGTCACGCAAGATCATTTTCAATTTTTTGGCCCATCTTAAAACATCAATTTTCAGCTCCCGAATCCACAAATAATAATAATAATAATAATAATAATAATAATAATAATATATATATATATATATATATATATATATATATATATATATATATATATATATATATATATATATATATATATATATATGTACACACACACACAGTGTCCCACGTAACTTGAGCCAAGATCTTAAAAATGAAAGGAGCGTCGGCAGAACATTGAACCGAATGTATATTATTCGCACTGGCCTGTAGTAGCTCAGGTAATTTTTTGTTTTCCCCGTAACTCCCTAATTAATTAGGTTTAATTACCAAACTTTTTAATTACTGGCTGAGGACCCCAAGTATTGGACGCAGATTTGTAGAGCACCTTCAGAAACCACCAATCAAGTTATTTTCTGTACGATACGTCTCACGCAGTCCTTTATTCCGGGTTGCAAAGAACGCCCGCGAAATATAAAAAAAGAGTATCGTGCTGCTATCAAGCGTGCTTTCGGTGAACTAGGTCGGCTGCATCGTGACTGGCGACGGGGAAGCGGCAGGGCGTTCTTTATCTCCTCGGTAGCTCTCGGCCAGCAGCATGCATTGGTGCCGTCATCCAACGAGAGCCGACCTAGCGCACCGAAGGCACGCTTGAGAGCAGCACGACACCACTGTGCGACAGCTCCGTCACGTGGCTTTCTTTTCATATTTCGGAGCTGGAAGACCAGCTCTGGGCCGTCCGGCAAGGCCCGAATCCAAGGACTTCGAGCCGCCCCCTGAGGCCTCCACAACCAAACCTGCCGGGCCATTCTTTTTCCTAAAGTTTAATTGCTTCTTCTTCTTGGTTGTGCGAGGGCTATGAAGTGATAAGCTAATTTTGAAAACCGGCAATATGTGTAGTAAGGTGTACGACTGTGAGTCACATGATCATACAATACTTTGGGGGTTCTCAGTCCTCTGGGCACCAGGGCCCCATCACCCACAACGAAGTCCGAGGCTACCCTTCCAGCGCTAAAGGTGCAGCCACGACGCAACTCTCGCATACCTGGTGCGGGCGCATGCCCTCATTGGTGCAATGATTGGAAATCGGGCGCTGCTCGCCGCTGCCGCAGCTGCTCCTGCTCTCTGACTGCAAGCATGCCTCTACTAAAGAAGGTGAGCGCTGCTTATGTGTCATGCGCCAGAACAGCTATGGATAGGCAGCGCTGCCTGAATCTAACAAAAGAAGAGAAGCAAGGACGTTTAGCTAACAAACGCGTAAATAAGGAGCCATAGTCAAGGGTAAAGCGGATTCCGAGCAAAAACATTAAAAGAAAAGAAACGAAGACGTTTCGGCTCCCATACGGGCGCCTTGTCCACAATTCAATCGGCATCCGTTTTGCCCTTCACTATGAGCAATCCCGGCCAGACGAGTTTTCGTCAAACTGATGAATTCAAATAAGGAGCCACTTTTTACTGCTTTGCACCATGATAATTCCCCTTAAGGGAGTTTTGGCCGCATTTTGTTCTAAATTTGGAAAGATGAAAAGAAGTTTGCGCGTGCATGAAGTGAATCAATGAGGTTAACGTTGGCGCACTGCCTCTCCAGAAACACGCTTAGATCCTCTCTCGATCGGTCGCCCCCGATAGATCGATAAAAGCCCCCTAGCCTTGACCGGAAGTCAGGAATCGCAAAACGTTATTACGCCACGGCTACTTCCTCTGGCCCGAGGTCGGCCTGGGCGAAGGCACCCCGTCGTTCTTTTTTTCTTTATCTCTCTTTTTTTTTTGCACTCACGGCCTGGCTATGGCCACATTTGCGTCCAGTCTGATGTGCCCTAGTTGCCAGATCAAATTTTCTTTTTCTTACAGCGATCTAGGCGTCAACGGACGTAAAATTCCTCTAAAGCGGCTCGTAAAGGAGAAGCCCACGACTGCATTCGATGGAAATGGCCGTATGGCTCGCATCTCCCGTAATGTTGTCTTTGGGAGTCACAGCAGTAAGAACAATGCGCGTGAGCACAAGAAAAGAAAGAAAATGGAGGCGTTGACAACTGATCGTAAAATATAAAGGACACGCCTGCAACTACTTCCGGCGGAGGCTGCGATGCGTTACTTCTGCAACGCTGTCCCGGGACGGAACAACATCAGGCGCTTTCAAGCGCAAGCATCACTAAAAAACATAAATAAAAAACGAATGAACGACAGCAGGCAATAGTATTTTTTTCTCTTATCCCCGTATTTCGTGTCCCATACGAAGCGCAGTCGTAAACGGTAATACAAGTGAAGAACGATGCTCTGGAAACAAATAGGCCACAATTGAGTTGAACTACCTAGTGCGCAAAACATGCCCATACTCAAAGTAATCTTTGGCCATTAGGAGACAGCGAGAAACAAAGTTCTCCGTAGCTTGACCCATGCACCTTTAGAATTCAGCTGACGCTGCACCTCGTGGATCGTGCGTTGCTGTAACATTGATGACGTCGAGGCGGGTCCACCGCATAATGACGTTGGGTTAATGCCAGGCACCTAATATATCCCGGTGGCTGCGCTGTAGATCACACATGCCCGCAAGATCTTGTTGGAGGATCCAACGCAGGCTTGGCGCGCCTGGGATACAAGCTTCCCCGCAACTTCCCCCCGAGAACAGGCGAAGCTATCTCTCAAGTTGGCGCCTCGAATATTTACAAGCGTTCGCAGGGCAAGAGCATCACTTCCTTCCGCGCTCCGTCTTCTTTTTTTCTCCTATTCGTTTTATACCTATTTGCTCTTCAACGTCAAGAGAGGACATCGGGCTTGTTACAAGGTGTACTGAACACAGTCAAAGTGCAAGTTCTGTATGGGGGGGGGGGGGGGGGTACGAAAAGTGGAATTAGTGACACGGCCGGCGGGAGGTGACTCGAGAGAGAATATGAAACAACTGGGTAATACTAGACGGCTCCACCGTCTCCTTTCAGGTGGGCAAACACACAAACCCTTGAAGGCAAAGAGCTGCAGTTACGCCGGGCTCTCATTGCTGAATAATAGAAGGGCACCCTCTAGACGGCAAGCAGGAATCAAGGTTTAGAAGCACAGTTTTACCTCGACAGGGAGCAGTGAGGGAGGTGCCTAAAAACAACGAGAACAACACGACAAGAAAAACGAAGAGAGAAAATATCAAGTGCCAAAGTCGCAAAGAAAATGTGCGAGCGAAGCGGACTCGGGAAAGGAGACGTTCGGGGCCGAACAGCCGGGGATAAAAGGCGCCGGAAGCGCAGTCGCGTTGATGATAAAAGGAGAAAAAAAAGAAAAGAAAATAAGATAAAAGGCCGGAAACGAAAAAAATAAATAAACGAAGACGGGAGCAAAGGGATAAAATGACGCATTCTGCGGGCGTTTAATGGACGTGCGAACATATTGCATTAGCCTAGAATCCCGGAGCAGGGCTGATGAACTCCTAGCTGGCGGCTTGGATCTAAGCGAATGGGCTCACCTCTTATCGAACGAGTAGGGAAAACAGCGCGATACCCAAAAAAAGGATGAGTAGAATTCACGTCAAAGACGACCTCCACCCGTATATCACGCCCGTTTTTGTTTATTCCTAACATAGATCATGCTGGCTTTAACGTCGCCTTATATTTTATTGCAGCGACGGTTCACAAAGAGGTCTTACTTTTTGTTGCTTTGATTGATGTCTTACTTTGCTTTTCCAATTGGTCTCGTTTTGAGTCTTCCGTTTTAGAGTGCAGCTCTAAGGCGCCCGTTCCTGGGTTGAACGACACGGTTCCTCGGCGTAATCGCTTGCTTGCTTGCTTGCTTGCTTGCTTGCTTGCTTGCTTGCTTGCATCTCAATTGTTGTTCCGATGCCTTTCATCATGAGCGTTCCCATACTGCCCCTCGCGGTCTTGCCACTGCTCGCGTTCATCGTCGCCTTCTTCCACAGAAGGCACCGATGCCACTCATCCTGCCAGCGTTCCTATACTGCCCCTCCCTCTGCGAAGGCGCCGACAGCACTTGCCCACTGCCAGTCGGTGTGGTGAATTCGGTCTCAAATTCCGTGCCTCAATATATTGCGGAATGAAAACAGGTATCGAGCTGCGCTCAAATTTCGCATTAGGCAGTATCGTAATCCTCGGACACTTTTCTTTATATAAGAAACGAGTAGAATATGTGCGTGTGTCAATAGTGCAGACACGAATAGACGATCTTATTCACTTGTGCGTAGTTCATGCATTTTTGCCAAGGGCGAGGTGTTAGACTGGTTTGAAACTTTCCCAGCTGGTGCTGATACTCTAGAGCAAAGATTGGTGAGCGAAGGAAGCAGTTTTACTTTTTGCACGCTGCGTTTTCACGACACGACCTGACCTCGCTTCACTGCGTTAATATGCACATCCTGAATAATATACAGACGCAGCGTCTGTTTACCATTCACGGCTGCCTACGGACTCGCTCGACTGTGCGGTTGCGTTGAACCCTGCCCTACCCGTTGTAAGCCAACGTCTTCACGATTCTGCATACATACCCGCAGGAGGCGCACTGAAAACAGTTCAGCTTTCTGTGATATATGACGCAAAGTGGCTGTCGTGCTACAAAAACTCCAAAACATTGGTTACAAACATCCAACAGATTCCGAACAAACAATGCAATCATCTGCATCCTCAAAATTTATATGCCGATAATATTCTAGCTGACGACGAAGAGGAACAATATGACGCAGCCTTGGTGGACCGAAAGAGAAAGAAAAGATAGATATCGTTGTAGAGCTGAGGGATTCGGCAAGAATAATATCATCCCAACTGGCGCATGAGTCGAGTTGCGGTAGCATGTGTTCATGATTAAAAGTTTTGGCTTTCTTTATGAACACACTCGCAAGTGCACGTGAACTGCTGAAGGCGCGGAAACAATCCCGTACTCTCATGTATCGTAACGTTGCTTCTGTAGTTTTCTTTTGATTACTGACAACTGTTTATCACAAGTCAGTTCTACAGGTTTCCGCAGCACTGCTGGTTTAAATTTAGTTTTAGAGTGCTACTCTACTCTCATGAGTACTGCTCATTATCTAGCTCCATAACGTTCATCCAGCTGCTTTGCTTATGTCTGTGAAGTGTGCAGGCCCTTCGTACAAGTGTTAAGAGCACCGCTATGGACAGGGCGGCGAAGGCGGGTTAGCTCTACATCATACTTAGAAGCGAAGACAGCTCAGTGAGATAAATACCATTTTAAGTCATTTTTTATCAGAGAACATTGCGTCACGAACGTGACAAAACCATTTCTGTTTTAAATACTACCATTACATTCAGAAAGGCACGTGTGTGCGTACTTTGACAAGTTAATTACCTCCTCATATATGTCATGCTAAAGACACATTTTTTTTTTCGTTCTTTGCTTGAATTTGCAGTTGAAGAGAGTTTTGCGGACGAAGGCCTAACATTGTGTGGCGAGTAGTCACATTTATGCTGAGTCCTTAACTATCGTGAGGTCTTGCGGTATTCGAATCAGACTACAAGGCTGCTTTCTCTCGCATATGAGGACAAAACGGTCTGTGTAAAATTAGCGCCTATTTTCTCAAAATATGACGAGAAAAATGTGATGAAACCACTCGCATACAGATCCGCGTGCACGTTACTTAGTATCCTGGTTGAACATTCTGTGTAATCGCTTCGGAGTTCACAATTAAAAGCATTCAAGGGAATGTACACTTTAATGTATACAAGGGGACTCAGGAGAATATTGTTACAGATAGGCTCACCTTCCATTGTCGGTTGCGAAACCAAGGCCTCCAGTCTCGTTGCTCAGTGCACTTTGCAAATTAGCTGGTATTATACAATGACAATTGCGATGGCCTTGTTGAAACGCTGGTTTCAAGCTGCGTCGTCTAATTCATGTTGCGGCGTTCGACATAAGAAGGGCGTCGCCCACGGGACTTACATCATCATGTACTGCAAAGGGGAGGACAGTATACGGGACAGCACACATCGTTAGCAATTTTGGTTGTCGATATCCTAAGTGATGCTATTAAGATAGATCATTACCAACTTGGCAATTTTGGAATCACATAATAACCCAATCTTTTCACTCCAGTCAGAAACTCGGATTGATGCACCTTATTTATTGGATTACCTGCCTTTTTTTCCCTTCACTTGATATCCTGTGGTGATGGTAGCGGTGGTGCTGCAATTATAGTTGGAGCTTGACTGAATTGCTTGGCGTGTAGCTGTTACAGAACATTTCTTGCATATTTAGTACGAGTGTGAAGCAAACGGCGATGAACGCAGCATTTCAGAGGAAAGCAAATAAACAGGCATATGCTTTTTCTGATCACTCCTGGCCTTTGGTTAATGCGACAACCAATCTTAGTCATGTTTGTAATGATCGTTTTTGGAGAGAAATATGGGCTCAACATTGGCCGTGAAATGCATTGCTGCGCCAGTGAACAGTCTTCTGTACTGCCTTTTTTTACAGTGCATGTACATGTTTTACTGCGAGTTTCGATGCAGATCTTCCGCGCTCATTTTAAAAACCGGCGCATAGCACGGAGCTTCTAGCTCAAGGATGTGGTTTGAGTACTAGCTGACCATCTATGCAACTACAATATGCTCCAAGGTTATCGACGAGCATGCTAATTACTCAAAATTTGCCACTGAGAAGCGTATTACCTTTTGTTGTGCAAATTCGAATGTCTCCCACTGGTATGCACTTTGATTATCAATAATTATCCCCTTATCTTGAATTCTGTACTTTTAATAACCAGTGCCAGTCTCTGGAATTACAACCGATAAGTGCTACTCTATAGCCAAACAGTGCTGAAAACAATGAAAAACTACTAGTTTTGCATCTTGCTATAAAGCTGAGTTTAAACCAGGAAGAAAAAAAAATTTTTCTAGAACGGTCGATTCCAGCCAAGCAATCCGTATTTCCGGTCCGGTCAACTCCTGGCTGGCAATAAGTTCTATTTCAGTTCGAGTTTATCGCTCGAAATACTCGCCTACTTCCGTTGTCCCTTTTTTTGCCCGAAGAAAGCAGGAAGAACAAAGCCAAGTGACAAGGAACATGTACGTTCACAGACTGAAAGCACGACTAACAAACTCAAGAGCATTTTTGCACCATGAGGCTGGACAGTGCGCACCGATGAGCTTTCTACAGAAAAGCGGGCCATCGCGAAAGAGCAGCAAGGGACGCTGGCGAGCAGAGCTAAACGTAGAGGAACAGAAAGCTTGGTCAAGTTCACTTTTCTTTTTTTACTTTTGTCGTCGTGTTAGAAGGCCCATACCGAGAGTCTCCTCAGAGTTAAGGCGGAGCACGTGGACGAAGCATTTGACGCGTAATGTAGAAAGATAGAGCGAATTGTGCCGAGCATGAAACAAAAGCGAAGGGACGATCACATAGAGCGGAAAAGAAAATCAAAGAGAAATAATTTAAAAAAAGAACGATTCTGTGGCCAGTGGGCTTCGTCTTTTCCCGCCTTATTCTCAAAGAAGGCGATGAGCGAGAAGGAACGAGACCCGCTTAGTCCTGAGGCGAAATTGGATTCTCGGCTCCACTCGTGACAATTTAATATCCCCGTGTACGGCGCGCCGCGCGCGTAGCCCACAGAGCAGAGACAATACATTCCTGCACCCAGCAGGGTGCAGGAATGCAGGGGGGGGGGGGGGGTGCAGGGGGGGTGCAGGGGGGGGGCAATCGCAAGCAGACGTGAGCTCGCATTTTTTTCCAAGCGACCGCCGGCGCCTGGCCGGCTGGCCGTTCGTTCACTCGTTCGCTACGCTCTCAGGTCAGGTCCGCGAAAAAAAAAAAGGAAAAGGAAAAGGAAAAGAAAGAAAAGAAATATGCTGAAAAGAAGGCAAAATAAAAACAAGAAGAAGCCGTCGTCTCACTCTCCCTAAAATGCGCGTGCATTCGAGGGAGCCCATCTGTTGAGAAGTTCACGCTCCCCGTAGCGTTCGTCGCGAAAACTGGGCAGCGTTTGCCTAGGTGGGAGATCGCCTCGGCGACTCAGGGACTGAATGGCAGCTCGGCTAAAGTGACCTGCGCATTCATGGTTGTCCAGTATAGGAGAGAGAGAGAAGGAGAGAGAGAGAGAGGATCTATATAAAGCAAAGAAAATTTAACCCACGGTAGTTATAGATGGTGCTGGGCTGCTAAGCACGAGGTTGCGGGATTGAGTCCCGGCCACGGCGGCCGCATTTCGATGGGGGCGAAATGCGACAACACCCGTGTATTTAGATTTAGGTGCACGTTAAGGAACCCGAAGTGGTCGAAATTTCCGGAGTCCTCCACTACGACGTGCCTCATAATCAGAAAGTGGTTTTGGCACGTAAAAGCCCATAATTTAATTTTTTTAGTTATAGATGACTACCTAACGCTGCCTGCGTTAGCCGGTCTATTATGTAGGCCCGTATACGTCAGGAAATTGGACAGCGCAACAAATATAACTGCAGCACGGCGTGCGACGAATTGTGCACCCGTCGACGCAGTTAGCCACACTTGTTTCTGCAGATTTCGCTCGGGATGATGCTTACAGCCCCAGAGCTGTAGAGCTTCCGCGATCGATCTGTGTAAACATGCGGTCGGGTTCTGTGCACTTTACGAAGATATTCCAAAGTTGCTTGCTTCAAAGCTTGCAAGAGTGCTCAAGGTTAGTTTTTGATACCCGGAACAGCCAGTTGTGTCTAAGGTTGGTGCAGAAAGCGCAATGGTACCGACATTCTGGCAGGATATGTAAATTCTGTTGGCTAGAAGGTCTGATATTTCGTAATGTTTAGGGCGAAAGTTAAACGCGGCCCCATTATTAGCAGGCAAATAGGATGGTCTGAAGAAACAGAGTCATGTGCCAAAGGTGGGCTCTCGGTGCACCAGAGGCGTTGTAGGCTATGATGGTTTAATCTAGCATAGCGACCACTGTCGCTATGAAGATGCAGTTCTTGTGAGATCAAGACAAGTTCGGAGGGCTTGAGCTTGTGTACTTTAAGGTTTTTGAATGTCTATCGTGTAACTATTTCCTAGCACGGTGAGCTGTACCACAGGAAGCCCCCTGAGCGATGCATTGTATAACTTCTGCAGTGACTGACCTGAAGCGCCACAGGACCTCCCACCGAGAAATGTGAGACATACTGCAATAGATGTCAACCGCTGTGTTGACATCTATTGCATGGTTGATAACAAATCGTTATCAACCATGCCTCCAAGAAATTGGTACCTTCGTCTGTTCAGTAAAAAATTTGGTCATTCAGCTGTACGGCGTCATTGCTTCGCTAGTAAAAGCAGCGAATGAGCATTTTCAACGTGAAACATCCAGGCCTTACCTTCGTAGGTATGTATACACTGGTTTAAAAACCTTCTGAGACCATGCGCGAATTCGTAGGCATGTTGTCACGTCGGATACCCGTATGAAATAATTGTCAGCTTTGATTGAGCGCTGCGCGGTTTGTGGCAATGATCCCACAAGACCAGCGAGCGCTAGTTTGAACAGTGTAAAGCTGTCATCCGAACTGCGGAACACTACGAAAGACGTAACTTTAATGCTGGCCGGTCATCAGCCGAAATTTAAAAAAGAATAGTGACAGGCAACGTGGCACACGCAGGACAGCCGCAGAGTAAGCTGGTAGAGCGCCTCCACAGGAGCTCTATTTTGGGCACCCCGCACTGCAGGCTTTTCGCGACGAAGTCTGTTTTGCCTCTTTTTCACAAGAACTATCTGCACTGCCCACCCGGCGTCGACGGCGAACTGCGGCTTGTGCTGCGGCTTGTCCTGCTCTCTGCACAGCAGTCTGTTGAGCCCAATGTTGCTTCGCTACAGCCGCGCGCGTAGCTCTACAATCCGCTTCTTCAGCAGCGGTTCGCACCTTGCGAAGAGGCACCATAACGTGTATTGCAGAGTAAACACAGGTATCCAGACTACGTGGTGCGCATGTCACATCCTTTGCCCCGTGGCACCGCACGTTGCTGTTGTTGATGATGATAATGATGATGATGGTGATGATGATGATATTTGTTTCTTGGCACCCCCTTCGAAACGAGGTGGTGACAAATAGTCACCTATCCTTCTTGGGTTAACCAGATCCAGCTACATGCAGCATGCAACTGCTATATGCAACTGCTACATGTCGGGGCACCTGGTGTAACATAACGGAGCTGCGCTGCAAGAGAGAGAGAGAAAATGATAAATGAAAGGTAGGGAGGTTAACCAGGACTGAGCCCGGTTGGCTACCCTACACTGGGGAAAGGGAAAAGGGGGCGGAAAGATTTAAAAAAAAAAGGAAAAGAGAAAGTCCACTGGAGATATCAGTCGGTCACTCAGTCTGGATCACAGACGCTGACTCAATCCGGTCGCTTTCAAATATCGCAGCAGCGCTTTTGTGGCCTTTTGTAGCTGTGATATGCGAGGCCATGATCCCAAGATCTTGTTCAAGGTGAACGGCTTTCCATCTAGCTGATGGAGAGCTGTGCAGAGGTCTTGCCTTTCATTTTCATAAGATGGGCAGTAGCACAGTAGGTGTTCGATGGTTTCCTCGACACCGCAGGCATTGCACTCGGCGCTATCAGCCATTCCAATCAGAAATGCATAAGCATTTGTGAATGCGACGCCCAAACGTAAGCGGCACAGCACTGTTTCCTCATTTCGCGGAAGACCTGGTAACAGCCGCAGTTGCATATAGGGATCGAGGGAATGCAAGCGATGGTGAGTGAATTCAGGTGTGCGCCACTTCTCCAATGTCAAAGAGTGCGCTAGCTTGCCTAAGTGTTGGGCTGCGTCGGTCCGCGATAAAGGTATTGAAACAAGGGTTGCTCCCTCGTGAGCTTTTCTAGCAGCTTCGTCAGCGAGGTCGTTGCCGGAGATACCGCAATGACCAGGCAGCCACTGAAACACGACGTCGTGTCCTTTCGCGATCATGTAATGGTGCATTTCTCGTATCTCCGACACGAGTTGTTCACATGACCCGCGACGAAGAGATGCCAGAAGACATTGTAAGGCCGCCTTCGAATCGCAGAATATAGCCCACCTATTAGCCGGTTGGTTATTAATATAATCAATGGCACCTCGGAGGGCAACAAGCTCCGCACTAGTCGATGTTGTCAAGTGCGAAATCTTGTATTGGATGCTTAGTGAATGGGATGGTATAACCACTGCGCTGGTGGAGCTGGTCTGAGTGGAAGAGCCATCCGTATATATATGTACTCGATCAAAGTAGAAAGTGTGCAAACAATCCAGAGCTGCTTGCTTCAAGGCCAAGGTAGGCAGGTCGGTCTTCTTTCTTATCCCTGGAATCGTAAGACGCACTTGAGGTTGTTTTAAACACCACAAAGCTGAGGTTGAACGTGCAGAGGGTGTGAAACCCGATGGTAAGGAGGCACGATGGATGTTGACCTTGTTGGAGAAGGACGCCTGTGGTCGTCGTTCTGGCAGGCACGCAAGAAAGCTTGACTGCATCCGTGAAACATGGCGAACATGGGCTCTAAGCGTTTCGGTGCTAATGTAAGTTGTGATCGGATGGTCTTGAGCGATTATAATGGTTCCAGCTGTCGAGGCGCTGCGCGGAAGGCCTAGGCAAACACGTAGTGCCTGTGCCTGCACGCTCTGAAGTTCTCGAAGATTTGACTTGCATGTTTTAGCAAGCACGGGGGAGCTATAGCGTAGGAATCCGATGAACAGTGCTCGATATAACTGTAGCATGGAGCCCACTGACGATCCCCATGTTTTGCCGGCGATGAACTTGAAGACGTGAACAATAGATGTGAGCTTCTTCTTTAAGTGGGCAACATGAGGGCTCCAAGTGAGGTCCCGGTCTACAATGACACCCAAAAACCGGTGATTTCTCTTGTAGGAGATAGGCTGACCATTGATGCATACTGGATAAGGAGTCATCGTTTTTCGCGTAAAAGCGACTAATGCACATTTTTCTGTTGAGATGGTAAGGCCTTGTGTGTGAAGGTAGTCTGATGCCTGTGTTGCTGCTTTCTGTAGCCGTGCGCGAACCTGCAGGCGAGTGACCGCTGATGTCCAGATGCAGATGTCGTCGGCGTAGATTGAAACACTCACTGTTTCCGGTAGGGATTCGGCCAGCCCAAGAAGCGCGAGGTTGAAAAGAATAGGGCTTAGAACACCGCCTTGGGGAACGCCTCGGCATGTGTAGTGGTCGGTAGTCGGACCATCTTCCGTTCGTACGAACAAGGACCTTTGTGTCAAGTAGTTACTGACCCATCGATAGACTCGCCCTCCTAGTTCAATTGTCAGAAGTGCGTCTAGAATGGTTTGATGGCAAACGTTGTCGTAAGCGCCTTTCACGTCAAGAAAGAGCGCTACTGATAATCGCTTCCGAGATTTTTGTTGTTCCACAGATGATACTAGATCGATGACACTGTCAATCGATGAACGACCGCGTCGAAATCCCGCCATAGAGTCAGGGTAAATTTTATGATGTTCAAGGTACCATTCGAGACGCATGAGGATCATACGTTCCATAAGCTTCCCGACGCAGCTGGCAAGAGCTATAGGCCGATAGGATGCCAATTCGAGCGGTGACTTTCCTGCTTTTAGAAGCGGTACCAGGCGATTGCGTTTCCATTCCTGTGGGACGACACCATCTTGCCATGAAGTATTAAAAAGGCTGAGGAGTTCTCTTCGTGCTTCTCTGCCTAGGTGGCGCAAAGCAGTATATGTTATGCCATCGGGTCCTGGTGAAGACGAACACCTACATAGCGCCATAGCAGCTTCTAACTCTTCCATAGAGAATGGAGCGTCCATACTTGCATCTCGTGGGCCGGGGATGTTGCCTAGAGCCATGTCAGGGACTGAAACTGTGCCGCCAGCGACGTTCGCACAAAATTCCTCTGCGACGTCTATCTCGCGGCGGTTTTGATAGAGAGCAAGGGCGTTGAATGGGTGTCGTTGCTGGGGACTTGAGCAAAGACCCCGTAGGGTACGCCACACACAGGACAATGGCTTGCGGGGGTCTAGTGAGTCGCAAAAACATTTCCATCTTTGATCCACTAGCTTATCCATTCGGCGTTTGATCTTCTTTTGCATGCGCCGAGCTTCTCTGAGGTCAAGAATTGACTTCGTGCGCCTGTACCTCCTTTCAGCTCGGCGACGTAGTGCACGAAGCCTTTCCAATTCAATGTCATTCTCTGTACGCTTTGATGGATGTGTGAAGCGGCGTGTACAATCTTGCATAGCGTCAGCAATTATGTCTTCTAATCTGCGTGCAATATGTGTCTTGCATGTGTCTTCTACGCGATCTTGAAAGACTGACCAGTCGATTTGGCGAGAGACAACCGGTAATGCGGCGTCTAGTCTATCGATTCTCACATAGGTCGGTATGTGATCACTTCCATGGGTTTCAACATCAGTGAACCACTGCACGCTCAAAGTCAGGCAACGTGACACCAAAGTCAAGTCAAGGCAGCTGCTGTATGTAGTTCCTCGCAGAAATGTCGGGCTTCCGTCATTTAGAGACACAGGTTGTGGCCTGATGCAAAGGATACTAGTGACCTGCCCCTCGAATTTATCCTGGAGCTTCCCCATATATGGTGGTGAGCGTTGAAGTCCCCTGTTATTATCCAAGGACCGGGAGTATCAGCCATAATATCTTCCAGTCTTTTTCTATCAAACTGACTTGTTGGGGAAAGGTAGACGCCAATAAGAGTAAAAGACAGCTTCTTCTTTTTCACAGTAACACAGACGTATTGGTTACCGTCGTGTGGCGCTACGTGTTGGGAAAAATACGTAAGGTCCTTGCGAATGTAAACCAGAACCTTACTACTACGGACACACGTGTTTGAAAGAAAAGGTTCATATCCCGATAGTCTTATGCAGGCTGATAAGTTCGGTTCACAGATTACCAGTATAGGAAAATGGTTTGCAAATACGAACTGTCGGAAATCCGAAATACGAGACCTCAGGCCTCTCGCATTCCATTGGAATATGGAGGCACTTCTCACATCATCCCGGAACGATCTTTGTTGTTGTCGATGAGCCGTGGTTCTGCTGTAGAAGTTCTCAAGCACTGGACTTCTGAAGGCTCGCCAGAACCGGACTGATGGCATCCAGCACTTGCAATGCACTTCGAGCTGTTGGTGTCTGTAGCTTGTCCAGTAGAACACGAATAGCACGCACCAGAGAGCTGATCATAACAACAATTTGTTGATCTTGGTCCGCCAATTTATCAGGAACAGACGAAGTGTCCTCTACTGTAGAAGTATCATTACGCTCAGTAGGGGCATGTAGCTTCGGGAGTGCAGGCCACGCGTCAGCAGCCGTGCTGTTCGGTGCACCCTTGTCCTTTGAGCTGACTGCGTTTGACCTGGGTGGAAGAGTGGGTGGTAATATAAGTGTGTGGCGTTCTGCAGAGGCTTTGGAGGCTCTTGATCGACGTCGGCGACGTGATCGTCGTCGCTTAATAGATGCTGCTGCTTCTCGGTGAGACGAGTGGTCTCTAACCATTTTCTTCAATATTTGCATTTCCTTTCGAATCAAAGGGCATTCCTTCGAAGATGCATCGTGAGGGCCGCTGCAGTTTGTGCACTTCAGCACACTGGCCTCGCACGTGTTTGTGGTGTGGGGCCCAGTGCAGCGAGAACAGACGGTAGTGTTATTGCACACACTACTCACATGTCCAAGCTTCTTGCAATTCCAGCACTGCAGCGGTTTTGGTATAAAGGGGCGAACTGCGTGTCGGAAGTGGCCCACTTTTACGTGCGATGGGAGGGATTCGCCCTTAAATATGATCTTCACACACCGTGACGTGCCGAGACGAAACGCGTTTGTGATGATGGTGCTTTCCGTAGCTGGCTTGATTAAGATTGACAGATCGGAGTCGACGATGGTCTCGTCAACATCGTAAATTACGCCAGTACGGACTTGTTTGCCGAGCGGAATATAAGGGCGGACTTTCATCCCGCCAAGTTCCGTGACCTTGCGCAAGGAATCCAACGCAGCCGCGTGTTCTACGTCAATAGCTAGCACGTTCTTACGGGTGTTCACCCTGATGTCTTTGATTTCGTTTGGAGCCAGCGCCTCTAGATGAGAAGACACGGCTTGCCTGTTGAGGCGTCTCAGGTTGTCACTGGCGAGAACTGGCGAGAACAGGATGGTGAGCTCCTCGGTATCCCGCGAAGATCTCACGGTGGACTCACTCGAATTCGATGATGCGCTGAGAAATCTTCGCTTTGCTTTGCGACTCCGCACCAGCTCGAAGGTGTCGTCGCAAGAATCTTCACTGCTGACATAGTACTGCATGGTGTCGTCGCTGTCAGTGTCGCTCTCGGTGCCGTTGCGCTTCCTGGAGGCTGCCGCCGCGGGCACTGCCGAGCCCGGCGGACGCGCGTGAGGCTCCATCTCCATCGCAGTTAAGGAGGAAGTAGCAGTCCACTAGCAAAGTCTAAGAAATTCACAAAATGAGTAGAGCTGGAAGAGCCGGCGTTCTGCCTGAAAGACACTTCGTCTTCTTTTTCGCTGCGCTGCAAAGTTTGTACGCATCGATGCTATGAGACGGGCATGTCACATCGCGTGTGAAACGACACGATACGACGCCAAGGATGATGATTTAATGGCGTTCCATTTGAAACGAGACGGTGAGAGACAGTAACATAGCCTGTTTGAATTAATCAGGTATGTCATACATGTTTCTTTTTACATAAATATTTATAAATCTTCGTAATATTCTTTTTCTTGCTCAAGGCTTCTCTGTCTACCAACGCAACTGCTACGTGGCGTGTTACCTGATGTAATAAGACGAACTGCAATGCAAAGGGCGCACATATAGACCGCGGCGCGCATCTCCTATCGGAAGACAAGTGGCACCGTATGATGCTAATTATGATAATAATAATAATTTATTGGCATCCCCTTTGAAACGAGCCGGTGACATAGTCACCTAACAAGCTTGATTTAGTCAGTTACACAATATACATTTTTTTTTTCTAGCGTTCTTGTATACATGTGCTTAAACTTATTTTTCTTCCCCAAACCTTTTTGGCTGCCTTATACCACTGCATGTGAAACGGTTACATTGAGTTCTAGCCGGCGTAATAATATGCAATGGCAACGCGAAATGTACACGTATCGACGCTACATGGTATGCATGGCACATCGCGTGTCTCCTCGCGCGCACGGGACGCTTTCATAGGACATTTTCCAGCGGCATGATAGCAAGCGACGGCGTGGCTCAGTCAATAAAGAAAAAAAAAAAAATAAAGAAAACTGGCGTCGCTCAGTGGTAGAGTAGCTGGCTCCGACACAGCGAGTCCGGGTTCGATCCTGGAAAGAACTCGATATTTTTTTCTCTCATTTCCGGCGATAGCTGCTACGGACACCGGAAACCAGTGGTGGCGGCGAACAGCATCGCCAAGCGAAACGGCTATCGGGATGAACCCACAACAGCTCACGCTGTTAAACGTCATTTGGCACAAATTGCTGTGTATGTAGCGAAATCCATAATGGCCGGTTCCAGCAGCTTCTAAGTGATGCAGAATCACCTGCTGAGCTGCCTTGTCGTAGGCCCCTTGACAGAAATAAGTAAGGCCGCAGCCAGCCACTTCGGATATTCCTGGCGCTGTAGGGGTGTTGCAAGGTCAAAGCGCTGCCTAACAATGAACGTTCGCTTCGAAATCCAGGCATTGCATGTGGATATACCGTGTAATCCTCTAAGTAGCATTCAAATCGTATCATGGCAATTCTCTTCATTGCCTTGCCAGCTGCGCTGAGAAGGTGATAGGACGAAATATGTTATGAATATATGCGTATAGGGATTTACACATTGAATGAACCTTGGTTTTAGCATAGCAACATATGAGTAATACCGACATTTAAAGAAAAGAAATAGCTTTCTGTAATTAAAATAGTTTTCTACAATAGACAGACTGTCGACTTGGCGCGTGTTAGCAAGGCGAGAAGGTTCGCACGGTATAATGTGCATATTGCTGTTCTTGCTTTTGTTCCATAGCCAAATGGCGCAATCCACTCTGGGGGATCGACCATGAGTCGAACGGTGATGGAACTGTTAGCATTTTTTTAATAAATTAGCGTGGAATGAAAGAAACATCTTGCAAATTGAATTTAAGATATCTACTGTTTCAGGTACACGAATAATAAATCATCTGGATATTCCTGTGAATTTTGTGAACATTATAGGAATTTTGAAGAATTCTAACATGCAATTCGTTTTGTCTCACGCAGAAAGATGCAGAGGGCTTCACAAACGTTCCTGTGGCTGTATCCCAGTACGGTAGCCCCAAAGGAAAGAGTTGTAGGAAGAATCAAATTCAAGCCAAGCATTTCGAAGGGTTCTTCTAAAAGTCGAAATAATGTTGAATAAAAAGGTTGAATAATAAGTGGAATAAATAAATTGAATAATGAAACGTCGGCAGGCCAAAAAGAAGTGTTCCCGAGATTCAGTCTCATTGCATAAAAAGCACAAGGGCGATATAGCCAGACCAGACTTGTGGAGGTAAACGTTCAGGGAGGGGACTCGGCATCGTAGTCGTGTAATCGTTACTTTAATTTTTCTAGAGGAGCACCATTTGTTGTTTCAGGGAAAATTCAGATGCGGGAAATCAGATAATGCCAATGATGATTGCGCAAACTAATTTGTAGTAGTATATTTTCTGAACTACGCCGGAGTGATGAAAGCTGACGAAGGTAAAGTGGGTATTATTAGATCATCGTGTAATGCTACTGCGAGTGTATCTGCATATTCGTTTAAGGCTAGGCCTTTGTGTCCTGGCACCTAGACTAAACGAACGAGACGCAAGTGTCTTGGGAGAAGAGAATAGAAAGTTTTTAATGAATCTGATAACTTGGATGTGCATGGTTAGTGAAGAACAGACGGAATGGCAATCAATTAAGATTGTGGCTGATGGCAGAGATGGTGGTAATTTGAGTAAAGCTAACTGCCTGTAATTGCGCCTGTAAGATAGGCGTAAAGTCAGGTAGCCGAATTGAAAAAGACCAATTTAGATGTGGTAATACAATGCCCACAGTTGCATTTTCTTCCCCGACGGAAGCATCAGTCACACATTCCTTTTCCTCGAATCAGCTGCGCACGTTCATGTAATATCCGAAAGTTTCTTTCTTTTAGCCTCTCTTTTAATTGGTCCAAGCAAAAATGCAGAGCTTCTGCACTGATAAAACGGGCAAGTTTTTCACATTCTAGTTGAACCTTCTTTTTTTTTTTTTGCTTTATCTTTCCGTTACGTTTTGTCTACCAGAATGAAACCACCATGCGTATTCGCATAAGCACAGGCGCCGCCTCTTCTACCTTTGACAGCGCTGCGCACTATTAACGGCGCAAAATATGCGAACTACACACGCGCACGTCCTTCTTTTCATTTTCCTATACCTTTATATTTATCGCCTACTTCGCTGCACAGACTTCGCAAATGCACGACATTGTTTTTTTTTTGTTTTTTTTTTTTTGCTTTTGAGCTTACACTTATTCTTGAGGTCCCTCTGTAGTCCTTTCTTCATCTCGTCGTTACTTCACTGCACTGCGGCTCCAGTATTCACTTCTTTTTTTTTCATTCTCGGCCATTCTCAGACTCCCCGTTCACATTATTTCTGTACCGACCGTATTTCAACGGCAGGCAAGCCCATGTCACTCGAGCCTGGACTTTGTTACAAGCATAACGTTTTTTTTTCTTTGGGATTAGCTGTTCTGTGTTGAACATATATATTTTAGCCTTTAGCGCACAAACGACACACAATGACAGTGTAGATAGACGTAGAGGAGCGCCTATACCAACACGGCCAAACTTGCATTCTGTCAAGAAAGTGTACGTCGCAGAGGAGAATGCCTTCGCAGGCACCACGTTCACTGTTGCTATGGGTGTTGCTCTGTGTCGATGCGCTCGTAGAAAAAGAAAACGGAGCAGTGATAGCGTGCGTTCTCTAGACACAGTTATATTTTTCATATAATTTTACGAGGACCAGCAGCAAGTTTCATCGTGCGGTCAACTAAGCAATGCTACAGTTGCAGCGACCTGGTTTCAGAACGGAGAAATTGCCTAATCTTAAAATTAGCTTCCTTAACTGTAGGTAAAGTCAGTATCGTGAAGCAAAATACATTCCTTACGGCTAGCACAATGTGTTCGATGAAAGCCAACGTGGTTTTATCGAGGCTGCCGCGAAAAAAAATACACTTGCAAACGTTATAGGCATTCCACCTTAGACCTAGTATTTTTTTTTTCCTGAAGTATAATCAGAAGTGTTCTGCATGGTACAATTTCTACGAATCTACTACTTTCTTTTCGTGGCACATTAAGTGTCGTCGTTTTGTGCGTATGTATAAAACAGATATGCAATGCAATCAAAACGCCATCGTTCGGGAAGTCATGGATTTGCGGTTAAATAAATGTCAGCTCCTTCACAAAGGAAATGAAAGTCATTTTTGTGAGATGTGTGCCCTACGTGCGAGGATGTGCGGGAAAAAATCCTCCAATGGAATTAAACGCCCAAAATTAAGAACACAACTGGATTACAGCCTTGAATGAGGTTCCGATTATCTTTCCTTCATGTAGAAAGCAAAAAAAAACCGAACGGGGCTCCTGGTAAGCAAAAAAGGATTTTTTTCATTCTCTCTTTCTTTCTTTTTTCTTTCTTTCTTTTTCAAGCACTTTGTCCCAAGGTGCATGAATTAAAATTGATTTAAAAAGAACATCACATAAAGACATGCAACCATGCATCACGCCGGTACTGCAAGTATGAGTTTCCGCGTTTGCTGTCCGTTGCCCAAGGGTTATAGTTCCTTGAAACATTTCAGGCTTGAGTTATGAGCCTCTTGTGCCTATCCCGCGTACCAGTGCCAACAAAGCAGGTGAACAGCAGGTGTCGAGTTTGGGGCGTGATCACAGGAGCTGGCAAACCTAGGAGACGTTGCAGGGTTGTCAATTGTTGATAACCACAGGCCTTGACGGAAGAAGGTTTATGTCTCTCAGAAACACTGTTAGCGGCGGAAGTGTAAGATCGAAAAGGGAATAAATATGATTTAGTGGATTGTAAAATTGACAATTTCGGAACGAAGAAACTGAGCCCGATCGTATGTAAAATGTAAGCGTGATAAAAAGATCACCAAATTCGAGTTCTTATAGCAACAAGAAAAAGAACTCAAAATCTGTTCTCGGAGCCTCAAAAGCACCGCTAAAGCGCCAAGGACTCAATTATATATACGGGACGGAAACCGCTTTCGTAGCAAAAACAGTAGATAGAAAGTGTTTATATGTCGAAGGAACGTTTCTGCTTCGTCCACTCTGATTTATATCGAGAAAGGACCTGCTCACCCAAATAACAATTTCACCTATGCAGGGCGTATGCCTATTGCAGTATGAACTACCGTTTCGCTGTGAATAAGGGTTGCAGGGATAGATAATCATTTCTGCTGAGTTGGTGCTATTTAAGTTCAGCCAGTAGGCAACCACTATAAGCATGGCATCATACCATAGAATTTCCTAAGAAAATTAGAAGAGGGAGGAAGAAGAGGGTGGTGCTAGCTACGGGCAGATATCGCCTGCATACGAGATCTGTAAGTATGACTATTCAACCAGCCTAGGAACGATATGCCTGGATTTGTCAAAAGTCAGTCCGTCATGCTGCAAACGCCTTTTGCGATTTTGAAAGATTTTATTTTTCTCAACAAGTACTCCGTTATAAATGCGAGAATTCTCAATCATTGCACATGTGAGAAGAAACTAATTACCTTGCTGTGCTTCGAACACTGTGAGTGGTTCCGAAATCTAGATATATAAAGCGTAATAGGTAACGTCGCAAGAACGTCTGAAGCCACAAGCGCGGTGATTACACAAATCCGTGTGCTACCCATCACTGCCATGGTAGGCGAGTGATCACAGCGCCAGAGTTCTTTGCAGTAATTTTTGTCGGAAACTCTAGGCTCCGTACAAGTATTCCAAATGCTGATTCACCAATTGAATCGTGGAGATATTCGCGATTACATAATTTGAAATTCGGGCACTAATCACCAACACAACAACAAAAAGAGACAGACTTCGACATCCTTCATTCCAATTCCGCGACAAGTGTCTTAATGTGAGTATGCCATGAGTCAGTTCATTGGAGGTGGTTGCGAGAACAGTGACGACTAACTGGGGAAGGGTAGCACCCAAGGAAATATAAGAAGCAACAATTGTACATGGGACCTCACATTATGAAAGTACAACATATCACTTTCTTGTTCTTCTGATTGCATGAAGCACTTACATGAACGGGTTTCATCTATCTTTTGTTCGGCTACAACTAAAGCGTCGGAAGGAATCGCCAGATGCGCGAATAACTCAAAGCCGCATCGCTCGACAGGTTACACTGCATCGTCTTTCCTCGTTTCCCGTAAATCACTCCGGGCAGGATCGAGGCTCCTGTTATATCCAGTAAGTTCTTGTTCGCCCGGCACTTTACAGCCAAGCGGCGCTAGGTTGCAATCAAGTATACGAACGCCTAGTTCTCTTGTACCTTTTCTTGCCCTATTTCTATTTCCTTTTCGCCCGCTGTGGAGCACATATAGACGCCAAATAATAAATTTTCTCTGCGTATTCCAGTGAAGTGGTTTCGAGAAAGAAAAAAAAAGAACATTTCTGGAAATGTAAATTGTAACGGCTGGATGGGTGACGAAATATTGTAAAAAGAAATAAGCAAAAGACAGAGAGAGAGAGAGAGAGAGAAAGTCCCCGAGTCCAGCCGACGCGATGAATGACGAGCTCGCGAGTGTCTCGTAACTTACGTTCTGCCCGACACAGCGATCCTCCCCTTTATAGGTGACACGACACCCGTAATGTCAATGAAAAAGGTATACAAAATCGGCGCCCACCACCGGTTGTAGCGCCTCACAGCGGAGGGCTGCACAGCGCAGCACAGCATCGAACTACGTCCGTTGGCAGACGTGGCGTTGGCCTCGCTCTGGCCCTGCTTGTATAAATCTACGTCCTTGTTTTCTCCACCTCATTCGCATTGCACTTTTATTTCCTTTTCATTCGAACTCAATTTTTTCCCCTCTACGCCGTACTTCGCCGATGTATGAAACCCGCGCTCTGGTGCAAAAAAAAAAAAAAAAAAAAAAAATAAAGAATGGTAGGTGAAATGGCCAAAACAGGAGAGCGAGCTGTCCTGATGTCGCCGGAACGTGACGGCGCCGGAATTTGATTTGAATTCCAGCGGCAAGGCACACGGGAGGGACTCGCACGGCGGAAAATAGCAGTAATTCTCGCTGAGGAAGGGGGAATCGTTTATGAAGCCGGTGTCGTGAGAAGCGGCGTGCTGAGAAAGCTTGGCGAGCGGCGTTGCTCGCTCGCCTGTTGAGTTTGGCTGTCTCGTTGCATATTTCTTTACTGCTTTTCCCTGCTATCGCATCCTTCGAGCTTTTTTCTCTCTCTCTCCGTGTTTTGCTTATCTCCCTACCTTAGCCAGGGCGACTGTAGTGGTGGTGTTGGTGGAGGAGTCGTACATGCAACAGGAACATTCAGCTAGAGGTGTCGCATATTTCAGCGGGCGAGCTAGACGGGAACCAATGAGAGCACAAAATGGAGGGGGGCACAGAGGATAAACGATCGGAGAAAGACGAGAGGACGAGGCAACCTGATTTTTCGGAGTGTCTAGAGATGGGATTTGAATATCTACCTCGCCTCTCTGTTGCGAAATGACGAATGGAAACCATTGAGTCACATTTGTTGCTTTTATTTTTACACTGCTGACATACTATTGAAATGGCCGGCAGTCGAATTTCGCAATGGCAGTAAGAACTCGCAAAAGGAAAAGTTACAAAAGAAAAAGAAAGGGAAGGAAAGAAAACGCTGACCGAGATAGAAAGAAACACGGACGTCATATCCGTTTCACTTGGCTTCTTCGAAGGAGGAGGCGTGAAATTTGATTCCAGTTACGTGCGAATACGTAAGAACGAAACAAACGGCCCAGTAAAGCAGAGGTGTGTGTTGGGAGTAAAACTTGATCAAAAGAAAAAAAATACAAGCTAAACAAAAGATGAAAGCGAAGTAATGCACGTACTGAAAGAAGCGGGTGAAAAGAGAAGCTCTGAATCGAAAATGGCACGAAGCTGTTTCGCATCGCCAGCGAGCTAGAAAATAGAAGTGAAAATTTCGAAGTTTTACGCACGTTCAAACGAAGCTGCCTTAGGCGAAAAGAATAGTTTACACACTGACCACTTTACGATTAGATCGAGTCATCTTTTATGTGACTTTGATGGATACTCCCGTCAAGCGCATGATCTATTGCGGAAAAGTTTGAATGGGCTTTTTTCTTTCTTTCTTTTTTTGTCAATGACGACGACGCCGGAAGCCTTCTATTTACGGATCCTTTCACCTACTTTTTGGATGTAGTTAGTTATAACCGTATTACAAGCAATTCCTGAAGGGGTTTGCTTTTATAGTTCTGTTAGTATAATCAATTTTACGAGAGAGACCTAGACGAGAGACGCGACGTCGCAATGAGACATTAGGTAGGTCAAAATATTTTTCTTCATTCGTGAAACACTAGAAAAAATTATAATAAGAATTCATCAAGTGAACGGAGTGATGCTGAATGGACTCGAGGCTTTTACACGGCTAACAACATTGTAATAGCAACAAATGCTATTGATGGCAAAATCAGTATTAACCTTTTTGTCAATGTTATTCTTTCGCAAAATTAGAGATAAATTTGCACGTGCGTACATCCAAGCGGATCAAATATTGTCGCATCTAGTGTGTTGCGTGGTGTTATATTAAAGCACATGAGGACAAAAGAAGGAGCAGCACACTGGATACTGTGGTACTATTCTGAAAATTGTCATATATCACCATATTATCAAATTCGCCATCTTGTGAGCTCTCGCTGGCCCAGAGGACCGCTACGGGGTCTCTGATTGGCTAGAATTGCCACCATTACGAGATTTGACAATGTGACAGAACTTGACGATGTCTAGAAGAGCATGCAAATTCGCTGCATCATCATCATCATCATAATCATCATAATAATAATAATAATAAATTTGACCAATCTGTCAGGGCCGGTAAGCGCCACGGTAAATGGAACAAGCAAGCTATCTTATACTAACGCATGTCTCCTTAAGCGCTGAGCAAGGTACTCCTAATAAATGCCGCCAGTTGTTTTTACCGCACCCTCAAAAAACTGGTGGAGGTGCTGGATATCTTCCGCACTTTCTACGGAGCAGAAACACTAGCTCTGTGTGAATCAACGCTCATTTCCGAGGGGTCAGCTGCTGGGTCAGAGGACTGCCTCCAGAAGGCGACGCGACAGTTTCGACCACCGCAACCGGTATGGACAGATGTATGACGAACCGCTACAGGCTTCCGAGCGTGCTGGTTCCGGAGTCCTTCCATGACGACGTCTTCGAAGATGCTGAAGGCTGGCTGGTAAACTTTGAACGCGTGTGCCACCTTTAACCAATAGAGACAGGGACTTGATGTTAGAGATCCTGACAAGTCGGTCTGAATCAAAGTTCTCACCCACTACTCAGCATTGCGGAAGAGAGACGGGAGTAAAAAGAGAAAGAGGGCGAGGGCTGCCCATGACGATTTGTGCGCCTCTGGAACGTGCGCAAGGGCTTTCTTCTTCTTTTTCGTTTCTCGTCTAAAAAAAATTTTTCCTCCGCGATGTGGCGTAGGCAATATCATCCGAAAGCACTCGATGCCGTTTGCAGCACAGTCTTAGTCCTAAAGCGTAGCGCTTCGTCATTTTTGTTCGGCGGGGGACATTTATTCGATCTCAACAACGCACAGGTAATTTCTTTTTTCCACTGAGGAGGCCCAAAACGAGGTGGGACAGGAATTTACTGGGAAGGGCCTGGTACTTAGTAAAGAAGCCTTTGCCTTGAAATTTCTACACGAATTGAGCATAAGCGGGAAACAATAGCGGGGGAACTTGATCCCCTATAATAACTTTCGCCGTCCTGACCTACTTCCCCTACTGAACTTTCATTTGGGAAAGTCCGTAATATGCTCTTTTCTTTTCATAGATTCGTAAAGTAGCGGGGATTTCTTTCAACTATTTTGCTCGAAGTTGATGAACAGCTAAAGAAAGTCACCAAGACGACGTCTCCAGTATGTTGGTGGCCACTTCGAGCCACCCAGTCGTCTCTTTCAACGCAACACATTTTCGTTTTGACCAGCGTATTGCTGGTGCTCTCGTTACTCGAAACCGATCGTTGGCATATTGTTAGTGCGTTGCTATTCTCAATCATAAACGTACAGGTGGAGCCATTTTTGAATGCGTATAACTTCGTGATGTATGGTTAGTTACTTAAACTTGCGGGAACTCGGCGTTGCGAGAATCATCGAGAAAGTCTCGGCCGCGGTGAGTTTCTCACTCCGTGGAGGGAATACAACTAGCAGTCAGGGTGGAAGCGTGCAGTGCAACATTATAAGAAGTCATTGTTTGTTACTATATATCGCGCAGGCTACCTCGCGTCGCCGCTCCTGCTTAGCGAGACCTTACGGGGCATTTTCTATCCGGCGGTGGAGGCGCCTTTCTTATACGATTTATCTGTTTCTCAACTTTGTCCTGTGGGGAAACCGCCGACCATGAAGAATCCGCGGAGAAACGAAGCCGTCTTCTCCCCTAACAAGTTTTGTCCGCTTCCTACTTTTTTTCTCGTATGCGTGTATGTTTTTGCTATTTCTAGGGTGCGGATCGACTTTTCCGCGGCGCCGTTCGACTTCGTGATTTATTTGATGCGCTGTGGGCGACGTGAAGCGCTTGCAGAGAAGTTGCATTCAGAAACAACAAGGAAGCGTTTTTCTCTTCTCCCGCCGTGCTCCACGCGATGGTGCGGTCGCGGTCGACTTTTCCAATAGGAAGAGACGGGGAGATTTATTTTCGCTAGCGAGGCAATTTTCCAGCGCGCGTGACCCATTGTCCGAGGAGCGCTGCGGTCGCATCTCGTTCTTTCTGTATATCTGCACACTCGTAAAAGAAGCGGGGCAGGTTAACATTTATAGCCGCTGACTAGGTGTGATGTGCATCAAAGGGACTGCACCTTTGATGAGACCCAACAGCTTGAGTCGAGCTAGGAAATCAAAATCCGGTGCTCTCCACTTCCAAGGCGCTTGCTTTCAGCATGCATGCTTCTTTCGGTGCTTTGCTCGCTGTGATATCTACGTCAGCTGAGAGTGATATTAACGAGTAATAGAGGAAGAATAACCACATTTATTCTTCTGGTAAATTTACCAGGATTAAGCTTTCTTTTTCACGAGTAAAGAAAGGCAAGAAAAGATGACTTATAATATAGAAGATAAATAAATAAAAGAGCGAGCTATGCGGACACACGCACCGAAGCTCGTAGCGGCCACCGCAGCCTATCACGCTATCACAAATGTTACATAAAAACACAAAGGCTTCATTAACGCCTTTACCACTGACATAGGCAGAGAACATTCCTGCTTCAGACATTCCAAGCCAAATGCATGCACTTAACGTAAAAATGAACATTTACATAAGAGCGTGATTTGTAAATGTCATCGTAACCTGAGATAAAGCAGTACCAGCATTACTAGTAAGGCTCAAAATTATTCAGCACTATTGACCTGACGTGAAGCAAAGTGTTTGTGAAAAGTGTGGAATGCCTGTTAGAAGTTTTGAAGTGAGAAAAGTTTAATTATTAGTCTCTTCACCATGTCAATGCTATGTCGGATGTATTGAATAACACGTGTTAAGGTGCACTAAGAACACCGTTGCTGGCAAATGTTTGAAATATATCACCATGTGTGCTTCCAGCCACGCCATCTCCCTTACGCCCCCCCCCCCCCCCTCCCCCCTGCCCTCCCGCCGCCTACACACACATGCAAACACCTATATTTTTAAACAATGAGCGAACTGCTGCACTTCGATTGCATGAGTCTTCTCGGATTAAAGTTTGAGAAGAGTCAATTCCAATTTTACAAGAACACAATCCCGTAATGCCGGCTCAGGTCAAGTGCTGTGTAACGTTACTCATTCCAGATTTGCACGGTTTACATAAGAACAAAATCTCTCGCTTTTCCTTCGGAATAGAAATTCACATCTTGTCATGGTTGCCAATGCTACGGCCTCACGGAGACATTGCATTTGTGTTCCTCTTCTATTCGCTACCCAGCTGTAACGTCAGTGGTAGCAATATAGTACAGCTTTATAAGAGTGTGTTGCTTCGTGAAACCGATTTAAGGCCTAATTTTAGTAGATATATAACTCAAAAGGATAGGTTGTCTCCTTGAGGTGTCACGTAATATGCTCCGCATCGCATGGCGACAAAATGAAATAAGAAAATATGTCAGAAAACGCTGATATCCTCATAGAGCACGCCAAAAAAAACTAATACGATGTCAAAAGACATCACATATACACGAAAGAACATGCATAAACATGTGCGGTTGCACAAAAAATAGATAAAATACTTTGAAATTGTCCAGCTTTCATTGCTTTAAATTATGTAACCGAACTGCCCATTTCATGCATTCGGCTTGGCCTACAAGGCCGGAAATCTTACTTCAGTCATGGATATGGTCACAGAGGTTTGTGCCACGAGCAAACTGGCAAGTCTATCTAAACGAGGTTTAAGAAGCAGAGAGGACCGCAGTAACGCAATGAAGAAAATGTGCCTGGCACGAAGGCAGACACAGTGAAGCGAAATTATATTCTATACGCTGGCGAATTCTGCTATGCTGTACAATTCCACTATGTTTTCCTTGAGGATCATCACAAATACACTGACCATCATAGGCAGTCAAGAAATAGTGTGACTTCCACATCTGAACGGATCTGCGGCCACCATATCGTTAATTCAACACCGTCAAGGCATTCACAACAGCTATTACGGGCAAGAACTTAAGCTGCCGGAAAATTCTCTCAAAAGCTGTATCCAGGAAGGCGTGACCATTGGCAATGTAAAATGCGTTGATCATCTTGAGATAAGAATGCCAGGGCATTTAATTTGGCCCTCAATGGCGTTCAGCCACTGCCGCACGGCAAGAATCAGTTAAGTTTAAGTCCGATAAGAAACCGCATCCTATATGACGTCAACCGCAGCTGTCGAGGACAAATTGCTTGGATCTACTGTACAAGACACAAATGCTATACAAAGCACGTTTTTTTCCTAACGCTTTGACACCTGTCGAATACTCACGCTTTCTCTTTGCAATGTACCAGCACAACGCCATGGCCTCGAAAATACCAAATATTATTATCGAGGGACTGTCTTATTCCTGCATGGTGCCTTGTCCAATACTTTTCTTTAAGAAAGAGAGGGAGGAGTCTGACAATCTTTGCAGGAGGCAGGTTAAGTTGGACAGAACAAAAGACCAAAGCACTCCAACGATCACTTTATCTTGCTATTGGTTAAAAAAAAACTAATTTATGTTACGTTCCCTAACGTTGATCCTTGAGGGCAAACAACTTCGCCGCCACCTCCAATATGCATATGTTACACAAACCTTTTCTTGTTTCCTGACACTGACACTTTTTTCAATCGTATGCACCATTTCACTGCCGTGACTTGAGAGATACGGAAGATAACTATCGTGAGATTTTCCTTTCTGGCACTGTGCCTTTTACACTCCTTGTACTTTCGAAAACCAGGTAGGAGTGTGTAGCGTCAAAATCGCTGCAGGCAGCAGGTTGCGCGATGTAAAGCAAAAAAAAAAAAAAAAACGCACGGCAAACGGTTGAGGGGATCGCGGCATTCCAAAGCGGCAACAGCGGCGGCCTTTACCGCTGCAGGGCGGCTTTGTCGGCCAGTATCGCGATGACAATTACCGGGACGTGGCCAGGGTGCGCGACCAGCTCGGCTGCGGCGATCGTTGGCGCTGCGGCGTCGAGGCCGAGACCGCTTCGAACTATTAATTTCGCCCGATCGGCTTCATTCGCGGCACGTCACCGGGAAAAACGGCGCCCGTTCCCAACTCTTCTCTATACGCGATCAGCCACTTGACGATGGCAGGGATGATTGCGAGAGGCTCGATAGCGCTGCACACGGTGTTACGGTCGATATCGCCTCTCGTGGATACGTTTGAGACCCTGCGGAGGTTACAGCAAGCATAAAGGAATTGCCCTGGCGTTACCCACGCCATATCAGGCCTCAATGACGGTAGAAGTGAGCACGTCGCTTCGGGTAAATTTATTTCTGTTTGTCCTCATTAACTGTGCTCCGCTCGCTTTGCGGCGCAGTTCGCACCACCGGTCGAAGAATGCATCCGGTGCGTTCGAGTTATGAGGGTAGGTCCACTGCGCACCGGTTGCGTTGCTGCCCAAGCTTGGAAGGTCTATTTTCTCCAGAGATCATTCATTTCGTTTCCGAAAACATTCAGTCTGGCACTTAAGGTAAATGAGAAAGAAGATATTTAACAAATTGCAGCGGGATTTCCGATTTACACAGAGAATATAAGGAAATACCTGTAGGTGGACATGTGTTCAAAAGATTTTGGATTTATGTGAAATAAGTCAAAGCTCTCTAACCTGCGGGCGCTTGCATGTAGTACCCCGGCGACCTTGGCCGGCAAGTACTCACCAATACAAGCAACTGAGAGGTTGTCTGATTTGAGGATAGTGCAGCCTTGACAACTTTAGCTACCAGCTGTTCCACAAAACTTGATTGCCTCATGAGAACCCAAACGTTACATAAAGAAACGAGCAAATGAAGACGCAATGAAGGGCGCATAGCGTCAGCCTGCTTGAACTGGTGAGCAATGTAGTGGACGGGAAAAGACACTTGTTACAATGTGCGCATAAGTGTTCAGGCAAAGAAAACAAGTAATATAAGAAAAGCAGAATATACAAAAGTAGGTATAAATAAAAAGCTGTAAGAAAGGCGTTTAGCCACTTGCCCATTCAATGCGGTAGCGGCATTACGCTGCTCTCCCAACGCATACTAGTGACCGCTTATATGTTCCAGCTCTTTCTGTAATAGTTGCTATGTGCAGGGGTATACAAGAACGTGATTTTCTTAATTTTGCTAGATGGGTTAGGCGAGTACTCCTCTTCGTCTATTCTATCAAAACAAAAGGCGGGAAAGAATTTGTTTATTGCACAAATAGATGAAGAATGCGAAAAGTAATTTACTGCAGAAGGAGAAAGGGGCCCTGTCTGCCCACTACTGAGGAGGGAAAAATAAAATATGAACATAACCTTCCAGCGTAAACGCGTGCAAGGGTCGCTATTTAACGATTAACTATACTTGAGTGCAACAGAAAGGAATTTTATTAAGTGCGCAATTACTCGGTACATACTAAGCTTACTAGAAATAATCACCGAACCCAACTTCCCTTCAAGCCATGTTCGTTCGAACGCTGTTCAGGACACTGGCGAGAATCGTCGCCTCGGGCTCTTCGTAACTTTATCGAAAATATTGGAGCTCAGTGTGGCGCAATCAGTGCTAACCTTCACGCACTGAGGAGACAAACAAAAAGAAATGCTTCAAAGTAGCGTGTAACGAGCATTCGCACACAAAAACGAAAAAAAAAACGAACGAACAAAAGAAGCCTCAATCTCTATGAAAGCCAGGAACTTCAGAAGCGCTCGTCGGAGCCCAAAGCAAGTCAGTATAAGGCACATTTTCAGGCCCGACTTATACGAACACAAACCATCACAAGCGTGGAAGCTAACAGGAAAAGATGGCTCGAGTTGGTGTCGCGCGCGAAGACAAAAGATGGTCTCGAGGGCTGCTCAAGAGGCAAAGGAAGAACGAAAACACATAAGACGCATAGTAACAGACAGAAAACAGTAGTGACACCACCGCCAACGCCAACAGCGGCAAAGGCATCAGCGGCGGCGAAGAAGCCAGGCAGCCATTGATCGAGGTTTTGTCCTAGAAAGAATCCCTCCCGGCATCTTCAAAGTTGGAGAGAAATCGAAGAGTAAACTGCAAGGCGTGATGATAGAGACGGAAAAGGAATGAAGAGCCATGAAGCACAAAGAACATAAAAAAATAAATAGAAGAGAGATATCGCTTCACCTCCTTCAGCATTGGCTTTCCACTCATCATGGCAGAAAGAAACCCCCACAGCAAGGAAGCGAACTCAATAAAAAAAATCACCGACCTCCCTGTAGGCAAGGCTCTCGACACAACAATGCCTACAGGGTATACAAAGCGTATAAACAGGAGTAAAACCGAGATAAAAACATCAAATACACACCCATCCTCTTTCTATTCGTATTTCGAAACCCTATGGGTAACCAATAGACCGAACACCGTCTACCCGCGGAGGGTCCCCGAAGCAGAGTTGAGGAAATAATAACAGCAATAACACTTCCCGGGGCCAATGAAATAGAGGATTGGGAAAAATGGACGAAGTGAGAAGGTGGAAGCTTGGAGGAGAGGGAGGAAAAGGTAGGACAGCCCAACTTTCTTATCGTACGTACACCTGGGGCGTTGGGCTCGAAGAAAGGGCGGCGGGGAAGGGCCCTTTGATTTTGAGGTGTAGGACGCACAAGCCAAACGCTTCTGTGCCCAACAGCGCGCGCGACCGCCCTAAACAAGGACCCCAGGCGGGGAAGAAGCGACGGCTCCCGCTGTTTCTCGCCCAGACTGCGTCCGAGTCCCAAGGGTGATGGCTACAATGGCGAACACGAAGTGTATTGATTTGTTTCCCTTTGAGAATCTGCGCACCACACAGCTTGCCATTTGCGTTCTTATACTGTGTATTGCTATCACAAGTAAGCAGTGGTCGCTTACCGATAACGCCGGAAGCTCTATAACCACCATATTCCTTCGTATCGCAAATTTTTGTTCGCTTTGCCCTGTCCATTCTTATCAATGGCGCACCTTATTGTACTCGAGTGCTCCTCAAGAAAGTAAGTTTCAAAGCATCACTCTGGGTGACAGCGAGAGACACACCGTCTCTCCTCCACTCGCGTCTATTAGCCATCCGCTTCAAACATCGTATTGTAGGACTCAAAAGGACCAAAATACACGTCGGTCAAAAACAGGTGGGATAAATTTTGTGAGTCTTTCGACAATTCCTCGTCCAGACATAGTCTTAAACTTTCATCCCGTGCTTCACCTTCTGTCTACCTATACAGGACAGCTGTGTGTCGCAAGCGTCCGATCTGCTTCGTTAGCCTAACCGTGGTGCATTCATGAATGCGATTTCGAAACTCCGCTTCGTAGAGACGACCGTGCACTAAAATAGCAGTAATTGTTTTCTGATGCTGCTGGACTAACGTTGTGTACAAAGTTCAATGACTCTGATTACAACGCGAAGGCACAAGTGCAGTTCCGGGGCTCTGAAGAAGAGTTTGAACGGCTAACAGATTAAGAAACTAGATAAATAAAGACGAGGATGTTCTGCTGAGCACATTTGGCTGAGTAAAGAATCTGCCGACGATTACGTTACTTTCTAATGCGAAATTTGAGCGCAGCTCTTCTGCTGTTTCGGCTTTTCGATATATTGAGGCAAAGAATTTGATCAATACATGTACGTACAGTTACAGACAACCTTTTATTCTTCACACATATTCCTTCTTCAAGAAACGCTCCACTCCCAGTTCTAGATTGTCATGAAGGAAGTTGTGTGGTCGGATAAATTTATAGATATATGGTCGACTTGCTGCACCAATTCCTGGTTCTCAAAGGAGAGGTCTATGAAAGTATTTCGCGAGGTTGTCACCGCCGAGGGAGGCGTTACGAGCCAGCCGCACTCACTCCTGGGTCATCTCCTCAGGGCAACGGTAAGCTTCTGCTTCGGCGGCACGCACCTCTGGATTCTTGCGGCGAAGGCGCTGGGCCTCTGCTCGGGCAGCCCGCTTAGCAGCAGCGGGAGACGGACTTCCACCGGTCATGGCTCGGAAAAAACTGGCTGAGAATAAGCTATTTATATAGGCAGATGGATTACATTATAATATAAACCGTCTGTGAGCCTCGGACAATCTATCTCGTGCGGAACATTTCGCACCAGCCGCCGCAAAGGGAGCGTAGCTTGGCGTAACTGCCTCTATTTTCGGGAGGTCGCGGGAGACAGCGTGTAGGCCCATAGGAACGTTGCGCGGCGAAGAGATGGCAGCGTCTGACGGACGCCGCTGACGCTGATAGCGAGTCAACTGAAGGTGGCTCTGCGTTTCGGCTTGGGAAGCGCGCACTGTGATCCGCTGATATCGAGCCGGTGGTACGGCAACCGGAGAACACCGCGCGCTGTAGCGCGGTTGCCGCCACGGAGGGAGGGGGGGGGGGGGTGCACACAGTGGCGAACGGCGGCGGCTATGCGTTTCGGCTTGGACAGCAGCACATAATCGAGATCAGCCGCCACTAAGCCAGCGCTCTGATTGCCGCCGCACAGGGCTGGCATTGGAGGAGGAGCGAAGAGAGCAAGGCTCGTGCCGTGCGCGCGATATGGAGCCAGGAGCGTGCGCAGCTAGAGCAGCGCGCTGGCCCCGGCTACGGAGGTGGTTACGGCGAGGGACAACGGCGAGGTACAACGGCGACGGCGACGCGAAACGCAGGAACGAGCGCCAAAGAGCTACACTCTAAAGCCATACCAGAGCTTACAGAACTATATTACATCAATGGACGGTTGCCCAACATGTCTAATACTCCTATCACACGGGCAAATTCAGTGTCAGTGGTAGGCAATGCTATTCGATACATCATACGACTCTAAGTCATTGCGGTGCACAAGGAAAAAGTTAACGTCATTCACTTAAGGTGGCGATCACAATGTATGAAAAAAATAGGAGATGCAAGGTATATCCCAGTATATGTGTAAGACATTGCAAAGTAGGCGTATTTTCAATACGATGCCTCTTTAGTAATTTGTGATAACGATATAAAATTTTCAAATAACGTTAACATAGAGCGATACTTATAAATACGAAATCCAGACACGACTCAAGCGATGTACGTATGAATCCCGATCAGCTTTCAACAAATATTATAGCTGACATGCCGGGGTATATGCAGGAGCATTATTATTTAATGCACGGATACATTGTTTGGCGCTAGTCATGTAAAACGCATGCCATTTGCATTAAAGATAATAAATGTCCGACTGCAAATTAAATTATTTTATTTCTTACACAGTGTTCCTTACCCGGTGTTTTGGCTGCTTCCATGCTTTCGTCGTCGTCCTCTTACATGTAGAGTAAATACTAGGTTCTGAAACACATTCATATTATTTGCCCTAACTTATTCGATCGCAAATGTCATTTTCATCTAATGATAATAAACAACCCCCTTTTACAGCTTGCTGTTATCATTAAATGTCAATAGCATTCGATGGAAACCACTATAAACGTTCCCATGTGGCAGTGGTATAGAGCGGGGGAGAGCGCTCCTCTCTGCCCGCAAGACTTAGAGCACTTGCAGAAGAGCGCTGGTATTCACAAAGAGCTCTTAAATTAGAATTGTTCATTAGATAACATTCCAGCCAATCGGGATCGTGGGCATAATATTAGCGAAGGCACTTACGAAGGCCAATGGCAAACCCACTTACGAATGAAATCCTCTGCATAAATATGCAGTGGGATCTGCTTTTGTCTGATCGCTGGCATATAAATCCCAAGTGGGGCTGGCGCGCATACTTTCGGTGAGCAAATGCTACGCCGAGGAAACGTCGATGTGGGAATGTACATTCGCGACCCGGGAGACTTTGACAAAGACGGACGAAGACTTCGCCCAGGCTCACCAGCGGTTAGCAGTGGTCAAGGAAACGCAGGCGGAGACAGGTGAAGTCACGTCAGAATCGCTCGCTCAAGGTCACCTTATGCCTGGCTTGCAAACCATGTGAGCGACGTCTATTTTTGTCGACGAGGCAACGATAACTCGCTAATATTGTTGCCACCGATTCACTGAAAGGGCGGTTTCATGTGGCCTGCTTTATTTTTTTGTTCCCTGCTATAGTCGGGTACAACTTTAGAAGACAGCGACATTTACCCCTCAAATGCGGATGTACACAAGCCTCCTCCAATGGCCGTCCACACTAGAGTGACGTCATGAGACGGACGGCCGGTGACTCCGCCGACGGAGAACATGGCAGCGGACGCTTTGATCTGGGCCGAGTCGTGTGAGCGGGACTATTTCTTTAGTCGCGGAGGCAATGGGCTGCCGTTCTTCGGTCAATTGGGCGGGGACTGCCCTGCCTTCTTAAGTTGTACCAGACTATAGATAACTTTCGCTGCAACGTAGAATGCTAAGACACCTCACAAACGCAAAAGCCCTTTTACCCAGATTGGCTCCACGTGCGACCATTTAACCTCGTATTCAGAAGTATATTTTAACTTGAAGCCTAAGCTTGACTTGATCTAAATGACACCTAATGTGAACGCGCCTAGAACGCTGATTGCGTCTCCTACGGCGTGTTCACTACAGGCGTCATGTTGATCAAGTAAAGCGTGGGCTTTTCTTTTTATTATTGAAATGAAAATAAAAGAAAGAGACGAAGTCACCTTATAATGGTGACGGCTACTCCTTTTCTCATAGCGTAAACAACAATATAAAAAATATGTAGGAAAATGAAAAGAAATTACTTCATACGGTCAGAAATCCACAGCACAGTCATATACGCACATGAACATAACAGTATAAAAGTCAAATGCAAGTGTCACCACAATGAGTTCGTAAACAAAGTCACGAACACACACAAACGGCCGTGATGTAGACTTCGATGAGCATATAAACAGATGAGGAATTACACAGTGTTGAAATAATTAACACGTAATATACAAGCACTAATAATTACAAATGATAGAAGAACGTTATAGTGACATTGTGTGATTATTTAGTGCAATACCCAGTATTTGTTGAGGATGTCTGTGACACGGGCCTGGACTCACGCCTGTGATACCAGTTGTGTAATGTGTCCTTCACCTCGTTCCTCTCATTATCATCCCCCATTGTGACCCTTATCTTCCCCTCTTCCCCTTCCCTTACGTAGAGTAGCAGGCCAGATGCTCCATTATCCGGCCGACCTCTCTACATTTTCCAGTCATTAAAATACTTCTTCTTCTGTGTCTTCATAAAAATGTTTTCGATGGCAATGGGCCCAGCAATTTTGCTAGTGAGAAAGGCCGGTGAGGATCAATGGAGTGCAGCTCTTGTTCTAGCTGCCGTCTTTGAATATTGTATATGGGGCATTCGAGGAGTAGATGGTGAAAATCCTCATCGTGGTGGCCACAGGAGCAAGCCTGGGTGGGAAGGAGCCCGTTTGATGCGATGTAGGAAATGTTTGGTGTATGCTGTCCCAAGGTGCAGTCCATTAATTAGTGTCTCGGTACTTTTAGAAAGTTGTACATCCAGCTGGTATTTCAGTTGAGGGTCTACTTCATAAAGGATTGATTCCTTAGTGGTTTCATTAAACCATGTTGACATACATAAGTCTTTCTTTAGTATTCTGAATATCCGTTTTGTGTCCATTGGTGATAAAGGATTGAGTTAAATTTCTGCACCTTTATGGGCCGATTTTTCCAATGAGTCCGCTAGTTCGTTGCCTGCTATACTAGCATGGCCCGGGACCCACTGTAATATCACTTCATGTTTCCTTTCATTAGCCTGAGTTAAACTGTTCAGTGCTGCGTATGTTATTCGTGCTTGTGGTTGGCTGTCATCAATATTTTCAAGACATGCCAAAGCCGATAAGGAGACCGTGCAAATTACCCACTTTGTTAATGTTTCATATCTTTTGGTAAGATGAGCGGCTTGGAGAATTGCCACTAATTCCGCTATTGTTGGTGACGACGTGTGTCCTAGTTGACAAGCGTACTCTACCTCTAAGGATGGTATAACTTCAATTTAAGATACACTTCTGAAATACGGGAGTCAGTCTTTCTGAAATAACACAGCAATTTAAGGAGGGAGGTTTTCGCCTCCTTTGCAACTTCCTCATAGAGCGATTTGTCCAACGAATGGTCGTGTTTAGCAGTATTTGCTAATAGCATATCGAACGCATGATGTAACTGCTCTTGGTGAAGTAGAGGCACAATAGCTTTTCTCCGGCTGATCAATATATTCAACTCTTTTAACAGTGATAGTGACAAGCGAATTGCTAACGCCACCATGTAACTCTGTGACCAGCTTAACCATAAGAAGTAAAGATGAGGCGCTCGGGCGGAGCAATCGGCTGCATGTCTGTGCTAGGTTTGACCCGCCTGTAGCTAACACCATGCTACTCCTTCCTTATGCATACTTTGCTGTACAAGGCAATAAATTTCGTCAACGCGTCTGTGGTCATGTTCAATAGTGGAGTAGCTACATTTTTTGTTTTCCTCTCTGTCACTTTTCTAACCCCTATCCCCCATCCCCAGTGTAGGGTAGCAAACCGGAGACTCATATCTGGTTAACCTCCCTGCCTTTCCTCTTCATTCTCTCTCTCTCTCTTGAAGGGAATGATGATTTTAGCTGTCCATGTCGATGTACCATCGTGATTTCGTGTGTGGTTGATAATAACTGTGACAATTCGTGTAATTTTACTTGTGACATTTTCTGCTAGCCTACAAGTTACATGGTTGAAAAGGCTCCAGAATAACTTTAGCAAACTCGCTTTCTTTTGTCGAGCCCTCAAACTTAGCGCAGGAAAGTTTTAACCTACGTAAAGTACTTAGCCAAGGAGAGAGATAGAGGTGAGCTTATTCGCATGACTGCATTTCCGCGCCTGACAAGTATGACGGACAAAGCAAATATGCACCCATGGATTTTCAAAACTCACTTGCTCTGTCTGGTCAAGGCTGGTATAATAAACAAAGCTAAATGAACAACAGCAACGAAGCAGAAATTCCCTAGCCTCACGTGGTCGCAGCTTCTCCATCGCAAGAATCGGCCAGTCAGCGCACTATCGACGGAGAAGAATGAATCCAGTGCAAAGAACGACCGCGTTATCTGAAGCATGGTGTGGCAGACTGGTTTTGCTACACGACAGTGCGTTGAACAATCAGTACACTCTGGCACCTAATAGTCCACGGAAAACAATTGGCCAGTCGAGGTTTTCGCAGCGGTCCGCAATCGGGGGTCACGTTCTGACAACGGCCACCGTCAGTCATGGTTACGTGACCGGCAGAAAAAGCCTGCCTAGGCACGTTCTACCGTACTGTGTTCTGCATGGTGCGCCGGCAGAAATGCGCCAAAAGTGCTGGCTCTGGTGAAACGTTCGATATCAGCGCATAAGTAAGGTTCCGCTGCGCACATCACATTTTTTTCGCATTCGCCAGGGTGTCAAGCCCCTATGCAGAGAAAAAAATATGTTTCATAAATCTTGCACGCTTCATAATTCCGGCGTTTCGCGTCTTCAGCTGCAGTGACATCATTGGCAGAAATTTGACGAAAGAGCTCGAAAACTGCGCCTACGCTGTCACATGACTGGCTTAGAATGTTGGAATGCTATTTTTCGGTATTCGCTCTGTGAGAACTGGATGCACCGAATACAGATTTGACTATCGCGGATTCTCCATTAAAATGCTAGCCGCTTTTCTTGATCGCTCGCAAATTGTTGTCTCTTATTAAGCGACGGTGCATCTGAAATGTCGTTGGTGGAGGGCATCAGATGAACAGTCATTTTAATCGTCATCGCAAAAAAATGAGCGAAAATATTGCAAGACCCTCACAACTGCGAGAATACCGACTTGTAATCATTGTCATTTAACAATACAGATAAAGTCGCTGCCATTACAGATTCAATGCTTCGAGAAATATTCATCCAGTTCGGGAGGAGTTCGCACGCGTGATTTTGTCATTTAGACTACAACAGGTTCTTTTTTAAAAAAAAACCGCGTGCCTGTATACAGCTTCTGATATTGGCCTTTTGAATCAAATGAGCACGACCAAAAGCGAGTAATTGCTTACCCCAATAAGCCTAGTGTCAGTATATGTGTAGATGAGGTCTTGGCGATGCACGAGTACGCAGATTTTGTATAGTTACCTGCCAGAGTCATTTTTTCGCTCGTGCAGAAGCGGACACACGTTTAGTTGCGTCATCCTTAGTTTTCATGTTGTCGTCGTTGCTTGAATAATGTTACCTTAAATAATAGGCCATCGAAGGGGCCAGATGCCTGCTAATTAAAGGATACCCAAGCGAATATAAAATTTGATACTATAACAGGAACAAAAAGAACAGACAGAAAGAAAATACAACACTGAAGGCGAAAAAATCATATAAGTTCAGCATAGCCGTCAAAAGTATACATATCCATAGTCTGAGAGTAGGATATTGACACGTGTGCTTATCTTTATCGGCCGACCACGTTTCACCGCTTAACAACTGTAATCGCACAGCGAGGGACGCGCCTGCATGTATCCGACGTTTCTGGAAAGTTATCGATGCTTCTACCCGGCTGTCTGTTGTCGCCGAACCTTGTGTTATCTGATTTCATCGCGTGACTCGAATGTTGTAGAACTTTGTGGAAGGCATGCGGGTCCCAACGATTAGTCTGGAACATTCGACGACTGTTGTATAAAAGCCGACGCGCTTGACCCGCTGATCAGATTTTCGACGATCGCCGAGCGTGTTCGCCGCTATCGTTGTGCTATAAGTGTAGCCTGTTTTGTGGGCACAGGTTCGCCCAATGAAAGTTTGTTTTGTCGTTCACAGTATTGCTACTGTGTTATTCAACGTCACCACCACGTGACATCTGGTGGAGGTGCTTTTCGTTCATGTACCGGACGCCCCCGACAAGCCGTGATCCAAGCCCGGACCGCAAAGAGAACACCAACGTAGTCCCGGAGCATCGAGCAAGCCGCCGTCTTCAACAGCTGCCCCCGGAGCACGGACTTCTACCTGAGAAGACCAAGAAGATTGTGGACAAGGCAACCCCAATGGCAGCCCCAGCGTCCCCCATCGTGCTGCAGCAGCCCAGGGAACCTCCGACGTTCCGCGCATCAACATTCGAGGACCCGGAAACCTGGCTCGAAACGTATGAGAGGGTCGCTAAGTTTAACAGTTGGGACAGAGACGACTAGCTGCGGCATGTCTATTTCGCATTGGAAGACGCCGCCAGGACGTGGTTCGAGAATCGGGAAGCCACCTTAACGACGTGGGACCTTTTCCGAAGCGGCTTCTTGCACACGTTTACAAGCATCGTGCGAAAAGAGCGAGCCCAAGCTCTACTAGAAACCAGAGTGCAGCTGCCAAACGAGACGATCGCGATCTTCACGGAGGAGATGGCCCGTCTTTTCCGGCACGCCGACCCGGAAATGTTGGAGGAGAAAAAAGTTCGCTTCCTGATGCGCGGCGTCAAGCAACACCTTTTCGCCGGACTTATTCGTAACCCACCGAAGACTGTGGCTGAGTTTTCTGCAGAGGCATCGACGATCGAGAAAACTCTGGAGATGCGCACCCGGCAATATAACCGCCAGGGGCACACGCCGCAGTATGCCATCCAAGGACTGGGTTCGGACGACCTTCAAGAGACCATCAGGGCCATTGTGCGCGAAGAACTGCGCAAGGTCCTGCCTTCGTCGCAGCCTCAAGTAGCTTCGATCGCTGACATCGTGAAAGATGAGGTTCAGCGATCGCTTGGGGTTCCTGAGGTGCAACCTCAATTACCGCAGCCCCAGCCAGAAGCGATGACCTACGCCGCCGTCGCACGCCGTCAAGGTCCCCCTCCGCGACCACGCCAGGGCCCTGCGACGACGCAATTCCGTCGTCCGCCGCCGCCGCCGCCAGCACGCCCACCCGTCGCCCAGCGCACCTACGCGAGGAAGACAGACATTTGGCGAGCCCCCGACCACCGTCCGCTCTGCTATCACTGCGGAGAAGCCGGCCATGTGTATCGCCGATGCCCATACCGGGAGATGGGACTGCGAGGTTTCGCCGTCAATGCTCCGCGCCCGCACCGAGGTGAACGCCCTCGCGATATCGCCGACTACCTCGCCGCTACTCAGTGGAGCTCTCGACGACCGTCGCGTTCGCCATCACCAGGCCGCTACCTGTCGCCGCAGCGCCGACCATACACTGGCCCAGCCCGGGGCCGGTCAGCGAGCCCGTATCCGGAAAACTAAAAGCAGCAACCGATGGAGGTGCGGTTGCTGTACGTCGAACTGACGAAGATCCTCCGCCGCCGACGAAGACGACGAAGAAACCATCTCGACGACCTAATGACGACACGCCGCCGTCCCGACGAAGTCAGGAAGCCAAGACTACACCGACGAAAGACGACTTGACGACGCGACGTTCCAGCTTCAGTTCAACACGACGCAGCCGTGATCCGACGCCGAGACCTAACTGTAACGCAAGACAAAGAACCACCGACCTCGACGTGCTTCTCGACGGCCACGCAGTCACCGCCTTAGTAGACACAGGAGCCGATTACTCCGTCATGAGTGGACCCATCGCCGCCCAGTTGAGGAAAGTTAAGACTGCATGGGAAGGCCCTCAAATTCGCACCGCTGGAGGACACCTGATTATGCCGACTGGGATCTGCACGGCAAGAATTACCGTTCATGACCGGACTTACCCTGCCACCTTCGTTGTCCTCCAACAGTGTTCACGAGACGTCATTCTCAGCATGGACTTCCTGAATCAACATGGCGCAGTCATCGACCTGAAGTCGAAATCAATAACGCTGTCACAAGATCAAGCGATATCGCCGGAGAACTGTCGTAGTCACCACGCCTTGAGTGTGCTCGAAGATCAAGTGAGCATCCCGCCGCGCGCCAGCATTATTATTTCCGTCGGCACTGAAACACCCGCTGACGTAGAAGGCGTCATCGAGGGCGACCAACATCTACTGCTCGACCGTGAAATTTGCGTCGCAAGAGGGATCGCTCGACTCCACGGAGGGCAAGTGGAAGTTATGCTAACCAACTTCAGCCAAGAGTTCAAGCACATCAACAAGGGCACGACAATCGCATACATCGAGGAAATTGTGGAAACCAGCAATGCCTTTGTCCTCTCGGATTCAGCCGCATCTACCCCGATGAGCATTGTCCCCGAACCAGACTTCGACGTGAATCCAAGTCTTCCTATGAGTAAGCAGCAACAGATCAGAAGTCTTCTCCGACGATACAAAGACTGCTTTTCGACGTCATCAAGGATTCGACAAACACCAGTTGCAAAGCATCGCATAATAACCGAAGAGAGCGCTCGACCACTCCGCCAGAGCCCTTACCGAGTTTCGACACGATAACGTGAAGCTATTAGGCAACAAGTCGACGAAATGCTGCGCGACGACATCATCCAGCCGTCGAAAAGCCCGTGGGCCTCTCCTGTAGTCCTGGTAAAGAAAAAGGACGGAACCCTACGCTTCTGCGTCGATTATCGTCGACTGAACAAGATCACGAAGAAGGATGTGTACCCCCTTCCACGGATAGACGACGCATTGGATCGGCTCTGCAACGCTAAATACTTCTCGTCGATGGACCTCAAGTCTGGCTACTGGCAAATAGAAGTCGACGAGAGAGATCGAGAAAAGACCGCCTTCATCACGCCAGACGGCCTCTACGAGTTCAAGGTCATGCCATTCGGACTGTGCTCAGCGCCTGCAACGTTTCAGCGCGTCATGGACACGGTGTTAGCCGGACTGAAGTGGCAGACGTGCCTTGTTTACCTGGATGACGTCGTTGTCTTCGCCGGAAATTTCGACGATCACCTTAGGCGGCTTGCGACAGTGTTAGAAGCCATCCAGTCATCAGGGCTCACTCTGAAGCCGGAAAAGAGCCGCTTCGCTTACGATGAGCTTTTGTTCCTAGGCCACGTGATCAGCAAATCAGGAGTACGCCCCGACCCACAGAAGACAGCTGCCATCGCAAAGTTCCCGCAGCCAACCGACAAGAAGGCAGTGCGCAGATTCCTTGGCATGTGTGCCTACTATAGGCGCTTTGTGAAGGACTTCTCACGCATCGCGGAGCCGCTAACACATCTAACCAAATGTGAGGTCGCGTTCAAGTGGGAAACGCCACAGGCCAAGGCATTTCAAGAACTCAAACGACGCATGCAGTCGCCGCCGGTACTTGCACACTTCGACGAGGACGCCGATACCGAAATCCACACTGACGCCAGTAGCCTAGGCCTCGGTGTCGCCCTAGTCCAGAGGAAAGAAGGACTTGAAAGGGTGATATCGTATGCTAGCCGGTCGCTGTCAAAAGCGGAAAGCAACTATTCTACGACTGAAAAGGAATGCCTCGCTATCATTTGGGCTATAGCTAAATTCCGCCCTTACCTCTATGGCAGGCCATTCAAAGTCGTCAGTGACCATCATGCATTGTGTTGGCTAGCTAACTTAAAGGACCCTTCAGGACGGCTGGCGCGGTGGAGCCTCAGACTACAAGAGTATGACGTCACGGTAATATACAAGTCCGGAAGAAAACACTCCGACGCCGACTGCTTATCGCGCGCCCCCATCGATCCCCCGCCGCAAGACGACGAGGACGACGACGCCTTCCTTGGGATAATAAGCGCGGAAGACTTCACTAAACAGCAACGAGCAGACCCGGAGCTAAAAGGCCTCGTCGAGTATTTGGAAGGAAACACCGACGTTGTCCCTAGGGCATTTAAGCGCGGGTTGTCGTCGTTCACGCTACAAAACAACCTGCTCGTGAAGAAGAACTTCTCACCAGTCCGCGCCAGCTACCTTCTTGTTGTACCGTCAGCGCTGCGTCCAGAAATACTGCACGCCCTACACGACGATCCAACCGCTGGGCAACTCGGATTCTCCCGGACGCTGTCGAGAATACAGGAAAGGTATTACTGGCCGCGTCTGACCGCCGACGTCGCCCGTTACGTCAAGACATGCCGAGACTGTCAACGACGCAAGACACCACCGACAAGGCCAGCAGGATTACTACAGCCGATCGAACCTCCTCGCCGACCATTCCAGCAGATTGGGATGGATTTGTTGGGGCCGTTTCCGATATCAACATCCGGGAATAAGTGGATCGTCGTGGCGACGGACTATCTCACCCGCTTTGCTGAAACTAAAGCTCTACCAAAAGGCAGCGCAGCCGAAGTGGCGAAATTTTTCGTCGAGAACATCCTGCTGCGACATGGTGCCCCAGAAGTCCTCATCACCGACAGAGGAACGGCTTTTACAGCAGAGCTCACCCAAGCCATTCTGCAGTACAGCCAGACAAGCCACAGGAGGACAACTGCCTACCATCCGCAGACGAATGGTCTCACGGAGCGCCTGAACAAGACCCTCGCCGACATGCTAGCAATGTACGTCGACGTCGAACGCAAGACGTGGGACGCGATCCTGCCGTACGTAACCTTCGCGTACAACACGGCGGTGCAAGAAACAACACAGATCATGCCGTTTAAGCTGGTTTACGGCAGGAACCCGACGACGACGCTTGACGCCATGCTGCCGCACGTAACTGACGAAGAGAATGTTGACGTCGCTAGCTATCTCCAGCGCGCCGAAGAAGCCCGACAGCTCGCCCGCCTGCGAATCAAGAGCCAGCAGAGGACCGACAGCCGACACTACAACCTCCGACGACGCTTCGTCGAGTACCAGCCTGGCGACCGTGTTTGGGTCTGGACCCCGATACGCCGACGAGGACTCAGTGAGAAAGTACTCCGACGCTATTTCGGACCCTACAAGGTCATCCGACGTATTGGCGCTCTGGACTATGAGGTCGTGCCAGACGGCATTTCGCATTCACAGCGGCGCCGCGCACGATCTGAAGTGGTCCACGTGGTGCGCCTTAAACCCTTTTACAGACGCTGACGAACTTCGTTATTTTTGTTCTTTTCTTTGCTACGAGTGCTTTTGTTTATTAACTTCGTTTGTTTGCAGCATCGGGTCGATGCTTTTTAAGAGGGGGGTATTGACACGTGTGCTTATCTTTATCGGCCGACCACGTTTCACCGCTTAACAACTGTAATCGCACAGCGAGGGATGCGCCTGCATGTATCCGATGTTTCTGGAAAGTTATCGATGCTTCTACCCGGCTGTCTGTTGTCGCCGAACCTTGTGTTATCTGATTTCATCGCGTGACTCGAATGTTGTAGAACTTTGTGGAAGGCATGCGGGTCCCAACGATTAGTCTGGAACATTCGAGGACTGTTGTATAAAAGCCGACGCGCTTGACCCGCTGATCAGATTTTCGACGATCGCCGAGCGTGTTCGTCGCTATCGTTGTGCCATAAGTGTAGCCTGTTTTGTGGGCACAGGTTCGCCCAATAAAAGTTTGTTTTGTCGTTCACAGTATTGCTACTGTGTTATTCAACGTCCCCACCACGTGACAATATGATAGAAGCACCAAAATATCTGCACTGACACACTGCACCAAAAATAAAACGAAAAAACAGACCTTGCAAACAAGGCAGAATAAATCCCACCGGCGTAATTTGGGATATTTTGCCTTCTTGCGACAAGAAGACAACTACAATAAATTACATTTTCTGTGGCATATCCTTGTGTGTTGTATAGAAAGGCCCATTATTTTAAGTGCTAAACAATGTTAGATTCCGAAGGGGAGACGAGCGAGAGATGCTATCAAAGTCGAAACATTAGGAGCGGTGTTGGCAGCCAAATAGGGAAGCAAGAACAGGCTGTAGAGGTATCACTGGGAAAACGAGAAGGTTGCCTGGACCTGTGCCCGCAAGGATACCGACACGTGGTCAAACAACATAACACGGGCCAATTGACCTAAAAGAACAACATAGCCCTTTCAAAGCCTCGTCCGCCGACGAGCGGTGATGTCAATAGTTGTGAACTAAGGTCGGAAGTCAAATCCTGAGAATGCTATGGAGATCGATTGTTCCTGGGCATCAAACTTAGGGTAGTGTCGTGTAACGTCATCAATAGTGCTATCGCAGCGAACGCAGACAGTGCTCGAAACACTATAAGTAATTTATGAGTGCTGGGTAGGCATTTCTGAATGCGTTGCAGCCCAGTGTTTACAACCGTAAATTCGCATCAGACATTTTCATCAATGCCGTTCGCAACATTTCTTTTTCTCTAATAAGTTGTTGCTTCTCTAGTTTTAAATCATTTCCTAGTAATATAATTGTCACATAAACTTTTTATCTAAGGGAAGAAAGAACTAGGCAAATTGGTGATAGCTTACGGTACTCTTGACCGCGCCGTTAGAATTTACCATAAATATTTCCACATGAATTGCACTGCGTGCGGTTAAGAGGCAAACCAGAAAAGGACGGTAGATGAAACGATAATCAGGTCAACGCTTGGCTTGGTTCATACACAGGTGTTACGCTAAAAAATGAGTGTACCAGTAAAAAAGGCGTGGGAGGCTAACGCACGTCTGGCAAAGCGTTACGGGCGTCGTATGTACCGCAAATATCACACTAATAGCATCCATCAAGCATGAAGCAATGAACTGCGAGAAAAAGGCTCGTAAGTAGAGTCCTGCATTGAGGAAAGACGCGATGAATTCTTTCCAAGACTGACACTTGGTCAATACCTTATTGTTCATGTCTCCCAATCTCTCAACAACAAAGTACAAGCAACCTTTACGAAAGCTGAGTCTCTATACGCAAAAGTCATAGCAAACTGTTTTTATTACATTTCTGCATTCAGCTCGCCATGAGTAGTCAAACATTTCCCGGGCCACCCCCATTTCGGCTATTTGTCACGCGACGTCACGAAAACTGCAAAAACTCCCCCATCTGATATGATGCGTACGCATTAATTTTGCATGATTAGACCGAACAAAAGAAAGTTAAGCATTTCTAATTCTATGTATTTCTCTACATTAGCGCTTTCACCTAAATGTAAGTACACGAGTGTGTTTCGACTACAATCACCCCCCACCCCCCAAACTACGACCGTCACAGCGGTGATCGAACAAGCTCAGCATCAAGGCTGTGCGGTGTTTCCCGCTGGACTCCTTCTAATAAATTATTTCGGCAAGTGCGGACTTTCCGGGAGCACAGTGACGTCATTCTAGTCACATATTATACAATCCAATACTATACTACTCTGCTTGGAGGCTTTGCGAAGTGATTGCGCAACCTGAACTTTCCAAGCGGGCTTAGTTGACCGCCTTATCTATTGCTGCCGCAAGGCATTTACATCTTATTAGGCAGACACCCGCAACCTGTCCGGAATTCAGCCGCGTCAATAGCAACAACAAACATACTTTATACATCAGCATAAGAGTTTTTACGTTCCAAGCGAAGTGCATTAATATTAACGGGACAACGAGAGAAGCAGTACTAAATCATGAGAGACAATTAGTTTCAGTAACTCTTTGTGTGTCATTTATGCACAAGATCTGTAAAAAAAATTTCACGCTACTTCTTCTTTGGACGATTCATTGCTATAATTTGGGAGTGATTCTGGCACATTGTGCAAAGGCGCGAAGTTGATATGGCTTGTACTGAGCCCTCGCTTCGACTTGCCAATTACGATGAGCCCGCTGAAACTAAATGTTTAAATGGTAAGCAATTGATATTTGTTAATTAGGGACTACTTACTCCGCACCACCCAACATCACGTGGTCGCTACCACTGACGGTATTTCTTCAGAGCAAACGTCCTTATTTCAAAACAGCTATCTTTAAATATTACTTAACGTATTCGTGGAAACACTCCGTATATGCAATTTGGAGGCGCATAGAACGTGTGAGCATCCACGAGCTCTGTCTGCGTCTCCTTTTGGAAACAATATGGTGAAAATTTATTTAAGATGCCTTTATTACTGAAATGACCTTAAAGTATTCTCTGGCTACTAAATAAAAACTGGTGACTATAGTTATATATCGCTTCCTTTTTATCAATGCCGGAATATCAAACAAGCTAAAGAAATTGTGCACTCATTCATTCACGTTATATCAGAGTGCAGTAGAGTTGACGTGAAGACGCACATTGATGCAAAAGGCCCAAAAGATTAAGCGGTCCCTGACTTACTCATCCACTCACAAGCACGGAATGCACCGGGCTCTCGCCTTGTCTCACGCTAATTCGCTGAAAAGGCAGCGCCGTCTAAGTGCATAGCACGTAAGGACGAATCGTTCAAAAGAAGTGCCAAGCAGCGCTTTTTTAACACGAAGCATTCTTTGCTTCAATATCGGCACTTTGCGGTAGTTAATAAGGTAGCTTCCTGTCTTGAGTCGTTTTAAATAAAAAGAAAATATCGTGTGGCCGACGGGGGAATCAAACCTCAATCGTCGAGCACAGCATCCCGGCGATGTATCCACTAGGCCACAATCGCTTCTATGCGTCTACGTTGGCTCGCATGTCAAAGAGCTTACAAATTTGTTCCATTTGGTACACACTGTTTATTATGAAAAGTAAAGGAAGATACATTTGAATACGTGTTTTTATTTTGCTCCAATGTGGGGTGTTTCTCTTGAACTGCTCAGAGAGAACTCTGAAAAAGAGCCATCCTAAGTCCGCGTGGAATGTGTTATCTCAAAGCTGACAAAGAAGATGGCGCGCCTTTTGATCTTGTCATGCTCCGGAGCTTGCACATCATATGGCGAACTCGGACGGCTGTACACAATGCACATATTGATGTTAGACCTGTCCGCGAATATATTCACGAACCTGTGTCCCGTTTTGTCGAAGCGCAGAAGGTGCAGACGTACGTACCGGAGCGCATACCCAGATTGGAACTTTTACTACACACTGCGAAATACTGAAGACATGCAGTCAGCAGAGAGCCTACGGTTCCCCCGAAATATGATCTTCTCGCTCTGTGTCTTTAGAACTAGGTCACAATTGTACGAATTCCTTTCTGGTTCCTAAGTGCGTACCCTTTTTGAAACACTCTGCGCGTGCGCCACGTACTACTTTCTCATCTTTTTTTTTTTTTTCCTTATGACAACTCGCGCTTTGAGGCGCCGTGTTAGACTGCCCTGTCTCCGGCACCGACCCACTTTCCCCAGTACTTTCTTCGTAGCAGTTTTCGTTACCTAGAGACTGTGAGACATTGCAACGAATTCTCGATTGCCCAAGGTAATCGTGCTTTAACATTTCTTTGCTTCAGTACAAATGCCATTGTCGTTTTAACAAACACCACGTGACGTAGTCATTGGTACGTGCGATTATATTACGCGGAGTAGCTAATGACGTCACAATGCACGTTTCTTTCGCTTACGCCTTGTCCGCTACCCATGTAGAACCAACAATAGTTATGTCCTGCGTTTGTGTTGAAGGACTGGCGTAGAAATCATCTCGGTCTCTGTGAACCCACAGGGGCCAAATTCAGAAGGCCTTTATTTTTTTGCTCATACGGGCTATTCGTCTTTCGCTTGCTTCGATCGCTAATATTACGTGGAAAACTGCGATAGATTGACACTCGCTCTTATGAACACTTCTATATAACATAAGAACTTTTTTCTGGCGACATGAGCACTGAGTGATACTCTTTTTTATTGCGCAGGACATCTGATTCAACTGCTGAGACGACGGGGGGAAATTCAAAATAAATCAGAAAAAAAAAATAAAAAATAATCAGTACAGCACAATATTCATGGGTTTCATTATGAATATAATATCGGAGCATAGTTCAGTTACAAGTTTAGTTAGTGAAGTGTCTGGAATAATTAGAGTTCATTAGAAATCACTGATTACCAGAGACGAAATTCAAAACAAACCAGAAAAATAGAAAAAAAATATACTACAGTAAAAAATTCATGTGTGTCATTATGGATATGATATCAGAGCATAAGTTCAGTTACAAGTTTAGTTAGTGAAGTGTATGGAGTAATTATAGTTCATTAGAAACCACTGATTAGCAGAGATGAAATTCAAAATAAACCAGAAAAAGAGAAAAAAAATAGTACACAAATATATTCATGGATTTCATTATATATGCGACATCAGAGCATAATTTTAGTAACAAGTTCAGTTACTGAAGTGTCTGGAATAATCATAATTAATTGGAAATCACTACTGCCTGAGACGACCGGAGACGAAATTCAAAATAAAACAGAAAAAAATTAGAAAAAATAGTACAGTACGAAATTCGCGAGTTTCATTAGAGATATGATACCAGAAGAGAAGTTTAGTTACGAGTTCAGTTACTGAAGTGTCAGTAACAATTACATATAATTACCTAGAAGCCACTGATTACCGCACACCAGAGCACAGAATCGCAGTCTTTAGGAAATCGGAGTCCCTCGCTTGCTCCTCCGAGTTCGGTTCGTGCGTTGCGTTCGCCTAAAGTTAACCTATAGAGACCACCGACGCCGAGGTGGGAGTGCGACTAAGAGACACATAAGTCAAAGAAAAAGGTCGCTTATATTTTTTTAATACAGGCCCAGCAGCAAAATTACGTGAACCACTAACCATTTTATCGGCTTCAGTTTTTTCTAAGGCTACATGGGGGGGGGGGGGGGGTTCGCGTATTCAGAAAGGGTCTGCTTGGTGCCCGGAAGAGACCTCTACAGCTGTTTTCTGGGAAATTTGTCCTACTATTACTGAGGTATTGTCACACGAAAAAAAAAGCGGCATCAATATTGCTATAGTATACCTCATGGCAGGTTTCACCTATCCTTGAATGTAGTAAGCGGACAAGAAATTGCATGGAACTTTGGTGCTATTGAAGATATTTCACTTGAAAGATATCTTAAAAATCCACCCATATTAATGTCGCGCACTAATTCAGCCTATACTAGAAATATTGAACTATCTTCTTATCTTCTTCTATCTGATATTTATATTCACTCTCTCTGCTTTCAAGTGTCCGAAGTATAAACAGCCCCTTACAGCGCTTTATGAAGCGTTATTGATTAACGGTACACCCATGGCAACAGCGGTATTCAGAGCTCCGAGAAAACACGCACTGCCCTCCCTCCCCCTCTCGCGACAAGGTGCACATGTCAGCCATAAGGGATTCCAACGATGAGGAGACAAGACCGAACTAACCATTGAACGCACGCGACTATAATCGATTACTAGTACTGTCGCTAAGCCAGAAATAACTGTATCGACCCCCCCCCCCTCCCCCCCCCCCCCCCCCCCCCGCAACAGCTCACAAAGAACCTCATGTATAATTCTACCTCACCGGTCGAGCGGTTTGTTTTACAGCAACCGTACACACGCAAACTACCAACGCCGCCAGAGCCACTACCCGCATATTTTATTAATATATATATATATTTTTTTCACTTTCAGCTTAAGCGTTGGTAGGGCGACATTTGTTTGTGCGTCGACGTCTCCGGCACGCATCGTGTCTCGTGGTCACGGGCGAGCGGCGTCAGAGAAAATGGTCGGCGGCGCGCCATTGCACGTTTTCTTGCCACCATTTTGCCCGTCTCGCAAACAAAAAATAAATAAATATAAATGGACATTTGCTCTTAATTGCGCACCAGCGAGGCACTGAGGCAATGCGTCGCGCGAGCCGCAGTCTTCACGTGTGGAGACTCACGAGCAAGTAGAGAAAGAACGCCAGCTGGCGCTCATGCCGGCACCAAATGTTGCCTCAATGTGGCGGGTTTTCGGCCGGACGAAGTGCGGGCAGTAGTGGATGGGAAGGAGACAAAGATAAAAGAGAAGAGAGAGCGAAAGAAAGAGTGAGAGAAAAGGGGGGGGGGGCGTGGAATGAGAAGCAAGGGGCAACAGTCGGATATGGTATGAGGCGAGCATGGGACGGCAGTGGTGGCCGTGGTAATGAGGCCAAACAGAAAGAAAAAAAAATGGAGGTAGAATTGTACCGCAACGTCCGGCGTTCCCCCAAAAACTTCGGCTCCTTTTCGGCACGGTACGGTGGAAGAGAAGAACAATCGGCACGACTTGTGAGGCTGAACGGAAAGAGGGAGTAGGTGAGGGTGGTGGGGGCGGTTGCAATGACGGCGAAGACGACGACGACGACGAAGACGACGTGGCGCGATCGATGGGCGCGCCAGCTTTTCTCGGCTTCTCGGCTGGCCTGTCCTGCTGCAGGCGACGTGTCCAGTTCATATATGCAGCCTGCTGTTGCCTGCCCCGCCGCCAGCGATGGAAGAAACGCAGAAGGAAAAGTGAAGAAACGCCCCCTTCGAAGCGGGCCATGACTCGGATTCGCCCTGTCTAGCATCGTGGACGCGGGGCTGGGCCCGCGCTGAATGCCGATATGCGATGACGCGGCGCTGGCAATCCGACCTGCATCTTTCTTCCTTTCTTCCTTGTCGGCTCTTCTGACAAGACAGACTGAGGGGAACAAGTAAGATAGGCTCGAGAAAAGTAGCCGAGCCTATCGCAGTGTCAGTGTCAGGTTTTGCTCGGCGTCGTTGCCTGGAGAACTGGAAAGCACGTGCTTCAAAGAGAGCGTGAGGGCCCTACGTTGTGCGTTTGAATATTGTTACTCAGCTTGAGTTGCCTAAGAAATGCTTGGGAGATTGATAGAATTAGTACTACAGTACAGTGCCCATGCTTTAATGATTATTCACTACTTCACTCGCCGGAGTCCAACGTGGAGGCTACACGAAAAAGTGACGATTAGCCTGCACGTTGTATTCCAGTGAGTAAATGACGCGAACAGGCGATGAATCAATCCTTAAAGCATGGATGGTTCAATCATCTTCAATCAACTCTCTAAGTGTTTTGCAGGCATCTAAACAAAAATAGGACCATTAAAACCTAGCCAATAGGGCCGCCATGTTTGCCTAACTGCACTGAGTGCTTTTCGACACATTTTCGACAGCAGCCCGTGCCACGTAAAGACGCCAATCTCAACTGTTATATCACGTTACCCGCCGTGGTTGCTCAGTGGCTATGGTGTTGGACAGCTGAGCACGAGGTCGCGGGAACGAATCCCGGCCACGGCGGCCGCATTCCGATGGAGGCGAAAACACCCATGTACTTAGATTTAGGTGCACATTAAAGAACCCAAGGTGGTCAAACTTTCCGGAGTCCTCCACTACGGCGTGCCTCATAATCAGAAAGTGGTTTTGGTGCGTGATACCCTGTAATCTTTTTATATCACGTTAAAAATAAGTGTAGGTTATAATGAACTAATGTTGTTGTTGTTGGTGGTGGTGGTGGCGGTGGTGATGATGATGATGATGATGGTGATGATGATGGCGGTGGTGGTTTTATTGGCATCCCTCGTAACTGGGCAGCCGCAAATAGACACCTCGCCTGCTTGAGCTACTCAAGTTTTACTACTTCTATAGCAGTCTGGCATTTCGCCTACTTCTTGATATGTTTTTTTTTTTTTTCATTAAACCTACCATCTCTTTATCATGGAGATAAAGTGGCTGTGCCGTTAACGGCCCCCTTTCTATCGGTCTCTTCTAAGCTTTTCTTCGAGATTTACCTCGCGAACGTCCTCCATAGTATGAGCGGAATATAACATCTTTACGTACGAACAAGCCACTGTGGGCGCTCTGAATCTAAAGCTAAGGTTTTGTGACTATGAATGTTTGATCGTTAAATATTTCGCTGAACAAAGTGTCACTACACGTTAAGATGTGTGCTTACGAGCCTCAGTCAGGCGGAGAGAAATGCTCCAAGCCTTGCAACTTGTTCTTGTATCGCCCTCATCATACATCCTCCTAGTTTCCTCCTTGCTTTCCTAATATCTAAGGCTGTTCTGGCATGGCAACTGATTCCTATGTGCTCTGAAGCATGGCGCGTAAATAAAAACAATCCACAGCATTCCCAGACATGAGCCAGCTGTTTCTTTCTTTTCGCGATCAAACATTTTTCGGATTGTATCTCGCCCTAGAAAAGTAAGTAATGGTGAAACCACAACTGCAGACAAGGTTTCCATGCAACGGATCGTAAGCGGCTGTCACGTTCCCACAGAGGGAATTAATTAGTGCGCCTCGTAAGCAAACATCGATTAAGACCATCAAGAAATGATTTGTTTTCCTAATGCAGTCCTAATTAACGTTGGAGGGCGCGACCTGCGGAACTGGTGTTCTCAACGCCGGGAAGCTCGATCGAGGGAAGAAACAAGAAACCGTAAAAAGAAATTCATATTTGCAAGAAATAAAGACAGAAATAAAACAAAACAAAAAAAACAGTGTACAACGGGCGAAACTTGAGGCCGGAGTATGATTGGAGCACTAACGCGGCAAATATACTTAGCGAATCACGCGAGCGGTTAATGAGATAAGCTTCATTATGAACAAACGCCTAGGTTCTCTGGTTTCTCCGAACTCTGCGTTGTTTCTTTCGCTCAACAATTAGGCTTTTAAGACGGTGGAAACCTTATTAGCTCGGCATGTTCAGCAGGGAGCTTTTCTGCTCATCAGGCAACATATAAGTCTCTAGAGTTAAATAAATTAGAAAGGGAGAGAAAAGAGCGCGAAAAAACAAGATGGCATAGCAAGTCACGTACAAGTACAAGATTGTCCTTCTCATATCAAAAAAATAATTGATATCAGCGGGATAAAAAAAATCTCGTCAAAAAGTTTGGATCGAGTACCCGTGCCTAACACATTAAAAATTGCGGCCTTCTTTTTGGTCGCTTTAAACTGTGCACGCGAGAAGCGAATGGCGTCAACACATGAATATTTCTCCCTTAGATTGTCTGCTTCGCCGCATGTTTTGGTGCCTCGGACATTTAAGCATTTCGTGAACCAAAAAGAAAAGCGAAAAAATGTGCGTCTATTGCGAAGCGCTAAAGGTATTTATATGGAGATCGCGGCTGTCAGCTACTTTGTGACCTGTATGCTCGTGTAAATGTGGTCGTTTTACTTAAATGGCGCAATATTACTAGGGACTGCTCTATTCCCAAAATTATCCAGGCATTGCATATTAAGGCATGTCATGAACGCAGCTGTTACTAAAGGACGCAACTAAACGATTCGAGACCTTCGGGCGTCATTATCGTCGTCGTCGTCGTCGTCATCGTCGTCTTCGTCGTCGTCGTCGTCATCATCATCATCATCATCATCATCACCACCATCATCATCATCCTCATCATCATCATCATCACCACCACCTTCCATGCACGCCTGGAATTGAGGTTCCAAATAGTCACAATCATGCTGATAGGCGCTTCCTGATTACGCACGCAATAATATATGGGACCAACAAAATTACGTTCTCGTGTAACCCAAGTCTTTGTGGTCAGATTATGTACGAGGGAGTGCTGATAAGCATGACGTTTCACTAAGAAAGAAATGACAAAGAAAACTGTAAGCTCTAGAGTTTGTTGACGAATTTCTCCAATTCCATGGCTCAAGGAGCAGCAATGTTTTCACGTTATTTTTCTTTTTGATGTCCAAAGTGAACAGGACAACACTCGCTGAAAAGTTCAGTTTGGAAGAGCACAAGACCATAATCAGGTTTCCTCTTTCCCTTACCCCCTGTGTAGGGTAGCAAACTGAGCGGCCGAAAGCGCTGCCATTGAGGCAGCTCTAAAGAAGCTACGGTTTTGTACACCTCAACTTGTCATTCTTAGACATTCAAAATCTGCCCTTCAAAGGTTAGAGCACGGGTTCCCTACTGATGCCTTATGTCTTAGCTCCCTACGCTCGGGGCACAATCTCCATATCAAAGGCTTCTCCATACGTTTCCAATGGGTGCCCTCGCACATAGGTATCATAGGCGACGAGATGGCAGACAGCCTCGCCCATAGAGCTCTGTCTAGGAATCCATTGAGAAAAGTGCCTCAAGAGGACAAGAGACTCTACAGAGAAGCGGTGTTGTGTCACTTCCGTTCTTTGTGGAGCTCACCTCACAAGCCATGTGTGATCAAGGGTCTCAAAAGAAACCAAGCCCCTTTGCTGCTCCGCATTCGCACGGGCTCTGCTCGTACCCCTGCGTGAATGTATAAGACAGGCCTGGCGTTGTCTCCATTATGTTCAACGTGTGGTGTGTGCGGTGGCATAGAACATTACCTTATGTGCTGTACTCTGTATAACGCGGAAAGGAGTGTGTTGTTCGGGTCCCTCAAGAAGACAGGAGTTCCTCACAGTTCTCTTCAGGACATTGTTTCCCGCGCGGGAACCAGTTGTGTAGGAAGTAGGTTTCTCGCCTTCTTTTAAATTACCTGCAGGACACGGATTTGGCCCCCACATGGTGACCCTAGGAGTGACCATTTGTAATTGTGAGGTCTGTGTATTATTTATGTGATTTATTTTAAGTGTCGCTACGGTGGAGCAATTGCCGGCAGCAACTGCAGGGCTAATCCCGCCAGTAGCCTACAACCACTCAACTCAACTCAGCTCAACTGCGATAGATCTTACCGCACTTGGACTTTATAGGAAACATCACGACAATGTCGGAAATTGACCTGAAGTGTCTATATAATTGCTCGCGCAATAAAATTACGTGCTCGCTTTCTGATAATTCCGTGTTCGCAAACGTGGACGCAGCATTACAGTTGTAAACAAGACCGCAAAACAGACACATCCGCGCGTTATTTGTTGTCTTTCTTGACGGGATATACTGGGGACGTCGTCTTGCAATTTGTGCGTACTTCAAGTGTTGTATGTTTGCTATGCGTGGTTTACCATCTAACAGAAGTTTGCTTACTGTGAAAAACTGTGGAGAGTTCACCACCAACAAACTTGGCCGCATTCCACCCCTTGATATATATTTAGGCTTATTTTCTTTCGCGCGTGCACTTGAGATTCGCATTGACAGATATTGTAGCCTCAAGTCTGAGGCATCACCAAAGTCAATTCTACGTTCGCAACGTCCCGAAAAAAAGAAGAAACCTGCCGTATACGGCGCTATGGACAGCTTTACTAATCGTTGAGCGAAGTTGTAGGAGAACCTGCGTGCTCTCCGTTAGCTCATCTAGTTTGGCGGGCATGCGACTGCCTGTCAACAGATTACCTCCTTTTCACCCCGCCATTCTGTGTCAAAAGACGCAATGCTGGCGTCCTTTGACTAAAGGCACGCTGTATAGTCGCTATGCTGTGATTGTAATTTACTTCCTAATTAATAATAATGCGATCAGCATTCTTTGGCGACTTCCGCTGTTTCGAGCTTCCCTGCCTATCCATCTATCCATCTGTCTGTCTGTCTGTCTGTCTGTCTGTCTGTCTGTCTGTCTGTCTGTCTGTCTGTCTGTCTGTCTGTCTGTCTGTCTGTCTGTCTGTCTGTCTGTCTGTCTGTCTGTCTGTCTGTCTGTCTGTCTGTCTGTCTGTCTGTCTGTCTGTCTGTCTGTCTGTCTGTCTGTCTGTCTGTCTGTCTGTCTGTCTGTCTGTCTGTCTGTCTGTCTGTCTGTCTGTCTGTCTGTCTGTCTGTCTGTCTGTCTGTCTGTCTGTCTGTCTGTCTGTCTGTCTGTCTGTCTGTCTGTCTGTCTGTCTGTCTGTCTGTCTGTCTGTCTGTCTGTCTGTCTGTCTGTCTGTCTGTCTGTCTGTCTGTCTGTCTGTCTGTCTGTCTGTCTGTCTGTCTGTCTGTCTGTGTCGGCCCAGCGAGCGACGTTGTCTACCAGTTTGGAAAACTCGGTATGTTCTCGTGGCCGTTATTCCATCGTGGTCGTTCCATCGTAGTCATTCCAGCTTCATTATTTGGTGAATCTCGTCATGCCGTCGTTGCCATTGTACCTTCTATGCCGACGTATTGCCATCCTATTCGTTGCATGGTCATCATTGCAGCTTTGTTATCCAACTCTTTTCAAGCCATCGTCATCCCACCATCGTCGTGATTCAGTAAAAGAGCATTCGTTGTCACATCACGGGGTCACACCGCTGTTGAGATGTCCTCGTTGTTGTTCTAATGTCACCACTACAGCCTCGTTATCTGTCTCTCGTCATGAAGTCATCACGCCATCGGCGTCATGCGGGCTTCGTGATAGTCGTCACCGTGCCTTTGACCTCGTACCGTTGTCCTATCATCATCGTCATAGATCCGTTGTCTTATCTTATTCATGACGGCGTCGGGATGGTTTCATCAGCATCATTCGAACTTCGTCATTCGACTCTCATAATGCCGTCGTCGTCATAGAGTTGTCGTCATACCATTGCTGTCATGCCGCTTTTGGCACACTTTCATTTTACCATCATCATCACTTCAGTAACACCATCCCGTTGCTGTCATGCCTTCGTCGTAATACCACCTTTGTCAATACATACATGTCATTCCTTCTTCATCAATATATCATAATCGTGCTGTTGTCATTAGGTCGTGATTTTTCACCGTTGTCATGCCATCGTCGTCATTGCGTCGTCGTCAGACAGTTCTTATCATGCATCATTTGACATGCCGTGTTGGTTGTACCGTCGTCGTCATTCGAGCTTCGTCATCCGGTTGTCGTCACACTGTCGTCATTACATCATCGTCATACTTTAGAAATAACCGTCTTATTGTCATCATGCCGTCGTCGCCAGACCGCCTTCGTCGTCTCATCGTCATAATTACATCGGCGTCATACAATTATCGTCATGACACCATGCCTATGGGTGACCTTGTCATGAGAGCGCAATAGCGCGAATATGGACAATGGCGGAGTATTTCGCGTATATAGGAAGCAACGGAAGTCTCATTACCACCGCTACAGATGTTCAATAAATGTGACTTCAGAAACAAGTGTGTCGATACATTGTTCAATTGTTAATCGCGTTAACGTCGACAGTCATCGTGAGATGAGTTGTGCTGCAATTTTTTTTCGGCTACTGTGTTTACATTCACATCATCAGCGACTTCCCTGCGCCGCCATCAGCAGGTAAGAATGACCCTGCTCTATCAGGTGCGTGGACACCGTAAAATCAACCTTTATAGTACACTTCGGAACTCAGATTTATGAAACTCGCACAGAGCATGGACGATGTGCGAGTTTCAGGACCCGTTACTGTCCCATTACTATCTTCTCGACTGCTTGAACGTTTGAAAGCATTCATGCGACGGATACTCTCAAACGACACTGATAAAGGGCAGTTTACGAATGTAAACCTGGTTCTTCCTCTTTACTTTGTTTCACTTTACTTTGATATGGCATCATTGTAAGATCGCAACAACAAAAGTAATGAAAACCTAATGACGTAGACAAGAAACGAACTATTTGCAGGAATAATGCACGTATATAAGTAAAGTTTCGACAACTATACTGTGCATAGATTAAACGCAAACCAACTGCGGTAAAGACGACCGTCGCTTCAATCAATCGCGAGGTGGCAGCGTTATAACAGCCAACAAGGTAAATGTTAATGTCAGTATAGAAAGCTTCTTTCCCTGGATGTAAGAAGGATGTGTGTACAGCACGTCTTGTTCAAGCGTGTCATGCCTTTCACAAGAGACGCCGACGAAGAATGAAAGGACACAAAAAACACACGCACGCGCGTATACCAACCCCGGAGAAAAAAGAGAACAGAAGTAGAATGATAATTTGCCAAAAGGGCTCCCGCAACGGTGTCTGGGGATTAGGCGCGCACAAGGACGCCATTCTTTCGGGAGTTGCCGGAGCGTGGTGCTCGCCGAGATGCGTGCAAGAGGCGAAAGCGTGAAGGGTAATTGTGTGGCGAAACGCATCCGAGCATAGAATAGCGGGAGACTGCGCACCGAAGCCTTCGGGTTCCGTGCTCTGGGGCTGTTGTGCCGCAGAGTGTCGGTGTTGTACGCAGATAGTGCGCTAAATACGGGCTCAGGGGCTCAGACCGGCAGGCCTGCGTGGGACGATACGGACTGTTCGCGGTGCGCGTGCTCGCTTTCAATCCGTGGTTCCCGTTTTGATGGTTGGCGTAGTCGATCATTGTGGGAACGCTGCCTTAGTTTGTAGCTTATGAGCGGCCCTCTTGTGAGTGCGTGGGACGATTTTTGTGTACACCATTGAGTATACCGATGTCGTTGTAACAACACTGTACTTTTCAAAAGAGATAACGTGGTGTGGAAGCGTTCGCTAAGCCTTAGCCTAGTGGTTATCGCTGTTAACTTTCAAACCTAGAACTCGTGTCTGCTACACCATATTACCTGATACAGGTAGCGTAAGCCAAAATTGTGGGTAAAAGTTAAAACTGACGCGCACCACTCATGAACAGTAATAAAGTTATACAAATCCCTGCCACTGTAGGAATCGACGTTATGAGGAGCAAATTGAAAGTAGTTAGTCATTCAGCTTTGTTTGTGCTTGTGCGAAGCGCCACCGCACGGAATTAATATGTATTCTAAGGCGAGTAATTGTGTGTTTAACGCGACCATGCGCGTGACGGCAGCAGAGAAGCGACGACGGTGACAATACACTGGAACAGCCCGGCGTGCGCGCATCTTTGTTGTTCCTATATTTGCCATCGCATTAAAACACGAGGGTTCAATTCACCAGAACGCGGCTACTTAAGTACACACGAAAGTCTAAAAGGCTTGCAAAGGTTCACATATGCTGAAGAACAATAAACGCGTTTTGGCAGTTGAATAGCGTATCTCCGTCGAGCCGATGCCTAAATACACGTTGCGCGGTGACACCAAATAATCGCCGCTTGTTTGTACGTAATTTTTATTAAGGGCAGCGTGCCGAAGTTTCTCGTTTGTTTTCTAACGACACCGTATGATCGTATGAGGCTTAAATATACATTCTTCTTATAAGGAGTGCGCGAATAATTTGTTTTACAACGAAGTTGTTAGCTCGACTGGAAGTGCTCAAAAACGTTGTGTCTGGGTTTTCACTGTGTACTGGGCGCCAAGTTTAGAATGAATGATTGAATGAATGAATGAATGAATGAATGAATGAATGAATGAATGAATGAATGAATGAATGAATGAATGAATGAATGTGTGTGGTTTAGTGGCGCAAGGGCCAGATATGGCCAAAGAGCGTCAAGACAGTGTTAGTGATTTCGCGGTGGAATGATGAGTTCAGTGAAGAAGATGTGACTTGGCTGTAAAGGGGCCTAAAAATAGTCGCTGTAAAGTGCGTAAAATCTACGTGCTATAATATTATGGCGATGACTAATGACGAATACTATGGACATTAAAGTCCATCGTAGAAGAATGAAGCAAAATAGAAAATATATGAGATGGTAAAATTACTTGGAGCACTGCTGCCTCGCCAGAGCCCTTGAAACACAAGGGCCTAGAGGCATGTGCTATACGAAAGAGCTATCACAGCGGCATCCTCTGAAGAGAGGACCCGCTACGAACATGTGGGGCTAACAACATGTAATACAACATCTTTCAGAAAACTTAGGACTGCGTTGGTGTAAAATAGCGGTTCTGGGCCGAGTAGCATTACGGGATGTAAGGCGATGTGCTGCCGGTATGCTAGGGAAAAATTTTTCCTTCTCTCAGATTCGGCTGCCCGACACTCCAGGAGGACGTTTAGACAAGTTTAGACTACGCACGAAAGTTTACATTTAGAGAAAAGGTAGGGAATCTTGATGAGAAAAGAATGAACATATTCAAGTATGTGCGTTAACTAATGAATGACGTTGAAGTTGCTAAAACCTCGTTTTACAGCAAAGTTGTTTCTGCGACTAGAAGCGCTAGAAAATATTGTATGTCCGTTTTCTTGGTGTCCTAGAAAAGCTATATTATTGATCTAGTGTTGAATTTCTCAAGTTCTTTTATTTATTTGCCACTATAATATCGACGAGTGAGGAGCAACGGCAGTCGCCATTTTCTCCCAACATTATTAAAGCACATGCTCCAATTCCTTTTAACATAGTCCTTTTTAATATTATTATTCAAAGCTACATCACAGGTTCCGTCGGAGCATTGAGTAATGGGGGATTGTACAACAAAATACGTGATAAGCATGAACAAGAACAAAGAAAAGTAAGAGTAAACAAAACGAAAAAAATACGCATCACTAACAGTTCCAGTTTGTAAAATGGGCATACGAACGCTCGAGGAAAATTTCACGGTTAGTGATTGAAACAGTGGTATCTGGAAGATCGTTCCAAAGGGCGATGGCTTGTGGCAAAGCCGAAGAATTGAAAACTTCTGTTTTACTAAATAGGCGTTTCATGCTGAGGTGATTATGAAGGCGCCTGGATGTGCGCAATGTATTGTCAAGTGGCAGTGGGGATGGCGTTGCGCTGAGAATATAGTTGTGTATCAACCATAAAAAAGCAACAGAACGACGATTACATAACGTCTGGAGTGGAATGTCTAGCCTAATTTTTGTTATACTGCATTGGCGGCTATATATCTACACGAAATGAATCGAGTGGCTCTATTCAGTACGGCTTCCAGCATTGAAATTAAGTTCTCTTGATGAGGCGACCAGATGGACGAAGCAAATTCAAGCTGTTGGCGGACGAAAGTTAAATGTGACAATTTGCGAGTACGAGTTGAACAATGACGCTAATTTCGACTTATGTAACCCAGCTCTTGTGACACCTTAGCACATATTTTGGTGATATGAAATTTTCATGAAAGGTCGTATGTACGACGCAAGCCTAAGTACTTATATGACACCGTGCCGGGCAGTGAAACATTGTTTATAGAATACGTGAAATTAGAAAATGCCTGTTTACGAGTAAAGGAAATTGTTTGGCACTTATTCGAATTCAACGTCATAAGCCAGTTATCACACTAGGCATAAAAAAGGTTAAATTCCTTTTGGAGGATGAGGCGGTCATTACGACATTAAATAGTGTGGTATATGATGCAGCCGTCAACAAATAGACGCATGCAAGAGGAAATGCTAGAAGGCAGGTAACTACCATAAATTAAAAAAAAAAGTAAAGGGCTTAACAGGCTGTCCTGGGGAACACCGGATCTGACATCACGAAAAGAAGAGGCAAAATTATTGGCGACTCTGAACTGCTAGCGAAACGCCAAGATAGCCTTAGTGAGTCTAGTCTAAGAGACGATAGCTGAGCGATGAGGCGTCAGTGAGCAACGCAATCAAATGCCTTTGAGTATTGAAAAAGGATGCAATCAGTTTGAAGGTCATTATTCATGTTAAAGTGGAAGTCAGTGGTGACTTCTAGTGACTGCGTATCACACGAAAGCAATTTTTGGAACCCGCGCTGATTATTCAAAAATAAGTTGTTAAACTCGAGGTGGTTATAAATATTTGATGCAATAGTTGGTAAAGTATTTTGCAACATATCCAAGTGATCGAGATAGGGCGGTAGTTCTCCGCCATATTTCTGTTAGCGCTTTTAAACACTGGAATTACTTTTCCAACTTTCTGGTCAAGTGGAAGATGTCCTGTTGATAAAGATTGTGCGAAAATGGTATATAATATTTTACTAGATATAGACAATGTATTATTCAAGATTATAGAACATACGTTATCGGGACCAGCACAGGAAGATACTTTAAGGTTTATAATAAGGCGTGCGATTCCTTCAATTGGAATGTCAATGGGCTACATGAATCGAAATTAATGATCAGGAATAATGGCAACTTTGGAATGATCTTGAGCAGTCAATGCAGATGAAAAGAACCTGTCGAATCCAGATGTGCTCCCTCGATCTGACAGCCCTCGTACAGTACCTCACTGATGTTGAACAGTAGACTGCCAAGTTTGTTTATTTCGGTCACATTGATTGAAGAAAGAGTGGTTTCAAGGGTTGCAAGTTTGCTGGCCAGGAGATCGATTTTAGCAGATACTGCTGTTTGTACGTCTTGGAGGCATTTGACCTCAGCAGCGGTTGATTTTCGTTCTTCTATTATAAGCCTAATTTGTCTATCAGTGGCATCCTGTTTGTCCTTTATGTCTCGTATTTCTCTCAATACCACCTCCTGTCCAGCACCAAGTTGTCGAACGGTTTCCAACACAGATGCAAGCGTTTTCTCCAGAGTGTCAAAGTCGGGTCCCAGGCTCGGTTCAATGTCACCCGCGAGTAACAAAATAATATTAGACAAGGCAGAACACAATCGCGAAATCACAGACAAGTCTCACCTAACACCCTCCAGCGGCTCCATTGGGCACGACACCGCTGCGAGGCATCTATAGTCACTTATAATTTAAGAAGCACACTTCCTTTCATTTCATTCATTTTCACTGTTCCTTTCATTTTAATGTCGCTGTATATATTGATACATGCATATTGCGTGTTTCTTGTGGCCCATGCACGCGGGCGCCACGACGAAGACGACGAACGCTCTCTGGCTCTCGAGCTGTCGGCTGAACTGGCCAGCGCTGCAGTATGTTTTGTAAATATACTTTGTAAATAGTCCCCAGTAATAATCCTTCGTTCACGTAACATTTTGGTGGAGGGTGCCGTTCCCTGTCCTCGCCACAGAGCTCCGCAGCGGCTGCACCGTCCTCCTTTCCGCCATGGCTCCGTGTAACCTCGTCGCCTTCTACTCCTGCGACCCGCCAACCACGTACGGCACGGTTACCAATCCCCGCGATCCTGTCATATTCTCCGGCCAAGATAATGTCGACGTTGAGGACTGTCTCAGCCTATATGAGCGTGTTAGCCGAAACAACCGCTGGGACCCTACCATATACTAGCGAATGTCCTATTCTACTTGGGCGGAACTCGTCGTGTCTGGTTCCGGACACATGAGGACAAGATCTCTAGCCGGGATGCTTTTAAGGAGAAGCTCAGCGACCTGATTGGAAATCCCACCGGTCGGCAGCTCGCTGCTAGAAAAGAGCTTGTTACCCGAGTTCAGTCTTCTACTGAATCGTATATCTCGTACATACAAGACGTGCTCGCTCTTTGCCAGAAAGTCGAAGAGAAAATGGCCGAGGTTGACAAAGTCGGTCACGTACGCAAAGGCATCACGGACGACGCATTCAACTTGTTGGGCTTCAACAATGTGTCCACCATCAACGTCATTGTCAAGGAATGCCGCCGCTTTGAGCTAGCCAAAAGCTGCCGCGTCATTCCACAGTTCTACCGGCTCCCTAACACGGCTGCGACGTCGCCGTGCGTCGACCTTACAGTTCCACCACCCTTAAATGAGCCCATCACACGTGTTGTTCGCCGCTAGCTTGAGGCCACAAGTCCTGCGCCGTTCCATCATCGCCCTCTTGACCTCACCATTGACCAATCAGCCCCAGCGATCTCTCACATTTAGGCTGTTGTTCGGCAAAAATTTGGAAACCTAGGTTTTCCTGCTGCCTGCTCCATCTCCCGACCTGACGCCCGACCGGTGCTGACTGCTACGTCTCATGGCTATCTGTATTCCCTTCCTAAATACCGTAACCCTACCGAGAAAAGAACTCCGGACGACAAGCCCATTTGCTTCCGTTGCCTCCGCATTGGCCACGTCGCTCGCCACTGCCGCACTTCCTGGACGTCGCCGTATTCAAGCTCCTTTTCCCCGTCTCCGCGCCCATATGGCGACCGGCACCGTTATTCACCTCGCCGTATGCCTCCTTACTCTGACGTATCCGTCGATGTCAGTCGTCCTGCTAGCTCGCCGTCACCTCAGCGCCGTCGGTCCCCGTCGCCGCAGCCACGCTGCTATTCGTCGCCAACCAATGATGGACCCTCCCGGACTAAAAACTAGACCATGCAGCTCCAGGAGGTACTACTGCATTATCTTCGTCGTGTCGAAATCCTCCATTCACCCTCGCAACGAACCAGAACTTACTTGATGTTCACGTCGACGGTGTCCCTTTGACGGCGTTAATATAGTGAAGCCCAGGTGTCCATAATGAGTTGTAACCTCCGTCGTCGACTGAGGGAGGTTCTCACGCCTCCTACTACTCGAGCTGTACGCGTGGCCGATGGAAGGACTGTTGACGGCACCAGAATGTGTACTTCCCGTATAAGTATCGCCGACTACCACGTTCCTATTCTTTTTACAGTGCTGACCAATTGTCCCCATGACCTAATCCTTGGACTCGATTTTCTTATGGCGCATTCAGCTGTGATCGACTCCTCTGCCGGTACCCTTTGCCTCGTACTTCCTCTACTCGCACATATTCGTGCCGAACTGCCGAACAACTTTAGTACGTCCGCCTTCGTCCGCCTGCCGCCTAAAGCCTTTACTTTCGTCGATTTGGTATCATCTTTTCCTGTGCCCGATGGTGATTACGTCGCCACACCTCTTCCTGGTCTCCTTTTGATGCGTAATATCACTGCGCCCCACTCCGTCGTCACCGTCGCCGATAGCTGGACATGCCTCCCGTCGTCAATTTTGGCCTGACAAAGGAAGTTCTACCCAAAGGCATATCGGTTGCAACGCTCCGAGTTATCGGAGATGACCACGTCATGACGTTTTCTGTATTCGTCTGCTCCGATTCTTCACCATGTCCACAGGATGCTATTTGCCCTTACGCAACATTTCGGCCCGTGATTGCTGCGGACCTATTGCCTGAACAAGCAGCAGCTCTATGTCGTCTTTTGGTTTCCTACCACGACATCTTCGACCTCAGCAATCGCCAATCGGGCTAAAGTTCAATTGTTAAGCATCACATAAATACTGGTGATGCCAGTCCTATTCATCGCCAGCCATATCAAGTTCATGTTTCAGAGGGTAAGGTCCTTCAAGGTGAAGTGAACAAGATGCTTGCCAAAGGCATTGTTGAATCTTCGTCGAGCCCTTGGGCGTCGCCCGTGGTTCTTGATAAAAAGAAAGATGGCACATGGCGTTTCTGCGTAGATTATCGTCATATAAACCGCATTACCAAGAAAGACGTCTACCCTTTGCCTCGCACTGACGACGCCCTCGTTTGTCTCCACGGTGCCAACTACATTTCTTCAATAGACTTGCGGTCTGGTTATTGGCAGATTTCTATGGATGAAAAAGACCAAGACAGCGTTCGTCACGCCTGATGGCCTATACCAATTCAAAGTTATGCCATGCGGTCTATGCAACGCCCCAGCAACGTTCGAACGTGTGATGGACTCTTTGCTGCAAGGGTTCAAATGGTCAACATGCCTCTGCTACCTAGACGAGGTGCTCGTATTTTCGCCTACATTTGAGACACACTTTGAGCGCTTATCAGCTGTTCTTCAAGTCTTCCGCGAGGCTGGGCTCCAACTAAATTCCCCGAAGTATCACTTCGGTCGTCGGCTGATTACAGTGCTGGGCCACCTCGTTGACGCTTCCGGTATTCAACCAGACCCGGAGAAAATTCGTGCTGTCAAGTCTTTTCCTGTACCACAGTCTGTCAAGGACGTCCAAAGTTTTGTAGGGCTCTGCTCCTACTTCCGACGCTTCGTTAAAACCTACGCAGCGATTGCCCGACCTCTCATTGATCTGCTGAAGAAGGACGTGCCGTTTATGTGCGGCCCCACTCAAACTGCCGCGTTTGCCCGCCTGACCAACATTCTCACCACGCCACCTACACTAGCCCCCTTTGACCCGTCCTCTCCTACAGAGGTGTGGTGCCAGTGGTCACGGTATCGGAGCTGTGTTAGCCCAGCGCCAACAGGGTCAAGATCACTTTATCGCGTACGCTAGCCGGCTCCTCACAGCAGCGGAGCGCAACTATTCGATTACAGATCGTGAATCCCTGGCTCTCGTTTGAGCGGTTTAAAAATTCCGCCTGTACTTGTACGGCACGCACTTCTCTGTAATCACGGACCACCAAGCCCTCTGCTGGCTTTCCTCACTCAAGGATCCTACCGGCCGGCTTGGTCGCTGCGCTCTGCGGCTGCAAGAATATTCCTATACAGTAGTGTACAAGTCGGGCCGATTACATCAAGACGGAGACTGTTTATCCCACTATCCAGTGGACGAACTACCCGCCGATCCTGATCCCGATACAAACGCTTGCGTTTTCTCCGTTTCTCAGCTGCTACACGTTGCCGACGAGCAACGCCGTGATGCCACTTTGCGAGCCATCATTGATGGCTTGGAATCTTCGCCTTCTAATTCGTCCCTTCAACTGTTTATTCTCCGGGATGGTGTTTATAGCGGCACAATGTACGCCCCGACGATTGTGCCCTACTGCTCGTCATTTCTAAGCACCTTCGGTCAGCTGTTCTCCAAGAACTTCATGATTTACCAACGGCAGGTCACCTTGGCGTCTCCCGCACCTACGACTGGATTCGCCGATGCTTCTTTTGGCCCGGCCTCGCCCGCTCCGTCCGGAAATACGTTGCGGCGTGTGAAAAATGCCAGCGCCGAAAAGCACCATTGACGCTCCCTGCCGGGTGCCTTCAACCACTCGACATTCCTTCGGAGCCGTTCTTTCACGTTGCCTTGGACTTACTTGGCCCTTTTCCTCTATTCACGTCTGGCAACAAATTGGTCGCTGAGGCGCCAGATTACGCCACGCACTACGCCATCATCAGAGCGCTTCCAACAAGCTGCGGCACAAATGTCGTCGATTTTCTTTTACGCGACGTGCTTCTGCAGCATGGTGCTCCACACCGACTGCTCACAGACCGTGGTCGGACATTTCATTCTCAAGGCATCGGCGACATCCTGCAGTCCTGTTCCACCAAGCACAAGCTGATTACGTCTTACCATCCACAGACCAATGGTCTCACTGAGCGTCTGAATCGCACCCTAACAGACATGCTTGCAAAGTACGTCTCGTCCGACCATACTGATTGGGACATTGCCCTGCTCTATGTAACATTTGCTTATGATTCTTCGCGTCACGACGCTGTCGGTTCATCATCATCATCATCATCATCAGCCTGGTTATGCCCACTGCAGGGCAAAGGCCTCTCCCATACTTCTCCAACTACCCCGGTCATGTACTAATTGTGGCCATGTTGTCCCTGCAAACTTCTTAATCTCATCCGCCCACCTAACGTTCTGCCGCCCTCTGCTACGCTTTCCTTCCCTTGGAATCCATACCGTAACTCTTAATGACCTTCGGTTATCTTCCCTCCTCATTACGTGTCCTGCACATGCCTATTTCTTTTTCTGTATTTCAACTAAGATATCATTATCTCGCGTTTGTTCCCTCACCTAATCTGCTCTTTTCTTATCCCTTAACGTTACACCCATCATTCTTCTTTCCATAGCTCGTTGCGTCGTCCTCAATTTAAGCAGAACCCTTTTCGTAAGCCTCCACGTTTCTGCCCCGTACGTGAGTACTGGTAAGACACAGCTGTTATAAACTTTTCTCTTGACGGATAATGGCAACCTGCTGTTCATGATCTGAGAATGCCTGCCAAACGCACCCCAGCCCATTCTTATTCTTCTGATTATTTCAGTCTCATGATCCGGATCCGCAGTCACTACCTGTCCTAAGTAGATGTATTCCCTTACCACTTCCAGTGCCTCACTACCTATTGTAAACTGCTGTTCCCTTCCGAGACTGTTAAACATTACTTTAGTTTTCTGCAGATTAATTTTTAGACCCACCCTTCGGCTTTGCCTCTCCAGGCCAGTGAGCATGCATTGCAGTTGGTGCCCTGAGTTACTAAGCAAGGCAATATCATCAGCGAATCGCAAGTTACTAAGGTATTCTCCATTAACTCTTATCCCCAATTCTTCCCAATCCAGGTCTCTGAATACCTCCTGTAAACACGCTGTGAATAGCATCGGAGAGATCGTATCTCCCTGCATGACGCCTTTCTTTATTGGGATTTTGTTGCTTTCTTTATGGAGGGCTACGGTGGCTGTGGAGCCGCTATAGATATATTTTAGTGTTTTTACATGCGGCTCGTCTACACCCTGATTACGCAATGCCTCCATGACTGCTAAGGTTTCGACTGAATCAAACGCTTTCTCGTAATCAATGAAAGCTATATATAAAGGTTGGTTATATTCCACACATTTTTCTATTACGTGATTGACAGTGGGAATATGGTCTATTGTTGAGCAGCCTTTACGAAATCCTGCCTGGTCCTTTGGTTGACGGAAGTCCAAGGTGTTCCTGATTCTATTTGCAATTACCTTAGTAAATACTTTGTAGGCAATGGACAGTAAACTGATGTGTCTATAATTTTTCAAGTCTTTGGCGTCCCCTTTCTTATGGATTAGGATTATGTTAGCGTTTTTCCAAGATTCCGGTACGCTCGAAGTCATGAGGCATTCAGTATACAGGGTGGCCAGTTTCTCTAGAACAATCTACCCACCATCCTTCAACAAATCTGCTGTTACCTGATCCTCCCCAGCTGCCTTCCCCCTTTGCATAGCTCCCAAGGCTTTCTTTACTTCTTCCGGTGTTATCTGTGAGATTTCAAATTCCTATAGACTATTCTCCCTTCTATTATCGTCGTGGGTGCCACTGGTACTGTATAAATCTCTATAGAACTCCTCAGCCACTTGAACTATCTCATCCATATTAGTAATGATATTGCCGGCTTTGTCTCTTAACGGATACATCTGATTCTTGCCAATTGCTAGTTTCTTCTTCACTGCTTTTAGGCTTGCTCCGTTCCTGAGAGCATGTTCAATTCTATTCATATTATACTTCCTTATGTCAGCTGTCTTACGCTTGTTGATAACCTTCGAAAGTTCTGCCAGTTCTATTCTAGCTGTAGGGTTAGAGGCTTTCATACATTGGCGTTTCTTTATCAGATCTTTCGTCTCCTGCGATAGCTTACTGGTATCCTGTCGAACGGAGTTACCACCGACTTCCATTGCACACTCCTTAATGATGCCCACAAGATTGTCGTTCATTGCTTCAACACTAAGGTCCTCTTCCTGAGTCAAAGCCGAATACCTGTTCTGTAGCTTGATCTGGAATTCCTCTATTTTCCCTCTTACCGCTACCTCATTGATCGACTTCTTATGTACCAGTTGCTTCGGTTCCCTCCTCAGGTCTAGGCTAATTCGAGTTCTTACCATCCTATGGTCACTGCAGCGCACCTTGCTGAGCACGTCCACATCTTGTATGATGCCAGGGTTAGCGCAGAGTATGAAGTCTATTTCATTTCTAGTCTCGTCGTTCGGGCTCCTCCACGTCCACTGTCGGCTATCTCGCTTGCGGAAGAAGGTATTCATTATCCGCATATTATTCTGTTCCGCAGACTCTACTAATAACTCTCCCCTGATATTCCTAGTGCCTATGCCATATTCCCCCACTGCTTTGTCTCCAGCCTGCTTCTTGCCTACCTTGGCATTGAAATCGCCCATCAGTATACTGTATTTTGTTTTGACTTTACCCATCGCCGATTCCACGTCTTCATAGAAGCTTTCGACTTCCTGGTCATCATGACTCGATGTACGGGCGTAGACCTGTACAACCTTCATTTTGTACCTCTTATTAAGTTTCACAACAAGACCTGCCACCCTCTCGTTAATGCATTGTCTGTTATTCCCCGTTTTTTCTGCTGTTCGGCTGAGAACCTACATTGCCCCTAGACGCATCCCTCCTATCCGCCGCAGCAGAGACGAGCGAGTATGCACTTGACGCCATCACCAGGGCAGCCCAAGAACGCGAATTTGCCCGCGCTCGCCTCCTGACCTCTCAAGAGAAGCAACAGCGCTTGTACGATCGCCAACACAGAGACGTCCACTTTTCGCCTGGATCTCTGGTACCCCTGTGGTCCCAGACTCGTCACGTTGGCCTGTCAGAAAAACTCCTTTCTCAGTACACAGGCCCCCATCGAGTGCTGCGGGCCATGACTCCAGTTACCTACGAAATCGCCCCAGTCAGTACCAGTGCGCCATCTGTCCCAAATTCCACTGAAGTTGTGCATGTCGCACGCCTCAATCCTTATTACTCTCGGGTTATCACAGATATTTAGACGCTTCGGGACGGTGCTTCTGCCGCCGGGGTAATGATGCATGCATATTGCGTGTTTCTTGAGGCCGATGCACGCGGGCGCCCCGAGGAACGAGGACGAACTCTCTCTGGCTCTCGAGCTGTCGGCTGAACTGGCCAGCGCTGCAGTTATCCTTTGTAAATATACTCTGCAAATAGTCTCCAGTTCTTAATCCTTCGTTCGCGTAACAATATGTATGTGTTTATGGATTATATTGTGTTGACCGTTCTGTTGTGACTATATGTGATAATGCATTTACACGATGTATGAACAAAGCGCTGACTAGAGACTGTGTTATTAGGCGACAGTATCACTTGTATTTTTGAGACTTTCTTCTACAGAACTGTGGAGTCATTTAACTTGTATATTGTATGTACGATGTGTTTCTTACGTCATAGTGCTACTGTGAAAACGTTGCTCGACAAGTCCTGGTGCTTGTACGAAAAGGTTATTTGATATGCAATCTTGAACCCTGTATGCTGTAAGCTAGACCCAGTGAAAAGCTAAGGAGTAGCCGGCGCCTTGAATTGTGCGTCAACATCTCCTTATATCATATCAATAATAAAAAAAATAACATACTTAAGGTAAATGACCAGCAGAAGTAGCGTGCATGAGTTCCGCATGCTGGTATCGGAGCCGTGCCCAACGGATAGAGTCACAGGCGGGCGTTTATAAGCGGCCTTGGTTCAGCAGGTGATGGCCGTTGTCGAACGTTGTTACCATATGAAGCTCCCAGAGGCATCCAGGTTCGCGCCAAACGGGCACCGGGGTGGGTGGCAGCTGTAGCGCTTCCGCAGGGCTTCATCGCCAGTAATCCAGGGCCCAAGAGCAGATGCCGAATATGGCAGTGGTCTACAAAATTGGCGCGCACGAGTTCCGCATGCTGGTATCGGTGCCGTGCCCCAGTTGGAGAAGTTAATATTATAAGTAAATATTGTCGGGCGATGCCGGCTACTCACAGGTACGATCTAGTTAAGTTCTATAAATCACTCAGGACTGTTTTAGATCCACGCTTCTCTCTTCATTTATACGTAGGGCCAGTTGGGAGATGGCGTGCAGGAGCTGACATTGCTTGCTTCCTGCTGCTCCACTTCACCTCTAAATGCACCCAGGCGCTTTCAAATAAAGTAATGATAAATAAACTTAATGAAGCACGAGTTATACCTAGGGTGTGACGTCACACTCACACACACACACACACACACACACACACACACACACACACACACACACACACACACAAAATAAAGACGAGCTTAAAAATTTCAAACGCAAATGAGCACATTGAGTTGCTTTTCCCGTGGCCATGAGCTAAGATGTGATATCATTCGCGTACACGTACGTACCCGTGTGTTCCAGGCCGTACGCACACGACTAATTTCTGTGCAATGGCTCAAGAACCTATGGCGTATTGTATTTACGAGTCGCGTAAAACATTGCACAGCACCAGGGTTGCCAGATCGCTCCAACCACAGATAGCCAAATTGGCCTCCACAGTAGCCCAAATGTAGCCAAAAGCGAAACTTTTGGTTAGCCCAAAAGTCACCAAAAAGCTTTGTCCTTTTGTGAAGTCATTTCTTAAGCATATTGAATTAATTTTCGACAAGAATACCTACATATTCAATTTTCGACGCGTGACCACGCATGACCTTCGCGCGCATCGTGACGGAGGCCATGCGGCACGGGAAACGGATGCTGCACAAGCGCAAGAAGTGCATGAAGAAACGATGTGGCAAATTCATGATAAGGCAAATGCAGTCTTCATTGCAAGTGCACTGTTTTATTTTTCCCAGAGCACCAAAACATCACCAAAAGAACAACACACAAATAGCACCGCGCAATAAACGCGCTAAGCAATGGCATGCATTGAGGCGTTCAGTGTTATTACTAGTTTACAGCTCATGATAATTTCGCTTAACACCACACAATGCACTGAACGAAAAACTACAAAAAGTTGCAAGACCAAGTCTAATACAATAGATGGTGGTTGATACAAAATCTAGTACAATATATAGACATAAAAAGTATGCTATCATTAAGCATCACAAGCTTATTGCGAAGCGGAACTGCTTGGTCTGTACAAAATGTCAAAGCTGAAACGGGACAAAAATTCTTGGCCCGGTTTAAAATCCTTGCAGCAGCCTCTGTTCCTGGCCAGGCCAAACTTCAGGTGGAAGAGTGATACCAATGTCTCGTTCGACATTCGATTTCGAAGGTTGGTTTTAATGAGCGAGACCTGGCTGAACACTCGTTCGACGGCGGCATTTGATACGGATAGTGATCGCAAAGACAGGAGGAGGGTTTGGACTTGCGTAGGGAATGGATGGCTGTGGTGGCTGTAGGGCAACGGAAGAGGATACATTCAACATTGGCGTTGGAGCAGGGGCAATTTGGGCAGGAAGGGCCCGAGCGAATTGCCACGTAGGCGCCATGCGGCAGGCAGAAAATTCGGCAAAATTCAGCTAGGCTCAGCTCGGTGTCCTCCCTCCGTTCTGGCGCCGAGGTCACCCGTGGCGCACCGTCAACGGGAGACAAAAGCATATCATGCTTAAAACGCAGGAGGCTGAAACCTCGCATGTGGAGACAGCAACAGTCTATGTTCGCTGGCGCACGGGTAGCGTTAGTTCGCCTATGGAGACGGGTTTCGTGAGGCCAGCTTTCTTAATTAACATTATCAAAAGGCTGCGATCATTGACCTTTTGACATGCATATGTGTTCTCTAACATAGAACTTGCAAATTTTGATTTTGTAGCAGACGCGCTCAATTTCTTTATCCTGCTGTCGTCTGCATTTTGATTCCATCGTGCTTTTCATTTGTGTTTAACTATTCTCCCTTTCTTTAAACAAGGAAAAGATGTAGCCCAACAATAGCCACATAGCCAAAAGGAAAATTCTGACGCCAACTCGGACAAAAGTAGCCCAATTTGGCTATTAATAGCCCAATCTGGCAACCCTGTATAACACTGCTGTTCAGAACAGTTTGTTTGAACCATAGCTATGGAATATTCATACTACACCTAATTAGCCTAACGAACGACCTACAGGAACTCCACTACGCAAACCTGTAGTGGACCATGTCAAGAGTTCATCCGAAACTATAGCATAGCCGCTACATAGCGCGACCGGCACGTAACTGCATCAGGCCATGATGGAAGGATGCGGTAAAAAATGTCGCAGGCAGCGGTGCGTTTTATCGTGTGTTTGAACAAATTAGAAGCAGCCGCAAGGTGTCCTTCCACCATTTCGTAAGCGCCAGTGATTGAAGAGGCAGCGGCTGCTGCTGGCGCTGCGCCCGCGGATACGGGCGCAGCGGACACTGGCGCCCGCCGATACGGGCGCCAGTGTTTGTTTGCTCGTAGAACTTCCGCGGAAATCACTACAGCATTCCTGAAGTGACTATTCTTTTTTCCATTTGGCTATACTACAAGGGAAAATGCTAATGTTCCTACCCAAGTGGGCTAAATTTATCAATTACGGTACCATTAGTACTGACAATTCAAGCCCGGTCGCGCAAATTTGTACTTACGGAAAGAAAGGGTTTATCAAGAATGTTTGTTGGCAGTCACCACCGTAACGTTATAGTTTGTTTCCGGCGCCTCGTTTCTCATTTATCGTTTTTAGAGCCCACTCGCCCTCGCATGAGACGACGTCAGCCATCCCGATAAACTCGTTCCCAGCGAAAAAAAAGCTGTTTGTGACCCGCGGCAACTTTCGCATATGAAAGCAAAGAGCAATGTTCTTGTTGCTCTTTTTTAGCATCAGTATTACTTTAAAAAAGACATCATTCTGGTCTCGTGGATTTGGGCATGCACACACACACGCGCGCAGGCACGCGCACGCATGCAAGCAGACGCGCGCGCGCGCTCGCGCACCTGCGGACACATGGAGGTACGGACACCCACACATGTGTTCAGACAAATGCTTTCTCAAACACGAGCACGTGCGCCCACACAAACATTCACACGCACCCGTGCACACCCACACAGACTCAATTGCCTGCACGCGCGCGCAAATGCAAATGCGGAGGCACACGCGCGCACACGTGCACACACGAATGCACACGCACGCTCAAACCGTGCCCACTGTCTCCCATTCTGCTGCCTCTCAAAAGCCTGCGCGTGCAAACAGACTGAATGAGGATCACTGTGCCCTTACCGTTGCAACGCCAGTTTGATAAATCCCTCCGCGGTGTAAATTCGGTGCCTCTTCAAGTCAACTCTGCCCGGAGTTCGCAAACTGATTTACTCCTGAGGTGTGACTTCACCGCTCATGCCTGAGCAAAATGCTGCTTTGAATCAGCACTAATGTTTACAAGAATTACAGTATATGCACATTTTGTGATAATGGAGTACCCCCTCGGTGTTGTTTATTGAAACTTGTTTACATTCGGCTGATATCTCGGAACATATTTTCCTAAAAGTTATGCCCATTCAATAACGCTAGTGTAAAGCCGTGACGTTCCCAAAAATGTCGGACGAGTAATGTCTGAAATTCCTGGATATCGACTCGGCTTGCAGTTATTAATGAGGAACCACTAAAGCATGTCACGGCTTAGCGTACACATTCAAATTCATCGAACCTCTGTACAGAGTTTCATTCTTGACTGTTTGCGCAGTCAATATATAGAACTGCTGTCTGTGCTTCACATAAAGAGAATCGTGCATACGGACACCTTGCTTGTTCGTCTTGATAATTAACATGAGATCATGCAATTTGCAAATAATCAATAACGGACCAACTACGCGCTTTATTTAAAGAAAACGTGCTTGGGCTCAAGTGAGAGCTTCGAAGTTCGTTCGTGCGGTCATCGAAGCGTTTAACATATTAGCCTGCTTGTTAAAGAAGCGTACATGACAATTTGCGGGGTTTGAAAATATCTACGACCCCACTTGCGATACCACGCCTTGTTTATTATTCTTCAATGCATGAAATTTGCTTGTTGAGTAACGTGACACTTTCTTCGGAATAAGAGGTCAATTATTCACAGAAAACCCTGATCATGAGCAGGAAATTCATAGAAGAATAAAAAATTGGAGGACGCTTAAGATTCGCCTTCAAGAGTGAAACGCGACAGCGTTCCCGTCGACCCGCCAAGGGGTGTAAGACAATTCGCTACGGCGCAACGATCACTTACGAGGCGCCCCGCATCGGACTTTGCACCGACCAATCACGCGGTGAGCGTCGAGCAACGCAGTGTTCGGCGCGGCAACGAAACGTGCGCCTGAGCAAGCGGAACCAACCAAAGAACTCGGTGACTCAGAGGGGTAAACGATCTACGCTAGCCAAACGTCGTGATCGGCACGGGCAGAGAGAAATATAGATAGTGATCTAAAGAAAGGAAGGACGCTTGATTCTGCTACCCGTGAGAGAGCACGGTGAAGCGTCGTCAGGGGAGAGGTAGTCGGGGTCGCGACGCGCCTCTCACCGGTCCCCGCACAGCCCCAATGCGCGGGTGGCGCATCACTTGTCGGGGCAGCGCCGTACATTGAGAGGAGGGGATCTTCTGTGTTTGCCGCAAGATGGCTCTGCGTGTGCGGAAAGCGCAGAAGAAATGTAGCGGAAACGTACTTCGCTACTCGTGTAACTGCAACTTCTCTAAGTTACATGCTCATAATTACCGATATACGCCGCAGTATAACTTTCTACGGCACGTTTCTAAGACAAGACCGCATTCACTAGAGGCGCTTTTTTACCGCTTTGAAGCATCGAACTCGTGGCTGAGTGGTAGCGTCTCCGCCTCACACTCCGGAGACCCTGATTCGATTCCCACGCAGCCCATGTTGCAAGTTGTTTTTATTTATGAGTTGCCTGCCGGAATTTTTCGCTCACGGCCAACGCCGCGGACGCCGACACCGACGACACCGGCTTTTCTGCGACACGAGCTCCTTAATGTTGTCGCGTTAATATACGCCTCGTGCACCGCCTATAGAGGCGCCACTGAAAGCCACCTAGCGGACGCTTCCAACAGTATACGCGGGATCAGTAGCAGACGACAACCCTTTGCAGCAAGGATGGCTGAAGTTCGCGGCTGCCATTTCTCCTTTGTTCGGGTGCCAGGCTGCCGCTTCGGCGGTGACAGCTATAGGGAAGATGCTGACCTCTGTGCGAGCGGGTATGAACACGATGTTACCGGTGTTTGGGACAACATGGTCCACATACGGGCAAGGTGTGTCCCGCAGACAGACGCCGTGAACCCCATTTACATGACGTGGAGCTCATGTTCCCTAGCCGGTATATTTTGTTGAGCGATGCGATCTCTCGATGTTTTTTTTTTTATTCTACCCTTGCCGCAATGCTGCTTCTGTGCCTGAATAATAAGCACCCGTCGTTAGTGCAGACTTATATCAAACAAATCCGCACGGTGCAATCTCTGCATATGCCGTTGTGATTTTTCTGCCGATGAATACATGTGACATCGCCGAATAAGCGCAGTCGAAGTCACCTCAAGAAGAGTAATTGCAAATTTATTGATGGAAACGCGTACACTAGCCAACGAAGTGACCAAACACACGGGTTAATAAAAGCACGTGTTAGTGCTGTACCGCCGATGCAATTCTGCTGCATACGCCAATGAACTACCGTTCCCGCTGCAGTTTGTGCAATTTTAAATTCCCCAAGGGAGCTGCTAGGAAACGTACAAAGCTAAAGACTGACCAACTTTTCAGTACTTCTGTATATTGCTAGAGAGAGGTTCCACGTGACATATTTAAAGGCGGAGCAGCGCCAGTCAAAGTAGATGATCGCTGGCGGCAAGGCGCGGTTTAGTCGCCTGCAGCGTAAGTACAAGAAAGAATTGAGTTGAGTACAAAACTCACATGCAAGAAGGGACTACGTTGTGAAAGAAACAAATCACTCGGCGTGTTAAGTTTGCTCAGGGAGCATTGAGGTGTGATGACTTCCCAAACGGGACGCAAACTTTTCAGCGAGAAATGGAACAAAAATACCATATGCAGCAGCTATTGCCATTCTCGCCCTGAACTACCTATTTTCTAAACACATTTCCAAAAACGCAAACAATATCTAAGATGCCCTCGGCCGAAAAGAATAAAGCTGTTAAAGAAGCACCTCCTTTGTATCATTCCGATAAGACACAGCGTGATTTATACCCTTTACATACAAGGCAGGGTGAAAACTTCGCAGCTCAAAAGAATCGACAAGAGTTATGCATGGAGCAACTAGCAACAGTTAAACATGTGCGAAGCCTCGCATAAAATAGATGTAAAAACATGAAGTGCGCGACAGCTGGTGCGAGGATTTACCGCACCACATGAAACCAACAATTTCATTTCTTGCAAACTTCAGTAGCTTTAACATATAACGCAATGCGCTCGTGCAGTCGTGCTGCCTAGCTAGCGCAACGCGGTAAAGAAGCGGAAAACAGTATAAGCGGCAAACAGCATTCCGAACTTTAGCGAAATGCCTTTAAACCTGATGCTGCACTGCAGACGAACTTCGTTGCTCACGCGTCTAACTATGATCGAGTGGAAAAAAACACCCACGAGACAAAGGAAAGGATGAGAACAAGAAATTTCCCTTCGAAGCGACGATCCATTTTAGCTACCGTTGATCCCGCTGATGAGGCTTTGCTGGGAATGATTAGAACCGTATCGCCGGCACGTTTTCACCGGTATTTGAGCCCCCCACCCTGCAAACATTCTTTTTCGACATTCCCTGAAGCGTTGGCCACCCCACACGTGCAAATTGTGTTGCCTATCTTGCTCTGAAAACGTGAATAAGACAGAGAAGCACGTTCAATGACACAACAAACTACGGCGCGCGCCAGGCTCCTCTCCGGCGTGTTCTGCGCAAGGCCGCCACCAGTGGCGCGTCCGTCGGCCTGCACGGCGCGTATAGGTTGGATCCCATACGGCAGACATTAGAGAGTTTTAGCCCAGCGGGTTTACGGCCAACGGAGCGGAGCGGGCGAGCGGAGACGCGACTGCGCATGCGCACCACGCTGAGGCGGCCAGCGGTTTTACGGAGCAGCGTTTACGCCCGCTGGAAAGCACTCCCCAGCGGAGGGTATACGCAGCGCGCGAGCGGGCGTAAGCGCGCGCGGGCGTGTATGGGAAATGCAAGATGGCAGCCGCGAACATGAACGCCGGCAGTTCTGCATCGACGACGGCGACTGCGGCGCTGACCCGTACATTAGTACTCAGTGCATTATTAACAAATAATGTACTGAGAACATGTAATATATCTTTATTCAACATTTCTTGCATAATAAAAGCAAGCGTAATTCAAATTCATTTCTCAGTAACTCCTATTCGGACCACTAGGTGGGGCAGCAGAGCGCCCCGCTCTTTACCCCGCTCGAGCGGGTGAGGGATCCGCCGGGCTAAAACTCTTTTTTTCGCGAGCCGCTCCGCTGGCGCAACGGTGGAGACCGCGAGCGGAGCGAAAGGTAAACCCGCTGAGCTAAAAGTCTCTATTGTCAGCTCCTGACTGGAAGCTTACCATTATCATTAAAAAGGAAGGTGTATAAACAGTGCCTTTTACCGGTGCTCACATATGGGGCAGATACTTAGAGACTGACAAAGAAGCTTAAAAACAAGTTAAGGACGAAGCGATGGAACGAAGAATCCTAGGCACAACCTTGAGAGAGGGAAAGAGAGTGGTTTGGATCAGAGAGCAAATGGGTATAGCCGATATTCTAATTGACAGTAAGAGAAAAAAATGGCGATGGGCACGTCATGTATGCCCAGGTTAGGTAACAGTCGGCCCATTAGGGTTACAGAATGGGTACCAAGAGAAGGGAAGAGCAGTAGAGGAAGGCAGAAGACTAGATTGTGCAATGAAATCAGGAAATTCGCCGGTGCTAGTTTGAATCGGTTAATACAGCGCAAATGTAATTGGAGATCGCAGGAAGAGGCCGTCGTCTTCCAGTGGACACAAAATAGGCTGATGATGATGATGATTATTATTATTATTATTATTATTATTATTATTATTATTATTATTATTATTTCCAATTTGTAATAGAAGTGGGCGATTTGTTTCTCCCCTCCTTTTTTTTTTAGAGCGACCCACTCTTTCCAAACCTTTTTACGTTCAGACAATCGAAGAACCTTCTCTTTTGCATCGCTTCCTCTCCAGTCATCTAGGAAACTATAGACAAGAAAAAAATTTGTAATAGCCGTTCGCCCACGCTGCAATAAATTCTACGTACGATAGGTCAGATTCTTGCTGTGAAGTGCCTCCCGTTAATTTACAATTTCTAAAGAATATATATACAGACTGATGATTCCCGGGAAGGGGCATCAACAGCTCTTGCTGCGGGGACTTGTTTCACGTGGGTCGCTTAGAAACCAACGCGTGAATAAATCACAATGCCTTTTCCGCGTCCGCCAGTCATCCGCCTGCGCCTCTACGGTGAACGCGGAGCACACTTTTACAAGGTTTCTGCCGCGGCAGCCGCGGCGTCGGCGACGAGATCGCCTCGGGGGCCTTCCAGCGCGACAGGCGTCCGGTGGGGTGGGGAGCTTTGACGAGACTCGTCGTCCCTAGGGTGTGTCTTTCGCCGGGGCCACGCGTCTGTTTCGGGAAAACAATACAAGGGCAGAGCTTGAGAAGAAAGAAGTAGGCGAAGAGAAAGAAGCGAAAGGAGTATACGGGGGAAAAAGAAAGCAGATGATGCGGGCGTAGATCCAGAAATCAGGACAGCGTGGTTCTTTCAATATGTCAGACGTCGAGACGCGCTGACCGGTGTGATGAAGCAACGTGGCAGCGCCCACTGAGGGGACCGAAATGTGATGTCTTTCTGGGGAAGCTGGCCGGGGGCGACCTCTGGCGACGGATAATAAAAGAAAGTGATAAAAACCTGGGACAAAAAAGAAAAAGGAACGTGAAAGAAGGAAAAAAACAAGATGGCGATGCCATCTTGCGAGAGCAGGAAAGAAACGTTGCACGAGGGCAACGTCGTCTAAAAATTGCATTCTGTTTGGGCGCTATATTTTGTTCGAGGTTTGTGTTTGTTCACCTGCGATGTGAGCGAAGAATCTGTACGGCCCGCGGCTAAACACGTGTTTAAGGAAGAGTGTTTCTTTTTTTCAGTTGTCTTCCTGGAAAGGCCGGAACAGAAATCGCGCCCCTGGCGCGTTCGCAACAACTGACTCAGAAAAATCTTCGCTGCCGCACACCACTTTGACGGAATACTTCTTTTCTGTAGCCATTAAGGATGTTGAAAGCATTTGCTCGAGGGCTATGGAAAAGCGGTTGTTCGAATTTATTTTGAATTATTTATTGTGTGTTGTGCTTGCTTGTGTGCGGTGTGAAAGAACAGTGGCTTTTTCGATACAACAGAAATAGTGAGCTGAATTTCGGGAAGCTAACGTTCTTAAAAAGCGATACTCAAATTTCACTTCACATACCCTGTGCACCCTGTAGCATGTATAAAAATTATAGCATTGGTATTTTTGTTCGAGTGGATTCAAGTTACCATATTTTGAAGACAAGGTCTTTAGTTTAGCAGTTCTATTGGGGAGAAATACAAGGAAGGTAGTGCACTCTAAATATCTCGGCTGATTCCGAAGGTCCTGCAGTTTTTAAAGCAAAGAAATAAAATTATAGATTAAGCAAAAGGCTCTATGTAAATGTAGCATGATACTAAAGCACGGTGAGGTATGGTATTGTTTGGTCAAACATTAATGAAGTCCTGCAGATCGTGAGTCTTCACGAAGCGGGCCGCTCCCACGTGGGAACCGGAAGGCCGAGCCTCTCGGCCGCATCGTGGGCCTGCTGGACAGCCCAGAGTTGGTCAGCCAAAAGAGGGCTGCGGCGAACCACCTCCCATCTGGCCGAGCTGTTAGCGATGATATAGCGTGACTGGGCACACCGCCAGAGCATATGGTCTAACGTGGCTATATCTCCACAATCGTGGCAGGTAGCGTTGGTGTAAGTATCCGGATAGACTTTATGTAAGAGCGACGGATTCGGATATGTATTCGTTTGTAGTAGACGGAGCGTTGATGCTTGAGCTCTATTGAGGCGCGGATGAGGAACGAAGTAGGTTCTACGGCTGAGGTAGTAGTGTTTAGTAATCTCGTTGTAGGTAGAGGGCGTGTCCCTGTTCTCCGGGGAGTCGGCTTCCGATTGATCGAGGGTAGCGCGGTGGGCAAGTTTACGCGCAGCCCCGTGAGCCGACTCGTTGAGGTTGGGAGGAGCACCCTTTATCTGACCCTCATGTGCCGGAAACCAATAAATGAAGTGGTGCGTGATTGCCTTGCCCTCAATAAGTCTGAGGGACTATTTGGAAACGGTGCCTTATTCAAATGCTCTGACTGCAGATCTTGAATCACTATAGGTGACATTCCGTGAGCTATCCAGCAGGGCTAGTGCAATAGCCAATTTTTCAGCTAGTTCGGAGTCCCTCGTCCGAACCGAGGCAGCATTGGTGATTCCTTGCCGACCATCAACAGTGACGATGGTGAACGCCCGACGTCCTTTACAAGAAGCGGCATCCACAAAGCTGACCTGTCGCTGATCACTATGTTTTTGCCTAAGGAGGTTGGCCGCCCTTGCCCTCTTTCTACCGCGATTATGATCGGGGTGCATGCTACTAGGTATTGGCGCGACTGTAATGTTCTCACGAATCGACGGAGGAACGTCAGAGAACTCCTCCGCTACTCTAGCGGGGTGATATCCGAGTTCCTGCAAGATGGATCTCCCTGCCTTAGTAGTAGTAAGGCGAGTTAGCTGTGCGCGCTCCTGGGCCTCTGCAATCTCTTCAAAAGTGTTATGAATGCCAAGCTGCATTAACCTTATTTTGTTATAGCGCAAGCTTGACATGGACAATAGAAGGCACATCTGACACACACAGCGCTGTGTGTGTCAGATGTGCCTTCTATTGTCCGTGTCAAGCTTGCGCTATAACAAAATAAGATATGCCGTACCAACAAGCCCCTATTTCTACCCTCATCGACTGCATTAAGCGCTCTGTACAAGTGTATACGGGTAACCCGAGAACCCGCTTGGTAATCTTCCTAAGCTGTGCATTCAATTTATCCCGCTCTGCCCGTTTCCATCGATGCATGGCTGCCACGTATCTAAAGTGGCACAGAACGAAGGCATGCATAGATAAAATTAAGGCGACTCAACCGCGGTTAAAATCGAAGGCAGACAAGGTCGTAAGGGGAATCTCTCTTCCCTGCCGAATTAACCCTTTACTGCACCATTTTTCGTTTTTTTTTTCAGAATATTATTCATGGAGTTGCAGGGAAGCATGACAGTAACGGTATTCCCATGGAAACTAACCTTAACGAATTTCTGTGGTTTGAATTTGCAGAAAAAGGGTTTGTTGCGTATTTGCAACAACGTGCAAATAAAGAATTTGAAGGGGAAAGATAGACTTAGTGCGATTCATATTGAGATGTTTATTTGCACGAGACAATGATTGGTGCACCTACGATTTAGTGTGGAACAGAAAGAAGCAATTGTACTTGCTTGTGCAGCACAGGTGGTTCCTACACTTCGTGCAGTACGTCATGCAGATTTCCGTGCAGCCAGGAAACAATGAAATGTTTTCGCGTTATTGTCAAAATTTAATACATAGGAACACAGACGGTAAGGCTGTGCTTGTGACGACACGACACTGCAGCGTGCGGTATCACTGCATCGTTTTGAAAAAAAAAATAAAAGGAAATTCGACATGAAAACATCTTGCACACATAATGAATTGAAACGGTCTTACACTCGTGGTTGTCGTCACTCCTAGAAAGGTCGCTGCCTTCACTATCAGGAGGAATTGCTCGGCCATAAAAGCGTCTGGGAGCCATTTTACTTTTCCGAAGAAAATAAACCATGTGCACTTTGTTGCATTTACGCAACGTAGCAACGTTCCGTCGGCAGGAACAAACTATTCCGAGATAACAATGTTATTTTTTAATCTACAGAGTCAGGAGGATGTGGAGCTTAGTGTAAGAATTTCTTTTGCGCTTTGTCTTATGGAGAAATACATTTACAATTGGTAAAACTTGCCTGTATCGCTGCTTGCAGGGGCGTGCCGCCTCCGCCACGTTTGTTTTGCAAGAAGATGTGGAAGATGGCCACAGAGGGCAGCACAAGGCGGCGCGTTTTTTAGACGGATGTTGGGGTATTGCAACAACTTGTATAGGCAACTCCAAACGGACTTTGCTTCCGTTTTTAACGCCCTTCACCGAAACGTTGCGTGAATGCAGCAAGGTGCAGTAAAGGGTTAAAAAAGCGCAGAAAAATGTGGAACAGCGAACCACGCGGTGCAACAATGAGCCCCGGGAGATCTTGTCTTTCTTCAATGTCAACTGCTGTCGACTCACTTTTCTTTTTTTGCCGTGGCTACGATGCGCATATCGCTACTTGTAGCATCTCGCTAATTACCTGTTATAGTAGCAGCAAAGAGTCATCGTTACAGATAGCCACATGCTAAAAAGGCAACTTTTTGTGTCGAGCAAGTTTATGCAAATAATTGTAAGCGCTTTCGTATTTTCTAGTTTTTTTTTATTATATTACTGCTGAGCCCACAGCAAATGCACTCTTCAGCGCTATGTTGCCGTCCAAGGACATATGAAATTTATTCAGGCAAAGTAGGGCCGATATTATGTAGCGATTTGTTCCGCTAGATTCTATGTCATTTTTATCATCCGCTGTTCTGAGCTGGCTTCGCTCTCACCATGCGCTAACGAAGCTCGACGTGGAATTACCGTTGGCATAGAATCGTCGCGGCCAAGGACTCTCAACCAGAATTTTTTGGTAGAAATGCGGTTGACGTTCCTGTGAGAAATCAGGATCCACGTAAGATTGCGCACAAAACTACAACATGCTGCTCTTCAATTATATACGCAAGCATGCGCGATACGGAAACACCTCACGCATCTATATCTCACCATCGAGGTGTTTCTGTGCGTATAAAAACCGCACTCTTTTTCGCTCAGTTGCCGACGCTTTTATCAGCAGTAGCCAATACAGAGTGGCACATCCGCATCGCCCATACTCACTTGGAACTACATAATTTCCTTGGAAACACCGAGTTTCTGAAAGCGTGCGTGGTTTAGGGCCGGAATGCGGTGCACTAAAAATTGTTTGTAAATGCGTATTTGCGCATGGAAAGCGCGTGTTTCTTCGTGTCTGCGAGATTGGGCACGTACCGTCGTGTCATTGTGTCACCACGCGCGTGCATACGTGCGTTCTTGCTAGGCGCAACTTTATCTTTCATCTACTTCGTCTGCAGTTACCCGGCTCTTGAATCGCGAGACAGAAGTTGCCAACGACGTGATGAAATGCTGCGCCCGCACGCGTTTCCCATACGAGCAGTCAGAATTACGCGTATTGTGCCGCCTCCTCGGGTACTGCACGGTCACTGATTGCTCTGGCTTCGCGTACAAGAAAACACAAATCTCCTTGCTTTTCTTGTTTTCTTTTTTGACGCCTCAAGAATGACAGCTGTATATGCAAATGGCAAGAAATTGTACTACATTTTGTGCTTGCGCGTCTACATGGCGGAGTAGGCTATAACTTTGCACCTCCTCTCATTTACATTTCTTCGACTCTTATTCTTACAGCATTCTGTGCGCAAAACAATTTCACCTAGGAACAACGAATGAAAAAAGAAAAGAAGAAAAAAGAAAGCGAAATGAAGCAAAGCTGCCCTACTTCGCTTCGGTGCATTTGCAGACGGCCCCGTCGAGGTAGGATTCCAAGTAGACCTTGGCACAGCCGAGTGCGAACTCAATTTTCTCCCGGTGCAAATCTTCTTGCCGAGTTACCGCGCCAGTACTGTAGCACGGCCACTGCCTGCGCGCCTGGCAAGCTCGCGGCAGCCGAAGCCAGTGGAGGATGATAGCGGCTGCTATTTCTTCTCCCTTTAAGAAGAGCTCAGCACACAAGATCAACCGGAGCTTTGGCGGCTGAGACGTTTCCCCCCTCCTTCTTCTCCTCCTCCTCCTCGTCTTTCTAGCTGTCCTTACTGCTGCTGCTTCTCCTTCTACAGGGTGTAGACTACTGGCTCGCAAAGAGGCCTCGCTGGTGGAGAACAAAGAAATCTCGCGCAACAGCCGAGCGAAAGAGACAACGGCAACGCCAATAAAGAAGAAAGAAATCAAGAAGGCGATGCCGCGAGGAAAATAATGAGGGCGAGTGAACGACGGTTTGCCCGGGCCGACAGCGGCGGCGCCTGGTGCCACGCAGCGTGAGACGCAAGGCGCCGGCATCGCGTCGCGTATAGCGCACTCGTCCTCGTCGTCATCGTCGCTTCACCGCCGTCCGTCTCTTGCTCCGTATACACATCAGCCGTCAGCTCTGCCTACAGGATCGCCCCGGTTCCGATCGGCGCGCGAACGCGTATACGAGCGAGCAGACCGTGCCGTCTTTTTTTTGTTTGTCTTTGTGTGTGCGTGTGTGTTTTTTGATCCGCCTACGCCGCCGAGGCGCAGCCGCGTCAACGCCGTCCAAAATCATCATGATTGATGATAAGGCGGGCGCGCGTATTTGAAGTGGGGGCTGCTCGCGAGCTCGAGTGCGCGCGCTCGCACGCGCTCGCTTGAGTGTCGTAGAGAGGCATGGAAGAGAGCATGACGGCAGAGAGAGAGAGAGAGAGAGAGAGAGAGAGAGTAGGAGGAACACATCAGGAAAGAAGGAAGAACCGACAATGATGCTTCAGGCGCTATCGCTGCTTTATTTACTTACTTTTTGTATCTTTCGCGCCTCCGGGGAGGTTGTAAGGTGCGAAGAAGATCACGGACGGAAAGCGGAGGGGAGTTACACGGGACGACGGCTGGGCTGGCAGGGAGGGGGGGGGGGGGCGTAGCGGAAGGGAAGGTGCGAATTTTGAATATTTCACACGGTCCAAGAACGAAGCGACGCGCGCGTGCGCGCGCGCGCTACGAGATGCCGCGCGCCTTTGCTGAGAAACGCTTACGGCCACGAAGAGCGCGCGTCGTGAATTTCCCACGCCTTTGAAAGCAGCGACTCTCTTTCTTCCCCCGTCTCCTCTCTCACAGGAGGAGAGACGCTTCTTCGCGTAGAAGAGCCATCGCTCACTGAATTCAGACTAGCAGGTATAGGCCGAGGGTGAAGAAAAAAAAGGAGATGCGACGACGGTTCTCCGAGAGATCGGTTCGGGGGTGTCTAGATATAAGGTTACGCAAAAAGAAAAAAAAAAATCCAGCAAGGCCTGAACATGTCGGCTTTTTCGCGAGGCGAAGTGTAGTTCCCCCGCGTTTTGTGATGTGCAGAGCGATATATCACGGCGCGCATATGAAAAAGATATGGGCATGAAATATAAGGCTGTTCGTAACATCGTATAATTTGAAAGAAGTGGGGCCCCGAGGAAAAAATAAAGCGAGGGTATCGTCATTCTGCGATATAAAGAGTAATGCGCTTTAACTCAATGCACTTGGCATGGCAAGAATGCGCCACAGCCCAGCGCTCCGACTCTCCATGCCAAGCCTGTTCACGTGTCCCATGACCGGAGTTTGATTGACGTTATCTAGTCAGGCCTAATTCATCAGGCCTCAGAGAAAAAAGAGAAAGGTTTAGTGTATAGGGGACTACCTGGGAGGGGAAAAAACAAACACTTATGCAGATCACACCCACAGTGCTAATCAGTGTTATGCGAAGCATCTTGCAGGCGTAGTGGTTTATCTAGCATTCTTTGGTGTTCCACAAAAGCGTTACCGGATGAAAAACAAAAACGAGCTCGTCACTGTGAGGTCAGCAACTGTGGGTTCAATGGAAGCCTGTGTGTGACGACAACGGCAAGGTCACGGCACGACGACGAGTGCAGTACGGTGACGTTGAGTACAATAGTACGACTTCCTTGAAATTTGTGCAAATAAGTTGTGAACTCGATTTTAGTCTGCACTGAATGTTCGAGCCTCAGAAGGATAATTATTCAGGGTTTGCTTTCCAATCCTTCGCACCAGTATACAGGATGTCCCACCTAAGTTTAGCCAGAGTTTAAAAATATGCGAATGTCTCGTAGCTGGACAGAATCAAGGTAATGCTGTTCGCAGTCGCTTGGAGATACTCAGATTATTTTTTTCATTTCGCCTAAGTAGATAATTATTCCAAATTAATTCATAAGTTTCACAAACATTATAGTCAGATGAAAAGTGTACATAAGAAAATTGTAGAGTGGCATGAAAAACTGCTGATACAGCTTTCTGTTGCTCAATACGTGCTAACTAAAGCTGTTTTTCTGAGCGTGAAAGAAGCGTGTGAATACACGCAAAGTGCCTTGAGCGGCCAGTCGCGCGGATATTTTGCGTACATTTGCGATTATCTAGTTAGACGGAAGAAAAAAAAAATAATCTGAGTATCTCCAAGCAGCGGCAAACAAGAATGCTTTGGTTCTGTCCAGCTACGTAACATTCGCATATTTTTAAACTGTGGCTAAAGTTAGCTGAGACACCCTGCATGTGCCCTTTCAGCTCCCCGATAAGGTCAAGTGACGTCATAGCGATGCGTCTCACATTTTCATGAAGTGTGCTTCATAAACTTCGCCGTCATTTTCGTTCCGTCATTTTCGGCCAACTCTCGTGCGCTCAGGTACGTGGTGTCGCAACACGCCAAACGCCTGCTGACGCAGACGCCCCTGCGGGGTATAGAGAAGGGAGTTCAAGTAATGGATCTCTGCTTGAAAAGGAGGGAGAAAGACGAAGTGTTTCTCTTTTGGAACACATCTCGGCCGTCTTTTTGCTTTTCTGGACTTCTCACTGCACTTGTGGGGTCTACCGCCCCCTACATCGCCGTGATGGATGTACAGCACTCCGAGGACCCTCCCGGTTCCCGTTCACCCACGGACACCGCTTCGAGGAAGCGACGAAATACATCGAGTGATAGCGAGGACACAGAGCTGTACTCCGCACCCGGTGACGAGTCCTCGGAAGAAAGCTTTCGACTTGTCCAGTACAGCAAGGTTAAACTAAGAATTCTCAACGCATCATCGCGCGGCAAGTACGACCACCATGAAAACTGCGCCTCAACGATGGCCTCACTCCATCCTGTTTGTGCCGCAGAACGCGACTGACATCCTGCGCGTCCTCAGCAGGCAAGCACTCTCCGTGTATCTAAAGAACATCTTGCCATACGAGATCAAGGATGTCAGGATAAACACTAAGAGAAACATCTTGGCAATCGATGTCATGAACCTGAGCACGCTGAGCACACTATAACATGTAACGCACCTGGATAACGTAAAGGTCCGATCCATCGTGCCAGCGAATGGTGCCACAATAATAGGAGTCATTTATGACATTGACAATGAAAACGCAAGCCACCCAGTTCTCATAAAACCAGCAAGTGAACACAACGACATTGTGCACACTGGTCGCCTCAGTAAAACACGTTGTGTGAGGATAACGTTCAAAGGTGACTGTCTTCCCTCCTACGTAAAGGTTGGTCACTTTCGCCACCAGGTTCGACCATTTATTCCAAGACCAATGCAATGTCTCAACTGTCAGAAGATTGGCCATATGAAGCGTGTCTGAAGAAATTTCACAGTGTACCGTCGATGCGCCGAACCCCACTCAGAAGACAACTGCAGCGCAACCAGGTTGAAGTGTCCTAACTGTCAAGGTAATCACTGCGCATTTTCCAAAGACTGTCCCCAAATCAAGAAAGAGATCACCATTCTTAAACAAATGGTGAAAGACAGCTCATTACCTATCAGAACGCGTGGATCATGCGCTAAAGGTACGAGAAGTTCCATGCAAGACAGAACTGTATAAGAAAACATTTTTTCCAAGAACTATACAAGAATGGAATAGGTTACCTGCCAGTGTCGTCAACGTCGTGTCAAATGATGTATTTCTTGGCCTGTTGAAGTGACTCAACTAGCCCGTTTCTTTTACCTTTAGATTGAATTGCCCATGTATAACTTACCGTGTTTTGTAACTTCTATAACTTCTGTTGAACGTTTGTTGTTGTTTTTTCTAACGTCGGGTAAAAAAAGTCTTTTGTGAAAGTTTATAACTGGTTTGTAAAACCTTCCCCCCCCCCCTGTAATGCCTTTTGTCACCTGTGGGTACTAAATAAATAAATAAATAAATAAATAAATAAATACCCACAAAGACGCCGCTCCGAAAGTCCGGCGCAGACGACGTCACCGTTGAAGGTCCTCACGACGGAAAATATCAATTTTCAAGAAAAGTTGACTCGTCAAGCAGCACCGCAAGCGGAAGTTTGCAGCACCCCAATCACCGATGTCGGAAGGGAGAAAACTGCCAGATCTCTTTCTACAAAGGAATGGCCGCCACTTACGCGTATACGACCGGCAGAAGAGCCGCAGAAGAAGCCACCCCCAGTACAGCAATGTGCTGCACCCGAGGAGTCGCGGAAAACAGATGAGGAAGTGATTGCTCTTCTTACGCCTTTGATAAATGCTATTTGCGTGTTTCTAAACAACATGCACACGCCGTCTTCCAGAAATACACTTCAAGTACTGGGCGCTCTGAGTCTGGTGCTGGAAACCCTTGAGTAGATCATGGCTCCCCAGTCACTGTCTTTCAGGGATGACGTCCGACAAGCACCTATTTTGCAGTGGAATGCCCGCGGACTCAGAGTCCGCATTTCGGATTTCCCTCGCTTTGTGTATGCCCATATGTTTTCCATTCTCGTCATTTGCGAGCCGAACTTATCGAACACGATCAGGCTTTCTGGACACGAATCATTTATGTCTTCAATTGTTGGTGAAAACAGTAAGGTTTTTGCGTTTATTCGCCATGACCTCATTTACATTCATCAGCCTGTGCCATCTAATGACGATAATTAATATATATGCCTTAAAGTAGAGAAAAATCTTCGTCAAGTCGATTTGATCACAAAAGACTACGAGACATCCTTTCCTCAACTCCCCATTCCAGGGTGAGTAATGGAGACTTCAACGCCCATCATACACTCTGGGGAAGATGGAAGATCGACGCGAGAGGCAGAGCTCTGGTATCTTTCTTTTCCAGTAATGAACTTTGGCTGTTGAATGATCGAAGTCCTACATTTCTACGTGGCTTCACATACAGCAGCTGCCATGACAAGTCCCTTGACAGGGACTTGTCATGGAGCCTACACGTATCATACGGGGAAAAGCAGTTGACAGGCATCTGCCACCTGTTCAAGTTACTCACTAGCAAGGCTTGGGAATTGTCGACAAGTGCTATGTTACAACTGCACAGGGCGCTTTTTCTACGCTTTCTCCGATAAAGCTTGCCAGCGATAACCAACGCAGGCAAAAAGAATCTACGCACAATACAAAGTGTTCAGGCTCAAGTGCTACGGATCTGTCTAGGCCTGCCTCAGAGTGCATCAACAGTAGCTACTATTGCAATCGCTAGAGACCACCTTGTCGAGAACTACATTGAAATTGAAGCGCTGAGGACCCATATAAGGCATCTTGCCAGGACTCCTCGCCACCACCTAGCCTCTCTACCAGCGGACGGACCACGCACTTCTTTCAGCCAAACGATAACCGCACATGGTGAATAATTGCCAGCTTGTTTCACTCCGGCTGCGAGACCTTCGATTCCTCCATGGTGCTTCACTCAGCCAAAAATCAACCTCACTATACCTGGCATCACGAAAAAAGCTGATCTATCATCACCAGCCCTTAAACATCTCACGTTGCCACTTTTGTACGAGAACTACCGTGACTCTACGCATATCTACACTGATGGATCTGTCCTGCCAAGCAGCTCCACTGCGGCAATCGTTACACCAGCGAAAGTTACAATCATCAAATTTAAGACGACTCAAGCGACAACACTGACGGCAGCAGAGTCCGCAGTGCTCTATACAGCCCTTCAATACATTGGTGATGAACCGCCACACAAGTGGACGATATTCTGCGATGCAAAGGCGGCACTGCAGTCTCTACTGTCACCTTTACGACGCGGACCGCACGAACAGCTGGTATTTTCGATTGCAGAGACGATGCACCATATAAGTGATGCAGGCCATGAAATAACTTTCCGATGCTTCCAAGCCACTGCGGGATTATCGGCAATGAACAGGCCGATCAAGCAGCCCGTTCAGCCCATACAGAGGACCAGTACGTACCATTACCACTTTCTAGAACTCACGCAGCACGGAAGCTCTGCCTACTAGCTCGCTAGTGCACCACGTCGCAATGGAATGAGCCACATTTCGGAAATTCCCGACTATACTTCCTTGATCCCGCATTAAGCCTTCGAGTCTCATCAAAGCTTCACCATGGAGACGGCACGCTTTTGTATCGACTCTGGTTAGGCTTTGCCTTTACCAAAGCCTATGCGTTCCGCACAGGGATGACCGACACCGCAAACTGTGACCACTGCGGCTATGAGGAAACGATTGGCCATATTTTGTGCGCCTGCCCACCATACAGTGCACAGAGGGAAGCCCTTCGCCATGAACTCGACCAGCTTGCCGATCAACCTCTTTCTGAAGAAACGATTCTAGACAATCGACAGGACCGAACGTCACAGAAGGCCATGCAAGCGCTACTGCGCTTCTTGCGATCTACCGGCCTTAGTGAACGTCTCTAACTGGAACGCCCTTTGTGTGTGTCTCTGTGTGTGTTTTTTTCTTTTTTTTAACCCTTCCCTCTCTGTCTTCTTTCTAACCCCTATCGCCCATCCCCAGTGTAGGGTAGCAAACCGGAGCCTGATATCTGGTTAACCTCCCTGCCTTTCCTCTTCATCTCTCTCTCTCTCTCTCTCTCTCTCTGCTTGAAAATATTCAGGTCCTTATCTAAGTCCTAGTGCATCCCAGAAGAAAATGGCGCCTGAAAGCTAGTATGATCATACCCTTCTTTACAGAACAAGAATAGAGGAAAAGCAAATGAATACAAAGTAAACTTTGTTAATCGCCTTGAATCAAAAGCACGCATTTGATGCTCCGTTCATTATATTGACATATTGCTATTAGATTTAACTAGCAATGGCGCACACTTTAATCTGTTATTAGAGTAATGCGCGGAATGTGATAAAAGAGATCTGGAAGAAAATTCCGATATTATTGCTAGTAAGTAAGTTAAAAGGCGAGCGATGAAGGCGCCGTTCTGGTTATTTTTTTTTCTTTTTTTTTCAGTGTTGCAATTGTTTCACTCCAGATATTCCTTAATACAGCTGTCGAAACGCTGATTCGCTAAATCAATTAAAGTATGTATCATTGCATGCTATAAATTCATAAGACGGGCATTCAAGTGTGGGACCTATAAGTGTCATACGGATTGTGTTCACACGCTGTCTGCAACTCGATGCAGAGGCAATTGTGTGTCGAACTTTGAAAGATTGCACTATGAACTTTCTTGCGCAAGGCTTGGCTGACCCCGGCACTGCCTTTAGCTTTAACAGTTTGTGTACGTGCATGTCATGCGCGCATTTTGTCATGTCATGTACGAGTCAATTTAATGTAGCGTGCTTGTTCTCTTTCGCTCAGAAACATTCTAGCCTGTAAACTAGGCAAGCATCTCGATGACTCAAAAAACTCTCCCGTTTCACTGATGATCTGGCTTCATTGGAGCAATTTCATAGAATTTAGAAATGCTAGCCAAACAACATTACTGTGCTAAAAATATTTTTTAGTCATACAGGCTCGAGCAAGTCTCAATATATCACAAAGGAAAAAAAATGAAGCTCCGAGAAACTGGCTCCAATGACCTACACTGCTTTCGCGACAAAGAATCCACTATTAATACACCATGGCAGCCGTCACAGCCACGAATAGAAAGGTAATCGGGAAAATGGGAACCCGAATCGTTTTCAGCGTCGTGCTGTTTTCCTTTTCCTACCCCGGCTACGCGCCCGACCCTATTGAGTGTCCCGTTCCTAAAACAGCCCTTAGGCGAATGCTCAAGAAACGAAGCCGCAGATGTATATAAGAAACAATATTTGCATTTCCGTCAAGGCCTTTTTTTCTGCTTTTCCCAAAACTAGCCATAAAGAAAGCTTTTATGTTGAGGCACAGTTTTGCAGTAATCAGCATCACAGGCTTACCTCAACTCCGAGCATATTCCTACCTGATGCGCCTAATGGAGTTCAATTTCCATTTTGAACGGTTTCGTTTCGTTCAACGAAAGGAGCCGACGGCCAGTACCGTCACCTGGCAACGTACTATAGCAACACAAAGAGAAGACGGATGAAAGGAACAGGGTGTGTCAGATAGAAGTCGAGGATATCACAAGGTTAGGCATGTAATGATATGAGGGAAACACTTTCCATAAAAATTATCGAGATGTCCCGATAAAGTTGCAGGCAGCACGAACGTGAAGTTCTACTCAAGGTACGCATTTCTGCACTACGCATCCACCGAAGCATGGCTGCAGTGGCTTGCCTGTTCGGTTCTGTGATATATAAAGCTGCTGATTATAAAGACAAAGCATTACTGATGGTTATTAATTGCTATTAAATATTTCAGTAAAAAAACATTACAAAAATACACAATTGCAAGAGTTCAAACTTTTCCATGTTATCACGGGTACATTGCCTTGTCTTCTTTTTTTCTTGACGATGACGCTTACCATTTTTCCCTGTCACATTAGCGTGACAATATTTTACTGAACCTGAAGTTAGAGAATTGCATTGTCTTCGTTACCCTTGAGTAAGTCCACAAACTGTTTCGTTCGTTGCAGCTAGCCATTAACTAGCTGCATAAGCTAATAATATGTCCAACGTCGCAATTCACGAGCGGTTATGGAGAACAATTCTAAAGAAGGAATATTTTTTGTGATTAGAGGCCCTCATGTAAAAAAAAAGCGTACATGCCTTCTTCCGGACCATAATAATGTCGGAAGTCTGGCTCAGCAGAAATGTAATGCAAGCATAATAAAAATATAGAGAATAACTCACGCTATTAGCAACTGCATGAGCACGAGAAACATTTTTTGCATAGCATAGACATGCGAATGTACGCGTGAACTTGCATATTCTTTTAAAAACATTGTGTGCTTACAACGTCCCTTACTCAATTGTTTTACCTGAACTAAAACTTAAAAACATCACCATCACACTTTCTATACAGCCTAACACTCTCTTCTGCCAATGTGGAAACCGGACCTTCACATTGTACCTGCCATCTTGTTGTCAAGAAAGCGGGAATATCCGGGACAGAAGTATTTACGGAGGAGACCATAAAATATGTTTTTGAAGCAATCAAGCAAACAATTACGGCAACAAGGTTCAAACAGTGCACGAATTATCTTTTTTATTGTTTCTCATAACACAGCATCAAGCCAAAACGTGAGGTACTCGATGCATAGAGTACCGCAAAAAAATTAGATGGAAAAGCTATGGTTACAGAGTTTAGTTAGGATAACTATGAAAGCCTTCGAATCTGACGCGCAGTTCTTTTCTGCCTACAATTGACTATAGACTTTCAAGCGCCTTGTTTAGAAATCTCTGATTAACAACCAGTCAAAATAATAAAAAGAATAACTTCCTTAATTTGGGAAAGGTAGCTTCTATGCTTAATATAGACAAAAGTATAAGTTTATAAAAAAGTTAAGCAGTGTGTTGGTAGACAAGTGCGAAATTTAAACTTTCGTTTGTTAATAAAGTTTAATTAAAGCTTGCGGATATCTTCGTATTATGCATCCAGCTCTCTCCCTGCTATTGTTTAGAGTTTAACGTACTTCGAAGTGATGTCTGACTTGATACCACGTCAATAAAAGTCTGAAAAAGAACTTCTTGATATTTTGCCATAACGAAACAAAAAGCAGGATAAATTACGTGAGGCGCAATAAGGTAAAGTTTTTCCAAACTTTTCTATTCCAATTCTGCAATCAGCCCTCGACATTTGACAAAAAAAATTTTCGAGCCACCCCCACTTCGCCTGTCTGGCACGCGGCATCCCGAAAACTGCCACAACTCCTTATCTGATGTGATATGTACGTAGTCAGTATGCATGATTGGAGTGAACAATAAAAATATACCCATTTCTGATTCGACGTCTTTTCGACATTAGCCCTCTGCTATTAGACAAATGTTTTTGGGTGTGCGCACTTTGTCTGTCCGTCACGCGACGTCACAAAACCGCAAAAACTCATCGCGTAAAAGTGTTGTGTACGCGTTAAAGATGCATTAATATGCCCAACAAAGCTCATTTTTTTTAATGAATAGCCAGACGCTGCCTCGTTCCGAAAAGGAATAGAAGATGACTGCCCGCCGATTGCACGGGCACCGGCTACTCGCACCTGCCTGAAATAATGGATTTATTTGCGTATGATAAAACTTTTAGCGTGGCAGTATGAAGCTATTGAGCCTTTTCGGCACGTATCCGACATCGCTCTGCCAGCTCTTCTTTGCTGAGGATCCGTTTTAGCAGCATTCTTAACCTTCCGTCGCATGCCACTGCGATTTTTGACGAGCCACCACAAGCTAAGTAAGAGGAAGCGGACCAATCGCAGACGCTTGCACCACCCTCCTCATCCGGTTATCTACTTTCACTGCGTTGGCTTGACCCCATAGAAAGGCTTTCCACTTGAGCATGCTCCTCGCCTCTTGTCAGCCAAATGGACAGGAGAAACTACTCAATGTAGGCAATGTTATTCGTTTTTAAAGCAAACAAAAGTGACCTCCTCAGAACGAAGAGAGCGTTTGATTGGGCTGTTCAAACAACGCTGCGGTTTACCGCCGTATGCTTGCGTCAGCGTATGCCTAAACTTGAGATCCGAAGATTGTAATAAAAACAGATCGGGATAGTTTTGCGTTATAGTGCCCTTGAAGTGATATATCGCGCATATGTATTGTCGGTAACTGCTTTGACGTTATTATTTTTTTTTTTGGCAGCATGGAAGAAGTCGCATTGCCATGAATCTACTTTTGTTTTTCGAGCGTAAAACCTGCGCAACCGAAAGCTCATTCTCCAAGGTCAACATTCGACGCGCTCAGAATGCAAGATCGGAGAACAGAATAATATATATGGAATTCGTTTTCCTTTAGGAGACTTCGTTAGTTATTTCAAGGAAAAATTGTTTTTCAAACACTTCTTAACGAAAATAAAATTCACAAATAGGCCTTTGCAACATTCATCCAGCCGTTGAAGAAACTTGTTTTCAACATCCATGTGCCTTGTGTCACCGCCATTACGTGCGCAGAATACTGCCTATGAATGTCGCAACGACGAAAGGGAGTAACAGCCATACCAAGCGTGCGACGATATAAAATGAGAAATCGCGAACAATTTTCCTCTGTTTCTTATACTTCTCATTCTGTCAGGGTGGCTGATCCAGCGAAGAGCTGCTGTATTGTTCATTCGGCTGCCAGAAAGTACAAACACAAAGAGCAAAGAGGCGACAATACCAAAAACTTGCGGCTCGATAAAAAAAGAACTTGCGTGTATAGAAGATAATTGTATTGAATCAACGCCATCGATCTCCCACGAGAATAGACAATCTCGGGACGTCAAGAATACCATGGAAGAATATCCAGCAATTGTTTGCGTTATCAAAAGCAAGAAACATAGACTCCGGGCTTACGTATAAAATTTCAGCTGAAAGGAATTGCGACAGCAAGTTCACGTGTCTTTCTTGCACAAGCTGCCGTTATCCTACGTCTTCTTGCTCATCAATCTCTGTGTCAGCTGCACGTTGACTAACTTTTGCCATAAAAGCGAAGACGCCACGTGCTTCATCAAAGATTACGTGTTCGATGCGGTGATGCACTGTGGCGCCATCTAGAATGCGCACTGCGAATGACGTCTGTTGCCTCCGAGATGTTCGTGCCCACCTTTAAGTCTATCTCTTTTTTTGCCTTTTATTGTGTGGCTAGATCTATGACCCACACGATGTTTCAGACAAGGCGAAACGAACAAGAACATTAATCACAGAACGCAACTGCTTGTGATATTTTGCGTCATTATCATGTCGGAAGTGCATATGAAGCGGAAAAAGCTTCAGACAAAACTTCACTTACCAGTGCAAGCACAAAGTGCACTTATATTATTAGGCATGTACCGAGTGCAAGAAAGCACCAAGTTTTTGTACACCAGCACAGTACACCAGAAGTACGCCTTCTTGAAGAGAAGGACTATAATTTATTTTATTTTTATTTCGGAAATGTGCTCGTTAGTTTGGATATCAAAATAACACCAGTAAAGTATATTTTGCCAGCTGGTAAAGAACCTGAAAAGGGTAACGCAAGAGTGTAAGCTGGCGGTCAGTTAATTCCATCCGGGGTTTTGAAGATAAATCACTTCGCATTATTATAACGTCAAGAGCGAGGAGGTTACGCTGCAGTGCGCTCTTACGAAGCTTGTCGGACGTTTCCTCCTTTGTTCTTCTTTTTTTTATCGCTCTTTCTCTCCTGGCTTTAAGGGTAACCAAGTTTCTTCATGTGTTCGTTTCCTGCCCGTTCTTCTATTCCCGCTGCAATACTTACTGGTGCAGCTGGAGTATCGTCGTGCAAACAACAAAGTAAGATTTTTACATATCCCTGTACGTTTTTCATTTTCACTTGTTACGGTTATGCATCACTTACGGACAGCTTTTCAGCGCGATGAGTATGCCTGCTGCTCAAAAAAAGCTAAATTTTAATTGTTTTGCAATTGCCAGTAGAAACAAATGTGGGTATTTTGTTAAATTAAGTGGCTTATTGCGCGAGGATCTTATAGCTAGAAATAATGCTTTCTCCAACCTAGAGCACGCTTGAATATTTGACTCGCTGATAACTTTTTATTTGCAAGCTCGAAGTTGTTGTTTCTTTTTTAACAATAACTTCAGCCAGTCAATAGCGTCTCCTAAAATGCTTCCTTAAATTCTAAAAGAAAAAGAAATAAGCTATGTCTTTATTAACACACGACACGGCCTCAAGTGCACAGGTGTACATGCCAGCCGTTTTTCACCTCACCCTTCAGCTTCCAAGCATGTCGTGCGGCTAAGCAAAAGAGCCAGATCAAAAAGAAAACTCACGGCCAAGTTCCATCCGAGATCAAAAGGGGAGTCCTGGCGGTGCTAAAGACCATTTGCCCCTGGGGCCCTCCACGCTGTAACAACCTGAATGCCTTATCGAGTCCCTCGGGAAACAAGATGAAAGACAGGGAAGGAACGGCTGCATGAGTGATTGCGTGGCAAGCAATGCTAAAGCACAAAACAACGGGAAGAAAAAAAATCGACGAGCACGAATGCTCCGAAGAAAACGAAAGCTTGGCGGAGGAGCCGGAAGAAAAAAAAAAGAAAGAAAACGCGCGGTACGTACACAGAAGATGCTAAAATGAGCGAGAAACAGGCAGCAAGCACTATCTCTGGCAGACGGGCGGGCTCAGCAAGCCGCTTATCTCCGGCAACTTTGATACCCCATAAAACGCGCGAGGCTGGAAAGGCGGCGAATGGCGGCGGCGCGGCGGCAGCGCACTTGGCTCGCCGCTCGCAGACCCCGCGTGTACGCGCCCCGTCTCTGCTCCGACTTGCCCGAGTACGTTCTGGTCGCCCTACTCCCGTGCCTCCGGTTAAGCAAGAACGAGCGCGCGCGATCCGATAGCCAATCTGGAGAGCCGTAAAATGAAAAGGGCCGCGAGGGCAAGAGGCGGCGAGGGCAGCGACCTTACACAGTATGTTCTCTCGGACCAGACGTCAGCGACGTCGGCCCACAGAGCCCCAGTGCCGGCGGAACCCTACACAACCCCTTCTACGGCCCCTCCCCTGCCTCTGTGGTCTTACGCCATGCCAACGTTCGGCGGTGATGTTCGGTCGACCCACATCCAACCCTCTGCCTGCTCCATGGTGAGGTAGTACGTTATCTCGTCCCTGGTGGCGTCTCCGGGGCACGTCCAACGAGTCGTTGGCCGCAATCTGTGGCAACGGTGACTTCGAAAGCCGAGGCAACTGGGAGAGGGAGCGGAGGGCCGCGGGTAGCGTACTGTGTATATCGTCGCGTACACACCGATGCCACTGCGGTGCTGCTGCCGGAGGGGAACCGCTCGTTGAGGCGCAACGCCAGCAAACAAGAGCGAGGTCTGTTGCCACGTGCTGTCGCTCTCCCTGTGGGGCGCGACGCAGGTTGTTGTAATAGCACTGCCTGTTTTGTTCGCCGGTTCCCTCAAGGAGCGCCTGCAGCCAAGAACCCCGCAGCACAGCTGACGTGAAGACGCGGAGTGTTAGTTATCCGCTGATTAGAAGCGCTGGAGGACGACCGCTAAGTGTCAGTTTTGTTCTTCCTTGGATTTGACCGTGTGGCGCCTTTTGTCTCTGCAACCGAGGCTGTGAAAATTCAGCTAACGAGGTTTAATGCAGTGCTGCGACGTTAAAGGGATGAACGTGCATGATGCGCGAATCTAATTATCTTAAAATGTATATTGCAGGCAGCGCCCGCTTCAGTCGCTGCGTGCTGACGTATGTCCATGTCAGGTTTATTTATAAGCCGAAACTCTAGCGTGAGACAAAAAAAAAAAAAAAAAAAACGAAACCGCAAGTTCGCTCGTGGTCTGCGCCACATGGAATCCATCTTGCTATAATAAATGAACAATAACAAGTGCCCCATATCGGATGACTTAATATGTTGCCAAAACGAACGACCAAATTCGATCCGACGTGACATGTACAAACGCAATCAAGATATTCGTTGTGTCCACGTACGCAGTTTCAGCACGTGGCACTACGTCTAGTACAAAAACTTCATTAGAGCTGCTTAACAATAAAATGACAGTTATAAAGAAGTCATATCGCGAAGATATCCCGGCGAATAATCGATAAGAGATCAGCAAAGCGTTCGCCAGCATGCTGTTCCACTCCACCGTTTCTCCAGGAGCCTGACAGAGTGGTCAGCGCTCGCTGATGTATTGATGTTCCTGCAGAGTATTTTAGACCACGGGACTTACAGGGAGGAAAACATTTGACTGCACAACTTCCATAGCGAAATGATACAGGATATTAATGGGCGGAAGAGAAAAACGAACAAAAAGAATCTGGTAAAATTTAAAAAAAAACGGCACACACAATTCGAAGCTGACACTGTTCTGCACTTCTGCTGAATGTCAAACCCCGACGCGCCAGTGGCGGTGCCTGTTGATTCCTTTTTATTGGCCTCCGTCCACGCGTTTCCTGGGAGATATTATTCCCCGAAACCGCAGCAGCGGGCGCGAGAGGGTGCGAGGGCCCGCAACACGTCTGTCGAAAAGCGGCTCGCTCCACCGCAGCTCGCACGCCGACTGGCAGAGTGACGGAAAGCGAAACCGTATACACCGGCACGAAGGGAAGCCACAGCGCCAAAACTTGCTGGCAGTGTAGGTGGGTGCGAAAGGCAAAGGCTTGGACGGGGAAGAGAATAGGGGGAAACCGATGCTTCCCTTGGTCGGCCGGAAGAGCGGGAAGGGGAAATCGCGGTGCTTCACAGCAGAGTCGCCTCGGCGTGGCGCCAACCAGCAGACCGAGTGTATTTGTAAAGCGCACCGAGAGCTACAAAGAAAACAGCGCGCCACGTCGATGGCGGAGTGCGCGTGTGCGCGGCGCAGGGGAATCTGAGCAGCCGCAGCAGAGCAAGAGGCTGGAGCCATCGGACGCAGCTGTTTCCTGGTGACGATGGCGGCGAGCCCACGGGCACCACGCACAAACGCACGAGCGCGCGTATGGGCACTCGGGCTTGCTTTCGCACCGTTTGCTCTGCGGCGTGAAGGGAGGTCGGAGCGCGCCTGAGGGCTAGGACACAAGAAAGACTCCAGGGAGAGAAAGAGGGGGGAGCTAGAGGAATGGCGAGAAAGAAGGAAGTTCGAATCAACGCCACCCCTACGTGCCGTTCTTTGGAATCATCTCCGGCGGCTGTTCTCTCCGTCAGTAACTACAGGTGTATGAGACAAGAGGGGCGCACAATCACTTAACGCGCAAAACACACACGCAGTCGTGCACGCTGACGCGGGCTCTCATTACGCGCGTGGCTTAAGTAGTGAGAGGGCGTAACAGGAAAAAGTACGAACAAGGAGGAACAGAAACTAGACTCAAAATAAGGAGGGGGGGGAGGGGGATTTGGATGGTAAGCAGAGGCGTCCCCTACAATGGGTTTTAGCCCACTTAGGCGCCGGCAACTACTCGACGAGACACCTGTCTCAATTTTAATTTTGTTGTCGTTTTTTAACACGGTCGAGATTCCCCATTACATCAGATTAAATGCGTACTTTCGCGATGTGGCCGTTACGACACGAAGAGAGCACCCGCTTGCCGCAACCCGTCGCGGAAGGGCACCACATTGTTGCGTCCTATAGAGGGAGCGCGCTAGGTGTCACGTGAGGCCCTCGCACAGCGGTTGGGTGAGGTGCTAATGAGAACTTGAATTAGGCAGATGTGTTTGTCAAAATATGGTTAGCTCGAACTCCACGTAAAATTTAAAGAGTGGTGACAAAAAAAAAAGCAACAATGAGACTGAACACGATTACAGACGACACCAATCAGTAAGCTTGCTCTTCTGAGGCTTTGTCCCACAGACTTGTGGCATATATGAGGAGCCAGCTCCGATCACACGCAGATCACAAAACAGATATCGGCGAGGTCTACATGCTGCCCGTATGCGACTACGACTAAAGATATTTAGCTATGATGGATAATTGAGCGTAAGTGGAGAGTAAGCTGTTCGCGTTCGGCTATGAATATTGAAGTTTCTGTCGCATTTATAACGTCTTGACACGAACTTCAGAAATGCTATTAAGGGTGCAACAAATAACCAAATGACTAATATTTGCAAGCGGGCTCTTTATGCACAGATAAATCACTGTTACGCTCGGAGTGTCTTTATGAAGACAGCAAACGATGATACTGTCACGCAGTAGTGACGGTAAAGAAAGCAGCAAAACTGGGAATGACTAAACTAGCGTCTTATTAGGCGAATTTGTGCCCTCAATGAGAGGGTACACTCAAAGAACGGTGACAGCGGCGAACACAGTCGGCGATCGTCAAAAATATGATCTGCCGGTCAAGCGCGTCGGCTTTTATACACGAGTCATCGAAGGTTCCAGAGTAATCGGTGGTGGCCGCGTGTCTTCCCGAAAGTTCTACACCATTTGTGTCGCACATGCAATCAAATTAGACGAGCTTCGGTGACAACAGGATCATCGATAACATTCGAGAAACTTCCGATACATGCGGGTGCGTCCCGCGCTGAGAGATAACATTCGTTAGACGATGAAAAGCGCTCACCCGTAAAAGATAAAAAAAGTCCACGTGTCAATGCCCCCTCTCAAAAATCATCGCCATGATGCTACAAAAAGGAGAGTGAAACATAAAAAGATACTTACTAAACAAAAGTAAGAAAACAACAAAGAAACAAATTTCAATGTAACACAGTCCGAAAAAAGAATGCTTGAAGTTCCGCTGTGCAAAGTGCAAGTTCGTTAGCGCTGGATAACGGCTCAAGTCGCACAACATGGCTTATTTCAGGTCGTGAGCAGTACCGCTGTGATAGCGAAATGCCGTCTGGCACGACCTCATAGTTGAGTGCGCCAATGCGTCGGATGATCTTGTAGGGTCCGAAATAGCAGCGTAAAAGCTTCTGGCTAAGTCCTCGTCAGCCTATTGGGGTCCAAACCCAAACACGGTAACCGGGCTGGTACTCTACGCAGCGTCGTCGAATGCTGTAGTGTGGGCTGTCGGTCCTCTGCTTGTTCTTGATCTGCAGGCGGACGAGCTGTCGGGCTTCTTCGGCGCGCTGGAGATAGGTGGCGACGTCAAGATTCTCTTCGTCGGTGGCATGCGGCAGCATGGCGTGAGAGTCGTCGTCTTGTTCCTAACATAAACCAGCTTGAACGGCTTTGCCTGTATTTTTTCTTTCACCGCCGTGCTGTAAGCGAAGGTTACGTACGGCAGGACGCCATCCCAGGTCTTGTGTTCGACGTCGATACATTGCCAGCCTGTTGGCGAGGGTCTTATCCAGGCGCTCCGTAAAACCACTAGTCTGCGGGTGGTAGGCAGTTGTCCTCCTGTGGTTTTCTGGCTGTATTACAGAATGGTTTGGGTGAGCTCCGTTTAAAGGCCGTTCACCTGTCGGTGATGAAGACTTCTGCGGCGCCATGTCGCAGCAGGATCTTCTCGGCGAAGAATTTCGCCACTTTAGCAGCACAACATTTCGGCAGAGCTTTCGTTTCAGCGAAGCGGGTGAGGTAGTCCGTCGCCCCGACGACCCACTTGTTTCCGGATGTTGAGGTCGGGAAGGGTCCAAGAAAATCCATCCCGATCTGCTGAAATGATCGGTAAGGAGGCTCGATCGGCTGTAGTAATCCTGCTGGCATTGACGGTGGTGTCTTGCGTCGCTGATAGTCTCATGGGCGCTATTGGAGGATAAAGAAGGTGGTGGGGTAGGCCCGGTCATGAACCGTAATTCTTGCCGTGCAGATTCCAGTCGGCGTTATTGGGTGTCCTCCAGCTGTCCGGATTTGAGGACCTTCCCATGCAGTCTTAACTTTCTTCAACTGGGTGGCAAGGGGTCCCCTCATCATGGAGTAGCCGGCTCCTGTGTCCACTAAGGTGGTGACTGCATGACCATCGAGAAGCACGTCGAGGTCGGTGGTTCTTTGTCTTGCGTTGCAGTTAGGTCTCGGCGTCGGATCACGGCTGCGTCGTGTTGACGTGTGTCTGGAACGTCGTGTCGTCAGGTCTTCTTTTGTGCGCGTATTCTTTGCTTCTAGGCTTCGTCGGAATGGCAGCATCTCGTTGCTATATCGTCGAGATACTCTTTTCGGCGTCTTCGTCGGCGGCGGAGGTTCTTCGTCAGTTCGAAGAACAGCAACCGCACCTCCATCGGTTGCAGCTTTTAGTTTTCCGGATATGGGCTCACAGACCGACCCCGGGCTGGGTCAGTGTATGGTCGTCGCTGCGGCGACAGGTAGTGATGCTGAACGGGAAGGTAATCGAGAACTCCACTGAGTGGCGGCGAGGTAGTCGGCGATGTCACGACGGTGCTCCGCCACCTATGGACGCGGCACGTTGACGGCGAACTCTCGCAGTTCAAAGTCGTGGTATGGGCATCGGTGATACACATGGCCGGCTTCCTCGCAATGTTAGCAGAGTGGGCGGTGGTCGGGAGCGCGCCATACGTCTGTCTTCCTCGGGGCGTTTCGCTGGGTTGGCGGCGGTAGCGGTGGCGGCGTCTGGCAATGAAATCGCGGTGTCATGGTGCCCTGGCGCGTGCACGGTCGTGCCTGGCGCGGCCGGGATCTGACGGCGTGCGACAATGTCATCGCTTCCAGTTGGGGCTGTGGCGATGGCGGTTGCACTTCAGTAACCCCAAGTGATCGCTGAACCAGTTAGTTGACGATGCGGGCGATTGAGGCCACTTTAGGTGGCGACCCTGGGAAGAGCTGGTGCAGTTTCTCGCGAACGACCGCTCTGATGGTCTTTCGCATATCCTCACTGCCGAGTACTTTAACATTTATTTATTTATTTATTTATTTATTTATTTATTTATTTATTTATTTATTTATTTATTTATATTGTTTATTTACTTATTTAGCATACCCTCAGGGTAATTACGACATTATAGAGGGGAATGGTTATAAGCAAAACAGGTAAATTCAACAAACAGGAGGTAATAAAGCAGAAAAAATGTGTATACAAACACAAATAATAAATGGAGCCTAGAGATACAAAGTTAGCTATTGCGTTCGTGAGTGCAGGTTGAACAATGTGAAGAAAAAGGTTCCTAGTTATACAGTGCTAGCTATGACGTTCTTGAATAATATGTTATCTGCGATGGTGGCCATCGAGGCGGGAAGGCGTTCCCTGTCATTGGAAGTTCGTGGTACGAATGACTGCAAGAAAGCGTCGGATCTGCATAATGGAATGCCGACCTTATGAATGTGATCTAGTCTAGGTGATACATATGAAGGCGGAGAAATAAGTTTGTTGCGCAACATTGAGTCATGAAATAAATCATGAAAAACACGTAATAACAAGGACGGTAACTTATTGATCTAGATTTCATGGCACTGATACTCGCGGTTCTGTTATAGTTAGAGAATGAAATGAGTAGAGTTACTCTGAACCATTTCCAGTGAGTGCGTTAGGTTTATTTGATCTGGATACCAGATTGAAGCAGTACACTCAAGTTTACCCAACTACACCAACGCTGGCGTAGTTTCGGCGGCTATATTGCCTTGTCGGCATATCGAGAGTCTTCTTAGTGGTTGTTGCTTCGGAGACAAATTCAGCAAGTCCTGCGCGGGTTGCGTATGAATCCGGCGAAGAGCTCTTGCTTGACCCCACGCATGGGGAACGGAACTTGCTTCTCTTCAGGCATATCCGGGTCGGCGGTGCGGAACAGACGTGTCATCTCCTCGGTGAAGATTGCTATGTCCTCATTGGCTAGTTGTACTCGGGCTTCTAGCATAGCTTCGGCCCTTTCCTTGCGCACGACGTTCGTAAAGGTCCACAGGAAGCCCGCTACGGAACAGGGCCCACGTTGTCAGGGTGGACTCCCGGTTCTCAAAGCACGTTGTTGCGGCGTCTTCTAAGGCGAACTATACATGCCGCAGCTTGTCGTCGGAGTCCCAGTTGTTAAATGTCGCAATTCGTTCATAGGTCTCCAGCCAGGTCTCTGGGTCTTCAGACGACGATCCATGGAAGGTTGGTGGCTTCCGAGGTTATTGTAGCAGAATGGGGGACGCTGGGGAAGCCATTTGGGTTGCTGACTTGCGCTTGATCCCTCTGGTCTTCTCGAAAAGACGTCCGTATTCCGGTAGTAGTCCTTGCTGCCTACGACTAGCTCGCTGCTCCTTGGCGACGTTGGTGTTGTCCTCGGGTTCCGGGCTTAGGTAAAAGTGCTTCCAAATAGGTCGAGAAGCTTCGGGTGAAGAGCGGTTCAGAACAAATCGTCACCGACACCAGACAGGGTGGTTATGGGAGCAGTGATTGAAGCGCGACTATGTTTGGAGGGAACGGACATTGTGAAAGAAAAAAATGCGTTCTTTTAATTAAAGCGGGACACAGTTAGAATAATTCAACGAAAATAAAATTCCTTATGAATTCTATATATGCCTGACGAGTAAAGAAAAGACACCGCTATTTTATTTTATCATTATCAATAAATACCTTTTGTCAGCACCCATTGTTGACCCCGCTATCGGTTACAAAGTAATGCAGCGCTTGAAGTGTTAAGAAAGGCGCGCTCGTAAAGTTCACCTGTTACAATACGCCCCCCTCACACGTTGTGCTCTTTTGCTTGTCGTTTTGTCTGAATTTGGTTGCGCGGGTAGCTTCATCGTTTCTCAACCTGTTCGGTCAATAGTAGTGAGTTACGACCGCCAGATAATTGCTTGCTTTAGTTGTTTTCACGCGACTGCAGAGGCCAACGGGCTTGGCGTCTGACGCCAAAACCAGCGCTCCACACCTAAAGCTTTCGCCAGCCTGCAAAGAAAGTATGTTCTATTCAGGGTTGCGATTTCGACACCCGCAGCGCTGATCTTTTCTTGCATCGCTTTCCGCGCTGTAAGCTCGAAACGCCCATCAAGTCGAATGGCGAGGCATTTCAATATATATAGCTCTAATGGCAGACCGCCAAAACAAATTTTGCGCCTTTGAGAACAAAATGACGTCAGTTTTGTTTTTAACGGATATAGCGTCACATTGTTTTTTTCTTCCGCCGGCAGTGTTCCCTCCTCGTACAGATGACGCTAAGGCTCATGAACTACCGATGAACCGCCATGTTTTGAGCATGTGGGCTTCTATGAAAGCTTTAAAAAATTATGGGGTTTTACGTGCCAAAACCACTTTCTGATTATGTGGCGCGCCGTAGTGGAGGACTCCGGAAATTTCGACCGCCTGGGGTTTTTAACGTGCACCTAAATCTAAGTACACGGGTGTTTTCGCATTTCACCCCCCATCGGAATGCGGCCGCCATTGCCGGGATTCGATCCCGCGACCTTATGCTCAGTAGCCTAACACCATAGCCACTGCGCAACCACGGCGGCTTTGTGGGGGCGTTCGGTACGTGAACGCACTAGCACCTTCACCAGATGTGACGTGGTAGTGACGGTGAAGAAACCAGCAATACTGGGAATGACGAAACTAGCGTTTTATTGGGCGAACTTGTGCCCTCAAAAACAGGCTACACTCAAAGAACGGCGACAGCGGCGGCGAACACAGTCGGCGAACGCCAAAAATCTGCCGATTAAGCGCATCGGCTTTTATACACGAGTCATCGAAGGTTCCAGAGTAATCGGTGGCGGCCGCGCGTCTTCCCCAAAGATCTGCACAGTTCGCGTCGCACATGTAATCAGATTGCAAACGCTTCGGTGGCAACCAGACAGCAGAAAGAACCATCGATAACATTCGACAAACTTTCGATACATGCGGGTGCGTCCCGCGCTGAGCGATAACATTCGTTAGACGGTGAAAAGCGCTCCCTCACAAACGCTGAACAAGTCAACGTGTCAATGCCAGAGTTGTATTCTTTGTTTCCTTTTTTTTGCATGTCGCTAACTAACTATGCGAGGGTTAGATCGCACCCCTTCCATTTTGGAGCCAGAGTAAATGCAACTACAGTGAGAGATTGTTTCAAGATAATAAAGGCTACCATCGACTAGCAAATAACAAAAGCGCACATATGTAGTTCCTGCGCAAATCGACTGAACAAACTAATGAATGCTGCTTCGACCCTCGACGACGAGATAGGCCCAACGCGACATACTTTTATGCCTCAGTCTTCGACGCAAACGCGCTTCGTTCGGAGCGTGTTCTCGCGATATCTCACATCTGTGCCCGGGCTTTCCACGCACATGCACCGCCATGAAAGCAAATGTTACAGGAGCTTCGTGCTTCAGTAGCAGTCTGGATCGGGCCGGGAGAGCCACCAGGTGTTTACTGACTCACCAGTCATGTAAACCAACAAGGGCTGCGCCGAAATCGGGTTTCATCGTTGAAGAGCCAAGAGCCAGCATGTAGGAAGGGAGCCGCACGTCTGGGACTGCGTATTATTTTTTTGTTTCTTTTTGCGTTTGCTCGCAGTGGAGAAGCGGCTAAATAAAGGTACCTACGTTACTAATAGTAGAGGCCCACCGGCGTGTTCCGTGGCAGCAATCATCATTTATGCTTGGAGCATTTGGAGCCGAAGAAGCAGCTTTTCTATGCTACGCGAATCGAAGGCGCTAATCGATGCTGGCGTATGTTGCCGTTCACTCGCGTTGACAAATGAGCCGAGTTTTCGAGACAGATTACCTAACGGATAGTCCCCGATCACGCACGTGCCGGGACTGACATAAAGGCGCCCCTATTCCTTGCTCTTTATGTCTGTATGTGCACATTGCGAGTAGGGCATGGCTCAACGTGAGTCGTTTTACTACAATATGTATCATCTTAGCCATCTGAAACCTCACTCGCCCGAGCTGAAGTCGCCGCCAACGCAGCTTTGAGCAATCTCAGGCAGGAAAGTATTCAAGGAGAACTGAATGAACCTTTCGTACCGGTCGCATAGAACGCAGACTTACTCCGCTACGGCGAAATATTTCTACCTCAAAAATATTCTAAACTAATGTAAAGCATGAATATAAAGATGAGCTTTTTTTTTTTCAACCTGATTTTTTACTCATCTCGTTGTATAGAGTTTATTCCTATTTCACTCATGACGTAGCCGCTTTTATGGCCTCTAGTCACGTCTCACCTATCCGGCACAAATTCGGAAACCATAGCCAGAGGAACTCCAGAAGTGCACTAAAGCGATCTTTCAAAGCTGTCCTCAGATGCAGTCAGAAATCAAGTTTGCGAACGTTCCTGTTGGCCGATACTAGCATAAAATGCTCTAGAACGACGCCACGTCGCGACAGGCTACCGCAATGCGCTGCTGCGGACGGTGCATGCACATGACTCTTAAAGACGTTTGCCTTATTGGACATAATTTCGCTGCTGCATATCCCAGCAGTGTATAGTCACAGTCACATGATTCTTCTGAAGGGAAACGAGGGATAAGTGAGGAAACGTGGCTAAATACTAAACGCATTAAAACATTCTCATATAGTCCTTCACAAAACGCAGGGCATGGCATGGCGCTCTCTCGCCATGGCTTGGTTAGTTCGTAATTTCTCAAGTGCACGTACTACAAATCGCACATCTATTGACGTTTAAGTAAGATTCAGCCGTCAAGCAGAACAGGGAAACTAAGTTATCAATAAGTGCTCCGCTCGTTTATGTAAAGTGAACCCCTCACCCATAGCATTTCTTCAGACCTCTGATTGAACAGCTTATCTTCTTATCATCTGAGCATGATCCACCAAGATACCTACACATATACTCACGGCATAGTATCAGAAGTTTCTATATTGAAATAGAAAATACACAAAACACGATCCCAGGATACATGTAACAGAAGAATTAGTTTTTCTCGGCAACCATTGCACCAAATTTGACTAAGTTTGTTGCATTTAAAAACAAAACTTAAAACCAAGTGACTGTTGGTTTCAAATTTTTGATTTAGGTTGTCAATTTTTATTAAAAGTGGCAAAAATAGAAAATTTTCAGAAAACGCAACCATTAGGTTCACAACTCTGTAACTCAGCAATGAAAAATGATATTACAATTATGTGAATTGCATTTATTAGTACATCTAGAGCGGAAAAACATGATATGTTACGCATGAATGTCAAAAAAAAATTTTAATACGGAAATACAGCTTTTGCAGAATCCTTATACACAACGTAACGAATTCACGTAAAATATAAAATAACATACTGAATGTGTCCGCTTCGAATGGTCACCGTTTACAGAACCGTGATATGTGTTCTTGATGCAGAGCTATTAATTTGTAAACTTGGTGCTTCTATTTTTTTCAAACTTTCGAATTTTCGAAAAGTCTTTTAAAATCATTCAGACCCTAAATAGAAATTCCGCTCCCAGCAGACACTATAATTTACTTTTCTCTCTCAAATGCAACAAATTTCATAAAAATTGGTCTAGGGCTTATCTCAGAAAAGCGTTCTTGCGCTTTACATGTATTTGAATATAGGCCGCGTCGGAGTTGGGCCAGAGCTAAAGCTTCCTCTTAAGCCGTCCCTTGCTTCCTTAAAGGGACCCTGAACCACTCCTTATCGAAATTGAGAAATGTATTTGAAGTTAACTTAGACTATTTCGGAAATACCTTGCCACAAAAAGTACATCAGTGTGTTCAGCAGAAGCGGTGTTATTGACATTCAAGCAATCCTGATAGCCCTGCTTCCGTTCCTTCTTAAATGACTTGCACTACAAAGGCTACGGCGGAGCGGGGCGTTCCCACAATGCCGCGCCTCTGCTGAATGTCACCATGGCACGCAGCTCACATTTGATTTTTGATGCTCATGCAACGCCCCTATTTCCGATTCTGGCGCCTTCGTGGTTCCAAACGCGGTTGTCTTCAGCGAGCTACAGTGCGCTTAGCCATTGGTCTCATGGCAGCAATCCGCGGCGGCTGCGGTATCTACGCTACGTAGCAGACCGCAGCTACGTGACACTGCCATGCGTATGCGCATCGTTAGCTTTGCGCACGACAGGGCGTGAGTGGCCGAGCGTGTTCATATGAGCCAATATGGCCGTGCTACGAGGTGCGGATAGGCCTTGTGCTGCACCATCCTGAATGACGGGTAGAAGCGGCATCCAACTTGCGCATTTGGATCGCTATGAATAGTTCGGTACAAAGCAAACTCTACCAAGGCGGATAATCAGGAGCGGCCAGAAAAAAGCACGTGCTATCAAGCGTGCGTTGGGCCTGGCCTTAAAGTTTGCGTGGTACCAGGCTAGTTTAGTGTTCAAAACTAGTCGAAGATAGCGAAACCCGACGAATGTGACACCGATAAGCAGGGTGGTCAGAGAGAGAGAGAGATAAAGGCAAAGGAAAGACAGGGAGTTAACCAGAGATTATCTCCGGTTGGCTACTCTGTACTGGAGGAGGGGCAAGGGGATGCGATAGGTGAGAGAGAGAAGGATTTAAAAAAAAGAAAAAGAAAAAAGAAACCACACACGCATGCACGTACACACAAACTGTTTCTGTGGGCACTGTCACGCAGCCCGCAAAGGCGTTCCTGGTGTTATGCAGTGTCGCCGTACAATCCTGCGTCACACAGTGAAGTCACAATCTGTCAGAAAGTCCAGTGTCCTTTAAATACCGCAGCATCGCCTTCATAACCGATCGCGCTGATGTTCGCGTAGGCCAGTTACCGAGAATCTTTTTTTCTGTCATTGGGCGCTTATCCAGTTTATCTAGGGTGGCCGAGAGGACTGCTCTTTGCGGATTGAAATGCGAGCACTGACAAAGAAGGTGCGCGATTGTTTCATTGCACCCGCAGAAGTCACAAAGTGGGCTGTTGGACCTTCCGATAAGAAAAGAGTACGCATTTGAAAATGCTACTCCAAGCCATAGACGAACTAGAAGGATGCAGTCGCATCGCGCAAGCTTGGGCGGAATACGGAGTTGTAAATGAGGGTCCAGGGTATGAAGGCGTGCACTTGTTAAATTGGATGAATTCCACTGAGCTGATGTCAGGTCATGTGCAAGTACGGCAAGTTCTTTTGCTGCGTCGGCTCTCGAAAGGGGAATGGCAACGCAGTCGACGCCGTCATGGGCAGATCGGGCAGCTGCGTCTGCTCGATCATTGCCATGTATGCCACAGTGACTAGGCAACCACTGATATATGATATCATGTCCTTCATCAACTATGCGATGGTGTACTTCTCTTATCTCTGCGACGAGGTGTTCATGTGATCCGTGGCACAGTGCTGAGAGTACACTCTGTAGGGCTGCCTTGGAATCACAGAAGACTGACCATGCACGGGGTGGTTCCTCCTGTATGAAATGAAGAGCCGCACGCAAGGCTACCAGTTCAGCAGCTGTCGTTGATGATACATATGACGTTTTCAGCTGTATTTTGACGGATATTGTTGGTATCACCACAGCAGCAGCTGAACTTGCAGATGTGACTGAGCCATCGATGTAAACGTGTACGCGCCCACTGTGCACCTTATGTAAAAGTTCTAATGTGGCCTGCTTCAGGGCAAACGACGGCATGTTAGCCTTCTTCATGATTCCTGGGATGGTGAGGCGTATTTCAGGTCTGTGCAGGCACCATAAAGGTGAGGATGGTCTTGGTGCGGGCATGCAGTTCGATGGCAATGAGGTACGATTGGCAACAATTATTCCACTGATAGTTGCGTGTGGCCTTTCTGCGAGTAGAGCGGCAAGATGGTGAGAAGGTAGTGGGGTAATTTGGCGAATATGCGCCCTGAGAGCGTCGGTTACTAAGTACGTTGATATTGGGTGATCTCGAACTATGACAATCGTTGCCGCTGTAGACGCACACCTCGGAAGACCAAGACACATCCTTAGCGCTTGAGCTTGTAGTCCCTGAAGTACACGCAGGTTTGTTTTGCAGGTACTACCAAGTACAGATAGGCTGTATCTTTCGAAACCGAGGAACAAGGCGTTATAAAGCTGCAGTATTGACCGCACCGATGTGCCCCATGACTTTTCGCCGAGAAATTTGAGGGGATGTATTATTGTCATCAACCTCCTCTTTAGGTATGAAACGTGCGGGCTCCATGATAGGTCGCGGTCGATAATTACCCCTTAATAGCGGTGTTTCTGTGCATTTGCCACTGCTTGTCCGTTGACACTTACAGAGTAACGCTTCATTGCCTTCCGAGTGAAAGTAACAAGGCAGCATTTCTCTGAAGACAGCAATAAGTTCTGTTTTCGCAAGTACAGTGATGTTAAGGTAGCTGCCTTTTGTAGCCGCGCTCGTACCTGCAGTCGTGTTACAGCAGACGCCCAAATGCAGATGTCGTCGGCATAGATCGATACTTGAACTGTGTTGGGCAAGCATCTGACTAGGCCAACGAGCGGTAGGTTGAATAGCGTCGGGCTCCCCCCCCCAACACTTCACCTTGCGGTACTCCACGGAATCCTCGGTCATCACAAAGAAAAGCCTGTCGGTCAAATAACTGCACAGCCACTAAAAAGTGCAGCCACCGATTCCGGCTTCAATCAGAGCCTCTATAATGGCATAATGTGCTATATTATCGTAGGAGCCTTTTATGTCAAGGAAAAAATGCCGCAGTGAGTCGTTTCACACGTTTTTGATGTTGAACAAACGTGATCAAATCGATGACATTATCTATGGATGAGCACCCACACTGGAAGCCAGCCATAGCATCTGGATACACGTTGTAATTTTCCAGGTACCATTCCAGGCGAGTCAAAATCATTCTTTCCATTATTTTCCCTATGCAACTGGCCAGCAGGGTGGCCGAAGTTTAATTACCACGTGGGCGGTAGCAGCCAAGCGTGAGCAAACGCTGCTCAGCTTCTTTCGGAATTACGCAATTATTATCGAGTTTCAAATGAAGATTTTCGCTTTTTCAAGCGTGTTTATTAAACAGCGTGAATAACTATACACCGTAACAGTAGAAAGAAGCGCACTCATCCAAACACCCTTCTTTGATTGTTGTCAGCTATTGGTCAATAGCAGCCGGGTATGGGAATCTGCTATATTGCAATATTAAGCGTTCACAAAAAAGTGAGGAACAGACTTTCGTTGAAAAGAGAGAATTTGAGAGAGAGAAAAAAAAGAAAAGGTGACCTAACGCTCTCCTTGCGAGCTCCACGCATGCGCACGACAGAAATATTTGGCTGCGCTGTTCATAGCAGTGTTTGCAATCCGCGGACCGTGTTTTTTCACCAATCCCAAGGTGTAGGCGTGGTTCAGGGCCCCTTTAAGCAAATAAACGTAGTTGTTTGCCCATAACGTAAGATTAATCAGCGAGGTTCAGCATTTTCGTCGTTCTTCCTTCGTTCTTGTCCGCACCAGTGTTTATGCTTAAGCATGCGTTCAGCAGTGCATTGTGCAGAAGGTGACATAATGGCTTTCGTACCGGCAAATAAATATTGTTGTTGGAAGTTAGCCTCATGCTTGTCTGTTCCCGCATTCTTCTGACGCCTAATCTTGTTCGTTCTACGGTAGTGTTCAAAGCAACAGCGACAGTGCATGCCAAGACTAGAAAGATTGTTTCAACGGGAAAATATGGCATGTTTGCATGCAGGTCAGACATGCAAGGGAAAATGGCACGACATGTTGTGTGCTGGCTTTTCGGACCGGCTGCGCATTCTTAATGGGCGCAGAATAGGAAAGGGAAAGCAAACATAACATAAATCTTGTCCGCATCCACGGCAAGGTTGACGATCTTTTTGATTCCTTACGATAAACTACGAAAAGAGTACTTTGCCGCATAAGCTTCATTAATGTGGAAAAGCTAGCTTTCCAAGTTGGTGGCTAGCACATGCACAGCAGTGTACGAACCAAGATTGCCAACATTTATTGCGACAGCAATTATATGGACACTTCAGGCGCATTTATGCCAACGCCGTCGGCGTCGCCGTGAGATTTCGTATTAAGTCCAAGGGCCGCCTAGCACCGTATGCTGTGTGTGAGAGTGAAAGCGTGCGAGCATGAGATGGCGATCCCGGTTCAACCTTGCGCACGCAAGGGAGAGAAGTGGTGAGGAAGCGCGTCGTCTTCCATTGCGCGCAAGGCTCCGGGGGAGGGTATGAGTGTGGGGGGGGGGGGGTCGTTCTACTCCGGGTGACCCGGGCTGCGGTGCGCGCTCACCCGGGCCACTTCATCTTGAAAGCCATCGGCGACGGGGAAAGAGTCCGCCGCGCGCTGTGTTTCCGCGGCTTAGTTCGCGTTGATGCTAAGCGCAGCACAAAGGTCAGTTTGCTCGCTGCTACTGCCGCGCTTCCTCACTCCAGCATTTTGACAGCGAGTTTCCGCGGGTATCAAGCGAGATGTCTTCATGTTTGCGTATGCGCGCGGGACACCATGCTTGTTAATTTAGTTAGTATGTCTATGCTTGCAAGCTTATGGGGCCGATAAAACTACTATCCTTAGTTCGGATAGCTGTTCACTATTTATTTATTTATTTATTTATTTATTTATTTATTTACTTATTTATTTATTTATTTATTTATTTAACATACTTTCAAGGCCCGAAGGCATTGCAGAAAGTAGTGGGTGAACATAGCAAAATAATTGTGCAAGATACAAAGGCATATTCAACGTGGCGTTTCATGAATCCTGGTTTTGAAGGTGTCCGTATACAGGATGGCTGCAACGGTGGCAGGAAGGTCGTTCCAATCTTTGCTTGTGCTAGGGATGGATGCATTGCTACAAACTTTAGTGCGTGAAGATGGCACACCAACATTGAAACTGCGGTCAGAGCGAGATGATATGTATGACGGTTGAGTGATAAGCTGTTCTTTCAACAAAGGGTTGTGGTGGTAGATTTTATGGAAGAACGAAAGGCGGAAGCATCTACGACGGAAAGAATGTCCTGGCAAGTTAAGTGCATTGAGGTAATGTGTCTGGCATTGAGGTCAACGGCATTGGCATTGGCAACGAGGTCTGGCATTGCGCTGACGCTAGCATATCACGAGTAGTTTGATAAGATGAAACACGCTGCACAATTTTGAATGGCTTTTATGCTGTTTACGAGTGTAATGTTAGCCGGGTCCCAAATAGCGAATGCGTATTCTAGTTTGGAGCTAACTAACGTTTTGTAGAGAGTGAGTTTCAGTGACGACAGTGCAGATGAGAAGTTTCAGCACAAATAGCCCAACATGCGATTGGCATTGCTACATATAAAGTCGACATGCATGCGCCAGGAAAGGTTGCTCGTGATGTTAAGTCCAATGTATTTGTCCGATGAGACAACTGAGAGAGGGCTATTATTTAGGAAATATGTATGCAGTTTAGTAGACTATTTTGCTATTGCAATCAATGATTCGCGTTTTGGGCGAAACTGCGACTTTTCTTTTGTGTGTGTCGCTAAACTGAGACCAAGAAGCCACTAAATTATTGCGAAATATTGCTGCAAAATCACTAAAATTTTCACAAACTCCCTTGTTAGCGTCCAATAATGTTGGTTCTTTGAAACGTTGTATTATCGGCTAATGAGAAGAGGCTAACGTGGCGGAAAGCATTTGCCGAAAGTTTACACGTTCCACCAGTGTTCGTGCATCTGACGAATAAACAGGGATACTTAGGGTTTACAATTTCTTTAAATTACAAATATATTTACAAATGAATGGGTGATTACAGCGGAAATATTTCATTTCCCTTTAGATTGTAAGGTCACAAGTAAAAAAAGAGTCGAGTAATTGTTTTTTCCCACTACGGAAACGCACTTGGTCCAGGGCGCTCCTCCGAATTTTTCGATATTTGGTGCCCGTGCAAGAAAAGGAGGGAGGGGGGGGGTGAATCTAAATTCTACATCACGTGCTCAGTCAAGTTGTTAACACGGCGATGACAATTAGGTTCCACACCGTACATCCGATAGTTTCCGCCTACGGCTTGCTTTTGAATGATAACGCGCATTCTATAGGAAGCCGCTTTCTCAATAACTTAATAAGCAAGAAAGTTTCTAAATGGCCGACAAAATGTTCTATCATGATGCTAAAAAAATGTCGTTCGTTGCTAACTAGAAAACCTAGAAAGACCTCGCGCTGCAGTTTCCTGGTCTCCTAGTCCCCTGGTTAGACGAAATGGTAGAGCGATCGCCCAGAAAGGGCATAGTGCCCCGGGTTCCAATCGCCGGACCAGAACAAATTTTTCCTCAACTGCGAAGCCTTTCTTCTGAGGAAGCCGTATGAGAGAGAGAGAGAAAATGATAAATGAAAGCTAGGGAGGTTAACCAGGACTGAGCCCGGTTGGCTACCCTACACTGGGGAAAGGGAAAGGGGGACGGAGGAAGCCGTATGGGTTGCCTTTGTAGCATCGAGCTACTTTCGAGTGGATGAAAATTTGCCCTTCCATGGCACTTCCTCCACCTTGCCGGATTCCACAACACTGTTTTTCTAATGAAAAAAAAATCTGACTCCATTCATCCCTGTGAAGAGAGAGAAAACAAGGATAGGAAAGGCAGGGAGGTCAACCAGAACAGCATCCTACACTGGGGGTGGGGGAAAGGGGGAATAGAAAGAGGAAGAAAGGGGAAGAGTAAGCACTGAGTACGGTGTGGGAGGGACTCCATACACAACGACACTATAAACGGTCTCTTAAGCCGGTGCACTTCAAGTACTGCACTAGCGAATGTACAGCTCAGCAGATGGGGACCTTACACAAGCACCACCATCACAAGCAACGTATGTCACTCGCACGCGCACGCGTGCGGAAGTGCAGCATCCATCCTCATTGTTTTAGGCGGTCCGCCAAGCGCAAGTGCCTTACTGAACTAAAAAATGTTTCTAAGTAAATTGCATTCAGAAAATGCATAAAATACGAGTTGCACACAAGCTACAGACGTGATAGCTTCGGGTTCTTATTCGAATATACGATAACACATAAATCTGTTACGTGGAAACTGAAAGACAAAGTCCTTTTCCAGGTCTGTCTGGGGGGCTGCGGCCGCTAGGCGTCGGTACCGTTAGCACCGCCCACATTTTCATTTTAGCTGGCCTTCCACCTAGTGCAAGTGCGTTGTTGAACTAATTGAATTTCTTGAAGTAAAATGTGCCAGGCAGTTCGTAAAGCACGACTTAATAACAACCTACAGACATTATAGCAACGGATAGTAATTCGAATAGACGAGAAAACTTAATTCTGTCTCGCGGAAACTCAAACACAAAACCCTATTCCCGCTGTCGATTTTTTGAGTGAGCACGCCAAGACAATCCCCGACCAACTGTAGATTAAAAGCTTCGCTGTTATACTTTTATACACATTGATGAAAAAGGTCTCTAAGCCTACACAATAGTGATATCATGGCAACACTGGCACCAGCGCAGGCAAGAACTAAGCTGACTTTAGTTGAAGATTAAAAAAATGAATTGTGCATACCAAGCGCTGAAATCTAAGCAGTGAAATCAAGATCCTTTTATTAGGGAACTTATTGTTCCAGGGTTGATACGCGCTCGGCCACGGCCCGTTTGAGTGCGGGGCTTCATCAGTATACGCATATATCTGCAGTCTTTCATATAGCTTTGCGACAGCATTATGAAGATTTCCACTTTGGAACAACTTCCTCAAATGTTTACTCCTGCTGGTCCAACGTGCTGAAAGTGATGTCTGTAAGAATAACAAGGCCATTGGAGTAATCCAATGGACAACGTAGTTTTAGGCAAATTGTGTTTCACTACTCAGAAACACCTACAAATTTCGACAGTTTTATAGACTCTCATACTTTCAAACGTCACGAGTAGAATCGGAACGGCTTTTTGGCCTTGAAAGACACTATCTCTCAAGTGGAACGTCGCCTAACTGAGAAAACTCTATCTCCTATGAATATATAAAAATATGTATACTTTGTAGCAAATCTTTCGCAGTGTACTTAGATTTAGGTGCACGTTAAAGAACCCCTGGTGGTCGAAATTTCCGGAGTCCCCCACTACGGCGTGCCTCATAATCAGAAAGTGGTTTTGGCACGTAAAACCCCACAATTTTTTAATCTTTCGCAAAACGCGACCCTTCCCATAAAAACAGGTACTGTTTCCAGCTCGCGGCCTCAGAGGGCACTGGTTGACGTCCTGATTCTCGGTCTTATCAGTTGTTGTTGTCGATGATGATCATGTTGTTTGGCTTCACGCTTGTTATGCCTGTGTTGTGCGTTCCTTGCCAAGCTAGCTGAGACTAATTCTGCATGGCCTATCGTGCGCCACGTGTCTCTCTGACTCCTTTTTCACCGTGTCGGCGTGCTAACAAGAGAGATATCCCATAATTCTTCACAAACACCCTTATACTACGCAGCGGCTTTATTGCAGAAAGAAAAACATATTTAAGCTCCATCAAGTGCACACTGAAATATTAGTGAAGTAAATACATAATATCAGCAAGTTCAGTTTCCAGCCACGGCACCTGCATTCGGTCAAAGGCAAAGTTAAAATGTTTCTTCGTCGATGTAGTGTAGCCACAGGCACTCAAAATTGTTTCGGAACCTTCCACCATGGTCTTTCTCATATTCGTAGCCTTTGAGCTCATTTGTAACTAACTAACTAACTAACTAACTAACTAACTAACTAACTAACTAACTAACTAACTAACTAACTAACTAACTAACTAACTAACTAACTAACTAACTAACTAACTAACTAACTAACTAACTAAATAAATAAATAAGTCAACTAATAAACTCCATCAATAACTTCATCAATCGATTTCAAATCTACAGCTCAAAGCCATACATTTAGCATATGAGAAGTGACGTGACGAATGGCTGCGCATTTTTATAACCTCCCCAGTCGTTTTCATAAATTTGTGCCCGCATCTCATTGCATGGATGCTCCTGCGTATAGGCTCCCCTGAGATTTGACGACAGCTGCTACCAGTCGAATCCATTGATTTCTTTCTTTCTTTAACAGCAAGACAACGCTTTTACTGTGGATTAAGCGCGATGGGCTCATATTGAAGTGCCGCGATTGGGACATGCTATGCCCGAAATCTCGTGCTTTGATTGCGGTTTAACCTGAATGGCACACATCGCTTTCAAACCGCACTTTCGCAAGACATGGTTAGTTTTCTCAATACACCGTCAACTCCTATTCATAGTTACCCCGACTAGCGGGGCTCTGTGCTGTCCTATATTGCAATGTTGCTTCTTGTGGCAGATTTTTTCTATATCCCTTTTCTTCTATTGAGGTTAGAATTTCTTTTCGGTAACCGCTTTTCTAAATATACGTGTCATTATTTTAGCGCACGCTACTTAACATGCGCATGATTTTCGGAAGACCCTTTTTTTACTGGGACAAAAAAAGCAAGCAAGAAAACCAATGTTATTCCACAGTCGAGTCATTTTCTACGTGCAAGTGGTTACAAACTGCAAAACTGAAAGGGAATTGTTCAAGAGCAGATAAATGCAACTTTATTTTCTCAATCTCTGTTTTCAACCAAAAGTACCTTTTGACGAACATCAAGGTTGTTCAAGCAATAACCCGTACTTGGAGTTCGTCTGAGCGAGGCGCTGTCTTGTCCTTAAGCCCTTTTAACAAGGAAGCTGCAATGGCATTTTGCGTCTTTTAACTGCGCAATATTTTGCATACGTCCCGTTTCCTCGAATCTTTAGTTTAAAAAGTTTTTACGCACATGCGTAATCCTTGGAGAAGCACACTCTGAACTATATGTAATAAATATATACTAAAAGAAAGAGGCAATGCGAGAAACCAGGCAAGCCTTCTCTTTTAAATGAACCTCGAGCGAGGAACGACGAGTCTTTTCTTGAACAAAATTAAATGTCAATTTTAATCATAGCTGCTGAAGAGACTGATAAAACGCACGACTAAGCGTTCCACGCTCAGGAAATACTGGCCCGCATAAGTGGAACGTCTGCTTATGGTAAACGGACACCCCAAACAATGCAAGCCCATTTAAAAGCATAAGTCATCAAAACGAATAAACAAAATGAATCGAAGCAAAAAATAATCAGTGGTACAAGCAAATGTCTCGATAGATTCAGTTAGCTTCAAGTTCTAAGAAGGTTCTGTTTTCTCTTTAATCCACGCTTGTGTATTTATTCTTGGTTTCCTGGAAGTGCACTTTCAGATTTTTCACGATCGAAATGAAGCGGTAAGAAAGCAAGCAGTGACGTGTGAAGGGGCAGAAATGGCCCAGGACAGATAAATTTGCTGCTGTCTGCTTCAACGAATCAGTGGTCCCGCGAATTTTCTTTATACATATCTCCTGGGTAGAGTGGCTAAGAGGCAGCTGAAGCAGGTCACGGGTGGGATGTGCGTTCTAGGTGTAGCGCCAGTACTACGAAGAGACTGTTATATATAAACGTGAAGATGCAAGATCCAAGCTTAGTGTCGAGAGAAACAGAAATATATATATATATATATATATATATATATATATATATATATATATATATATATATATGTATGTATGTATATATATATATATATATATATATATATATATATATATATATATATATATATATATATATATATATATATATATATATATATATATATATATATATATATATATATATATATATATAAACGGCCGGCGATGCCTGAGTGATCAGCGCCGAGTTCTCGTTTCGATCTCCCTAATTTCGTGCTCGAGGTGCAAGAAGGGCACGTTGCCTGCTGTACACACAATATCTCTGTAGTTGCTGACGCCTGCTAGCAGGCTGCAGGCGGTTGCCTGCAGTACAACCTGCATGCTCGGCTTTGCCGCTCTACTTCGGAACGACGGGAGCGGGTTGACTGCGCAGGGGGTTAGGAGGAGGGTGGACGTTAGCGCGTATGCCCAAATTAACGACACGCACGCACTGTCGATAGAGGATCTTGGCTCACACCCAAGATATCTGCGTCGCCGAGCGGAAAATCGCGGCAGCAGTGTCTGCCTCCCCCCCCCCCCCCCCTCCCTGTATTCGCCGTGCTTGCGTAGCAAGCATGCGCGCACTCTCCGGGACAACGGAAAAGAGAAGGGGAGCAACACGTTTTGCCGATCAGGCGTGTTGGTCCGCCAGTTGCCTGTCTAGTGTGCCCCCTTGCAATCCGCACCCATCTTTGCCCCTCTCCTTCTCTCCCAACGCCTTTCCGCAACGCCTTCTCTCACTCCAGCCCACCCCTCGCTTTCTCGTTGCTCCTTTCACGCCTTTCTTTTGTCTTTCGTCGTTCTTCCACTTGCCATCTCTGTCACGCTCCTCGTATCAACCGCTCTCTCTTGCCAACTTCCGCTCCCTACCTCGCTCTCGGCAAGCCTGCGCTTCTAGCTCTAACCCTTCTCCATCTCTTGCCACCTTTGTCTAGCACGCTACGCCTGTCTCGATCTTCCTCATATCCTGTGCTCGAGCGCCGTTGTCCCCTTCCCGACGCCCTTATTCTTTTTTCTTTTTCTTTTGCTCTGTCTCTCTTCTGGTTCTTGCCGTCATTTTCCTTCCTCTTTCCGTTTCTTCTTCTTTTTCGCCCTTCCGTTCGCTCGGTTGATCCTCTCCAGGAGAATTAATCAAGGGCCGCCATGTTCGTTTCGGACCGCGAGCGCGCTCACGGCAACAAGGCAAATGAAGCCTCCCCCCCCCCCCCCCCCCCCCCGCGCTGCTTGCAAACGACAAAGCAATTGACGGTGACGGGCGCTCAACGCACACTGCGCTTCATCGAAACCGACATCAGCAAGCATGACACGCTCACTGTGGACAGCTTGCTCACTTGGCAAGAGTGCCTTCGCTTGAGCTTTTCTTCTCGCTTATATGTCAGGGTAGAAGAGCGGGCCGAAAGGGGAGCACGAATCAGCTCTCGTGATTAGGTTGCGAAGGTTATAGGCCTCGTGCTTCGCCACTGTTATTTCGCGTATTTTCTTAGTAGAATAGAGTATTCTTCTTTCTTTTCTCCTATTCTTGTTCCGACACGTGGATATGGTGATCATGCCGATTGTGTTTTCGGCGTCAATAAGAGGGTAAACTAATTTCTGTCAGCTTTATGGTCTCTCTGTATCTCCTAACGCGTGCGCATGTGTGCGTGCTTGTGCGTGCGTATACGTGCGTGTGCGTGTGCGTGCGTATGCGTGCGTGTGCGTGCGTGTGAGTGCGTGTGCGTGCGTGTGTCGTGCGTGTGCGTGCGTTTAAGCGCGTGTGTGTGTGTTTCCATGATTCGAGAGCTAGTAGATGCCGGGAAATGTTGCTGAGTCTTGCACGCGCAAGAACAAATAGTCACAAGTAGACGAAAACACAAACGAAAGCAGGAACAATAGAGACATTGAACGCATGGTAGTTACGGTAGGAAGAAAACAAAAAGAAAAGCTGACACCTCGGAATGCATACATCTCTTCTCCGAAGTCGTGCGTGGTTATTATGACATTTTCTTGGGCAATGTATCCGAAACATTTCTGTGACAGTGTTTTTCATTCGCGCATATCCAATAAGGCTTGTCCTGCGTGAAACTAAACGCATACCTATCACTCAATTCCAAATTCCTTAAAATATTCAATAATTTTGCTTTCCATCAGACCTAACTTGCACTGATATTCCGTAACATGCGTCTTTTTTCTCGCGAGTTGTTGCTCTATCGTCGTCGCAATCATTCGAACTATCTTGTTTCTGTTGTTTTTCTCTACTAAATCAGCACGAGATGCGTTACTAGGCAGAGTAGAAAAAAGAAAGACATCAGGAACATAACGTTCCTGATGTCTTTGGGACAAGAAGTTCGCAATGTTCGTGCTCTGGCTGGGGGTTTTGCAGTCAGAAAAAAAATCCGTACTTTGAAATACTCAAGGGAATCAAGCCAAGTAGCATAAGGAATTGGGTTGTAAATCTGGCCATTCCAAAAACGGGTGTTTTAAAGTAAACGTACCCTACGCCTTAAGTCATAGAAAGGCCACATTATCTATTTTAATAGCCCAAAAGCGAAATGCAAGTATGAAAACGCTTCAAAGTAATGAGCAATATCGTAGCTTCCTTCCCTTCCTCCAATAACATTAAGCAATAAGTTGGCAATCAGCGTACGACGAAACGTACGCGGTGGCAGCTTCTGGACCAGTGTCAATAAAATAGACGATGCGCTTCGCCGTCACTGTCGCTTTGTCAAGCTTGGCCGCGTTGCTGTTGCTTTCACTCGCCACATCCTGGCCTGTATTGCTTCCTTCTTTCATTCTCGCATACTTCCCCGCAGAGTGACACCACAGCCTCTTGCTGCACATTCTAAGGAATACTGGACCCTGCTACCAACCTTTGGATGCACGGTGAACTCTTGTGCAGGCGTGTGCATCGCTTTTTATTCAATTGCCATTTGGCTTCTTATACTTTTCTCTCTCTCCTTTATCTTCCCACAGTGTAGTTTAGCAAGCCAGGCGCAACCTGGCTAAGCTCTCCACTCTTGCTTTTCTTTTTTTTTTCTGGCTCTCTTTCTACCTCGCATGCGTCGGTTGGCTTGGACGCGATGATCTCACATTTTCTACATGAAATACTAGGCGCAGATGGCTATATTTTCAACACTATGTAATAACTAAACGAGTTATTTTTCTCGCTTTATCCTCGTTCGCAAGGCATTTGAGCTCTGCCTTACGTATGGAAAAAGACAATAGATCGCTTTAAGCGCGTGCTCTAAAAAAAGAAATTCCCATTCAGATTGCGAGCTGCAGGGGCGTTTGCTTCTCTCTTGATACCCCTTTCGCAAAAGCACTCTCGGAGCTAACAGCGCAAAAGGTACCCCAGGTTAGAGCTAACAAGGTAACAAACTAGTAAACTGATTACGACTGGGGAGGCCGAAGATTGTAGTGTTCTGCTCTGCAATCACTGGGAAGAGCGATACCTCTTGTCCCACAGTACGAGGCTAAATAACACAATCTCAACAGCAGCAAAAACAAAAACTAAAGAGAATAATAAGAAAGCAAACCTTGAAGTTACAGCGTTGTTCTAACACGTGTTAACTGAGACAACAACAATGGTCACTTTTGGTTAATCGTGCCTTTGATGCAGAATTGCTCAGCAAAACGAGGGACTGTTTCACCGTCCTGTACTGCTTACTGTTATTAAAACAATACTGTTTTACTAAAACGGCTCTTTGCGGGTACGTCTACGGTGCATGACGCTAGCATCAGCGTCGGAGGGCTCTGCTGCTAGCGTTTCCACAGCCGCATCTGTGACGTTTCGGCACGTATAAAGCCTTCGAGCTCGTTTGGCCTGTGTTAATCTCGCTTGTTGAAATAATGCAATAAACTAAAAAAAATTACTTTTTTATCTAACTGCCGCAGCGATTACATAACATTGTTGCGCACAACCACGCAAGTACGAATGTCAGCTCTACAGGCGCATCAATAAAAATTAAATTCTGAGGTACTACATGCCAGAACCACGATCTGATTATGAAGCACGCAGTAGTGGGAGGCTCAGGACAATTTTTTTTTTAGAGGGGGGGGGGGGGGGGGACGACCAAGGCCGGCACATTTAGCTGGCATATTTCTCACTTCCCGCCAATGCCACCTGCGGTCACTGTTGCCAGTTCGAAGCACCGGGCCCTACGTAACGCGAAACGACTCTATCGTTCCCTTGAAGTCCCAACCCAAGTTATCCTTTGATAGGGGTGGTTTGATCCCAAAAACTTTCGGTGTTGTTCAGAGCTCTATACATCCACTGAGCCAAAGCGAAACTCCCATTTTCTGAGTAATAACAGTTTTCTCTTCCCGACAAGAAGGCTGAGCGCTGCAAACCTAGCTGTGGATAAAAATATAAGGCGAGGAAAAGGGGGAAAAAGACAAGAAAGGGGGCCGGCTACCTTCCGCATCAAGTCACACGCCCAACCTCCGCACACATTTTATTCCTCGCTTTCCCCAGTGTCGATACTCTCGATCCTCCAGAGATCCTGTATTGCTTCTGCTTTCCTCTCTTCCCTGTCGCCCCTCCGCCTCCACCGCTGTTCCTCCCCCCCCCCCTCCCGCCTTTTCACCAGCTGAGACCTGATGCGCATGCGCTCGCCCGCGTGCTTAGCCTCGACGCCAGGATCGATCGGAGCACGCGGACCCGTTCGGGGTCTCTCCCCAAAACCCAGCCGCACCAGAAATGTGCAGCTTGTCGCAAGCCGGCCGCGCAGCTTTCCCCGAGGTTCTTCGCCCCTGCCTCACCGCGCTCCGTCCGCGCCGCGGGAAAGCGTGGTTTCGGCGAGCGTGCTCGCGTCGAGCGCCGGCGTCCGTGGAGGCACACCTCGGTGCACGCCGGCGTGCGGAGAAGCCACGATGCTGACCTGCGTGTTTTCCTGTGCGGTTTCCGCCGCCCTCGTTTGGGAGGGTCCATCGGGTGCTTGTTAAGGCGAACACGGCGTCGGAGTGGTTGCCCGCTGGTACCACCACGCGAGTATGCGTTTGCAGTGACTATAGCGAGGGAAACGATTGTTGTTACTTGCGACAGCCTCCCTGCCGGTGGATGCCGGTGCGTGCGGGCGACGAAGTTCTCCTGCCGGACACTGTCAGTGATGACACCGATGCACTTGTGGGATAAGAGCTCGGTTTCTTGCATCAGCGTATACGGAGACAGCCGCGGACACTACGAGACTAAAGCGTGGTCGTTGGCATTTCAGTGAAAGGGAAGGTCGCATGCTTGTTGCACAGTGCCGCCACCGCAGCGACCTGTCGTACTCTTGGGCGCCGCGAGGGCCGATGGCGAAACGCGGGAACACAGACGACGTCTACAGTCAAATCGTCGATAAGGACATGGTGCTAGTTCCCAACAGGACACGCCTTCTCGCAACCATGTTCAGGATAACAATGCTTCAGCTGTCGCTGCGTTTCGTGTTCCCGCTTGTACTGCTGTCTTCGACGATGGCATCGTGTTCTGCGAATGGTAAGGTGCCTCGGCTATATTTACGCACTTGAATAAATTACGTGTAACGGTTAGCTTGCGTAAATGTGGACTTATTAAAACGCACAGCGGTAATGTATTATAATACGTTTTTAAGAGCTCATTAATCCTTGCAAACGCTTTCATTGCACGTGACAATAGATTGCAGTACGACACTTTCAGACATGCTTCAAGAGGGCTTTTCAGTGGAACACGTAGTCTCCTCGGTTGCATAAAACAAAAGAAAAAAAAGAGAAATGTTGTTGTTAAGGTCGTACGATTCCTCCAGGTGAGCACAGCTCACAGAATGTAGAGGCTTTATTGAAATTACTTCTCTTGGTGAGTATGAACAATCAAAAGAAGAAGGTGTGCATTTTTCATGTATGCTTCTTTCACTCATTTCAAGTAGTTCAGGTAGAAGTGTGCCGCATTCAAAATTTCGGTCAATGGATTCCTTGCCATTAGGTTCATTTCTAAATAAGCATGATGCTCCAATAATGTGAAACAAATCATGCACAAATTCCCATTAGCTTTGTAAATATAAAACCATTGTTCAGGGCAGTCGCTTATGCTTCCGTTTAATTTTTTAGGAAGACTCTTTGAACATTGCAATGAAGCTTTAATATGCGGATGTTATTGGCATAATTTTAACACAGTTTCTTTTTAACACGGTACCTACGATCAGCACACATGATCAGCACAGATAACATAGCAAAATTAATAATACGAAAATTGCAGATATACCTATATCTATTCTCATAGCTTATTCTGTTGACGAAGCTATTCTGTCTATCTTGGGCTTAAAACGTTGAGCTTAGATGCGTAAAAAGTCTCTCGTCTGGCTGATACTCGTCTGGCTGATACGGTTCAGATAAAAATTTTCGCTGCCGTTTGAATGTGAGAACTGGGATGATCTAAATTTAAAGCTAGTACCCTGGATGTGAAACACCACTTAAGAAAACAACGTTCAGGTGAGAACGTTCGTTCCGATATTAGGTTCCTAAAAAGAGTTTGTTTAATTTTTCATTTACTCTTAATGCATTCTTATTGTTACACTCAGGGAAATAGTCATAACTTTTCATATCATAACGAAATAATCATAACTAGGCCCTACCATCTGCTAGCCGCCTGATTAGTTCAGATGGTAGAGCGGCTGCCCCGGAAAGGCGGCGGTCCCGGGTTCGAGTCCCGGACCAGGGCAAGGTTTCCTTCAACCGCGAGCTTTTCTTTCGAGGAACCCGTATGGGTTTCCTTTGTGGCAATTGCTACGATTGGGTGGACGTCTCATTTCCCCTTCAATATCGATATATATATATATATATATATACATTTGATATATATATATATATATATATATATATATATATATATATATATTGTGACGCTCTTAGGTGCATAGTGGGTTCACGAATGTGACGCGCTTAGGTGCATAGTGGGTTCACGCCTCAACAAACAGTATGTGGGGGCACCGAAGGGTGGTGAACGAGGACGACGACGTGTGGCTGGCTGGCTGAGGCTCGACAGGCGCTCAGTTGACCAAGGCCATCGCTTCTAACTCTACCCGGCTTCAAAGTAACGCCTTTTCTGGGCGTAACAGAGTGGTGGAGGTGCTGGGTACGACAGAACGTACCACGGAGTCGCAACATCTAGAACTTCGCCGGAGCCGTCGTCTTGCCGGTCTCTTGCCAACGACCTTCCCTATGGCTCAGGACGGAGGTGGACAAATGCCAGCTATAGTTTCACCTTCTCAAAGGTCAGCGCCAGTTGGACTTTTGCGGCACTACATGGAACCACGCTCGTTCGCGGGAAAAGTGGGCGAAGACGTCGACGAGTGGCTGATGCACTACGCAAGGGTGAGCCGCTACAACCGTTGGGATTCTGTCACTCAGCTTGAATATGTTGCACACTTTCTGAGTGAGACAGCGTTGATGTGGTATGAAAACCACGAAGACTCCCTAACAACGTGGGAGCACTTTGTTGAGGAAATTAAGAAGTGTTTTGGCGACACCCACGCCAAACAGAAACGCGCCGAGAGAACACTTGCTCAAAGAGCTCAAGCTCCTGGAGAAACATGCACTATATACATAGAGGAAATCCTCAAGCTGTGCAAAATCGTAAATCCGCAGATGTCCGAGGAAGACCGAGTCGGACATCTCCTCAAAGGAATTGCAGAAGATGTGTACAATTTCCTCATAAGTCGGGAACACGTTGATTCCGTCTCAGATGTCGTGCGTCATTGCCGTACGTTTGAGACGTTGAAAACACGTCGCATTGTGCCAAAGTTTGGACGCCTAGCGAATGTGACAACCATTGCCAGCGTCGATGAGAGCCCGTCTGCCGATCTTTCGTCTACTATACGGCAGATCGTGCGTGAAGAACTGCTGCGGCACCAGGAACTTGCGCGCGACGTCATACGACAACCTGACGCTTATTACCCGCAACACATGGCGCCTGCGGCACCCTGCGCTTCCTGGCAACCCGCCGTATGTGTCACAGACGTCAACCACAGAGGTGCTCCATGGCCACGTGAGGACACATTTACGCCCGAACACCGACCAGCAGAACATCCTCGCCCCAGCAGGTTTGCACGCAGACCGACCGTTCCTCCTGTGCAGCAGGCTCAGCCGCTCCGCTCTGCTACACGACCCCCCACGGCTGAGCGCTTCGAAGGGCAGTTCATCGATCGTCGTTTACCTGTGTGCTATAGCTGTGGCGACTTGGGTCACATTGCCAGGTACTGCAATCGCCGCCAACCACCGAGGTTCGACCGATCGACGATGTCTAGGCGGTACCGCGCTCCTCTGGGCGAAACATATTCGCCCTCGCACACATATTTAGGAAGCTTGCCTCACCAGCACCCGGAGCCGCTACGGAACCGTTCTCCAGCATCCGATCGCAGCTTGACACCACCACCCGCTCCTCGTGTAAGCCGGTCGCCCTCTCCGCGGCGTCGATACCCGTCGCCACCCCCGGAAAACTAGCCAGCGCGGCCGTTGGAGGTGAGGTCGCTGGACAATCTTCGATATCGACAGAGATACCTCCAACCATTTGTATGTTTAAGAATAAGGTGTTTGTATTAATTGACGGGGTTTCATCCATGGCCTTAGTGGACACGGGAGCAACCGTTTCAGTGATGAGTCTTGCGTTTAAAAGCCTCCTAGGACGAAAGGTGATGTTTCGCTGGGACCGTGCCGATACGTTTCGCGGAGTGAGTGGGGAGTTGTTGTATCCTGTGGGCGTGTGTAATGTAGACGTTACCTTGGGTGGTCAAATATTTAACGCGGAGTTCGCTGTTCTACCTCATTCTACGCATGACGTAATCCTGGGTCTTGATTTTTTGAAACTGTGTGGTGCCACCGTCGACTGCAAAACGGGTGAAATCAGTGTAGGTACTAGCTTTGCTGCGGCGTTTATGGAAGCCCCACCGTGTCGTGAAAGTGTGCTTTGTGTATCCCGGGATACAGTTGTGCCTCCGTTATCCGCAACGTGTGTTTCAGTCGCCTGTTTCCCCACCACCGACGGAACGTTTGACGCTACCGTGGAGCCCGTTCACCTGAGTTGCATCAAGAGGAATGTACTGATACCGTATTGCACGCTGTCAGTTGTTCAGGGACGCACCAACTTATGGGCCGTAAACTGTTCGAGTGAACCTGCAATACTACCACAGGGTCTGAAACTTGCCGCCTACCATGAAGATCACGTGCTATCGCTCGCCATTCTTACAGAGGCCCTTGATTCTGCGGATGAGCGCCATTTCGCTAATGTCTGCCCTGCGGCGCACTCCTCATTTCTGACTATGGTAAACAAGTCGCTCAGCACTAAGCAACGTCACGAAGTGGCGAATATTCTGCTAAAACATGCCCGACTGTTTGACTTCTTCCAGCAAGAGGGACCACCATTGTTTCCTCCTTCTCGTATACACCATCGCATCGATACGGGATCTGCCCAACCGCTGCGACAGAAACCATACAGAGTCTCACCGTCGGAACGCAAGGTGATCAATGACCAAGTCCACGAAATGCTAAATAAGAATGTAATCCAAGAATCCTGTAGTCCGTGGGCAGCGCCAGTGATCCTGGTTAGAAAGAAAGATGGTACATGGCGATTTTGTGTTGACTACCGCCGCCTCAACACCATCACTAAAAAGGACGTATATCCTCTTCCGCGTATTGATGATGCTATCGACTGCCTCTCATCAGCGTCTTACTTTTCGTCTGTTGACTTGAGGTCGGGGTACTGGCAGATTCCTATGCACGAGGCAGACAAGGAGAAAACGGCATTTGTAACACCAGATGGACTTTTTGAATTTAATGTGATGCCGTTCGGGCTCTGTAATGCGCCTGCAACTTTCGAGCGCTTCATGGACAACATCCTGCGTGGTTTGAAGTGGGAAGTATGCATGTGCTATCTAGATGATGTAGTGATTTTCGGGCGCACGTTCAGTGAGCACAACGCACGTCTCGATCTTGTGCTAGACTGCTTGGACAAAGCGGGTTTGGTGCTCAACTCGAAGAAGTGTCATTTTGGAGAGCGCCAAACACTCGTTCTGGGACACCTAGTGGATAAGGACGGCATACGGCCTGATCCAGCGAAGACTGCTACGGTGGAAGCCTTCAAGCAACCTCGCCATGTAAAAGAGCTACGCAGTTTCCTAGGGCTTTGCTCGTACTTCCGCCGGTTTATTCGTGGATTTGCCAACATCGCGTATCCGCTGACATGCCTCCTCCAGAAGGGCGTTCCCTTTGAGTGGACTCCTGAATGTGAAGCTAGTTTTCGTGAGCTGAAGTCTCGTCTGACGTCTCATCCCATTCTCCGACACTTCGACCATGCGGCTCCCACAGAAGTTCATACGGACGCTAGCGGTATTGGCATCGGCGCCGTTCTTATTCAACGCGTCGACACCAAAGAACACGTCGTCGCCTATGCGAGTCGTTCTTTAAGTAAGTCCGAGCGTAACTACACTGTTACAGAGCAAGAATGTCTTGCAGTTATTTTCGCAATACAGCGCTTCCGGTCGTACCTGTACGGGCGCCCCTTCACTGTGGTGACAGACCATCATTCTCTCTGCTGGCTGGTTAATCTCCGTGATCCGTCGGGCCGGCTTGCGCGTTGGACACTCCGTTTACAGGAATATAACTTTACCGTTTCTTATAAAAGCGGCCGCCGACACGCCGACGCTGACTGCCTCTCGCGCATGCCGCTTCCAACGACGGACTGCGACGCGGACAACTTCGACTGCTATATCGCATCACTGGAGCCGGGATTTCCTGATATAAATACCTTCAAGGTCGAGCAACAAAAAGACAGAACTTTAGAACCACTGCTCATTACTGCAAGGCAATCAGCACCATCCACTCGTTTCTGTGTTCGTGATGGGGTTCTTTACAAAAAGAACTATTCTACTACAGGCCCACGATATCTTCTGGTGGTCCCGGAGAGTCTCCGTGTCTCCGTCTTGCGCGCTATGCATGACGATCCAACATCTGGACATTTGGGTTCTGCGCGAACTCTCTACCGCCTCCAAGAAAGGTTCTACTGGCCTAAAATGCGCCAGACGACCGCCCAGTATGTGTCCAGCTGCAGCGAGTGTCAACGTTATAAGCGTCCGACGAGTGCTCCTCCTGGTCAACTCCATCCAGTGCCACCCCCCAGCTCTCCCTTTGAGCAAGTTGGCATCGACCTCCTCGGTCCTTTCCCGCGTTCATCCGATGGGAATCGCTGGATTATCGTGTGTGCCGATCACTTGACACGCTACTGTGAGACAGCTGCAATACCATCGGCTACTGCAACCGAAGTGTGTATTTTTCTGCTGCATTTTGTCATTCTCCGACATGGACCTCCCAGAGTCATCATCAGCGATCGTGGGCGGCAGTTCACTGCAGACGTGGTCGAAGAGATGCTTCGTCTATGTGCTTCAAGGTTTCGACATTCCACCCCGTATCATCCCCAAACAAATGGCCTTACGGAACGCACGAACAGAACTCTTACTAACATGCTGTCCATGTATGTCGAGTCAGATCATAAGAACTGGGACAGCGTGCTACCTTTCATTACGTACGCATTTAACACGTCAAAGCATGAAGTTACGGGCTACAGTCCCTTCTTTCTTCTCTACGCTCGTCCGCCTCGTTATACACTAGACACTATCTTCCCGTTTTCCAGCCACGATAATCTTTGTATATCAGAGACAGTCTGTCTTGCTGAAGAAGCCCGACGACTTGCTTCGTTACGCACTCTTGTTTCACAAGACCGCTCGAAGGCACGCTGCGACCGCCGACGCCGACACGTGATATATGACCCTGGTGATTTAGTGTTGCTCTGGAAACCAACCAGGAAACGTGGACTATGTGAAAAACTGCTGGCCCACTATGTTGGACCCTATGTTATTACGGAGCGCATCAGCGAATTAACCTACCGCATAGCACGTCTCACATCAAATGGCCGACGGTCAGCAAAGACTGAACTTTCGCATGTCGCCCGTTTAAAGCCCTTTATTTCTCGACAGCCTGTTTGACTTGCCCGGCGGGCTTCGTCTGCGCGGAGGGAAATGTGACGCTCTTAGGTGCATAGTGGGTTCACGAATGTGACGCGCTTAGGTGCATAGTGGGTTCACGCCTCAACAAACAGTATGTGGGGGCACCGAAGGGTGGTGAACGAGGACGACGACGTGTGGCTGGCTGGCTGAGGCTCGACAGGCGCTCAGTTGACCAAGGCCATCGCTTCTAACTCTACCCGGCTTCAAAGTAACGCCTTTTCTGGGCGTAACAATATATATATATATATATATATATATATATATATATATATATATATATATATATATATATATATATATATATATATATATATATATATATCAAATGTGCTCTTCCGTCTTTCTTCTCAGATTTTTGTCCACTTTCTTGTTTCCCATGTGCAGGGTAGTCAACGGGGCTCTGCCTGTTCAAGCTTCCTGCGCTTTCCTTCTCACTTCTTCCTCTCCACTGTAATATGTTTGTAAATGTCTGGTCATTTGGCTAGCACACAATAAAATGCCGCACAAAAACAGGACAATGACGAAAGATTAAAGAACGGCATGGCGCTGTCTATCAACTTACAGTTTTATTGCACTGAAGCCGGCATATATGCACCAAAGACCAAGACATGCTGAAAAGGCCGAACCCCGTAATGGAAGCATGTTAGCGACACCAGTCAACCTAATCACCTTGACTTGATGAGCCCGGCCAACCATCAGTATATATGCTATAGAAAAAAAAAAGCTAATGCACAAGGAAATTGCCCACTATACACAGCCGGCGCATGATTTTCGATAGTCTATTCAGCTTCAAGGCAAGACCATTGTCTCTGCCATTAATAAAACAAGCGCAACGCCACACAGGAGCCTTTTTTTTTTTGCAATGTGATAAACTTCAACCAGCTCCCTTTCTATTAGGTTATGATGGGGAAAAGGAAATGAGGTCTTCCTAGGCATTGGACGACAATTGCACTCTTCACAATTATCCCCGATATGCGTCATCACTGATTTTTTCAAACCACCGTCATGCTTGCCTAACCGCTTGTTAACTCGACTACTTTTCCCGGCGTAACGTCTGGCACACACAGAAAAAAAGGTACCCGATATGCAATGCCTACCTGATGACTTAGAAACTTCTCTCTGTGAATGATTGAAGAAATTGCCCCCTTGGCCATTCCCTTGTTTTCAAGTCAGGAAATTGTTTCTCCAGCCTGACGGTGCTCCAGAGCAAATAATGCCTAGTCATCTCCTGCCGTAGTACGCGTACACGTACGATTACTAGTTTCTTGAAAATAAAATAATAAAATGATACAAACTATGAAAAAAAAGGGCCTGACACAGCGGGAGCACGGGTTCGAACAAATTTGCCGGAGTAAGCAGTTCATTGTATTATAAAGTTTCTGTATGCCATTAGCTCGCTGAGTTATTCTGCTCTATGTTGTCACCGAACGCATTACAGCAGATAAGAAATTGTTCGACCTTTTGATGGCAGCTACTCACGGAAAGTAAAAGTTAGTGGCGGAAGAGTATGGCCCTAAATTTATAACAAACTGGTCGTGGATGGCAAACCACTTTATGAGTATGTTTTTTTTTTCTTCCTCGGCTTCTGTAATAAAGTTTCATCCATTTGGGTGGGGGGGCACCCGTAGACTTTCAGGGCGCTGGGTGCGCTCATGCTGAAAGCAGGCAAGCTGCAACATTAGTAATAAATTCCTAACTCGCTAGCGCCCAGTAACGTAAACAAGAGCATACGTCCGTGAGAATAATTCAGTGATCGTAATACTGTAAGTAATGTATTTTTGTTCAAGGTCGTAAACCATTTCGCCTGGGCGTCGTCATTATTCGTTTCAACTCATTCACTGTTTAGCAACAACAGCGCTAACGACGTGCCTTCCATCCGTTGTGAACCTGCCTCGGAGGCAGCCTGGCCGCATGTCAGCACTGCGTGTGCAGAAATGACGAGTTCGTTGCATAAAACATTATTTCGCTAATAAACGCTAAAAGGTTTGCCGTGTACCCGTGCTCACATGCAACAATTACGGGGCGCTGCATTCGTTTATGTCCTGGGTTACAGCGTCAGCCGTATCTAAGGCGCGACGCAAGAACAAAGCACAGCTCCAACGTCGTAACTGCATACGACCGTTGTGACCCATCTGCAAAATACTTCGACGAAGTGCTGAAACACCAGCTGCTGCCATATTATAAAAAAGCTGTTTGCAGCGAGTGCCTTTTCTTGTTTCTAATTTCTTGTAAGGCTTGCTGCCATACATGTTCAAACTTAGATGAACGTATGTAGAGAGAAAGAGCTCATCTTTCTTGCACTCCTTGTCAGCCGACAAGTTGGCTGCCTGATAATGACATGCATAAAAAAATGAAGTTGTGCGTGTGGCACAGCATGAACTTTGAGACGCGATGCAATTTCCATGATAATGTGTACTGCGGTTTACCACCTTTGCGTAGGGCGTCGAGGTGACCGGGACCCAGGAGAAATTCATGATCAATTTGCGTGCATGCGCATACGTTAAAATATTTTACTTTTTTCAATAAGTCGATAAGGTATGCTTTCGTTGCATAAGATTCCCTGCGTGTGCAGCAGCCTACATAGACTTGTCTACGTGGCTGTAGGATTGACTGTGTAGACGAGAAATGATCAGCACATAACTTTGAGAGGCACGCTTGTTTTGAAGTCGTACTATACGGTACTGTAAGCGCAATGAGAACGGAATGTGGTTCCACCGGTTACCATTATTGCCATAACGTCAAATAATTTGGTTGTAACCTGTTGCCACTCGACCGCTCATGTTCAGTTCCTTAAGCTCACCATGCGAAGAAACGAATGGAGGTTATTTCTTCTTAAAATGGCACTAAAAATATTAGAGGGCTAGTTTTAACTGCAAGCCTTTGCACACGCACATACAGCGGAAGGTGGGCCGACTTGAACCAAATATGATATTTAAAAAAAAATTATTGTATTAAAGACAACCAACGGGCCAGATATATGTAAAGGAAACGATTCCTGTTCTAGTGTTGTAACCTGGTCCCTCGTTTTTTTTTTTTTTTTTCACGTCTTTAGAAAAAGATTTCTTTTTGCTTTCGGAGAAAAAGTCAGAAGTGGATATGGCGCGGTTATGAAACAAATAAATTAAATTTTTTTTTCTTTGTTAAATATATCCATGAATGCCGGCGAACAAAGAGTGTCGGTACTACTAAGAGAAGAAAGCCCGTTTGCGTGTCGCCATGGGCTGTGTTTTATGATCGGCGTAAAACTTTTATGGTACGTGTGACGACAAATAAACAGCGTCTCACATACTAGCGCAACAGCATCCGCGTCGTCGACCCCGTCGCGGCACGAAGCCGTTTTGCAAATATGGAGAACGTTAGAAAGAGAAAAAGAAAAAAAAAAGAAGAAGGAAGAAGCTCCCGCCCCCCTCCCCACTTCCATCCTCTCGCCTTTTCCTTCGAGCCTTTCCTTCCTTCTATACATCGCTACCGTTCCTCACTCCCCCATATGTCGGCTGATACTTCGCTCAGGCGCTGGAGACACGGAAGCACACAGAAAGGTTGTGTCATCGCACACGCCGAAAGAAAAAGGAGTTGAAGCGGGGTACAAACAAGTAAAATGAAAACTGCGCGAACACTGACAGAGCGACTCGGGGCAACGCATGTCCCCACGACTCGGCGATGTCACGGACGTAAAGAACACAGAGGAACGCCCGGAGGGTGAGCGTGGCGTCGAGGCAGAAGCAACTGGCACCAACAGCAGCAGCAGCAGCAGCAGCAGCAGCAATACCGGCGTCAGCAGAAACGCTGCTTCGATCTGTTTGTTGTTGCCGACAGTGCGAAATAAGTAATGAGTCGGAAGCGTCTATAAATTACGCCTCCGTTCAGGGACGCCGGTCGGACCAAGCTCATGCCGTTTTCCAGGCTGGAAGCCCGCTTAACCCTCTCCGCTTTCCTAGGCGTGCCCACTTTACATTTCACTCGCGTTAGCCGCTCGTTTATGACGCGTTCGCCTTGCGCTCCCACCGTGTTAACTCGGCATTTACGATTCATTTTAACTGGCCGCGGAATCAGCCGCGCCATATGAAATGGCTGTTAATCATAGCGGCCCATAAACTCTGCCTGCCACGTCTGCAGAAAGAGATGGGGAAGGGACAACCAGTCATTCTCAATTTTATTTCCTATCTTCATTTATTATTATTATTGTTAATAGTATTTAACTCCAGTAGAGGCAGGCTTGGAGCGGGCGTTTGTCTGCTGTGTCGGAAGATGTCCCTGTGCTGTAGCTCCGCCATCGTAATGCGATTTCCGAAGGTTCCGTCGTGTTTGCACATACCAATCTCGCGAGAATTGGGTATGATGCCGCGGCCGTTCCGTGCGGAAAGGAAGCGTCTGTAAATGAAGGATGATCACAAGCACAGATGAGAGAACAAGCTGGAGAAGAGGGGCGAACAAGCAGTACTGTTACGCCCTCCACAGACACCCGAAAGCAGCGTGCCAGCCTTAATTAACTGGTTCTTGTTTGTCGGCCCCGCTAGGGAGGTGGGGGTCTTTTTGAGCGCAAAGGAAATGAATTATGATGGTTTTTGCCGGTTGCGATACCCTCAAGTAACCGTACAACCAGGCTCTACGTAGTTGTTTTTGTTGCGGCCTCAACATCTCCACACGTAGTTTCTTTGTCTGCTCTGCTGTTCTTGCTTTCTTTTATGATGATTTCTTTCTTACCTATAACCATTAGTATGCTGCTCTTCACACGAATATTTCGTAGCGCATTACACGCCGCAATAAGCGAGCGCAAATTATTGAGTTCTAAGTTTCCATGAATATGATCGAAATCTCCTTCTTTATGTTAACGAATATCTATTGCTTATAGATACACACGCCTATATTTTGCTTCTAAGAAACTGCATTAAGAGAACAATCTAAAGAGTCTAGGAGCACTGTAATACACGTGGAATCGCCAGAATTTGAGTTGTAGTCACGCCCATACGATGACATTATAGCTTCGTTAGCATAAACTAGACGCAGGAGGGTGGAGTCAGTAGTCGAGCTGACGCAACCGAACTCAACCACGTTTATATGCACCTTTTCATGCCGGATAGGTAAGTCAACCCGGCCTTTGTACGAGGGTTGACAAAGCCCCCCCCCCCTCGGCTCCCTTTCTGCCTCACCCGGTACAACGTTTATATGAACACGATGACCGGGTTTTAACCCGACAAGCCTATACGACTCTTGTTTAACGAATTAATGTAAACGTAGCTTAGCATAAGCTTGTAACCAAGGATGAATGAAAATAGATTACAAAGCACTAGCACTACCCACCTTGTTTTTACCTTGTAATGTCCACGCATGACCTGTTTATTCAGTGATGGACGACGTTCTGGTGAGGAAAACGCTTTTCCAGAGATTAAAATATGCACCTTTCTAATGGACTACGTCCACCAAAAGCGTCTGAAGCCGCTTCAATGTTCCTATTTTACTTCTGATATATGAAAAGAACTCAAGAAAAACACGGAAATATCAATGCATTCTTTTTGAAATTGGGCAGAAGTAAACTCCGCACGAGAAACGACTAGTGGAGAGAAGCTGAGATGTAAGAAGACGGCAATGAAAAAGTGTGACTTTTTTTATTGCGATAGTGATTATTTGGACACTCCAGGCGCATTTATGCCGTCGTCGTCGTCGTCGCTGTGGTGTTGCGCATGAAATGTAAGGGCGATAACATCATCGCCGCATGACATGCAGATGTTATGTGCAAGTGAAAGCATGCGAGAGCGAGCCGACGATCTCAATCTCAATCTCGCGCGCGCAAGGCAGGAAAGCGGGTAGAAAGCGCGCCGTCTTCCATCGCGCGCGAGACATCGAGTAGAGGGGAGGCAGGAGGGGCGCGTTCTGCTCGGGCGGCTGCTACTTATGGCGCGTCCACGCGGGTCTTGAAAGTGATCTTCGGTCGCGCGCGAGGCGCCAGCGGGGAGGCGTTCTACTACGGCGGCTGCTGCGTACGGCGCGGTCGCACGGGCCCTATCTTGAAAGCGAGCTGCTATGAGTACAGAGTCTAGGTGCGCGGATGGCTCAAAGCTCCGTGTGCGCTGTGTTCTCGACGCTTAGTCCGCGTTGAAGCGAGACGAGCACGAAGGTCAATTTGCTTCCTGCTGCTGCCACGCCTTCTCACTCTAGCGTTTTGACAGCGAGTTTCCGCGGTCATCGAGTAAGATGTGTTCTTGTTTGCGTGTGCGCGTGACATCATGCTTCCTAATTAAGTTAGCAAGCGAATGTTTAGAAGTTTATACGGCCAATGAAGCTGCTATCCTTATTTTGTGTAGCTGTCTACTAATTTGCTAACCGGATCGATGCTTTGCCTTTCGGGCAAAACTGCAAAATTTTTTTAGAATATAAAGAGTTATCGTTGCAAGTGAGTTCATTAAGCAAGCTTAAACAGAACGCACTGCAAATCACCTCGTCGCTAATCAGAGTCAGGTGTAGCTACATTGTGCGTGGGAGAGTTGCAATGCGGTTACGGAAACGGTGATTGCTCGTTTTATTTATTATGCCTAGGGGCATGGAACGGCCATTCACACACTGTTGAGCCATAATTTGTAATCCCATAACGTCCCTCTGATTATCGAAGTGCTATTCAGTAGTCCAGGGGATCACCAGTAACCAAGCCTATAGGAATGGGTTATGCTTCTCACAATGATAGGCACGCTAATTGCAGTTTTTCAGTGGACTTAGCGGAAGGCTCACCAAATATGCATCGAGATACATTAACCACTTGCGTGCAAATTTTATTCTCACCCAATCAGCTTCTAACTTATCTAGTGCCGTCTACCTTACTATAGCGTTGGACGCTTTCCAACGCAAGCGCTTAAGTACAGCGTACGTGTGTCCATTCGCGAGAAACCACGACGTCTTACCGAAACATTTGCTTTCATTTTTCGGCGTGCCAGCAGGCAAGCGAGGCCCTGAATGAGGCCTCGAGTGCATGTGCCATGACACAAAAAGACAAACGGTGTCTGCAAGTAACTGAGGGAAGATCCCATGAGCAAGCCGAACGCGTTAAGCGGCGGCTTGGGGCGAGTCTTTTGTAAGCGAACCACCCACGTTTTACCTTTAATCTTTCAGCTATATGTACACAGATTGTTCCTGAAAATTTTAATTCCGGGCAGGTCCTTTCATCTCGATAACTCGAATACTTTGAGTCGCATCGAATTGCTACATCGAGCGTGGTCTCTTTCAGTGAGCTTTGCAAAGCTAATTATAGAGCAGCTTGATTAGGTCGCAACCTTTGGCGGCGCGAGCGGAACTGCGCGAGTTCTTTTCCAAGCAGGCATCAATTAACTGCAGGAGAGTTTAGTTTTCTTGATCAGCTCTGCATGAAATGAGAGAGACGCTGAGGTTAACGAAAGCTGGAGAACCTTTGACACTAAAACTGCGCAACAGAGGGGCGCTATAACGTAAAGCCATTTCAAACTTTTCTATTACAGTTCTGCAATCAGCCCTCCGCGATTCGTCAAAAACTTTTTGGACCGCCCCAACTTCGCCTGCCTTTCACGCGATGTCACGAAAACCACGATAGCACCCCCTCTGATATGATGTGTACACACTGATTATGCATGACATGACCGAACAAAATAAAAAGGGTTATTTTTCATTCGACGCCTTTTCGCCATTAGCGCTCGGTTATTGGTCAAAAGTTTTCGGGCTGCACCCACTTCATATGCCTGTCACGCGACGTCTCAAAACCGCGAAACCTAACCGCGTCAAAGTGGCGTGTACGTGTTAAAGATGCAATAATATGCCGAACAAACAGATTTTTTTTTCTGAATAGCCGCAGGTTGCCTCGTTCAGAAAGTAATAAAAGATGGCTGCCGCCGATCGCTCAGGCACTGGCTACTCGCACCTGCCGGAGAGCATGGGCTTATTTGTGTATAATAAGCTTTCTGCGTGGCCGTGTAACATTTTCACGCACTTTCGGCACGCTTGCTGCGATACTTGAAAGACACGGGACTTTCTGACAAATTGTGACAGTACACTGTGTGGCGCAGGACTGTACGGTGACACTGCGTAAGACTAGGAATGCCTTTGCGGGCTGCATGACAGTGCCCACAGAAATAGTTCGTGTGTACGTGCGTGTGTGCGCTTAGGTTTTTTTTTTCCTTTTTTTTATCCTTCTTTCTTTCTCACCTGTTGCATCCCCTTTCCCCTCCCCCAGTACAGGGTAGCCAACCGGAGATAATCTCTGGTTAACCTCCCTGTCTTTCCTTTGCCTTTCTCTCTATCTCTCTATCGGCACGCTTACGAACTCGCTCTGCCGCCAACTCTTCCTTGCTGAGGATCCGTTTATTGGCATTCTTGACCTTCCGTTGCACGCCGCCGCGAATTTATACAAGCCACCGGAAGCTAAGTAAGCGAAAGCGGACCAATCGCAGACGCCGGCACCACCCTCTTCATCCGGTTATCTATTTTCAGTGCGCTGGTTCGGCCCAATCGAAACGCTCTCTATTTGAGCATGCTCCTCGCCTCCTGGCAGCTAATTACAAACGAGGAACCACTCAGTGTAGGCAATTTTAGTCGTTCTGAAAGAAAAGTGATCTCTTATAAACTAAGAGAGCGTTTGATTGGGCTGTTGAGGCAACGCTGCGGGTCATCACTTGATGCTTGCGTCGGCGGTTACGCAAATTTGACATCAGGAGATTGAGGCATTAAGGACAATTCTCTTTTTTTTTTTTTTTTTTTTGAAATGCCAGTAAGCCTCAAATTAGCAGTAAGCATTCGTAACGTAAGCATTCGACACGATCTGTCGGATGCTCCATTTGTCCGAGGGAGGAAACTGTCTTTTTTATATGCAATTCTACGTAAACGGTTTCTAGGGTTTGAATTTTTGCAGTCTTATTATCTGGAATCACGTTGTTCCCTTCGTTATACAGTAATGTCTCGCTGATGGCATTCATACAAGAGACAACGCGTATGACAGTGGGACACGAAAAATGTGGGGCATAGGCAAAGCGTTCATCGTTACAGAGAGTATCCTTGGACCACGCCTTGCATTATGCGTTTATAAGTTTCATTAGTTTTGGTCAGAGTTTCATTTTCGCATGTGCAAGCAGATGAGGGTGCAGACGTGACAGTCGGGCGTTGATAAAAGAAAGCAAAAACTTGAACTGCAATTTATGGTGACTGTAACCTGTGTTTAGGCTGCAGTTAGTGCCTCAAGTTTATCGGAGAGATGAAACGCCAAAGTCGCAGGTGCGAACGAGACAACAGTAGAAAGATCGAACGCTCTGGTCGTTCTTGCTTGTCTTCGTTCCCTTTTTTCTTGCCTCCGTTCAACGGCTTCAGCTGGACTCCGGTGCTTTCTGGAGGGCAAAGAAACTCGTGAAAGGCCTTGCGCGGCCAAAGTAACATGTTCGAGCGTTGCTGCGAATTTCCCACGGTGGCGTTCTTATTCGGGCTTGAGGCGAGAACAGCAATGTGTTGCGTGTCGCATAAATCACCGATTCGGCGCGCGAAGAATAAGGAAGCGAACGAGCATAAGAAGGAGATAGAAAGTACAGTGGCACGTTGCTTTTCCTTCCCTTCGATTGATATTTCAGGCTGAGCCCGACAACGCTAAAGCCTTGGAATCGATTGTCTGCCAGTGCTCACCGACCGCGTGCAACACAACAAACGTCCAGCCAGCGTCCACGGAAGGACAGCGCAGGAACCATTGATTTTCTTCGTGTGGAGAAAACGCTTTCAAAGAGAGAACAGCAGAAGAAAAAAATTCAACAGCAAAAATAAATACAGAGAAAGAAAGAGGGACAACGAGCGAAAAACAGAAGTGGGGCGACGCGAAATTTTGAAATTCCGCAGCTTATTCCGGCCAAGGAAACGAAAACCGCTGACGCGCTGTAAACACTCTGGACGCGCGGACCTCAGTGGCTATGCAAAGTGCTCTCTCCAAGGCAAGGGCACGCGGCTCAATGCGAGCTGGTGAGACCGCGTTTTATGTCGTACAGCACGCGCACTTTTGTGCGATAAAAGTGTGGAAGTCAGGAACACAGCCCAACAACAGGCCTTCGGCTCAGAAAATGACACAGTCGAAACTCAAGAATATTGATGTCACTTGGTCCCTTACTCTTTCTTTCTGTGTGTGCGCACGAGAGAGAAAGATAAAGAAGGGAACAACCACCAGGTGTTCTTTCCAGTGCTTCAATGCAATGATGTGTTGTCCATAACAGATGCATAGCCGTTGCGACTGGGGTTGTTCACGAAGGTAGCATTAGTATTCCAGCGCGCGGGACGTTATTCTGTTGAGGTGGTTTGAATTCATTTTGATTTCATGTGCACAAAAAATACCCCGCGTGTCACGCAAATCTACAGTTGAGATGCCTTTGACGGAATGTATACCAAATAGTACGAGGTCAGTAGTATAAGGTCAGAATAATACAAAGTCACATTATATTATCCACCTGACGCGGCAACGTTCCGGCGCCCGCACTGCTCAGGCTTTCAATACTTGGCATAAATTTTGGTTTAAATAGAAAACACGTCAGATATCTCCGTGTGCTTTCAATATGACATTAGGATCACACTGACACTCTGCAGTTTGTGCTGGTACACAAATCATGATGACTGCACCTTTAAAATAACGCATAGCATTCGCTTAAGCAGCAAGTCAACGTTATTAGTATTATTTCTGACGTATTTTTACATAAACACCTTGCAGAGACAAAAAGAAGCTAGTTAGCAATTGTCTTTTTAAAGAGGCACACCGTACACACACTTGAAGAGGAGTAAAAACAAAGATGAAGGGGAAACGAAGGCACACCACAACGCACACACGTCAATCACAAAGCATGCAAGTCTCACGAAATGACGTAGCTTGTAGAAAATGCGTGTCCGCCTCTGTGTTCTCCAACATCCGAAGCCAGAAGAACTGCTGAAGTGTCGAAATAGAGGCTTCCAGTGAGAGAAACACGGTACGCCATAGATCGTTTAGAGCGGCGGTGAAAGGAGGTGGCTTTGCAATGCCAAAATCGCGCATTCACAAGAGCGGAGAGGCTGAAGACGGTGAACAAGGCAGCAAAGTGGAGTGTTGGAGCAGTGACAGAGGTGTCCCAGAAAAAAAAAAGCTTAGGTAAGATAAAGAAAAAAGGTACCGAGGCATGTTTGATAGAAGAAACGGGAGTGGTTTGCAAAACACGCGCCTCCGTGTTCCGCTTTGAAAACTCGAGACTTCCGTGCTCGCGGTTGGCCTTCAGATCTCAAGAGGCGGGTAGCTGTGAGAGCCAAACCGGCTCTGCCAAGAAGGCTTCACTTTTTTTTTTATTGTGATTATTGTGTTCAGTACGCTTACGAAGGGGAACTCTTGTGGTCCTTTTCAGGAACGTACACAAAGCGACGGTGCCTTTCATCCGCAGTTTTATTTGTATGTCTGTTGAAGTTCTGTGCGCGAGAAATCCTGGCACTGTGTAGAGCGGCAAGAAAAAAAAACACGAAAATAAACATGCTAAATGTGTGACTGTCTACTGAAATGCGCGCAGTATATCTATATGTGTATATATTATTTAGTTTGAAAGTGCGCTGTGACAGGGTCAATTGAAGCTGAACGGAGTGGTACGCCAACGTTTCGACGAGTACGCAGACTTCGCTGAGGCAGAATGCACGTTCATCAGAGGGAACGACGGCAAATGAATGAACCTCGCTCATTTACTTGATATGTTTTTTTTTTCTCAGACATGCCCACATCTACCAGCCTCCCCTAACTCCACTGTCTGATGCGGAGCAATTATGCTGGCGGGGGAGTACAAACGAAAAAACAAAACTATAAACGACGCCATCATTGCAGAACTGCGAAATGAAAGGCCGGCTTCCACGAAGAACTTGACTTGACCAATAATTGCTCTCCATTTCTCACCTAACACGTGTTGGTGAGCCGACTATAGCGCCTCCTGACCAATATTGCCAACTTTTTTTTTGAGCGTGTCGTTAAACGAAGACAAAGTTGCAGCTGCTAACTTATCGCTAAATTTTGCACGAAATTCGCTAAAATTGTTACTGAAACTGTGGTGTAAATTTTTTACATGCAGCTGTTTTTCTTTAACTAAATATTACAGACTTACATGGCATAACGCATCAACAAATAACGGTTCATGTTCGTCTAGGATGCGTACAGGAGAGAAACAAACTCTGAACTTACCAACATTGTGTACATGAGGTTTATTTCACTAATGTATTTGAAAGACCCGCATAGTGACAGCAAAAATTACGCGTTTATCTTCAACTTTTAAGATTTCAACTTCAGAAGAACACCGTTCACTTGATATTCTTAGCACAAAGACGCACTTCAACCCCTGTATTTCTGCAGTTTTCTTAGTTTTCAGCGCTGGTGAGAGAGAGAGAGAGAGAAAACAAGGATAGGAAAGGCAGGGAGGTCAACCAGAACAGCATTCGGTTTGCTACCTCACACTGGGAGGGGGGGAAAGGGAAATAGAAAGAGGAAGAAAGGGGGAGAGTAAGCACTGAGTACGTGTGGGAGGGACACCATACACAAGGACACTATAAACGGTCTCTTAAGCCGGTGCACTTCAAGTACTGCACTAGTGCACGAATCGCTTTTCGAGCCAGTGACGGGTGTGGCCATGGTCCGAGTATATTTGACTCGGTGAACGGTTTCGAGTCCAGTCGGCGTAAAGTTGCCCGCAGAGAGAGGCGTTGGACATCGTAGCGAGGGCAGGTACACAATAGGTGCTCGATGGTCTCCTCGCACCCACAGGAGTCGCACATCGGGCTCTCGGCCATTCCAATACTGTAGGAGTATGCGTTCGTGAACGCCACTCCCAGCCACAAGCGGCACAGCAAGGTTGTTTCGCCGCGGGAAAGGCTAGATGGTAGTTGTAGCCGTAGCGTGAGGTCCAGTTTGCGTAATCTGCAATTGAAGGTACTTGAAATCCAGAGATCTTGTGACTTCTTGCGTGCAAGTAGGCGAAGTTCCCTGGCAGCGTCCGACCTCGCCAAAGGTGTTGGACGCGTCTTGGTATCTTTTTGGGCACACCAGGCAGCCTCGTCAGCTAGGTTGTTGCCGACGATGCCACAGTGAGCAGGGATTCATTGAAATATAATGTGGTGTCCCCTTTCCAGAGCATGGTCGTACACTTCCCTGATGTCAGATATCATCAGCTCGTAAGTTCTGTGACGGAATGCAGACTTGATGCTGTGAAGGGCTGCCTTAAAGTAACAAAATACGAACCATTTCTCTGTTGGCTCTTCGGTGATGTGCATCATAGCGGCATGGAGAGCTGCAAGTTCTGCCGATGTAGATGTAGTCATGTGCGACAATTTGAATTTAACTGTAACGTTCTTGGCTGGAACGACGAATGCGGCAGTTGAGCTGGTAGGTGAGGTCGAACCATCGGTATATATACGAATGTGGTCATGATAAGTCTGGTGCAATAATAGGAGCGTAAGTTGCTTCAGAGCCGGCGCTAGATGATAGGACTTTTTTGTAATTTCAGGAACAGCAAAATTCACTTGAGGCTGTCGCAGGCACCACAGGGGAGAGGAAGGCTTCGCCGCCGGTGTAAAAGCTGCCGTTATACTCTTGATGAGCGCTAATAAGTCGTGAAAAGGTCGCTTGAGGTCTCTCGGCTGGTAAGGAGGCCAAATGATGGTGGGGGATCCTTGACAAATGGCGAATGTGCGCTCTGAGAGGGTCGACAGCTACATGTGTCTCGATTATATGATCTCCCGCGATGGCGATTGTTGCTGCTGTTTAGGTACACCGAGGCAGCCCTAAACACGTGCGTAGGGCTTGACCTTGTATGCTCTCCAAGGCGTGAAAGTTCGTCTTGCATGCATTTGACAACAATGGTAGGCTGTAACGTAGGAGTCCGAGAAACAAAACCCTGTACAGCTGCAACATAGAATGGACTGGTGTACCCCAGTTTTTCCCGCAGAGAAATTTGAAGACCTGAGCAATGGCGACTAAATTCTTCAGATAGACGCATTGAGGGCTCCACGAAAGGTTGCGGTCGATGATGACGCCCAGAAAGCGATGCGTCTTAACATAGGATACAGCTTGGCCATTGATGGAAACAGAATACAATGACATTTGTTTGTGCGTAAAACCAAGTAATGCGCACTTTTCAGTAGACACAGTGAGGCCTTGTTGTCGTAGATAAGACGCCGTCATGGTTGCCGCTCGCTGAAGCCTGGCTCTAAGCTGAGGGCGAGTCACCGCAGAGGCCCAGATGCAAATGTCATCGGCGTAAATTGCGACATGAACTGCCTGCGGTAGGTAAACCGCTAGTCCTACCAGGACGAGGTTGAACAAAATAGGGCTCAACACTCCACCCTGCGGAACACCACGGCAGATGTAATGGTCTGAAGTTAGGCCGTCTTCGGTCTGTAAGAAAAAAACGCCTCTCAGTCAAATAGTCCCGAATCCATTTATATATCCTGCCACCAACTCCAACAGCCTCAAGTGAGTTCAGTATGGCCTCATGGGCGACGTTGTCGTATGCTCCTTCTATATCTAGAAAAAGTGCCGCAGATAGGCGCTTGAGGCTTTGTTGATTTTGTACCCATGTTACGATGTCAACGACGTTGTCGATGGACGTGCGACCTCGACGAAAGCCTGTCATGGCGTCCGGATAGATGTTGAATCGTTCTAGGTACCATTCCAAGCGAGCAATAATCATTCTTTCCATCACTTTGCCGACGCAGCTCGAAAGCGCAATCAGAAGATATGATGAGAGCTGTTCGGTGATGAGAGAATGGGGATCAAACAGCTCTATTTCCATTGTTTAGAAACGACGCCGTTCTGCCAAGACTCATTGTAGTAGTTGAGCAGCTCATCACGTGCGTCATGTCCAAGGTGGCATAGGGCAGCATACGTGATGCCATCAGGTCCTGGTGACGAAGAACGCCTGCAGGTCGCCAACGCAGCATCGAGCTCTTCGAGTGAAAATAGCACGTTCATTTCTGGTACACGTGCCTCAGGGATGTCATGCAATGCTGCGTCAGTAATGATGGCCACGGACCCAGCAACCCGTGCACAGAACTCTTCAGCCACTTGAAGTTCCCAGTGGAGTTGGTAGAGGGCCAGAGCAGTGAAGGGCTTCCTCTGATGCGGAGATGAGCGAAGACCCCTAACCGTTCTCCATATGTGCGAGAGCGATTTTCGGGGATCAAGCGACTGATAGAAACTTTTCCATCGCTTATCTTCCAATTTATCCATGCGACGCTGGACTTTCTTTTGTATGCGTCGTGAAGCCCTCAGATCCAAGACGGACTTCGTGCGCCGATACCTCCTCTCCGCCTGTCGGCGTGCCGCACGCAGCCTCTCCAGTTTCATATCCAACTCTGTTCGCCTTGCTGACCTTGGAAGCGAGCAGATGGATGTTCACAATGCCTCTGCGATTGCTTCTTCTATAATGTGTGAAAGGCCTTCCCGGCATGTGTCATCCATATCCTTCTTAAACTTTGACCAATAAACTGTACGCAAGAAAGTAGAGGAGCGTAGCTCAACTCCTCAAATCTTTATGTATGTTGGAACATGGTCGCTTCCATGTGTTTCTATGTCCGTAAACCATTGGACGCTCGAGGCAAAGCGCCGTGACACCAAAGTTAAGTCCAAGCAGCTACTAGGTCGTGCTTCGCAGAAATGTAGGGCTGCCGTCATTCACACAGCACAAATCATGGTCGGCAGCAAAGGAGGCAAGACTCCTGCCTTTGGAGTCAATTTTAGTGCTTCCCCATAGCTGGTGATGTGCGTTGAAGTCACCTGTGATAACCCAGGGGCCATTGTTCATTAGTAATATTTTCTTAAGTCGTTCGCCAACAAAGTGACCCGCTGGGGATATGTAGGCTCCAATTAGTGTAAATGACACATTCTTCATTTGGACATTTAGGCAGGCATATTGGTTGTCGTCATGAGGCTCTACCGCGTTAGCGACATATTTTAAGTCCGTGCGGATGTAGATTATCACTTTCGTGCTCGCACCGCATGTGGACGAGACGAAAGATCCATAACCGGACAGTCTGAGTGGAGTTGATGTATTTGGTTCGCAAATGACCAGTATAAGGAAGCGATTTGTAAAAATGAATTGGCGAAAGTCTGATATACGGGTCCTTAGACCCCTGGCATTCCATTGAAAGATCGACGCACTTTTAAGTACAGTGCGGAAGGAGACTATTGCTCGAGCCATGATGCTTAAACGATGCTAGCAAGCACTGGATTTAGTGCATCCAGTATTTGCAGAGCGCTTCGAGCTGCTGGTGTTTGCAGCTTGTTCAGTATAATGCGCATTGTATTAATTAGCGATTGCAGCATATCAGCCACCTGCCTGTCTTGGTCGCACAAATCGCCGATAGTATACGTCGGGGGATGTCCAGCTCAGAGTTTGCTGTGATTCTGTTGGTGAATGTTGTCGTTTCGGTAGAGCCGGCCAAGATTCGGCAGATGTGGTCTTCTCAGTGGACTTGCTCTTCGCGGTCTTTTCCACATTGTCTGGCCTGGGCGGTGGAGGAGGAGGTGGTGTTGTAGGAAGTGGCATGCGCCTTCCTTGAGGAGCGCCGGCGACGTGAACGTCGCTTCCTGATTTTATCGGCGGCTTCGCGATGACCTCTCACCATCTCTTTCAAGATGACCATTTCCTTCTTACTATGTGGGCATTTCTTCGATGAAGCTTCATGTGATCCTCCGCAGTTTTACAGTCGCGCCACATTTATCTGCAGCTTGGGGCTCTCCGCAGCGGGGGCATGCTGCCTAATTTTCGCAAACGCTGCTCACGTGTCCCAGTTTCATGCATTTGCGGCACTGAAGAGATTTTGCAATGAAAGGCCGCAATGCATGTCTGAAGTGTCCCACCTTAAGATGCGAGGGTATATATTTACCCTTGAATGCTATTTTCACTCAGCGTGAACTGCCTAGCCCCTTAACATCAACGATGACCTCATCATTGGCTGGCTTGATAAGAATCGGCAAATCGTTATTGAGGATGGCGACGTCTACGTCGTAGATAACGCCGGTGACTACGTCAGATCCCAGAGGCATGTAAGAGCGCTGGTAAAAGAACTACTAAATTATGCCACACAATCTTGGTCACGTTGATAACATGGCAATGACAAACACGCGAACTTTATGCAGTTCCAGCACTCTGTTGCCGCCCCTTAACCAGCCCGTGCAGTATTGATTTCACGTAAAGCCTTGAGAAACACAAGCGGTGCGCTCAGATTAAGGTGAACGAGCCATGATGCTACAATATGCGCCTTCCTAGAGTTGAGTTGTGCTATCATTCACCTGTTGCGGTATACACCTGACCAGAAACTTCATTACAAGATGTTTTGGCAACCGAATTTACTGTTACGCTTGCGAGCGTCAATCAGTCCGATGTACTTTGTGAAACTGCTGCACCCGGCAGCCTTAACCTAACGCGCTTTAAAAAGAATGAAAGAAACAACATGTATTTTGCAAGCACAACGTGAAGCCTGTTTCCCTCGGCACAAATAACCGCAATGTGTGGCCTCCGTGAGTGCTGTTCACCGTTAATTCATTATGGTCACAAAGCCCACGTGCATTATACAGCCAGTCACGGCCGGCCTTCATTCCCTTGTCTATTTCTTTTCCTGCCTAAAATGTAACTCTTGACCCTCGTATCGGTGCACTATGGAAGAACGAAAGAGTCGACCGTTCTTGCAGAACACTTCCGAGATGACTACGCAAAGTACTGTATTGTGAACAAGATGGCGTAGTATAGCAGTAAGTAAAGTTGGTTTTTCTGGTGGAAGCTTCGCGGTGTGTACTAGACATCCACGATTAATACCTTAGAACTGACGTGCGTGTCAATGAGCCAGTGATTTAAGCTCCATCACTTCTTAAATGGCACAATCTTATTGTGCAACTCGTATCGGGAAGTTCACCCGCTTTCCAGAGAAGACGTTACCGTTCAATATGGCCGTGGCTTGAGCAAATACACAATGTAAATGCCTCTAACGGCAATCATATCTATACAAAATCTCTCCCCTTTCCCCTCTAATTCTCTTTTTGTGTCCCTACTCCTTCACATCGTGTAGTGTAACCATCCGGAGCTGCCTCTGGTTAAGCTCCCTGCCTTACATTGCATCCTATCTTTATACGTAGATAATAAAGTTATAAAAGTAATAATAAAGGTGTAAATATATCAAGTACCTTTAAAAATAATAGGGATATCACGTCCATATCTAGGACTATTGATGTCCCGCATGCCAGAGTGAAATAACCAAAAAACTCAGAGCACTTCCACTCTGTGAAGACGGATGACCAGACAAGCTTTGTATGTGGGCTCCTCAATGGCGAACTGCACCTCCACTGCGGGTCGGCCCACGTATGGGGAGTGCTTAAAGGGGCTGACAACTGGCCAGAATGTGTTGCCATACGTTGATGGCAATGAAATTGCCATAATTTATACTGATAGAATCCAGCACGCTGTTCGCGATATGTGGGGATTCTAATTTTAAATTGGCAAAGAAAGTCTCATAAACCAGTAAGTGGTGAAGCCTGGCGGTGAAATCATGGTACTTCGGATGCATTCTATGAGAATACTGTACGTAAGTCGACTGTCAATAAGTACTGCATAATTATTCCTTAAACTTGCAGTTGGTATATTATTAGACACTCGGGCATTATTCTATGCTTCGGAAACCAAAAACGCATGCGTGGCTACAGCAACACGCTGAACTCCGTATCACGTGTAAAAGCGTCGTCTCGTTTTCGATCCGATTGGTTTCGTTTTGACTGGTTAAATACTAAAGCAGTTGGACAGGCAAACACGAAAACACGTAGCTATTACCGCAGAAATTATTTAACAATTCGGAAAACATGAATCGCAGGAACACCAACTTGATAAATAAAAATCATACTTCGTTACAGCTACGGCCACACTTGTCATCTGCCTCCCATTAATGCCGGCGTATAATCGCTATCGCGCTCGCCTGTCACCATTTTCATCATGCTTTCACGGAACGACTACATCCTCACTACAGATTAAAAAATTCTGTCAGAAAAATGTTCCACGGCGTTTTCCGTATTAGCACTTCGGGATTCGACACTCTAGCCGGTAATCTTTCCATTGCACTAATTTAAAAAATTAAATTATGGGGCTTTACGTGCCAAACCACTTTCTGATTGTGAGGCACGCCGTAGTGGAGGACTCCGGAAATTTCGACCATCTGGGGTTCTTTAACGTGCACCTAAATCTAAGCACACGGGTGTTGCATAGGCAATGCATAGGCAACCAGGCAAATTTTCTTTCTGTCCAGTCAGCAATCTTGAGGCAGAAACGCACGAATTCTTCTGTTGTGAAGAGGCGCCAGTCTACGAAGACTGCAAAGAAGGTAAACTCACACTGGCACTGCCCACAGATTCGGCAAGAATTCATTACGCAAACAAACATGGATACTAGTTAAATTGTAATTACGATGAAAAGGTGTGGAACGTCGTAACACTTAACATTGACATTGGCAGTCGCAAAGCATAGCTGAGAAAGCTACTCACTAGCAATGGAAGTAAAGGGCGTTAGACTGAATGTGTGTTTCTGTATATCAAGTACACCGCCATGGGTTGTGATAAACAGAGGACGCGAGGATCTTAATATGAATAACGTCTAAATCTGACCCATGCTCGGTGAAGAGGCGCAACGTACGTTGAAACAGAGGTACCTGGTGGAGAACTTGAGTGCACAATAAACCATAGCATGTAGGCAAACGCATTATGCACAACATGGTCGTTCACAGAAAGCCGAGCTCAGAAGGACACTGAGTGTGCGTATGGGTTAATTAGGATTGTGCTTTTAGATGCTTAAGTGGCTGAAAAAAGCCAAAAGTTACTGGTTTCCACTTCAATCAGGGATGCAACGTCAGCTCATGCATAGCTGAGCAACACACTGTTCCCGCAGCAGTTTCTAATACATCATAGGCGATTCCAGCAAATCTACCAGTTATCTGGAAATGACGCAGAGTATGCGACTGGTCGTGAGCTTTTTTACCATTTTCTTTTCAGCAACAAATCACTACACGGAGGACAATCGAAGCTGCAGCTAAACCACCCTGCTTGTAAACTCGAGAACAAAATAAAACAACGTGTGAGTAATAAAAATCTGAGCCAAACAAGCGACCTCAATCAGCTTTCTTTAAATCTTTCTTTCTTACTCTCTTTTTTTTTACTGTCAAGCGCAGCAAGAGCCGTGCACGAGTTAGAAAGACAAGGCAACAAAGCAATACAGTCGGCGATCACGTGGTTGCGCTGCGTCTCACTCGTCACACAGCGATGCAGTCTAGCCGCGCTCTATCCCGGAGTGCTCAGGGAAAAGGTTTTATGTTGCACGCTGTTGATTCCGAATTCCGCTCGCGTTGTCTGCTGCCCTCCTTCGCCCCTTCTCTCTGTCGCTCTCTTACCGCGCCATTCCAGCGCGCCCTTCTCATTTTCTCCCGATACACGCTCACTTTCCTGCGTCCTTTCTTCTTTTGTTCTCCACCGCACTGGTAGTGTCGGCGGCCTTTGTGCTATTTCTCCGCCGCAGCTTCGTCTTCGCTACTGTTTAGAAATCGTCGGCGCGCCCTTTACTTTTTACGCGTTGCACGCGCGCGCAAGCTCGAAGAGAGAATGTAGCATATCCGCAGCAAAGTCAGTGCGAAAGCGAAAGGAGTGAAAAGCAAAGAAAGAATGAATGACATGCGTGCTTTCTAGCAATGCATGCAAGCAGTGCGGAAGAGTGACTCAGGTGAGCCGGATGGCATCGTATAGGGAACCGAGAGAAGACACCGGCATTCGGCGGGGCAAAGAAAGGTTGTAGAGGAGGGAGCGACGGCACGCGAGAGTTTTGGCTGAGGAAGGGTTTACTGCTTCTCTGGAGGTTCCGATTGAAACGAAGGCCCCGAGTGTGTCGAACTCTGCGTGAGCGTTGAAAAATAAGACGCGCTAGCTCTCCGCCCCTCCCCGCCTCTATTCTTCGTGCTCCTCCTTACTATTTTATTCCGGCCCGCTGTAAAGCAGCTGGAGAGCCGTGCGATGCGTGCTACAGCGTCCTGAGGAGGCTGTTGTTACGCGCCGACAGAACGCATCGAGTGCGCCGGCTCGCGAGTGGGTGCGTGGGGCAACGAAATGAAGTTTCCGTGTCGCCGTGAGGGCACGTGCTTCCGCCCCGTGGCGTCGCCGAAGATGGCGGGCGACTTCCGAAAGGAAAGCAGAAAGAAGCGCAGGATCGCGATTAAATTTTAAGGTCGATGGGATGAAAAGCGAGGGAGATGGCAGAAGAAACCGGAAGTGGATCAATGCCTTGCGCGGATAATATATATATATATATATATATATATATATTATCTCTTTCATGAATATCGCCACGCGCGCGAATTTGCTTTTCAGGATTGCCATTTCTGCATTATCGCCGGTTCTATTTAAAAAAAAATAGATTGTTTCTCATTATCTCTCGATCAAAGTGCTTGCGGAAAACATAAAGGCATTTCCATGACATTGCATCCGCACATGTGGCAAAAATGAGCGAAGCCTATAACAAGCTTCCACGTAAGGTATCCTAATTTCTAGAAAGTTCAGGAAATTGACCCTTTCATAATGCCATAAAATATCAGATGGATGGCGACATCGAGTGCAAGGGCGCCTCTGCGCACCCCGAAACTCATCACAGCAAAACATGACAGATCGGATTTTTTCTCTGCGGGAGGGGGTGGGGGGCTGGTCGCCGGTGATTGCTTCCCGACTCCATTTCGCCATCCACTTCGTGAGTTCGAATCCCAAGCGGACGCCCACGCGAGGGTAGAAGTAACAATAAGAATTGAAATATTACATATTATAAATGGCATACTCAACCACGAGAAGCGTGTACAAAGGGGTAGAAACTCGCATATACGCAGCCAGAGACTATCATCTTATTCGGCCCACATAAGTGTAGAAATCTACAGCACCATGCTAATGCAGCGAATATACCGCACCGCGTGTAAAATGTAGCAAGTACACTATGCCGTACAAAATACAACGAAGCCCGTATATGGCATATGCGAAATAAACAGAGAAGGAAGAGGAACCTTCTTTACTATTGGGAAATATTCACATACCTTTCTTGGAATGTTCGCCATCGTATACTATTGCATGTTATTGTTTTACCAACTTTACGATATATATATATATATATATATATATATATATATATATTGTAACGAAAAAGAGTAGCCTGCCTGCGCCACAGCACCATCGCTACCGGCATGAGCTCGTGGTTGCTGTCTTTCGCCGAACGCTTGTGACGGCTACCCGTTCGCGCCCGTTGCTAATAAGTCTCTTAGCAAGTGGTGGACGTGCTGGGTTTCGACCACCCTGGAACTTCGGAGTCGCACTCTACCCCCCATCATGCCCGACGACGCACGCGCTCCTCCAGCTCCTCCAACGGCGCCGGCCACCTTGGTTTGTGCCGGTGCCTTGCGTCAGCGAGATCCCCCTATCTTCTCCGGCACAGATGACAAAGACGTTGAAGATTGGATCTCGTCTTATAAGCGAGTGAGTGCCCATAACCAGTGGGACGACGTTACCAAGTTGAGAAACGTCGCATTCTACCTTACGGTCGTTGCGAAACTATGGTTTCTAAACCATAAAGCCGACCTCACTTCGTGGTTGGTCTTCAAGACCAACTTTACCCAAGTTTTCGGTCGGCCTGCAGTAAGAAAGCTTCGTGCAGAACAGCGTTTGCGCACACGATCCTAAGAGGCCGGAGAAAACTTCACGAGCTACATTGAGGACATTGTTGACCTCTGCAAACGGGTGAGTGCGTCGATGTCAGAGGAGGAGAAAATCAAACATATAATGAAGGGTATTCAGGACGACGCATTTCAAATGTTATTATCGAAGAGTCCTCACACTGTCGCTGAAGTGATAGAATTGTGCCAGAGTTACGACGAGTTGCGCAGGCAACGGCTTCACACCCGACGTCCCACCCCGCCCGCCAACTCTCTATCATGCCTTGGAGTCGACGACAACCATGCTGCTCTCTTCGTAAAAATTCAGGAATTCGTTCGCGCAGAGGTCGCCCGCCAGCTATCTTTGATATCTTCTGTCCAGGAAGCACCACCTGCTTTGCATCCTACGATCCGCGACTTCATTCAAGAACAAGTATCTCAAGCCGTTCCTCCAGCCGTTGAGCAGACACCAGTCGCGGCTCCTCTCACTTACGCTGAAGCAGTTTCCCGATCTCGTCCACAAACGCCCCTGCCGCCCTCTATGCAACGACCACCGACATTTTTGCCGCCATCTATGCCGCTTCACGACCGACGGCATTTTCCGAATCCTCAACCGCGACTCGGACCTTACCCCCACCAGTGGCGCACCTTCGATGAACGCCCAATATGTTTTGCTTGCGGTGGTGCTGGTCACGTGGCGCGCCATTGTCGTCGTGGCATGCTTCCACTTCAGAACATCCGGCGAGCGCCACCTTTCCCCGCTCCGTTTTCCACTTCGCCTTCCAGCCTTCCTACCTCTTCCTTTTCCCCTGACCGCCCAACCGCTTCTACTCGCCGCTCACCATCTCCCCGTCGTCGCTCGCTTTCTCCGATGCGGCGCCGTCCCGTGTCCACCGAGCAGGAAAACTGATGGCCGCAGTTCCCGAGGCACGAACTGCGTCCACGTCGCAATGCCCAAGTCCTCGTACCTCTCCAGCCAACGTAATTGAAGTCTCTGTCGAAGGAATCGCCGTCCTGGCACTTGTAGATACAGGAGCCGCCGTATCCGTAATTTCCGCCGAACTCTGCCGCACACTACGAAAGGTTTTGACGCCTCTCTCCGACTTCTCCCTTCGAACCGCGAACGCCCAAAATATAACGCCTCTCGCTGCCTGTACTGCTCGCGTCTTCATTCAAGTTCTACTGTATACCGTCGAATTCGTCGTGCTGCCCACGTGTTCCCATGACATCATATTAGGCTGGGACTTCCTTGCAAATAATAACGCCGTTATTGACTGTTGTCACGCCGAACTCGAACTTTCTGCACTTCCCGACATCGAGACTATCGAAAACGACCCTTCCAGTGTTAAACTGTTTGTTTCCGAAGACAATTCCATCCCTCCACGCTCTTCCCTGCTCGTGCCTGTGTCGTGCGCCGCTATTTCTGATGCCACTGTTCTCTTTACGCCCTCTGAGGTGTTCATTCGCCGCCGATGTTCTCCGCTGCCCTTTGCTCTCCTTACTCTTCGCAATGGCGTCACGAAAATGGTCGTCGACAATCCCACGGCCTGCCCTTTAGCTTTATTTCATGGTGAATGCCTAGGCCTTGTTCAACCGGTCGACACCTTTTGCATCTTTGACGCTCCTGCCGTTTCTACTTCTGCGGGCCTTGGCGCACTTACTTGTGACTCTGCGGTTGATCAGTCACTCCTCGACGCTTTCCACTGCTACATCGACGATGGCACGTCATTTTAAGAACGAAGCCAGCTTATTGCTCTCCTGCAGGGGTTCAGCGCTTCTTTCGACAGCCATGCTTCCGGTTTGGGCCGCACATCGACCGTTTTTCACCAGATAGATACCGGCAGTCATGCACCTTTACGGCAGCGCCCTTACCGAGTATCCGCCTCTGAGCGCCGTGTCATTGACCACCAGGTTGCTGACATGCTCAAGCGTGGCGTTGTGCAGCCTTCCAACAGTCCCTGGACATCACCGGTCGTACTCGTTAAGAAAAAGGATGGCTCTATTCGATTCTGCGTCGACTACCGACGTCTGAACAAGATAACGCGCAAGGACGTTTACCCGTTACCGCGTATCGACGACGCCCTCGACTGTTTGCAGGGAGCTGAGTTCTTTTCTTCGCTGGATTTACGTTCCGGATACTGGCAAGCCCCCTTGGCACCATCTGATCGACCTAAAACAGCATTTGTAACACCTGACGGATTGTACGAATTCATCGTAATGCCTTTCGGCCTGTGTAACGCTCCGGCCACTTTTGAGAGAATGATGGATAATATTTTACGCGGCCTCAAATGGAACACATGTTTATGCTACCTGGATGACGTAGTTGCCTTTTCCGCTGATTTCCGAACCCATCTCAGCCGTCTCGAGCAAGTTCTGAAATGCCTTACTGATGCGGGACTTCAACTTAACTTAAAAAAATGTCGTTTCGGCGCCCGAAAGCTCACGATTCTTGGCCATGTTGTATCGCGAGACGGCGTCCTTCCGGATCCAGCCAAGCTCCGCGCTGTCACCGACTTTCCGCAACCAAAGAAGTTAAAGGAGCTTCAAAGCTTCCTTGGTTTATGCTCATACTTCCGATGTTTCATTCGAAATTTCGCTTCCATAAGTGCACCCCTGACAGCCCTTCTAAGTGGCGACAAAGAACTTTCCGCTTGGTCGCCCGCCTGTGATGACGCCTTCACGAAATTACGCCGCCTGCTAACCTCGCCACCTATCCTCCGCCACTTCGATCCTGCAGCGCCCACAGAGGTCCACACCGATGCCAGCGGCGTCGGACTTGGCGCCGTACTCGCACAACGAAAAGCGAGGTTTGATGAATATGTCGTTGCCTACGCGAGCCGAACTCTGACAAAGGCCGAGGCTAATTACTCTGTTACAGAGAAAGAGTGTTTAGCCATTATTTGGGCCCTTGGAAAATTCCGTCCTTATTTGTAGGGTCACCCTTTCGATGTCGTCACTGACCATCCCGCCCTTTGGTGGCTGTCTACACTTAAGGACCCATCTGGCCAACTTGCTCGCTGGGCCCTTAAGCTACAGGAGTACGACATCCGCGTTCTCTATCATTCCGGCCGCAAATACACGGACGCTGACGCCTTTTCTCGCTCACCGGTCTCCGCTGACTGCGCTTGCCTATCCGCCCTTGAGCCCACAGTTCCATCTCATGCACTGCGCAACATGCCGTCGGAGCAGCGCAAGGATCCCTGGATCAGTGCTCTCATCAGCATCCTTTCTGATCCATCCACCTCTTCACCATCTCGCGCTCTTCGCCGCCAGGCTACCCACTTCTGCATTCGCGACGGCCTTCTTTATCGTCGTAATTACCTCTCTGACGGTCGCAAGTGGCTTCTCGTGATACCCCGCCATCTCCGTGACCTTATCTGCGACGCTTTCCACGCAGACCCTCAGTGCGCACATGCCGGCCTCTTCAAGACCTATGCTCGATTGCGCATCCGATTTTATTGGCGCGGCATGTAAAACTACGTCAGAAAGTTCATTCGCTCCTGTGCTCAGTGCCAACGCCGAAAATTACCTCCCGGACAAGTCTACCCATCACAACCCCTTCCCTGCCCTAGTCGGCCCTTTGATCGTGTTGGTATAGACATATACGGACCGCTACCCTCCACTCCAGCAGGCAACCGCTGGATTATTGTTGCGGTGGACCACTTGATCCGCTATGCTGAAACAGCTGCTCTGCCGACTGCCACCGCCCGCGACGTTGCATCGTTTCTGTTACGACATTTCGTTCTTCGCCACGGTGCCCCTCGCGAACTTTTGAGTGATAGAGGCCGCACCTTTCTTTCCGATGCTTTGAAGGCACTACTCGACGAATGCCGAATCGTTCACCGCACCAGTACAGCGTACCATCCGCAAACTAACGGCATGACCGAGCGCTTCAACCGTACTCTTGGCGATATGCTCTCCATGTACGTCGCCTCTGATCATTCCAACTGGGACCAAGTTCTCCCTTTCGTGACGTATGCGTACAATACTGCGGCCCAAGCAACTACTGGTTTTCCCCTTACTTTCTCCTATACGGACGAGAACCTTCTACTACTCTCGATACCATTCTGTCATAGACACCTGACCCGTCCGAAAGTACTCCGCTATCTCAAGCTGCTCGTCATGCCGAGGAATGCCGCCAGCTTGCCCGCTCTTTTTCCACCGAGGATCAGTGGCAGCAGCAATCCCGTCAACCTGCCGGCCGTTCTGCACCAACTTTTTTGCCTGGTTCTCTCGTATGGCTTCGGGTACCCGCTACTACACCCGGCCTCTCCTCAAAACTTGTCGCAAAATACCTTGGACCCTACCGCGTTCTGGAGCAAACGTCCTCTGTCAATTACATCGTAGAGCCCCTCACGCCATCGACGGACCTACGCCATCGCGGCCGCGAACTTGTCCACGTCTCTCGCATTAAGCCGTACTACGACCCAATAGTAGTCTCTTCGCCTTAAGCCGCCAGGATGGCGCCTTTTTCTGCGGAGGGCGATTGTAACGAAGAAGAGTAGCCTGCCTGCGCCACAGCACCATCGCTACCGGCATGAGCTCGCCGAACGCTTGTGACGGCTACCCGTTCGCGCCCGTTGCTAATAAATCTCTTAGCAATTTATTTATTTATTTATTTATTTATTTATTTATTTATTTATTTATATATGGTGTTCCAGCGAACACTTTCAGAAATGTTTAAAAGTTTCCTGTGCCAGATATTACAATTCTAGTCCATGAACTGGTATACTCGAATCGGCGGATAATACTTGCACAATGAATTGAGAAGCAAAAACGACTAACTGATAAACATTCACTAATAAGTTCTTAACTAATTACATTATGGCCCATATTGGAATTTACAAGTTCTAGCCGTGGAGGTGGCCTGGCGGATCTACATGGAACGAATTTTCAAGATGACACCAGTTTTGAGATATAAATTTCCGAACTTTGCGGAGAAATGCATTGGCGTTCCAGTTAATTTGTTAACAAAAGGTCGTTTAATGCACTGAAGCACACAGGTAACTGGAACGCCAATGCATTTCTCCTCAAAGTTCGGCAATTTATATCTTGAAACTGCTGTCGCCCTGAGAATTTGTTCCAAGTGGATCCACCTTGCGAAATCCAGTGCTAGAATTTGTAAATTGCCATATGGGTCATAAGGTATCTATCTAAAAAGTTAATTAGTGAATTGTTAATTAGTCAATTTTGCAATTAAATTCTTTGTGCAAGTATAGTGTCGCCCGCATCGAGTAGACCCGCTCATAAACTGGAATTGAGCTATCTGCCACAGGCAACCTTTAAAAAATTTTGAGAGTTCGCTGAAACACCCTATATATATAAATATATATATATATATATATATATACATTTGCACTGCAGTGTAGCTATATGGGTGAGTGTGAGCATACGAATCGTAGGGCCCTAGGAGGTCTACAGCTCGCCATTTGCCTTCACTTAATGTAGAAACAACAGCAAAAAAACAAAAGGCAGTTGATAGAGTCTACGTCACACGTGTCTCCTTCTTTATTTGAAGAGTACGGAGGATTACAGAAATACGAAACCTTGAAGTTACCAACACGGGTCGAAAGAAGCTTGATTGCGCAACATTTGGACGACACACACAGAAGAGAAACACACATGTTGTGTTTGTTTCTCTTCTGTGTGTGTCGTCCAAATGTTGCGCAATCAAGCCTCTAATATGCTATACCAACACGCCCAGTCCTCAACCTTGGCAAGTTTCGAAAGAAGAATGTCCCTGGAACATTTGGCAAGCCACGTTTTTGAAACGTTCGGTCTAGTGACACCTCTTGTGCGACCACAGCCTGCGTGGCGGAATGCGCGAAAAATGTTTCCTACTTGGACCGTGTTTCTTGCTACACCAATAAACTGAATGAAGGTATAGACTGTGTATCCAGCAACAAATTTGCGCCTTTACAATAGAAACAAGCTCTGGTTAGTAATTGCATGAAACATGGCGAAGGCGCAATAGCGTGGAGGTGAAGGAGGAGGAGGAAATAAAGAGAGAGGGGAGGGATGCTAACCAGAAATACGCCTGGTTGGCTACCCTACTCTGGGGGACGAGAGAGAGGGAGTAGAAATATAAGATAGAGAGAGAGAGCGGAAGGGGAGGAAAGCCGCGGTGAGCCTGCGAGCTCACCGCGGCTTTCCTCCCCCTCCCCTCCTTCTCTATTTTGTGTTTAGCGTGGAGGTAAATGCAAAATAGTGGTAGCGCATTCCCGTTGATAAGTATTCCAGGTGAACTGCCGGTTGGTTAGTGCACGAGCGACAGATGAAATATATGGCATGTAGTTTTGGTGACAAAAGATTACGATGCGTGGATTTATTAGAAAAAAATCTTACTTTTTTTTTCAGTTCCCGCAGACAAAGTGGAGGTTAATTGAACACTGTGCCAGTCCAGCGCGTTACTGCAGACTGAAACTTCAGTTCCGTACTAAATCAACACGCATCGTGGAAATCGAGCTGTCCGTTCAGGTTTAGCCCTTTTTTTACGCTGTTTCTGTATATACACCTCAGCGAAATTGTAGCCATTCATATTTGCCATTCCATTTAGAAATCACAGGAATGCTTTGTTATGAACAAATTGCTATTGGTTGGTTTTTGTGCATTAACTAAGAGATGCTTCCAATTACACCCTCGTCGATTCAGAGCCCTCTCATGTGAGAAGACAAGACAGAAGACGCAAGCTCTCACTCGGATGGGCTATAAAATACATGTCCCACTCGTCCGATATTTTCTTCTTGGTGGCTGGTTCATCGGCGCTAATAAAGGTTCAGGATTTCGATACTTATTTGATTTTCGGAGATTTCTGCGAACGCAGAGGCTGCCACAGGGCGCCAACTTAAACAAGGCCTGTGAACGACAACAAAAATGGAAAACAAACGAAAGTTAGTAGCCAAATTTGTCGTGTCGCAAAGGCGGGCAGCGCTGGCAATTAATTTTTAGCTCCAGGGCGCGCGCCTTCCTCAAACAACCGTGTCAGCAGCGTTCGTCGCCCACAGTCGTTTGCGCCCACTCAGCGGCGATCAATTCGCAGTTTCGACCGCATCACGCCTTAACCGAGAACCGTCACTTACAAGATAAAATTCCAAAGCGAGATAAAAATTAAAAAAGGCAGCAGAGCTGTGGCAACAATACCAGGAAAACACACCCACACGACCCACCATCACCGGCGGCGTTCGAGCTCCATGCACGGATCCTGCGCGAAAGTCGGCTCGAGCTCGCGTCTGAAACTTCGCCGCGCCACGTCCATCCGTCGTCCTCCGCTCGGTGTGTTCGCTCTTATCTGACCGGGCGCCGCTTCCCGAGCAATTAGTTCCGCTCTTTTATCCCAGTCATACACGCCACGCACTCCGCGCCGGCTGGTCCGCGATTGCGCTTCTCGAAGCAAACACGGATCGGTGGGTGGGTGGGCGGCCGAGGCGGAAGGGACGCGGCGAAACACAAGTGCGTTACACTGGCGCCTGTCCGGACACGCGCTCGAGCACAAACACGCACGCACGCACGCAGGAAGGCTCGAACCAAAACAAAAGCAAATGATCCGGACAAAGAAAGGGGTGGTGTCGCGGGAACAAGCCAAGCAGCAGCGGATCTAAATCTAGCGAGAAGAGGGGGGAGGGGGGGACGGGGCGATGAGGGGTGGGAGGAAATTGAGCACGAGGGCTTTGGTGCGAGGCTCGGAGGCGCGCAAGCAAAGCCACGCTCCGTGTTCGCTTCTTGTGTTTTCCACTACGCGCCGTGTCATAACCAGCTCCGGCGCATCCCGTCGAGAGGCCGGCGGCGGCGGCGGTGGCGAAGGACTGATTTATCAGGGGAGCTCGCGAAGCGGCCCGCGGCAGATTCGGCTCGCCGCCGCGTGCGGGAGGGCGGGCACCTTCCGCGCGTCCCACGCAAACAACGGGCATCGGGGGAAGAATCCGGCCCCGGCTGTACCATAGACGCAGAAACAACAGAAAGGACGAAACAAATAAAGGCAAGGCTAGCGGCTATAGTTCCCCTGCTGCCCCTGTTTGGGATGGCAAAAGGCAAAAAAAAAAAGTGGACAGGGAGCTAGGGCAAGAGCTGGAGGAAAAGGACGAACGGACGGAGGAGGGACTTTATCCCGAGGAGGAGACACAGACAGACATGGCGAAGCTTCTTTGCCACGTCTTTATTATTACAGCGGCAGGAGATAGCTTCCCACGACTAGGGGTCCAACAGTCCCGGCGGCAGCCAATTGCTGTCGGCTTGTTTTTGTTTCCCCATTTTCCTTTTCTTTCTGTTTTCGCGTTGTATCGTTCCCCTTGATTTCCTTCTGGTATACGAATGCCATGACTCCCTGTCACTGCTTCTGCTCTCTCCGTATATATTGTTTCCTTGTATAGCACTGCGGAGGTTCCGCGGCAATTACCCTTGGCACGTAGCACTGCAGAATGATCACGTCTCTTACGCAGGTACGCACGATTCCTTGCACATGATGTATGCCCGAAATGTTAACTTGGCTTTATTGTTTTCCTGCTTCAGAAGGATTAACTGTTGCGCTAGTTGGTCCAACATGCTAGCTGGAAAACTAAGCGCGAATAATTTACGCAGAGACACACAGAACAGACGAAGGCATGCGCTGTGGTTCCTTGGTGTAGCGTGAAAATAGTTCTTGATTACTGGTGTTCGCGCGTTCCCTGTGTTGTTGTGTCGCTGGTTTACGTAACAAATATGCTAAACAAGATTCCGAAACGAAAGGATAGGGACGCGTGACTTGATAAGTGCGATAAGGAGCAGCTATTTTCCTGTTTTTCTTGTCTCTATTTTTTATTGTATGTGTGTGTGTGTGTGTGTGTGCGTGTTCAAGTGTAATTTAAGTCCACCTCTTCGCCAAGAATGAAATACGGAGCCGCCTTACTTGCTCAAGGTTCCCGTGTGCTCGCGACGAGGCTGCTCGTCTCGATCGCATTAACGGCACCGGAGAAATTAAAACTGATCTCGCCACCCATCTCCCGCTCACTGCAGATTCATATTACTTTGCGTTTGCACATTTTAAAGGCTACTTGTCTGGTTGAAAGAAAAGTGACATACTTCTAAAAAAAAAAAAAAAAAACTCGGCGAGCAGTACGAGCATCAATTAAAGCGGAATTTCAGCCTTCACATGCCCTGCGGTGACAGCATGCCAGAACCTACTTGTGTTAATAACCGTAAGCTCTATAAAAGACCTCGGCGTCGTTCTTTCAAATTCAGTTTTCTGCAAAAAATGCCTGCACGAGGCCGACATTCAGCAAAAGTACCTTGCTAGGCACTACGTTCTAGGTCTTATACGTGCCACCCTAACCACGTGGGGACTTTCGGCCGTCGTGCGACCGTGACAGGCGATATTGTTGCGCGTATTCGGCACGTATGGCGCGCGTTGTTCCGGCGACGACGTGTGCTCAGGGCCGCAAAGCTCTTCCTGGCGTCCGCCTCTGCCTTCGTATTACCCGGTGCTACCCGGCTGGCCAGGGTGCACCGCTCTCCATCGAGTTTGCCTCGGCTGGTTTCCGCTTTGGTGGCGGCAGCGGCCGTACGGCTCGTTCCGCTGGCGCTTCGTTACACCCTCCCCTTCCTGCGACCCCCTCGCCCCAACCCAGCTATCTGCACGCCTCCAATAGCTGCCGGAACCTACGCGCGTCGGCAGCGGCTCTATCGCGTTCGCGTCCCTGTCGGCAACCGGCGCAGCTTGATTAATTCTGTTCGGATTAGGGACCCAAGCAGGCCGGCCCTAATCTAAGTTACTGAGGCGCGAGGCTCAGCAACAATTAATGGAGGGCCGGACCAATCAATTCCGGATCCTCGGCGAAAGGGGAGGATGCGAGAGAGAGAGAGAGAGAGAGAGAAAGAAGAACGTGGGCCCTCAAGATCTTCTGGAGGGGACACAGTGCGAAGAATAAGAGAGAAAGGCAAGGGCTGGCGTTTTTTTTTTTTTTTTTGTTCGTTTCGTTCCGTTGTTAAGCTGTATACGTTCAACGCAGGCCTTCGTGTTTCGCAACTATGCAGCCGCGGATACTTGCTGTTCACGCTTACACTCCCACGAGCTTTCTGTCTGTTTTCTTTTTCTTAATGAATTTTTGTTTCGTTTCAGGTCTTGTAATTCCTCGCCTGTCTGTCGAAACCCTCCCTGCCGGATTACCACCCGCACGTTCACGGTTTGCAAGCCCCGTGGCATTGAATGAACAAGTAGCGCAAGCTAGGGGTGGCGTCTCATTAGGAACTATACATATATAATGAACGCAGGGGCCACAGGCGTGAATATGCATAAGGGTAAGCTCTGCGTTACGATCAAGAGTGCTCTAGGAGAGGTTGCGCTCGTATTTATAGCACAACTCGAGCGTCGCAGTGGCTCGTAATAACGGGCACTAGTCAAGTGTGATAGTTCACTTGTTAATAGATAAGGCGGTAGGCCAATGGCTGTTACTTCCTAAGAAGGAAATACTTTCTGATTTCCGTCAAGATACTTTATTCGTGCTCACTGACACTCGCCCTTTAGTATCGTCGTTTGATGATACCTTCGGAAAGCGTGAACTGTATCTAAAGAAGAGAGGATACCTTCGTTTCTTGACCATAACCGGCGACAGCTTCTAGAACTAGAGAACATCAACAATTCAACACCCCGCCAATGTCCTTGTGAATTCTCTTTTTTTCTCTTTTTTTTTTACAGCGAAGCTTTATACAGCTAGGACATTTACGTCGTCCGCAAACAACCCACGAACTCTGCTCACGTGTTCGTCATCCACGTCTCCCTCCACGGCTGGCTGGGTTGCTTCTCATTGCTTAAGGGGGTATGATCCATTCAGCAAAAGCAAGAGGAAACTATCGTGATCATTAACAAAAAGTAACATCATCACAGCAATGGCCTGAGCAACGTCGTTCTCTTCCACAGCTGGTCGTTCGCGCCTCTCCGCGCTACCAATCGAACGCGCTAGTGTGCTCGCGCGTTCGTCGTCGTCGTCTTCTTCCACAGCTGGCTTGGTTGCCCCTCATCATTCCAGCGCAGAAATTCATTTGTCTTCTGTCGTTGTAATGGGGAGGCCGCGTTAAAATTTGTTTGTTTTTTATTTACGGTGGTACGAAGTATTGCTTAAACGTGCATGACCCATTGATTGTCTTACGTGACGGACGTATTTAATAAGAGAGGTGGTAGAATAATGTGGGGTGTTCATACCTATCGTCAAGATGACCACTGATCAGGACAATAAATGTGTTCGTACCTTTATTCGAAATTATATGTCACCTCTATGTCTGTGCTAAACAGCTTAGCTGGTCATCCACCTTCACAGAGTGGAATGGCTCATGCCATTCTTTAATTAAGGGATAATGGTGGTGGTGAAAACTTTAATTCGTCAACAGAAAAATATTTGTGAGATTACATGAAGTAGTCGTGAAGTAGCCGTCAGACCGTGTCTTGCGGCGACTTCTAAAGCCTAGGTAACAGCCCGCAGTTGAACCGCAGGTTAAGAGCCGGTCACCGCAGACTCCCACTGCTGAAGCAATTGCAGTTTTGCCCGAAAGGCGAACCATTGATAGTGATACCAAAGCATTAGAGAACAACACAGAGTAACGTTCATAGTTATATCGGCCGTCTAAAATGCAGTAAACATTCGCTTACCAATCAAACTAACAAGCCTGCTGTCACGCACGTAGAAGCAAACATGAGCAGACCCTGTCCGATGACCGTGAACACTCACTGTCACAACGCAGTGCGATGAACAGTGCCTCAGCGTGAACAGTTTGAGCAAAAGCAGAATGCCGCGGTAAAGAGGGAAAAGAACCACTGCAAAGAAACCCGGAAGGGAAAACCTTATCAAAACCGATATGCAAATGCGACGCGGTGCGCGTACGAATGCGGTAACTATGTGCACGCACGCGCTCAGGAAAATTGATAAACAAATTCTCATTTGTTGCATTTTGCGAATATTGTGAAGATAACGTGACCTAGAACTATACGCGCGGGAATACAGCACACGAAGATACCAGTTATCTCGCCTCGACCAGTCTTTGCACCTGCCATAGAATACCTCCAAAGTAGGGTGCACATCATGGCCGGGCTCGATGAGGAGATGCCTGCTTACCCCTTTCCCACCCCCCAACCTTCCTTTAGCTTGCTTGATCACGTGTCCTTAAGCATTAAACGCGCGGAGCGTGACCATATCGTGTTTGAACTATATACGGAACATTATGGCGACAGTAAGATTTCGCTTGCAGCGACCATATAATTGCTATGGCAATAAATACTAAAATACTGGGAACACGGAATCAGTATTTCTGTGTACACAGGCGAAGCATGGCAAGTTGTTTGCCGGTGTATTTTGCCTTCCCTATTGATATTTACTGGTTGCGCTTCGTTTCTTACGCCCACTGATCATGCTAAAGAAAAGGCATGCCCTAAGCAACATAGTTAATGAGATCTGATTCGGTTTATTTCGTGCAATAATTGCTTGGAGACTGTAACAACATCTAGCCGGTAGTCAGTAAGCGGTTAGCGACGCAGGAAAATATACGTGGTCTGAAGTTAGCGTACGAATATGGTTTATCGTTCTCCAAGCGTGAAGTCACTCTTTCTAATCAGCTTTCAGAGAAAGCAAACGCAGCGAGTTGAAAGTTGTACATAGTGGCCGTAGCAGGAAACATATCGCAAGCAATCAAGTATTGCAACAGACATGCTTAAAATACGAAAGACAGCAAATCCAAAGAGGCCGTCATTTCTGCAGAAAAGAAAATAACTTGCACCATGAACCCCCCCCCCCCCCCCCCCTCCATCATTTAACTCTATTTGCACTCTGTTGCTCGTCATGCAAGCTTCATCACCCTTCGCTTGGAAGAAGAAAAAAACGCTCATTCTCGCATATGCACTTGCGTCTGTGTTTGTTCGCTTGCTTGCTACTCTTTGATCCTCGCACTAATATAATCTTATCACGCCCGGTACCTCTTTTGGGCCGCTTATCCGCCAACGGCGAGGGAGCATCCGAGCAAAACCCGCATCTCCCAGATCGGCCGTTCGAACAAAGCAGTCACGCCCGAACGCGCATTTGCGGGACCAGAGGTGCGGGCGATTGCAACCCGGGGGGGAATTGGGGGCACACAAAGGCGCGCACACCCTAAATAACGTTGAGTGGAGGGAAAGGGAGTCTGAAGCACAGGAAGAGAGGGGACCGAGAGGAGAGAAGCCACAGAGATTGATGCACACACTCACACGCACACACGGACATACGAAAACAAAAATCGGATAATAAAAACGAACGGATACAAAGACAAAATAAAAATAAGAAAGAAAAAAAAAAGCACGATGGCACACGGAAGCAGTGGCTGTGAGCAGCGTGCTTTTACACGCAGCGTTTACCACGGAGGAAAATTCCTGACCCGTCTTTGTGCAGGCATGTGCTCGAGGCAGAAGCATATCGGCCTGGCGAGCTCTTCATGCGACAGCGCACGCCATAGGCTCGTAGACGTTTTATTGTACGCTGCTGTTGTTGTCGTTTGTTCGTTAATTCATTGTTTTCTTTTACGTTGCTTTTTCTATCTGCTCAGCTGCTGCTCTAAGCCGAAAGAAATACTTTTCCCACTTCGGAATTTCTACGAACTCTGCCACGGCCCGTCACTGAACTTGACGCTTGATAAAATAACCAAAAACTGAAAGAAATAAATAGCGTGTGCGGAGCAGCCCATACGGCCCTGGACAGAAGCCGTGTTGAGCAGCGCGTCGCAGGACTTTGCTTTTCCGATAGCTTTAAGGGAGCGAAGTAATTTAAACAAGAAGCGATAAAAGCGCACCGTCTTGTGCTTCTGGAACAAGCCGCCTTTCGCACAGTTCCGGGGCAAGCTGTTGGACGTCATTCGTCGCGTCTGTTCTTTCTACTTGATTTTTGTGCGTCCGAACACACACCAACGAGTGGCGAAAGTACAGCTTCGAGGCGGCAACGGGCGGGCGGCGGCAGCAGACTGAGCTCCGGTCGTCTCGAGCGGTGTAATTCGTTTAGAAGCTGTCAGTGGCAGTTTCCCTCCGATCGCGAGACTGACAGGAATGTAAGCACACCCCGATTCTTCCTCCACCACCGGCTGTTGCCTGTCGCTTCTACATCCTTCCTTCACAACGCCCTCTCCTTTTCCCTTCCATGTGCTGTCTTCACGGGCTGGAAAGGCAAACGCTTGAATGAAAAGACCACAGAAAAGTAAAAAAAAAAAAAAAACTGACACAATAACGCGTAATGCCGCAGCCGATGCACCCGATCGCTACATTTCGGTAGTGTAGTGCAGGCGATGGCGAGATAGGAATCCCGACAAGCGTTTGCTACGGTGTTGTGTTGGCGCCGGCAGAGGGGTGTCCGTGTGTGTGTTACGGCATGCACTGAAGCGCTGAAGATGCGCACCGAGATTATCCGTGCAAGGAAACCGGAGTGGAACCGATGAAACAACGTGCTACAGAATAACCGGAATAAAGGTGACTGCAACGTTGCAGCAAAAGTAAAGAGGAATTATAAACAGAAAGAGCGCATGTAGAAAAAAGTGGACGGTACGAAAAAAAGAAAAAACTCGAGAGGAAGCCAAACGGGATCAGAAAGGAAAAAAAACAGACAGAGAAACTAGTGTTGGAGGGTGGAGGGGGAGGGGGTGGCGGAAGAAGCCAGCTCAGAAACAAACATTGGCCCATGCGAAACTGCTGCTGGGGCATATAGCTTGTCGTCTCCTCTTTACGCTTTGTTTTTAATCTTTTGTGCTCATCGTTCTCAGTGTTCCACTTCGTGCGGCTCCGAAAGTACGGGACAGACAACTCTCCGTTGTCAGCCACAGCATCAGTGAAAAAACGACCCCCCCCCCCCCCCCCCCGGCACGTGGGGATGAATGAACATAGATAAGTACCACGCGCGGTTCCATCCACCGATATATGTGGGGACGGGCTGACTGTGACAGACATGTTTGCGTACGGTCGGGGAGCATTGTTTCATTGCGGGGTCGGAAAGAGCATGAGAACACGTCAAGGCTTGGAGCAAACAGAGAATGCCACAGAAGAGGGGGAGAAGGACCACAGCAAGGAAACCCGGAAGGGCGATCGTTATTAAACCCGATATGCGATGCGACGCGGCGGGCAAACGAATGCGTTAACGATATGCACGCGTGCTCAGGAAGACTGATATACATATTCTCATTTGTTGTCTTTTGCGACAGACAGTAGTGACCAAGCTACCCTAAGCGGTAGCTTAGTGCATATGACATTGCGCTGCTGAACTCAAGGTAGCGGGCCGGCCGAGTCGGCTGCACTTTGATGGGTTCGAAATGCAAAAACACTTTTGTACCTTGTTTCAAGGCACATCAAAGAACCCCGGGTCGTCAAAATAATCCGCAGTCACCCCCGATAGGGTGTGCCTTAAAATCAAATTCTGGTTTTGGGACGTAAAACTCCAGAATTTAAATTATGTAGTTATCATGTTACTTTCAGGACTATACAGCATTTATAGCCACTTTCCGGCAGCGATTACGGTGACATCGTCGCTGCAGTAGCTTCCTAGCAATCATCATGCCTTCATGCGAACGTTACAATAAAATATAAGTAAAAAACCAAATGAGCGAAGTTGCCTCATCTTTTAATCGAGTCTGCCGACCTTTCTCTCTGAAGAGTATCGTTTAAGTGCGCCTCCGTGAACGTTGGAGCTTTGGGAGCCACAATGCTTCACGAAGTGCATGTTTGAGGGCAGGCGTATCTTCACAATATATTGGAAACCAACACTGCGGTTAAATATCAAATATTTTAAATGAAACCAGGAGCACGCGACAAGGAGAGAAAGAGATAGATCAGAAAGAAAGGAGAGAGGGGAGGAGCGCAACGAGAATGGACAAGCCAGGCTTCCTATACCCTACGCTGGTGAAACGGAAGCAAGAGCCAGAAAGAAAGAAAGAAAGTAGGTATAGACGGAGCATATACAACAATCCGAGCCGGTGAACATAAGGTTTGCAACGTGGGCTTGTTGGCTCATCACATCAGGGCGAACTTTTATCTCAAAAAAAACAACAACAAGAAAACAAGGGAACCAGGGAATACACACAGCGTGTGCGTTTCTTGTGTTCGTCTCCTATATTTGGCTACTTCTAGCTCTAAAGCTCGCATTGGAAGACCAAGTCACCGCGCACTAAGCACAACACCCCGCGCAGCCCGATGAACGCCAATTAAGTCTGTAACCGTTTGTGCAAGCTCGTTGCCCTCCCTCAAGTTTTGTAGCTGTTACTGCTTCACCCATTGATGTGATGGCTTAGGAAGTCGGCATTCTAAAGTAGTGTGCTCTGACAATGGTCTGTCATAAACGTGAGCTGGAAGAGTAGCAAGTGACCACCTTTACGCAGTGTAGAGGAATGAAACGCAATAGCTATAGTGGCCGCTTAGTTATTTCTGTCAGGATGTAGTATTGTTGGAAAATAAATGTCGCTTTGTATCATCTGTGGCAAGCCGTCTCTATATCCTTTTCCTTATTTCAGGTTCATTCTGTGCCTGAATCCGTGTGCCATTCTGTGAGCCGGCTTCGTGTTTTCCGCATTTATTACAATCTGCAACATAACGTACAAAGGGTCTTGAGATTATATTTTTGTCTGCCTTACGTGACCAATGTTGTGAATTTATTCCAATATTTTTGTAAGCTGGGGAAACCTTTTCAGTGCGTTACGTGAGATCTTTGTTGGGAGCTGTTTCTTCGTGCGATAATGTCAGCTGATCTTACACATGATGAAATAAAACGCGATACCGAAAAATTCGTTTCAGCGTTAAACAAGCGGAAGGGAAATATAGCGGTGAAATGGAGCACCAACAGTAGATTTTATCCTAGCCTCTTTGTTATTTTAGAACGTCAAACACAGTCTAAGAATCAATAAATTCGGTACGCTCTCGGAAGGTCGTCGAGGAAATCAACGTCATGGATTTTTGATCGGCTATATGTTAGGGATGAATGAGATGGACAGAGATTCACACTTTTCTCGCACGCCGACATATGCTAATAGTTTCCTGTTGCGTCCGCTAAGCCATTACACGCACTTTGTGGCGTCACGCCACGACATTGCATAGAGGCGCTGACGATGAGCAACGTCGAAGGTGCCTTTGAAAATACGTTCCATGTGATAGCTGCTTAGAGCCGTGTCCAGACTGCGCTTCTGAGGTTCGCTGACCCCACAGGGATCGGTCCTGTCGCCTCTGCTCTTCAACCTGGCCCTCCTGCCCCTGCCCGAACTACTCAATCAGATCGAAGGCATGGACCACGCGTTCTATGCCGACGATATAACGGTATGGACGAATCGCGCGGGGTCCGATGCCTGGGTGGAGGAAGCCCTGCAGAGAGCGGCAACGACCGTCCACGAGTATGCCATGACCTGCGGCCTGAGCTGCGCTCCACAGAAATCGGAGCTGCTCATGGTACAGCCCGGAAGACTAAAGAAGGAGCCGCCACCGAACATAATTATCACCATTGACGGCACCGAGATCAAACCAACACAGCAGGTTTGGATACTGGGCCTGCTGTTGCGCAGCGACGGCAAGGCGCACGCAGCCGTCAAAAAAATAAACACCACATGAGAGCAGGTCCTGAGCATGATCCGGAGAAATCACCAACCGAAACAGAGGGATCAAAGAAGAAGACACACTGTGCCTGGTGCAGGCATTCGTCGTGTCATGCGTAACGTACTCCGCCCCGTACCTCCAGCTTACGAAGGTGAACCGCGAGGTGCTGAACACGACGATAAGGAAAGCAGTCAAACTCGCCATGGGCATCCCAGTCTACTCGTCAACGCAGAAGCTGCTGGACATGGGTGCCCACAACACGGTGGAAGAGCTGGTGGAAGCACACCTATCCCTTGCGCCATTAAACATCAAATATTCATTCATTCATTCACACCTATCCCACCAGAGAGTAAGGCTGAGCCGGACAGAGCACGGCCGGGCCGTCCTACGCAAGACAGGATGGCAAATTGAACCGCAACCGACAACGGAGCCGCTCCCCACAACATGGAGAGAAATTATTAAGACCAAGTCCCTCCCCCGGAACGTGTAGCCGGGGAGGAACGACGAGAAACGCTCTGCACGGGCCAAGGCACTGGCTCGACAGCTGGAAGAGGGCCCCGAGGTTCTCTAAGCGGACGCCTCGCTTCCCAAGCACGGCACCAGATCAACGGCGGTCGTCACCACCACCGATAAACTGGTCACAGGCGCGTCGATACGTACGACGAATACAACCGAAGCAGAAGTAGTGGCCGTGGCCCTTGTACTCGCACAACCGGGAGTGAGGACTGTGGTCACAGACTCTAAGACCGCCTACGCAAGCAACCGCAAGGGGAACATCTCTCCCGCGGCACTAGCGATCCTCGCCAAACGCAAATCACCGGGACGGGCCGTTGAGCTCGTGTGGGTCCCGGCTCAATCGCAAGTGGAAGGAAACGCGCTCGCCGACCACGATGCACGAGAACTGTCAATCCGGGCCGAGGACGAGCCAGAGCTACCGCACCCCGTGATAAATTACAAAGACATCACCCAAATGCTCAAAAGCGGCAGATGTAGGCTTCCCCGTCCGCATCCGCAACTCAGCCGAAGGCAGCAAACGATCGTGCGACGCACGCAAGCGGGGTCGCTAGCGCACCCCGCTTGCGTGCGCATGCCGCTAGCGAACCGAAGATGTTCCCAACAGAGCATGACACTTAATGCCCATTTTGCCGATCAGAAGGCACTCTAGCACACATCCTTGCAGAGTGCACTAAGCTCAAGACCCCCCCATTATCCCCCCTCTCCCCCCCCCCCCCCCCCCCCGAGCAATGGGAGACCTTGTTGTCCTGCTCCGACCTACCGACCCAGCTCGCGCTGGCGGCTAAGGGCCAGGAACTGCTGTACGCATATAGGACCTGAGAAGAAGGTTCCACCCCGTCTGGTGCCAGCGCCCACCATCCTTTACTAAGGACTCAATAAACGTTGATTCTCTCTCTCTCTCGGCTTCAGCTTGTCAATTGCTGGTGAAACCAAAATAAAGCGAACAGCTGCTGTCGACGCGACCATGAGGAAACGCTGTACGCTTAGTAGTGCGCTTCGGCGTATTTTGTTGCTATTTAACACTCCCTTAACAGCAGGCTCGCAGTTTTTACTGAAATGTGTCCATGCATGCGCTAACTACTTGCGATAGTTGGGCTCGCCTGCGTTTGCTTTCATTGCCCAGCGGAGATCGAACATCCAAATATATTGCAGCCAAAGCGATTAGCCGTGTGCTATACAAATCCTCACAACGATATTGTTTTAAAGCGAAGCTTTCTTTGTGAGCAGTCCCGAACCATGACTGCTGGGCGCCATTGTCTTACCGAGTAGGTCATGTTTAATTCTTTCTCTGCGGAGTACGCTTTGCAAGAGCGACCCAAATATACCAACTGTTTGTGTTTTTGAAACAAACGTACACGTAAAAAAACAGCCAACATTTAGCTACTGAAAATATTTGTTTCAAAAGAAGGCTTCAAAACAGATATTTGACTAAAATAAACTGGCAGATTACTCAACCGCAGTACAAAAAAAACTTCATATTCGAGCTTCAACATTATGAGGCTAGCAGGAAAGGCGTGTTCATTGCTCTAAAATAGAGCGACAGTATCACCTTGATTAACGCCGGTATAACAGGGCTTCGACCCTTCTAAATGATGACCTCTGTATGGTTGACTTAAAAGCAAAGAATAGCGTACAGCGCCATGCCGCAGTCTTTGAACGCGGCCATGGCTTCCTTGCGAGTGCTTCTCTTTCTATCACGTGAGGATAATCTGAAGTAGACGAAGCATCTCTTCCTTATCTTTTTGAGCTTTAGCAATTGACGCAATATGCTTGGAGAAGTGGCGAGCGATAAGCGGCGGCATGAGGAGCTGAGTATTTGCATTCTTTTTTTTTTTTTTTACGGTTGAAGTCGGCAGTCCTCGATAATCAGCGTCTCTACAAGATGACGACTACGCCATTCGGGAAAGCTCGTTGCAAGCATAAGGAATATGTCGCTCTATCATGTCAACTGCCGTGCAACATAGAAAAAAAGAAAAACGCACGCAGTGAAGGCGAACCACTAATGCGCGATGAAGCCAAACTTGTGCTTGGAGATTTTTGTTCGTTACGGCATAGCTCGTCCTCTGCAGATAGAAATTTCAACGAGGAACTTGGTTTGTCCTCAGTAGGGAAAGGCTTTAAAAAAATTGAATTACGCACCCGATGGTGGAACCAAACGTCGGTTCCCCAGCACAGCAGCTCAGTGTTATAACTAGTAGGCCACAATCACACGCAAACTTCTACCATGCCAACGCTGACTGGCTCTTTGAGTTGATCACTGCATCTGCCGCATCCTGTAGCACGGGTGCTCAAAAGCACGCACGTGCGCGCTCGTTTCCTTTACGTCAAAAAAAGCAGGAATGAAATGGGCAAACCTGTAGCATTTGATTAACCACTTCACGAAATCCTTCCCTCGCTTAAATCTCAATATGAGCATTGGATCTGTATAACTGTCTCTTTTTGTATATTATCGCGCCTTGATATAGATGAAAGAAAATTTTGTGGTTTTACACGGCAAGAACACGATCTGATTATGAGACATGCCGTAGTGGGAGATGGCAGAATAAGTTTGACCACCTGAGAGCCTTTACGGCGCACTCAAAAGCACGGTACATGAGCGTTGTTACATTCCGCAACCATCGAAGCTCGGCCGAAGCGGCCTGGATTTGAACCCGCGACCTCGTTCTCAGGAGCGCAACGTCGTAACCACCGAGCCAGAGCGACGGGTTCGACGGAAGCCGTGCTGCGCCCCAATGCACGTTGGAGGAAGAGTTGACGGACAGATAGCTCGCTCAGCGCCAAATGGCTATGAACAACGAACAGATATATTTCACGTTATTTGTAGTTTTCGGGAATGACGAGCACTTACTGGAGACAAACAATTCAGCCAAGTTATTCGTAGCATCGGGAAATCACACCGTAATGACAGACATTGAATCTGGATGGGATTTCGCAAGCCGCAAGGCTTTGAACGAAGAGCCAAGTACGTCCAAAATATTTGTGCCACATATAGAAAGAACCTCGATATGAAAAATAAAAATTTCCAGTATAGAGGCGACGATGTCTACAAGTTTGTTCAAAGCCTGACGCCTGGATTAGCTAGTGAAAATTGTTACTTTTCTTTTGGGGGGGGGGGGGGGAACAAAGGTAACCAATAACAAATGACAAGCGCCATTCTAAGAAAACACAAGCAAAGTAAAGAAACAAAAGAAAGAAAAGGAGATATAAAAGAAGAGCAAAGGGATGTTATAGAACTGAATGTTAAGAATATGGAAGCCAGTTGCTAGCAAGACCCCCCCCCCCCCAAAAAAAAAAAAAAAAAAAAGAAATCGCAGAGGTAGAACTGGCAGTGAGCGAGCACGCTGAACTCAAGAGTGAAAGTTTCAAAACATTACTGAAAGCGAGCGAGTGAACAGAAAGTCGAGCAAAAACGCACAGGCGGCATTTCCAGAGGTGCGTGCGGCAACTGGGAATCTAGGCAAGGGGGGTAGGGGGAGCGCAGTAGATTTATGGGTGCCGTCGGCGAAACAGAATACCGCGGCGACTAATCTCAGCGCCTTCGGTTGAAAGAATAGTAAGAAAAAGAAGAACAAGAACAATAAAGGACCCGCGCAAAGATCACACGAGGTAGGCAAAAGGAACGGGGAACAGGAAGGGATGGTTCTCCAAGAAGAAGTAAATAAAAGAAAAAAGAAGAGAGCACTTCGAGGAGCGTCCGAAACGCGCGGGAAAAAAAGGAGGAGATCTTGGAGTGAAAGTAGGAGAGGGTAGTTTTGTTCTGGTGCGCCAGGCGTTTCTTATTCTTTTTTTTTTTTCGTTTTCTCAGCGAAATGGCATTGACAAATTAGACGGTAAAAAGTCGTCCCGCAAGAACAGCGAACAAAATTTCTCCTCCGTTGCGGTTAACGGTGACGATCGTTTGTTAACATTTATTTATTACGCGTCTCCATTACGCGCTCTTATGCTGCAGCGGACGTTGCTTTGCCCAGGCACCATCTCGCCTAATGGAGCGTATAGAAGACGTGCAAGATGTCGGCTCAAGTCTGCGCACTCAGCCTTTGACAGCGGGGGCGCAGCTTGAGATGGAGATCTTGGCGCAAGAAGTGACGTCGTCGGCCGACACCGGAGCGAGCGCGGTAGCTGTGAGGTCACGTGCAGAGATTTATTGAATCCGTTCATCATTTACCGTCTATGCAGAAATGGGCTTCTTCCGCGTCACATTTCGCGTTGATTTAGAGGGAATTCGCATTCGTAATACTCGTGGCTGCGCCAAACTTCTATTTCCTTACTTGCTGTACGGTGTGACATTCTTTATTTCTTCCGCATTAATTTAGTACAGCAGGAACCTCTACATTGCAAATCGTTCAGGTTTATCTAGTAAATTAAAAAAATTATCCGAAGTCAATTACCATTGTTTCTACAGGTGATTGACTGGTCGTGCAAGTGCATGCTTTCCAATCGCAGCTTCCTATTTTACTATTAAATTACTGGTATAAACAGAAATATGTACATTGCTGTTATTGCCTCTTTGTATATATTACTCATTCACTTGGCACTTATAATGCGACAGCTTCTTGTCGCTAAGTGATGATCCCAGGCGTAGAAGCCGAAAAGCCGTGAGGGACGCAATTCTGAGAGGGCTGCAGGATAATTTTGAGATTCCCCAGTTTCCTTTTTTTTAATTGCACAGACTTTAAAAAATTGAATTACGCACCCGATGGTGGAACCAAACGTTAGAAGGAAATTTACATTAGAAGGAAATTTACAAGCATAAAAATTGGTTGCAGTGCACAAGGAAGGCATCACAAAATCCTGACTGGGAGCGCAAGACAGGAGCAACAGGAGATCGCAGGGAGAGGTCATTCGTCCTGCAGGGGAGATAAAAATAGGCTGATGATGATGATGGTGGAAAATTGCGCGCACTAACAATTAGCGCCCCTAACATTGAAAAGAAAGGTGCACAATTATTTTATCGGTGCTAACATATGGGCTAAAAACTTGGAGGCTAACCAAGAAGCTGCAGAACAAGCTAGGGACCGTGGAAATAGTGATGCAACGAAAAATGTTAGGCGTAACATTAAGAGACAGAAAGAGAGCTGTGTGTATCAGAGAGCAAACGGGGATAGCCGATATTCTCGTGGACATCAAGAGAAAAAATGCAGCTGGACAGACCATGTAATGCGTAGGGTAGATAACCGGTGGACCATTATATTTACAGAATGGGTGCCTAGGGAAGGGAAGCGCAGTTAAGGACGGCGGATATCTAGGTGGAGTGATATCCACCGTGGTGGCCTAGTGGCTTTGGTGTTGCGCCGCTGAGCACGAGGTCGCGGGATCAAATCCCGGCCATGGCGGCCGCAATTTCGATGGGTGCTAAATGCAAAAACACTCGTGTACGTAGATTTATGTGCACGTTAAACAACCCAAGGTGGTAAAAATTGATCTGGATCATCAGATTGTGGTTTTGGCACATAAAACAGAATAATTGCAATAATTTAATATTTAATTAATCCAGGTGGCATGGTGAAATAAGCACATTTGCAGGCACAAGTTGAAGTTAGCCAGCGCATGACATGAGTAACTCGAGATCGCAGGGATTGGTCATGCGTCCTACAGTGGACGTAAATACAGGTTTATGATGATGATGATTATGAAAAATTGCACGCTAAGAATTAGCTCCCCTAGCGGACAACTGGTGACATTTCTATGGAAAAAGATCATTTATGGAGGTATGTATAAAAACATCAGACTATAAGCTATAATTTAGCAGACAAAGTGCATTCGACACGTCCAGCTGCAAATCGGCATTTGAACATCATGCGTTGCTTTGAGAATGCCTTGGAAATGCCTTGACCTTTATGCGTGAAATTTCTTGAATATTACTGCAAAGAGCAACGAGAGCAGTTGACAGCCACCTTAGCATACTTTAGCATACGTTAGCAAAGAGGATGAAGGCGGAAGGCTTCCCGCCCACTAGACATTGATTACATTAATTGACATTTTCATTCTAATGCGGTGCTATTCCCTGTTTTCTCCCACCGAAGGTCATGAGTTCGGGGCTTCGGGTACCCACTTGAGGGGGGACATGGAGGGCGAACTAGAGCTGAGAAGGCGGCCTACAAACACAATTTCTTGTTGTTGTTGTTTTTTTGTATCGTGGAGGGGGGAGGGGGAGGATGTGCCTGGTGTGCTACTCCCTGACTACACCACTCTGCCAAGGGCTATATGGTCAGCACACAATGATAGTTGCAACTGAACAATTTACAGCCCACACGTCGCTCCTTCAAAAACAACCCATCGAAATGTTTGGAAGTTTTGAGCTAACCAAGTAGTTCAGCCCGACGTCGGCTAGGACCAGGTTCCAAGAATTCTGCTTCGAACGGTTTTCAATCTTTTCCAGGTTGCTGCTGAATATATTGCGCCTTGAAACGACGAAAACCGCGCAGACTGAACGCTATTGTCTTTTTGCACCCGCAAACTTCACTTTCGTGACTTTTGGCCAGTCCGATGAGCTAGCAGTACTCCAAGCCCTAAGAGGCCAATGAGAGTTACCTCCCGTTGTGGTAAGCCATGTGGAAGGCGGAGCTTCACATAAGCATCCAGGGAACAGAGGCGCTGGTTCTAAAAGCGCGAGTGTTCTTTTTAAAAGAAACGCGACTCGTCGAAAAACTATAGAGCGTGCGAAGTGATGCGTTCCTTTTTTTAAAATATCTTCCCTTGTTCTTTCATCTATTCTGCCCATACCTCTATTCTGCCCAACGGAAAAGTTTGTTTTCCCTGACTGGCCCTGTGCTTCTCCTCACGCCATTCCCCCGTTGCAGCACGGGATTTTGCCGGTCGGCGGGCTCGACTATGCGTCAAATGCTTGCTGGCGTAAGCCATTCTCTGGTTTTTTGCGACAAGCTGTCTGCTATACACGGCGCTTTCAGCCTCAACTGCATGGTGCCACCATGCATGTGTGTGTGGCACCAGACGTACTGGTGCCACACATTATTCTCTAGGTGGCTTTGCTGCTGCTGCAATCAGTGACATATGGGGCGTTACCTTTATTTGTTAAAGGTACAGACACGGGGATATAGCAAAAGGAGGTTTCCAGGTTTCCGGGGATATAGCAAAAGGAACCAGATTGCTCCACCAGTTTGACGAGCACCTTTGGCCGTCTGTGTCCTCATGCGGAGGTAAAAGAATGCTTAGTAGGTGCCAGGTGCCCTATGTATCTGTCCACTGTCAGCTGCTACAGTATGGTGCGTTCTTTGAATAAAATATGACAAGTTGGAAGGAAAAAAATATGCAACATCATTGGTTGTCAAGGTCAGTTTATTTGAAAACCGTACATAAAGATGCAGTTTCCAGGTGTTCAGAACAAACATTCATTGACGATTATGATACTCCCTAATGCCAAATTTGTGCGCAGCTTTACACGTGCTTTCATTTCGCCATATAGTGGCTGGCGCCGACAATCTGCCTCGTGCGGTACGTTGCAAACGAAGTGAAGTGCAGCGCGACTGCCTCGCTAATCGTGACGCGTGGGCGCGATTCACAGCAGCCGCCGCAGACAGACCTTCGCTCATGAAGCGCTTTGTTTCCATACAGACGACGCACGCTACTCTGCCGCAAAGCCCGTCGTGCGTGGCACTACGCTTTCCTTCTCCTGCTCTCGCCATACCCTCCTCCTCCACTTTCCTCCTCGCGCTATCTTCTGTCTCGCCGTCTTTCACCCGCACTCCGCGTTCGCTATTTCATCGTTTTGCTGTGCCAGTTTACTTGGTTGGGAGGACGCCGAGGGACGACGCCGACGTTCGTCGCAGGAACGGGCACGTAAGAGCTGGGCTCTAAAAGCCCAAAACAGTCTCGATCGGGTCTGCACCCCTTAAAAAAATATTCAAATATCCACCATGATGCTAGCATCATTTACAGAATGACTACGTATCAGAAAGCATCTACGTCATATCAGAAAAAAGATAGAAAACACAACAAAACAATACTAGCTATTTATTTAGATGTATTGGCCATCTCTGGCGGATGATTTGGACAATATCGTAAAAATATTCGTGTGTTTTGAGTACTTGAAGCCTGTGCCTGAGAAAAGGATGGATTGCGTTAATGTAAACAGCATTGTCTAGATGTTGCTATCAGCCGCTGCTCACGGTAGCCTGTGTCTTGAACACGGAAGACTCACAACCTGTCTGCGCGTTTTGCCACAACCAGCTTTCGCCTCATTCATTCCATTCTCTCGCGTCAAATTTAAGGAAGCTGAACACGTCTACGACGCTTACAAACATGAGATAGCTCGCTCCTACAGTTAATATTTAATGACACGTGCCGTTCTGCTACTTGCTGATATATGAAAGTCTGATTTCTACCTTTAAACTGCCAAATAAGAAACATTCCGCGGCAAAATTCGTAGAACACTTAGTTTCTGCAACATATACCGGGGATGAATTAGGTTCCATTCGAGTACATAAGAAAGTGCGCGCGTATTGAGCGACGAGTACGACAAGGAGCCCACGTCGCATTGTGCCCCAGTCTTTTTGCGAATCCCTCTTCGAAGAAACCTCGCGAACCAAAAACGCACACTCCCCCATATTCCTTTTGTTGCTTAAGAAGGGCACAAATGGCAAAATCTGAATAAAAAGCCACAACGCTCTCGTCAAGCAAAATTTTCTGGAAACACGCACACACCGTAACGCCTCCCCCCCCCCCCCCTCCTGCTCTCAAAGCCACTTCCATAAGAAAGAAAGAAAGAAAGAAAGAAAGAAAGAAAGAAAGAAAGAAAGAAAGAAAGGGCAGATTCAGCAGCAGTACAGTACTAGAGTGTCTCGGTCCCATTCCTCTTTCGGAGCTTCAAAGTACGTACGTAATAAAGACGGGCTACTCCGCCTGTTCTCGTTCTTATATCGGAAAGGGAGCAACTCATTAGGGAGCTTCCCTCTTCAATGAGGCGTGCTCTACTTTGTATTGTGCGTTGCGCGAGCGCTCTCTGAACAACCCGGGGCTGCCACTCTTGTTACTCATTCTTCTCGTCCTCTCTTGTCTCGTTCACTGTACAAATAACCCACGCACTAAGATAAAAATTATAAGCAGTGTAGCCAAGGCAAAGAAGGCCAGAAGGTTGAATGCGTAGGAACAAGAAAGAAATTCAAGGTGTGACAGAAGGTAAAAAATGTGGGCTTCTCTCTTTTTCAATGTACGAAGAACATTGGCCTTTATGGTAAGAAAGAAAGAAAGCCATGCAAGTAGTATATATGACCCTGCGAAGTGTTTAGGGAAATGCGAACGCGCCACCGAAGAGTAGAGCCGGGAAAAAGAAGACCAGCGTAGGAAGTAACTATATATTCATTAGAAACAGGAATGAAAAGAAAGGAAGCACTAAAATAAACAACAACGACGAGATATGAAATCTGAGCAAGACGCAGATCTTTACTTTAGGCTTTAGACATAGAGCTCGTGCTTCGAATGCGGACTTAAATAGAGAGACAGAATACTCTGTGGCTGAGGAAACAAGCAACATTGGGACGCCGCGGAGGAGATCGGGAGAAGGTACTCGTGATCTGAGCGGGATGCTTGAACAGGGGCTGGAGGTTGCGCTTGGGAGAGCGGTTAGGAGAGATGGGTGGGCTTCGTCTAATGAGCAACCCAGGTGTGTCTACCTCATTAATCTACTTGGTGGTCCATGGAGAGAGCAGAGTATGGAGAGAAGAGGTAGGAGGAGAAGAAAAAAAGATCCTATGGAGTCGCGTCTATCCCCTGGCTCACTGTCCCTCTCTCTCTCAATGCGGGCCAGATAACGAGATTGCCGTGGGAGCGGCTCGCACTCTCTGTATCATTTTTTCGTTGCTCGACATGCGAGAAGATTTACTTTGTCTCTCCCTCTCTCTCTCTTTCTTTCTCAGCTCGGCGCATTGTTCCTCCTTCCTTCCCCTGTAAGGGCTTCTGCGCAACCTGATGTGTTTTCGAGTGATCTTTAACAATGGTTTCCCCTTTCTTTTAACTCAGCAAAACGGCATCGGGTTTCTTTCGCGATGAAACTCGAGGAGGTTGAAGGGAGAAAATGAAGAGAAAAGATACGAGATGCGTGGATAGAGGATCTTCCGGCGCTAATGATGCGGCGCCCGATCTTCTACATGCGCATCTTGAATTGCGGCTGTTGTTTCTCCTTTAAATCGCGCTATCATTAACTGCCGGGAAATCGGAACTGGCGCTGATTCAATATTAAGGTGCAGAGGCGAACGCACTATAGTTTGAGAGCAGAGAGCGCAAGTACTCGGCCAGAGCGAGAGAGAGAGAGAGAGAGAGAGAGACGTGAAGCTGCGTGCGAAGCCAGGCGAATAACTACAGCTAGCTCCGCATTTGTGTGCTCAAGCCTTAAAAAAAAAAAAAGAGCTGGCATAAGAACAGCAAGTGATGCACGGCTGTTTCGTCAATGCCGTTAGGCCATGAGTCCGGTTGAGCCTCACCATTGATTACACATGATTACATTAGTGATTATGCTGAGCTAGACTCATGACATCAAGTAAAATTACATAAGCAAAATAAACAAGACTGAAGAGCGCTTGTGGAGTTCAGTCCTGTCCATGTTTTTTTTTTTCTCTGAGCTCTTTTATTTTACGTACACTAAACCCCGAACCAGCTAGCTCAGCAATAAGTCTTGTTCAGTCTCATGAATATTGATTACACATGTGGGTGGGTGTGAACCGTTTAATTTCTTGCTTTTGAACAGTGCCTCCGACAAGTTAAAACATTGCTCCAAGCTTCTCAATAGATAGGAAAAGCATGAAAGCTTGTGTCGAATGAACTGCGCACAGCACCACTCATTTAAATCCACCTCACACCAAACGCGATCATAATTGCGGTAGGAAAGCTACAAATTACATTTTGCTTGACGTATACTCTTCCTTGTAAAGAATGTCAAATAATTCTAGAAAGCTGCGTGGGCTTACTGAAATATTTTTTTCCGTGTCTCGGACCACGTCTTTGTAGTACTACGATTCCCCTCTTCCGAGAATCTGCGGCCCAGAACATAACACTTAAAAGCAACGCTGCGACAACAAAATCAAAATAAGATTCGCGCATACCAACTCTCATCATTCGGAAGAGTTCGCATCTGTCTCTAAACGCCACATTCCCGTGTCGTGCTATCTTTTTTTTTCTGCTCTCTTTATCGTCAAATTAATAAAATTTACCATGAAAAGAATCCGCGCGTCTCAGTATGGTCCTTCTAAATTTCTCTGAGCACGCTTGAAGTCTCACGGAAACATAGGATGCCAGCGAAATAAAAAAGAAGAAAAAGGAAAACCAGCAGGACCCTCTGCGGCAGTTCAGGCAGAAGAGCGTTCCTCCTTCGGCCGAACAACAATACTCAGTCGCTGTGGCCGCCGGGCAGGGATTCCAGCGCGGATAATACGTTGCGATGGCGCCGCACGTCGGGCGGACGCAGCGTTCTAAGATGCTTTCAACGAACGAAAGCGCCAGAAACTCCCAAGTTCCCCACTTTCATTTTGCTATACACTCCGAGTCCTTCCAGGGCAATGTAAGGGGAACAAAAGCCACAAGCAGAGAGAAAAGCCCGCTCTCTTTCCTTATCCTCCTCTAGCTCTTTTTGTAACATTTACGAGCCCGTGCAATAAAGCCCCTCCTCGTCAAGCATTTGTAGAAAAGAACTTCCTTCTCGTTACCGACGCGAGGCACGTACTACTTTGATTATAGTCGAACTCATGCTGAGGGACGTCAGAACTTGGGCGGTGACCTTCTATATTAAAGTTTGTAATTTGTCATTGTTGATCGCGATGATGCAAAGAAAGCGCGTAGCTTCAAAGCCCAGGAATGTCAACGGCTCTTATTCGGCGCTTCACTGTTGAGCGAAGAGAGCGAGGTGGTATAAAAAAATTTTCTTTACGGAAAGCCTCGCGTTGGAGAATCTGACATCGATTTCCACCGCGCTTTTTGGGTGCTTGCATGTAGGTTGCAAATGAATAACGCTGAATGATAAAAAAGGAAGAATAGTTTTTGTATAGACAGCGTCGTGTTCCGACATGTCTTGTCAAATCCGGGGTTGGAGGAACTGGTTTACAGACGTAAGTAAAAATGCTATTTGTCGTTGGATTGATAAATTATTTTGATAAGTATTTCAGAAAGAGACCTAGCTTTAGACACAGATGCGTCAACAAATAGCTCTGGCCTTTTTAGAAACAGTTCAATGTCCGATTTGCTGCTCGGCTACTGGGGCGCTTTCTGGTCGAACTTAACCGAGTTTATCGTACGAAGCTCACACATGGGGTGCTGCCAAATTACAAATCTGATGCTTTCTCGTCTTCATTTCAAATGCCGTAAGAAGCAGTTGGTTTCGTCTCACGCTTGCTTTATTGCTGTAAGCTATCCACAAGTCTACACAGACACGATGAAATTTTTGATACGGCAGTTGCTTAGCCTCCACCGCATATTACATTTTCAACTGCCATCATTACTACTTTTACACAACAAATATTCGAACAATCTTTGTACGCCGACTTCAGGCCCCCCATGTTAGAATCCCGCAAAATAATCTTACTTTCCTAATGGAGACGCCGCTCTGAAGACGGCCTATATTCAGAAAACGGTCGGTGCCTTAGAGCTGATCTGAAAACAGGAGCCTGCGAACCAAGGTAGTGAATATATTATCAGCGAAAACAGCTTCGAAACGTGAAAGAGCTCTTAAGAACGAAATGCCTTGCCAATTCAGCCCCCAGCGGTTTATGCAAGACTGATCAACTGTCTTCCAATGTCTCCTGTATAGGAAAGCGCTCAGCAAAGATTTATGAGGGCAAATAAATGTGGTGGTTCTGTAATGATGAAAATCCTTCACCGACGCACTCATCAAATACAAATTAAAAACACGGCAATAAAAGCGTAGTAGTTCCTCGGAGGTAAAGAACGAACATGGCTAATAAGCAGGGATCTGAGAGCCTCTTTTCATTATGACTACTTTAGCTGAACTTTTGGTTAAACTATAGCGTTCTAATTAAGGAACTGCTTTAATCACGCCAGGAAACCGGGGCCGAGATCAAAGGAACGCATTAATGAACCTCATCCGTGCGATTGCAATGAGAAAAAGCACATTGCAAAAATAAACAAATGAAAACAGAATTCATAAACAGGCCACTCGCACAAGCAGTTCGCATGCAACGACCAGGTCACTCTCGCATTTAGGCTATGAATATAAAGGCTCGGTTTTGTGTGACCTATTGAATAAATAATACGGATGACTTTTATTTCGCGAGAGATGATGAAGCGCTGCGAGTGAGGCTTTTCAAGGACATACTTGTTCGAATCGAGACCGTAAGACAGTACCGGTCCTCTTGATCATTATATACATTTGCCGCAGATATCATAGCAATAATAATATCTTGCAACATGCTGGAGTTGCTCATGTGAACTCAGATATTTATATCACCAGTGCGCGGTGGAAAATCAAACAAATTCTGCGCAGTCACGAGTACGAGTGATTTGTAAGCAGGTCCAGGATAATGCAGCGATTCTATTCCAATGGTATTCCTTCTCGCGCTTCGTCACTGACCTCAGTGGCGCTCCGCTTACATTATCAGAGGGGTTGTAAATGGATAGAACAGAAATGAATAGAAGAGGCTTATAAAGCGCACTTATAAAGAGGCTTTCCCTTGGCGTGTTTACAGATGTCGACAGTGGGGTCTTTCCTGACCTAATATTAACACGACGCATTTAGCTAGCCCATAAAAATTTTCACGTATACGTTTGTTCTTCTAGTCGACTCAGACATATTAAGCAGAAAAGATAATTAACAGACCGGAATACTCTTTCTCAGTTCTTCAAGACACTCCTCAGCAAGCCCTTTCACCTTCATCGGCTCGAGCACGTTTTAGACCTAGCACAAAAGAAAAGAATGAAGGAAACAAACTTGAAGTGCTTCTCCGAAGCTAACCTCATTATGATGCAGCACCACCAGCAGCAGAAGGCTGCCATAGAACAAAGCCATCTTATCCTGCATATTGCTCGTGGTAGCCTCGGAAATACATGTGCAAACACCACCACTCTAGGAATACCCGTGACGCACAAAACCGCGAACAAATTGTAAAACGTGAACGTGGCGTTATAACACTGCGATAAGCGCGCGCGACCCTTAATTGCACATCGCAGTATAGAGGCATGAGCGCAATCCGCACTAGCGGTGATGTGGAAAACTTTGCGTTCCTTTAGTTGTTCATCACGCGACTTAATTACACAAATGACGCTGGAACACGGCAAATAAAGTTGCGAACATTCAACTGCTGTCACAGCAAAATTCGTTAGATGAAAAAAAAAGAGGAAAAAAAAATAAAGCGGGCACATTGTTCAGTACTTTCATGTATTCTGGAAGCGACAGCATAATAGTTCGAATGACCAACTAGTGCGTATGTCTGCTTAAGTTGTTCAGTAACCTGACGCGCTGACCGTTGCCGGCGTTATACGTTAGCACTCCATCGCAACGACCACATCTCGTGCGATGTTAGTGACACACATTCGCCGCCGGCACAAAGCGCTGGGCGACCGTTGAACTGGAACCTGCACAGCGATTCGAAAATCGGAGGAAGAGGAAGAAATACGAAAATATCGCAGGGAACGCAGGCGTGGCAGGAGCGCCGCACCAACTTTTACTTCTTTTGTTTTTGTTTTCTTACTAGAGCCTCCGGGTCGGCGCACCACGGGGTTCGAGCCACGGCCCCAAACGCCTTGAAGCGCCCCTGCACACGCCACGGGGCGGGGAACCAACCACGGGGAGCACGGCAAATCAATTACAAAAGTCCAGAGAGTAGCACTGCTTCCCCCGTTGTTTTCAACCGGTCCAGAGAGAAAACGCTGCCGGTGGAGCCTCACGCGGGCGGGGAGAATCGTAAAGTGCGTGGAGCGAGCGCGCCCCGCCAGAGGGGATGAAGTCGGGAGCTTGGAGAAGATAAGCTGCAAATCAGCAGCAATGGAAAGCAAGCGAAGCGCACGAACACCGAGTGGCACGCACTTGTTCCCTGCTTCTTTAAATCGGTGCAACTCTCTCCGAACGCTCGAGCGATAGAGCCGACAACTCGCGAAGCCCATTTCCAGGAGCTGCGTTTCGCGTACGTCTACACAAACGGCTCCGGCTTAGCCGACGTCTTGACGACTTCATCTTTGGCCTTCTCGATTGGCCTGAAGGATAAGCATTTCAAATGTTAGGCCGCAACTGCCACGCGCTCTTCGCGATGTAAGGCAGCTAAGCGCGCGCTTAGCTCACGCTACTTCCCTAACTCTCAACCACGCTGCAGCGATTTCGGTGAGGCGAGAGGGTAGCGGGCATTGCTATGCGCGTCGCGTCGCGCACGCTTCCACTGCGATGCACTGTATACAAGCGAGGAGTATAGGGAAGCGTTCGCGGCTGCCTCCCCCCGCCGCGCGAACGGCGGCGTCTTGTCAGCGGCCGCGTCGAGAGACAACTTTTGCTTGAATAATTAAATGTTTTTGTTTTGTTTTGTTAGTCGACGCCGCTGTCTGGCTGTACACGCGCGTGAAGCGTTGGCATTTCAACATGCTCCGCCGAACTCCTTTCGGTGCTTCGAACCGGCCAGTTCCTGTGCCCTCGTCCCACAGGCGGCTAAGAGAAACTGCCACCGGGAATGCTCAGGAAAGAATTTTCGAGTCAGAGTTGGGCTCTACCCGCGAGGGAAGTGGGCCTTTTACAATGTCCGGAAGCTGCCTTACTGCGCATCTTCCTTGTCATCTTTCTTCTTCTTCTTCTTCTTCTTCTTCTTACTCCCCTCCTTGAGTGGACGCGACCCTCCTTGTACGAGCGAGAGCTCGTCGCGAGACGTGCGAACACCCCGGGTCACGTCTCGCGGCGCAGGCCGAGCGAGAAACTGCCTGGCTTTGTGTCGACGGGGCGCCGCTGCTCTTGCTGCTCGTGACGGTGAGGATCTGCTGTGAAGCGTGCTCAATCGGGAACGTATTGAACAAGGCGGAAAGCGTGTTGCTGACGTGTCCTCAGGGTACAGTTGAAGAAACATATAAATATTGTAGAAGGGGTGGCACGGCATGTAGCTTCTTGTCCAACTTATATAGATTCATCGAGAGGTGAAGGCCGATCAATCTGTTGATGTGGTGTGCACTAGCTTGGCTGTCTCCTCAGGGTGGTGTGATGGATGGTCATGTAGAGAAGGGAAGGCCATGCGTGAGCTTCACGCGGACATTAATGGTAACTCAATGCATGTTACCATTTCGCGTGTTTTATAGCGCCCCAATTTCTTACCCAGCCGTGTCGACTAGTCGGCATTCCGCTCGGATGGAAAATAAACCAGACTGCAGAGTGTGAACTTTCTTTCTGCCTTCCCCGTTGGAATACGCGACGTTGCGAGAGCGGGATCGCACGAATAAGCCACTCGGTGCCACATATGCTAAGGAATGAATGGAGTCGAACAAATTATATATACATGTAGTATACTCCCACCACACTTGTCATTTTGCTCGTTTACGCTGTGCCCACAGACACACATACCCACGCGCACGCGCAGGCTCACGCAAGCAAGCACCTAAAACCTGTCTCATGGATCTCCTCTATAAAATTAATTTAAGTATGGGGTTTTACGTGCCAAAAACACTTTCTGATTATGAGGCACGCCGTATAGTGGAGAATTCAGGAAAGTTTGGCCACCTAGGGTTCTTTAACGTGCACCTAACTCTAAGTACACGGGTGTTTTCATATTTCCCCCCCATCGAAATGCGGCCGCCGTGGCCGGGATTCGATCCCGCGATCTCGTGCTCAGCAGCCCAACACCATAGCCACTGAGCAACCATGGCAGGTTCCCCTTTACATGAAAACAAAAGTATCTCAAGGGTAAAACCTACTGAACTGCTTTTATGATTAATATAACGCAATTATGTCACTCGTAGGCGATTTACTAAATACTGATGCGGGTCGTCTCTCCCCTCTATCTCTAACCAGCCTGTGAGAGCTGTCATAATATGCTCGTTATGAATAGATTTGTAGGAATATTTTCTTGAGGGGGCATTGCTTAGGGCTCAAGTGTTCATTCGCTGATAAATTTCATAAACCGGCCACTCTAAAGCGGCATAAGGAACGTTGAGCAGACAACAGACTCAAAAGTACATTACAAAGTCATGATTACAATCTGCAAGTTTGGCTAGAAGAAGCCACGTGTCGTAAAGCACATCTTACAGTGACTTAGTGTTGCAAGGCCCCGTCCTGCACCTCCTGCCAAAACCATGACTGTTTAGATCGAGCACATTATTCTAATCTTTGAGCAGCCTATGCGCTGGTAATATAGCGTAGTAAATCAGCCTAGAGCCATATTTATGCATGAAAGATCGCGGCTGCTGTTAGAACATTGTTTTGATTTTCTTTGTTTTACAGTTAACTACGAAGGCCTTCAAGCACAAGCAGGGTGGAAAGCAGAAAGAGAGATAGGGAGAAAGAGAGAGAGATACGTAATGCGCTAAGATGAAGCATTTTTAAATACCATCGATACTTTTGACACAGGACTCCGGGCGAGACCCCATGCATAATGAAGATATGGAGGAGTGTTCTTCGAACATATTTTCTCATCTCGTTCCAAGCGGTACTGCGCAAAGATGGAGCTGCGTTGCGGTGAAAGCAAAGTTTTAGAAAAGCGGAGAAAGCACCGGGGATCAAGATCGGAGACATGGTCGTCTCCGAGGCGTAGCGAGGCCCGGGACGATCAACCGAAATGAGTCCATTATGCAAAGCCGAAAAGAAGCCTGCTCGGAGACTGCGTTGCTCCCGAAGGCTCCACTACAAACATAAAAGCGCATAGGGCAGAAACAGCGGATAAGGAGCAAGAAAGAGTACCAAGGATGGGTGCGCTAGGAACTTAAGATCCCTGAAAGAAAAGAAGGAAAGAGGGCTATTATTTGGGGGCATTTGTTTCATTTGCTTTTGCGTCGTTGCGAACAATATACATACCACGGCAAATGCCACGTGAAAGACGAAGTGCAATCGTTAACAAAAGCGCTCAAGAATATTTCGAGGAAACAAAAAGCGGGTGAGTTGCATCAGGACCAACAAAAAAAAAGATAAGTGGGCAGATTAGGACTCAGGCGGGAGGTTCATACGTTTCTTAATTCTAGTGCTGCGTTCTACGAAGAAACAATGTCATGAAAGAGGCCGTTTGCGGGAATTAGCATCTTTTAGAGTTCCCACAGGCTGCGCTCCTAATATCGCTCATATAAAAGAGACGGTCCCCTTTGGAATAGCTGTTCATAAAGCACAGATACGGGCAGTCCAGTAAAGAGAGCAGTCTCAGAAATGATCACCGAGAGATTAGGAGTGCCTGAGTAACTATCCTCTCTTGCTAATTAGCCTACAAAATAATGAGCTTAACAATGTTACGGTGTTTCGTGCTGCCTGGAAACACGACAGAGCTGGTCCATTGTAAAGGTGCTTTTTATTTTGTCCCTCTAACGTCGCCCGGCATTAAACTTACCGTTTGATCCTTATTACTTCAGCTAGGACTTCAACCGACGTTTTGTCCGTGAGATCTTGCCAAGTTTCAGTTTTTGAGCCGCTCATCATGTTCGCTCAAAGTAGCGTTTAATCTTCGCTTGACGAAGCGAACAACACGATCACATTCAAAGCAGCGCTCACGCCGTCTGGAACCAGAGTAAATTAGAAAAAAAAATTAAAGGACTTTTAGGCTAATTTATTGCCGCACACTCGAGTCACGACGTTCACGTCTCACAGACATTGACTACATCGAGTGAAGCTTCATTCAGAAATATGGTTTCTTTATGCAATACAGAAATGACTGCCACGTGCTGAAATGCCGGTGATTTACATGTGTTCATATGCCCGCACCATCAAGTACCAATGTGAATGAGTAGTCGGATTTCTTGAAAAACTGCATGGAAGGCATCAGTTTTGAAAACTACAAGTGTAAGGGACGCGTAGAGCTTGAAGGACCACAGGGAAACTTCGGCGAACATTATTATTGTGCCACTTCTACGCCGACAGTGTTTTATGCCGGGCCCCTACGGAACAACTGTCCGGTGTGCGTACGTCAGGCCGCAATAATCGCGCAAATACGCGAGATGACGATGCCGTGCCTACCTAATGGTTAAGACAGCAGCTACACAAGGGTTAGAAAGGTTTGTTTTATTAAATGAACTGTTCGCTTCAGAGGCCCTATAACGTAAAACTATTCCAATATATTTTTATTCCAATCTCCTGGCGCAAGCATCGGGCGGTGACCAGCAGGGTTGTCTGAACATACCAATCAAACGCTCTCCTCGATCATAAGAGGTTACTTTTGTTTGCTTGAAAAACAAATAACATTGTTTACAGTGAGCGGCTTGTCTTATCTAATTGGCTGGCAAGAGGCGAGAAGCACACTGAAGTAGAGAGGGATTCGATGGGGCCCAGCCAGTGCACTGAACATCACTAACCGGTTGAAGAGGGTGATGCCGGCGTCTGCAATTGGTCTGCTTCCCCTTACTTAGCTTGCCATGGCTGGTCGAAAATTGCGGCGGCATGCAACGGAAGGTAAAGAATGCTGCTAAAACGGATCCTCAGCAAAGAAGCGTTGGTAGAACGAGGTCGTAAACGTGCCTAAAGTGCTCGAAAACGCTACACGGCCACGCAGAACGCCTTATTATACGCAAATGAACTCATGCTCCCCGGCAAGTGCGAGTGCGAGCCATCTTTTATTCCTTTCGGAGAGGGGGAGCCTGCGCTTATTCAGAAAAAAAAATTCAGTTTTGTTTGGCATATTAATGCATCTTTAACGCGTACACGTCACTTTGACGCGGTGAGCTTTTGCGGTTTTGTGACGTCGCGTGACAGGCAGGTGAAGTGGGTGCAGCCCGAAAACTCTTGATCAATAGCCGAGGACTAATGCGGAAAAGGCATCGAATCAGAGATAACTATCTTTCTTTTGTTCAGTCAAATCGTGCATAATCAGTGTGTACAAGTAATATCAGATGGGGAGCTGTCGCGGTTTCGTGACGTCGCGTGACAGACAGGCGAAGTGGAGGGGGTCCAAAAAAGTTTTTGCCCAATCGCGGATTGCTGATTGCAGAATTGGAATAGAAAAGTTTGGAATTGCTTTGCGTTAAAGGGCCCCAGGACGTTTATTTGTTGCAATAAGTATACAGAGGTAGCATTTATTTTGTCATTGAGTAAATTTTTAGGCAACATGCCCAGCACCCCCGGCAGTGAAGACAAGGATATGGCAATGCTTTGAAGATGGCAGTGCCTGGAAGTGTCTTTTTTCAAACGGTCAAGCTCAGCTGCCACATGCCGTGGCAGCACCTGAAGGTCTCACTTGCGTGCTAACGCTTCCATTTCCTCGCCCTTCAGAGAAACTATAATTAATACGAGACTGTACATTTATGAACATGATTTTATGAATGTGCGAACGAAGGTGCCTCAAAACAAGAAAATAGACAAGAGCTTATAAACAAGGGGAAAGAAAACATGTCTTATGTTCATGACAGGATTTAAAGATTAAACGTGAATGCAACACTAAATTCTCACCCTTGTATGTAACTTTTTACATCACATCTAAAGCGGGAGGCTTTATTTCCTCCGTGATTACCGGATTCTGGCAAACTCCTACGTTATATATATATATATATATATATATATATATATATATATATATATATATATATATATATGCAGGAAGATCACGACGAACCTTTTGGAAGACGTACTTACTTAACGTTTAACGTTAACGTATATATATATATATATATATATATATATATATATATATATATATATATATATATATATATATATCGGCACTTGTAGAAGCATAGTGCGGTGTTCATGCAAGAAGAAGATGACGGTTGAGAAGCTCGAGGCTTTTGCACTGTTCCTTGCCTTTGTCGGTTCGCTGACTACGACAGTGTCTTTTCTAAAAGGAGTAGATTCCAAACGCCCCCATTATATTTGGCGGAGTTTGCTGGTTGCCTACAACCCTGGATCTCCGCAGCCGTACCTTGCCTCCTGTTTCTGTGATGGCCACGGACGAAGAGCGGCCGGTTGCTTCCCAGCCTTTGACTGTGGTCTGTTCCCGCACCGTTCGGCAGTGCGACCCTGCTTTCTTCAGCGGAGCCGACGACAAGGACGTGGAGGATTGGTTTAAATGATACTACTGGGTAAGCAAGCACAACAAATGGGACGACATGCATAAGCTCAACAATGTTATATTTTACTTGACGGACGTCGCCAATCAGCGGTTCCGCAACCACGAGACTGACCTTACCACCTGGTTGGCCGTCAGAACGAAACTCGTGGAGCTTTTCGGTCGTCCAGCCGTTCTCGCTAAATGCGTGCCGAGCAGCGCTTGCTCGGCCGCGCTCAACAACGTGGCGAGACCTGCAGAAGCTACACTGAAGATGTGGTCGGCCTTTGCAAGCGTGTCAACCCATTAATGACAGAGGCCCACATGATCAAACACATATTAAAAAGTGTCAATGACGATGCATTTCAGATGATTGTGGCCGAGAACCCGCAAACGGTACCCGACGTTATACAACTGTTACGACGAAATAACTATGATTTCGCGTCGACCACCTCGGAATCCTCTAAATGATCCTCCTGCTGATTCCTTCTCTTCGAGTCGCTGAACCTTCAACGCACGCCGGTCGCCTTCAGCACGTCGCGGTTGCCTTTCACCAGTGCTGCGACGCCCTCAGCCTGTCCCTGAGGAAAACTAGAAGCCGCAATTACGGCGGCAAGACCTGCGCAACTTTCGAACTCTTCAAGACCTCGTTTATACCCTTCCAATGTTGTTGCCACCTGCGTCAAAAGTGTGCTTGTTGCAGCCCTTGTTGACACTGGAGTCGCAGTGTCTGAAATGACTGAAAAAGTTTGCCGTGAAATCCGAAAAGTAATGACGCCGCTTTGTGACTTTACATTGGGCACTGCGAGCTCACAATGAATCCGACCTCTCCCGGCGTGCACAGCACGCGTCGTTAGCCAAGATATTTTGTAGACCGTTGAGTTTGTTGTGCTTTCGCAATGCTCCCACGATGTAATGCTGGGCTGGTACTTCCTTTCTGCTCACCATGCCGTCATCGACTGTGCTCGCGCCGAAGTCAAGTTTTCGCTGTTGTGTGAGCTCGCGTTCGTCGACTCGCCACCTCTGCCTGCAAAAGTGTTTGTTGCCGCTGACACTGCGATAGCCCCATTCTCATTCACTCTGGTGTCTCTTTCTTGTGACGTGCCTTCTGGCTCTACCGTGCTTTCTACTCCTGCAACCGCTGTCCGTCGCAAGTGCATTCTGGTTCCCTTCGCCATACTGACAATTGACGATACTTCTACTGCCATCTGTGCTTCCCATCCGTTTCCCTGCCCCTCCGCTTTACTGCGGGGCGAGTGGCTAGGCAGTGTTGATGAACTCGATCCCTTTTCTACATACGTCGTTCCTGACCCACCATCTTCTCTTCAGATTGGCGCCATTGGTGCTTCTGTTCTAGCCTCTCCACCATCCTTTACTGACGCCCTCTTTCAATGCGTCGACGCCCATCTTACGCAGCAGCAACGTACAAAGCTCATCTCTTTACTTCAACGCTTTCGCGCCAGCTTCGATTACTTACAACATTCTTTGGGCAGTATTACAACCATAGCTCACCCCATCGGCATTGGTATCCAAGCTCCTTTACATCAGCGCCCATATTGTGTGTCAGCCTCGGAGCGTCGTATCATCGCAGAACAAGTCGATGACATGCTTCAGCGCGGCGTCATACCGCCTTCAAGCAGCCCATGGGTCTCACCGGTTGTTCTCGTAAAAAAAAAAAAGGACGGCTCAATAAGGTTCTGCCTTGGCTACCATCGGTTGAACAACATAACGCGCAACGACGTATATCCACTGCCTCGCATAGATGACGCCTTGGACTGCTTACAAGGAGCCGAATTCTTTTCTTCGTTAGACCTGCGCTCCGGCTACAGGTAAGTCCTGATGGCTGAGGCTGACCGCCCTAAAACAGTCCTTGTTACTTGTTACTCCCGATGGGTTATATGAATTCAATGTGATGTCAATCGGGCTGTGCAACACGCCTGTCACTTTTGATCGCATGATCGATGACATCCTCCGCGGCCTCAAGTGGCAGACGTGCCTATGTTACCTGGACGATATTGTGATCTTTTCGCATGATTTAAGACGCACTTCGAACACCTAGAAGCTGCCCTTACTAGCCTCAGTTCCACTGGCCTACAACTAAATTTAAAGAAATGTTGCTTTGGTGCTCGGAGAGCTCTCCGCACACCCGCAGTTTTCGAGAACCCTGCTGCTGCATTGCGCATAGCAAATCGCCAGCCACCAAAAGGTCTACCGGGGGCATTTGCAGACCTTTTCGTCTTTCCTATCTCCAGTGAGACCAGACATGGTGACCTTCCTTCTTTTACAAGTCAGAATATAGTAGGAGGAGGAGGAGGGAAGAGAAAAGTAGAAGGCAGGGAGGTTAACCAGAATAACGTCCGGTTGGCTACCCTATACCGAGGGAATGGGAAAGGGGAAAGCAAAGATCACAGGGAGAGAGAGGAGGGAAGGAAAGAAGGAAATTGCGGCGAGTTCGCTGACGCGTGTGGTCTTAAAGAAATTGCATTAAAAGTCACAGATGGTCGCACAAACCCGTCGTCCTTAAGAAACACAAAGCGCCTTCACCGCTTTATGGGCCGACGGGCGATGGGGGCGGTGTTCCAGCAGCACTTGCACAGAAAGCGGCCGATTGTCCAGTTTTTGAAAAGCTTTGGCAAGTTCTTGTCTCTCAGGCGTGTATCGTGGACAATGGCACAGCAGGTGGCCGATGTTTTCTTGGGTGCCACAGACCTCGCATGCTCCACTGTCAGTCACTCCAATTATTGTAGAGTATGCCTTTGTGAAGGCAACTCCTAACCAAAGACGACAGAGAAGCGTAGCTTCACGTCGAGGAAGTCCGAGTGAAGGTCGGAGTTGCAGGGAGGGGTTTAGTCGATGCAGTCGCGTAAGTCGTAAGTTTGGCGAGTTCCACTCGGTCAGTGTGAGACTGCGTGCCAGGTGTCTAAGCTGCCTTGCAGCGTCAGTCCTCGAAAGCGGAATTGGAACGCTGTGTTCTTCTTGATGTGCTGTGCGAGCAGCGTTATCGGCAGAATCATTGCCACTGATGCCACAATGACCAGGTACCCATTGAAAAACGACCTCGTGGCCTTTTTGTTGGACATCATGGTAAAGTTTCACGACTTCGTATGTCAATTGGTCATGACATCCGTGTCGGAGAACTGACTGCGTGCACTGTAATGCCGGTTTTGAATCGCAGAACACAGCCCATTTTCTAGGTCTTTCAGAATCAATGAATTCCAGTGCTCGACGCAGGGCCGTTAGTTCTGCCGCCATCGAGGTCGTGACATGCGATGTCTTGAACCACAGTGTCATTCCTCGGGTTGGTATAACCACGGCACCAGAAGAACTGCACGACGTAGTCGATCCATCGGTATAGATGTGCACGTGGTTGCTGTACTTTTCATGCAGAAGAAGTAAGCTCAGCTGTTTTAGAGCAGGGGCCGGTAGATCTGTCTTCTTCTGTAGTACCGAAATCATGATATGTACTTGTGGACGGCTCAAACACCACGGAGGAAACGCTGGCTTGGCCGCAGGTGCGTACCCTGAAGTAAACGACGCACAATGTGCACTGACAATGCCACTAAATGTAGAGCAGGGCCTTGCAGCAGTGAGGCTCGCCAAGTGGTGGGAAGGGGTCCTAGCATAATGCCTGAGATGCATACGCATTGTCTCAACGGTAATCTGCGTCGTGATTGGGTAATCCTGCGCAAGGGCAATGGTTTCAGCCGTTGATGCACTGCGTGGTAAGCCAAGACATATCTTAAGGGCTTGGGCTTGAATACTTTGAATCGTACGCAGGTTAGTCTTGCAGGTGTTGGATATTGCAGGCAGGCTGTATCGCAGGAATCCAACGAACAACGCCATGTACAGCTGTAACGTAGCGTGTATAGATACTCCCCAACTTTTTCCTGCAAGGAACCTGAACAGGTGACAGATAGCAGTCAGCCACTTTTTCACGTAATTGACGTGCGGAGTCCAAGACAGGTCTCTGTCAATTACGACTCCCAAGAATCTGTGACATCTGCTGTATGGTATAAGTTGTCCGTTATAGATACGTCGTAACCAGACATTGACTTCCTCGTGAATGCCACCATTGCGCACTTTCCGCATGAAATTTCAAGTCCTTGTTCACGAAGGTAGCAAGATGTCATTGTGGCTGCCTTCTGAAGCCGAGCACGAAGCTGAAGTCGTGACACACCTGATGCCCAAATGCAGATGTCGTCCGCATAGATGGAAAGTCGTACGGTGCTTGGCAGGTTGTAAACTAATCCACTGAGGGTGAGATTGAAAAGAGTCGGGCTAAGCACTCCTTCTTGAGGGACTCCTCGGCTACCGTAATGCTCGGACGTCGGGCCATTTTCTGTGTGCACGTAGAATGGTCTCCTCTGAAAGTAGTTACGCACCCACATATACATCTTGCCACCCAGTCCGACGGCTGGTGTTGGTGTTGCACAAATGTTATCAAGTCAACAACGCTGTCTGTTGACGAACGGCCCCGTCTGAATCCGGCCATAGCATGTGGATAGATTTCATAGTACTTTAAGTACCATTCCAGACGTGTTAAAATCATTCTTTCCTTTGTTTTTCCGACACAGCTGGCAAGTGCGATCGGATGGTATGAGGAAATGTCCAAAGGCGACTTGCCAGCTTTGAGAAGTGGAATGAGGCGAGTTGACTTCCACTCTTGCGGAACCGTACCCGTCTGCCAGGAGTCGTTGTAGAGGAGCAAGAGTGCCTTCCGAGCTTGATCTCCTAGGTTACACAGGGCACGGTATGTAATGCCGTCAGGTCCTGGCGCTGAAGAACGCCTGCACAAAGCCAGCGCAGCTTCTAGTTCTTCCATAGAAAAAGGGCGTTCCATGCGGGGATCGCGTGAGAACAGTAGGTGGTCGAGCGTTCCTGTACCCGTTTCATCGGAATTTGCCTCGCCAGCAATCTTTCTGCAGAAAGATTCAGCGACGTCAATATCTCTACATTGTAGATAAAGTGCCAGAGATTTAAACGGGTGGCGCTGACCAAAGGTTGTGCGAAGGCCACGAACAGTCCTCCATATAAGCGACAAAGATTTTCGCGGATCCAGGGACTCGCAAAAGGATGCCCATTGTCGTGAAGCCAGCTTGTTCATGTGACGCTGTATTTTCTTTTGTGTTCGTCTAGCCAATCTCAAGTCATGATTGGACTTCGTGCGTCTATATCTTCGCTCCGCACGACGGTGAATTGCTCGAAGTTTTGCTAGTTCGATGTCAAAATCGGTGCGGGAAGAACTCCTCGAAAGCAAATGCGTGGTTGTTTGTATGGCATCTTTTATGGCGCCCTGTAGGTTATAGGAGGTGCCGTCACGACAACAGTCTTCCATTATTATGTTGTATTTAGGCCAATCGGTGCACTGGACGGTTCTGGGGGACTTGGAGCTAGTCAAACCTTCGATCTTCAAATAGGTTGGGATGTGGTCGCTACCCCGTGTTTCTAAATCCGAAAACCAGTGCACTCTTCTCAAAAGCGAACGTGAAACGAAGGTTAGGTCCAAGCAGCTGCTATACGCTGATGCACGCAGATAAGTAGGGCTTCCATCATTTGACAAGCAAAATTCGCATTCAGAGGCAAATGACACCAATGTTCTGCCTCTAGAGTTAACTTTGGAGCTTCCCTATAGGTAATGGTGGGCGTTAAAGTCACCGGTGAGCACCCACGGCTGTGGAGTCGATGTTAAAATTCCTCGTAGGCGCTCACAATCTAGGCGGCTTGCTGGAGATAAATAGGCTCCAAGAATTGTGAACGTGAGCTTTTTCTTCTTCACTGTTAAGCAAACGTATTGATTTGCTTCGTCAGGAGGCACTGGGTGATGTATATGAGTCAAGTCACGGCGTATAAACACAACAACCTTGCTGCACTCTCCGTGGGTAGAGGACATAAAGCACTCATACCCGGACAGCCTGATGGGAGCTGACAGGTTGGGCTCGCAAATCACGATAATGGGGAACTGGTGCGCAAAGACAAACTGTCTAAAGTCGGACATGCGTGACTTAAGCCGTCTGGCGTACCACTGAAAGACAGATGCATTCTTGACTTCCTCTTGAAACGACGGCATCTCTGGGGCCGTGGTTTTACCCTAGAGCCGCAAGCACCGGACTCAAGGTGTCCAGCACCTGCAGTGCGCTCTGTGCCGATGGGGTTTTTATGCTGCTCAGTAGAATGCGCATGGCGTCCATAAGTGATTTCAGCATCACTATGACTTGGCGATTCTCAGTCGTCATCCCATCCGCGGTTCGTGAGGTCATTGAGGGCGGCGCAATTTGATGTGACTCCGAGGCAGGTTGTGCTCGTGGAAGTGTAGGCCACTCTTCAGGAGATGAGAGTGTTGCCCCAGTCTTCGTTTTCGCACTGTCGGTCTTTGTGGAAGTTGGCGTTGATACGGTAGCCGCTTTGCCGGAAGATGGCGTATATCTTTCAGTAGACGTAACTCTTCGTGCTGCTCTTCGGTGCCGATGTCGTCGTCGCCTGAGAGTAGCGGCAGCCTCTCTGTGTGTTGAATGGTCCCGTACCATACGTTTGAGTACTGCTCGCTCGTTCCTCACCCGCGGGCAATCATTGGATGAGGCCTCATGAGTACCATGGCAGTTAGGGCACTTTAACACAGTTGCGCGGCAGGCATCTGCTGAATGAGATCCGGCGCACCGTGGGCACACGAGGTTATTCCTACAGACACCTTTTACATGTCCCATCTTGCAGCATTTGTAGCATTGCAGGGGTTTCGGTACGTATGGGCGGACTGGATGGCGGACGTAAGTATAATAAAGGCTTCTTATGGTCTTGTCTGCAAGATGGACGAGTCAGACTTCACTCTCGAGGAGCTTGGACACCTACTCAACTTCTCCAAACGCCGCACCGGCCCAGGTGAAGACATTGTGACGCTCCAAGCATTGTGGTACAGTGATAAGGGTTTTCATGATCGTATATTGGATGACTGTAACGAACTATAGAAAACCTATGTAATCCCTGCTTAATGGAACTTGACCGTAGCAATACCAATACTAAAGCCAGGGCGCCCTGCAATACACCTCAAGTCCTACGGCCCAATATCTCTAACCTCAAATGTCATCAAGTTAATGCAGAGAATGGTCCTGTTTCGCCTAGATGTCAGGCTAGAGAAGCTGAATCCCCTCCCCCATATGTTATGAGTGCTTTTGGTCGCCGCCATTAAGCTCTAGACAGTATTTTAGACCTTGTCTCAGAGCTTAAATTTACTGAAGGAATCCATGACTCCGCCTACATTGTCATCCTAGACATACAGAACGTTTTGATGACATCACGTTGTGGATAGCTAGGGGCAGCGATGCCCAAATCGAGGAAACCCTCCAAAGGGCTATCCATGCAGTTGAAGGTTACGTCGGACCTAGGGGACTTAAATGTTCACCGCAAAAATCGGAACTGCTTCTATACCAGCCGAAAGGCAGGGCCAGTAAGGAGGAACCGCAAATCTCCCTCACAGCTGGGGAGATCCCCATTCCAAAAGTGGACAAAATCAGAGTTCTGGGACTTTTGATTCAGGCCAACAGCTTTAATGGCGAAACAATAAGGAACTAGACGGCTGCGCAGTGAAGACCATGAGGCTGATCCGCAGGATTGCCAACAGGCGGTCCGGGATGAGAGAAGCGAATCTAGTTAGGCTAGTCCAGGCCTTTGTTATAGGTAGAATAGCTTATGTTGCTCCCTTCCTCAGTTTTAGGGCATTCGAGAAGAAGAAGATTGAGGGCATCATACGTAAAAGTATAAAACAGGCGCTGGGGCTTCCCATCCGCACTGCAAATGAAAAGCTTTTAGCTCTAGGGCTCCACAACACTCTTGAGGAGATTATTGAAGCCGTGAGGATCTCGCAGTATGAGAGACTTGCGGGAAGCCCTACCGGCAGGAAAATTCTAGCTAGGCTAGGCATAAACTATGAGGGGCAGGAAGGCATCAAAGTCGACCTGCCGCGAAGCGTGCGGAACCGACTAATAATCCCACCACTACCTCAAAACATGCACCCAATCCATCACAAGGAACGCAAAGAGAAAAGGGCCGAGGCTCTTGAGAAGCGTTTCAAAAACTCGAAGGACGTGCTCTACGTTGATGCTGCCGACCATGGCAACGGCAGCATGGCCCTAGCTGTAGCGAACGCTGAAACTAGATTGATAGCCAGTAGCACAGTTCCAACAGATTGCTCTCAGATTGGAAAAGAATCTGCCATAGCACTTGCCATTGCAAGTACTTCAGCCAAAATTATAGTCAGCGACTCTAAGGTTGCGGTGATGAACTTTGCCAGAGGCAGAATTTCTCCCGAGGCGAACAGAATCCTGCAGACCTGCAGAGGTAGCAGGAAAATTGAAATAATCTGAGCACCTGCGCACGCCTCCATCACTGGGAACGAGGCGGCCCACGAATTAGCTCGAGGACTTACATTCCGAGCTGGTGGGCTAGCCGAAGGCTTCACGGGGCGGGAGCGCTTAGTGTGTTACAGAGAGATCACACAACACTACAGACTAGGGCGGGTTAAATATCCTCCGGCTGATATATCCTTAAACAAGAGCCAGGCCTCCACTTGGCGTCGCCTGCAAACCAACTCGTTTCCAAGCCCGGTGTCGTGCAGCCTCTACTACCAGGGTCAGTACTCCAGCCAGTGTAAGCTATGTAAAGCCAGGGCTAATCTTAATCACATTCTGTGGGAATGCCCACAGGCTCCCTCTGAGGGAAGAATAAAGTCTTTAGAACAATGGGAGATCTTATTACTCAGCTCTGATCCGGAGATTCAACTGAAGACCGTCCGACTGGCTGAAACCGCCGCTAGGGTCCAAGGACTCCTGGCCGTCGTCTAGGGGGGAAGCCTTAAAGACTTCCCTACATCTGTTGGACAAATAAAGTTTTACAATCCAATCCAATCGACTCGGTTCGGCATAATGCTATTATTTTCGCTATTGAAACCGCGGGAAATTCGGTTCGAATGCTCTGCTTTATGCACAATCTTCTATCGAACCGGCGGATGATAGTGCGTGCCCGAGAAACAGCAAATGAATCTTGCAATGTGACGTGTGAAGTGTCCCACAGGGCAGCAGTTTATCACCGCTTCTGTTGAACACCATTCTCGCCGCGCTTCCAAGTCACTTGACAGTGAAATTCCCTGTGGGCGTAGCTATCTATGTAGATGATGTTGCTCTCTGAATAAGCGGGCTCTCGAACCTTGGTGCGCGACTCCGTGCAAGCTTGCAAAGAGCTCTGAACGCGGCTTCGCAGTACTTGGGTGAAGTTGGCCTGCAGATATCACCCGCTAAGTCGGCTGCAACAGCAAATCATCCTAAACAACACGGTCGTTGAACAATGAGCCGACTGTACCTTAACGAGACGGCGATAAGCTGGGTGCGACAACACCATTATTTGGGCCTAATTGCGGATGATCGCATTTCTTGGTTTATGACCATTAAATTATTGCGACGCAAATGCAGTCCTTCCTTAAGTGTGTGACCGCCTTGACTGCTAGAGGTACGGGTTACGACCAAGCAACGGCTCTGTATGTGTACGCGTTACCCGTACTTTCAGGCGTGATATATGTGTAACCAGTCCCAAATGTCCCACCTAGTTCGATGGCGCAACTTGAACGAGATTATCGCGTTACCCTCCGACTTATGTTCGGATTACCTTCTGAGGCGCAGTCTGTTGCATTACTCACTGAAGCGCATCAGTCACCCTTGAGTCTGCAAGCAGACCTCACAGTTCTATATTATATTGAGCGTCTGCACCGAGCATCGAATGGTCAATGGTGTGGTAGATGTTCGTGGGCCCAGGGGCTCGGCACACAGAGAGAAAGGCATGGAGGGCTGACACTGTTTATATCCCTTCTATACCAGGGTGCACAGAGCATTTACATACACGCAAGACAGTGAATAATACATACAACAGAATACATACAACAGTTACACAAGTGTAGAGCAGGCTTTGCGGTTCTGTTTTAGTCGTCCATGTCTGCATGGTAATGTTCGGTGTCTTAAAGTGTTCACTCCCACCAGACAGGTGACTAACTACGGCGGTGTCCCATGGTGGTGTACCACGGCGGTACCACGGCAGTGTCCTTACAGTACTCCGAATGACCGCGGCCGCGTCATCTAGTGAAGCTGCCACGCCCCGGCACCGGGAAAGAGGGCGAAGAAGGCGGTCACCGCTCTGGACTTGAGGAGCATGACAGACCCGTTCGCGGCGAGCTCCGTTGGCTCCTGCCAGCCTAACAGGGCCGGAAGCACTGCTGGCGGTGACATGAACTACAGCGCTGTTCGGTTTAAGCGGTGGCTCTCAGGTGGGGCCACAGGCACGGCATCCAGTGCGGACCGTTAGGCGGCGGAGTCGTTCCCTGGTCCCCGCGAGCCTCCGACGGTTGCCCGAGCGGACCGTTAGCCGCTCGTGCTTGGGCTGATCCGGCTGTACAATTGAGACGGACTGGTAGCCGTCTTGATCGCTTCTGGAACACGTCCCACCAGGTCCTCGCCGTCCCATGATCGTTCTGGCGAGCCGTCCAATTCCGATCCACAGCGCGCGCTCTCCTCACATGACACGCCGCCGCGTACGACCACGCACCATCACCCGCCCTTAATCTTCGTCCACTGCGTCCGTCCAACAGACTCGTCTCCACTCGTCACAATGGCGCCTTGATCATTTGATTCACCGCCCGTCTTCTCGCAAGGGAAATGGCCGCAATATTTATAAACATAGCTGGCAGTTCTGAACATGCTACTTCAGTTACGCTTCCGCCTCCAAAAGGTATCAACAAATACGTATTCCCCATTTATTTCACATTTCCTGACATAAATAAAAAGTCTGATGAGCCTGTTTCGGCAATATTACAATTGGCTCAGTCACACAAGTTCGAAGGTTTACAGATTATCGTCAAGTATTCACCGATGCATCTGTACACAGCGGTGGTCAAGTCGCCTTTGCAGCTTTTTTCGGCCGTTCGACTCAAGTACGACGCATATTTCATATACCTCATCCAGCCTCGTGAACAACTGAGGGCTTGGCAGCGATTAATGTTGCACTGAAATACGTGCAAGAGGAGTTAACCACATCAAAGAGTGTCATCTTCACGGAATCTCGCACTGCCCTTCCTATATTACAACGCGGTCACATTGATTATCCAGTTGCGCGCAGCATTTATGACTCTGCCGACAGCGATCGCCGGAAATGAAGAGGCTGATCGGCTGGCCTCAGGTTGCGCTCATAACAATGGCGTCTGCCCTCAAATTATGTGCAAGCTTGACGACGCTTGTCCGCTGGTTCTTCGTCGCTTACTCAAGCAACATCCAGACAAGCGCATCGTAAATGGAACGTTCCGGCCTCGAGGTCGCGGTCGAGGCTTGCCTCGTCGCACTAGAGCACAACTACTCAAACTACCTTGACTGTGGGAACATGTGTGAACGTTTATACCGGCAAGGACATGTGGCATGTACATCGTGTACGTCATGCGGTTGCTGAGAGACACGCCAGCACCTGATAGAGAAGTGTGCCGATTTCATTGCGCAGAGCACGTAGCTAGTGAGGGACTATCATCTCCATGGTCTGCGGTGTACGACAATCGACCAGTGTTTGTGTCCCAACTTATGGGTCTCGACGCGATCTGGCTCATCGCACTTTCTTTACTTTTCTAGAAGTAACTAAGGTTCGCGAGACCTCAGGCCTCAGTACCTCAGACCACAAGACCTCAGGCACTATGCCTTCTATTAGAACTATTCGTGACCTGCAGTGACCAGACCTATTGTGTGACCAATACTATGTGTGTTCTGCTTTATTCATCGAGATATGTCATCTTCCCCTTTCTTTCCTCTTTCCTCGGCTTCTTCCTATCCCCCACCTCTATGTTTCTGTCTCCTCCTTCCTGAAGAGTAGGTAGGCTTTGTGCCCCTTCCGGCGCCAGTTGCCGGCCTGCTCCTCGCTTTTCCTTTCCTGTCAAGTGCATACATCTTTTCAAAACAAATAATAAGAACTGAGATCAGGGATTAGACAGTCGCTCTTGATTTGCTATACATCACCGACCTTGAACAGAGTGCTTGCTATAGCGCAAAGGAAATGTGCCTGTTGTGTGACTTGCATGGTGAGCCAACTGTGTGCATTAAAAATCATCGCCCAGACACTCCGTACAGATGGTTAACCAGCGAAGCTGAAACATGTGGCCCCGGTGTTTATCACTGGGTTAATCCCGAAGGTTTAGTAAACGACGGCTTGGTAGGCTGCCGGATGCTAGCTACGCAGTTGCTGCTTGCGCTCAGCTGCACGAGCCTGTTCTTGTGGTCGGGATTATTCGCGATACTTCTTTATCTACTTTCCACTGTCGTGGAACGTATACGCGAGGCCGCCCATTTAGGTCAGGTGGATATTTAAATTCGCGAATTCAGTTCAATATAATTCTGTTTTCTTCTTTGAAAATAAATAAAATTTGTTTGTCAAATCTCGGTGGCCAGCAACAGCCGAAGCAAGTGTTCTTTTTTTTTTTTTCAACTTCGTACCGCATTTCTGAGTTTTTTTTTTCTCGCACAAGAAAAATTGCACGGGCGCTATTTCTGTCGTTGTAAAAAAAGAGCTCTTCCCAACACCAAAGTTTGAAGAAGGTAACAAACCAACAGTAAGTGTGACAACGCGGTTATCGGGGCATATTAAAGCCGAGCTTCGAAATATTGCACATAAACGTCTACCACTGCAGTGGATCCGAGAATGGTCGAAGAAAACTGCGTCAAGATCCCGAAGTATAGCTCGTTTCAAGCGGAAAGGGAAAAAAAGTATGTACATAAAAAGATGAATTCAAATTCGACGCTGGAGGCGTTACGGACGGAATGAAAGCACTCTGAAAGAGAATTATGGGAGAAAGCAATTTCGCGACAAAACGGCCGAAGGAGGCGCCACAAGCTTCAACCGCTCGCGTCCGTAAGAAAATGGGCGGATGGCAATTTAATTTGGAGCGCCGACACACATACCCGCACAGAAGCCGAATTGTCCGCGAGCAACAAGCGCAATAAAGACGAAAAACACCTTCCTTTTTTGTTTTTGTTTCTTTATTTTATTTAACTTTCTCAAAGCCCGAAGCGAAACGTAAGCGGTGAAAGCGAGCGCTCAAAACAATAGACGGGGAATTACGAAGAGAAAGGGACTCGCGCTCCTCGGGAACAAAAACTAACAATAATGGTAGTGGTAGAAGCAACAAGACTGAACAGACGGTCCGCGCTTTCAAGCTGGATAAATTATGGACAGTAGCGCAACAGAAGCCCCACCATCATTCGTTATTATATATAAAAAAAACTAACACACCCACACCGGGACACACGCACACAGAAAAAAAAACGAACAAGCAAGGAAACCAACCAAGCCAGAGCTGGGGTTACTGAGAAAGCGTGTGAGGAGCGGAACAATGGTTGAAGCCTGAATAAAACATATCTTGCCTCTGATTCCACTTGTTTATTATTATTTTTTTTTATTTCCTCTCTCTAAAGCGCCCACTCGGGTACACGCGGTTCTTGCCTGGGAAAAAAGCTTTGTGTGCGGGCTCACAAAGAAATCGCAGGCTGCTTGCCCCTGCAGACGAGCTCCTAGAAAAGCAAGCAACAGAGCCGAGAGGGTTTTAAGAATTGCAGGCAGGGAGCAGGAGGCCTTCGCGGGGAGAAGGTTGCGGTGAAAGACTGCGACCGTGGACCGCCACCACCGCTTCAATATATTGCCATGGGAGTCACGCGGGGGAGATGTGTGGCTTTCCTGTTTCGCCCTCCCCTGCCCCCCCTCCCGTCTCCTCCCAAGCTCTCATGATTCCGCTTCCGCGAGCGAGGATTTCAGAGGCAAAGCCTTCAAAACGGAGCGGTGCACTTGTTTGCCCGGGCGGCTCGCGAGAGTTTTATTGCCGGCTGAGCCGCAATATTAATAGGCTTCGCTGTTTACACCGCTACCCGGTACAGCTCGCTGGCGAAGCTCACGACCGATGGTGCGTTGAGGGCGTCGCAGTAAAGCGGTGTGCTTCTTCCACAGCAGCAAAAGAACAAAGGCATGCCGGAAGCCGTCTCTGTTACGTTGCGTCAAACACAGTAGTACGAGTTTATTAACGCCCGCACCGAGATCCTTCCAGAAGAAATAACAGAGCATGCTAGTTTGTTATTTTTCTCATTGACCATAAAAGATGGGCTGGGGTCGGGGACTGCCCCGCTATCCCATAAGTCCCCGAAAATAGGGAATAATTGTGGAACGCCATCGCCAGGTATGACCTGCGTGTTATACAAACGCCTTCAAGCAAGCTCCGCAACACGCTCGTCAACGTGAATCTCCTCTTAGGCGAAAATTTCCCAGTGCTTCTCTACGGAATATCCTGCATGAAATGCAGCTACTGCAACCTCTCCAGACGACTCTCGAGACGACTGACAAGTCTCGAGGCGACTGAAAAAGCGCACGCTTGACGTCGATAAGGACAATCATCTGTACAAAGCAGTGGCGGACCATGCGTACAAGTGCAACCACGTCGTTGACTGGGACAATGCAGCAGCGTTGAACGGAGAAAAAAGCACGTCGAAGAGATTATGACTCGAATCTTTGCTGATGCAGTACCGAATGGACGACACTCTGCCCTAAGTTCATTCCCAATCATTACGTCACGGGCTGCGTACCTAAACTAACGACAACCTTATGTCTACTGCACCGTGAACAGGGGAGCCGCGTGAGTTTCGAAAAGGCGATTAATTTGACGACTTTGAAGTCGTTTAACTTAACGTGGTGACTCTGCGTTGGGAAATAGAACCGGAAAATTAGGAGGAGCATGCTTGATGATCAAAGAGACGGAGCACATGCCGACCTTCTCTCCGGTTATTGCTGGCCACCGTCTCGATAGTCTGGCGTTATCTGCGCTAGTTACTCGGGATCATCAGCACGGGCTGTGAAGCTAGCTTTCAGGTCATGGCACCTTTACTTCCTCCGCGAAGGAGCAGGTCTTAGACTGCAGGCTTTGTGCGGAGCCACTCGGCATATTGGCCCGTGCCCACAAAAATAAAAAATAAAAGATAATTTCCTATGGTAGAATTGTCCATAAAAGGAAATTCCAGATAATCTGGACGTTGGACGAGTGGATTCGTCCAACCAATCACAAAGAGCACTTGCGAAAGAAAAAACCTTTACAAATAATGGTATCTGCTTCGCAAGTTCGCAGTGGGATACGCATTTTATGCCGCCTGAAGGATACGTGATATCGCACAATTAATTGTAGCTAGTCTTGCCACGCTATGTATGTTGAGATTAACTTCGGTGAAAAAAATCGAACGCTCACCGCGAACCACTGTTAGCTTCAGTAACGTCTAACCAGTGTAAAGGTGTTACATTGATCTCCTTTGTAATCTTACCTAGCTGGTCGTTTTGGTGGGGGAGATTTAGCGCTATAAAGTGTGTTGGCAATAGAATGAAAAGGTAGACAAACTTATTTTTTAAAAATGTGTCAGTCCTGATTCTTTAAACACGCTTTTTGTGGGAGCAATACGCTGCCCGAGTCGGAATCGCAGCCGTTTTAACTATTTGCAGCAAATATACTCCTTGACGGTGATATTCCCAAACAAAGAGCGTATTTCTTCAGAGAAGACACGTAGCATACGTTGAAACCCGTGAAGACAAACCCAGACATTGGCAACGATATGCAGCGCCATTTCTCGAAGCTTTCTTTTATTTTACCTATTAGGAAGCATTAACACGGGCCAACTCCGATGCATGCCGCCTATTGAAATGTATGTGTAAAACGTGGAATCGCTTTTCTCAGATAACCACTCAGTCGATTTTAATGAAACTTGAAGTATTTGAAAGAGAAAGCCAAATTCTAGTGACTCTTGCAAGCAGAATTCTGATTTGAGGTCTGAATATTTAAAAGTAATTTTCAAAAATTGGTATGCTTTAATAAATAAGGAGCACGAAGTTTGCAAATTCGCAGCTATGCACCAAAAACAGATATCCCAGTTCTGTAATATACATCCATTAGAACACCCAAAGTGAATGAACTTTATTTATCAATTTATATCTTACGTGAGTTTCTTAAACTGTTTACAAGTATTTTGCAAAAGCCTTGATCACATATCAGGGGTCTACGTGAAAGTCAGGTATGATATTTTTTTTATTTATTCCTTGTTTTTCGCCTCTCTCCTTCTCTCTTTATCTCCCCAATTCCCTTCCCCACGCAGAGAAGCATGGCAGTGATCTCTGTCTCTCTCTCTCTCTCTCATGTATAATACAGTGATTATGTGTGCTGACGCTATTACATGCAATTTACATCATTGTGATATCGTTTTCTTATTGCTGACGTAAATAGTTGTAAGCTTGATAGTTTCGTTTTCTGGAAGTTTGCAATTTTCAGCAATCTTATCATAAAGTTGATGACCTAAATAACAGTTTTGCTACCAACAGCCACTAGATTTTAAAGTTTTCTTTTAAATGCAACACACCTAATCAAATTTGGTGCAGCGGTGGCCGAGAAAAACGATTTATTCTTCACCATGTATTTAGATAGGAGCCCCCAAGCTAAACCTTCCTCTTAACGCCGGTAGTTAAGCTTGCGCTCTGCATATTTTCTTTCACTGTAGGGACGCGGTGTAGTTAACAAGCTACGACGCATGTATCCCGTTCATGCCGTGTGCTCGTGAGCTAAATGATACAGAGAGAGAGGGACAAGGTTCCTTCGAATGAACTTTGGTTTTTGTTTAAATATACGCACATAATAAAATATATAGAAAAGGCAGACTATCTAGTAAACGTTTACGCTTCGATACCAGTGGTACACCTTCAAAAGTGGTTTTAAGAATTACTATAGCGTAACAGACACGTATATCTTCAAGCGTTAAATAACTTCATATGTTATTACAATCTTGCTTTTGTTAAGCGAATAATTTTCGCCGCATCCATGCGATAAAATTCCAGAATTATGATATACACTACCATGGTACAAACAATCCGGAAGTACGGCGCTGAGCAATGCTGCTTGTAATGGGTTCATTTTGTGATCATTGCGGCGAAATATAACACATCCCGTGTTGGATGACAACGCGCAATATATCTGAACGAGAAACTGTCATACTCGACCCCACGTGTAGAATGATGTGGTCGCACAGTGACGCGGTATCTTCAAACACGTGCATAAACAGAGCGCGCGCTCCAAAAGCTCTGGACAGGTGCTATACATCATCAAGAAAGCATACGTTTCGTTTCCTGTCACTAACACCCCGTTAAACTTCACTGCTGGAACAGTGTGAGTTATGATGGCGAAGAAGCGCAGGGATCATAAGGATTTACACCATGATGTAAGAACACTCCCCCCACCCTGACCCAAAGAACGGAGAGGGAAGAAGCCAAGGGGACAAGGAGGCAGCCGACGGCAACAGCTTTTTCGAGGAAATCCCTTTCTTTATTTCTCGTTTTTTCGTCCTCTTTACATCGCTCCTGAGGTCACCTCACTATCATAAATCTCCGGGCGGCTAAACTCTCGCGCGCCCACGCGTAATCCCATTGCTCGGCGCACCACACGTGCGACTCGCAATTCCGGCGCATTAGCATGGCCAACTATCGCATTTGCTTCCCCCCCGCGCGCCGCTCGCTGCAGACGCTTACTCGTTCCGCAGGGCGTTAGAGTGGGGCGTACAGAAAGACGAGGACGAAGTCGAAGGCGAACGCTCGGCTGCTGCAAACCGCGACGATCAGCGAGGAAGCGGCCTCCGCCCCTGCTTCCCTGGACGAGCGAGGCGGAAGCGGTTGGGAAACGACGACTAGTGCGACGGCAACGGCGACGACGCTCCACTTTGGTCGCCAGATGAAAACTAATGCAACCGTCGCAGCGGCGATGTTTGTCTAGATCAGCGCATCGCACTGCTTTCGTTCCTCTCTCTCTCACACTCTCTCTCTCTCTCTCTTCGCCGTGTTGCCCGTGCCGCCCTGAAACCTCTCGCACCGCATCTCTCGTCTCACCCCTTTTCCTCTCTTCCTGCGTATTTTCCCCCTCTGCCGTTCCCGGTTTCGCGCTGCAATCCCCTCCTCTTCCCTACGCACTTGAGTTGTGACGCTTCTTCTGTATTCTTATTTACTACGCGCGTCCATCCCTGCGCGAAATACTGATACCGTTTTTCACGTTCTCCCTAAGGGAACCACGCCCTCCTTCTCGCTTCAGTGTGCTCTTAAGTGGCAACGTCTTTCCTGTTTCACGTCGCCCCCCTTTGCTTCTCATTTCCCTTTCCCCACTATCGCGCCATCCTGCAGCACTACTAAGTTCCTCGCATGGCCGTCTTTCGAAGAACTTTGCGGGAATTCTGTGCTGCGACGATGCGCGTCGACGATGTTGCACGCGGTTGTTGGTCGTGAGCAACTCCTGATTCCGTGTGAGCTCGCGTCTATAGTCAGGACTCGCTGAACGTGCTGCATGCGCAAACGTGCCACTGTAGGAAAGGAAGCCTGATTTCGGGAGGTAATTCGTTGTTTCTCCGCATTATTTCGTCGGATAACGTTCTTGATTTAGGCGCACACTTCCGCATGCATAGTGTCTGATTTATTGTGCATTAATGCTCTCGCCCATGAGACAAGAACATTTCCAAACTGACCATGGGACTTTGGCGCAGTACCCGAAAGTCGTTTCCTTTGCGATTATCGTTCGCTCGTTCTTGGAACGTGGCGTCATATATCCCCCCTCCTCTTTTTTTTTCGCTGTCCACGTGGAATGAAAGTATTGAGGCACAGTGTTTGTGTGGTTCACAAGGCAAAATGCTTATATACTGAGTTTCTTTGTTTAGAAGTTCTGAAATCTAAGGAACCTGATCTCTAAAACGCAACATTATAAATGATCTTCTGAACTCTTGTGACGTAGGCGTGTAGCTATTATCTGCTTTTCTTCAGGAAACATCACACACGCGTCTCTAGTGTCCCGTTATGCATTTCGTCAGTCGTTGGTTTCGAACGCGGTCGTGTGGGTCCGTTCTCGTTGCCCCACACACACAAGAAAAGAAGGTAACAAGAAAATCGCTTAGTTGGCCCTTCTCAATCTTGAAAAATTTACGCTCGCCGAAGAAATGCTATTGAGGACGCGTAAATGAACTATTTGGTGAATAGCCGAGCACATCGAGACTGAGAATTCGTCGCTCAAAGGAATGGCACCGTTTTGGCTGAGTGGCTTGCGCACAGCCGCTATGCTTCGCGATCTATAAAACCTAGACTGGCACTCTCGCCGCTAGGGGCGCCTTGAAAACATCATCAATACTGCACGCGGCAATTCGGTTTATCTAGTCGTCTAACTGCCGCGACAAAAAAGAATCCCGTAAGGACGTTAAAGGCGCTGTTGGCGTCGCCCGGGAAACTTTCTCCGAGCCATAAATATTTAGACACGAGGCGTCCCCCGTCGAGAAAGAGCGCCTTATTTCGAGGAGGAACAAAAGAGGCGCGACATTTACTATGCACATAAACAACTTCATTTCGGCGTACACCGAAAGCAATCGCCTTTGCTTCGACTTGGGGAGCGGCGTCTTTTTCTTCATTTCCGGCTTTTACGACCCTTGTGCACCGAGTGTGGTTCCAGTCGTTCACATACGCCACTTATCAAAACGTAATGAGCGACTAAAATTAGGAGGTTCCGAAGGGCTGAATATTGCGCTGGTCATAACAACTCGATGTATGAGAAAACTAACCCGGAGAAAGAATATAGGGGAAGGTTACAGTTATTTTTAATAGGCAATGTTATACTAATAAGGTGGAGGGAAATGAAAGTCGGCGAAAAGATAACTCGGCGCAAGTTTGGAGCCAAATACACATCTTCCGCATGACGCGCGCGTTGTTTTACAAATAAATCACGAAATTGCTGGGGCAGTTAGCACAGCAAAATTTGCGAAATCGAAAACTGTGATAATCGCAAATGGTCGGCGGTAACCACCGTCATAATGTAGGCTGTAACGAAAATAAATATCTTCTTCCACAGGTATTACCACCGTGCTAAGTTTGGTAGAAAGGCAGCGGCAATGACGTTCTGTCGTTTTTTGTTCACTCAAACACGCGAGCGAAAAACAATAAAACCACAGTGTACACGTTTATATTTCTTTCTTGAATAAATAAAAAAACATGCTAAGCTTAGCAAGTGCAATATCCACATAATAGCGTCGGATTGCGATTTCAATATACGAGAAAACATAATTCTGCTGCGGTAAAACTCAAATACTTTTCCGGCTGCCATTTGCGGTCCGTCTGAAAGTAGGAGCGGCGCGGCCCGCTCGGTTCTTTGAAACAACATCAAAAAAGATCCACAAAGCTGGCCTTCATGCTTAGCGCTTGCCGCCAGCGTTTCCAGGAAAACATTACGCTTACATAGGCCACGGTTGCCGGGAAGCGTCAGAAGCAGTCAGCTATCTTTGACTGCTATCGCGTTCGACTTTTAAAGGTATAAAGCTTAAGCGTCCTTCTAAATGTAAATGTGCGCGCGTACCTTTCGTCACGATGACCACCGATCACGACGATAAATGTGCTCGTACCTTTGATGAAAATTCTTTGTCACATCTGTGTCTTGGGCTAAACAGCTTCGCTGGTCATCCGCATTCACAGAGTGGAATGGCTCAAGGCTTTCATAGAGCACAATCTTCGGGATCGCCCCACGAAAACGACGAGATAGTCGTTGCAGTAAACTTGGTTGAACTCGCCAAGAATGCTGCGCATTGAAAACAGGCCTGTAGAAGTGCCCGCAAGTAACAAACACACCTGAATGTCCGGCATGTAACCAGCCCATGCCTCGCAATCTAAAACTAGCACTACATCATGGTTTTCCTTAATGCACGTGTAGTTGTCACAACACTTACTATATTTTCAACGAAGGAAAGCTGAGTTCAACATACCCACATCTTTTCTATACAGCGCTATCGTGTATTCATACACGTGTACCAAAAAAAAAAAAGATAGCTTCGCTACATGCTTCTCAGCTCGCCGTTAAAAATAAATTAAGGAGTTGTACGTGCCAAAACCACTATCTGATTATGACGCACGCCTGAGGGGGGGACTCCGGAAATTTTGACCAGCTGGGGTTCTTTAACGCGCACCTAAATCTAAGTACACGGGTGTTTTCGCCCCCATCAAAATGCGGCAGCCGGAGCCGGGGTATGATGCCGCGATCTCGTGCTTAGCAGCCCAACACCATAGCCACTAGGCGACCAGGGCGGGTATAAGCTCGCCGTTCTAGGATAACGCTAGGACTCTAATATTTAAAACCACTGAAGTTTTCCCCTTGCAGCAAGCATCACAGTTCAGACGAATTTTATGTTGCTTGTTTCTGGCGACTAGCACTATATTAAAAAATAAATGATATTCTGGGGTAGTACGTGCCAAAAGCACTGTCTGATTATGAGGCGCACCGTCGCGGAGGACTAGGAGTTAATTTCGACTACCTGGGGTTCTTTAACGTGCACACAATGCACGGCACATGGGCGTTTTGGCATTTCGGCCCCGTCAAAATGCAACAGTGGTGGCAGGGATTTGATGCCGCGACATCGTGCTTAGCAGCACAACGCTAGGCAAACATGGCGGGTGTACACAATCCAATGAAAGAATACGATAACATCATATATATATATATATATATATATATATATATATATATATATATATATATATATATATATATATATATATATATATATATATATATATATATCGCTCAGAACTGTGTACGTATGTAATGCTCACGCGACGTTAAATTTTCGCGCTGCCACACAAATGATACAAAAGTAACGGCGAAAATTCCGTCCACCAAGTTCCTTTCCGTTGTCCTCAGTTTGGCGATGGTACTGCAGCAAGGTCAAAACATAACTGCACACGACACAACCTTAGCATCACGTAGTTGTCATGATAGAACTTGGAAGACACGCAGCAAGCAGAAAAAGAAAGTAGCGAAAGAACAAAAAGGTCGAAAGAGCCGATCGCGAGATAGTTCATGAGATGAGCCGTAGAGGCTACGAATGATTTCATGCGCGGTAATCCACCGCGTCTTAAAACCTAGCTGGCGATATGTGTTGTTCTTTTTTTCCGTAGGTGAAGCGAGTGGCCGGACAAGCTTTCATCCACTTTTCAATAAAGTGCCGGTACATTAGTAATGGTAACTCCGCAGTTATTACAAGAGTCTCATCGTTAATGTTTGTTCGTATCCACACCTGAAGTCGTGTCAGCACACAGTGCAGTGCTCCACACAAACGAAAAAAAAAAAGTATGTTGGTGGAGGAGGGGGGGGGGGGGGAGTGGCTACAGACACAAATACCTGCTATAATATGGGGGACTGCTTAATTCCTTAATAACTAGTCGGACAATGTAGTTTTACTAAAACATCACATTTCGTTTGCTTACTTACGTTACTTATTATTAGCTAAAAATGTATCTACACTGCCTCGTACTTTCGGTGCAATGCCTGAACGCCGGTTTTAGATGTGATATCCAGTAAGGGCCATGGCGTGCCACTCCCTCACCGCTTGCTTGCCCTCAGCAGGCGCAAACGTCACTAAAGCGCGATTGTTGTCCCGTCGTAGAAACATCCGACCCTATTTAGATCCTACAAAAGCTGCTCGCTCCTCTCGATCCCTAATTTCAATAGTCACGCACAGCATCCCATTGTTAGCGCTTTAGGGAGCGGGCTAACCCCCTACAGCGCTCCCGCTTGGCTTCGTCACAAGGTGGTTGCGAAGGCTAAGTAATTAAGGATGAGCCAGCAACCAACAGGGTGTGCGGAGCTCTGTATACTTCTGGAGAGCTGCATTACGTGCGCGCCCTTCCGTGTGGCATGGCAAATAAATGCATTCGCTGTTCAGTTAAATGTGCTGCCTTGCAAGCTCGCAATAAGTCTATGCGCCGCGCTGCGTCGTTAACAGATGCCGATTTTTGTGGCAGCTACCAGGACAACTATGCTTATTACAGGTTTTGGTGAATATATTGCAAATTAGTTGGGACATAGGCTAGCTGGGGGGAGATGCATGGCGTGAGGCAGTGACAAAGAAAGGATGTTGGATTGCGTGGGTCAACAGCCATGGTGTGTTGATGGGCGAATACCTATAAAAGTGCTCCGTGAACGAGAGGAAACACAGATATTGCGCTGCGTTTACTGCGTCTTGAAGCTACATCTTCGCTTAAGGTTTTCCACCTAAATAAAAAGAAGAACAAAGAAGAAAGGGTGCCGAATGGAAGCTAAGGCTGCTTTTTGCAGAAAACTATAAAGTAATAGAAATCCAAAATCAAGAAGGAGGCCGACAGATGCAGCAGCACAGTGTAGAATAGAAGATACAAACAGGGATAAGGTGCCCCAGAAAGGCTGGCTGCACACGTTTTGATAGGTGAGCCTAGCAATGATAGAGTATGATGGGAGGCATTCAGAATATATGGTTTTAAACACAACAATTTATGCATATAGAACAGCCAAAGCCGCTTCGCCAGTCAACGAAGAGTGAATAGACGAATCTAATACTGGTCATATCTAATGAGAAGCAAGAGACTGCAGTGCGCGTAAGCGTGTTTAATTTCTTACTCATGTCTATTTATCGAGCTACTTTCCATGCGTGGTGTCATGGTTGTTCCCCAAATTTCCTTGAGTGCCGCTTTTTTTTTTTTTTTTTTTGTAGAGCTTGTAAACGGGCGTTTTCGGTGCTTGCCAGGTGTATTACAGGTGTAGCACATTGTATGTAGCGCATAAATTAGTCTCCACGATTCGGAACTATGGCAAGTTTCGCTCGCCATTGAACACGAGAGAGAGAGAGAAGGGAAGAAGGAAAGGCAGGGAGGTTAACCAGACTGAGTCCAGTTATCTACCCTACACGTGGGGAGTGAAAGAGAGCATGAACGTCGACACGAACGTTGAACACGAACGTTGACTTAAACTTCGGGCATGGCACTATGCAGACCATGTGGGCACACTGCTCTGTCATTTGTCCAGTCATCATATGCAAGTATAGTTGGGCGATTTTGAGTTGTAAACTGGCCTTTAAAGCGGGAATAAGTATATTAAAATAAGGAATATGCTAGAAGAATAAGGGACACCACGAGGGCACTGCTTCTGTATATTCTTTCTTCTTATTTCTAGTGTATTTCTTGGCGCCTTTAAAACATTTTTAACTTACTAGTCTACCCAATGGACAAACAGCAGGTTTTCATAAGCTCATAATGCATATATATACAGGTTTACCCAGCTAACTTGGACCAAGATATTAAACACACCGAAGAGCTCTAGGGAAATCGTACCGACTGTATAGTAACCGAAGTCTTATGTACTTACGGCCAGTATTTTTTATCATCACGAAGCATTACTTAATTAATTACTTTTAATTAACGAACTTTTTAATTAATGCTTGAATCGCAAACATATCAATTACAAAGTTGTAGGGCACCTTAACCTCCGAATCAAGCATTTATTTCGTGCTGAAGTGGTCCTGGTTGTTTTTTCCAAGAAAAACAAAAGCCCGCGGAATAATAAATAGATGCGCACTCGCACGCCGCTACTCAAGGGCTCCCAAGCGAATAGCCACGGATACACGGCTTTACTAGCGGCAGCAGCTCGATACTGGGCTTCACGCTATGTGATGGTCGCGGCATCAAGAGAACACGCCGCTGACGCATTGATAAGCGTAGCGGAGCCTTGTACGATGCGGCGATAAGAGAATGCAGCCGTATAACTTTCAATGGTTTCTTGTAGGCGCTTGAGTTGCGGCGTGCGAGTGCGCATCTATTTTGTATTTCGCGTATTTCGCGGGCTTTTGGTTTTTCTTGGAAAGAACAACCAGGACCACTTCAGCACGAAATAAATGCTTGATTCGGAGGTTATTTAAGGTACCCTACAACTTTGTAATTGGGAAGTTTGCGATTCAAGTAATAATTTAAGAAGTTCACTAATTAAAGGTAATTAACAAAGTAATACTTCCTGATAAAAAAAATACTGGCCGTAAGTACATACGATTTTGGCTACTGTGCAGGTGGTACGATTTCTCTAGAGCTCTTGGGTATTGTTAAATGTTTGGCCGAGGCTAGCTGGGACACTCTTATATATATATATATCTTTCTCATTCATGCAACTTTATAGCTTGTGTATGTTGATATTGAGGGAAAATTAACACTTATGTTACTTTCTGAAACGACTTACTTAAAAGATATATATAAAAGATAAAAGCCATAGCAAGAGACGCAAAGCAAGTGGTTTCATTTGCTTGAGTCACGAAACTCATACATTTTCTGGAAATTAAAACTTAATAAATCAGAATAAAGCGCACTTGTCAAAAGACGCTTAACAAGCGGCTAAAACATTCAGATGGATCTATCAATGCCGCTCAAGGTAGCTTATAGAAAAGTAAACTAAAGTTATGAAAATCTGGATATTGGTGTTATAAATATCTTCGTTCACCCACGATCACAATAACACTTACATCATCAGCCCGTAGTTCGTTGACATCCGCCGATCTTTAGGGGTCTTCGAGAACCTCAGCTACAAACTTTACAAGCCTGACCACAGGTAATTGGGCTCTGTTTGCAAGCTTGTTTATTTTGTGTTCATGGAAACATTATACCCAGCACACACGAGCATCAGCATTCTCAGCACGTCTTCACGTCGCTTTACATACCGCTGCAAGCAATACCCTTGCAGCGGTGTTGGTTGCCTTCCGAGGAACTACACTAAATGTCACGTCTGATGTTTTTATTTTCTTTAATTTTCGCTGCCACACCATAGTTTTACACACGCACTTTGCTAAATTGGCCCAATAGCCAAGGTCTTGCAAGCATTCTCGGCCTACTGCCGGCAGCGCAGTCTTTCCCCTCTTTTCTGATTCTTCGTTTTAGGTTATATTTTCTCTCCGCGCTAAACATGGGTATATTTTTCTGTTCCAAAAAGAAAAACAAAAACTACACACAGATGCACTAAAATGAGGTGCATGCGCCCATGATGCAGAAGCCTCACAAACACAGCAAGCAAGCAAACAGGCATACATACACACACACACACACACACGCCCGCATGCACGCACATACACACACATACACACAAACACAGACATACATACACGCCCGCACATGAGCACTCGCCGCGCAAGCTCGCGGCCTCGGATCCGCAAAGTAGCCATTCCGTCTCGCCTCGCACTGAAGTAAGGCGACGACGCCAAGGGCTACAGTGCGAGACGGGCGGAAGAGAGAGAGTGGAGTGAGTGGGTGAGAGTGGTGAAAAGCACCCACGGGCTTTTCCCTGGCTCGTAGAAGATCGATATTAATAACACCTCCTATCCTAACCGCCCTGGCCCCGCTCTTCCTGCGGCACGTGAGGGGTGGCAGGGGGAGTAGATGAGGCGGGGGTGTTGGTGAGACGAGACCGGGGCCGAGGCAGGCTCGTTAGCGGCCAGACTGTCGGCCAGGCGCTCCGTCGCTGCCCTGCGTAGCTGTCCCCCTAACGCGGTCGCGGCGAAAGTGCCCTCACTCCGCAGGCAGCAACAACGGCCACGACGAGATCGGCCCTTCTCCCGCAGCATGCTTCACCCGAGCAGTAGTGTGCAGTAACGCAGCAGCTTCGCTGCATCGCAGCATTGCGTCTCGAAATGGCACATGTCACATATGTATACTTTTTGCGGTTCTGGTAATTTTTGTGCCAACTTGTCTGCGGCCAGATACTACAACACCCCTCAGTGGCACACGAACCACGATATACAGTCTGCGGAGTCCTGCGAGGTGGAGACGAGCTTCTTAAAGGAAAACTCGCAAGCAATCTGATAGTGGCAAGAAACCACAAAGGAAACCCTTACGGGTTGCACACAAACTAGTAAAAGTTTTCCCTGCAGTATTTCGCTAAATTCAGGTGATTGCGAACTTGCCCAATCAGGAACCAGTCAACAAAGAAAAGAAATAAATGTTTCATTAATTCACGTAATAGTGCTCGATTATGCGTAGGCATGTGCGCACATCTTTATACTAGAGGAGGAGCTCCCTTTTGACAAGATTCAGGCTGCCTCCGCCTAATTCGGCTCAGTTTAAACGTTTTCTCATTCCTTCTGACATAAGTGATTAACAAATTGTAAGATGAGTGCTTCCAATGTGTATGAGAGCCGCCATTGTACTTTCGGCAGCATTCACATTCGCCTTATCTCTAGAATACGTGTGATCACTCATCCATCAATATTCGTTAGCCTTATGGTTACCTTATGGTTACTGCTACCCAATATTTCTTTTTCAATTCAATTCTTTATTTGCAGACATAGAACATACAGAAATACCAAAACTGGTTGGACCCACAGCCACAGGCTAGTTGCGGGTCCAATGAAAAATGAATAACAATTGCAAGTACAAAGCAAGTAAGACACATCACATGCATACACATATTTGTCGCATACTATTAAATTGCACGACCGTACATAATGAAATGCGAAACAGTTAAAAGCATGTCATACCATTAAACATTTCTAAGTAAACACATAATACACTAGTTGGGAGGATTGGAGGCAAATTCCTGCATGATTATGAACATACATTATTCTCGACAAAATCTAAACGCTAGTTAGATATGTTTAGCACGTTTCAGCGAGTTACTAACGAAAAGAAAGGACATTATGATTGTTCACATTAAAAAGCATTATTGAGGTTAAGCAAGTATTTCTTAAGCACGGATGAAAAATTATTTGCTTGTTTTATTTCTGCTGGTAGTTTATTCCAAACTTTTGACCCTGAAGACTGTAGCAAACGCTGTCCGTAAATATTTTTAGTTGGAGGAAGATTAAAATTACCGCACGTTTGATTTCTGGTCGCACGGAAAGATGAGTAAAATGTGGGAACATGAAAAGGCAGGTTGTGTTTAACAATGTTGAAGACACGCGTGGCAATTTTTCATTCGTGTACCTTATCATACGGCAAAACATTCATTCTATGAATTCTATTAATTCTGTTTGAAGCTGTGATAATTTTGAGACTAATATAAAGAACAGACAACCGATACGTGTAACCAGTGTACTGACAAATAAGCACCAGAAGAAGTGGGCCTAGCTTTAGTACCAGTTGGTGCATTAGTTTTGTTTGTTTTTTGCTTATATAGTACGCATCCTTGCGATGGTAACGAGTTCGGTCACATGCTTACGCTCTACACTGAAATACAGGCTCCTGTCGATGAAAAGCTGCAAGAACAGAGGGCCACCTCTCCCTAGAAAGTCTATCGGCGTGGACAAGCCAGCCCCGACAATTCTTTTTTAACAAGCGATGTCGACACCTGCCGAGAAGACGCGTGCCTTCCGAGTTCGTGTACCCATATAGGAACACCGATGCTGCAGCTGAAAACCACGCTTTCGAGCAACAACGTTCGTGCTACAGGTCGTCTGCGTCCTGAATCGAAATGGTGGAGATGATCATCACGCGTTACGTCACGGGTTTGAGGGTACAGTCGTAATGTTTTCGAGGTGTTGGCTACGAGGACGCTCATAAATCGCCAGCTTTTGACACGCGTCACTAGTATTTGGGATTGACCTCTACAGATTACTTTACCTCAAGAAAATGTAGAATGTGGTGCGGGTACCTCGACAATGTCACGAAGCGCCTCCACAAACTACACCAACACGTAATTCACACAACCGACAGTTATGCATGCAAATCTAACTCCATGTTGAGAGATACAGAGACAACGGAGACAGTTCTTTCGTTGTTACCTTCATTATTATTGGACTTGTATTCGTCACGATGGGGAAACAGTTCACAAAGTACTCCATCTCGGCTTCCGTGTGCGGCTGAGATGGCGGACTTTTCGAAAGCATCCGCTTGTGGCACAAAATGCTGACCTGATTATTTGGACATCTTCTCATTGTGAGGCATACTGTCGCTAAATACATGCATCTATACAGAGCTAGTCTTATGAACTGCCGCCTCGCCGTATGTATTCGTCGGAGCTTTACCACAAAGATGTTGACCGCGGATTATTTTACAGCTTGCAGGTCACTCACAAAACCTTCTTTTAGGAATGACAAGCTTGAAAATTAGCATCATAAAGCCAATAAGGTGTTATGCGAAGTAACTACACTCTCACTAACCACTCTTACACTCTTAATCCAATTACAGATAATTTTACTCAGTGGAACATCCCAGTCTCGTTCAACATAGATTCTATCAACTCGGTGGGACATACTTGCGAAAATGTTCCACTTACTTAGTAGAACTTAAGTGGAACGAGATTAAGTGTGAAGAATAGTCGTCGTTGCAGCGACGCTGCACGCAACTAGCACCTTCCGTGCCTGAATGCAGAAGCCGTGCGCCATACGAGCGCGCGTCGTCCTCACCGTCTCTTACATCCTTCTCCTGAGCTCGTTTTCCTAGCGCCTACCACTCCCTCCTCATTGCCGACAAGAGCCCGAGTGCTTCGCGCGACTGCTGTCGCCACGCGCTGAGGATCCGTGCTCGCCGGCTACTGCCTCTGCTGAGAAGACGACAAAAGAAAAACGGTGATACGAGCTGGCCATTTCGAGGATTGCGGAGAGCTCTTAAAAGATGGAGATGTGCGCGGGATAGCAGTAGTGGCCGCTCGTGGCCAATGGACGTGTCTGCGCATATGCTTTCGCCGACTGCTTCGCTACGTGTTTCATCAAGGATAACTCTGTTGTACGATTCGAGGGACGCGATCGGCCTTTCTTTCTAATGTTTCTGACGAGAGCACGTGTGCCATAAGTACTAAACTGAACAACGTTGAATCGTACTTTATTCATGTCATTTAGAGCTCTGAAATGGTATAAAATAGCCTGATATTGCTCCTTTCGGCGTGGCTGCATATGCAGACGGACGGACGTACTTGTGTAAGCAGTCGACGTTGGGCGCTCTAATGGTAATTTCGATTTACCAGGTTGCGAATGTGGAACGATCATGAATGTGAAACATCACAAACGTGGTCGATCTTGAACAATAAAGTAGATCGGTAATGGGGCACTTCCGTAACTCTCAGCCCGTGAGCAATCGCGCAGGCGATTTGTCAGGGCACTTAGGCATGCCTGCCGACAAATTGCGTGACGAATGGTGCATCAGTGAGCCAGAGGCATCAAGGAAGATGGTTGGTTGATCGGTGGGCTTGTGTCGGTCGTCCGGGTTGGGCGAGTCGGTTCAGGGGGCCTGTCAGTTGGTTGGTCGGTCTGTCGGATGGGGTATGATTGACCGGTCGGTCGGGTGGTCGGTCGGTCGGTCGGTCGACCGGTCAGTCGGTCGGTAGGCCATGTCGTTCTTTGGGGCAAAGACCTGCACTTCAGTCATTTCTTACTATTAGTGCGTGGATAAAATGTCTGATAGTTAGGTTCTGCTGAATCCTTTTGTTGGAAAAGGTGGCCTAGCATGCGAAAATGTTATGGGAGGGCCGAAAGGAGGCTCGAAGCGATGAAAAGTTTCTGGAGCGCGAAAGGCAGCGAGTTCAGCCATGGTGCAGAGGGAGGGCTGCCCGTGAGCTTGTTGGTGAGGTGGCACATAAGCGGCGCGACAACAAGGTGCAGTAACAGCCCCCTCCCCGCCCTCAAGGCTGATTTTGTCGCACCCACATTAGAAGATATTAAAGAATGCCACTCTGGAATGGTGTACAAGGCACAGAAAATGAGATGACGCAATGCTTCGTCGGTTGTTCCAGCAGAGTATCATACAGCGCACATATAGTTCATGTAAGATGTGCCAGATCCTAAGCAAAATGGACTTTTGCCCCCAACGTGTTTGCATTTGTTACAGAATATGTCAGCATCATTTGTTCTAAAGCACACATGACTTAAATGGTGTCTTTTCATCACTTGCAATATTCTACCTATTCTGAGTGATCAGGGCATTTTATATCCAATGAGTGGTGCCGCATAACTATCGATTTATCCTGTCCTATGCCAGGTTACCCGCTGAGTCTGATGCATTTTGAATTGCTTTTTTTTCCCAGGGGTCACCACTTCAAACTATAGAATTCACTAAAGTGATATAAGGAAGACCGACTGCTTTATGTAGGCTTTTTCTGTTTGACAAGGTCTGCAGTAATACACCTCACCTGGTACACAACCTTGAAGTAGTTGCCTTTAAGAGCGTAGCGTGTTCCCTGCCTTAGTGCACATTCAGACTAATATAATTTTTCCCTTTAAAAGAAGGTGTCACATATTTGATGCTATCTATTCATGGCATCTGCCCTGCTTCAAGAAGCGTTTAAACGCGTGCGGCAAGTTTCCTCCTTTTTTTACCAATACCGAAAAAAGTAATCGGCTTCATTGTCTTTCTTACATCGTTCAATGACACAAAAATTTCGAGAACTAACGCCAATATAAAGACCTGAGATGACAAATAAAAAATGCGCATGAGTCAAACTCGATATATGTCTGGTGCAGTCCTCCTCCAAAGTCACCGGCCCTTCGCTGAGGGGGAGCCGACGACACGAAAACGAAGTCCACGCAGATCAATGCCAAAATGCTAAAAAATAAAGTGAAATAACACAGAAGATTTCCTAGCTACGCGAAGCTAGGAAAGTGTAGTACGGGTACTTTGCTTCTTTCCTGCGATATTTATTGGAGTTCTCTCGTTGGGGCTAGCCCGTGGAGAAAAGCGGATTACTGCAGGCGCGCTTGCGAAGCAGAAGATCCGCCATCTCGAAACTACCTTTGAAGCGACACTTTATCGGATGGAATCGCAGCGGAAGAGTGCTCCCCTTCTTGCGTCTCGTCGAAGAAGTTGGAGGGCCCTGATCGGGCGCTTCCTTCCTTCCTAGCAGCACTCCATGGCTTTTCTCTTCTCTTCAATTAAAGATCCCGGAGAGTGTAGGGCCAGACAACGTGCTTTTGAGCGTGCCTCGGAGCAAAACCCCTGCGCAGCCGCACTGGTACGCCTCACTCGTTTCGTTGCCGAGATATAGAAAACAAAGAAGAAAAACACACACAAAAAAATGGACAGACCAGTGAGGACTATTTCTGAAGTGCTCGCTCGACGGTCTTGCCTACTGGAGCGACAGGAAAGCTCTGCGACGCAACCTAGCTATCACTTCTTCCGATGCAGAGCTGAGCCCTTCTCGGCAGAGCGTTCGGATACTGCCTTTTTCTCCCACGGAAAAAAATTTCTTTTTGTATTGTAAGACATTGCTTCATGTCCCTATAGTGGCGTAAAGGGAAAGAAAAGGGGGCGGGACGAGGAGGGGGGGGGAGGGGATGGGTTTTTTTCCTAGGATGATGAGCAGCCTAGTTTGCCGTCTGGATCTTCGACGATGTCAACCTTAGCTGCTTTAAATATATAAAGTCGAGAGAATCTTGCCGCTTAGACTGTTGACGAAGATATTTTCTGCGCCGAGGGAAATAGCTTGAAGGAACTTTCTTATGGACGCAATTACTGTTCGTATTGGAGGACAACCTGGAAATAAGCCTGATCTGGGAGAGGGCCGTGTGTCGTTTGCTGCTCACCAGAGTCAGATCTGTTTGAAGAAAGATTTCGCTGAGTGGTGGGCGACGTACAAGTATTTCTGCAAAGAAATGTATTCACGTGGGTCGACAGAGGTAAACTGGTCGTTACGAGCTCAAGGCAAAGAGTCGTAAGGCTGGAGGGCACAGCGGTGAATTTTGAAGTACTCGTTAAGCCCTTGTTAGAAAACTGCTTTAGCGAACCACTTCAGCAAGCACATAATTATGGCATGCGCAGATATGAACGTGTACCATGCCTGAAGTAACCCGCGGCTTGCTTTATAGCAATGCTCAATACGTTTATCACCAGGATCACAATTTTGTCTGGATGTTTTCTTAATATTGAGGGGTATAGCTCGATGCTGCAAAGGGAACCCTTTAGAAACCACGAAGTTTTTGTCGTATTTTTTTTAAAGAGCGAGAGGGAAAAACGGCAGCTCAAACATTTTTTTTATTCATATGTGTGTTTCACAATTTGTCAAAATAAAGTGTGAGTGCACCATTTCTTGTTTCTGTAGTCACGTCCACTAATTAAGTTTACAACTAATAAAATAATGACAAGTGTTTCTAGAGAAACAAAGTCGTGCTGGTAGAAAATTAATCCGGTGATTGAATGGTGTTCGTGCAATATTTTGTAACCAATATTCTTCGAATAACGTTCTAAGGCGGAATTCACATGGCTTTTCGCTCGTAAGAGCTACTTGCCATTGGTTCACTAATAAAATGTTCAGCATCAGGATTAGTTGTAGTCTTCTCTTACTAGCATTTCAAGCATGAGAGCTTTTTTTTGTGAATGAGGACCACGATTTGTAATGTACATGCCATCCGTCATGGTATTTTTTCTGTTGAACGTGGCAAATGAAAGCTTTGACGACCGCTACCGAATTCTATCTTAGCGCCTGCCTCAGATGTTAAAGCTCAGGAGCACACGCTGAAACATATCTTCTCAAGTAGTTTTTTTTTTTTTGTACTAGGATTATAGTAAAAAAACAGTAGACAGAGCTACACAAAGCGCAGGCCAGGTGATCCTATGCGCAAGGAAATCGTGTCTCGCGATTCATTAGGACGCGACCTCCTCCTCCGCGAATGCGTGCCGCCGACGACACTTGTGAAGAGCGTCGAGATAAAACCTAAGCGGCGCTTATGCATATCAGGAGCCTCCGAATATCGGACTCAAGACGGATTACGAGTCCCAACTGCGACGACGGAGACGACACCGGCGAAGAGCGGAGGGAGCAGCCGTATACTGTATACATCTCGGGCGCGAGAGAAACCGGCCATGTTCTTATCGTCATCCTTCGGCCCATGCACACAAACACACACACAAACACACACATGCTGCACACCGAATGCGGCGGCGAAATAGATCGCCGCTACCCCGTGCTCGCTAGCCCCACTCATAATGTGGGCCGCGCTCTTCTGCTCTGCGTGGGGAGGGGTTGGGGGGGGAGTCGGCCAGCATCGCATATCGTCCGTGACGCGCGCGCACTCTTGACGGCCTGGGCAGAAGAAGGCGCGCGCGCGGAGCGCCATCCATTTTCGCATGCACACCTCCTGATAAGCCCGCTCATTGAAAACGGCAGGCCTCACTCCTTCGAACTCGCCTCCTTTCCTCTCCGCCCCGTGCCTACATCACACCGCCGTCGGCGCGCTTATAGCACCCGTATATGCAAGCGCCGGAGAGGCGCCATGCACTTCCCCTGGATCGCGCCACTGCCTCGCGCGCGCTTCCTGTTTCGCGCGGCGGATAGACGAGCGCCTACGCGTGAGTTCTGATTCCGTGCCGGTGTATATACAGTAGTATACAGGCCGGTGCAGTAAGTCAGCGCGGAAGGTTTTGGGGATGCTGTCGGATGGGACGGAGGAGGAAATAAGGCGAGGGAGTGAATTAGATGAGCTCGTTCCGTTCGCGCGAATGCGAAAGCAGCCATGACCCTAATGGGAGAGCGCCGCCTCATCCTCCGCCTACGGCTGCCTCTGAGATTGGATCGTGGATCACACCGAAAAGGAGTTGGGGCGGGTGCGTGGGTGCGGAGTTCTTTGGCGGCTTTCTCGAGAACGGGTCGCGCTGACCAGACGAAAAGTGGAGGAGTCGGATAGAGTGCGTGTGAGTATACCTGGAGGCTAGTTTGAGCTATTCTTTTTGATATGGCTTTAAATTATCGTGGAAGACGGAATAAGCATATCGACGTCTCATGCACTATCGGTAACTAGGTCGCTTAGGCTTTATCAGGAAGTGAGCCCGTATATCTGCCAGGCTTGCCGAAAGGCTGTGAAGAGATCGGCGGCATAATTCGACGTGACTATTACCGCGACAGAGGTGGCTCAATATGTCTGCCTTCTAGGCCCATACTACTCGAAAATTATAAAAACGGAAGTACCGCGCACTATTTGAGATGTCTGACATTCTTTAAACAAACCACGGATGTTGTGCTGGATGCTCCGAATTTCTCGCTCGCCTGAGCTTGCTCGAAAAACAGTCAGTGAAAAAAAGAAAAAAGAAAGATAGCGCGGATCACGCGAAAGTAGCTAACAAGAAAGTGTCAAGATAAAGTCACGTATGCCAACACGAGCGCACCCTGCGTATCCCGCTCCCTCATTTCAAACAGGGAAGACGGGGCAATATGTTAGCCGCCTGCGCCGCTTGTCTTTATCAGCACAGTATCGCAATATGGCAATGCCGTGACTGTCCCGCTACGTCTTTACGCATTAGGCGCAAGCCGCATCCCACACATTTCTGGAGCGCGTCAGGAGCGTGCCCGCTCTTCCGGACATCTGCCTATCCGCCGCTCCCTCGCTCTACAATGCAACGTGTAATATAGTTGCGATGTATTCTAAGGCAAACACAGTGCCTGTCTTGAGAGAGAGAGAGAGAGAAAGGCAAGGGAAGAACAGGGAGGTTAACCACAGATTATCTCCAGTTGGCTACCCTGTACTGGGGGAGGGGCAAGGGGATGCGATAGGTGAAAGAGAGGATTAAAAAAAAGAATCATTTAGAAATGCTTATGAACTAACAGAAAGTGCGTAATAAGAATCAGGAAATGTATTTTTCTATAACTCACTTGCACAGGTAGAACGATAAACAATTGAAAGGAGGTGCCGATGGTTTGACCACGCGACTCCTCTTATTTATAGGAGTGAGTCTAGATAAGCCAATGAAATAGAGGCATACCGAGGGTTGAATGTTATCCCTTGAAATAATTAGCTGACTCGTTTGAGGGCATCCCTAATTCTCGCGGAGATACCGAATTCTGCCAAACTTGGGCCTACTTGCGGCGCACCCCAGCACCGGTATAATGAAACTAACCCAATTATTTTCCTTTTCGGTCTTCGTAAATAGATGCAGAATGGCGGCCCGATTAAGTTATCATCAAGACTGGCCAGATTTTAGTGCCGAATGATTACAGAGAAATAAAATCCAGCAAAAGGAATCGCTGCAGTTTACTGAATTCGTATTTTTATATGTTAAAAGTGGCACTAGCACTTTTGAGAATCTTGTACACAGACTAACTACTGCACCACGGAAAGGTGCAAAGAAAGCTTTACATTTGGTGCAACGTGCAAACATCTACGGTAAATAATCTGTACCGTTGCGTATAGTGTTTAATTTCGCGATTAAAGGCATTTGATAACTTTATTAAATCAGCAATTCTTCAGACTATTTTCACTGTTTCAACTGAATAAGTACAGGAAATAACCTAGGCAACCTCCTTTGCTCATTTTTGCGTCTTTTTGAACATCTTATTTATTATGACTTCATACACTGTAAAGATTTTAATAAGAATCCTATTTTGCCGAAGAGTGAAGGCGCATATTAAGTTTCCCATTCATCTCTGCACGTACCTACAAGCACCCCTGATTTAAGTACAGGCGAATAAATGCGCAAGAAAGGCTTATTAGTTGGTTAAAATGTTATATGTCGAGATATTGTGGTACATAGCTAGAAGTCGGCAGCCGTATTTCTAATCCTAATTAGGGAACAAAGAATAGTGAAGGTTTTTCCTAATCTGTGCAATTACCCTTGTCGAGGACGAACAGCATGCTATCTGCCACTAAACACTTAAAAATTTCAACCTTTCGTGTAGTTCATTTAAACGGTCAGGCATCGATCGTGTTTTTTTTTTTGATGTTAATTCTCTCATGCTTATTGGTCTGCGCTAACCTGCTCCACCGCGTACAATGCACGTTTTATTTTGTATAAACAATGCGAGATCTTCGTTATCTGCTCGTATACCATACATTTATTTCAGACCTTTATTTGTGTTATAAAATAATCACTTAGTGACGGCCACACTATACTATTACAGTATAGTCCTTTATTCATTGATGTGCCCTCAGGTTGTTTTCCTTGTACTTCTGTGTCTCCAAGTAATTTTGAGAGAAGAAATTTATGCGACGTTGCCTATGTTTCTACGTTATAGCAATGATCACCACAAGCTCTCCCGCAATAAGTATAGAGAATAGAAATCGACATACACGATTTCATCGCAGCATCGTAGCCCATGAGGACCTTTAAATAGTGCGCGACACAAATGAGCTAGCATCAGATGACTGATTCTCCATGACCCTGCCGAGAAGTAAGCAACAAAAATACACCTGCGTTCGTGCAATAAAAAAAGGAAAAGAAGATTGACTATAATAAAGCCGATAGATCAATCGTACCGGCAATAAAGGAAGCACTATGAGCCCACTCCTGGTTTCATCCTTTCCTTGTTTCCTCATACGGAAACTAATCACGTCACGTAATGGGGACTGCCGAAGGCCTTGCTCCGGACAAGTTGCTTCGATGCGTCGAACGAACAGCGTTGAATGAACGATACGGCTGATGGACCTGACTGCACACATCTTTCTTATCTTCGCGATTAAGTGCATGGTCCACGGGATAGAAAGAAAGAAAACAAAACAATAACAACATTTCGAACTTGTGATGCGCCAACAGCATGAGCCAGATTACTTACTCACTGCAACATAAATATTGAAAGAAAGGGAAAAAAGTGGTCGAACAGTTTTCACGCCTCCAGAGCGTCGTCTTCTTCGCTGTAAATTTTCTCCCTTCTGTTGCTTCCAAGCTCCGATATTTATTTCACTGTTTCCTTTTTTCTGGAGAACGGAAGAGGTAGAGAGAACTTCTCACAACACCACCTCAGTCGTTGTGCCTGTTTCCTTGTGTAGTTTGCTGTCTTGATTGTTCTTTTATTGTAGCTACTGTAACTGCAACACGACACGGGCATCTCACAGCGGCAGCTTACAAAGCTAGACTCGGAAGCCAAAAGCACCAGTGCAGTAAAACAAACGTCGCCACATACTCGATTATAGGTAGTACAAAACCTCCCAATAATAATGTATTTCAAGCGAGCCGCGAAGTTTGCGCCGAGCCTTACCATTCTCTTCGTCCTACCTCGTCGTCGACGCGTTTCCCACTCTGCTCGCCCTCCTCGCCTTCACCTTTTGCCAGTGACCTCTGCTAGCTGGAAACTAGCTTCAATTGTACTTCAGCTTTTCTTTCCCGCTTCTTTCCTTTTCCCAAAAGCAACGTTGCGTTCGTTTGTTGCTTACGAACAATTTCTTTTGCGATAATGTTTCGAACTTTCTCTCTAAACGTTTATGTCATCCCTTGCTTTTCACGCCAGCCCGATGTCTTTCCCTCTTTCTAGCTTCTGTCTCGCAATCTGCTCGCCTCTCAAAAAACCATCGCATGTGGCAGTAGACGCTGTAATGTTCGATATTGCCTACCACCTCCCTTCTGCACTTTCCTTAACCCTGTCGCCTTCCGGGCACGTCTCTCCTTTTTTTTATATCCGTTTCCTTTCTCCACGCCCTGTTTACTTCTTTATATCTTTCTTCCCGCCCGGTCTATCGTTTGATTCCCATTGCTTGCGCACGTCCTCCCCAAATTTGTTGCCGCTTCTCTACATCAAGCCCCTCCTCCCTGGTCCTTTCACATATTGAGAACCAAGGTGCTTTCCAGCTATCTTGTCCGAGGATGCTGTCCTGTTCTTTGTCAGCGAACGAAGTAAAGGCAAAACGCCGTGCAGCCTTTTTTTTCCATTTCATTGGATTCTCAATGAAATCGATTTAGTGCGGGACAGCCGAGTTTCTGCGTGCCTGTAGTAGTCTATTGCTTTCTACCCGCACATTTTGGACACCGAAAAAAAAAAGAACGAAAGAAGCCTTTCCGGGATGCTACTTTTAATCTTTCCTGTGTTGGAGAAGCAGTGCGTGTGGGACTGTCGCTTTCTTCTTTTCTTTTTGCGTGCTTATATATATTCGTCTTAGCAGACGCGGTACAGTACGAACGGTTTATTACGGGCTCTCGACTGCGGGACAAGCTTTTTGCCGTTTGGTGAAAGAACTCGATTGGTCCGTTGTGATTACTGTCGTTTTTCGCAGAGTGAGAGTGACACGCCGAGCGGACAATGGCAAAAACGCGAAAGGTTGGAAGGGCGAAGAAGGAAAGAAAAAAACAAATAAACAATGGCAGCGAAAAGACAACTTGGCCATGTCGCGCAGCAACCTTAATTTGAGAGTTGCCTGACAGTTGCTGGCACCGACGTATACGACAGGAACACGCAATACCCAAGCGTTTGAAAGTGCCCGTGCCTTACTAACTTTTTATTTTCATTTTACATTTTCTTTTTTCACTTTGACGCTGCAGTTAGCGTCGGGCTTCTTGCGTTAACGCTGACCCGACGACAACGTTTGTACGCTACGAGCCTGCGTCAACCGATCACTCCCCCCGCCCCCTCATCCATATTTCCCCATTAAAAAAAAAACAAAAAAAAAATTTAACTGAGCTGCCATGTTGTAGGAGGTTAAGGAAGTTGAAATGTACTGACTGCGTTATTTACTCGGTACATGCAGTTTAACTTGCGAACTTAAAAAGTTCGTGGTGTACGAGGAAAATAACTTCAGATATGCTGTTCTGACGCTTTGTTTTGCTACTGATTTTATAAGCGCTTGTGAATCAACAATCAAAAGGTACTATTTTGTCAGGGGCAGACAAATCCCCTAGCTATTGCGAACGATGACGAACTCGAGCAAGTTCTATGGTTGATAGCTCTGCGCTATTATTAATGAAATAAACAACTGTCCTCAACGCGCAAGAACGCGCGAAGGCGACTTAGCATTTCTCTTTTCTTTTTGTTTTTTTGGAAAATCACGTCGATCACAGTCCCACGATGACCGACAGATACAACCCATAAAATGTTGTCTTTAATAGGGCTTACCTACTGCGTCGAGGTTCCCTAGCTCTGGCGAGCCATTAAAAAAGAAAGCTTTACTAAAGTTTCGTTTACCTGACAGTAAGTCAAGCGTGAACCCGCTCGCTGAGCATTGTTAATGTCTACATGGTGTTTCAGTGGCGTCCGGCGGCATTTTTAGTCGCCTATTATTTGGTGTTTACACATCCCGTCAGGGGATGCATTTGGACTTTTGCCATAGCTGCGCTTTTAACATGTCACTTTAAATAAAAAGAAGAACGTTTTTACACCTTCTTGCTCTTTGCCAACATGTTTCTTTAGTTCATGCGTTTCCTGTGCTATATGTCATCGACGGACATTCCAAGTAGCCCGCATTCAAGTCCTGTTAAGATGAATTTACTGAATGTATATCATGTCAATAATTGACCAAAGTGGATGAAATAGCGCTTATGCGCAAACGTCTTTTAGCGGAAAGATAAATTTAGATCTGCATAAATTCCTAGAGTGCGAATAATATTCTGAATACTGTACACTACCTGAATAGGGGTCATTAAAGAAGAAGAAAGTAAGAAGAAATGCCAAGCATTGTTATAGTCAGGTACAACTTTGTAAAAAAAATGGGCGTTTACTCCTCCAAGGCGGATGCACATTAGCCTCCACCAATGGGCGTGCACTCTAAACTGACGTCATGAGCCGGACGGCCGGTTTGCCCACCAATGAAGAAGATGGCCGCCCGCGCTTCGAACTGGGCCGAGTCGCATCAGTCGTGTGGGTCTGGCCCTCGTCAGAGTGGATCCTCAAACTGTTTGTGGTGGTCTATCATGCTGGAAATATTATTGCGAGCCTACGATGCACCATTTGTGCCGTGTGCGTTTATCCTGAGCCGTGATCCGGAGACAAAAGATTGCAGCGAGCATCGCTGACACTACGCTACGCTTCATCTGAAAACAGGTTCCAGCGGCGGCACACCACTACAAACATCCTGTGTGTTTGTTCCATGGTGTTTTCTTTTGCTCCAAAGTTACGATAAGAAAAATTTGCCGAAGTCTGGTGCCTAATGTTAGCGGCGGGTGTGTTCGTGTGCAGTGTCACTGTACAAAAAAAAAGAAACGTGAGAGGGAACGAAACAAGAAACCTATCACATTCTTGAAAAAAAGTTTGTGAAAACACAAAATAAAAAAATACAAATTTTATCCTATTTAAAACCAAGAGCATTCATTTAAAACGATGAATAAAGCATTTTCGTACCTTTCCTGCCTCGATCGTCTTCTCGCCCCAGGTTTGTAATGATTGCGATAAATGCATTGTTTTTTTAAGTACTTGTTAAATAGCAAGTGATTCATTTTAAGCTCGGAAAACGAGTAGTAAATGTGCCGCGTACATGCGCACCAGCGGAAAAGTCATGCAGAGCTGCTATTTCTACCTTTAACGCGTAAGCCTTAGTGGCTCATGAGTGTCCGGGCGCAGTCCGTGGTGGACGCAGGAAAGTGGTGATCACTGGCGAGGTAAGCAAGGAGAGGAGGAGCCATGCCAGTAGGGCTGTGCGGGTGGGCGCGTGGGAGAGCGCGCACATGCGCGTGGGGGTGTGCGCACATGGGCGACAAACCTTGCAGCCATATGGCTGTGATTGCATCCCATGCTCGCGGCCACGGCTGCGTCCGTTCGCAGAACAGTTCAAACAAGAGCAACAGAGGCAGTCATAGATAGATTTTCGCCTATCGCAGTTTAGCTCAGCAAAGTGCCCATATATTTTCTCCCTTGCAATGAAGCTAAAAAGCAGAGGACGCACAGCGTTGTAGGAGGCACGGGGTTATTTTTCTCACGTGATCCGGCATGTGATGTAGCATCCCAATCACGAGAGCTCTACAAAAAGTAGTCATCAAACTACAAAAGTTTTTATACCGAGAATTGCGCGTTTTAGAAGCACGGTTTTCTGAGCGGGACTGTTTTACTCGGGGAGGCAATCGGGTGTCGCGCTTCGGTCACCTGGGCGGGGCCTCCGCTTTCTTCTAAAGTTGTAACCGAGTATAGGCTCGTTACACACTTTTGCGCTTCGCATTGGACAATACACGCGCTCACCTTTCGTAGTGCTAGAAGGCGAGAAAGCTGGGCCTGTATAGTGACAAAGAAAAGAACTGACCTTCCCTTTTTATAATTATCCAACTACACTAACGCTAACGAGTCCTTTACCAAGGTGTCATATCCTAAACCTGTCGCTTTATTATCCAACCACCTCGGCACAGAAACGCGAATGTTTTGCCAAACACAATACGGTACAAAGCATACATAATTCCCTCGGAGTCGATGTGCACGCATCTCGGGGAAGCCTGACGCAAAGTACTTTCACAAAACTTTTTCCAGCGTTCGCAGCACTGGAGAAATCTTCAGGAATTAGCACTCCGCGTGTACGAGTTCCGAGTGCGCGAAGATAATCGCGTGGCTCAAACTGCATTTCCTCGCCCGTAAAACTACTCCGCGCTCTTTAGACTAACTGGGCGCAGCCAAGCTGCGTCTACACGTCGGGCCCTGCTTGCGCCACTCGAATCTCCAAAACCGCACTGCACGCGGCGGGCCCGCATTTGCTTTGCGCACCTCTTGTCTCCGACGCGTTAACGCCGCCCCGGCACAAACGACGGGCTCATGCGGTGCAGACACCGCTTGCGTGGCGAAGCATCCGCCCGACTCCGTCTTCCCGGCGGGAGCTCTGATGCAAGCGCAATCGCAAGACTGCAAACTGTGCCCGGTCTGTGTAAACGAGACCGCGCGAGGGAGGACGACCGTGTACAAGCCGTGTTAAATTCGCGCACGATAACTATCAGGCGCAAAAACAGTAAGAGAGGGCCAGACAACAAAGACTCTATAGGAGGGAGGGGGGGGGGAGGGGGGACAGACACAGACTACAACAGTCGCTGCTACAAGCGGGAGTGTGGGTATCGCTCCCCTGTCTCGCTCACAGTGCAGCGGAAGATCAAGAGCCCCGGGCACTTTGAAGACATGCGTGTTCCCTCTCGCCCCCCCCCCCCCCCTCCTCGCAGCCCACAGCGCGCTCCTTTGCCGAGGATACTGTGCCTGCACCGTTCCCCGGGGCCAAAGCACGCCCTCTGCAAACATAGGCAAGGTCGACGATCGCGGCCTAAAGAACGCCAGCGCGGAGTGGAGGGCGGCCCGGAGACCTGTTCCTAGCAGCGTCTTGTTTGAAGAGAGCCACCATGGAATCGCGTAAGCGCTATGGGCGCGTCCCGATCCGGGTCTCGGTCGCACGGTGATGCCTTACTGGGGGGGCTGGTTTGTGTGCGCGGGCGGCTCAGCGAGGAAGGCTTTGCAGACGGCTTTCGGAGCGTGTTTATCTTCTCTGTCTTTCTAGGTCTTTTCAGGTGCGTTTGAGCAACTCGTAGGAGTTGTCGTCCTAAAGCGGGCGTGGTGCGGTGTAGCTTTTGCGCTGACGGGCGTGGCGTGTTGCGAAACCTGGTGCGAGGTAGCCTTTAAAACTGCCGCCGCCGTAGTGGGAGAGCGCGGCTACCTAAAATGCTCAGGAATAACATTTTGTGAGTGGGCAATGGGAAGCGGTGTGCTCTTTGAAAGCCTGTTGCGTTTCGGTGCGCTGTGGAACACTTTAGATTCTTTATATATATAATATGAAGAAAACGTTCTAAAAAAGAACGCTACCAAGTAGTGCACGGAGTAAAGGACTGTCTGATCACTCGCCATTTGTGGCCACCAAGCGCACATATTTACAAGGTATGTGCATACAGGCACATATTTGTCATCCATTATGTACACGTGAAGGAGATGAAGACAAACGGTGAACAAGGCATGCTCAGGTGCGATTTCTGTGATCAATCCGAGTCTTATTAGCATTCCCGTACGCCATACTGTGATCCGGCAAGAAGCCGGCTCACCATTTCCACTCTCCAAAGAGTCCGTTATTCCTGGGAAACGCTCGCACGCAGCAGCACTGATGATACAGAAAATGCTGCAGCATGAAAGCCAGGCTGGTTAGGAGAGCTGCAGCCTGGGGCGTTCTCTAGAGGCGGCGTCCGCATCGACGTGATGCGGGCGTCGGACTCGATTCCAATTAGTGCACATGGAGCAGACGACGTGGCATCAAGAACATGCAGGTGTTCCGTTGAGGTGAAACCGACGTCAACGCCAAATGGGGCGTCGTCCAACTCTTGCACTCCTGTCTAGTCCACAATAACAAAACAAACATGTATCCTCTGCTTTCGAGGCGGGAGTAAGATTGGACCTGGGGACGCCGAGAGGGATTTTTGCGACAGCTTGGTGAGATACGCCTAGTGCTTCATGCTGCTGAGACTGGAGGGATAAAATTATTTCAAAAGCACCGCACATGACTTCTAGAACTAATAGAAGAAAGCTTAAAAAAAAAGAGGGGGGGGGAACGGTATAAACTGCGCTTAATAAATCGGCTTACATGCCCAGTTTCAAGGTCGTCGAGGATATTCCGATGGGTGTGTCGAATGAATATGTTGGGTCGGTGAGCCTGTTAGAAGGCCTGAAAACGTAGTCGTTAGCGTGTGGCTGACAAGGAACTACGTGGTGCGTGGGTGTTACACGAAGATGGTAGAAGAGTCGTCTATCGAACGCACTTAAGTTGTGGCCACAAAACATGGGTCACTTACCGCGGTATTGGACTCTTGGTGGCCACGAGTGTGTCACTTTTATTTTCTATGCGCTAACCTTCACTCTTCGTACAAATTAATGATGTATTACAAAGCACCGTGTCGCCCGTTTGTAATTCCATTAATTCACCTAGGTAGCTCTTTTATTAGGGGTATATTCGTACAGTTGTGGCCACAGGAACTAATGTGTTCCCATTCATAGCTACAATCCATTATCGTGACAAAGCTACTACTATGTTAAGATACATGAAAATCTTCACTACCTCTTTCTTGATAATAGTTTGTTCCATAAATGTTTAACTTTAATACCTACTGGTAATACATTTCGGCAGCTTACCTGTGCGTTTACACACACACAGGACATGGCCGTTTTTGCATTTCGCCCCCAACGAAATGCGGCCGCCGCGACCGAGATTTGATGGCGCGACCTCGAGCTTAGCAGTACAGCACCATAGCCGCAAAGTCACCGCGGTGGGTGCAGCATATGACTAAGTTTCGTTCATAACTGATAAGCCCATTTCAGTTTGTGTAAATATCACAAAGAGCACTTAAAAAATAATATCCCATGAGAATCCAGCAATTATTACCGGTGCCTTTTCATTCTTTCCTATAATCCTTACACGGCTTGTGAATAATTTGAAACAGATGTCAGAGTTTGCGGCATTCATTGCCCTGGAGATGTCAGCCACTTATGAAAGCATTATTTGAAATACTTTTTAAAAACAGTTGAATTTCTCTTCGTAGTACAATTACTGGCACTCTTTATCTAGCAAATATCTACTTTATAAAAGAGCCACATAACAGCCAAACGATATTCTACAAAATCAGCTACATTAATGAAGTCCTCTCAGTGATTTCTGAAAATGCACCGAAAGCAGCTTGGCCCAACTTTGTTTCGCGACAAGCTTTATTTAGCGCTTTTCTCACTTTTTCTCCAACTAGCCCTAAGTGAGAGACCAATGCGAAATGCAGTTTAGGTACAAATGAACAAACAACAAAGCAAAATGGAATGCGTTGGAGAGTTACTTACAGTCTTCCCGAATTTTAGACGTCGATTACTTAAGCTGCCGTATTCCAAATTTAATATTCAGGAATTTAAATTAAATTAAAAAACACCTTGTCTTCGCATCAAAGGCAGTACACTATCATTTCAACTGCATAGCAGAAAGAAAATCAAACTCAATTAATATGAAAAAAGTATGCGGCGGCTTTTTGTGGTACAATATCGCGCGCCTAAATTACCATACCGCTACTGAAGAAGCTTTTGTTCGCTTATTGATTGCATAAAAACATTACGTGTCGGCCTTTATTAAAAACTTCCGATGGGCATGACAACTAATAAAACAGAAAGAGCTGAAGGGACAGTCGAGATAGAAAAAATTCAGCAAAACTTCTGCGCCCACTTTTCCTAACATTGAAAAGGACAGAAACATGCTATGATGTAGCAGCGACACAGCAGATAGTAACTAAACTAGAGTGAATAACGAAAATATATTGAGTGATATTGCATATACGATGCTGTGTATTTCATCGCGACCTTTCTTTACTTTATAAATGCAAATAATTTCCTTGCCTAGTCGGAGCCAAGGTCAGGGCATCGTCACGCGCAAGGATGCGCTAACTTCGTCTCCGAAAAATGTGGACCGATCCCAGGATTAGTGCAACTCGAAAAGCCATCGAACATTGTGCAAAAAAAAAAAAGAAAACACAGGATATAGTCTAAATTAAGGCGGCCATATTTGTAAGTGCCGGACGTACCGCAAACAAACACCGGATATAGTGCGAATTAAGGTGGCCTGCTGCGGCCGGTGATGTAGTGAGCACTGTTGCGTACTCCAGGCTAGCGTATCGTACTGTTGCCGAGTAGTGGCGCCTGTCTATCGAAGCTTGACCGACGTTACTTATTGGGTAGCGTGGCGTTGTCGGCGGGCTGCAGGCTTCCGGTAGACCATGGCGACCAAGCAAGGGCGAGACGATTTCTAGTGCGAAACGTGCACGGTTTATTCAAAGGTAGATGAAAGAAAATTAGAAGAGCATGAAGCGTATAATAAAACTTCTTGCGTGGCCGTGTAACGTTTTCGAGCACTTTCGGCAAGTTTACGACCTCATTCTGCCAACTCTTCTTTGTTGAGGATCCGTTTTAGCGTCATTGTTAAGCTTCCGTTGCATGCCGCCGCGATTTTCGACCAGCCACCGCAAGCTAAGTAAGGGAGACCGGACCAATGGCATACGCCGGTGCCACCTTCTTCATCCGGCTATCGACTTTCAGTGCAGTGGCTCGGCCCCATCGAATCCCTCTCCAGTTGAGCGTGCTCCTCGCCTGTTGTCAGCCAATTAGATAAGACAGACCGCTCAATCTAGGCAATGTTATTCGTTTTTCAAATAAACAAAAGTGACCTCCTATGAACTAGGAGAGCCTTTGATTGGTCTGTTCAGACAACCCTGCGGGTGCCCGCCCGGTGGTTGCATCGGTGATTAACCAAATTTGACGTCAGGAGAATGGAATAAAACACATTGGAATAGTTTTACGCTATAGGGCCCCTGTATATATATATATATATATATATATATATATATATATATATATATATATACAGGGATCGCATATTCAGCCGACGATCATGGCGTGTTTCAGTGCCGCCCGTGCAAGCCTCGCACAATACCGCTGTAGGGTTTCACCATATGTCCATCAAACCAGTCTCTCTTAAGAATTCGATGAGGAGACGTGAAGTTTCTTTGCGGGCTATAACTGATCCCTCGGGAAATATAAGGTGTTGCAGGCGCGCATGCGGAAGGTCCTTGTTTTGCAGATTCTTCAGGAGAGTGTCTCTTTCATCTTGGAACTGCTGGCAGGACCACAAAAAGTGCTCAATGTCTCCTGTCTCGTTGTATGCCGCACAGTTCGGAGAATTGATTCGCCTGGTTTTAAATAACCAGGCCGGTGTATTAGCAGATCCTGTCCTTATTCGATATAGAAGTGTGGCTTCCTCTCGGTACAATCTCTTGGTTACGCAGGGCATATGCGGTGGAACCCAAAGCGACGCAAAGTGATTTCGAATGTCAGATTTTTGCACTTCATTACTCTTTGGAGCTTTGATTTTGGGAGGATGATAGAGCGCTGCGTATGCAAGCGCATCAGCTTTTTCGTTTCCTGAGATACCAATGTGGGAGGGAATCCACTGAAACTTTACTGTGAAACCTTTGTTGTTGAGTTCTTTCACGATGGCTAGTGATTTGCGTGGGAACTTGAGGGATGGCAGACCACGGTATACTTGTTGTAATGCGGCCTTTGAGTCCGTAAGGACAACCACATTCTGCGGAGGCAAAGTCTTTAATTTGCGCAGAGCAGAAGCTATTGCTACGACTTCCACAACTGTCGACGAGGCTATACAGTCCAGACGGCCAGACCACGTATATCTTAGAGAGGGAATATAGAATGCAGCTGCACAGCGGTCTTCGTCTGCCTTGACAGAGCCATCTGTGTATACTTGTAGGTGATTCGGGTAAATCGTGTTCAGGTGTTCCAGGACTAATGACTTGGCTTCTGCAGATGGAATGCAGCTCTTTGATTGCAATCGTGGTACACTTAAGCTGCATGTGATGTCCTCGAATGTCCAGGGTGGTTCTATCCTTTCCCTCTGTCTCGAGCAGCGCAATCCTAATACGCGAAGCGTGTTCAATGCTGCATAAAATTGTGAGCGCGGCCTGTTACCTATACGTCGTAAGAGGGCTCTACCGGGCGTAGACTCACTCAATCGTAGGAGCTGGATCATCAGAGCCTGGGAAGCCTGAAGTCGTAGAGGGCGTGACTCAGCTTCGTAGAGCACTTTCTTGTTTGACGCTGGCTGAGGGGCTCCAAGGCAAAGTCGGATACCTTTTCTGTGGATGGCTTCTAAGCGCTCGTATTGGCTGTCTGAGGGTGACATCAGATGTAGCTGATACAGGATTCGACTGGTAACCAACGCTGTATGTAGCCGTAGCATCGACGTCGGGTGGTTGCCCCAGCGTATGCCAGCGACTCGCTTGAGCACATGTAGCATGGGTGACGATGACGCCACAACGTGGTCAACACCGCGGCGCTAGAGTAGCCTGTGGTCTAAGGTAACGCCCAGAAATCGGACGTTGGTGAGTTGTCGAATCTGGTATCCGTCCAAATTCAGCGTCAAGCGTGTAGATTTTCTTTTCACTCCAGGAAATAGTACGAATGATGATTTCTGCGCTGATAGGGATAATCCAATCGTTGCCAAGTGGCCCTGAATGGCTTTTACTGCTCCCTGGGCTATTCGTGCGAGGTGGCGATGCTGGTAGCCGGAGACCCATATGCAGATATCATCGGCATATATAGATATCTTCACTGGTGTGCGATGGTTTAGTACTCTTGGGAGGCTACTCATGGCAATGTTAAATAATAAGGGAGATAAAACACTCCCCTGTGGCACACCGCGAAATATACGTATTTCATCGCTCAAAGTGTCGCCAAGACGAACTCTGACGCGACGATCATTGAGGAACGTATGTATGAAGTGCAAGAGATGACCCGTGGCGCCTATAACGTGTAACTGGCTGATGATGGCTCTTTGAGACACGTAGTCGTAAGCCTTACAAACATCCATGAAAACAGCAAGTGTCGACAGGCCATCCACACTGTAATGTTCTATGTGGCTTAGCAGGTCCAGCACATTGTCTTGAGCGCTTAGACGCTGCCGAAACCCAGTCATGCACGATGGTAGTTTTCGACCCTGCTCGACATACCAAGTGAGTCTTGTGCACGCCATCTTCTCCATTAGCTTCGCTGCACACGAGGTCAGTGATACCGGTCTGTATGAGTCCAGAGCTGCAGGATTCTTTCCAAGCTTCAGAACCGGTACCACCCATGCTACCTTCCATAAATATGGTATAGCCCCATTGGCCCAGACTTGGTTAAAAAATGCCAGCAAATCACGCCGTCTCTCAACCGGTAGGTAAGGCAGCATCTGATTACTGACAAGGTCAGGTCCCACCGCACAGCGACGTCGGAGGCTGCTCATAGCTAGTTCCAGCTCTCTGAGTGTGAAAGGAACATCCATTAGAGACGACGATAGCGGCGGGGGCGGGTTGGTTGTGCCGGCTGACCTGCCGGAAGAGTATATTTCAGCGAAGGCATTCGCAAGACAAGCGAGTGTCTTGCCTAACTTCAATGCTAGGGCTTCAAATGGCTTGTTTGGTCGAAAGTTTCCAGCAAGGTTATTAACGAACGACCCACCATATCCGTGGAACTGGCGTGCACAAAATGATGCCCATTGATCTCTTCTTAGTTTCCTTGCATAACGGCGAATTACTGCGTTAATCCTGTTATATATAGTCTTCATTGGTGGGTCGCCCTTCGTCCTCATCAGCCTCCGCTCCGCTCTTCTACGGGCAGCGCATAGATTTTTGAGCTTTAGATCCGGAGCGGGGAAGTGGTCGGGTAGCTTCAGCTCAGCGGTAGCCAATCTCTTGCTACGTAGCATGTCCGCGAACCAGATGTCGTAGCATGTCCGTAGCATGACGTAGCATGTCCAGATGATTGGCTTAGGCCGTCCCTGTACGTATCCCAATGCGTCACAGGACAGGATCTTCGGCCGTTGGTTCTATATCCAGCAATGTTAACGAAGACAGGAAAATGATCACTGCCCATTCTATCTTTACTAGTCGTTGACGATGCGAGGATGTCCGTTGAGTGTAAGGTCAAGTCAATAACACTGTGAGAGGCCGGTGGTCGAAAAAACGTTGGCTGTTTGTCATTTGCCAAGCAGAGTCCCTCGGTGGTTAAAGCATTAACAATTTGCTTTCCACGTGCATCAGTCGCCTTCTCGCCCCAGAGAGTTACCACACACCATCCGTGAATTGCATGCTAAATCAGTCTGTCGAATCTTATTCCATAAATAGGAGAACAATCGCCAGACACGATTGCAGAAATACCACATCCTTTCACGAGCTTTTGCGTAAGTAAAGCCCGAGTCCCAGCGAAACTGATGCTGTTCTTTCGAACTTATGGCGGTGGGGCGCTTGCGTAACAGAAGTGCTGATGTATGGAATTAGTTGTGTAAAGAATTATTCTGCCCAAGCATATACCGTGCGAAAGAGTCATTAAGCGGCAAGCTGAGAAACATGCATGAGTTGTAAGAGCCAGAAAATATGCTTCCTAAAGAAACCGCATTGCGGCGGGAAAACGCTTTCTCGGCCCATTTATTTCGTAATACGTATGTTAGGAAAGCAATTATTATAATTTATTACGGCACATAGCCATGATATTACAGAGCAGTTGTAGCTGAAAAAAGAAGATATGAGGGCTGATTAAGCGTTGCATTCTATGTATAGCGCGCTGGAATGATGGTCCCCGTAACAAAGCTTTGTGCTCTACTGCATGAAGACTAGCTCAAGGCGTAAAGATTTGCCACACGTTTCAACTTCTAATCTTTCTGTAATGTCCATCTGATCAAGTATTATATATGCATGAACCAGTTCCTTTTTACTTGCTTGCTTTCTCGTTCGTTTTTGTTTGTTTGTTTTCTTGTTTTGCTATCAACATGGGAGTGCTAGCTTTTTCCTGAATAAGAATACTGCCAGAAAATCTGCAAGGTCATGGGAGGCGCCCTGGTTATTTCACGTAGCTGCGCAGACGTGGATTACGTACGAAGTAATAGTTGTGCTTGTTCGTCGTTACGCCCATAGTCAGGCTTCACTGACCATCCTTATTTTGTAGCGTTGAAACTTAATGTCCGTCGGTGTCCACGTGTCGTCGTACCATCCATGAAGTAATAAGAATTTCGTCGCCCAGGCGTCATTCCTGTGCCAAGGTCGACGTACCCTATAGCCATAGTGTACGATGATTACATTAAAATAATTTTCTTTACCAGGAAGACAGGCGGTGGCTTAAGATCGACGAAGGTATTCCTTTCTACGTGACAATTGCGTGTTTGTTGATAAGAGAGAGAGAGAGAGATAAAGAGGGAAGGCAGGGAGGTTAACCAGATATCAGCCTGCGGTTTGCTACCCTACACTGGAGATGGGAGATAGGGGTTAGAAAGAGGACAGAGAGGAAAGCGTTAAAAAACACGCACACACGGAGGCACACACACACACAAAAGAGAGTAACGCTTTCACCATACTATATAGTTTTGTTTCTGAAGAGATGATTCTTTGTGTATAGTGGGCAGTAAAGCTTGCTTCTTTTGGCATGAGATAGATGTTTCTTTAACATGTTCTTGTTTTATAAAGGTGGTAGGATATAAATTTTAGCAAGTGGAAAACACTTCAAAGCATTTAGGTTTTGAAAGAGAGAAAGGTGCACTGGTGATAACCAATAGGCACCTACGTTTTCTTTGCCAAAATTCTTGGCAGAAACCATCACAGGATGACTGTCGACGCTAATACGAATAAAATTCAAGCAGTGTAATGGCACATCCACGTAGCGTCGCCCACACACCGCCTCTCGCGGTCTCGCGATTGGTGAGGCAGCCGCGCCACACGTCGCTCCGCTTGCAACGTGCCGCACGAGACAGATTGTCCGTGCCAGGCAATATATCGCTGAATGTAAATGCGTATACAGCTGCACTGAAATTTCGCGTTAGGGAGTATCCTAATTGTGGGTGATAGAGAGAGAGAGAGAGAGAGAGAGAAACATAAGTCAGTAGGGAAAGGTAGGGAGGTTATCCAGGCTGAGCCTGGTAGGCTGCCCTGTAGTGGGGAAGCGGGAAAGGGGATTGAAAGAGGAGAAGGAGGAGAAACGGTCACAGTATCCACTGTTACGCATGCAAGTGTGCACCAGTGAGTCAGTCACAGGCGGTCATACAGGCTGCTGCATTTCAAGAAACACACCAGCGCCTTTGTGGCCTTGCATATAGCAGACGAACGAGGCCACGGGCCCAAGATCTTCTACTCTGTGAACGGACGGTCATCTAAGTGCTCCAAAGCTGTACGAAGGGCACTCTTCTCATCTACGTATATAGGGCAGTCGCATATAATATGTTTGCTCGTTTCTTCGACAGCACATCTGCTGCAATTGGTACTGTCCGCCATTCCAATTAGGAATGAGTAGGCGTTCTTGAAAGAGACATCTACTCGCAAGCGGCACAGGAGCGTTTCTGTAATTGTTGCCGAAAATTTTCTTTATGCGTACAGCAGATGTAAAAGAATTTCGTGATGGCCGTATAATTATGTTCAAGAAAGAGACTTCAACAAAAATGATGCGAAGCCTGCTTAGCGGCCGCAGCAGCTACTAAATACTGACAATGTGCTTCCACAGCCACTGTCATTTCAGCACCGTCTAACACGCCGTGCTAATGCGAGTTTTGCACATCTCACAGCGAAACTAATCTTTTAGGACACCATCAAAACAACCCCTCGAGGCACACACACGCACACAAAAAGAGAGAGAGAGCGAATGGGAAGGGAAGAGTTGTACTATCTACTACACCTCCCGTGATGTGCCTTGCAAACGGTAACACTATACGTCAAGTCCCCAATAGTGAAGCCATTCTCTCAACGACGACAGCTTATTAGCAAGTGATTAATTGCTACAAAAAGGCTATCATTGCTTCTGCAAGCAAGGAACCACAACACGTTCGGTAAGGACGCGGCGTTACATGAAGTGCTTAGTGGACAACGTCAAGAAAAAGGAATGCAGGGAGACAGCATGAAACGACGGCGTATTATGCGCGAAGACTAAAGTGTTGCGACTAATGACGGACCAGGATTAAAATTGCGAACGGTGAGTAGTTATTAAAGATGTCGCCGGCCCGCCGGGTCTTCCTCCTTCGGCGGCGGCTTTGGAGACGCGCCAGTGCTCGGACAAATCCGCTCCAATCCCGCTCCCCGGAGAGCTTTGACGCCTCGCTGGGCGCGGCGTGGCCACCCTAATCCCTAGCAAATTTATATCTCCAGCTTTCCGCCACGGCCTCTGTTGCTCGGTGACGAAGGATGGCTGCCATGGGAGCACACGAGGAAGTTCCTTGAATTTGTCGTGTTTCTTTTACTTCTTTTGGATGGGCTCTAAATCGCCTGTCTTGTGGGCGTTGTAAAGAACGTTTAAAGGTGTGTCCCCAGCGACGATCATAAACCAGACATGCCAAAGCTGAAGCAATGGAAGTACGGAGAAATGCGAAAGCGTGAACACTGTAAATTTACGTTTTTACGAAACTGAAATTTAGGATAGCTGGGGTGACGTGGTGAAATGGCCTTTAAATATGTCCTTCGTTGGGCCAGCATTCTCGTTTACACGGGTTGTGGCAGTGAAGCCTCATAGGTTGCGCACTACTTTTTGCAATGTCTCAAAACGTGCAGTGGCATGGCACCGTTGAGAGGAGCGAAATGAAATGTGACCGGTTCTCTGCGAACAACGAATATTTCTGAATAAAGTAGAAATAAATGACAATTACAGAATTTATAGATACATTGCTGCCCCGTAAAGTAGTATACGTTCAAAGTGCCGTTCGAATGTAATAAACGCGTCCCTAAATCTTGGAAGCGTGAGCGTGGGCTCCCGTGGACGGGGACATTGGCGCTTGCTTTCTTGAAGTTCGCTCTCTGTCGGTGTGTTTCGCATGCTTCGAATGTGCCATATTTTGATCTATAGAAAGTTGTGGTAATGATATTTTATGAAATGAGCATGTTTACTAATACGTTGTTTTTGTGAGCTATGCAAAAACTTGGTGCGTGTGCAGCGGTAACATGGCAAGAACGCATTGTAAGAATTTGCAGAGCCTCCGTAAAACTTTTTTATGGTATGTATAGTACTGTGAAAGAAGGAAGAACTGCAAGGAAGTGGTTTATATAGATGCTGTGAAGATCGACGCCTCAGCGACGGCTTCCTCCGAGTAGCAGAAACCAATCTAAGAAGGCTATGCGTTCGCTGGCTGCAAAAGCATAGCCTGAAGCAAGTGTAGAGCAGGAAAGGCGTCATAGATGCCATGTTTTGAACACCACCTGTTCGGCGATTTGTCTTGCCCTACTTCGTTTTATACTGTGAGGAATTTGTGCTATTTAACGGAAGGTATTCGTATTTTTTATCATCCCTGCAAGCAAAGTTGTATATGCCATACGACTGCTGTCTTTTTGAAGCTGAAGCGCCTGGTATGCTGGAGGCGACTGATTTCAAAGCCAGTCCTTCCGAAAGCCACCGGCTTTGAAATGGACAGGGCGTCCGCCAATCTGCTACTAGGCAGCTCGTTATGGTTCGCCTCTAGAATGGGTGCCCTATTCGGATACTGTCATGTGTGGTCTTTTTTCGCACCCTCCTCGAACAACCAACGCAGCATTCGCACCAATCTTTGTAGGCAGACTGGAGCTGCAGTCGGGATACTACCAGTCAGTTTCTTGGCCATCACTGAACCATGCATTTTGGAAAGCCAAAGCTTAACCTAGGGTCTCGAAATTCAAAAATTCAGCAGTGCCCGTGAAGGCCCTGCGTTTTAGTACCGATTCTTTATTTTTGAAAATAGAAAAGAAATTCTGTGTAATGCAGCTCGTGCTGGCTGGTCCGTATATCAATTGAGACAAACCATTCACGAAAAGCGAATAATTAACACAACATTCAGATGCGATTAAGCAGTAATTGCGAAATGAAATAGTATTACGTCGCACCTCTCTCCAGTTCCGGATCCAGGACTGAAACCGCATTCGCCACATTGCAAAATGTTGTTCTGGACCTCACTACACACGTCCTGCCACATATTATTTATTTATTTATTTATTTTATTTATTCATTTATTTATTTATTTATTTATTTATTTATTTATTTATTTATTTAGGTATACCTTACGGGCCCCAAGAGGCATCACGCAAGGGGCGAGAGTACACTCAAATATTATACAATAATTAGAATGCATATGTGAATACATATACAAAAAATATAGTGTAAGAAACGCGCTAACATGCAGTAATGTGGTGTTAAAATTGTACAAAAGACAAACCAAGTGCTTTTGAACACGAGAGGTCAGTGAACAAGAGACTTTCACAAAGTAAAATATAATCAATAGAATTACAAAGCGAGCGGGACAATATTTGGCTATAACAAAACAGTATTTAAGGTGTAGTAGCACAATAATAGTAGGAAACTCAAGAAAAAATACCACGTTAGGTTATGTAGAGTTTGAAAAATGCGTTGTTAGAAGATGCCGGAATTTTTACTGGTCACTCTTATAAGCGGTGGTGTTAGGAAGAGTGTTCCAAAGGCGAATGGCTCTTAGAAGAGCGGAGTAGGTAAATGAATTAGTATTTCCGTAGATGCGCATAAAATTGAACTGATTGTACAGCCGGTGTGACCTGTAATGAGGTTTTAGGAGGCAGAACTGATGGTGCTGTATTATGGGCATATTTACGAAATAATGATTGCAGGGCTACATTACGACGATCATGCAAGGCCTCTAGTGAGAGGTCGAATTTAATTTGTGTTATGCTTTGGGTATAGTCATAACAACATGAAATAAAACGCGCAGCCCTATTATGAATAGATTCGAATTTTTCTATCCAGTATTTCTGATGGGGAGACCAGACGGACGCGGCGTATTCAAACTGAGGTCGAAATGTCTTATTTATATTGAGTATCAAGCAAAATGGTGATGCAGCTAACGAATATATATATATATGTATATATATATATATATATATATATATATATATATATATATATATATATATATATATATATATATATATATATTACATGACCGGCTTCCCAGATTGACTTCCACGTTGACATTCCTAATTCTAACACACTAGAAAATGCGTTAGCAAAAGCAGAGTTTGTAAGCGAAGTTATCAATTTTCGTTTGCAAAGCCAGGCCTCGAATCCAACCAGGAAACATCTTTATTTTTCTTTTATTTTTAGTGAAAACTAGTGATGTATTGTGTGCCACGTTGGGAATAAACAACCGGACACGTACAAACCGCCAAGCAGGGAGAAGTGAGAAGAAAGCCGAAAAAAGCTATCACTCTGATAAAATTCTTCTTTCCAACGTCCTGTATTTATCCTTCGAAGAGATTTGTCCTTCTAATTCCGTGTGAGGGGTTGTACAGACGAGGAGTAAATGGTTTAACATGTAGAAAACTGCGTTCTTTATACCACGCGACGTTAAAGATTACGACATTTTTCGACTCTATAACGCAATTTTTGCACCTTGTCTCAGATAAGATTTCTTGTCTCTGAAAAACAATTGTCTTGCAAACGCAGTCACAGTTCTGCAGTGTGGAAGCATCTTTACGCGTAATATAGAGGTATAAGGGAAATTGAAAAACATGTGAGGACCATTTTGCGACTGTCCTCATCTGAGCACACCCAGCTGGCTTATCCACTGCATGGATTCATCGCACTTTCCTACTAGTCTGGTGCATCGTTCATGTACACGGGGAGCATCTCAGATAGCAGATCTAATTAACGATAAATGCCATAAATGCGTTTCCGGGACTTGTCTTAGAGAACTTGGTGTACATGCTGTCCCGCGCTTGCCACCTCAAGGCATCTGTAGTAGGAATATGGATGCAGAAGCCCTGAAAGCTCAGGCTCAATCTATTTCATGGCTAAATAGAGGCAAAAAACAAAACAAAATATGAGTCACTGTTATCCAGTGCAACAAAAATGATGAGCTCAGAATTCGATATGAGTGCGCTCTTTATTTTATTATTACAATAAGACACATCGTTGGACTGACCGTGCATGGCTCTTAAAGTAGGCACAATTTTCTGATTTAATATAATATAATGCAACATGTTTTTGCAGTACTATATATAGAAGTCATGAGCGGGTATTCTGTGAAAGTTTCATAAAAATTGGCGGTGATTGTTGTTTTAAATTCTTAAAAAGGTTCTATTTGTCCATATTTTTGTAATTTTGGTATGTTTTTGGATTTTATAACGAAATAAGTATGTGGAGTAGTTGCGTACTTCTTTTGTTGAGTTTACTAGAAACTTTTGAGGATTTGTCCGAAATATGTTGTTTAGCTTGATCGCCTTAGTTAATTGATCCAAAAAGAAATCCTGATTTCGGAGTCAGTCAGAGGCAGTTGCTGAAAAAAGAAAGTTTGGAAATTTTTCAAACATACTTTGGGCGACATAACCTTAACTTTCATTGGGCCCGGGCAATACTACTAGTGTTGTTAATTTACCAAAAAATATTTGGCGGGGTACAATGGGTTCATTTTAGAGAGATAGGCCTTCGAATTTCATATATCTGAAAGTCCTTAAAATGCTCTTTTCCGCCTTTAGTAAAATATATATATTTTTTTAAATCCATGCTTAGTTTCGCAAAACGAATGCTGGTCCCTTTCTATACAGGCGCTTTTCCACCTCCATATATTTCGCTAAAACCTAAAAATAATCGGGATCCCCCTCCCCCCCTTTGTCTGCCCTTAACTGAACACACCCTAGTATCGAATTCAAGCAAACGCTGCAACAGAGTGTATAACGACTAACTATATAGGCGTGAAAGTAAACCACTGCCATATTTACATAGGTAGTAAAAGGTGTTGGTAGTAATGCATTTATGCTTTGCGACTGTATTCATGCCTCAGGGCGAGAACAGCGGAACTGCCTTTTTTTCGTGCGCTCAGTAAGCAAAGCAATAATGAATTAAGGCGCTGACCTGTATCGGGAACGCCTTCGCTATGAAATAGAAGTTGTGAGAGAGAGAGAGAGAAAGAGCAAGGACAGGAAAGGTAGGGAGGTCAACCAGACGAGCACCCGGTTTCCTACTCTACACTGGGGGTTGGGGAAAGGGGAACAGAAAGAGTAAAAATGGAGAAAGTAAGCACGGAGTGCCTGTGGGAGGATGCACAGGGACACTATAAATGGTCTCTTAAGCCGGTGAACTTCAAGTATTGTACTAGTGCACCAATCGCTTTTCGTGTCAGTGACGGGTGCGGCCACGGTCCTAGTATCTTTGACTCGGAGAACGGCCATGAGTCCAGTCGGTTTAAGCTTTCCTGCAGAGAGAGGCGTTGTACATCGTAGCGAGGGCAGGTACATAATAGGTGTTCGACGGTTTCCTCGCACCCACAAGAGTCGCACACCGGGCTCTCGGTCATTCCCATACGATAGGAGTAGGCGTTCGTGAACGCCACTCCCAACCACAAGCGACACAGCAAGGTTGTTTCGCCGTGGGGAAGGCTAAATGGCAGTTGTAGCCGTAGCATGAAAGCACCAAGTAAACAAGCGCAATTATATGCGCATGCCAAATACCCGTGAGAAGCACGCTCAATAACGTTCCGCGCGCAGGCACTAGACGCTCGCTTATATTTGCATTTCTCTAGAATCATACTGAAAACGATGCAGTTCCCGTGCACTTTGGGGCTCGATGTTAAGCAAATAAGTGTCCAAGTAGCTGTCTATCCTGCATAGGTTGGGCGTCTACAAACGATTCAGTGCGCCTAATGCATGCGTGTCTGCGACGATGAAAACAAAACGACGACGATCGTAGTGGCGGTGATGATATCATGACCTATTTACGTGAGTATCTGTGTGGAATGTACATATGCGTGCGTGCGCGTGTGTGTGCGCGTGTGCGTGTGTGTGCGTGTGCGTGTGCGTGCGTGCGTGTGCATGCGTGCGTCTGCGTGTGCGTGCGTGCGCGTGCGTGCGTGTGCGTGCGCGTGCGCGCGCGTGTGTGTGTGTGTGTGTGTGTGTGTGTGTGTGTGTGTGTGTGTGTGTGTGTGTGTGTGTGTGTGTGTGTGTGTGTGTGTGTGTGCGTGTGCGTGTGTGTGTTGGATTTGGATTCGGATTTGCACAAAAGATAAGGATCAGGCTAGTTCGGGGGCAGTCGCTTCCGACCAGCGAGGCGAGTAACGCAGTGCTAAAGAATAAAAGAAAAGAAAAATAAGTCTATCTGTTTGGTCGCTGTCTTTTTGCGGTGCTGCGACTTTTCAGGGTTTTTTTTTTTCCGACCATTAGGGTCCTTGCGATGGGTTTCTGAAAGTTTATTAGGTCGCAAAATATTTGTTCAGACGGGTGAAGGAAAGAGTGCTGAACATGTTGTCAAGCAGGGAGTACGCCAGGGAAGCGTACTCAGCCCTTTTCTTTTTAACTGCGTCATGGCTGATTTAACGAAAAGACTGCCATCACAGTTAAGGTTTTGAGTGTATGCAGATGATGTGTGTATTTGAACATCTGGGTCTAATGCTCAATTACTGCAGATGTCATTGCAAGACGGCGCAAATATCATTAACCAATTCTTGAGAGAGAGAGAGAGAGAGAGAGAGAGAGAGAGAGAGAGAGAGAGGCATGATTCTATCACACGCAAAGGCAGCTGTGTTGCCCTTCACTCGGAGGCAGTTAAAGAAATTATCTCTTAATCTGGGAGGACACCCTCTAATGATTGTCACAGAGCACCGATTTCTTGACATAATACTTGATAGGCAGCTATCCTGGGCAACCCACATAAAAAAAAAACTCGAAAACGAAGTCAATGCGATAGTGACTGTACTTCGCAGACTTGCAGGCACATCATGGGGCGGATCAGTATCGTCCATGCTGGCTGTTTACAATACATTAATGCGACGAGAAATTGCGTATTCTGCGCCCATCTTACACGGACTTTCCTACACGTCAGAAGAGCGACTTCAAAGACATTTAGCTAGAGGACTGCGCATATGTATAGGAGTTCTGCGAGCGATTTCTTGCTCTCTTGTAATATCTGAGGCTCAGCAATCACCGTTTCCAGTTAGGAGAACTACAGAAATATGCCGACATTATTTCCATCTTAGAACACAGCATGAAAAGGACCCATTGGCTGTAGACATAATGAAACGAGATAGAAGTTATGTTCATAAAGAAATTCGAGAAAATCTTCATATATTGCCAAGAAATGAATTTTGGAACTAAAACATCGAATATCCTCCACGGCTGCTTACACTTCGAAAAAACAAATTTTCAGTAGATGGGATATTCAGAAAAAGAGACGTGTTCGTTCAAGTTGCTCAACAACTAGCACTTTACCAGATATATAAGCGATATTCGGGATACAGACACGTCTATACACATGTCTCCGGTACAGCAACCGCTTCAACTTCAGAATTCATTATACCGCACCTCAAGAACCAAGAATCATTTAAGTTATCTCGTGCGACTTCGTCCAGAACGGCTGAACTGTTCGTAATCTATGTGCGATATAATTTATATTGTCAGTAAAAGATGCACAAAATTGTGTAATTTTCAGCGATTCACAGGCGGCTCTAACGTCACTCTGCAGCACAAAAGGAAAAACAATCAGTGATAGTATAATATACTAAGCACTTGAAGACTTCGCAAAGGCAAGCCAAACGAACCATGAAATAGCATTCCACTGGATACCAGGGAATTGTAGCATTCCTGGCAACCCAGCAGCCGATAAAGCAGCACGACAAGCACACCTCAAAGATGATGTGGTTCCGCTCCTAATATCAACGAATGAATTACGCTGCATTATAAGGACAGCGTATTTCAAAATGTGTAGAAATACGTGGTTTTACCAGAATTTGTAGCATATTGATCCGTTTATTGAATTCAAATTTTCATTGTCAATACACAGATATAGGGAAGCCCTTATTCATCGGTTAAGGCTAGACACTGCCTAGAAAAAAAATTTCTTACACAGAATTGGCAAAGTGGAAACCCCCAAATGTTATTGTGGATTTGTAGACGAAGATATATATCACCTCCTTATAAATTGCCCACATCACGACACACTTCGGCTCGATTCGGCAAGACTGTTGAACTATCCATGCGCAATGTCATCAAGGCTAGTATGTCCTTTGTAGCAAAATGAATAGGCATATAGGCCCCAAAAGGGGCCAGTCACCCCCTATATATTAGGAAAACGCGCACATCCCCAAGGACTCAAGTGAAACATCCTGTCTTAAAGTCAAGCTGTCTTTGCGTCAAAAGCTCAAGAAGAGATTCATAAAAACGAGTATCGTTTTAAAACAAGAAAATAAAAAGAATGCAGCTTCAGGGAACTAAATAGGTACGTCTATAAAATTTAACTTTATTTTGGTAGTGCTCAAGCGACATTTCTTAGAAACCTTAATATAGCGAACAGCCCGCAGGTCGACATATACATTAACGGGACAAAGACAGTGCTCGTTTTGACCCATGCACGTCTTTTTTCACCTATGCGCTGTGAATAATCGAGATGAACAGCCAAGTAGCCAAATCAGCCAAGCACCAGCGGGATTCAGCATTCCAGGCTAGGGCGTCACTCGGGAAGGCGAGAGCGGTTAGTTGCAGTGGGGAATGTGGGCGACACTTACAATGCTTATCCTTCTTTTGCAGCCAACATGGTCGATCAAGGCAAGTAGTCATATTGTTATTTTAAAGGCGTTTCTCATTATCAATAAGACCGACGGGGCTTTGAATAGGCGGCTCTGCGAGCGTGACAATTGTGCTCGAAAGAACGCATGCGTCGGCGCACTTAGCAATTGAATGCCGTTCGTGTAATTAGACATTCTTACAGCTCTGACTTTCGTTTATTCCCCTTACCCCATTTCCCCAGCACAGGGTAGCCAGCCGGTCCGAGAACTGGCCAACCTCGCTGTCCTTGCGTCTATTCCTGCTTCCTTCCTTGCCGTATAGATTCTACTACTAGTAAGTTCGTTACAATGACTGTAGCTGTTACGTTGAAGAAACTGCGGAACGCTGCGTGACAAGCTTATTTGCTTAGGCGCGCCAGCACCATGTTGACACGTGTGCTTCTGTATCTTCCCCCGGTGACCAGTTTTCACCGGCTATCAAATGTTAAACATTACCGCTCGGCGCAAAACGCGCCTGCATTTATCGGAAGTTCCTTGAATGTTATAGATGGTTCTATCCGTTGTCTGCTGTCACCGAACTTTGTGTAATCTGATTGTATACACAACGCAAGTTGTGTAGTACTTTCTGGAGGGCACGGGGGTAGCAGCGATTGCGCTGAAAGCTTCGACGAGTCAGCTGATTTCGACGATCGCCGACTGTGTTCGCCCCTGTCGTTGAGCTTCGAGCGTCGCTTGTCTTTTATGGGCACTGGTTCGCCCGATAAAAAAGTTAGTTTCGTGACTCGCAGCTTTGCTACTGTGTTTTTTCACCACCGCTACAACGGGACAATGTCGCTAATGAAATTAGGTTTCTAGGCCATCTCAAGTGAGCGCGTGCTTAGCCTTAACTTGGATTGATGATTTCGCGCCCAGCTTTCGTATAGATATTATATATAGACTCGTGTTTGGGGGCCTGCTGTTCTGCAAGCGGAAGAGCGAACATTTTCGCACACTCCAGATTTGTCTGCTCGCAATGACCAGGTTTGGCCTGGTGCACATCACTCTGAAAGTAACAATCTTACTATGTATGTTTCTTTTGTTTATCGGGACACGTTTTTAATCGGCAGAGAACACCAAGTTAACAATCCTTGAAGAATAGGACAACATCGCTTCGGCAACCGCATCAAGAGTCTCGATGCCCAGCGATCGTCCGGATTAATCTAACGTAGTTTTTCTTCTTTAAGCCGATGAATCAATTTACGAATTTAACGAGTTCCAGCTTACACATCTCTAAAAATATTTATGCTCAGCTACGTTTTTTTTTCAGAGAATTTTGTGAATTCACTTTTATTCACCCGTTCTTGCATGGCTTTCGATCGAGGGAGCGAGCCGACGCTTTCTGCAGCCAGCCATCTGATTTGAAACGACAGTCTCTGCACAAGTCTTAACAAATACTAGGCCGAACGCTGCTATTCAGGAACAAAGCCCGTGCGCGAGTTGGACGAATATGTGCGAATATGCAATTTCGTTTTCCCTACCTGGCATGCTACGCCATATATGTACCATACAAAAACAGATGCAGGCATTTATCTTGCCTTTTCTTGCCTTTATTTTTCTTGTTGTTGAAGTTTGCGAACGTTCTTTCATCTATGAATTTTGTTTGCCTGTCTGTTTCTTTATCGTATGCACAAGGCGAGACGTATTAGAGGCCAAAAAAGTACGCTCGCTTCCTTTGTTCTTTCCACGAAGAACCTACTGAATATTTCATGCGCTCGGCGTACGACCACTCATGCGATTCACCAGACAACCGAGAATCGTTATCGCTTTGTGCGCAGTGAGGTGAATTCATCACCCAAGATCGAGATGATGACGACACTTTCCTCCGTTAGAGGCGCAGTGCCCTGAAGATACAGAAGTAAAAGAGAGAAAAAAAATTCTGTTACCGATCCATTTTCACATTGCCCTTCTTACGGCTTACCACAAGGCCAGAGAGAAAGAAACGGGTATTGAAAAATGAAAAGTGTGGCCCTTACGTAAGTAGGATGCGCCTTTTTGGGTTCGCGCCAATAGAAGCCGATAAAATTCACCGCATGTATTCAAGAAGAAAGTAACTCACATGCTCCATCGCGCTTGCCAAGCTACTTTAAGGCAAGCTGGCGCGCTGGTACGTTTTGCAGTGTTTCGTGCCACATACCTCTCTCTTTGTATTCTTTGCGATATAACACGGGTATATATGCGATTGACTAAGCTGTTTATATTCTTAACAGTCGCAGGTGCTCTCTTTTCATCCGGTGGTCGCTGCCAGCATTGTGCATATGGAATTTTCTTCCATAGTGACAGTGTGCATTTTAGAGTTGGCCACGCTTGGGCGTCGCATTCACGAATGCATATACGTTTTTAATTGGAATGGCTGATAGCGCCGAGTGCAATGCCTGCGGTGTCGAAGAAACTATAGACCATCTACTGTGCTACTGCCCATCATTTGAAAATGAAAGACAAGCACTCTGCACAGCTCTCAACCAGTTAGATAGAAAACCGTTCACCTTGAACAAGATCTTGGGACTATGGCCTCGCATATCGCAGCTACAAAAGGCCACAAAAGCGCTGCTGCGATATTTGAAAGATACAGGGTTGAGTCAGCGTCTGTGATCCGGACTGAGTGACTGAACGATATCCCCGGTGGACTTTCTCTTCTTTCTTTAATCTTTCCGTCCCCGTTTCCCTTTCCCCAGTGTAGGGTAGCCAACCGGGCTCAGTCCTGGTTAACCTCCCTACCTTTCATTTATCATTTGCTCTCTCTCTTAGAGTTTTGTAAAAGTGTGTACACGACTGCTACACGGACGTAGTCATACGCGAGGCATCCACGGCCTTGAGCATGTGTGGGCGATTTACAACTCAATATTGTAAGCAGTCATTATCAGCAAGCGAACTTGCGTGAGAAGATGACAGTGTATTTTTCACTCACCAAATCGTGCAATACTAAAATTCAAGGAGCTGGTCTTGTAACGACCAGAGTTAATTTACTTTTCTTTCATTCCTTCACCATTGGTTCAGACGCCGGCGCGCTGACGTTATGACTGGAAAGATCACTCAGTTTTCCAGCATTTTTATTTTCAACGACTGGGATTTCAATATTCGAATAAAGACACATTTACTCCAGCATCGCTTTCCTTCGCTTCTTTGTCCGTTTGCTTTTTTGTGGACGGAACCTTTATCCCCTCTAGTCCCTGATTCTCCTCGCTCCGTTCAGTTGTCAAGACATTGTAGATATGCAGTATAGCAAAATTGTAGCTTTATATGGTGAGTAGTCCAATGCTTTTGCGATAAAATAAAGAACAGTTTTTGCCTTGCTCAAGCTAGACAAAGCCATTGCAGCTGGAAGTAACCGAAGCAGGTTGCTTTGCACATGGCAAGATGCACTGCACTTGGACGCATTCCATATAGAATATGTGCGCTATGCGCTATACGCGTTGTAGTGACTATGTTCATAGAGTTTCGGTCACTGAATATTGCCCATAATTTGTTAGGTTAAGACTCCTCAACGCCGCTTCTTGTAGTAACTGATTCCGTTTGAAAGAATACAGCTTTGGACAACGACACGCTATCCCTCGTCGAGGCATTTGTGCCAAATATCTGTTCGTGCGCATTTCACGGTAGTACTATGCGCCGGAATCTGCGTAGAAGAAAGAGCGTTGACATGTGAGTAGTGCAGTCGAGATACTTTCACTACAAAAAGTATACATGAATCCAATATACACTTCTAAGCAGGAACTTGCGCCACTTAAATTAGAACAGATTAGAGTTATAACTGAATGGTACACTTTCTATCACTTGTGTTGTAATTGAAATTCAGTCATATCTTCAATGAATAGAGCTCTACAGCTTTGTAGGTGTGGCGACATTGAAAAGAAAGAAACGCCACACAGTCATAATTACTGGTTCGAATCTTTTTATGTTCAGTGCTGATTACTCTCCTCCTCAACACAACATCAATTCTTTCTTTTCTTTTTTTTTATTTATTCGACAAATTGTCCCCTTTGTTAACACGACTTAACCACCACACGTGCCTACCTACCACAAGAGTCGCTTAGAATGCGTGGTGGTGTAATTTCTCAGCCCCGAACAATGTTGACTTGGCAGGACGTTGCTCGTGCATTGACCAAAATATGACGGGAAGAAAGGCATTAATCTTTTCCTCTCGTCAATTTGCAAAACTAAAGAAAATAAAAACAAAGGAAACACCAACGAAACCGAGACATACAACGGTGTCGCCCATAGAACGATGTTTCAGAGGACAATAAGGTTCGGAAGGCGATAACGCCCCCCCCTCCCCTCCTCTTCTCTCCCATCTCACCGCTTTGTCAAAAGAACCTTGCAGGATGTTTCACGAAAAATCCCGGCCATTCTTCCTTCTACTCCTCCTCCTCCTCACTCAGGCTCCTTATAAAAGCATGTAATGGCCCCGGCAGGCCAACCACCGCTTGGGCTGCAGGAAATTAAAGACAAGCGGGGCAGTACCCTCCGCTTCTTTAAGGGCAACGCTATGTAGTCTGTGAGACTGAAGGTACAGAGAAGAGAAGGAGGCAAGGGGGGGGGGGGGGAGAGTTAGGGATAGACCAGCCCTGCGTTACGCAGCACTTACGTCGAGAGAAAGGGAGAAGTACGGCAATAGCGTCGCGAAAAAGCGCGGAAAGAAAACAGCGAACTAAGCTAAAGAAAACGGACGGCAGAAGAGCCGACACTGTTCTGAAAGCGGTGGGGCACGAGCAGCAAATATAAACGAGTCGTTTCTTAGGGTCCTCGCGTCCCCAAAGTCGCCATCAAAGCCTCGTAATTTGTCAAGGGTCGATCCTAGCCACGGCCGCGACGATCTTTCTTTATGGCCCGGGTCGAGGCCTTATAGGCACCCTGTGGAAAGGGTAGAAAAAGAAGGAGAGATATATAGAGAGAGAAAGAGGGAGAGAGATGGTGCGGCGGTTGAGGCTAGCGAAGCCGGGTCTTGCGTCCGAAATGACTGCACATAAAAAAAGAGAGAGAGACAGACCTCGAACCCTACAGAAAGCACTGCTGAGGTCGAGAAAAGTGGGTGGAGTAGAGCGGACAAAAACGAACAAGAGCAACAAACTAAAGCATGCTGCAGCAACGGAATGAAGCTTATCGGGTACAGAAGGCGGAGTCTTTATTCTTATTCCCCGTAACGAAGAGGGAATAATAAGTCCGAAATAAGAAAAAATGAAGAAAGCGGGAGACGAACAGTGCTGGTAAGCGGCTGTAGGGACAGAGGGCGCGTTTAGATACGCGGGGTGGTTCGTTACGTCAGGCTATGAGCACCAATTTACAAAGAGAAAACTCAGGCACATGTCGATGCCCAACTGCAGAGGCGGAACGCCCTTGCTAAGCCTACGCGAGCCCGTTTAGGGCACAGCGTAAAATATTGAGATACACTTATATGCGGAATGTAAATTTTCTGACAAATGCGTGCAACTCGTTTTCAAACTTACAAGAGGGTTAAATTTGCCAATTATGTTTCCGTTTAACTATGTTTACCCTTTTTGTGTCCTCTCCTTCTTTTTTTCAAATAAACACAACAATTTCTAAATTTTTTGATGACTCATTCACTGTGAACAGCTTTAATTTTTGCAATATGAGCAGTTCACTTTTTATTTTCTGCTATCTTCTACTTCCAATAATTTTTTCATGTATTTGAGTTGCACATGGACAAGGCCAAAGAAACAATGAACACGAAAGCGCGATATTTCTTGGAGCTGAGGTAAGGGGCGTCTTGTTATCCTCAATGCTATGTGTTAGTGCTGGCGCTGCGCGGGAACAGAAATCGCAGAGGCGCCGGCTGCAAAGCGTTTACGTCCAGCCGCGCCCACTCCGATAGAGCTCACCAGAAGTTCTGAATCTTTCTCCGAATTGTTAGCGCTAAGTTTAAGCTTGGAAGACAACTCGCTAGTGCTTTCCAGTTCTAATTGCTTGCATGAGGTAAAGAAATGTCCCAATATACCATGAGTTTCAGAACAAACGGTGCCCGTCGTCGCTGCAGGTCTCCTCCCTCCATGCCACCGTTCTTTAAGCCCATCGAAGCCAGACTACCGCTTCGTTCCCGGCAACTAAGCCTTGACAATATTAGTTTTCTTAGAAAGCTGATGCCACTTAATAGCGCCGCATTCACACCAAAATAATGAAACCACTGCCCCTTGTCCGTAGCACTCCGTAGAGAAAAGCAAGTGCCTGGACGACTAAGACTCGTCACTGGCATATTTTAGAAGCAACGCCTGTACTAGTGAGACTAGTCCTTGGCACGAATAGAAGGTGAAATTCATAGCACACACACACGCACGCACACACATGTATGTATGTATGTATGTATGTATGTATGTATGTATGTATGTATGTATGTATGTATGTACGTATGTATGTATGTATGTATGTATGTACGTACGTGCGTGGGTGTGTGCGCGCGCGCGCGCGTGTGTGTGTGTGTGTGTGTGTGTGTGTGTGTGTGTGTGTGTGTGTGTGTGTGTGTGTGTGTGTGTGTGTGTGTGTGTGTGTGTGTGTGTGTGTGTGTGTGTGTGTGTGTGTGTGTGTGTGTGTGTGTGTGTGTGTGTGTGTGTGTGTGTGTGTGTGTGTGTGTGTGTGTGTGTGTGTGTGTGTGTGTGTGTGTGTGTGTGTGTGTGTGTGTGTGTGTGTGTGTGTGTGTGTGTGTGTGTGTGTGTGTGTGTGTGTGTGTGTGTGTGTGTGTGTGTGTGTGTGTGTGTGTGTGTGTGTGTGTGTGTGTGTGTGTGTGTGTGTGTGTGTGTGTGTGTGTGTGTGTGTGTGTGTGTGTGTGTGTGTGTGTGTGTGTGTGTGTGTGTGTGTGTGTGTGTGTGTGTGTGTGTGTGTGTGTGTGTGTGTGTGTGTGTGTGTGTGTGTGTGTGTGTGTGTGTGTGTGTGTGTGTGTGTGTGTGTGTGTGTGTGTGTGTGTGTGTGTGTGTGTGTGTGTGTGTGTGTGTGTGTGTGTGTGTGTGTGTGTGTGTGTGTGTGTGTGTGTGTGTGTGTGTGTGTGTGTGTGTGTGTGTGTGTGTGTGTGTGTGTGTGTGTGTGTGTGTGTGTGTGTGTGTGTGTGTGTGTGTGTGTGTGTGTGTGTGTGTGTGTGTGTGTGTGTGTGTGTGTGTGTGTGTGTGTGTGTGTGTGTGTGTGTGTGTGTGTGTGTGTGTGTGTGTGTGTGTGTGTGTGTGTGTGTGTGTGTGTGTGTGTGTGTGTGTGTGTGTGTGTGTGTGTGTGTGTGTGTGTGTGTGTGTGTGTGTGTGTGTGTGTGTGTGTGTGTGTGTGTGTGTGTGTGTGTGTGTGTGTGTGTGTGTGTGTGTGTGTGTGTGTGTGTGTGTGTGTGTGTGTGTGTGTGTGTGTGTGTGTGTGTGTGTGTGTGTGTGTGTGTGTGTGTGTGTGTGTGTGTGTGTGTGTGTGTGTGTGTGTGTGTGTGTGTGTGTGTGTGTGTGTGTGTGTGTGTGTGTGTGTGTGTGTGTGTGTGTGTGTGTGTGTGTGTGTGTGTGTGTGTGTGTGTGTGTTATTACGAGGGCAATTGCACTGCGAGATTTCTGTGCAATTTACTACGAGATATCCGTGCAGCTGCCTTTCTGGGCTATTTGATTTTGTTGATCGCCACAATTTTCTAGGTTAGAGAATCGTTTTATGACCTTTGATAGTTGTAATAGCCTATGTCTGATATTTTGCGGACACGGACTTTATTTTGCTGCGTTTGATGACTTTTTCAACTTTGGCACTCATCTCTTAACACCCTTAAATGGTAGTAACCTTCGTCTTAGCTTGAAGTATCATGCAATTGCGCGCTGTGCCATTGACCTACCTCTACACGAAGCCCATTTTTGTAAGCGTATATATGTTAGCTCATTAGTGCACTTTGGCCATAAAGAATATCGACCTGTTTTGTGCTTTGCTGGTTGTTCAGCCAAAATGGTCATTTCACTGCGCCATCGCCTAGACGACTAGGCATGGCCATCGACTAGGGAAGGTACGAATGTTTACAGAAATCGAAGCTTTCAGCTTATTATAGACACCAGATAACTAGACAGTTTTGCCTGTTTCTTCACCGCTGGTCGCATCTACCCTTATTGTCCTCATTCTACTGATCGATCGTGCTGCATATTGGCGTGTGTTCTTCATTGATTCGCGTACGTTGTTCATGTGCGTTGAAGTACAAGTCGACGCAAACAAGTCGATACAGTCCACTAGATGCAATATGCACTAGGGAGACAACTAATCAGGTTTCCAAGACACAAATGAGGCTGACCATGTTCAAATGATGTTCGTCGAAGAGCATAATGCACGTGATTACATAATCAACATTTACACTCAATGTGCACTAGGGAAACAACTCGTCGCGTTTAAAAGCCACGAATGAAGCTGACCGTGTTCATTTGGGGTCAGTATTGAACGCGCCAAAATCACAGCGTCTGGATACCGACACATATTCTGTGCTTCTCCGTTACGCAAAGCTAGGCATATAGATGAAGGCTTCAATTACGGTAGCGGGTTTACGCCTCAAGATCCGAGAGCAATTTGCAGCGTCCAGTCGGTCGCATTTGCGCGGTCGTGGTGGTCGAGAAGCAGAGCCATCGAGAACTGCCGCCTGCGTATAAATTGCTCGACTTAACCATTACTAAAGTTACCCGTATATTTGGCGTCGTTGAGGGAACCGCTCTGGGGAAAGCGAAATGCTAGGAGCCTGAGGTCGAGCAAACTGCCCGGGTGTGCAAACGCATCGTTAAAGCAAACACTCGAGACCGCGCGCGTGACGGCTGGGGTAGATGTAGTCGTGCCTAGTAGTCAGTGTGGAAGCGAGATTTAGACGGAACGTACTGTCGTGCTTAACGTTGAAGATTTTAGGTATTCACCTTACAAACCGTTATGCGGATATCGCGAATTTATGCGCGCAATAATGTAATGGTAAAAGAAGATAAACAACTTGGAATGGTTTAATTTTAAGCACCTGCAAAGTTCTTTTCTCGTGTTGTTTTGATTCAGCGTACAGTGAACTCACCCTGCTAGAAGGGGGGCTAACTGAACTAGGCGCAGCCGCGATGTGGTGGCGCGTAATATTGGGGTCCTTTGAACAGGTATCTTTTCGTTTTATCCTCACACGCTAATGTATGTATGCCTCTAAGTCACGCCCCTTTAGGTGCTTAAAATATGGGGAACGAAAAGAGTATCGACATCTCACTACAACTAGTCACAAACACTTCAATGAAGAGCTTTCAGGAGCACGTACCAGCTTGTTTTCAAAGAAGACTTTATGTAACCTCGAACACTTAATTACTCGAGGATGAAGCATAGTCATCTAAGGATAAAGAAACCTGGGAAATTAGCGATATTGGAGACCTGCATTTCGCACACATTCATGCATACGCTTGCCTATGCACGCTGGAACAATTGATCCCACACATACACGTAGAAGTACAGCCATCACAGCCGATAATGAAGATGAAATCTGCGCTAGGACTCGTAAGCACCCTCTCCGTACTGCTCAAACTTCTCGCATGCATATTCGCACGTCGACATGGTGCATATATATATACACACATACACCTGTGCAAGAAAGAAAAAGACATAAAAAAAACGAACTCGAGAGTTTGCAGGGAAGCAAAACACTCGGCGAAATGTGGAGCCAGCCCGAGTAAGACCGATTGAAACGGGGCTTTAGTCCCAGCCGACGGGTCTTCAATCTTTGCGTCTCGGCTCGCGACGTCGTATATATACAGAGGGTGCCGTGTCTGACGGAGACCAAACAACTCCGAAGCTTCGACGACGGAGACGCCGCTTTGAGAGATGCCAAGAGTGCGAAGCCAGCTGCCGAGGAGGAGGCGACGTTCCTTCGGCACTGTGGCGAAAGCAGGCCCCGGAGCAGCGTGTTCGCTGATTTGTTTGCACCGGCGCCGGCTGTCGTTTGGGGGCGAACCACGCGCGGGCGACGGCCTGGACAGAAGCGTGTGAGGGCAGGGAGGAGGGGGAGGTTGCACGGGCTGGCGAAGAAGGGTAGGGGGATTCGCTTGATTGATGATGTGACGGCACGCCACGCAAAATGCCCGAAAGTTTACCTCAGTCACTGGCGCTGTGCCGAAGCGCCGTATTTAGTCGGGGGGATTCTGATAGATTCCGCGCGGCTTTGGCTCAATTCGGAAGGATTTTGCGAAAGAACGTGTCAGGAGGGTCGGCATGAATGCCTCTTGGCAAGGTAGAGGTTAAAGTGCGGGGGAGTCTAGGTGCTTTGAAAGTCTTATGGTAATGTGCATGCGAAGGTTGAGGAAGAGGCATGCCAAGTGCGAAAAGCGACCTTATGCGATTCGCCCTCTTGGGTATCACCAGGTGATCGCGCAGCGTTTTCAGCAGCTGAATAATGAATAGGCAGGCAGGTCGATACAATCATATTCAAAAACCTTAAAAGTGAATTCGTTGAATTCGTGTTGCTAAAATTATGGAAAACGGCTGATCCACCCATATGCCTGTATAGAAAACCACCAAGGCATCACTTCTTATTTCAAGTCTTTCGTTCCTACCAATGAAGTGAAAATCAAAGTGAACAACATTTGACCATTAATTACGCTTTCCTAATATTGAGTGCCATTCATACGACCTCATATATAAGCGGTTTTTATATCTGGGTTACCTATTTAAAGGCTTGTCTTCAAAAATTAAATAAGTGAAAGCATTCAGAGCTCTTAAAATATGTATTCAGTTTTGAATTTCAGGCCCCTTGTCTGTGCTGCACTGCTACGTTCCACACATTTTAATTTAAAATGGCTCCCTCTATTACGACATCAGGCAGTCGGTGGCTGATACAGGGAGCGCGTTTAAAAATTTTGCCGCCCAGTAGGTCATCAATATCAGTCTTCGTTATGACACAATATAGTTTTCACTGCACGGACGTTGACGCGGCGTAATTTCAGCAGCATACTTGCACTAGCGCGGCCGCAGCACCGCGCTAACCTATCGAAAACACGCGAGAGTGCAGTCAGCTTTCAAACATCTTTCATCAATCGTATCCGCCTCTCTTTCCAGCCAACCTTCGTGCGAATTCAGCTGTCTCTTCCCCCCTTCTCCCTCCGCTGCACAGCGCGCCACCCGAGGCACTCGGGCCCGCTTTAGCTCCGGCAGCTCACAGCTAATCAGGCCGAGGGCCTATTTTCTTCCTCGTTCCTCCCTCTCCCGATCCAGGAAGCTCGAAACGTCGCAACAGAAAGAAACTGCAAGCGTCTACACTTTGTGGGAGCAACTTCATGGCCTGCACAATGGCCGAAACCAGTTCCGCCACTTTCTCATTCAGCACAGGCAGTCCGCAGAAGCGCATGCGGGGGAGTAAGGGCGGACGGCGAGGGACTGACGCGCGGGAGGGGGCAGGCAGTTCAGAGAACTCTACTCCCCGCTCGGCGCCGTTGTTTGCGCGTTCATTTCAGGGCGCATTCGGATGCGCCGCGCTGTTTTGTCGCCGCTGCTCTGCTATTGTTGTGGAGAGGGGCCGGGCAGGGACGCGGCGCCGGCTTGCCTTGTAATTAATTCCGATCGAAGTGAGAATAAACGGCTCGGCCGCCGCCGGGCACCGGTGTGAGGGACTCGCGCCTGGATGGCCCTCGGGGGAATAATTAAGCAGCGCTGTTGCGGCGGCCGCTTCCTGTGTCGCAGAGCGAGCGCCGCTGCCTCGTGGCGCGGAGCCCAGTCAGCCGCGTTTTGGTGAGCCATCGACTACTCGGCCGGCTCTCCAACATCCTTCTCTCCGCTCGCAGTACTTCGCCCCCCCCACCCCCCACCACGCGCGTCCGCTTTGCTGGTTCAACGTTGGGAGGAGGCAACTTTGGGATACCGCATCCTCTCGCCGCTTGTCAGGTTCGATGCTGCCGGACTTACTAACACAGTGCACGGCTAACAAAGCTGGCCCTCGCGAGAGGCGTTCGCAACGATTCGCACTCCTGGTAGCTCTTGCCGTTTCAGCGGCTATAGTGGAAGCTGATTCGGCTTCGTAGCTGAATTTCGAACATTGCGTGACACTAAGAAGAGAGAAAGAAATACGCTGACTTTCGGGATACGAATCTGATGACACAATTTGCGAGGAGAGTGCGCAATTTGGGATCTCGAGTTTTTTATTGGCAACACTCATATACGTTTCGTCAGTCTTCCGCCACAGTTTTTTTTTTTTGCCCTCCAAGTGCGTGCTAGACCAGCAGCCCTTGCACGTTTCGAATTGATTGTGCCCACGATTGATTTTCTTTTGCTACTGTGTTGTGTTAATTCTAATAACCACCAACGTAAACACGTACAGTAAATACTGTCACCCTGACTGCCGATGCGATCGTCAAAGCCTTTTGTTTCCTGAGAAAATACCAATACTATGGTGACTTGCCATCCATGCAAGAGCCACCTGTACGCCTCCGCCAAAAAGAAGAGAAGGGAAAAAAGCGTTCTGTACCACTCCCAATTGAAATGTGAGCGCAAAGCAAAGTTGTAATACCTAGAGTCGAGTTAGAGTAGTGTGCACGCCAACAAGCGTCGTATAGAGCATGTTTCAACGAATCTAAGTAATATTTAAAGTAACTGTTTTGAAATAAAAGGACCGCTGCTTCGGAGAGATGCCGTGAGCGCTGGTGACCATTAAATAACGGTTTATACTGGGTAATCAGTCTCTAATTAACAAGAATCGAATAATTAACTTTCGGTATTTTAGTGTCAACCGGCTCATCGTCATTGGGAAACTGAAGTGTGCTCTCTGTACGTGCCATATCAACTTTGGTTCTGGAAAAGTGCGGTTAACCGAGGAACTGTTGCACGACGAATTTCGGCCATCAGAGTGCGCGAAACTGAAATTAGGAGCTTGACTACATATTGTAGCGCGAAGGCGCGATCACAAGACGGTACACGTCACAGGCGTCAAAGGGCCCGACCTCTGCGTTCCCTCCAGCCTCCCTGTTTCGCTTTCACGCGCTCTGAAAGCCGAAATTTGTCTTATCCCAGTTCCCCGGGTAATCACAGCTTTTTTTTTTTCTTTTCAGATCCAAAAGTTCATGAAATTTCTCTTAACCTTGCCAATTACGATGAGTCCGGTGAAACTAAAAGCTTCCGCGGTAATGAATTAATTTTTATTAATTAGTGGCCAATTACTCCGTATCATCCGTCTTCCCGTATTCCCCACTAATGACGAGAAGTCTCCGAAGGAACCATTCTTTTATTTCGAAACGGCTATGTGTAAATATCGCTTAACGTCTTTGTAGAAATACCCTTAAACAAGCTTGCTGAAATATTCACCTGTAAATTAGTGACTGCAATGAAGTGCACATATGCGTTGCCGACCCAATGCTATGTCATAGTATTACGTATAAGAAACCAGTGTAAGAAAGCGTGGATAGAGACCAAGAAGGGGGGAACAACACTAAGACAACACTAAGTAGGCTTAGTATGAGGAGACGGAAAACTATTCCTCCCATCTCCGAACAAATGTGACGAGCCGTTACCTCAGCGCTGAATTTGCATTTTGCATTTCTCGCATGTTCCAGTGATTTACATTGCTCTTGCTTAGTAGAGAGATTTTCTTTGTCTGCCTAGTGATAACAGTTATTTTTTGCGTCTCATAAGCCCTGCCCCCCGTTTCATATGCGTACCCCTCATTATTTTCTGCAAAGCATGCTCTAATTCAGCAGTGCACCATTTCCGATGGGCCATAACCTATTATTAACTATGGAATCAGCGGCATCTGTAGTGCTCTGGAAATCATGAAGGTAAAGTGGTTTAGCACAGTGTGGAATTATGGTTAAGGATTTTTTTTTATTTATTGATTTGTCTGTATGTTTGTTTATTTGTTTCTGTCAGTTGGTAACGGCCACATGCATACTTCTACCATGACGTTTTTCAAAAGTGCCCTGTAAAGCGTGCTCCGCCTCAATAAGATGCTACCTGCGGCAGAGCTGCAAACGATGAACGCCGTGTGTCGCGCCTTAGGAATGACGTCAGGCATTATATAAAGCTTGCATTGAACCTGAAAATATATTGTTCAAAAACCTTTCAATATCTTTCAAATGCACGTATCTCACAAATGTCTTTTTTTACTTTTTTAATGTAGGCGAACTGCGAACCATGACGTAAGAATCGCGTAGCCTTGGATACGTATATAAGATATTTATTAACGATCGTTTTAAAACATTTATCAGCTGGTACGGTCCTCGGCTTTGTTCCCTGCAATAATCCGTGGCAGGTTACACGGAATGAGCAACACTTGTAACCGATTTGTAACCGACAAAACGAATATCGACTCATGTACGGCTTTATAAATTGCAGCTAAGCATTCTAACCACAAATTTTGACGGCATTTTAAGAAGCCGTAGGGATGTGAGATGCCGCGATATGATTGCCCATCGTTGAAGATCCATGCATTCCGAGAATAAATGCATACGTACTGCAGCCACTATTCGTTTACAGCGGACTTGACACATTCACCGCAAATACTACAGTAATGGGACAATCCGCAATGAGACACGAGACACGATATTCGAAAGCCATACCATATTAACGTCAGCAACTATGTAGTCGAGATTCCTTAAGAATGTGGTATTATTTAAGGATATTGAAGCAGGACGAAGGATTAAGTATAGTTGCGTTTCTCACAGTGAGCTCTTGCTAAACATTAGAGAAAAAAAACCACGAAGCTTTGAATGTTGCAAAAATCGCAAGGTCACGTTGCAGCGAAATCTTATTTTCCGCATGTCCATGCAAGCAGAACAATTAAAAACAAACTAGCTTCCTGTGCCAGCTATCGCATAGACGTTCTACGGGTGATGTCTTCTTAAACACTGGTCCTAAGGGAAGTTCTGTTTTAGAAGGTGACATGTTACGTCACTCTGTTGACTCAGCAATCGCCACTTTTTCGCGAGCATGGCAGTTAGAGAGAGCAGTAAGGGCGCTTTAACAAAATATGGTAATTAGAGTCCCAGTTCGGGATACTGCAAGAACTGGCTTGCGAACAAAACTCCCAGCGCATAAAATAGCAGCACTGCGGATTTCTGTTGGTCTTCAATTTGACGATCGAGCATAACAAATCGAGCACCCAGGGAACCAAGATCTTATAAAAAGAAGAGATTGTTTTGTTGTTGTGGCAGCAAGTGCACATAATCTCTTAATTCGAAACGTGGCTGTCTTTCAGTGCACGCGAAGTAACTTACCTTCTCTTACTAGGCAGCCACATATTCTATAGCTAAAAACTACTGTTTTACGCTACCGGGCTTCCCTGCATTTACTACCCACTTACTTGAGACATCACTATTATGGAACGTAATTTCGACTAGCACTTGTGGCGATTCCTATCGCACCGCCATCCAGCAGTGGCAGGCCGTTAGAACTTCTTTGTTGTATACTAAGAGATGTGAGACGCCTAACGTCTACTATATCCGGTGCTTCCATTCGCTATTGTGATATGAATTATATGAACACTCCCCTTACACTCGCTCCATCTCTGTCGCAGTGCTCTCCGGAGAGCGACGGTGTGCAGGAGCTGCCCGTGCGTCAAGTGTCGGAAGTCACATTCTCTGTTGCTAGTTTAAGGCGATAGCGGTTTCATGCCAGGGCGAGCAGTTAGGGCTGATACGATCTCGACCGGTTGAGGTGGGTCTTCACCGCAAGAATCAGGAAACGATGACGAAGCCGGGCATCGAGATGATGAAAAAAGTAGAAAATATTGTATTAGTTTCATCGTTACGTGGTTACGACTCTTATATGTGCCTCGAGCGGTTCTGGTTAACACGGGAGCCAGGACGCCCTAATTACCCGTTGCGGTCTTGCGGTCGTCGATGTCTTCTTGGGGAGCCGGTGGAAGTATTAGTGCTTTCGTCAGGTTGTGCCATCAACGGCCTCCTGCCCATCGGTTTTTCTTCTCTTCGTCCTTCCCTTTGTGTCCGCTCGGGGAATAAAAGTGATGACGCTGTTTTGGGGAAGAGGGCAGTTATGTCGACATGGGGACGCCCGCTTGAACGCCTCTCACACTTCACAGGTTGATCATAACAGGGCGAGAAGACTGGTGAATTTGTTTCATGAGCGCGCTGAAATTCTTCAGAGACAGGAGTTACACCTGCAGATAGTTCGTTTCGCTATAAAGCAATAAAACCATGTGGACGCACCGTGAAGCTCCGCCCAATCAGCTCGGTAACAGAGTCATGGCGGTGTTTTTTGTCTCTTCCGCTGCTTGCCTTAACATTGTCCGCACGCGCATTGACTTTTCTGCTGAGCAGCTACGTGCACTCACTGGTTGGGGCTAAACAGGCTACAACCGTCCAGGTACAAAATAATCTAATGCTTTCTTTGGTTGTAATCAAAGGCGATGGTTTCACATCCATTTCATTTACCGCACACTAGGGAGCATTCATACAGGCGCCTTCGTTTCAACATGTGTATGTATGAAATCTCTCTAGTCCCTATGCCGTGCACCATCGAGGCGTGACGCATGGAATACCACCGGCGGCACTTCTCATGACGCCAGAGTCATGAGACTCCTGATAGCCCAAGGGAGCAGCAGCAGTTGCCTACCGTAACTTCTCAGCTCAGTGTTAGAACACCGACCGAGGAGCTTGAGCCCTAAATTTGAACCTTGCTATCATTGTCAATTCCTTGCCCTTCGGGCAAAACCACTAATTTTTCATGTAAGTGCAAGATGTTGCTTTCGTGCGCAAGATTATTGAAGAATGCATCTACGAGCCGAACCTTGTGTCACATAAACAACATGTCACCGCATTTATTGTTCTCTAAAAGAATTATCGAAAGAGCATACAAGCTGCAAGCAGGAATCATTGAAATTTCCAGCCGAATATCGGGCGTGATGTCACTCCGCAAATTTATTACTAAATCAGAGTGAAAGAAAATGTGGCGGCCATTTCCCTGCCCTCCGTTTTCGACGTGATTGGGTCCAGGTGTCTTCACTTATTTATCCATTTTTACATCCGTTAGAGCTGTTGTAGTTATGGATGTCAGCCAAGGCGCCTGAAATTCTTGATTTGGTGTTGTTAACGGTATACACTTGTGCGCGCATTTTCGATATTCTATCACCAACGTTATCCAAACAATCTTCCTGGCGCATTACCTCGCACGGAGTAAATGAGCATTTAAGCGCGCTGAATTATTTGGAGCAAACGCCTCAAACTCACAGTCAAAAACGAAACGGCGTTTCTTTGTTCCGCCTCATTCCAACGAGCGTTCGCTTTGTTTTGCTCTAAGTTATAAGCGAGATGACGACGATGACACGTGCGCTTAGCGGACTGAAATCGAAACGATAACTCTCAGAGAACACCGGCAGTACCTTTGCTGAAGCACCAAAAGAAATAAGTCTCGGAACTCATTGCGGGTGTGCAACTGCAATGAAACCAACGGAGTAATACACGAACACTTCGAGGGAGTCTCAGCGACGCGAGCCGTTTCAGTCAGAAGCTACCGCTGATGGAAATAAAGAATCTATCGGCGCCTCACAATGTGCCATCAAACGACACGGTTTGAAATTGACAGTGGAATGAAGGGGCGGAATACGAAGCAGGGATAGGGGGCGTGGGGTAGAAGAGTGCGAGGGGGAATAAAATTTGAGATTAGGATGAGTAGGAACGAAAATAAAATGGGATAAAAATGAAAAGAAGCTGTGCTAGGTGGGACGAGATAGGATAGTACGTGAAAAGAAAGCCAAGGAGACATTTATCTTGCAGAACTGTATCTGCGTTTCGCACTCATTTCGTGCTCTTCTTTCATTCCTCGTGTCGCGGCTCGTGGCACTCCGTCTGCAGGTGCGCCGTGCCGGCCGACGTCTTTAGAAAGACTAGTCGTCGCGTGCACGCTTTGCGCGGTAGAGAGAAAACGACGTCGACGACGAAGGAGCTTGCGAGCGAGCGAGCGGTCATCAAACTGCACTTACCCGGCACTGCCAAGCTAATGTCTCCCGAGACGCGTATGAAAATATGTACGAGCGCGAGAACAGCGTCTCACACAAAACGATGAGAGAGAGATAGGGAGAGAAAGGATGAGAAGAAATTGAACCACAGAAGAAAAGAAACCCGGTAAGCGATAACACGCGCTCCGCTTCACTCAGTTGAGCCCCTGAGTCGAGCAGCTCCGCGGGGCACCATCTATCGCTCGCGACGGAGGGAAGAAAGGTAGCCGTGTGCGAGAGACAGGAGCGGAGAGGTGGTCGCCCACTACTGCCGCCAGCACCCCACTCCCCACCATCAGCAGCGCTTCAGGTTCAGTAAGGCGGCGCATGCAGATGCGCCGCCATTTGCGACGCCATCATTCTCGGATCAGCAGCCTCGACGTTACACGGCTTCCCTCCTTGCTTTTTCAACAAAACGACCTGCGGCGCGCGCTGTCGAGAGAGCGGAGGGGGTGATGTGGCCAGGCAGCGTAGTACTGCCGGACGTACGGAACGCGTCCATCACCGCCATCTCCGCGCGCGCACCGAGTGCTGCCTCGACGGGAGCGGCGGCGCGGTGCCCGCTGGTGCGCGTCGTTATCGGAATTTGCAGATGACGTTCTTGATCTGGTCGCGGCGAGATAATTAGCGCGAGAAGCCCCCGTGGCGACGAACGACGGCGACGACTGAACTCCTCCCTTTTTCCCCAAGCACCACGCATGCTGGAAATATATAGGGCTTTTGTGGCAACTACGTGGTTCGTTAGGGATGAGGGAAGCAGCGAGGGAGTAAGGGTGCGACGGTAAGGTGGCTACGCTGCTGGAGCTTTGACGTCTGTGAGCGCTGGCGGCGGGGCACCGTCGCTTGAGTGGAACAGACTACGACACTGATCGAGTGTTCGGCTCAAATCATTAGTCTGCTGCCCGTTCTCACCAGTACATTCTATTTGTTTTTATTTTATCGTCTTTGGGTATAGAAGGCGCTGCTCTCACTCGTGAGACGCAGTGTGATGTCGCTACCTGCATATTCCGAAATTAAACGTACTTATTAATTTTCTTTTCTTCGTAATTTACGGATGAGACGTACCAATGACAGCTGTATGCAGTGTAATAGGAGCCGCTTTATTAACGCAGTTTTTTTATGCGTAAAATCTAAAATTTGAATAATGCTATTTTACGTCTGGATATGGAGGCACGCCGTACTAAGGGACTGCGGCATAATTTTTACTACGTGGCGTTCTTTAGCCTTAACCTATCAGTACACGAGTGTTTATGCATATCGCCTACATGGAAATGCGGCCACTTCAATCGAGATTGAACGTGAGATCTCGAGACCAGCAGTACAGCGCCATAGACACTGGTGAACCATGGAGGGCGCAATAAATACGTTGAAATAGTTTTCTTAGGAACACTTTTAACACTACAGTAGGCAATGAAGTAAAGATGACGACGAGGGAGAGTTTGTCGCAAGGTGCATGATGAAAAAAAAAAAACGAGTAACAACGCTAAGAACCTTTTCTGTCAAGCCCGCCTAGCGGACAAATTTTATTAAATATGTTGATATATCTAAAGTAATGGCCAGCAAGTGCAAGCGTTTGCTCACGCTATTTTTTTATCTACCTCTGCTCGGTATACGCACCACCTATTTTGCGTGCTATACGAAGGCTTTATTAGTACCCAAGGGGATAGAGAAAATTTCTCCGCACTCTGTATATAAATTAACTAAACTTATGATAGAACTCTGAAGAAGGTTTCACACTACGTGATGTTATAATAAGATTGACGGAGCAGCAGCCACATGGCTTAGTAAACTCCTGTAGCAATTTCACGGTAATTCAGTCGTATCGAAATAAATGGGCGTGTCTATTATATTGCTCCCTCACGATCGAACCATCCGTACATCTTTCTATCTTTGAAGAAAGCGTGAGAGATATCTTCAAAAATGCGCTCCTGCTTAAAAAGTAATGGGTAGGAGAGAGAAAAAAATGCTTTGTTGAATAATGAGAGTTTAGTAAATGACTATCAAACATCACGATCCCGGGACTCAATGGACGCTCGCATCATTGGCTATTTCGTGTAAGCGAGTACAGCATGAGAAAGTCACTCGGTCATTGCAGTGGCTTTGGTTTTGGGGAGCAGTAACAGTGATCGGGGTTCACGTTCTCCTCTAGCGTCGGCTGAGTTTCATGCTCATTAGAGGTAAGATGAGGTCTTTATTGAAGCCTAGACTTAAATAATGCGTGACGAAACAGGTCATGAAGATTAGATAGATAGATAGATAGATAGATAGATAGATAGATAGATAGATAGATAGATAGATAGATAGATAGATAGATAGATAGATAGATAGATAGATAGATAGATAGATAGATAGATAGATAGATAGATAGATAGATAGATAGATAGATAGATAGATAGATAGATAGATAGATAGATAGATAGATAGATAGATAGATAGATAGATAGATAGATAGATAGATAGATAGATAGATAGATAGATAGATAGATAGATCTTTAATGTAACCTGGAGAGGTATGCTTTGCGGCAACTCCAGATGAACGCAATGACATATAAAATTATGCACACCGATATAAGACGCTTAGCACACACATGTACAGTGTCGAGAGCAGTGTCACTTTGAAAAGTTAAGAGCATCTTGCGTGAACCAAGAGGTACGTTCAATGCCATCATTAGGATGGTATACTGGAGTGCAAAGATGTTGCAATTGGAGATTAAGCCAGCTGTGTCGCCAAGTACATAGCGCGCTAAGTGCGGTGGCGATACTAGCTGCTTAATTTTAAATAAGGTACGAATACGAATAAATGCAAGGATACTCGTGGGACTGCTGGACCGAACAATAAATGTAAAGGAAAAGCGAGCTCTTACTTATGTTTGCCGTACTTGTCCCGCAGCGAATGGCAGTGAACTGGCATGCGGCTGACAAAGAGGATCATGTAGACACTATGTTCTGAAAGCATTGTCTTCTGACGCTTTCCGCCAGCAATGCTGCTAGTTACCTTACTTTTCACAGAAAGATGGCGGAAGGCTTTGGTGAGAAAATGCTCTTGTATTAAACATAATCGATATATATATGTATATATATATATATATATATATATATATATATATACACATGCAACTCTCTAAAACTAAGTGGGGGGGGGGGGTAGTGAAGACATGGGGTGGGGGGGGGGGGGGTCTTCCAGTGGCATTAGTATATTGCCTGCCGGCTAGCGCTCGATGCGCGCCGAGCGTCCGCAACTGGTCCGGAGCGGCGGCGCCATGTTGACACGACCCAGAACCACGCACGGATGACCTCGCGGCGCGCGAAAACACGGTCTCCACAACAAAGGCACGGCTAATTTGCAGCCATTGCAGCGGCAGCGCGGCAGCTTTGGCTCGTGCCGGCGCACGCAACAGTGCGCGACTCTCGACGGAAATATAGGGGAAAAGGGAGCACAACATTCTCGCCAAAGGGCACAGCCTGTCACCGCGCGCGCGCTGGAGCGCAAAAATGCCGCTATACCGGCGTCAGCCCATGCGCGCTGCACGGTTCACCATTTCGACAAGACTGGCCCCGCGCCGCACGCGTGCTTTGTACGAGAGAGGTGATCCCCAAAACCGGTGCTCCCTGCGTTCTCTGTATCGAGAGCAAGCGGACGTGCGCTCAGTAGACGGGAAAATTACAATGGAAAAGCAAGATGGGAAAGAAAGTACAATGCCAGAAACGCGGGAGCGAAGAGAGGTCCGTTGCTTGGAAACTGCCGACCCGGCGCGGTGACCTTTCACAGCTAAACAAAAGGCGTGCTTCGGCCTGCGCGTCCGGTCGGACTTCTCTTCGAAAAAGCAAAGGAAGGAAAGCGAACGGTAGAAAAATGTATGTATACTTATACTATGTAAAAAAAAAAAATCTGCACAGAAGTTGCTCTCGCGAAGTCGTTCCTTGTTGATTTACAGTGGTCCTACGACACAAGCCTGCGAATAAGAAAAGAACACGCTGCAAGCGGGTGACAGCCAGATATGCGAAGAGGGTGTGAGCAAGGGAGTCGAAGCCATCTGTTGGCCTGCACTGCTCGGTCCACAACTCCAAGTCCAAGGGGTGCTTTCCTACGTACATATCGCGCTCCTAACAGGAGTAGCACCGCAGCAGCAGCAGCAATAGGGGCCGTCGTTCCGGCGACAAACGCCCGTCTCGTTCTCGCGGTGGCCGCCGGTGCCATCGGTCCGTGCATATTCCAGCCGCTCACACGCACGCAGTACAACTTGGCGCAGCAGTGCAGACCCACGCGGGTCGGCTGCGTTTCCTTTGCCTCCGCCTCTCGCTATCTGCCTCTCCCTGAGAGCGCTCTCGTTTCTGCAGCGTTAACGACCCGCCCGATTCACGGCGCGCTGCACACGGGTGGAAAAGCGCTGCTCTGGAGCAGCGAACGGATCTTACGAAGGTGCAAAAAATTGCGAGAAGGAAAGCGAGCTTTGCAAACAGGACGGCGATAGACAAACGACAACAACGACAAAAAAAAAGCAAGAAATGAAACGCAAGAATAATAAGTAGTAGGCACAACCAATACTGCAGCCGTGCGCTGCGGATGTCGACATCGTCGTCGTAGCCTCCGCTTCCGTCGCTGGCAGCGCATGCACGCACACGCGCGCTTACGCCGACCTTCGCAAGGCAGCTAGCTACCGGTCGCCCCTTCCCGCGCCCTAGCACGTTTCGCGAAAATATATCGCCGAATTACAATCTGCTAATGCGCCGGAATGAACTCCCCGCCGCAGCCAACGAGCCAGCCGACAGCCTCGTGCTTACATCTCCCTGCATTTCTTTTTTTCTTTCCTTTCCTCTTACTTTCTTTCTTCCATTCGCTCTGCTAGCACACACGTGTAGACAGACATCCGCCCTCGTGTACATCTGCGCAAGCACAAGCCACTCGGATATTCGCTCCCTCTCGTGCCAACGGCCGTGCCTCTTTACGCGTGCGTGCCATCCGAGCAGAACTGCCGCTTCCTTTCCCGGACCGCCCCTCGTATAAACACTCGGCTACTTCCTCCGCTCTCCTCATTTGCCGCTCGCTCATTTACGTTTTCTGCCTATCCGCTGCAACAGTCATCGTGCTGTACTTTTTTGCTGTACCCCCCTTACTGTTGCTCTTACATGCCTTTCCTTTTCCACCTAAATGCGAATGCGACTTCTCTCTGGCTTCTATTATTTTCCTTTTCTTCTGCGGTCAAAGCGACGCGCCCGGGTACGCTGGTCTATCGTGGTAAACGTGTGCTGCCTCGTGCCTTTCAACGTCGCTTTCGGTATATCACATTACTTGCAATGACGTTCGTTCTCGTTTTTTTTTCATTTTTCTTTCTAAACATTCTCAAGACACATTTCCTTTCTGTTGATATTTTGTGCGCTAACTGTACAAATGTACAGTTAGCTAACTGTACAAATGTACAAATTTATGATTAAATAAATAATGTCTAATGTCTAATTTTGTTCTGCTTATAATAAATTATTCTTTACTTCTTTTTGATGTTCTAATTACTGCTCCTCCAGCTTACAGCCATTCCAGGGACCTACAATACGTTGCAAATTAAAAAAGGAAAGACCACAACAACGCCTTATTCCGTAGTCCTTTATTATTTTTACTTTTGTGCCTACACGTTTCACTTGCACGCGTTTTTTTTTTCTTTTGCTCATTTCTATCCTGCCCTTTAGGTCGTTTTTGCACACGGATGGGCGCTGCGAGACTCGGAGGCAACCATTCCAGTGTTAGCGCGATTCTTGCGCGCTCAGACGCGTTGGTGGGAAGAAATAACAAGGGGGCGTTTCAGCTAATCTACTTTGACGTGCAGCGAGCGCCGTGTTCGCTGTTCTAGGCCACGTGCAAGATAAACAGAATACCCGCAATGAAGGAAACTCTTGGCGAGACAGAGAGACGAGCCCCTGAGCGTTAAGCAGCAAACGCTAGAAAAGCAACGCCGAGCGCAGCGTGAGGTGAGGTGACGCGTATATTTTAGGGAATACTCCGGGGAAAACGTCACGGGCCACATTCAGCGGTAGAAGCCGCAGTTATCCGCCTGCACTTGCAAAGCCGTAGAGGCGTCAGGACAGAACGACGTCTAAGGAAAAAAAAAAGCGATTATCGTGGGGGAACGAAACAGTATAAGAAAGCTAAATACGAGGACGTGCGCGAGTATATGTTTGGTTTTGTTCTTTTTCCAGCCATCGTTTATTCCGGTACGCTCCCTTTATTTTTATTCTTTTTTTACTTGTGGACATTTCTGCAACGAGTTTACCTGAGCGTTGTATCTGCCTCTTTCTGGACATTAGCTATAGGGCGCTCCGGAAGAGCACGAGAATGTTCTCACTGGCGCTAATCGCGCAAGCTTTCTTTTCTTATCTCATTTTCTTTTTTCCTTTCTTACTTTCCTTCTTCCTTCCTTTCTTTCGTTTCCTCTTTCTTTCTTTTTTTCCTTCTTTCTGTTTGTCTTTTTTTTTTCTTTTTTGTCTCTTCTTTCTTCATTTCGGCTTCGCTCGTTCTCCTACAAGCTGCATGCACTCTCTTGTAGGTTTGTGAACACTCCCTCTGCGTATTTGGCTGTAGAGACAGAATATATAAAATAGAATACCTTTATTTGCGCTATTTATTGTGGTTAGTATTCTTGTCACATCTGTTCACTTTTGAAGTTCTGAGCTTGGCGTTTCTCTCCCCTGTGCGCCCGTTATGTTCCTCGTGAGTCAGCTTGCTATCCGTTTTGTCGCTCGGTGCGCAGAAAACAGTTGGCCTCCCTTTCGGTCTGTCTCCCCTAAACTGGAAACCGCAATTACTGCTACGTCGCCGAGAAAAACTCCTCGCTTGCTCATCCACTGGTGCGAAATTGTAGCCGACCGACCAGCAACGTTAGAATTAAAACGAAAAAAAAAGAAACAGACAATGAAAGGAGAGAAATCACATTGCGAGTAAAAGCAACGGAAAAAAAGAAAATGGAAGCAGCCACCTCAGAGAAGACATGGTCACATATGGCGATGAGAATTACGTCAAGAGAGAAGCGAGAAGAAAGAACGACGAATAGCAAAAGATGGAACTGGGAGTCATTTGCATCGCCGCCAGCGCCTAGCGCATCTAGTTTGTTGATTTTGTACCCGTCGCAATTTTTATTCTTCTAACCGTTTCCCGTGTTCGTGAAGCGTCTTGATTACTTCTGTAGCCTTGGCAGTGACCAGCACCTTGGGCTGTTGGTGCTGCGCATTGGTTTTGAATGGGAAGGCTGTGTTAAATGTAGGCATATCATGGTGCTGTCTAGTGCATAAAACTGGATGTCGCGGAACGTAAGAAATCGGGAAAGCAAGAAGACATTCAGTGGTAGTGGAAGAATCAACATCAGCAGCAGCCTATTTTATGTCCACTGCAGAATGAAGGCCTCTCTCTGCTGTCTCCAATTACGCCTGTCCTGCGCCAACCGATTCCAACTTGCGACTGGAAATTTCCTAATTTCATCACCCTACCTTGTTTTCTGCCGTCCTCGGCTGCGTTTCCCTTCTTTTGGCACCCATTTTGTAACTCCAATGGTCTACCGGTTATCTGTCCTACGCATTACATGGCCTGCCCAGCTCTGTTTTTTTCTCTTAATGCCAATTAAAATATTGGCTATCCCCGTTTGCTCTATGATCGACATCGCTCTCTTCCTATCTCTTAACGTTACGACTAACATTCTTCGTTCTATCACTGCTTGCGCGGTCCTCAACTTGTTTTCCAGCTTCTTTGTTAGCCTCCAAATTTCTGCCCCATAAGTTAGCTTCGGTAGAATGAACTGATTGTACATCTTTCTTTTCATTGATAATCATAAGCTTGCAGTAAGGATCTGATAATGTCTGCTGTATGCTCTCCGACTCATTTTTATTTTTCTGTAAATTTCCTTCTCATGATCAGGCCCCCCTATGAGCTATTGACATAAGTATATGTAATCCTTCACAGACTCTAGTCGCTGACTGGCAATCCTGAACTCTTGTTCTCTTTCCAGGCTATTGATAATTATCTTCGTCTTCTGCATAGTAATCTTCAACCCCACTGTTACACTCTCTCTGTTAAGGTCTTCAATCCTCAATACTCAATCGGAAGAATATGAAAGCACAAAAGAATGAAAGTTGCACAGATGGCACGCTTGCTTTTAACACCTTTCTTTCGCTTTTATACGCTTTTATAATGCTTTTGTACGCTTTTGGCTTTTATAAGTGAGTCACAGAGCACGTGTGCCAGTCAGATATACTAAGAGAACAAGCTGCAAGCGCCGAAAATAGAAACGTCAATCGAAGGGCTTAAAAATAAAAGCGACGTTTCCACATTAGTAGCAAAACTATTAGCGTTGCATCACCTATTTGACAAGTACCAGAAATCCATTCACGTGTACACGGACGGGTCTGTAATCAAAGAAAGTGCGACTGCAGCTCATGTTATACCATACTTAGAGGTAGAGTACGCTTGTCGACTGGGACGCACGTCGTCACCAACAACAGCGGAATTAGTGGCCGTTCTCCAAGCCACTTATTTTATTAAAAGATATGAGACATCGACAAAGTGGGCAATTTGCACGGACTCCTTATCGGCTTTAGCATGTCTTGAAAATATTGATGACGGCCAACCTCACACACGAATAACATACGCAGTACTGAACAATTTAACTCAGGCTAACGAAAGGAAACATGAAGTGATACTACAGTGGGTCCCCGGCCATGCTGGTATAACCGGCAACGAACTAGCGGACTCATTGGCAAAATCGGCCCATAAAGATGCAGAAATTCAGCTCATTCCTTTATCACCAATGGACATAAAACGGATATTGAGAGTATTAAAGAAAGATTTGTGTACGTCAACATGGTTTAATGACAACACTAAGGAATCAATCCTTTACGAAGTAGACCATGAACTCAAATACCAGCTGGATGTACAACTTTCTAAAAGTGCCGAGACATTAGTTCATCGACTGCGCCTTGGGACAGCATACACCAAACATTTCCTACATCGAATCAAACGGATTCCTTCCCCGGCTTGCTCATGTGGCCACGTCGATGAGGATGTCCGCCATCTACTCCTGGAATGCCCCATATACGAGATGCAAAGACTGCAGCTAGAACAAGAGCTACGCTCCATTGATCCTCATCGGCCTTTCTCACTCGCAAAATTGCTGGGCCCATGGCCATCGAAAATAGCACAGAGAGAAGCATTGAACGCGCTTGAACATTTTTATGAAGACACAGGCATCATTAACAAATACTAGGTATTGCACTCAATAATCGCACGATGTCACTGTAACGTTCTTCTATTATGTGTAATTATTAGTTCTTGTATATCACGTGTTATACATTTTTTGTGCGTGAATTGTTTCAACACTGTGTAATTCTCATCTCACCTCATCTGTTTTATGCTCATCGAAGCCTACATCACGGCCGTTTGTGTGTGTTTGTGACTTTGCTTACGAACTCATTGTGGTGCAACTTGCACTTGACTTCTATACTGATATGTTCATGGGTGTATAGGACTGTGCTGTGGATTTCTGACCGTATGAAGTGGTTTCTGTTTATTTTCCTAGATATTTTTATATTGTTGTTTCCGCTACGAGAAAACGAGTAGCCGTCACCATTATAAGGTGACTTCGTCTCTTTCTTTTATTTTCATTTCAATAAAAAAAGAAAAAGAGAACAAGCAAGAGAAACTATAAAAAATGCGTGAAAGCATTTTTTTTTTTTTGCGTCGTTGAAAAAATAGGCTTACTAATGAACATGCCACCGTACTTATGGACGTGCGCATAGGAGGAGCGGAAACTTCTCAACTGCAGGTGAACCTCACTTTGCTGCCTGCTACCAACTACTCCGTGCAACTGGTAGGTTTTCATGTGAGTTCACTAAATGCAGAGAATAAATACTGAATGCAGTAAGCGAGTAAATTTGTACTTGTTTTTGCCAAAGAGCATAGTATCTTTACATTCATATTAGAATTAAAAATAATGTAAGTGAGTATGCATGCACGCATAGCCATTTTACTCCTAGACGTCTCTGTCCTGTTAGCTTCACGCCTAGTTCCTTTCTGATGATGTGCGAGGAAGTCAAAATCGGAAATCGCATAGAGTGTGGCCGCACAAGTAATGTTGTTTACCATTGCACTCATTCCACTTGAGAAGCTGTCATATTATAAACAGTGAGTTTTCAGCAGAAGCGCGATCTGAGCCCTATGCACCATCGCCCTCAGTAACCGGTGCAGAGGGAGCCGTTAGGCACACCTTTACGATTATTACACTGTTCGCTGGGTGGTATACACGTTCCACGTTTTATGATGCGTGGGAGTTCAAACGAATAAAAGCAACTGGACGGAAAATATCCATGGGCGTTATAACGTAAAGCTACCCCAAACTTTCCTATTCAAATTCTGCAATCAGTTCTCCATGCTTGGTAAAAAAAATTTCGGGCCACCCCCCCCTTCGGCTGTCTCTCACACGACGTCAGAAAAACCATGAAAATGCCCCATCTGATATGATGTATGCACACTGATTATGCATGATTGGATCGAACGCCTTTTTTGTCATAATACTCTGCCATTGATCCAACGTTTACGGGCTACGCCCACTTCGCCTATCTGTCACGCGACATCACAAAACCACGAAAACGACAACACCCTGGCCTCCAGCAAGATCTCGGTAACATAAATATGCCGCGCCGTCCTTAACATGTGAATTTGCGGTGAGTATCAGCTATGAGGCGCAAAGGCTGAAGGTTCGATAGAGTACTACAAGCTACAGTGACGCCAACGTGAGGGCTTGCCAGTCTTCTAAGCATGCGCGAAGGCTCAGAGGTGGGCGCTGATGCTATTATGTTTCTTGTGCCTCAATCTCGGCAGAAATACAAGCTGCCGATCAACGAGTCGGGAATCTGCGTACAAAGAGAATGAAATCTGTTTTTAGTATGCATTCGTGAAGCGGGAACGCAGTAACAGCGCTTCATGCAGACTCAAACAAGTGCATAGTGAGCTTACTTTGAGTAAATTCTTTTTGCAGGTTATTGACTCATCACTAATAACATTTCAGTGCGCCTTAGCTCGTCCATTCACAAAGTGACGCACTTATCGCGAACCGAGTTGCACTAAGGTGCATGCAGTGAGGGCGGCTGCGCTCTCTCCAAAATGACACTTGCGAGATATGACTTTAGTGATGACTCCGCAAAGAATTGCCGCGCCATGATGCGGCCGAAATTGAAGTAAGTGGAATGATAAAGTCGTCGATATTAAGACACTATTTCTTGTCTCATTTAAGTAGTTAAACGCACAAGCCTAAGTGCCCTACAACAAATGCGTCTCAGAGACATAGTGGCCATACGAACTAATAGTTGAACGAACCAGGAAGCGAAAGAATAAACGAGCGTGCCAACGACTAACCGAACGAGCCAAAGTTGACTAAACTAACCAGTGAATGAGCGGGTGACCGCACGTTTTCTTTGCTACTGCTCCACGGCCGCATCTTAAACTTCACAGACTTCGAAGCTCACGCGAATTAGCCCGTACGTCTCAGAGACCTATGATGCTGTCGTTCGGCGACGAAAACGCCCTGTCACTCAATTTTGGTAGAAGTCGCACGTATTGCAAGTTCATCTGGCGACGGCCGACGAAGAACACGAATAAAAGAGGCCAACAAAGCTATTCGTTCTAAATAAGGTTAGTAAGTAACCAGAAAAGGCAGAGATTTGCTTTAATAAGATGAGTTTACACGCTCGAGCCTCAAAGTCTGTGAAAGGGACTGGGCTGAATCTTAATAACAGATTCCACAAAACACTGCTTCAATTCATACACAACACAGACCTCACAGCACACATATAATACACATATACGCTCCAAGAATTATGCCTTAAGGGCAAGCCTTTATCGCAATAAAAAAAAAAAGTGTCTTAATAAGTTTCGTAATCACGTTTTCGCAGATAGGTTCGCGTTCCCGCGAATTCAAGCCTGTTGCCGTACAAAACGATTATAAGCGCACCAAATGCTACCATGTACTATTTACATAAAAAAAAGTTTAGGTCGCTTAGTCGCATAAGAATCGTGTTAAAGCGTGCATACAAATGCCAACATGCTCAGTGAACTGTGAAATATGTTCATCATTCGAATTCGATGAATCCATGCCTTTCTTGGCCCGTCGCGCTTACCGGACGGTATCGAAAAGAGCTTCTCGCCTTCGCTGAAACTATTTGGGCATACGAAGGTACAGCAGGTCATGGTGATGGAAAATGTCATGAAGCGACGTCGCAATTGCCCCAAAACATAGTTCAAGGCGTTTGCAAACCAAAACGACACGGATGAGCAACGCTCTTCACCAGTCAGTAGATGCTTCCCAAGCGAAAATGGCGGTGGAGCGCGACTGTAAACAAACGAAGCAGGCGCGAGGACCCATGTGATATCATTAGGCCAATAGCGACGCGGCGTCGGCCTCGGCCAGGGCGCGCGAGGAGGAGGCGGCACTCTTTAAAGTGTGTCGCTACTTTACGAAGTTTGAGTGGAAGTGGTCGAATTCCACAAAACGATTTTACAATCGCGTCTGATGGAGCGGAGTGTACCTGCTGCGTCTGTTCATGCGAGTGGATTTAGCACATATCGGCCTCTGAAGGATTGGCTGATTGATAGGACAACAAAATACACAGTGAAGCGGAGTTCGAAAAAAGTAAACTAGCTGCTCTCTTGACTTGCGGTGATATTTATCTGCTGAGTTTGTCAAATGAACATCGAGAAAAACAGAAGATGCGCCCTAATTTATTGCTAATTATCAACTTTGAAATATTTATGTCGATGAGCAAAACGAGAAGCTGAAAGCACGAGCCAACGTTTTGACAAGTGGACTTGTCTTCTTGAAGGCGAAGAAGAAGTTTGAAGTCTGAAGTTGAAGAAGACAAGTCCACTTGTCGAAACGTTGGCTCCTGCTTTCGCCTTGTTCTCATTTTGCTCATCGTCTTAAATTTTCATTTTCTCCCGCCTTCCCCATGTTCTCCCTTGAAATATTTATGCAATATCCTAGATTGCCTGAAGAAAAAAATTTAAAAAGAAAGCGGTTCGTATAGAAATGGGCGTTTTCCTGTTTCTCTTTCAAGATATCAAGACATATCCAAAGTCCGTCTTCGAAATCGCGAGTTTCTTGCCAAGCTTGGTTGTCCTAGAATCTCAAAGCGAGCATATTTCTTCCTCATATGCAAGCAGCACCTAGAAGATGACCGAGTAGCAATAATATGCCGTTATTGCTTCGCAAACTGCGAGAAATTGCGCGACAACTTCGAACCATAGAATGAAAGACTTGAGTAAACAGTGATAAGGGCCCCGCCGCTTCGCTATATTGACGCGGGGCTTGTTTCATTCCAGTCTTGGCTTTGTCGTCTTTTGTAAGAAGTAAACTGGAGTGACGTACTTTTGCGTGTAGATGCGTGGAATAAGTCTATGCAAACATGCTTCATGGAGTAGAAAATGATTTTGCCTTTTTAAATAGGTTTTATTTTATTTTTCTTATGCTTCTTTTTTTTTACAGTATCGATATTTTTTTTAGACTCTTGGCGAGTCTCCTCATGTTATTTGCTGTTCGCTGAGTATTGAACCAAATACGAAGCGGAATTTTCGTTTCAACCACGGAGTCCATTGGTAACGAGAATGGACTTACACGAAATACTAAACAGCACTATCTCGTTTGGCCAGTAAAATGCTTACCGTTAAGCAGAAATATGTTTACCAGCTTTACTGCAAATGACGAAATTCAAGGATGTCTAAAATAGCGCTTTTCTAAATTTTGTATCTCCGGAAACTTAAATAAAATGATATTACTTGCAGGAGAGCGCGCGGTGTGTACCTATAGTCTATCAAAAATGTTCTGGGAATGAAGAGTTAACCGGACACCCTCTGCGAATACGGTTGCTATTTGAACGTGAATTCTTGAAGAATTCATTCTTCTATATCTTACATTCGCAGCACAGAAAAATTGTGTTGTCTCTTCATTGTCATTTGTTTCTTATCTTGTTTCTCATAAAAGATGAAAAATCGTGCCTATGCATTTCAGTTACTATTATCATTAATATTATTATAATTAGCATTAGCAGTATTATCATTACTCATAGCCAGTAGTAACGGCAGTTGTTTTGTTGTTGTAGTAGTTGTAGAAGTGGTGCAATAGCACATGGTACGCAGACGCAGGAGGAGCACTGCAGATGTAGAGTCGAGCATCATGGTTGAAAAGAATTCCGCAGCAGCTTCATTGGCCGCCTACGGAATCGAAACGCGGCCTTTGAGGATAGCAGTTCAGTGAGCGAATATTGCGAAAGGCCACACCGGCTAAGCAGTACAGAGCGACGGTTTATGGATGTTATGAATCGTAAAAGTGCCGAATAATTTCGATGCAGCTTCGACAAACGACCCTTCTAGATTAAGCGGTGGTTGTCTATACCTTCGGAAGGTTGACCTTACGATTGGGCTTCAATTGGAGATAACGAAAAAATTGATCAATGGAAAAACTCTACATCATTTAGTCTTGTTAACAGCTTTTCTGTCAGACGTTTACCTTGTGATATTAATGGACAGTAAAACAAAGTGAACGTTGCTTTGGTTTTGGCCTCCCACTTGAATTGATGACATAAACAAGATTGACTTTTTGTCAAAGCATGGCCTTCCAGTATTTGTCAGCAAGCTTGAATAAATGAAGAAAGAAAGTAAAAACCAACAATGAAGAGGAAAGAAAAGATTATACGCACCTTGGTATTTCGAGGTTTGCGCGAGGTATTGCTAAACACTAAAATTCCACAACCAATTGCCTCTTGCTTTAGGTTGTCCGGTCTGGTGCCGCATCACTGATGTCCTTCAAGTTCGAGGAAACAATGAAGTAAACGTCAGCTGCAATAGATTTGTAGGACTTACGTATATACTCCTTTTATTTATGATTCTGGCAAAATAAAGATGTCGACTGCTATAAACGAAGAACTTACCCTTTTCTACCCGAGCGGCCATGAAGGTGTCAACTGGATCACTTGTCTCCAAACGTCGCTCATTGCTCCCTCTTCTCCCATGCCGCATTTTTTTTTTTATTATTGAACACTTGCTTCTGATCGATTGCGACACTTCGAAATTCGTTCGCTAGTGTTTCTTAACCTCCACGGATGGGCTTAGGTGAAGACTTGGCAACAAAAAGCGATGGTGTTCGCAGATAAGGCAACGAACGACGTGTTTTTGCGAACGCTCGTTCGTTTCGCAACGCACTGACGTCTCGACAACGAGCACTGCTGAATCCAGATCGTATGAAGATCGGGCGCGTTACACTGCTCACAAGACGCAATAGATCGCGGCCCGTGCTTCTACAGGGAAGTTCAGCTGTCAGACGTGGTGAGAGAAACTGCAAAGTGAGAAAAAAAAAATGAAAGAGAAAAAAAAAACGAACGCATGCACGACATAGACAGCCACTCCCTCTTCTTTCCCATGAAAGATCTCTTGTCAGATGGAGCGTGTGCTGCAAGGAAAACAGCTATACGTCACCGGAGAAAGAAGAAATCCTGTCGTACTCTTGCACCAGGACAAATGAAAGAAAAAGAAAGCGAATGCGAATTACATCGTGTCATTCAAGATTGAGCTTGCTTTCGCAAACTACAAGTTCACTCAAGGTTGTCAGCAGCAGTACAGTCTTTGGCTTCGTATCAAGAGGAGCCTGACCTGATGCACTCATTTTAGAATTCATAAGCTCGAGAGTTCCGTGACGATCAAGCTTCTTCTGTGTATAGTGGATTGTTAGCGCTGTGGGGCTGCTTTAAGAAAGAATTGATTTCTTTGTTTTTTTTCATCCGTGTGAGCAACGCCGCGGAATCCTTAAATTCATTTTTTTTTTATTACTTGCACCGTCAGGTGAAAGTAGTCGTTAGAAACGAAAATAAAGTATAACTGAGTGGCACTAGACATTAGTCGTTGCTGGCGACAAAGCTAAAAAAATGACCAGGTTAGTTTTCTCAATTAGTAAGTACGCTTCACCCGAAAAGCGAGCGTGGTTGGCCTATGTCTCAAGAAGTGTCTGCTATGTTTGGTGAAGTCGCCTGGAGTTTGCGCAAACCGTCTAGCCGGCTTTGCTTCTTACGATTCACTGGTTTGTTTATACCTCCTTGTTTCGTAACTGATAAGAGCTAACTTGCTGTTGTTTTCCTCCGCCGACACTTTCTTCTCCATTCGTCTATATTGATGTACTTTTCGCACAGAGGAGATGCTCCTTCTGCAAACAAGAAACCGGCATTTTGTTCTATTGCGCTCATCTTTCGCAATCTCAGTCGTCTGGCTACCACGAAGTTACTTTATCTGCTGGTGCGTTGACCTTTACCCAACTTCGTGTTTGCTTTTACATTCCACCGAGGGAAAGACGAGATCACTTTGTACGGGAACACCGCCGTCGCGAGAAACATGACGACGCGGGTTTATGGGGTTCTATTGCGAAATCATAAGCAGGCTAGACAAAATTTTACGTTTGTAAGCATCAAAGTGGATCCTTTATTGAGGCGTGGTGTCAGGTGATCTACCACAGAATGAACAACGTTTGAAATGTATACTTTAAGGATACCGTGTCCTCGGTACCACTTAAAAATAAACAAGCGTGCAGGCTTGACAAAAGTTAACAAAAACCCAGTGGCAACTTCTGCACGATGTTACATCCGCGAAGGGTGGTTTATGCAACCCGAAGAGGTCTTGCTAAGCCAATAGTTCACGTTTGCCAAATGGGCTAACGTTTCTAGAAAAAAATATGCAGATCGAGCGCACATATCGCAATATATATGAAGTGAAGCTTTATTCAAGCGGTCTACATTAAATGCTATAAAACTAACGGCGATGTGTAGGCTTGTGTTTATTTTCATGCTATGGAGCGTGTACATAGCACACGCTATGCCAAAATTCAAACACCGGACCAGTCAGATGCACTGTCTGAGATGTCTACGCGTCACTGTCATGACGTCGTAGGCTATGTATTAGGCTTTTTCAAGGACGAATGTTGATGACAGGTGTATTCAAGATGAAATACGACACATATCTACCTGCGTTCAAGGATTATGTAACTTTTCTCTTACACTGACACGTTCTGGATGGTTAAATCAAAGAAAATGAGGTAAATGAAATAATCCAGTAAATATATACTACGCTATTCCTCTAGAGGTTGGTGTACTAAAGAGATACTTATGAGCCGACCTTCTGTGCTAGGTTTCTTGTAGAGCATTTTTGTTCTCATTACGCGGCACGTAGGAGCGCTTACTGGCACTACGCTATCAGTTAGCATAGAGGGTTTATATAAGATCGTTTATCGGCACTTGCCAAACAGCGCACTTGTAAGCTTCATTTAGAATCAGAATCAGAATATATATACATATATATGTATACAAACATATCTGCCGAGATACTAACCGGTCCAGCAGCAACAACACCAGAAACAGCAGCAGTGGTCATGCCAAACCTGGAAGGGTATAGGCAAAAGGTTAAATTTACGCCAATCCCACCCACTGCGGCAACTGGTGGACGCAAGAATTCTCGACTGCTTCCACCGCACTATCGATGCCGAGGAGCTGTTGGTCTCACGCTGCAGGCAGAAGTGCATGCACAGGTACATGTGCTGAGAAGTCTGAAAAGTAAAGCTCGACGTTTAACGCACATACAACCATTGAAATGACACGACCACTTGATCTTCCCAATTGAGATGTTGGCAAATGTCCTGGAAGGTCGCACTTAACTACACGAAGACCATTTGTGACGTCGCAGTTCTCCTTCGGCATTTGCTAAATATTTAAAGTGGAAGGTAGGCCAGTTAGAACAAGCTATTTCTCCCCGAAATATGAAGCCCAATGTATCTCGCTAAATAGATATCTCGCAAAATTTTGACAGTATATCAAAGAGTAACAGTAAAGATTAGTCATGTTGTTCCCATGTGTTAAGATCATGTTTCTGCCAGAATCGTTAAAATTGGTCGAATTGTAGAACTCGAAGCGAGGCGATGTAGCTAATAACCCTTATTGGATTTAGATAAACCTGAGGCCATAGCCCTTTGCAAGAGCTTAATTTTCTATGAAGTGCAGTCATTCAAAGCCAGCTTGTGCCGATCCTATCACTGTATCAAAATTTTCGTAACAGGATAACGTACCAACACTTGTTGCTTCAAGTTCCCTTATAACTCCACTATCAGATACCTTCCGTAATTATATTCTTAATATTATGTGATGGACTCCTCATCAGGTTCTTCTAACCTGGAATAAAATATTATCTCCTTGCCATTGACTTCTCACTCTTACTACCAACTTTTATCTCATTTGCACTAATAGTGAAATTTTACAGAAAATTCATGTACACAACGACGAAGTATAGAAAGGAGGCGGATCTCAACCAGACGAGGGTCTGGTTCGCTATCCTCCACTGGGGACAAAGTAAAGGGGGCTGAAAGAACAAAAGAGGAAGTAAGGGAACTCTAAAAGTCACAACGGAACTAAAAGTGATATATATTAGGATTTACATAAGTTTTACTGTCCGCACAGAGACTAATACATCAGCCTGATTACTTTGAACATAAGTGGTCCAATACCGTTGTCATGTAGTTTTCATGTCAACATTATGTGTTCTTCCATAATGTAGTCTACATTTATTTTCTGTTTTGATTGATGATGAATATGAGTGTTCTTGATGCATTCCATACAAATTACGGCTTCGCGCAGAGGTTAGATTGACTGACTGCCTCCAGTTCCGTGTCAGGAATTATAAATTTGAGTCAGACAAAAATTTGCGATTAGGAGGCACGTGCGGCTGAATAGCACTTGGGCTTTAAATTCCGGTGCTTCTCAAGAGACCAAATCGCTGCTAAAGAACAATGCGTTTGATTTTTACACCATAGTCACTTTACTAGGCACACAGAATATCAGGAGCTCAGAGGACCACATATATACGTTTGATACGCATAACACGTACTCACCAATATTAAGAAAAGAAAATAACTTTTCTGAGTGGTGAGCACTTTCGCTAGGGCAGTGTATGTCTGGTAAAGATTATTTACAGCATGACATCACAAAATAAGCCTCCACCATGCCTAGAGCTTTGACATCGAAAAGCAGTGTCAGCGTGGTATATCCTGTCAAGTTGACATAATTGAGCAAGCAGGCTACCCGTTCAGCTAAAGGAAGAGCAGGCGCACCTAGCGGGTGCATATAGGTCATTTCTTTTGGCTTGGATTGATTTTGTCTTGTTTATACTCACTTTCTTGAAGAAGTAGTACGTTTATGCGTTCGTGGTACGTGTGTGCATATCTATAGAAAACATAGGTAATTATAATATCTCAACTGTATATTAGGATAGCCTGCCGTAATGTAGCCTTCATTCCCATTTGTGGGCCGTTATGAAATCATGACACAAAAGAAATAACCACCAAATTCAATAAACCGTGACTACGACAGCTATCAGCACTCGATTCGACTACGTTGCATAACGCTGGTTAAAAAAAAATAGTATTCTGTCCTGAAAGTGCACATGAATTTGCTCGGTTATATCAACGGAAGTTGGCAGAAAGCTTCGTACGCTTGACACGGCAGATAAAGATATCTGGCATGGCAAAGTATTCCACAAAATATCTTATCGACGATAATTACAGTATTGTACCGTGACACAGTGCACCATATCCTCGGCTTGCGGCGTTGGCAACCTACTTCCTTCCCATGTTATTGCAGTCATGAAAGTCTGAAAGCAAAATGTGGCATTTTATCTTGTCTGAAAATTGTGGTAACTGATGTGATATTTACGTGATGAGAATTACCAACGCCCGTTACATTTGTGTTTCTTCATTGTTGTTATTTCAATGAGTGATTCAACCCTTGCCAGAAATTTGCGGCAGTACATGTTCAAATTTATTCTTCTCGCTTTATCTGCTCGAGTGAGCAAACAAAGAGAAAAGCAGTGGTGTTCACAGTATAAAGCGAGATTCATAAACTAAACTTAGTAAAAAGAAACACGCGCTGAAAGTGTACTGTTACAAAGACAAGAAGGATAATGAAGAAATGCTGGTTTTAATGAGAAGCTTGTGATGGTAGTTTTGCTGATCGTCTAGTACATCACTCCTCGTGCTTGATGATAATTATGGTATACATAGTTATCACACAAACGTATAAACAGTACAGACACCCACAAACGAGATTGATTTTATAGGGAGGTCTGTATAGAAAGATCCCTTGCACTAAGAGACCACTGGGAACGCCAAGCTACTGCGGATGCCAGAATCACCGTGATTTACTCGAGAGCGATATCCTGATCAATTCTGTCGAATTTATGTGTGCAGTTGTAATAACAATCTAATTGGGCGTGTACTAATTGTTCGCGTGTTCCCAGTATGTGCAACTAGACTTGCGCAATGATGCATTTAAAGAAGCATGTTGCTTCACACACATATATAGCGAAACAGAAGATATCGAGCAAAATGAACTTTCACTTTAAAATGTAATTTTTGTCACGATTTGCTGTGAGCAATGTACTAGCTTAGGGATTGTGAAAATATAAATCTTAGGCTAACACATTCCTCGTTAAAGAAGCTAACTAAACAACGAACTTCTCTCGGCAATCTCAGGCACATGTAGTCAGCAAAATCTGAGCTTTACCATGACACAAAATCTATTTACTTTCTAGTGACCGTAAATGAAAATTTTATTTAATTCGTGCCTAGCGCAAGTGTAAAAACTTCAGACACGTTCGTTAACAACGTACCCACCCGACTTGTTTCAAAATATGGCCCCACTGTATATATAAACGCGTCCTGCAGTGATTCAAGCTCACATCAATTGCTTATATAAGCAATTTTAGATTTCGCTTCGTAAAATCTTTTGCACGATATTTTGCCTTGTTTCAACGTGACCGCCAGAGTTCTGGACACTTCGATATACATTATTTTTTTTTTCATCTTAATTTCTTATAAGCACCAGAGCTTAAGAAACTCTGGCGCAGGTTGTGTGGAAGTATTCAGTCAATCAATCTATCGTTTACTTTCACTTTGTAGAAAGGAAAAAAGCAGCCACATGGAAGAGAGAGAGGAACGAAGAGAGAATGGTAGGGAAGTTAACCAAGGACGTGCCGAAACTGCGCTGAGTAGTCTGACGGTGTGAGTGCCCCCCTGATTTGACACCAATGGACAAGAAATACAGCGCGCTTCATATTGCTCTGTGCAGGCATTTAAACAATATAAGTGAATGCATACGATATCCTTAAATGAAAGATAAAAACTGTAAAGGAGTCCTCTAAGGTCGGAAAATTGTCTGTTCTGGCAGGACAACTCAAGCGTTCAGCAACCCAGCTGAAATTCTTGACAGCGGTAGTAAAATGTACGCGCACATTCATGCGCTTTTCCGCGAAGGCCCAACATCGCCCGGAAAGTGGAAAAGAAGTGACGGGGATGTGGAGAAGATGAGGTGTTCAGCGCGCGCAGAAGGTTACAGGAGCCAGAGCGGTCTTCCTCTCCATCTTCTCGCAACATTCTTCCAAGGCCCACTCTCCCCGGCATCGCCCTGACCGGCGGCTGTGGTAGCGTGGCGCGAGAAAAAGAGGACCGCCGGGAACCTATCGCGATCGACGGCGACAACTCTTTCATCGATCCGCTTCTACTAATCTAGGAGATGGTTCCCGAACGTAGGAGGGAAAAAGTGGAGAAGAAAAGAAGAAGAAGGAAATAAAGAAGGCGCCCTGCCGTCCAACCACCCACGCCAGCGCAACCACCGACGGAGGGAGCGAGCGAGCGAGAATTCGGGCGACGGCTCGCCCACCCTTTCTCTGCCGCGCCAGGATGAAAGAGGGCGAGAAAGGAAGGGAAAGACATCGAGGCCGCTTCAAAACACGGTGGTGGTGGTGGTGGCGGCGGCAGCGACGACGGGCTTGCTCGCCGATCTCAGTCAGTCGATCATTCCGCTGGGCTAGATAAACACCCCTGGCACCTCTTCTTCCCCGCCTCTCCTCTCTTACCTCCAGCCATCCCCTACGGACCACCGAAACGCTGCATTCCCCAATCCCTTCTTGCTGCGTGCATGATGCCACTCTGCCAGCTGGCGGGGCGCCGGCTGCGCCCGAGTTACGGCTGCATTCTGGTCAGCTCTTTTGCTCCCCGACGCTAAATTGATTCTCGTCTCCCCCCCCCCCCTCCTCCCCCTCCATCCACTGTGTAGGGTTGGTGCTGCTCCATTCGCCTCTCGCTCCTTCTGATGGTGCTACTTCTTCTGGACGTCGGGTGTCGTGATGCAAACGCCGTCCGTCGTGCCTGTATACTATACTATATAATATAATATAGTATACAAGGACGTGGTGGCGCGGTCGGTGGGTTTTGCTTGTCGTGTTATTAACCTTCCTCCTTTTTTTTTCTGCGTTCATCAGAAGGAAAAGCTGGTTTTATTGGCCGTACTTCTTGTGGAGCTGACACATAAATTAATTATCAGCTGATGCAAGTGCCAACGTAAAGTCGGTGCTCGGTCTTCTTTCAGTAACGCTGTTTAATGCGCTGACGTATGTTTCCGCAGTAATATTTTATGCCAAAGCCACCTGTCGAGAAAGTCGATTGATAATACTGCATCTGAATGGTGAGCTACGAGGCAGCAGTTCGTTAGGTGCCTTAATTGTATGGCTTCATTACGCAAGCTCACGTAATAGTAAGGTCCACGTACCAGGCGAAAGTGTGATCTATTGCTTTGATGCCATTGAAACCACGTTTTTTCTGTCTCTAGTATACTTACTTTAGCTTACACCCAACGAAGGTAACTTAATATACGGACACTTTCCATAAGTATGACAACAATTTGCTAGAGCCTGCTTGCGCACAACACAAAAGGTATTTCAAGGAAACTGTCTCTTGTGCCCCTATAGCATATCTGCTGATGAAAGAATGGTTTTAGTTGACTCGAATAGCTCAAGTGTAAGACGCTGGATATTTAGCAATTACATCCAAAGTTTTCTGTTCGCACGTACGTAGCGTCACTATAAGCTTGCAATGAAAGCAAATTGTGAGTTTAATTAGCAAGCCACTCATGGGATCGCTATAAAAATGGACCCCGCCTACACACTACACACAAACTCACTTAGCACCAAAAGGTTTGTGCCTAAATTTCTATTTACCTCGCATTTTCTTTATGGTATAACGTCCGTTTCTGTAAAATCGCATTTTATAACTCATTGGACGATGCTTCATATTATCAGCGTGCTATTTATTTAATTTGTTTCGTAAATCATAGTTCCGCTGAAAAATCAATGAGATGCATGATGCGTTCATGCATCACCTGGAATGAGGTCCCAATAACCAAAGACAACAAAGGTAGCACATCTGTAATGTAGAATAAAATGAACGCCAATAACTCTAAAGATTATCTTGTGAGGCTCACTGTCACATGTTGAGGCTCATTTTCACATGTTTAAACATGAAAATGGAACCAAGAAGATGGCTCAATGACACACAATACGACAGGGCTAGGAGCGGAATTTGTCATCGTGACCGTGTCTTTACTTCAAACGTCATATCTACTGTTGTGAAGTAGAGTAAAAAAGAGTGACTTGACGGGAGCTATACATCGCAAATTTGGCTGCGGCAATTGAACTTTAGGCAAACACAGTCTAGTAAGTCACAAGTCACAGTGTAGTAAGTCAGATACAACCGACATGTAGGTGCCTATATATACACTTGACAGCCTGCTCTGGAAGGCATAATATTGTAACACATAGGCAGTTTATAAGTACTGGTGTTAGTGGAGCTCATAAATTAACTAAACAAGTAACAGATGTATATGAAACTTAAGGATACTACCTTAAAGTGCACCCTTTTCACACACAGGCACACAATAGAAACAAAGAAATACCTAATACACAACTTGACCACGTTCTTCAAAAGTCTTTCTAGACCTGCAAATTTCTGACGTATAACATACGTTCACCTAATTTTTCTCCGGGAAAAGGTAGGCGATCGGGAACATTCCCAGAGCTCGCACACAGCCTGCCCATACTGGCTTTTCGTTCGCTGCCCTTGCACACGTCTCACTCAAGCCAACGGTTCTTCCGAAGCGACATCTACTGCCGTTCACAGCACACCTCACACCGAGAAGGCGATTCTTGCATGCCTTCGACGAGAGGTTCACATTTATTTGTTTTTGTCTTGGTTCCATCTCACAGATTTCATCTTAGCTCGACTTCTCGTGGGACACGCCACCTGCAGCCAATCCAACCTCGAACACGCACGAAGAAATAAGCGCCGAACTGCGGAGAGCATCGGCCCGGTGTACACGTGCAGAAGTGACTGATCAAAGCCAGGTTACCGCCTCCCCCTTAAGCAAGTGCCGACACGCGAAATAATATTTAGTCAGGCGCATTCGCAGCTCCAGACCTGCCGGCGGCACGCAACACGACGGAGCACGCAATCGAATAATATCTGCGGCACGAGATGGCCTGCCACAAATGGTAGGTTTTCGCCAGATGAATATGCATCTCAAAGGGATATTCACGCAAACGTTATGCAACCAGAACCCACCATTAATTAGATTTCGTGTTTTGCAATAGGCATCAGACGTCCGCTGCAAAAGAAATAGTGCGTTGGTGATGCAAAGCGGGATCGTTGGTCTTCTTTTTTTCTAGCTTTCCAGCAGCAGTTCATTTCGTGGAAGAACGCACTTGTTGATTGTAACATGAGTACGGAGCAGTCATAAAATCGAAAATTATGTCAATATTTTTTTATGTACAGTGATATTTTTAATGCCCCCCCTCCCCCCCTTGCGAATATAGTGATCTAACTGTACGCACATGTTTAGTCCTGCTTCGGTGGTATACAATGGTAATTGTAACTTCTGAAATGTTAGTGCTGAGGCTAGTTGCAAACAAATTCTTTGCTCATTGCTTAACCTTCACATTCATGAAACAAAGTTGCTGCGATGATAATGAAATGGCGCTGACGAGCTCTGCGTTCAGTGGACATCTCTAGAGCATCCAGAGCTTAGACACGTTACTTTGTCGTGGTGATGTGAGCGTATAGTGGCAACTGTTAATGAAGAAAAGGAGAAAGTTGTAAAACAAAAACAGCTAACAATCATGGTAACATGAGTCCAAGTGACAATCGATTGACCAGGACTACGGTCACACAAAAATAAAGATTGAATACTTGAAAATATGACTTTACACGACTAGTGAATCAACAGAAACCAGTGCTGCCATATATATTTATGTGCTTAGCATTCTTTGCTTACTTTAGGTATTTTGACCCCGTATTCTAGAACGTTTCTCCGTTCAACGCCCACCTCGCTTCAAGAAAATAGATAGCAGTGCCATCCCTCAACACAAGCAGTCACTGCGCTTCATGATAATCCAGGGCAACTCACGTGAAGCGTAGTGTCTTGTTTAGTCGTGTGGCGGCGCTATGCTTCGAGTCGTGGATCTACTAAGAATACGGCTGTAAGACTATTCATCTATAGTCTCTTACGCAACACAGTTCCCTAGGTTGTTTACTAGCTCCGGTCACTAGATATGTTTATTGTCGTGATGGCGTCATCACCAGCCCTTTGTCATCATGTCATTGTTGTCATGCTGTCGTCGTACCAAAAAATTAAATTGATTTATGTGGTTTTACGTGCCAAAACCACGATTTGATTATGAGGCACGCTGTAATGGGGGACTCCAGAAATTTAGACCACCTGGGGTTCTTTAATGTGCACCTAAATCCCGGGTGTTTTCGCATTTCGCCTCCATCAAAATGCGGCCGCCGTGGCCGGGATCCCATCCCGCGACCTCGTGCTTAGCAGCCCAACACCATAGCCACTAAGCAACTACGGCGGTTGTCGCCGTGCCCTCTTCATCACTTCAGAAACGCCATCCCATTGTCGTCTTGCTGTCCCGTCATAGTTCCCCCTTCATCTTTCTGTTGACGTCGTCTCTCCTTCATTCCATCGTAATCATGCTGTCGTCATTCAGTCGTGATTATCATGTCAACGGCATGCCGTTGTCTTCACTGCATCATCATACAGTCATCTTCGCGCATGTTTGTCATACCGTCGTCATGATGCCGTCGTGGTCGTTCCATCATCGTCAGTCCAGTTTCGTCAACCAATTATCATCATACCGTCGTCGTCACGCTAACGTTGTCATATAGATGCCATACAATCGCAGTCACGCGATCGTTATCATACCATTGTCCTCGTGCTATAGTTAGGCTGCAGTCACTATATCATCGTCATCATATCAGAATCTTAATAACATTGTTGTCACGCCGTTCTCGTCATACAGACTTCGTCGTTTTATCGACCTCATTTCTTCTTCATCGCATTGGCGCCACCGCGTCGACGTCATATATTCATTGACTTGCCGTCATGGTCATGGCTGACTGTGTTGAACGAATGTCATAGCAAGGTGGGGCGATCCCGGAGCCAGTGCATGTTCATATACCTGAAGGAATGAACTTTTCAGAATGTCGACTACAGATTAAAAATAAAGACCTGTGCCTTTCAACAATATGGTGTATCACGACACTGCTTGAGCACTAATCGCAGCAACGTCGACACTCATCGTGAGAATGGTCCTGTCGAAATGTTTTTTTGTGTGTTTGTGTGCATTCACCTAATCCAAGACTACGTGATATACGTTGCGTTTGATTCAGACTTCGAATTGTAAAGGGTTTTCGTTTAGCAGTGGGCAGCGAAAACAGGGATTTTATGTTGAGACACCTTAAAGAAGGAGAATTAAGACCATTAGCGCTAATAATAGGACACACTTGAAAGCTAGTTTTGTACAGTTGCCCCGGCGTGCCAAGTATTGATGTTCAAGGGATAACACCAAATTTACGATTGCATGAGTCAAACACCATTGTTGTAGCAAGCTTTCCCGCGTACCAGCCAGATTTTCTGATTAGCAAAGCATGCAACTCACGTCCGCTGCGCCACTGTTACAGTCGAAGTGATAGTTCTGCATACCGACAAAACCAAACAAAAACAAAAAAAAAAGTTGGGGAGATCGTGTTATTACTTTATGAAATATCTCCGAGTCGGGTCACAATTAGAAGCGTTAGCACCTGACGTCCATCGTCATTACTGCCGCTGCCACTGCTGCCCATGCTTTCCATATAAATTTTCAGTTTATCGCAGTAGCCACATTCTCCAAAAGAACATGGCACCCAAGACACGAGGCTTTCTTTAAGACGTTGACGGGCTTTCTTCGACAGGCTTTCTTTAAGACGTTTAATCTGTTAGGCGCAGTAGTTTAATTTTGAGCACGCTCCGCACTATTTCACTGTGGCCGTGCTAGCGCGTTGTTTCACGACCCTCTCCGCACTCTGACACACTGCGAGCCTTGTTCGTCCGGGACAAGGCGAGCGAAAGGCAGCCACGGAGACGAAGCACTGCAGCCATTCTCAGCGCGCTGGCAGGCAAGCTGGGAGGAAGAGATAAATGGGGTATAATTTGTTCCGCTGACCTGCACGGACAGGAAGCAGCGAGGGGGTGAGGTCGTATCGCAAACCCCGTACCCACCCTCACGGCTCCAACCCTTTTATTCTGTCGTCCTTGTAACCTCCTCTCCATTTCCTTCACCCCCCTTGCGCCCATTCAACCCCCTTCCTGTTCTTCTACCCTGTGTCTGCATCTTTTCCGCTCGCCTTCTCTGCTATGCGGTGCAGCCAGCCTCCGGAGACACCCAACGAGTGAGAAGGGAAGGGGATGGTGCGCGATCTGCGCTAGTTGGCTATTCACGGTGCTTCCTCGTTACCACCACCGACGTCTTTTCTCCTTTCGATTACTTTTGTCTTTGCATTTGTGTAAGTTGCCTGTTACAACGTAGATATATTTCTATTCCTTTTTTTTTTTGCTGCCTTCGTTCTACACCGTATTCCTTTTTTCACGCTTCATTTATTTTGAGAACCCTAATGGGAAGTATGCTAACGTTACTTACGGCTGAATAATTGTGTTTTCTATCTATTGTTAGTTTTTTATTGCACTAAATTCTTTCTTTCCAGAATGGACGGGCCCTACGTGGCCAGCGATAATTTTGCAGTCCTGTGGAGGGTCCGTTTTCTTCGAGTGTAAACAAATTGCTGAGCTGCTGTGTGAAAATTAAAAAAAAAATATAATAAATAAAAATTGAAAAGAAGGAATGAAAAAAGAGTCAAGTGAAGCAAGATAGAAAAATCGGAAGACAGAAATGACGATGAAGCCGCGAAGGTTAGCAAGGAAGCTTCAAGATAAGAAGGATATTTAAAACATAATTCCATTTATATTTATTTATCGGCCGACTATGGCTAAATATCAGAAAGATAAGACAGGTCCCTTCTCATTGGAGTGTAACTTTGAACATGTTATACTTAACACTGCGAATTATTTATTAAAATTGTTTCTCCTTATTCGCAATGTATTAGTCAAATACAAATCGTCGTAAGCGAGTGACTGGAACAGATGTGCCTAGAAACATGGCAACTATTTATTGGTTGCCTTCTGCACAAGTTATGTTTGATGCGTAAAAATTATACAGGCCCAATGTACTACACGTTGCATACCGTGCGAAGCGCTTAAGTCAAGCGGTGTGAATTACATCGTATGCGATTAGCGGCGATGCCTACAATTGTGAATTCTTCCATCCTATGAAACGTGCAACCTGATCCAACGCGCGTGTTTATCCAGCACAAAGGTGAACGACTTTAGTCGCACGCAATTTTTTTTATATTTATGCACTACACCGCTCACAAGCTATGAAAAAATACAAATAGTAGATCAGGAGGATGCACAGTGCGAAAAGTGCAATCAGCGACATCACGTGGACGAAGGCTAGGTGGGACGCTTGTCATATATATATATATATATATATATATATATATATATATATTGAGAAGTGCAGGCGCATGTAGGAAAGCAAACATTTGATTTCAACGTTTCGGCTGGTGTCCGGCCGTCATCAAGAGTGAGATTGCAAGCACCCAGAACTCAATCTATACATTTTCTTTCTAAGAATGGAGAGAAAAAAAAACGTACCACAGCGCGTACATTCGCTCAAAAAAAAAAGAATAGACAAAAAAAAAACGTACGTAGCCTATGAAAACAAACACGTATACATTCAGTGGCGTCCAGAAGGCGTGAGAAATATAAGATGGAAAGACGCAGCCAGCAGAATGCACGACGGAGGGGTCATACGTTAGCATAGAGCAGGCGAATGGTCGGAGCTGCAAGAATACTGTTTCTCTTGTTTTCTCTTGTTTGGAGTTACCGCAACTTTTGTGAGACCACGAAGACGGTGAATACACCCATACTATGACCTCCACTAACTTCTGAGTTCCACGAACTGCTTTCTGTTGCATTCCTTGCACAGGTGGCATCTTTTGTGTTGCGGGCAAACTGTTTTTGATACAAAGTCTATCCGTGTATAAAAAATTAAATAAATGAAAAATATATGACAAAACGAAGTAACAGGCACCAACATAACAGAAGGGCGAGAAGAATATCTATGTGATGCGCAACTATACATTTAGATCGGTAAACTTGCTATATATAATATATAATATATAATATATATATAACCTCTAGTAAATACACGAAACAGACGGGAATAATGTTCATTGGTGCACCAGACACGTCGACAAACTTGGAAAAACGTCTCTTCCTAGTTTGGCATGCACGTCAGCCTACATATGCTTTCATTAATTCCTCTTGAACTTGTGCTGAATTCGCGTAATAGAAATGACTCGTAAGCTTCTCTGCTGTAGTGAGTAGAGAATCCGGATCTCAAAATAGTGGCCTTAATTTTTTCAAGATTAAGGGTGGCCTTGTGTGTTCACATGTTTCGAGAAGGAGAGCTGCTGTATAATTTTCACATGCGATTTGTGATTATTAAAGCGTAGCTTAAAACGGGTTTCCGTACGTCGCGTGTATTGTGCGCGGCAAATGGTACATTCGAGGAGATACACAACAAGTGTCGCAGTTGTAATCCCCTCGGATTCTGAATGAAAATGAAATCGCGGTGGCAACATTAGCGGTACTCATCGTGGGGCAGAGTGCCCATCGAACCTTTGCGCATGGTGCGGAGCCTTTGAAGTTAGCTGAGTTAATTTTGGAAGACTTGACGGCATCTCTGAGATTGGTGGCCCCCCTGTATACCACCCGCGGAGGTTCAGGAACGATTTGGTGCATTTTGTCACTCTGTGAGAGTACGGTATGATGCTTCCGTATAATATGATTTAGATTAAGGGCTGGTGCTGAATACCCGAGAATGAGGTTAGTCCGTGAATCTTCGAGAGCTGGTTTGCAGTTGATGAGCGCATCGTGATCAAGATGGTGCGCTTTTTGAATCACGTCGCTGATAACAAAGTCAGGATAACGCTGGCGCAGTGCTGGGCAGTGTCAAAGATACATGTATCTTAGAGACTGTGTTAGGTACTCTTTTGATTTCTTATATATGTATCATTACACGCCTTGAAAGACGTGTATCAGTACCTGTTTTTCCGATACATGAAAGAATGTATCGTGTATCTTAAGATACAAGATAATGGCGGGGGGGGGGGGGGGGGGGGGAGGCTATACCAACATCAGCCTCCGAGACTATAAACGCTAGCTGAACTCCACTTCTCAAGCCGATACTACTGCCACTAAGCCACCTGAATAAAATTAGGCAGCGATATTCTGTTATCCATACGCCAGAGCCCACCAGCGAGGGCAGGCGATCAGGTCTCCGCGTGCCTATTGGTGGAGCAGAGTATCGACAAAAACAAGCGCACGAACGTCTCTACGCAGCCAACCTTTCGATTTCGTGATTTCTTCTTTTTAAGTGCGTGGGTGCCATTACACTTTCTCGTAGTCATCGTGCTGTGCTGCGTACGCCTAAGCGTGCGGCGTCTTTGGTACAAATTCAGATTTCGCTATAGTGCCTTTATCTAAGTTTCTCATGCGTGGTGATGTACTACCGAATGCAGTAATGGGGTCGCCTTGCGTCTAGTGCCTTTCACACATCAGCGATTCGAAGGGTCTCGTGGATGTAAGCTTGACCATTGTGAACGAGAGCGTGGATGGCGCTGCTTCCGGTAGACTTGTGCATAAAGCGGATATTTTGTGTACGCGATTGTTGCTCGCAAGCATCAAAAGCAATTTTTCGAGCTGCGTTACAAGGTAAGAATTCTGCTAAATATGAATAAGCTACGAAAGCTGCACATTACGCACGGAGTAGCACTTGTTTATACGTTACGAAAGATTAAGAAATTAAATTATGGGTTTTTACGTGCCGAAACCACGGTCTCATTATGAGGCACGCCGTAGTGAGGAACCCCTCATTAATTCTGACCACTTGGGGTTCTTTAATGTGCACCTAAATCTAAGTGCATGGCAGTTTTTGTATGTCACCCTCATCGAAATGCGGCCCTCGTGGGCGAGATTTGATCCCGCGTCATCGTGCTTAGCATTTCGAAAGGTTGATGAGCTCGATTTTTATAGTCAAGGCACTCCGAACATAAGAAGGTTACTTTTCTGACACTCAAAGTGCCCAAATTATGCACGAAAATCGAAACAAATTGAGTCATAGAACCGTCGACATGGGCCCGAATAAACCGTGTGCTGTCCTCGTTGCATTTAGGATTGGTGCGAATGCGTTCTAAGGATTCTGTCAACGCTGCTTATATCGGATCCAGTGAGCATCTATAATTAGAAATTTGCGGATCTATCGAAGTATCTTAAGATGCAAATGGAAAGTATCGTATCGGATACAATAATTGCAGTAGTATCTTGTATCTGTATCTCAAATACTCGTTGCCAGAGTAACTTGTATAGTATCATGCTACAATTTCAACGTATCTTTGCCAGCCCTGCGCTGGCTAGCAACTCGTTACGGAGTTGTTCACAGGTCGATGCGAAGTCCTCTGTTTTAGTGCATATCGGCGTAAAACGAAGAGCTCGGCTCTAAGAGATTGCTGTTTTACAATGTTATTTTACATGCTGTCAGAGATGGCGACCATGAGGTGAAGGGTGACACATCGTTATCAGTCGCTAATTAACAAAAATTATTAGCTTTTAAGCTTTTATTTCCTCGGCTTCTCCGTAATTGCGAAATTCAAGTGAGCTCTCCGTACAAGCCATAACAACTTTTGGACCTAGAAGAATGCGATTACCCGCGTAGTTGCGGCACAACGAAATTCGGCTACCAGATGGCGCGAAACTGAAACTGGAAGCCTGCAGCGAGAGAAAAGCCGCGCCCCACGGAGCGAGGTTCGGCTTACGTCACACAGCAGGGAGCAGCTAGCGCGCGGCGACAGCGAGGAGCACGGAGCCCAGCAATGACGGCGAATCTCTGAAGAAACCGTCTTTTCATTTCAAAACGGCTATCTTTAAATGTATACTAAAGCCTTCGTAGAAAACCCTGTAAGCATTGCCCAAGAATGCATACACTCACTGGCAATGATAAATTACAGAAACTTAAGTAAATAAATGAAATCGCTGAGTATGACTCCTTCTTGAATTAGGATGTGGGTGTGCTTTAGAGAGACCTATGAGCTTACATTATATGTTGTCTGTATGCGGGACCTTTCTTTAATTATTATGGCATAGAGGGGCTATACGCGACTACGAGCTAACGCAACTGTGGTAGTGCCCTTCGCGTTTTGAATAGCCACGCTCAGTTGGAGCAACTGCCGGCACCTAGCCATTTGGATAACGCTGACAGGGTTACCAGGGCTACAAGTTGTGTGCAGTGAAACGCACGCTCAAGCAAATGGGGCGAACCGCGTGCAACTTTTGAATAGTAGAAATATAGTAGAAAATGGCGCCATGGTAGAATGGCGCTATAGTAGAAAATGTCAACGCGAACTCAGTGACCAACTTGCTGAGGCACGGCACGTATTTGCCACGGTTCACGGGGCCGCACTTGTCTGTTGAAGAATGCTGTACGCTTATATCCACTTTAGATGCCAGGTGCCAGAATCATGATAGACAGAATGCAAGAGGGGAAAATGCCGCGCACTTTAGAGAATGACTGGTATTTGTATACAGAATGGGAGACTGGGAAGGCGTATCCAACTCCACTATAATACGTATCAGCTTTACTTAAAGCGGGTGGCGCGCACAAGCCATATAGCGCATACGATACATGTCGTAAACGCGTTGGTCCCGAATTCGTTTTCCAGAGTACGTAAAAAAAAAATTTTTTTTGAGGGGTAGCTCTCCTTCTGAGATGCCCGTACGCATTTTTGCTAGTTCTTTTGTGCCACTTTCGGGAGGACTGCTCTTTTCTTCTTCCATGTGCACTTGCGGCTCCCCGAGACAACCGAGATCAGCAAGGTACGAAAACCTAATTTGCTACAGCTTTGTGAGTAGATCACGGGAAAACGTCACCAAGGAACACATATTGCGATGGTAGCGTGCTATCGAATAGTGATGTGCGGAAAAGCCACACTGGCCTCTCCACTTCTCGGGACAAAAGTGAGGACGCGGCTGATGCCTGCCAACTATACAGAACATACGTATATGTGTGCCTGAAATATGATTGTTTACTCTTGCTTTATATGTCAGCGTTTAAAGAAAGCGCCACCTCCCACCGCTTAACATATAATGTATAAAATCGAAAGGACGGGTAAATAATTCCTTTATTTCTTCAACGTGGCGTGATGACCTAACTCATTTATTCAGAGATAGGGAAGCCGAATGACATTTTCCATACCAATAACTACCATGCTCTCAAGATACTCCAAAAGATACAAAAAACAAAGAACAAGAGGGAGAAGTCGAAAAAGGAAACCAAACTTGTCCTCCGGCAAGTATGACCTTCGCTGTAACGATAGAACTTTTTCATTGTCGGAAAAGCGTTAGAACCGATGCTCTGTTTGTGTGCGTCTCTTTTTGCTCCCTCGATTCCCGTTTAGTAACGCTCTGTGCACAGTCAAGTCACTGGCTGTGTTTTCGCAGAGTCGGGGGGGTGTCCTCGACTGATAAAAAGCGGCCCGACAGTTGGCCCGACACAGATCATTAATCACGCCCGCACTACTAGCTTCAAGGCCCCTTCTTTAGTTTCAGCACGCAATTTCTTTTCTGCCATTTGTTCGCTACCTTTATGCTAGCTTCCGCGCGGGCCCTTTATTTCCACGTCCTGAAATTCGCTTCGACCCTTTTGTGCTCCAATTTGCTTTAAAGCGCCCATGTAGGTTATACGCCTTGAAGACGCTTTGTTGCGCTTTCCAATTCCAGTCATTCCAGCCTTTATTTCTTTTACTCAAACTTTGGTGAAGCGGTTTTGAGAATGCTTTAGTTTACTGGAATCGCGGCACATTTCGGCATTTTCTTTTTCTATGTAAAGGAAAGAGGTGTCTGGGAGGGGGGGTTCTATTTGGCTCGTCTTGTTGACCGAGAACGTAACGGAAGCTGCTGCCTCCGTTTTGTGTCTCCGGGCTCTGTATGTTTTGGCTTTGTGTTAAATCCTTTTTTTTTTACACTTGTATTGTGCGTTGCTTATGAACAACTTTAAGCACCGATCAAAATTTTGTAAGCTCGAGGGTAGGCGTGAAAGAGAAAAAGTTAGCAGTAGTGCCGTGGGCGTTAGTAACGCAGTTTTCATTTTACGGCGGCCCCCGCCGGTTCGCTGATGTTCCCTGGGGAGGAGGATGAACTCGCGTCGAAGAAAGGAAGACACACTGCTCACCGACAGACTGATGGCTCCCTTTGCTTATATATCAACTGCAGGTGGATCTTGCCTTGAGCGCGATGGAGACCATTCTATGTCCAAACACTGCTTTTTATTTATATGTCTCAGGCGCTGTTCGTACGAACGAGGCCCGTACAGCTTCGTCCTTCACTGTGAAGGACCATCGCGTACGATCCGTAGCGCGTTCTTTCATCTTTCTTTCGGCCTAACTTAAACCTGTAAACTTCGATTCGATATCTGAAGCAGAAGCTCCGGACTAGTGGGGTAAACATATTATTTAACAGCGGGTGACGTCTCTTGAAATGTGGCCTTTCGCGGTGTTTTAGATCCTCCTTGAGCTCTCGCAAGCTCTGAAGATGCAGCCAGTCATCCACATTTATTTGCCTAACAGACACGTTTCCCATTGTGTTCCATAATGGCATTAAAACTGAAACTCGCTGACTGCTTAGTAATGCCCGATGTTGCTTGAGTTGGTACATAGGTTGAATGGAAGAAATCAGCAGATAAATAACTGGGACGAGTAAGGACACAGGACAGGTGCCACGGACAGGTTAGCGCCTGTTCTGTGTCCTTACTCGCGCCTGCTAATTTTCAGTTTGTTCCCCTCCCACTGACTACATTGCCGAGTCCTAATTTCACTGCATCCTGCGTTGTTTTTCTCAACAATTAGAGAGTACAAGAGCGACGAATAAAAATAATTACTCATTACGTTTCTTCTGAACGTTTTGTAAAATTGAGGTGCCGCCTCATGGAATCCTGGCCACGGTGGCCGCATTTCGATGGAGGCGAAATGCGAAAACACCCGTGTATTTAGATTTGGGTGCACGTTAAAGAACCCCAGGTGGTCGAAATTTCCGGAGTCCTCCACTACGGCGTGCCTCATAATCATAAAGTGGTAAGTGGTTTTGGCACGTAAAACCCCATAATTTAAAAAAAAAAAAGGTGCCGTCTCTAAAGGCATTAGCACTTTCGATATTGATAAAAACATTCATTTCGATTAATATCGTGGACGTGAACGGTCCTCCCCGATATTTATGTAATTAACGAACAACATTGAAGGTACCTTCCAGGTATCCAAGGAAGGAAGGAAGGAAAAAGTGGAGAAGGAAGGCAGGGAGGTTAACCAGTTTTGCCTAACCGGTTTGCTACCCTACACATGGGAGGGGGATGGGGGGGATGAAAGATGGGGAGAAGAGATAGAGGGCACATAACACGGCACACACATCGTTGGTTACAGTCTGTCACTCTTGTGTGGTACGTGACATCACTGTCACAGTCGCTTGTCCAAGCCCGTATCCTTCATAAACCGAAGTAGTCCCTTCGTCGCCTTCAGCTGCGATGTCTTCAGTCGGCGATATGTGAAAATGGTTGCAACTGACAATGGTCTACTGTCAAGGTGCGCTAGAACGGACGCCATGGACTGTCTCTGAACATTATATTCAGGACAGTCGCACAGAATGTGTTCCAGCGTCTCCTCGCAAAGACAGGCATTGCAGAGAGCGTTGTCGGCCATTCCAATGCGAAACGAGTAAGATTTCGTGAAGGCCACCCCTAGCCATAAGCGATAAAGCAGGGTGGCCTCACTTCGGCGGAGTCCGGTTGGCATACAGAGATGCATCAAGGAGGGCAGGTCGTGTTGATGATCGCTGCGGTTGGTCTGGCTGCTTGGTGTGCACCATAGAGAGAGCGTGATCTCCTGTGCAAGCACTTGAAGTCTGCTGGCTGCGTCGGAACGTGAAAGTGGTATGGCCTCTTCCTGTGTGTCTTCAAGAGCTGTCCGAGCGGCTTTATCGGCGTCTTCATTTCCGATGACGCCGCAGTGACTTGGCAGCCACTGAAACGTCACGTGATGTCCTTTCTCATGTGATGTATGAAGTAGGCATCTAATATCGAATACGAGCTGTTCAGATGGCCCGCGACGCAGAGCTGATAGTACAGATTGTAGGGCTGCCTTTGAGTCGCTGAAAATTGAACATCAAGGTACCAGCTGGGCCGAATGAAAGTTGACCACACGTCGCATGGTCAAGCCTTCACATCCTAATTTAAGCTGCAGGACCATGTATCCCACTTGAAACTGGCCTAGTGGTGGTTCCTCAAAATGAGAGCGTAGAAGTGTGCTAAGAATCGTTCGCCAATTTTTTTTTTTTCGGACACACGCGAGATACGTTCTTTTGTGTTATGTATGTCGAGAGCGTTCGTACGTTGCAACGCACAATAAGCATTGGTCAGGACTGAGCCCATTTACTCTTAGTGAAGGCCACAATACCTTTACGAATATTTTCGCAACCTTATCAACTCATATACATAGATGTATATATATATATATATATATATATATATTGTTACATACTCAGAGCGTACTGACGCTCCTCAATCTTCTTTTATTGTGCAGCGCCATATACTGCTTGCTATCGAAAGTTTCCCATTCGAAACACAAAGCTGACAAAAATAAGAAACTATACCTGCCTGCCTCTTACTGGTGTAACTTCAGTTGTTCGTATTAACCGAGGCGTAATATAAGCTCTTTTTATTTCAGAAAACGAGGACACGCTTTTACTCAAAAAACCTTCAGCGTTTCATAATTGAGAAACAGTCAGTGTGTTGATCTCAAAATTGAGGGCGCGCTCTTCCACTGCAAAGGCTGGCCCGGCCGTCGGCGTGGAGTTGTGTGAGGGATCGTGCTTGCACAGCTGCCGCTCTGGCAGCATCGAAGGCGTGCTGAGTAGAGTAGTGGAACTGAGAATAAAGGTTTTTCACCACGCCGTGTGAGCCTTAAGGATGCTGGGGCTCGCAGCGCACCTACGACAAATAATGAAACAACGAAGGATTCACAGAATTATTGGCTCATTATGAAGGCGCTGTCAGATATGCCCGCGCGCACTGAAGTTACAAGAGCTGCATAACAAAAGTAATTTCGAACAGCTCCGAAAACGTCATGATTCATTGCTTGTGTCCCGTCGAATGCTCATATGCTGTCACCTAAAGCACACTGCCCGGCACAAATACGTATATTACAGCACGTTCATGACGAAAAAAAAAAATCTGCGTAACGGTATGAAAAAAATGGAGGAAAGAATTGTGCTTTGTCCGGCCAGGTCGTTACTTTGCCGCTTTTGTCGCTAATTTTCCGGCATTAAGTTGTGCCTGTGATAGCAAACTCAATCTCGTTTCAAATATGTGATCCGTTATGTACCCATCTACAAATAACGCACTTAAAAAAAAAAACTTGCTGTGAAAGCGTAATTCAGACTTGATCTCCGTATTGATTAGCTGAAAATTCGGACAGTATTTCCACGATAAATTGCAATGTACAGATAGCTAATTCACAGTGTTGACTGACGTAGCTTCTTTAATTATTCAATGTTACGTGTAACCGGGAAGTTATGTTCGTTTAGTTTAAATCTTGAGACTAGCCTCACTTGTATCATATCTAGTGCCAAAATGTGGTACTAAATACATTGGAGTTCCTGTTAACAGTTCTTAACAAATCTTCCTCTAAGTGTTCGGAAGCGCTAATACAGATTTTAGCAAAAACATTTGGAAGCAAAGATCTCGAAAATGATGCTAGTTTCAGGATTTCTGCTAAGCAGATACGACTGCAACAGCACTAGGTTAAAATTAAATTTACAAATTTCTATAAACGAATAATATTAAAAATTTATTAGTGAATCATTTTAGTTTACTATATGGAAATTCCAGTTTGTCGTGGTAATAATGTATGGTTCTTCATCTATTGCAAATGAACAGGCCGAATTGCGTTATTTTTCGCACGTGATTTTCAAAAAAGAATTGTTCGCCGCAACAAAAAGCTAGAAAATAGAAAGAAGCAAACAAACGCATAGCCAATGCAGACAGCAGCGAAATGCAAACGTCTCGCCCAGCCTTGCATAAAGTAAACGTTCAGTTGCTCTGTGAGAGTCTGTGCGATCGCTGCACTGAGTCGCCATTCGCTTCGGTTATACAGCCAGCACCCAACACGATTTTATTTTCCGTGTCATCCTCTTGACAGCTGCTCTTGTCCCTCAAGAAGCCGTTTCGGTGGACGACGTTGCGAGATACGCACAAGTGATCGTTTATTGTATATTGTGAAGAGAGGACGTCTGCAAATCTTTCTGGGCTTTTATCTGGCCTCGGGAGCATTAATTTGATAGTGAACAGCTTCCCTTAGTTTGAAAACGATGGCAGAAATGTGCAGGAGGGTGGCTTCGCGGCGTTTCAATCGAGCGCCGGCTGCCAATCTATCTGGAGTGTACCTTGTTATCGCTCATACCACGTCAGCGGAGCGCTTCCGGTAGATGTCGCCGCCGTATGTCTTCACCGTTGACAGTCGGGCACAACCCTATCATGATTCGAACACACGACTAGTGCTTGCTGATGTGCTCGATTTGCCTTTAGCAAGATATCTTGCTGCCGCAATTAGCCTCAATAAATCAAAATCAAGTTTTCTATTATCACCACCGCGAGCGAACGCGAAACAGGTCCACTGAACTGTCGGAGGCTTAACGAACCGTGCAATCAGAACGAAAGCAAGACTATATATATATATATATACATATATATAGGAACGATGGCAGTTCCGTTCAGGTCAGAAGCCGGCCATCCAACTTTACGCGTTAGGACAAAAGATACAGTAAAAAAAGAAGATCTCACGTTCCATCTCGCCAACTTGCAATTTTCCGGAACTTTCATCGCCATGGTGCGATCTTGTGGAAGTGTCCCCGTGGGAATAATTCTCAGGCATGAACGACGTCAGGGAGGTTATTCTCGGGGAATCCAATGGATAACTTCGGGGCTGGGCATGGTAGCGCGCAACTGTTTAAAGTTTCATCTTAGCGACGCGTATGGAGCGCGACTGCCCTTTCACAACTCAAGGAGGAGATACCAACGATACATTAAAGTGGGCGCGAGTAAGCTGCAGGGCAGTTTGCGGAGACCGTTACTGAAAAAGTAAATAGGAGCTGCAGCCATAAGATATGTTGCACGAAAATACGGAAATCGTTCCTCCTTTCGTGTTCAGCAACGCTATACCTCACCCAAATTTTTTCGTACGGCCTTCATTTCTTTTATGCTTTCGTTATTAAACACAGAGAACCAAACAAGGCCCTTTGACACGCAACGGATCCCTGATCAATAAGAAAGGGACAAGTGGCAGGAAACGAAAAAAAATAGAGGTTAAGCTTTAGCCTTCCCTCGTATTATTTGAGCGCCCCACATGCAAGGTCCACAGTGCTGTACACGTTTATTTTGGCGGCGAAATTGGACAAAATGAAAACAGGCGAAACCATCTGAGGGCGGACAAAATAATAGTAATAATAATAATGATAATAATAATAATAATAAGAAGAAGCAACTGCGTTGGCAAATTACCTCGACGTTTATTGCAGCATCTACGCCGGTTTGGGGCCAGTTTCGCAACGCCTCAGTAGCAAAGACTGTAAGACTTATTTTGCCACTAGCCGCTAAGCCGCTGATTATGACAACACGGACAATATCAACATCCTGACAGAACAATCTACGGAACCACACAAAAACAATGCAAGCCTGAACGTCGTAGGCCCCTTCAGGGAAATTGGGTACAGGATGATTGCAATACATGCGTTGTCCTGGCAGGGCTATTGCTACTTTACGCAATTAGGCTACTTTATAGCTGATTCCCATTGTCAAGCGGAACAAAGGGTACAGTTCGTTTTTCTTCTTGGCATGCTTCACCAGTGAAGGCTTATGTTAGATGCTACCGAGTAATACGAACATTACGTCTAGGTTAGCGTAAATCACTTAGACAGAAGTGCCAGTAGTGGTCGAGGTAATGTTTCTATTACTGTGCCCTCTAATTCCTTATCTGCTACTGAGCGCCAGGTTGCAGATTTGTTTGTCGTCCGTGGTAGCCGCGTACCAACAACCTCCCTTTGTAATAACGCTTATGTACCTGGCTCTAGTTGCATTTTATGGATTACTTGGTGGTCCCAGATAATCTGTAGTCATTTACTATGGTATCTTTCATTAACATATGTTGCTTTCGGACGTTAAACCCTAACATTCATTATGAGATAAACCTACTTATATTTGTAACATTTTGCAATACCTGGAAGAAAAAGAGAACATCATTTGATTAGAGCGAGAGAGAAATAACAAAGAGAGGAAAGGCAGGGAGGTCAACCAGACGAGCGTCCGGTTTGCTACCTTACACTGGGGGAAGGGAAAGAGGGAACAGAAAGAGGAAACCATTTTATTAGCTTTAACAAAAAAAAGCAGTGTGAACGAATCGAAGAATAGCATTGCTCAATACCGTAGAAAAATATGAAACCTTTGTGCGCTTAGAAGGAAACTATAAGACTAATCGTTCGAACCAGACAACAACAACAATCACTATGCGACATTGGCTACGATCAACCAGTACTTTTTTGTCCAGTACGGTGCAAGTATACCCACGTTGCTGAAATGAGAATATTGGCCAAGTTGATTTTTGCGAGCTTTTACAAGACAACGCAAAACTTTGTAGACGCGTTGAAACCTCGCTAGAATTCAGGAATGTGATGAAATCATAACATCAAAGGTTAACACATGTAAGGGTATTGGTTAAAAGACTGCATTACAATATATTATAGCGAAACCTATCAAAAACCGTCAACTCATTTCAGCCAATGGCTGCGCTCTGTCAATCCATCAATCACATTCAGTCATTTACTGAGCTATGAAGTTCCATTACAATGCACCACTTCACAGGACCTAGCATCCTCAGCCATAGAACCGAATGAATCTTTATATGAGCAACGCCCAATATTGGTCTTAAACTCCACTGTGCGCTCTTGTCGCTTTGGGCCCCTGCAAGTGGGTACATTCACTCAGTTTTCGTTTCCGAGGCCTCGAGCGTGTTGTTACAAGCCACCGCGACGTTACAATGAACTTACAATGTTACAAGCAGCCGTCATGTTACAAGTAACCATGATATTACAAGCAGCTGTCATGCTACAAGAAACCGTGACTTTACAATTAATCATGGTGTCAGAAGAATATCCCAATGTTTCCGCTCATCAGTGCGTGTTAACGCAGTAATGATGGTGACACGTATTGTTTGCTTTGCCTTAAACACATACTCTCTACAGGCCCAGCCCGCTTTACAGGAGCCTTAAGTTAATGTTTTGCGTCCACACGTTGGATAGGAGGGCAAGAGAAATTTAATATTAATTGCAGCGTAATATTTATTCTCTTTTGATGGAGCTGTAGATGCACTTACGTCGCGCTATTCAATGTGAGGACATATCGTGGCACCGTCTACAGTTATCGCCTGAGTGACATCCGCACATGATCCAACTTTACATATGAAAACGCTGGCGCCGGGCTCTACGTTTTACATCGTATCGGCGCAACAAGATTTTGGGCCGTTCTAGCAACTATTAATATGCGAGTCGGTTTTTTTCTGTTGATTCGACCATCTTGCATGCTATACAAAAATCCAGAGTTTTTTCATGCCCATTCATTAAACTTTGCCGTGTATTCAGGCCTGCCTGCATGGCACTACGTGAAAATGGGCGGGCGGGCCAGTTTCTACGGCATCTCAGTGGTCAATAAAAGCTGATTGCTCAATTTTAAAGCATACATATATAAGTACAGGATCATGGGACTCGGTCCACATTTAGCGGGTCATTTATACACGTGACAGGGACCACGAAACTGTCAGGTGCAGCCAGTAGCGTGCGTGGTATCGCAACCTATATTTAGTTTAAGTGTTTAGCTGGCTTCAGCACAATAGAGATTCCTCCCGGCACTGTTCGAGAGGTATTTCTTGGCATAGTTTTTCGCTGACTACATGAGCACAGTTTAAGTGCTCACTCCGTATGTGTGAACTGATCATCTTTGTACGCCCGTGTATACTGCCGCATGCTGCTACTGGCTGCATAAGTGTGCGATGTAAGCGCCTAGTGCCATTCTCACGCAACTCTTAGCCGCTTCATGGTTAGATTAAAACTATTTCAAAAAGCTTTCGTCAGGTCAATATAGAGCAAAGGTGTGTTAGCCTATCAGATGAGTGTCTTATCTTTCTTGCGGATAGGCAGCGCACGGCAATAGGTGTTAGGGAGTTGTACCTGTTTCTCAGCACTGACACATATGACGAAACACAATGTAGTTCTGCGTTTTAGTACAGCGAGTGTAAAGAAAGTAAATAAAACATCGTCACACTCTCATACGTGCCTTGTCGCAATTATTTTTTTTGTTTTTTTGCATTGCCCTAAAGATGACCTAATCACATGCGATGTTGGTTCCACAACGTCATAAGCGTTACCTATTCTTTTGAAAAAAAAGTAAAAGAAGACATCTATAAGGCTTTCCCTCTCTTTTTTGATAAAGGCAAACACAATCGAGAACATCCATAGCCTGCAAGTCGTGAAAGCGCACCTACGAAAATTTAAGGTACGACGCCACGAACTATAGACATGTAGCATAACAACAAATTTAACGAGCTATAATTAGCGCAAAACATTGCCTTTTTTAGACAAGGTACTTTAACACCTATCAAAACAAATGTGATCACCCCGGGATTTACCGCATAGCTAACGAGCAACTTGAATTTGAAGTTTTCAAATTAACTTTTTGCCTGCTAATGTGATGGAAAGCGATGGTTGACAAGAGATAACGTTCATGAATAAAAAAAAATGCTGAAATGTGTCTTCTAAATCACGTGATTAGTCGGCACTGCAAGCATGCGAGCTACCGAGGTGAAGCGGAAACACACACACACACACACACACACACACACACACACACACACACACACACACACACACACACACACACACACACACACACACACACACACACACACACACACACACACACACACACACACACACACACACACACACGCACACACGCACGCACGCACGCACGCACGCACACACACACACACACACACACACACACACACACACACACACACACACACACACACACACACACGCGCGCGCACGCCGCTTGCTTCGCCCCTTGCGTACATGCTTTACAGAAAGAGCACGCTTTACAGGCGTTGTGCTCCCCTGTTTGGACAGGTTGCGCAAGCAAGATTATTTTGCATGGCAACATCCATTCTCATATCATGGTGCTTTGCGCTGCGTCTATTTAATAGCATGCTTTTTTTTCTATGAAAAAGAGGACTGGATACCGTTTTTGTAATGCTAGTATAAAAGAGTAATGTTTTTACTTGTACTGTTTTTATTTCTAGTTCTCACGCTAGAGCGCTGTAAACATTACTTTGAATATCACATTCATATTCTTCATCTGTCTCGTTTACATTAATAAACCGCACTTCTGTGTACGACTTCCTTTGTTTCTTTTCATTTAACAACGTCGCTTTTGCGCAACATTGTTTCTAAACGGACGCGTATCTACCGGCTCCGTTATCCGCTTTTCAGAAGAAAAAACGGTGTGCCTCAAATTTCTGCGAGACGCCACCACGGAACAGCCCGTTACCACGGAGCTCATAGAGATGTAATGCTTAAAGTTACGTAGTTGCCTTCCGTCTAGCACGAATGGCCATTTCCGCCATCATCGTGTATGGAGGAAGCTGCAGGTGCCGTTTGCAGGTAGGAAAAAGATATGGCTGGTACATTACACACTGCGATGGCGTTTCCTGCTTAGCTCTCATTTCTCAGTTGGCTTAGACTCGAGGAAGCCATGGTAGTACTCATATTATGCGGGTGATGTTATTACAGCTTTACAGTGGGATTTGTTCAGAAGTCGAAGTAAGTGCAACGGTGCAGTGATGTGGAGCGGCTGCTGTAGGCTGGGTCGAAATGGCGTGCATGATTTCGTGAAAGTTTGCCTCATATAGCACAGATATCGCTAATCATGGGCGAAAGATATACGATATTGTCGCGTTGTCATGAAAGAACACAGTAGCAAGACTATTAATGACAAAACTAACTCTTCATTGGGCGAACTTGTGCCCAGAAAAACGGGCTACACTCAAAGCATAACGATAACGGCGAACACAATTTGCGGGTCGAGTGCGTCGGCTTTTATACGTGAGTCATCGAAGGCTGCAGAGTCATCGCTGGTGCACGCAAGTCTTCCAGAAAGTACTACAGAATTCCCGTCGCACATACAGTCAAATTACAGAAGGAGCAGCGACGACAGACAACGGATATAGAAGCATCGCTAACATTCGAGAAACTTCCGACGCATGCAGGCTCGTCCTACGCTGAGTGACAACGTTTAAAATCAGTTAGCCAGTGAACAGTGACCACAGAACGGTAAACAAGCGCACGTGGCGATATTTATGGATCAAATATTATCTAGAGCGGTGCATGTGTGGTCAATGGCGTAGGGGACAAAGAAGGCGTAACGTCACCTGTTGCTGCCCATCTGACTTGCACATGTAATGAATTACATGGCAGCAATTATATTTATTTGTATTCTTGTGATTTAATACTGACTTTGTTAACTCGATGGTGCTTACTGTAATTCAATATTTCCTTCTGTATATGTAACTAGTTACTTTATTGACGAGAAGGCTGTAACAGGTGGGAATCAGCCTTGACAACTTAAATTTGGCAAAATCTGCTGTAGAACGCCCGAGATGGCACACGCAGAACCCTCGCGAATGCGCATGTTCACACAGGTAATCCTGGGGTTGAGTGTTAGTTTCTTCATTGAACCGGTGTTTTTACGCTTCGAAAGTGAAGGCCACTTAGCATTTTAATGCCAGGAAAACACATACGGACGCTTTTTTCAGCTTTTCATTGGCCCACCCGGAAGCGTTTTTTTTCCTCAAGTCCCAGCAACAATGAAGCTCCGCACTGCGTAGAAAACCCACACGCTGAGTAACCGCGAACTTGTACACAAGAACCGTATTCGGTTCAGCATCGCCCTACGCCCCAGCACGCACATTGACTGGCTAATCTCCCTGTTTTTCTCTCTCTTTTTCCTCAACCAGCGAGCTTTCAGCGTCACTGATGGGAGGCTATTTTTTTAGCGTCCCCCTAGTGGGCATGCCCATTTCCTCTGCTGCTGAAGTACTGATTGGCTGAAGGCGGCTGTCTCCTATTGACACGTACCATCATAACTTCAATAGCAGACGAAATGGGCATGTCCACTAGGTCGACACTTACAAAATACCCCGTTAGATGGCATCACAATAAAAACACGAGATGATGACCAACGAAATTTTTTTAAAAGCGATTGTTACTTCAGACTGCTGATGCATTTCCAGGGCTCAGGAAGAAACAGAAAAATTGAGAGAGTAAAAGAGAACAACACAAGGAGACGCTGGTTTTCAACCTTTCTTGCTGTAGTTACTTTCTGAATTTCTCGTGTTTTTTTTAAACCACTGGAAATGCATCAGTTATCAGAAATACAGCTAGCCCAGCTTTTTTCCATTAGCTCCTGACCAGCCGTGGGGCAGATAAGTATTATATAAAGGGCTACAGAGGTTGCACTGAAAGTTCCAGGCGTGCGCGGTTCTGTTTCGTCATTATGTAAACAAAGGTTTGGAGAAAAATAACCCATAAGTAATCAATTACTTTTGAGTTATTCCTTAACTAAATTTGTGGTGGGGTAATTTGTAACTGTAATCAATTAAATTGTCGTATGAAGACTTCTAATTGTAATTAGTTGCTTTTTTGAGCAATATGTATAAGTCTGCCGCCCGTGCACTGACTGCAACAACTTCTCACCGAAGTGATCTGTCTTACTCTCACTCAAAGTTTTGCAGATGTTAAGGCCAGGTGCCAGAAAGAGAATCATCGCTAATAATGAGCAGGGAACTTTTGGACGGTAATAGATAAATGTTTATAAAAAGTGCAAGGCACGACCGCACGCCTCTACGCACAAAAATTTGGATGGTGCGTATATGGGTCGGACGCGCCAATCTAACGGAGTACCACTACACTGAGCCTGGTGCGCGTCCAACTAGCAGGCGCAACAACCAGGCTACTATCTGGAGCGTCCTAATAACCTTAACGTATTACCGCAGGCATGCAGCGTAGTGGTTGGTCGTGAAGCCATGGAATATTTTTAGTGACAGAGAAAAATACATGCTGTTTTAAGAAATGAAATCAAATTCACAAAACAGGGCAAAATGGAACCTGTTACAATCGAAGCTGTAGGGATAACGTGTGGAACTGTGATCCAAAATTTATATTTGTAGGCTCAACTCGCAACTTAGCATTAAAATCCGCCACCATCTTGGATGCATGCTGTATACTATCGTATCAAAAAGCTAAGAATGATCATAGGAAAGAGAATTATAGTGAACTCATCAATTTCAACAACCTTGCTTCCGGATTTACCTGATGAAAAGGTTTATTCTCTCTCTCCGGATTAAGCTGATTTTCTGTATGAGCAACATTATCAAAAGCCTATCCAAAAGATACATTTGACAAAACTGCAACATATCATCAATGTAAAAGCTTAATCGTAAACAAACGTGTACAAAGTAAACAATAAAAATTTTGGCTTGACAGAAGTAGGCCCGTTATCAAGTAATAATTTGTCCCATAGTTGTGTGCAGTTTCTGTTATTATAATTAGAAATAGTTTAACCATGTCAACACAACCATGAAAGCAGAAGGCTGTTGAAGAAACACACTTGCTGCTATTAGAGACTATAGACGGAACGTAAAAAACTATTTCGCTCAACTATGAGGAATAATGCTCGAAATCGATGCGCTATTGGCAAAAGAATTCGTCAGCTGCTGCTTTAAGCAACCCTTTTCTATTTGGCACTGATTCCCACATGGTGGGAGGTCTTTTCTCGCATTTGGCCAGCTGCAACCACTACGATCAGCCTGACCACAAAGGGACTGTATAGCTAATCTGAGCTCACAGAAGCTGGTTAGAATTACGCGACAGCAGCGTCTGCCTTTTAGTTTTGGCTCCCAGAATGCGTATGCGCCCGTGGGCTTCATCGACACAGAAGCGCCGCATCTCATCGTTGCCGTTGCATGTGGAATGCGGCCATTAGTGGTGCCACCGCGTATGCGAGATGGGAAGGAGGAGAAAGGGCGGGAGTGGGCTGCTTGATGGGGACAGGAGTGACTGCGCACTGAGCCTGTCAGTGCGGCTCATTTCTCATCCGCGCCTCCGAGCTCTTCTCCGGACATGACTAATTTCTCCGGGCAGACGAGTGCGGCCCAGCTTATCTCGCTCGCGAGCCAGAACGTCGTGCGAGAATTCATCTGCATGGCGTGATGTCTTCGGACTAGAGAGTCATTACCGCTTGACGCCTTGCGTGCTGGCTTTGAGAAACGGGGCTCCGCTCTTTCCCCTGACGCGCGAGCCAGAGCTGATTGATTTAGGGTGACTCGCCATGACGACTTCGAGCTGCCCGAAACGGCGACAAATATTTAGAAGCGGATAACTCGTCGAGAACCGATTCAATAACGGTGTGGTAGCTCGTGCGAGTATGTGCTGTAGCCTCTTTATTTTTTATTTTTTTATTATTCTTTGCAAAATACCTTACAAAGCCCCTACATGGGTAATAGAGTAAGGGGGGCACGGAATAAAGTAAGCAGATACAATCTCCTGTGCTGAAAGCGTCATACAGAACTGGGTATGTAAAAATTAGAGGGTTTACGTGGGTCCAGAGGAGCACTCAGACTGAAGTATAAGCAGTAAGAAAGCAGGTTTCCTTGCAATCGATAAAGAAAATTTAGAAAATCCCTTGCGGTGTAAGCACGAGTGTGGCCAAACAGCTGCAGCGAGATGAAGACACTAAATGAAAGCAAAGTTGCACACCCCGGCCGTACCATATAGAGAAGCATAACATGCCAGGTTTATATTTAACGAAGGTTATATATTGAACAAATGTGTCCCGTTAGAAGGTCCCTCTGAACTAATTAAAACTAATATGCTGCCATCACGAGCACGAAGGCAAAAAAAAATGGGCTAGAACTCCTCTCACAACTTTACTATGACAAACGAGCTCTAGATCCATCACCATATTTATCACCTTTAAATTTTAGGCTTGCCCGACAACACCAACAAAATCCACTAAGGCTGAATTTTTCGTGCACTGACATGTTGCAGTTTACTTTCTTTTTTCCGAGGGTGATACATGAATAGAATTCGTTCCCTGAAGTAGATGGCCAGACGGCAAAACAACATTATTGTAATACATTGCTGTTCCTTTTGTTGTGTATCGGTTACATTTTCTATTGCCCGCCCTTGGACTTTGAGCCAGCAGTGTATAATAATAATATTAATAATAATAATAGATGAAGGCGACACATTCGACTAACACACGTCTTGTATATAACTTGGAGAGTATTCTAGATAAGAAGGAGTGTGCGCCAACAGGTGAATGCAAAAAAAAAAAAAAAAAAAAAAAAACCTGGAGGACGCTTAAGCTTCGCCTTTGAAAGTGGAACGTGATAGCAAAGATCCCTGACTGCTTCTCACGCTCCCCGGCAACTGCAGCTTGTGCAACCGCAATGTTTACCTAGAAACGCTGGCGGCGAACGCTATGCACGAAGGCGAGCTTTCTGGTGGAAACGCGGCATCTTGCGTGGGCCACGACGCGGCGGAGGCGAGCGCCATCTGTAGGTGTTGCAAGGAACCGGGCGTGCCGCTCCGTGGAGTCCGACATTTGCGCACGCCGGCGCGCGCAATCGTCGGACGTTACGTCTATTAATGGCAGAAACGCTGGAAAGTTTTTTTTTTTTTAGTATCCGCGTAACAGATTTAAGTTTTCACGTATATTCAAATTACCATCCGATCACACCATATCTGTAGCTTATGTGTAAGTCGTACTTTACGATTTTTATGACGTATGTTAGTTTGAGAAATTCAATTAGTTCAGTGACTTCTTTGCGCTACACGGAGGGTCTGCGTGGTTGGGTACGCATGGTTGTACCTGCATTGCCTGCCGAAACGATGGTCGACGCTGGACGCAGGACGCCGATACCAGACTTTATTGCGACACGGGGCCCTTAACGCTATCGCGCTTATATATCTTAGAGGGTATCAGCAACAATAAAAAAAATGTATTGTCAAACTTCTTGAATAAGCCTTCAAAACCCCAATTAAACGATTGAAGTATTCTGTGAGATCTCATTTGAACCAGCATTGACATCGATTTATCACAAGCCTAACCTAATAATAATAAAATCCTCATAAAAACATGACAGAAGAAAGCGAGCACCAAGCGGTAGTCTCAGAAAAAAAAATCAGTAGGGAAGAGAGAAGAAAAGAAAACAATGAGCTAAAAAGAAAGGCCATAACGGGTCTACTCTCTGCGTGACATCGGACGCATATGCATGTTAACGAAGGACGTACACTCTGACATGGCAGGCTTTCTCATTAGAAGACTTCGATCTCAAGTTACATTATTAGTGTCACATTTACATCACTGGATCAGAACCAGTGGAAGTCCGGGAAATTTGGTGGCTTCCTGCGGTCTCACAATTTACGAGCGAGAGCAGACTTTCGTGACATTTCTTAATGGAAGCAGCAACGAGGATGTTGTGTAAGCAATCCTTACTGTATCGTGTTACTCTGACGTTGACAGACTTGTCTCGCGGCTTATATTGAGACAACAGCCCATGAGGAGTTGACGATGTAAATTTATAGATGTAGCACCCAGAATAGCAATTTTTCACCTTAATTCGGTGAATGCTCATGAGCTTATACGATAGATCATATTTTAGAGGTTTTCTACAGAGCAAGACTGAATAAATTGAGAGTGGGGAAGTATTTTTTAAGATTATTTTCATTATATTGCGGAATACCCTTACTCACTGCCCAGGAAAACAATGACCAGCGCTACCGATCAAGAATTTGATGCCCAAACCATATCCCTCCCACATAAGTGTCACGTGGTGATTTTCAACATATTTTCGCATGTTTGCGAGGTTCTGAGCTCAAAGAGCTTTCGGTCTTTGATATTTTAAGTCATATCTATCTCGACGAGCTACTGCACTATATAATATTGATTTTTGCATACCCAACATGGAATTCATCAATCGCATACAACTAATTATTCATATTAAATTCGTGTTTAACCTATTTTCCTCACAACTTGTGCATGTAAAGGCACAAGGAAAACGACATAGCGTTAAATTCTCTGCAAACAATTGTCTTACAGTGTCGCGTTTAAGCCGCCATGAGGCCCGACACTGCGAATTACCATTCACCGAAGTCTAAATGTATGAAACGAGCTTAGTGCTCGAGTACAGCGCAGGTAATAGCGGTTTCCATACACCTTCAAGCGGGCATCAGACGCTTGTCAAATCGGCGAAAGCTTTTCCATATGCTACCTAACTAAACGCAACCGAATTGAATAGAATCGTTTATGCGTGCTGGGTCTAAAGTTGCGGGATAACAAAACAAAACAACCACAAATAATTTCTCGCCGTTGTTGCTGCAGAACGAAGTGTGCGCTTATAGCACGGTACAGATCACTTGTCATTGTCCTTATCCAGTTGCACCTTCATTTCTCACACTGCAATCATTGTTGCTTTTTTTTTTTTACCAACAGAGCTGGCACGACCGGTGTTCCTCGTGGAACCTCCAAACCGCGTGGTGTTCAGCAACGCCACCGGTGCCCACGTTCCTTGTTCAGTGTCCGGGTCGCCGCGACTCCAGATCACGTGGCACACGCACCAAGGTCATGCTATTGACTCTCAGACTGGTGCTGTGGCCGCGAAAAGCACCACCGCCGCCACCTCGGGCAAGGGCGGCTCGGAGGACGTCCTGGTCGCCTCGGCTACTCCGAACGGATTACGGCGCGTGCTGCAGGACGGCACCCTCGTGTTCCGGGCATTCGGAGAGCGCGAGTATGCGGCCGAAGTGCACCATGCCACGTACCGCTGCTCGGCCACCAATGGTGTCGGCACCATCGTCAGCAGGGACGTCAAGGTCCGAGCAGGTGCGAACCAATTTTTTATCTGTCGTTTCTGAGTGGCGGAGCGTGTGTGGACAGCATGATTTGTTCACATGCTCACAGAGTGTTGTTTGTTGTTGCTGCTGCTTAGTAACTGCACGCAAATGGGAAGGTAGGCTACATTAAAACCCCATTACCCAGTTGAAAAGATTAACTAACACTTTATGTGTAACTATGCGCACACATACCACAAGCGCACATACTAAGTGTACAAAAATGTAAGCGCAAACATAACTAGAAAAAAATTAATACAGAAGCGACTTATTGCAGCCGTGTCAAGCGAAACAAATTGAGGTCTACTGTGCAATAAAAACACTATTATTCGCGTAACACAAGAATGTCGTTCTAGACGTAGCACTGACACCAAGCACTCCATATGCATGTTCACTCTGTTTTCTACAAAAATTTCTTCTGAGGGTACAGCCAGCATAGAAAAAATGGTTGCTGCACGGATTTACCTAAAATTTGTGGATTTACCGGATTTACCTAAACAATCTTGTGGCTTTGTGAATTTACCATTTTCAACACAAATGACAATAATGCGCATTCATTGTGCACATTCACAGAGACGTATTGTCGCGTGGCGTTTAAAAAAAAGTGCGATTGCTAGGAAATTTAGCAAAGCGAGGCGTAATATATAACGCCGCAAGTAACAAGCACTAAAGTTATACAAACGCATGTGCCTCCCGCCATTCCCATGGCAGCTGAACTACCACAGCGCCAGTTTCCTCTGGTAATTTTTCTACGAAACTGCACGCACATGCTAAACGATAACGCAACTACATAATCACGCGCGTGCAGAACGCGATCGCATTTGTGGGTTAAGGGGATTGAGTCGCTCCCTTCGCCGTCGAACTGCCATTCGACGTGGGCGTCGCTACTGAACGCACTAGCGCGACTGCCGTTTCTGCGTCAAAATTTGCATCAAGTGGCACCACTCGACCGTCATGACCAGGTCAGCTGGCATATTCGCCAGCTGACCTGGTCAGCTGGCGAATATTCCGAATAGCTGGCGAAGCTGGCGAATAGCTGGCGAAGGTCGTCTATTCGCCAACTGCATAACGAGTGCCGATTTCACAGCCTACCGCGTAGTCGGCAGGCTGTCAACCTTATACAGAAAACAAGGAAATCAACACTTGACAACGGCTTTGTCCAAATAGGAAAGAGAACCATCGCCAAATTTCTTTGCAACTGTTTCAAGCTGATGAGGTTGAGGCTTATCTTCGAAGACAATTTCGGGGAGACGAACTCCGCATCTGCAAAGTAGGTCGTCTTTTTTTTATGTTATTACAACTTGCATTTGTAACTACTTGCGCTCTGTAAGAGTGTTGTTAATTCGTGGCTGCCTTAGCTCGCCAGCTCGCGATGAGGTAATGCCAAGCCAAGACAGTCGTGAAATGGGAAGCTTTCTGTTCTTTTCAAGCGCATTAAAAGACGTATTGATTGCTCTGTCATATTAAATTCCACAAGGAAGAGCATTCGACAGAAATAATTCTAAAGCACGACATCGCTCACATTCAGGACGACTGCACTGCATCTTAAAAACTGCATACATGTAAACCGTAACCATATCACTGATACACCAAAACTACTTCTTTTTAATTCAGTTATACCCTTCTTCATAATAAACTCGATCACTTTCGCAACTACAGGTATATCATTAGGCCTCACTGGCTGTAAAATAAGCAGTTGTAAGTGAGGTACAATAATTTAAAATAAAATTAAATGGCGTTTCTACTGCAATAACCTTTTGTTTCCCTAGCCACGCTATTTAACTCTTTCGTTACCTCAGGAAAACGGTCGTTTTTATAGGTCTCAGAGAAAACTCTTTGCCACTACAAATAATATTCCAGCACACATTGCAGCACAGCAAATTGCACACTATGAAATGCTCTTTACAAAAACATGCGTTGCAAAGCAAAAAATTATTTTGCAAGAATTCTAGAAAACTCAATTCTTATGGCCAGTTGATAAAAACAACAATATAAAAACATATCTACAAAAGAATAATTATGAAAGGAAATTCAGAATATATATTTCAAAGATAAATCATCCAGGAATAGTGTCTGATAAAATAAATGCTCAGTACTGTGCCGTTCTTCAGATACAAGAAAGAAATGAAGACCAAGAAGTTCTCCATTGCCTCTGCCATGCGGTGAAGCCGTTCCTGGTTTTTGTGAAGCGTAGATGCATTTCGCACTTTTCCATAATACGTTGTTCTTTTTTTTTCTACTTGGCGATCCTCGTAAGACATTTTGCAGTCTTGCCTTTGCGGCTACTTCTGAGGATGGTCTGATGAGAAGTCCAATAAACCTCACCAGTTCTCCTGGGGTCACCTTTTTCCAGGACCAATCTCTCACAGCGTAGCAGGGCAACCCCAGCATATGCATCTAAGCATATGCGCTTGTATATGTACAGGTTGTTTTTATCATCTCGGCGGCGAAGAACTGCAGAAATCCCGCGCCGTTGTAAAGTGTATTGCGCTGCTCCGTAGTGCTAGGCCAAGTTGGGCTCCGGGCGACCTCCTGGGCTGGAACTGATTTTTTTCTTTTTATGCTGCCGCTGACAGCACACCCTGACCAAGCAAAGCACGTGCAGATAATCAGTATAGCCCTCATGTCGCGCACAAACGTCGGCAGATTAGCGCGCACTAGGAAGGAGACCGCTTAAGGTCGTAAACTAATCTCGCTGGTGAACAGGAAATCAATGCGTAGTTGACAGCACCACGTGCGATCCCAGCCGCGCGATAAGCGGGCAGACACAGCACGGTGGTCACAGAGATCGGACCGTTCACCTTCTTGCGGACAGGAGCGGTGCGTGTTTGCGGGAGCGGACAGAGCGTAATCGGCGAGCTTTCCCTCTGATCGCCGCTTACATTCGGGGGGAGCTGTGACGCTTTCGCTCTTGTGAACGGCCGCCGTGTCCAGTGCCCCAGTTCCGGCGCCGCCTCGTGTTGGGGGAACAGCTGCGGATGTCCTCGGCTTACTTTAAACCTGGCCGCCGTCAGAGCTTGAATCTGGTTTGCTCTCACCTTCGGACTCGTAGCTCGAGTCCTCATCACTAAATTCAAATTCGGGTCTAGCACAGTTCCGAGCGGAACGCCTTTCTCGCGGTGCAATCGCACGGGGCGCCACCGCCATGCGAGCGACTGCGATAAATGCGTAGTAGCATCGGCAACGCGGCTCGCCGGGATTTCGCATCAAAAACGAAACTCTTGTAAACTGGCTGAAAATGCCAGGTAGTGCTGTTGGACAGGCGGGGAAGCTTCAGAAATGGGATTTCGTGGAATGAAACTCCTTGGACTCCGAACCAAAGCTCACTGGCGAACAGATGGCGCCATTTTGGTGTATAATTATCGTCGCTCGGCACTGCCAGAAGGCAAAGCCGACGACATGATTTGATTCCTGACTTACTGGGACGCTTTTTATCCCAAAAGCGTGATGTTAGTGTGGCGTAATCACGAGCCGCGCGTTTTTTTTTTTTCGAGCGCGGCAAAGAATGACAGCCACGCCCCTTTTCGCTACAACGCACGCACATTAGTTCGCAGGAAAGTGTGTCGCAAATGACAACTTCACCAGAACCAGAAAATTTAAACTGGTTCTACAAGTTCAGTTGCTGTAACAATAACTGCGTGGCGCTAAGTGCCTGACAAATGAATCAAACATGTCGAAATCGGCGATATAAAGCATCGATCACCGGTGATCGATCTGAATAGGCGCGGTAACCAGAGTAGAAAATCTGCAACGATAAATGCTTAACATATGGGAAAATTAATGCTCATTTAAAAATGATACGACTGGCAGCATGCTCTCATAAAAATAAACATGTACACACAACTGAAATGTTTCCTCTCAAGCGTATCTCTAGGTAAATTTCCTCTACCGTTCCTTTCAGGCACAAATAGCTAGCCTATTGTGCGAAAATCACGATGAGTTTACGGTCAAAATACATTTAGTCAATGGTTAGCAGAAATCTTTAAATATTTTTTAAAGTCATATGAGGAGACACTAAGCAAGTTTTGTCAGCGTCTAGACAATAAATCGAGGTGATGTAGTCGCGGACACCTGTAATGAATTTGTCGGAACATTATATTTCTACTTCCTCAGCTTGGAACAGTACTGACACTATGCACGCACTTTTGCCTAGCTGCTGCACAAGTTCGAGCTCTAGTTAGAGTTGTAGCGATTGCAAGAACTACCCTGCTTACCTCGCCTGTTGGAAAACACAATTTGGCGCGGCTGCTGCTGACCGTGTTGGGAACCGCAAAACTTCTCTTGTAATGTGTTCGCAAGAGTTCTTGAGTTACGGCCGCCCCTAGAAGCGACAACATTGTCGAAAACATTGCAAGTGATGCTGTTCAACGGGCTAGTTGGCTGCTAGATTCTTGTCTCATGTTACCGGCACAATTGAATTGGTACAGACAGAATTTTTAAGCCGCTTTCCGAATCACTGAAATGTATGCACCCGTCATTTTAAATCGCGTGAAGTGTTTGTAGCCGAGTCTGTAGAAACACTTGTAGAAGAAGACCTGTACTACAATTGAAAAGCCTAAGCAATGTGGTAATCGTTGTTAAGACATGTATTTTCGCTGCCAGATTAAATGCTTTCTTCTATGACCTTTCTTTAAAAGACAAAAAAAGAACGCGAATGACATGTGCCTGGGCAAAGCCCGTGAGGTGAGACTAAACTCATCAGATCAAACTGTTTAAATATCCCACAATTCCTGATTGCCGGTTGTAGTGTGAGATGTAAAAGTCGTGTAGATATTATAATCTGAATCCTTGTTGATAGGTGCTGAAGTCCTAGTGCGGAAATGATAAAGGGTTTAAACAATTAATTGCATCCTTCCCATAGTCCCTTTTTTCCCTTGAAAGCGCAAGGACGTTACTCAACTTCCGCAACTCTTTTGAGATGCTGTGAGTTGCCCTCTGTGCCTATGGTCCCCAATGGTGCGCCTTTTAAACCAGAATTGCATGTAATCGGGTAGGTATAGCACTCGCGACACAGACCGTGATTCAGTAATGTTGTCGTTACTTGAAATCAGCATGCGCATTTGGCTAGGTGCCAATGACCCCTCACCCTGAACAACATAACCTAACCTCTTCTAGAAGAGCAGGGTCGCTATAACCTAAAGCTATTCTGAACTTTTTCTATTCCAGTTCTACAGTCAGCGCTCCACAATTAGTCCAACGATGTTTTTGGCCACCCCCCACTTTGCCTGTCTATCATACGAAGTCACAGTAACAGCGAACACTCCGAATGTGATAGGACGTGTACAAGTTTATTATGCATGATTAGACCGAACAAAATAAAAACAACTATTTCTGATTCGACGCCTTTTTCGCAATTAGCCCTCTGCCCTTGGTAAAAAGCTTTCGGCTGCGCGCATTCAGCCTATCTTGTCGCGCGACGGTACAAAACTGCAAAAGCTCACCGCTTCAAAGTGACGTTTACGCGTTATAGATGCATTAATATGCCGAAGGAAACTGATTTTCTTTTTCTGAATGGCGGGAGACTGCGCCGTTCTGAATGGGATAGAAGATAGCTGGCACTGGCTACTCGGAACTGCTGGGGAGCATGGATTTATTTGCTTATAACAAAACTTTTTGCGGGGCAGTATAAGCTTGTCGAGCGCTTTCGACACGTACACGACATCGCTCTGCCAACTACTCTTCGCTGAAGATCCGTTTTAGTGGCATTTTTAACCTTCCATTGCACGCCGCCGCGAGCTTGACCAGCCACGGCAAGCTAAGAGGACGCGGACCAATCGCAAGCGCCGGCACCGCCCTAACCCGGTATCGGGTTACCTATTTGTTAGTGTTCCTTGCGTCTTCTCTCCAATGAGATAAGAAAAATGCTCAATGTAGGCAATTCTATTTGCTTTGAAAAGAAACAAGAGTGACCCCCTTTAAAGAAGAGCATTTTATCGGGGTTTTCAAATAACGCTGGCGGCTTGCCACCCGACGCTTACGTCGGTGGTTACGTAAATTTGACGTCCAGAGACAGGAATAAAATCAGATCGGTTTCTGGTATGTATCGTATTTTTGAACAGTCGCTACGATCATCCGAATACAACAGGTCAATAATTTATTACGTTTGCAGTTGTTATAGAACCACCGCCTTTACGCTCAGTTCCCGTAACGAATAATGCGTCAGGATCAGATGGAAGGCCGCGTCGTCGCCTTGGGTGCGACGCAATTTCTCACTACGACATTTAGGGAAGTGCAAGAAGCACAGAACAGTCGCTAAACAACATTGCGCCAACGCATTTGATCATACGCATAAAACACGTCGTTGCATCAGTTGAGTGAACTTTCTTCCACGCCATCTACGCATCCTTGTCACAATCTACGACGCCATTAAGGCACCGTTGCATCAGTAACGGCCCTACTTATCCAGAGCACTGACGCTGCAAACGACTTGGTCGCATCGAAGCGACAATGTTGTAATCACAACGCCAGCGAGACGAGCGGAATCAGAGGGCGATATCCAAAGGTGAGGCCACGCGAGGAAATTCTTCTGCCGACAGAAATTATGGCCAAAAATTTGAGAGCCGCGAACTGATCATCAACAAACTCGCCCTCGTTACCGCTTAAGAAACCTTGTTCCGCGGCAACGACCATTCCCCCCTCGAGCTTAGCGCGACAAGCATTGGGTCCACTATACTGTAGGCGCAATGTTTAAGCACGAAGCAGCCTGCGAGCACGCTAGACGATTTCCTTCCTCCCGCCAGAGTAGAAAACCGACGAGATGAACAACGGTGGTGACAATGGAGAGGAGAGAGAGGTATCTGCATAACGACACCGGTCCCCCTAATCACCCAAGTTCAGGACTGCGCAGCTCGCGAGCGAGCTGCGCACGCCTCGGGGAAAGAAATATTGGAGACCGGTTGGCTCTTGTCATTAAGAAAGCATTAAACAGCAGCCGGTCATTAGGAGCCGGTCGATTAAACTGGAACAACCGGGCGGGGATCTCTCTTGGCCGATTACTGGCGCCGACGCGGTGTGATAGCAGTGCTGCGTGCGCGTTCGACTCGGCAGCAAAAAGGAAATATTTATGAAGTGAGCGCGGCGGGCCTGCCGCGCACGCACTAGCCGCGCGCTTCATGAATGCCCACTCTCCTTTACTTCTTTTTCAATTTTTCTTTTACCGAGAGTGCTTGAAGCGAGAAACGCGCTTCCTTGTTGAGCTACCATCCGTGTTTAGAACTAAAATGAACAGACAAATGGGAACACAGGTACTGTGTTCAGCCTCCACTTCAGTCACCAATATAGCGCAGCTGGTTGTTCTCGTTTTAAGTATACAGCGAACATATGCCAGCCATGTGCCGACGCGTCAGTAACAACAGGGTGTCCGATACTGCGCCGAGCACCTGCTATTAATCGGTGCCGCCTTTATTTTGTACGGCTACGGCTGGGTGGGATTCCGGCCGTGTTTGTTTGGTCGCGTAAGCGATGCCGCTGGGCCGAGCTCACTATTTGAGTATGAACGTTCGCGACATCGTTTGTTCTGCGTAATGAACCGACGAATGAAGATCAGGTATGGTAATGCGAGCTGACAACGGCACGCTGGACGCAAATGGCATGTCTGTCCTTTTAAGGAAGTGCATTTACTGGAAGGAGGCGTGGAGAAGCATTATATACGAGAGCTTCAGCGTTACAGATCTAAACAAATATTTAATTCTTATAGTGCAACGCCGAGTACATAGCCAGTTTACTGTTTGCTAAGTTCAGTTAGAAGGTGTTATTTACGACCTCAAGAAGAAGTGTGCTGTCAAATGCCCTTATTATCGCGCGAGATAGAACTCACTTTGCGAATAATACGACTAAGCGAAAATGCTTCGAAGACCACGGATAAAATGTTCGTACTTTTCGTTAGAAATATTTCTTCTGTATTTGAAACAGCTTTGTGCAGCAACGTGTAAGACTGTGGCCCGAAAAATTTCGGACGGAAAGGAAAGGCCACAAGGACACACGATTTCAATCCAAGGTAAACAGGACGCGAAACCGTACAAAAGTAGGAACATAAGGAAAAAGGTGACCGAAAACAATCAGGTTCTTTTGGCCAGCACGCGAGTTCCCAAGTAAACAGACAAATACGAGAACCGCTGGACATGACAAAATCTAATAAGGGCTTGGCAGCTGATGATTACATGCTTTGGCTGTCGACTTTTCCTTACAAAGACTGTTACGCTGTCACAGCCGGGAGACATTCGTTGAGAAACGTGGCCAGCTACCGAGTTATCAGTGCAAAGCCAAAGAGCGTTCGCAGTGAGACCGGCAGCAAATGGAGGAAACAAGGGGGCAAGGGGGGCGGGTGGTGGCGGCAGTACAAACGAAAGAAACGGGAAAATGTGGCAAGAGCTGTCAGGATTTAGTGTGCTTTAGACATGATTACGTCCCCGACGGCGGCGGACGGCGGACAGCGCAAACAGAGCGGCGACGACTGACCAACCGACCAGCCCACCGAGCGACCGACGTAAACTGGCACCGCGTTCAGCTCGTCGCGAAGCGAAGACCGCCAGAAGAGGTGGCTGGAAAGGGACGCACAGAAAACGAATATACAAAGCCAAGACAGGCACGAAAGGAAAAAAAAAGCGGAGCGGATGAAACGCGGACGCAGAGGGACAGCAACAGTCGCGAACAAAGCGTCGCGGATTACCGGACCCGCGCGCCCGTGGCGACACGCTGCACAAAGGCACTGCTGGTCGCCCTGACACTGCTTGTGCGCCGGCTGACCGGGGGCGTCCGATGAAGGTGGCGAAATGCGGGCGTCGGATTTCTTTCTCCTCCTTCCTGTCCCGCCAGGCCCGAGTCGAGCGGTGGCGCACTAAGGCAAGCAGTAAGCTGGAGCATTCTAACATCGCCTGCCGCCTCCTCGCCTCCCTTTCTTCTTCGCAAGAGGGGATGCTAGATCGAGCGAAGCAGGCGGGAAAGTCAGCGCGGCATCAGCACAGCGGCAGCGGCGAAGCGCATCCTCTTGCGCTGCCTCCGCCACTGCCAGGCAGCGGTCACTCATTCGGCAGAACGATGGTGGAGCCGGTGCTGAGGGAGGGGGGATGAGGCTGTGAGGAGGAGGGCAAAGATGCTCTCTTCTTTTCTCCTGATGGATGCTGACAGCAGAGGTGCCGCCGCTGGCAACACCGTTAGTAAGAACCGGCGCGTGCGCGGACCACCTCGGGGGAATTGTGCAAGGCGCTACAGTTTGGAGAAAAAAGCGTGAGACGCAAGGCGCTAGCAAGAAAGGAAAAAGCGATGAGCCTGCTGGGAAGGGACCGTATGAGAGAGGGAAAAAAGGAAAAAAAAAACGAAATGATGGCAGACAAGGATAGAAAATAAGGAGCCTAAAAGAAATGCTCAGACATGTGTTTTGTTGCTTTCCGTACGTCTCCAGTCTCCTTTTTATTCAGACTTTAATCTCCTTTTTTCCCTTTCGTATGTTCTAAGTTTACGTTTACTTAGAGGAAATGCCAAGGAAGCGAACTCTAATGAAACCTTCTTTGTTCTCGCGTACTCGCTACGTCGTTTTCTTCCTAGCAGAAAAAGAAACGGTGATGAGATTCTCCTCTCTCTTTGCATTTATCGCTCACTCTCACTGTTTCGCCTTCTATTTTTTGAGAAAGAATTTTTTTTATTAGTTTCTTCGCAAGGATTCTAGAGCCATGAGAGCTGGGATAGTCCGCCCATACGCTCTGGAAATGTGTTTCATGCTTTTCAGGCACTGGGATGAGTGGCTCGCCTCTAATTCACCGCGCTTTTTATTTCTTTTTCTCTCTTTCCCTTTTTCTTTCCTTTTTTGGGAAGGCTCAACGAAAGTTTCCTCTCTAACGTCGTGACGTAGAAGATGAGCCTAAAATTTAATAACCGCCTTCATCGCACCGCTGGATACGAAGGGAGACGCTCACCCAGCGGAGAGAAGAAAATAAACGCGGATATCAAGAGTGCGCGTCCTTAAGGCTAGCCCTAACTAGCACTGCACAGCAACAGTGAACTCAAGCAGGATTCTGCCTACGGCATTCCTTTGCGTTACGAAAGAACTAAAGGTAATGAACATCATACTTATAAGAGCCAGACCTTCACTGTGATGAGAAAGTTTTTGAACATCATTACGACAACGTGTACATGTTTACCAACACCTTCACGTGCAGGGAAACTTTGCTTATTTTATCGTGTAACAGGTGCACTTGACAAAATGTTTGAAAGGGTCACGTTGAGACTCAGCAAAAGGCCTGATCACATTCGCCGGCCTCTAGAGCTATAGATCAGCAAAATAAGGCACGGTATACTCGTTAAACTTGCATTATCCGTGTCTGGCGACGAATTGAGAATGCCACAATGAAACCCGCAGGGACTTGCCTTTAGTTCTTCGAAATCGAAAAGGTAAATCGCTTCTAACACGCATTCACCTTCGGTGAGTGTATTGAAAATCCTCAAGGTAGCACCGACGACAGGCGAACCGATTTCAAGAACTACCGCGAAAAAGGAAAACACTTCGAGACATAATAATAAACCAACCCCGCCCTTCAGGTTGAAATTCCCTCGTGGGCTTCCTATAAGTTGTCTCGGCTTTTTTTCTTTTTTTCATAAAATATTTCTTTCGTCTTTGCTCGCCTAAGACACCCTTTGACGAAACAGATTCGCCTACAGCGCCTCGAGACACACTGACGAAGTCACAAAAGGGGAGTGAGCGAGGATGAGTTGGAGGTGAAAAGGGGAGGAAACTAAATCGAAGACGAGGACCCCACATGCGCGAGCTGGAAGGGGGGCAGGGTGGGGGGGGGGAGCATCGGGAGGGAAGGGACATTCCCACTTTTGAGTCAGACTTCTATTAGCGCGCCCAGGAAAGCGGAAAAGGGTGCCGCGGCGAGGACCGAGGAAGAAGCTGGAAAAACCGCTACCGACGCCCGAAAGAAGTTACCCGTTATAAATGGGCTGGATTTGATGAGGATTGAGAGCTGAGCCACGTGCGGGATAAAAGGCGAGCCGCGCACTTTATAGCCCAAAGGGGCGGTGAGTAGACGGCAGAGGGAGTAGCGCAACCGTGGCGCCATCTGCAGCGTGCACTCAGTTCGCGTTCTTTTCGTCGCCACCGCGTGCGCACGCAGTATTCATTACTTCCCTGATGAGGTGCCGCATGTTCTGCTGTCGCATTTTGTTCCATCCTCCTTCTTTTTTTTCCTTGTTTATCTTTTTTTTTCACAGCTAGCGCTGTTACAACTTCCTGTGGTACGTCGCATGCTGTCGCCGTAGCCGGGTGTCCTATAGTGGGCCTATTTGGTAAGAAGGATCGAATAAAGAGAAACTGCCTCAGCCGATGTGAAACCTAAAATGTTGTAAGGATACTAAATAGGAGTAATACGCAAGTCTTTATTAGAAATTACCCTTACGCAACTGTAAAATGGTGATTGTGACCGTGAAGAGAGACTTGGTTGGCAGAAGCTGTAATATTAAAAGAGGGATTACTTCGAGCACGAGCCACTTTAGTCGATTTGAAATTTAGTTTACAAAAAAAAAGAGATTTAAGAAAGTGTGGACATTACTTTATCTCCGATTATACATAGGTTACCACAGAAGCTGCGGCCGCTGAATGCCTTATAGAAGCAGTGAACAAACACTACATGCCAGAAATAGGTTTACGAGTGTATTGCTTTGAAATGTGTATTAGCGCATGGCCACCGATTTGCATAGTTTGAGTCACTAGCCCGGTCCCAGTGTTCCCTAGACTGCTTGAAAGACCATACTGGATTGTCAGCCACGCACTTTCTCTAGCGTTGTAGTCTAGGGAGCTCCGTTGAATTCTTTGGAGGTGATGCAGCCAACGCTCCTGAAGGAGCTATGCAGGGCTGTAAAACACACACTGAAGCGCAAAGTTTAGCCACGAGAAGCTCACGCCTGTAGGATGCCCTAAAATTTCACGAAATATTTTACGTGCTTAAGCGTTGGTGCGCGACCGAGGGGAGCATATATGCTGGCGTGTGTTGCTTTAGGCATCGCAAGTTAATGACAAGTGCGTGTCGGCTCAACACATAGCAATTTCTCAGCAATGAAACAGTGGCGCCATCTGTCCCCGCGAAGCGCGTTCTACCATGTTCTTTAATGCGATTAGCGTTCTTTGTAAACTTGTCCCAGTCTGTGGTATGTATGTTCGTATCTAACGCCTTTCATGGCAATTTGGGTCACTGGGTATGCGACATTGGGTACGCGCCGCTTTTCAATGGCAAAAAGACTATTCAGAACATCTTCGCTGGGGAGCGGAATCGAACCTGTCTGATATAAAGGGTATAACTAGCCTGCGTAACTAGCACGCCTCCAGGTAGCGCCCATCTACGTAGGTAATGCTCCTTTATGTCCTGTCCATTTGCGCTCAACATACTCAGTCCGCTGCCTCTTTGCCCTTGATGCTGCGTTCTTTTTTACGGCGGATCCGCGGCAATTTGTAATGAAACACCGCTAAACCTGGTGCCATCCTGCTGTTTCGAAATCAGAATTCAAAACTGAAATTGTGTGATTTCTCTAGCCCCTATTCTAGCCCCCCCCCCTCCCCCTTTTCCCACAGTTAAAAATTAAATTAAATTATGGGGTTTTACGTGCCAAAACCACTTTCTGATTATGAGGTACGCCGTAGTGGGGGACTCCGGAAATTTCGACCACCTGGAGTTCTTTAACGTGCACCTAAATCTAAGTACACGGGTGTTTTCGCATTTCGCCCCCATCGAAATGCGGCCGCCGTGGCCGGGATTTGATCCCGCGACCTCGTGCTCAGCAGCCTAACACCATAGCCACTGAGCAACCACGGCGGGTTTTTTCCCACAGTTGGTTGATAACGAGAAAGACTTATAGAAATGATCTGCCGCATTCGTGTCACAGAATGTCCATGTCAGAATATTAACGAACATTTCAGCCACCGCGAGACGCGCGCTCCTACGCACAAACAAACCTTGAAAGGGTTACGATTCATGTGGTCGATGGTCTGCTGCATTAGGCATTTTGAAACAGTACTGAGATCTCGGCATTAGCTAGTAAATACCTGCAACACATAAAATGACGCGAAGGACATAAAGACACATAGAATGCATACACCACAAGTACCTCCAATGGTTGTAGTGCATACTCGCTTTATTTTGAAGAAGGCGGGTTGAAGGAGGACATGTGTCAACGCGTGCTCATTTACTTCGCAACATTAGTTGCGTCTATTAAAATGAGCGTTTTGACGGATTCGCACGTTCTGGTACGTCAATGAGCCTTTCTATACATTTCAATTGTGAAGGTCTGGCAATCAAGAAGGCTAGCTGCTATTTGTGACCCCCCCCCCCCTCCAGTTTCAAAGGGGATGCGATTAAATCACCGTCATCGTAATCATCATATCCTATCATCAGGGGCTACCACGAACAAAGATGTGTGCACGCTGCCTCACTCAAGCCACGCTAATACAAGTGAGTGGCAAAGCGAGCCACATGTCCGTTACCAGAGCTAAGCTTTCATGTCCAGATATCGAGAGCTAATCTCAACAACACTGGTGAGATAACGATGAAACTTTGCCACCGAGTTGTAGTACAGAGTAGCAAAAATCAACGACATTCATTTCCCGTGCAGACAGAAAATACGTGAGAAATAGCTACCCTTCTGGCTCGAAGTGGGAAGGCTTTGCGGCCTCATGCAAAACCAGGAGGTCGCTTTCATTCCATTCATTTACCAGAACATTGCCGGAAGCCTAGCCATAAACTGTTTTTGCGGTAAAATACCGAACCGAGACGCTCGGAGAAAACCTGCGCAGTGTAAGCGTAGGAACTGTCAGCAACTTAAAGAACATGACGGTCAAGCATTCTACTAATCTACTTCCGCAGATTAGATGTCATAGTGCCGATATTTCATAACATCCGCAATGCCTTGCTGTAGAAGCATCATGAATTTCGCCTTCCATCTATGCTGACACCACAAAAGATTCCAAAACCTCCGGATATTTGTTTACTCGTATGCAACAATACAAGCCGTGAGATTGCACCGCCTACATGGTGGGAGATGATGTTTTACAACGACAACAAAACACTGGCTCTAAGAAGCTACTACTTTTGCTGTGATTATAATAAAGCTATGTAATATGCTACTACGGTATGGAACAAGGCGAAAAAGTTCTGGCATCTTCAGCTCGTCCAACAAACTTTGCTCTCTCATGATGAGATCTGCACGCATCGTCACCATACACACAACCCGAATGTAACTCTACTTCTGTAGAGTACGAGCTGCAAGCACAATAACGTCAAACGCAACGCGGAAACATCCAGTTTTCTCCTGTTGTATCCTTGGCAGCGGAGCGAGGCAAAACAAAACGTGAGCCTCTTACTTCTATCGCGTCCGTTTACTTAAACGCATTCGTGGCTTACGTAAAACCGACTTGTTGCATTCTTGAAAAACACCTCTGTAACTGACTCCTCAGTGCGCAAGAGCAAATATTACTGTTTATCCTGTAACCTGTCGCCTTCTGGCTCAACAGGAAGCAGTGCGCTGCCGCTCACAGATTCTGTTACGGTGACTTCGATGTAAGCAGCTTGTGTTTCAAGGGCGAATATGAGGCTTTGAAAAAATCGCAGCCACCCACTTCGTGAATGTGGGCTTCCAGTGGAGCGGTAAAAAAGAAATAGCACGCCACTGAGTGTAAACATTTCCTTATTTTGGGGCTTTTCCCTTTCGCGTCTGCCTAAACTTCACCTTTAAGACCATTACGACAAGTACGTTACTCTGAGGATAGCGAGGGCTAGACGTAATGGGCTTGGAGCCGTAGTCTTGAGCGAGAAGTGATAACTTAGTCAACGGAAACTGCTGACCATTGTCGTAAACCCCTTCCTCACGAATTTCGTGACTTGAAAAAATGACTTGCGGTTGGTGACTACAGCTGCGTACGTGAGCTTCTGCAGCCGACCCAGCTCAGGGTGTCCTTAATAAACATCTATAACTATCAACCCCCACTAGCTCCTAAAGTAAGACAAGCCTATTTCAATGCGTTGCCGTGGGTTTTCTGGAAATTCGGAGCTCAATTGTGGCATTTTCATGTTAACGCTTGTTTCGACGCAGTGCTGACATTGCTTCACCAGATACGTGACGTCAGCTTCTATAGTGGGCCCCTAGAAACAACCTCTGGCTCGAGCAAGCATCTTTGTTATGTCGAAGTGTGCTTCATGTAAGAGTCGTAGGACTTGCTTTTTAATTAAAGAGAAGGAAAACTCCAATCAAAATATATTTTAGAACTCGATGTTTAAGAGCCCGACCGGCTCCTTCTTCAGGGGTGAGATGTCGTGAGGCGTAGCAGAGCTTATATGCGTTTTTGGCGCTTTGATAGGTGCTTTGACAGGCAAGCAGACACATTTCCTAGACCTTGAAAGTACACAGCGGGAAGTGTTGCTGACGAACGATTTATGTTGCCAGGCGTCTTCTGGATGTGCCAGTATTCCAAAAGGAACCGCGGCCGGTGGTTGTTTTCTCTCTCCAAGACGACAGCGCCGTCGGGGATAATCTTGTGATCAAAAACCTCGCAGTGTTTTGCCGCAGCACTGCATTCTCTATTTATGCCGTTTGTCGATGCATGCATTCGTGGCCTAATGGTTTCAAAAATGTTTGCCTTTAGCTATGCCCCCTAAAACAATCTATGCATTGTCTTAAATAAAGCAATAAAGAAAGAAAGAAAGAAAGAAAGAAAGAAAGAAAGAAAGAAAGAAAGAGAAAAATAGAAAAAGATAGCAATGGCCCTCCTTGTGTTGAATTCTTTGCGGGAGGTACTTAGCCTTGCCAACATACGACGCGGGGAATTCGGTGCAGGTAATCTTGTACACAAGATTCTACGGAATGTAAGTCGTCTATCTTCTAGGAAAGCCTCGGTCAAGAAAGTAGTTTCATTTCATAGGGAAAGCGGGCTGCCCATTTGGGAAGCACATAAGGAAGGTGGCTTCATTGTCATGCTGCAAGGTATCTTTGAAGATAACGCCCGACCAACTATTCTAAAGCAATTCAAACCTCTGAATTACCGTGCCAAGTTCCAACAACAGCAACAACAACAACAAAAAAAAACAAAAAAACATCAAGACGCTGAGGAAAAGGAATCTTGACGCCGTCGTAACTTCTGTCTCTATAGCAAACAGAGATGCTTTAGAAATTTTATTTACTGGCAAAACACACAAGGTTGATTGTCCGCTCCTCGCGATTGTTTCAGAGAGAGATAGCTGGCAGCATGCTGTGGGTTTGTTTCTGAAGCAACACCTCGACCAAATTAAGGGTCATGATCCGTATCTCATTCGCAGTTCTAAGAACCTTGTGCAAGCCCTAGAAAAAGGAATGCAGCTCGCTACTACGGCCCTATCTGTTGACGTAGAAGACCTTTCCTATTCTATTCCCCACGAGGGACTGTATAAGGCTATCAGGGAAAGTTTTGAAGAGCATGGCGAGGTAGTTTTTCAGCATGCAGCCGCCGTTAGTACACGGTATTTGCAAACTCAAGAAAGTGTGCCCACTACTGAACAATGCAAAAAAGGAGTATAGCTCATGCAAGAAGAATCATTTGAACAAGTTCACTAAATGCATCTCTAATGTTATCTGCGAGATACCTCTATCGTGCGGTCGATCCTATATAGGTCAAACTGGCCGCTGTTTCAATGAGCGTGCACAGGAACACGAGCGATTCATGCGCACATGCATGGGCAGTAATATTCTCTTGTAGTGCAAGAGATGCGAAAGCAAAAGCTGTTTGCCGTATCTGGAACACACTGAATTCCTTTCAAAGGCAAAATCAAGAAAAGAAAGAGACATTATCGAGGCATTGCATGTCGCTAAAAGGGGTGACAACTGCATTAGCTCAGCTCCTATATCACTATCAACGAACGAAATTGAATTCTTAGATGGGCATATTAAGACTCTCCCATGCGCTTAGAGCACACGCGGCATTGCTATTTTTCATCACTGCCTCGTGCATAATTTCATCACGATTGTTTGTTCCTTGTTTATCTATTTTGTAGAACCTTATAAATTTTCGGCCTTCACGAAATATAGTCAGTCCTGCGTTTTGTGTGGGCCTCCATGTATCTGTTCATGCCCCGTTTTCTTCGCGCAGTTTAAAATTTTGCTGTATTCAATAACAAGTTGGCTTTCGTTGCTGCCACAAAGTTTAAACCCGCGCAGTTTAAAATTTTGCTGTATTCAATAACCAGTTGGCTTTCATCGCTGCCACAAAGTACAGAAACTGAGCCGCCCTCATAAAGGTTTGAAATCAGCCTGATGCAGGCAAGCGCTGGCGTACAGACGCTATGAAACACACACGCACTCACACGCACGTGCACATACTTACGCACATACCCGCACAGACACGCACGCACACACGCACACACGTACACACGGACACACACACACACACGCACATGGAACTTTCGGAGCGAACAGTATAAGCCACAGATCTCGAAATCAGGGCATGAGACCACTGATTATTCTGGCTCGTGGCGATACCTAGCTTATACAGAACATCAAACAAGAAACTCTCCTTATGGTTACTGCGTCGTGCAGCTCTTGATACAGTACACAGCAATCAGGATCCTTGCTTGTTTTAGAGAGCTGAAGGGCACTGCTTCGAGTAGCGTCCTTGGGGCCAACAAGAAATTTAAAAACAACTTCATGACAAGGAAAAGCACTGTAGGCTATAAGCCGAGGATCCTCCGCTGAGGCATGTTGCGCTCAGCTGTTTGAGGATGGCAGTTTCTAATGAAATGATAAATATAAATGCCACAAAATAAACCATTGTTTATATTAGGAAACGATGTTGCATTTAATGTTGATGAGAATGTTTATCTTAGAACATACAACTCAAGGTAGGACATCAGACCGGCTTCATATAAGGCTGAGCTTTTCTTGAGGTATCCATGGCGTTTTCTTCGTGAATGTTACTTTTTAAGTGAAGGTATAGATGTAGTTATAAATGTAGCTAAAGTGCCATTCGCAACATACTGCGCAGATATCTTGCTTAAGAGCAACAATTTTTATGCAGAACTACAGCGGCATCTTGTAGCAGAACTTATAAATTAATATTCTCAAAGTGTTGGCACAATTATGCTGTTAGTATTAGAATAGAATAGAATTTATTGATAGGAAAGACAGAGAGGTTGACCTGAGCTAGTGCGCTCTAGTCTGCTACTCTGCACTGGGGAAGAGGGAAGGGGAGTGAAAGTACTGGGATAGATGATGATGATAAGAGAAGTGGTGAGTGCTCATGTACATGAGACAGTTGTCTTGCTAGAGCCGCTCGTCGAGCTTGGTGTCCTGCAGAAACTTCAGCAATACTTTTGTTGCCCGCATTGAAATTGCAGCGTCAGGCCATGGGCCGAGGATAGCTTCCTCCGACATTGGTTGCCTGCCAACGCTAGCTAGGAAACTTTCTAACGTCCTTCGCCCCAGCATATATGCTGGGCAGTCGCACAGTACGTGTTGCAGTGTCTCAGGCATCTGGCAATGTTCACAATCAGGGCTGTTCGATTGGCCGAGGAGATGCGCGTAGTGACGGGTGAAAGCAACGCCGAGCCGAATCCTGTGTAGCAATGATGTTTTGCTTCGTGTAAGCTTCGGGGGCAAACAGAATTTACCGACTGGGTCGATAATATGTAGACGTCTGTGAATGTTGTCATAGTGGGCTCTGTAAGCCTTTGTAAGGTCCTGCATGAGTGCTTTGATCATGGAGTTGGTGTCAGGTCGCGAGTAGGCAATCCGTACTTCATCAGAGGAAGAGGAGGCCGATCTTGCCTCACTGTCAGCGAGTTCATTGCCAAAAACACCGCAATGACTAGGCACCTATTGAAATGTGATCACGTGGCCACTTAACTCGGCACTGTGATGAAGTTCGACGATTTCCAGCACGAGCAGGTAGTATAGTCCTTTCTTTAAAAAGAATTTTAGCGCCTGTAGCGCTGATTTGGCATCGCACAATATCGTCCATTTATGAGGTGTCTGCGTTTTCATAAAACGGACAGCCTCCCGTATTGCCGCAAGTTCCGCAGCCGTAGATATCGATTTGTGATCTAATCGAAATCGTCGAGTAATTCCAAGTTGGGGGATGACAAATGCGGCCGTTGTGGCAGATGGTGTGACCGAACCATCGGTGTATACTTGTGCAGTCCTACTATATAATGTAAATATACGAGACAGGGCGAGCTGTTTCAAGCTAATGGAGGAAACGTGAGATTTCTTCATATTTCCGGGGATCTGAAGGCTCACTAGTGGTCTTGGCAATGTCCATGGATGTCGCGGAGTTGTCGGTGGCCTAGAAAATCCTGTTACTAAATTTATATGTGAAGTTATAGCATTGGACTACTGTTAATATAATTAAAACGTTTATTTTGGTGCTCTGCATTGAAAGGCATTATCGGCGATCTTCTCGCAAATTTCGATGCATACTAGCGTTAATATCGTGCTCACGAAAATGATATCTTGATGTTTATTACACTCTTTTTAGGAATAACTCTACGTTTTTGTTGATACATCTGGTACATCCCCGCGCACAGCGATCTTGTTATTCTATCGTCTCAGAACTACGTCCCAAACCTCGAGTGCTTACCTATCTGACAACGAGTACACTCAAAGTAAGTGTTTGTGTAAAACTGGGGTCTCTGCAACGTTAGTGAGATCGGTGGGTATTGGTTCGATGGGATTTACAGAAAGGAGAAAGAAACGTTGTTGGCGACCCACACTATAAGTGAAAACGTAATTGTCGAGATGTGGATATATGGGGATACGCATAAAATATTAGAAAGGAAAAAAGAGCCATGCAACACGTAACGTTTCTTTCCCTTTTTCTTTTTGCACTGGCAATTTCGTCGGTAAAAGAAAGTTGCGAACTGAAAGCCAAGCAGCTCGTTTGTTAAAGGGGGCGCGCTCTCCTCCAAGCGGGCCGAGCATAATCGAACTCCATCGCTTACAACGGCGACGACTTTCGCAAACGCTCCCACTACGTGACTCTTTTCCCAATTACGGGAGAAACGGCAGCGGCAGGAATTGTCACGCCATCTGAATAACGGCTCCGCGTTTTCCCTTCCGCCCTCTCTTCACCTTTAAACGCCTCGCCCCTTCGCTCCGCTTTCGATTCCCGTTCCGCGAGCTTGGCTCGTTCCCAAGTCCTCTCCTTTTCCTCTCACTTCCAAATAAGTTCATTCATTAGCGCCGCTTCCAGTCGTCCCACACTGACGACGACAGCGAACATGTTCCAACGAACGAACGAACGAGCGAATACATACACCCACACACGCCGAGCAAATGTCGTCGTTTTCTCCGATTGGTTACACCGCCCTCCTCTCCTGCTTTCCCGCGCGCCGCAGAGGTGCCGGGTGACGTGCGCGCGACCAGACTCAGAAAACACTGCGGTGGCAATCGTGTATACACTGACACCTCGGTTCCAGGGGCAATATGGAGAGACATCGGAACACTGAGAAAGGGAGGGAAAAAAAGAAAACAAAAAGTAACGAAAGCTAGCCGAAGGAAAGTGGGTGACTTGAGAGAATGTTTTTCGAAACCAAATTAACGTGGCCCGCTGAAACAAAAACGTACACCTCTCGCCAGACAGACGGGCGGGGCGGGGCAAAAATGGGCGCTACAATGAAACGCGGAGGTGGCGGCGAGCGCGTACGCGCAATGGGCCAATTTGTGCGCTCTCTCGGAATCCAATTATGCGCATTTACGCTGCTGGCGCCGGCGGACCGTTGCGGGATATCCATTTTGTCTCACGTGCTGAAGGAGGGGCGTTCTGTCTTCCATCACGGAATGAGCTCGCTTGGAAGCCGACAACAGCAGTGACGTTGGAGGCGAGAACCCTGGTGTAATAAAACACGCACGCACGCACGCACGCACGCACGCACGCACGCACGCACGCACGCACGCACGCACGCACGCACGCATGCACAAAGCAATGCGACGGGCAACTTAATCCTATATAGGTAAAGAGACACTCCTTAATGTACTCTCTCGGTTGTATGTGCACGACTTTCAAGTACTGTTGTCCTGGCGTTTCACTGCCTCGCGCGTAAGTGTACAGGAGAAACAAATTAGCGTTGTTTGTCACCAAATGGCACGAAGCGTCACCTCGTGGCGCCATATTGCGTTAGATGAGACGGCGGAGAAGCAGAAACACGAAGCAGGAGTGTACAAATCGGGGCAGCTGGGCTGCTGCTGATGCTGCTCCGAGGTCGCTTCGTAATGAATGAACCCTTCGAGAGAAGACAGCAGCGTACCCGAGAAGAGCACCGCGGGGATGAAAAGGCGAGAAAGAAAAAAACGCGACACAAAATGTTGTCGTATCAGGGCCGACGGAAGCCCCCCCCTCCACCTAAATCTCCGAATGAACGCAATTAGTAGGGCGACGCGCAGCACTCCCAATTTCCGAAGCCGTTTGTTTTCCGAGCCGAGCTAGCACGACCAGCAGAACCTGGTTTTCGCTCCCACGAACAACAAAAGGCCTTATTGTGTGGCGCCGCAGGCAGAGGAATAAACAAAAGAGCGGCCAATACATAATACGCGGGAAAATGCGGAGTTGTTGAGCGAAACAACGATGGTAATTCTTACTATACCAACACACGTAACATATGCGGAGATAGGAAGAAAAAAACTGAGAAATAGTGGAGGCCCTTTACATAAGAAAGCTAAGAAAATGCGGGCGTTACTGAGCCGGCTATTTTGTTAAATGAATAAGTATTAAACATTAAATTCTTCTAGCTCCCGCTTTCGGCGACCTTGAGCCAAAATCCAGAGACGTTATCTGGGCACTCAAACGAGAACATCCGGTCAAGTTGCGAGATGTTCAGAAAAAGTTTATTTAAACAAGAGGCGATACGAACAGAGTCACAAACGCGGCACAATTCCACCAAGACGATAACATATGCAATAAACGAAGGATTGCATACACGGCATGGCCTGAAAGTAGTAAGGTTTTAGTACGGGCTAGTTGGTATTCCATGGTATCAATCGTCACTTACAGCGCATACGTAGACGAGGGACAAAAAAGGACGACGAAGACAAGCCAACTGATTTGGAACTGATTTGGAACAAAACGAGATCATGCGGGCAGCCAGTCAAAATTTAAGAATATGTGGTCTCTGTCCCCCAACTGTTTGTACAGGACCGCATTACATACGCTAGTTACTGCCCAAACAAGTTACAAAATATACTGCTTCCGAGTTCTCCCTAGTGTTTGTTCGCACTATCACTCAAGCTATAACTACTAGTACGATTAAGTTTTATTTCTAATTTCCAACAGGGGGTGGGGGGGGGGGGCGACTTTCGAAAGGCAGATACAGATACACTTCATTGTCATTCTTCGGCAATGAGACAGGGTTGCCTGTTCAACGCCAGCGGTCCACGAGTTCTCTAGCGCGGGTTTTGACTGGCTCGAGAGATGGCGCCACGCTGCGTGGGGCCTCCTTCAGGCGCTTTTCTTCTAGCTGGGCGGTGCACTCTGTCTCTCTGGCGTCTTTCGCTTCCTGTCGTGTCGCCTTCAGCCCGTTTTCTTGCTCTAGCTGGACAGCGTTTATACGGACCAATACACGGTATGACGCGGTGCGGTATGGTGTGGTGGGGTTCGCTGTTGCGAAAATGCAGTACGCCCATTTTAAGATTGTGACTAGTATCATCTCCCACCAATCTGCTTTGCCGGTTGCTATTTAATGCTTACATTTACTATCTATTACGGGAAAGCTATCAATTTTTATTTTTTTCTGTGCAACATATGCCTCGGAATTGAGAGAAAATGCCATATGATAATTTGTTTCACTTCAATGGTCATTTAATTCTGCTTTATTTGTTTCTTTAACTACCAGGTGGCGCTTGAATATACGTACGTCATTTATATCTTTTTTTTTCAGTTAGCTTTTTTTTTAGAGTAGCGCTTTGTCAATCGAGCCTTTCTGCCTTTCCTTGTGCTTTGTGCAACCCCAAAGCGTGAAGTAAAGATTTACAGCTTAGGAACTTTTCATTTGCTTTGTTTATAACGTGTTTGGTTTCAAGGAGCAAGGCAAGTTGCGTCCACTTTCTGTAGGTGATGTGATACAACCCTTTAGAGGAAGATGTAGCAGTACCATACGTGCACCTTACATGACTGGAGTGGGAAATCGACTTTAAAGAAATGTCTATGGGACGACGTTCGCCCTGTAGCTTATGTACGTAGGTTACTCGTTTGAACGCAGCAGTGCAATTTCTTCAACGTAGACGCTGGACAATCACCTGTCCTCCGACAGTGGCCACTGGCCTTAAGACCTTAAATTATACATACTTTAATGCCTTACCTGTTGCGTCATGCAATTCACAATTGCTAGAGGTTATTTGTAATACATGTTACAAGCTTCTCCATCACATATCTTCTCCCAGGTTTTGTATTATACGTATATGGTCAAAGTCCTGATTTTTTTAGAATTTTAAATTACTTCGCGGCCTGTTGAGTGATCAAAGATGGTGTGTTTCTTATTTCTCTTCGATATTTTCAGAAGTACGCATTGAATCGAAAGAATAGTCATCAACATTTCACCCTAGTCAGTTTCGATCTAGTTGTGCGGAAAGAAGGCCGCAGCGAATGTCGTTAAGATGACAACGTCTGTATCGAGCACGGAATCTCTGTCATCAGGTTGAAAATTTCAGCCAAACGGCGTTTTTCTTCTTTTTCCGATTTCCGGGTCTTCGCGGTAAGCTCAGCTGTCATTTCCCACGCATTTCATGCTGCATTAAGTGGAAATTATGTGCTTTCAAAAAAAAAGGAAAAAAAAACGAACAAGAAACCGCACCAGACATCCATTTCCTATTCGCCGTTTGCGGGGCGCCGCACTGTGCACCCAGTACTCCGCGCAGACTTCGAGTCGATCGAGAAACCATAACCATTACGTCGTCAGTCGCTGTGAGTCCAAGAGAAAAGGAGACGAAGGGGGAGAGACAGGGACGCGGGCACCCCATTTTGTTCCTCAAAAGAAGCCGCTGAATAACTGGCCACCAAAAAGTTCAATAATTGCTCGCAGCGCCACGTGAAAAGGAATATGCTCGCGCGATAAAGATCGCGGACCGATGTCGAGCGTACATAACGGGAGTACACGCAAAAACGATCCAGTACGCTCCGCATTCAACTCCATACCCCTCGATTCTTTCTATTTTTTTTTAACCGGAAAGTGCCTCCTTGGAACGAGGGAGAGAGCAGTCTCTAAAGGATGCATGTAATAAGAAAATAATAAAATTAAAGCAAGTGTGACGATCTAAGAACGTCGGCAGATTTGTTTCACAATCATAGAAGAGCGGAGCCGATTGCCACGGTGATAGCGCTTTCTGGTGGCGAAGAGTGCAGTGGGCGGCGCCTTTTCATTTGCCCCGTCATAAAACACGCAGATGGAGCGAGTGGGAAGATCGGGGGGCTGCGAAACTGCCTTTATTTTCCTGCTCATTTGGAAAACAAAAATTGCGAGCGCGATCAGAAACAAAAACTAAACAATAATAATAATATAGGCAAGAGCAGAATGCGGGCGAACGAGGGGAGTAGAACGATTTAAAATGAAGCAGACTCCGTCGCGACCCGTCTCCTAATGACCCCGCTTTGGAACGCATCAATGGCATGTCCGCTTCGCTTGATGGATTTTCTTAAAACAGCCATTCTGCACTGCGCCGAAACCGGGTGGGGGGGGGGGGGGGGGGGAGGCATTTCAATTCTAGTCGCCGCGTATGCCGGCTAGCTGCCAAGAGCATGCAACTAAAGATTCCGATCGCTGATGCAGCTTATGGAGCTTCTGTTGCGGCGTGGAAGAGTTCGAGGCGGGCGACCCGAAGAGGGTAGGGACGTGGTGAGCGCCAGGCATAGCAGTCGACGGCGTGGGTTGGTGGGAGTGGATGGGGGTTGTATGCTACTATAGAATGAACAAAATTGCTCGAAACAGTCAAGAACCACGAATGAAGCTTGAAGAATCGCTACGCGACGCTGTTGGGGAGTGAGTGTACGAGGCTTGTCTCCGTTATCGTTCGCGCCGGTCTGTCTGCGTTTCCGTTTATGCCTCCGCTGACAATTCATTTTGCTGCATTCCTCCTCCACTGCCACGACCCCGTATTGCATTTTTCTCGCTCGATTATTTTCGCCCTTTCATCCACTTGTGTACTCAACAGATTTCGCGAAATTTGTTGTCCTTTCTGCTTTCTCCCTCCCCTTTCTTTTTCTCTTTAAGGCAGCGCGGGTGCTGCTGGCGTTGAAAGGAGAAAGCGAACCGTATTGCTGCACTTACGCGCGGCACAAACCAACAGCCTGAATAGCGCGGCCATTGTGAAGGAAGGAAGAAGGAAGTGAAGCCTCTTTGTAATACATACTGCTCCGTAGAAACCAAACAATCTTTTCGCGCTCGGCTGCGTTGCCCTCGCCAAAAATAAACAGAGTGAGGGCGGTGCTGGAAGCGGTTTCCACTCGCTTGCACCACGAACAGAGAAGATAGTGAAGAGGCAAATAAATAAATGAAAAAAAAACTGCAGCAAAAGAAGCGATAGCGATCACGCTGTCTTTTTCCTGGGCATTCCTATAGAAGTTATGGTGATTGTGGAGCGTTACAGAAAAACGACAATGGGCCATAGTAAGGCAGTCTCTTTACACTCCCATAAATTTGCGCACTCCGCAATTACACATAGAAAGTGCGTACAGAAGTACGCCTTCGCGTGCACGCTCGACGGAAGCCGATGCTGCGTTGTACGATTTTCACCAGCGCTGTATGGTTAGCTTCTTGCATATTTCTAGCAGTTGCTTTTTTTTTCTAATAACTTATTTCTCACGCCATAGTATACTTTATTTCAAACTTTATTTACTTGCGTGTGTCGGAGGTGTTCCCGGGGAGACAGTCAAAGCACCTTTTCGTGCAAAAGTAAACACTCCAGTGACCTGCTCTTTCCTATAGTGCATTTTCGTTCCGGCTAAGCTTTCTCTTTACAGTTGTCTGTCCATGTAGCTTATCTCGCGCGGTCATCGGCAGTCGACAGAATCCACTTATAAATGGCAGATGCAGCTTGGCATGGACGAGATGAAAAGCAGGCAACTGACACTCCTGGTTCCTGTCTTAAAAAACGATTCATCGGGAGTTTTGGGGGTCTCGCGACGTAGGTACAGATTGAACGCCACGTATAGATACGCTGCCTTTAATAGCAGTCTCCTAGATTATGTTTGCCAAAAAAGAAATCTGTTCAATTCACAAATTAGCAGAATAGAGAGAGTTATTCTTCGGCTTCAGGCCTGTATAATCACTGCGTTAACAACAGGCTGTCGCAGCGGGACACGTACGTCATTTTAAGGCAAACTACTACTTTTTGTTGCACACAACGTCGTCCGTATACACGAAAAGTGACATTGTATCTATGTATTAACAATTAGTAGGTGCTTGTGTGTTATTATTATGTCGCAGCATTCTGTGTGAAATATATATTGATTTCGGTGCTGTTTTCTTTTCTGTACTGACTGTTGTTCTTTAGGCAAGTTTACAATATTTGCTTTATTGCCGGACCGTTTGTTTGTTTGCCCTACATATGACCTCATATCATCCTTTGCTCATTCGGCAATCTCTTGTACGCGGCGACACAACAGTTGCCGGCATCGCTAATGTAATGCCATCAGAAAAAGTTTTTAGTCGCACTCCGGTATACCACATCTTGTGGCCTCGGAAATACATGCACATGCAGACGCCACCGCTCCGCGCGATAGCGAAGTGAATGGCGCAGCTTACTTCCATCTGTCGATTGCTGCACGCGCGTGCGGTTAATACTCGGTGGCGGTGGTGACACAAGTTTTGTTTGTCGTTCCCATATGGCGAGGGAGAAGTCGAGAAGGAGGAGCTAAGCCTAACGGTGTCGTCGACGGCTTAATCGAAAGGCCGGCAGGCAGGCACGCACAAACACACACACGCGCGCGCGCGCCCACACAGGCACGCACAGGCTTGCTTGCTTGCTCGCCTGCTTGCTTGCTTGCTTGCTTGCTTGCTTGCTTGCTTGCTTGCTAGTAGGATACCAACTCACACACAACTGCACATGTGTAAACACACAAGCACACGACACGGGCGGATAGAAGGCCGGCACAGATTTTTCCGCCACGCAAACATTCGCCTCGACAGGCCCGAGCTTGCAGCGTAAACGAACCTCTGCGCAAACCAAGCAGTGAGGTCTCGTTTCGTGTCGAGTAACATATGGAAGGGGGCAAACAGACGCGAGCACAGGAGCAAAACATACGGGGTCGGAAACCGAAAAATGAAAGGCAACGACGGGGGCAAGTAAAAGCAAGAGGGACCGAGAGGGAGAGCAACTGGGAACACCGTCGACAGCGAAGGAGCACAAAACAGGAAAAGCAGCGCAGGACCGAGAAACAGAAGCGCAGTAAGAAATCCAAATGAGGAGACGCAAGAAACAAGGAATTAGAGGAGGGGGGGGGGGGGGGGGGATAAGGCAAACAAGGGGAGGGGAAAGCGTAAGTCTGGCGTGCCGCGCGTCTCCTAAGGAATGGTGCAAGAAAGAGTGTTGCGCGCTCGGTAATAACCCCGAGACCTGTGTCGCTGGCGCTGCCGGTGACATGCCGCAATTACGCTCTCGAGCGCGCGTGCGCGCCTGGCTTTAGCATGTCACTCAGCGTTTTGAGTTGTGGTCGACCGGCCGCCGCGCGGCGAAGGGAAGCATGTCTCTGCGGCCCATTTATATCCACCGCTATCGCTAGCCATAACGACGGCGAGGGGGGCCGTGTTTTTCCTTTTTTCTTTCTGCGGCCGCTGGGTCAACGATGGCGAAAAAAAGAGAAAAAAACAAAACAAAATAAGAGCCTCATCGTCAGCTGCAACAATGGCCGAAACAGGAAGGTGCGTTCCCAATTCCGTTACAGTTTATCTCGTGCTGGCTTTAAAGTTTCATAGATCCTAGTAAGGATACGAGGAATGAGCCCGCTGTGGAACTGCCATTTACAGGTGCTGCTTTAGTACTTGCTTAAAGAGGTATCCTTCTAGATATACCTTTACGCTTATTCTGCCTTTAGTTTCATTTCATTTCATTTTAGTACTCTCGACGCCACTAAGGCGTTACAGAGAGGAGTGGGTTGACACAAAGAATGATCTAGTCTGCATAAGCATTTGTTACACGGAATGATCAATCAAAGCAGATTAGAAGACTGGAAGATTGGCGATGCATATGAAGGCAGCAGAAACGTGGTTCCAGCCACGGCTTCTTATAGGCACAGAGGAAGAGGAAAGGCTTTTATTCACCATCCTGTGCCTACCTGACAGAGAATACAACCAGTGAGGCGATAACCGGAACGTCGTCTCAGATGTGTATAATTTGCTGCCGTCGGGTGCAACACCGCTACGTACCAAAGCAGCCTATACAAGACAGAAGTTCACATGAAGGTGGACACGCTGCAGTAGTTCCGTAGCTATGACACTGCGCTGCTGAACATCGGATTCTCTGGTCCAAAACGCTTCTGCACTTAGGTGCACGTAAAGAACCCCACACGGTCATAAGGATACCGGAACGATCTACTGGGACCCTCTCGTAGTTCCAAAGTTGCTTGGAGTGTTGAACCCCACGAATCAATCAATCAAACGTCTTCAACGCCGCCATTCGTTACATTTTATACGCAATTACTTAGGAATTCGTGGTGACAACTGTCGTGGCAGAGCTTCGACGCATCAGATAAACTCGGCGTGAGCCATTCTCTGCATCACCTGTAAAGCCACACACATTTCACAAACTACAAAAGCGTGGTGAGTTCCAAGTAACTTTCTTTTTTTTTCATAAGTGAAGAATCCGGGGACAGAGCTGTGCGGTATTAGGCGCACAAGCAATGTCTGTAACCTTCATGCGTGTAATGGACACCAAAGCAAGGCCAGGCGAAACAAACAAGCACCCAGGACTGTGCGTTTACAGTAGCACACGGCAAAGAGCACGCTATTTCACGCGCGCGCGAGCACGACTCACAACGAAATAACGGAGCGCGAGCAGAAAAGCTCGGGGTCCCATACCAAATAACGTCGAGGACGCTGTCAAGATGTACGAACTGCAGCTTGTAATTACGGCGCATACCGTCCCGCTCTTAGCGCTCCCTTCCTCGCATTTTATAGCAAGAGTGGAGAAAAAGAAGGTTTCGAAGAAACAAACTAACGTGAACCACACGTACTAACGAGATATAGGCTGGGCCTTCTTTACGCTCGAGTACCAGTCTTCGACAGTATCAGGTCAGGATCCTCTCAAGCATGCCGAGGTTTGTCTTTTTCTTTTTTTTTCTTTTCAACTGCGCCCCATCTTTACTTTGCATTTCCGCGAAGCGTGTTTTTTTTTTTTTTAACATTGAAGAAGGGGAAATAGGGGACTGAGGGGAGATGGGGGTGGGGGGGAGTGCCTGAATGGGGAAAGGCGTAGGAGGCCTGCCTTTGCATTGGAGTCACTAAGTTTTATTACATAGAGATCCCCCTCCACGTTCTTGCTGCATGCTGCGCGCCTCTGTTTCTCATGATCAGGCCTCGGCGCAAGTTCGGTGCCCGTCTGCTCAAATCCAATAAAATACGCCGTAGGGAAGAAAAATAAAAATAAAAACGAAGGACACAACTAACAGACAGCGTAGTGGTGGCAGTGGCTGCGTGGAAGGGTGCGAAAGAGAGAGCGGGGGTTAAAGGGGGAGCAAAGGGAAGAAAAGGAGCCAGGGTTGTAGGAATACTTGGCGGGACGTGGGGAGGGGGGTGGAAGTGAGGTCTTGCTTCGCTCGGGCTTTAAAGCCAGAAGCCCTCTTCGATGTTTCGTTTCTTGCCGCTATAGAGTTAATTTCGCACCCTCCACATTTCTTACGGGCGGCCCCATTCCTTCCTTCCTTTTTTTTTTCCATCGTGTACTGTCGTACAGCCTTGGCTCTTCCGCCTCGTCCATATTGGATCTCGATTTCCTGATGAGCTGATGGAACCCATCCCCCGCCGAGATAGCAGATGTCTGAGCCGCTGGCCTCGTCTTCGTCTTCTCATCGCTCTTGGTGCTAGTGTAGCACGTTGCGCTTATTTATTTCCTTCTCTGGTTTCGGGCTCACTCACAGTTCGTTACTTTTTGCTCGGCTACGCATGCTTTCAGGGACAAGCTAATTTAGACGTATACGGCCGAGACTTCGCCTCAAGCCGTGCTCTGTAAGTTCTGATGTCTCCGTGTTACAATTTGGCTACGCAGTTGACGTTTCATTTCTTCATTTTCATTGTCGACGGCGGAGGACAAGAAGTGCTGGGTTTAATATGCAAGAGCGAACTAGACCCGGTCGCGTAACGGCGACTTTGTTTCTTGCTCGTTTAGACGTAGTTGAGAAGCCTCGAAGAGGTTCATACCTATTGGCGTTGGGTTGTTTTGCGTGTAGATGTAGTGGATGCACATTTTGAAAGATTGGCATCAGCGTATACGTCAGGCACTGCTAACGAGTACCTTGTGTACTTATGAACCCGCCCACCGGACCATTTATACCGTAATACATCTTAATCAGATAAGCAAGACGACCTCTGTACCCCGGGTACCGAGAATAATATCCCACAGTACTACATTAAACACATATAACACAGAATACATGAGTTGTCGTTTATTAACTCGAACGCCGCATCATTCTTTCCTAAAGCCATGAGCACAAGTGACGAAGGACTGACATATTTTTAGAATGTTACTGCATCCTGAGCACATTTCACTGAAAAAGATGCTTGATGAACGTTGTTTATGGGTACCTGAGCAAATATTGCTTAAAATTATAGAGAAATGCATTCAACAGATGAGGTCGCGAAGATGCCCTAAAGATCTGTGTAATCAAGCACTCTTAATGGCTCTTCATTATACGCGCTTGATAACACAGAACTGCAGTAAAATAGCAAATGAATGCGCGATTATTACTTGGTAAACTTCCGGCTATAGTTTCACGTATGTTCTAACGCTTGCTTAAAAATTTTCATTGGATTTGATGGAAAAAATAAAGGCTTACAGTGACGTAGTTACTGATAGAAATTTTCTTTGGAGAACTGGCAAGGCAGTCCTTTGTATATTTAACAAATATTGTCGCAACGGAGGGCTCGGGGGACAGTGTCGCTGAATAGTACGCTTTTATTATATAGCCGTAGGAGAGATGGCAACAATAATTATTCTTACATTTGCGAAGCGACGTTTGATGCAGTGCGCCTTACAGTGACATAAAAAGGGCAGTCCATCACAATGACCAATGCTTTCGCTTTTTTGTCCTTGTCGGCGACTCTGATATTTTGTTCTCTTTCTTTCTTTCTTTCTTTCTTTCTTTCTTTCTTTCTTTCTGTTTTGTCTATAACAGTTTTTTTTTTTTGCCGAGAAATTTAGGAAGTAAATGCACCCATATGGCTCAGCGGTGGCTGCGTCCATCCATCGATAACGACACCGTCGTTAAACACGCTACACCCCGTCCCGATAAAATCATGCAACGATGCGAATGCTGCGATGGGGTCAACCAGTTCTAGTACGCAATCACCAAACTTTCGTGGCGTAAAAAAGCTTCCTGGTTGCTCGGCTTGCACGCTTAAACATCGTTTGTTGAGTGTGACTGGTCAGCGCACGAGACCAGCCTAACTTCCACCACTTTTATATGCCTTTTCACATTCAGTGCTTTGGAGAAACAAGGCGGTAAAGGTGTATCGCGGATAAAAGGGCTCAACAATTTCTGGGTAAAAAAAAAGTGTAGTTTTCTTTCCGTGCTACTATTGCGAATATCTTAGTGATCTCTTTGATGTGCCCAAGTGGCATGCATATCAACGTGGGAATACCTTTGTGACCGATATGTTCGATCAGTATGAATAAATTAGGTCCAAATAGAAAAAGCTGCATTCCGCAAGGGAAATTCATGATTGGTCATTACCGCGGTAAGTATTGCACTGTCACGCTTATCGGTATCAAGAGCTGCAAGTGTCAGAAGACCACCGAATGCGGGAACGCTGTTACGTTAGGGAAGTTTGATGCGCTCGTGAACATAAGTTTTTGGAATATTTTCGGAACTAAGCGAGTACCATGGTAGCGCATGCGTATACCATTGCTCCTTATTCAGAAGACTTTTCTCGGCCCCACTGGCGGTATTCTGTTTTCGCTGATATTGTCTCTGATGAAATTGGCCGCTGGGTCTGATTTTAACAATATTTTTGTTCCTGGTAATCTTCCCATGACGGCTACCGCGCATCTGGGTTGTCACCCTTCTCGCAGGCTATTGGAATACCCTGACGTCAGTTTCCACACACCATGGTCCCCACAGCTTCGCGGCGTTTGCTAACGGGTGAATGTGCAAAAATTACTGGCCAATGAACTACCACTGAGAAGCTGTACGAGCCAACGTCAAAATATTAACGAAACACAAGCGAATAAAACAGAAAGCCCTTATCAGAACAGGCTTCAACCAATCATGGCCATTTATTTGTTAGAAGCGGCCGGCTAGTGACATTAGGAGTGTGTTCACTCGAGCTGGTTGGTACAGTTTATGAAACAGCAGGATCTTTAATAGTGCCGACAAAGGACACACAAAAGAAGTTCAGGACATGCCGCTGTCATGTGCATCTTTTCTGTGTCGCGCTGTTCAAAATTCCACCGTACAACGGCTAGTGACGATTATTCAAAGCGCGAAGCTTTATAAATTCGGCTCGTAGTTCTTGCCAATATAGAATCATAGTCAATCCGGCCAGGGACCCTCGAATAAATGACGCCCACATTAGCTTCCGCCGCACTGCACGGACTTTGGAGGCGCAGGACTTAGCCATCGAGACACCATGAGAGGGGAAAGAAATGAAACACACAAAAAAAGACATCGGAAAGACGCAAGGCAGTGCCTGGAATGGAAAAGCGAGCGAAGCAAGAAACCGATAGCGAAAGAAGAAAAAAAAAGAGAAAGAAAATAAATACGGCACAGACGCTGGTGGGTTTGGGTAGAAGTGCGGTGGATGGAAAAGTGTGAGGCGGGTCTGGGCATGAGATTGACGCGACCTATTGTCAACTTGGCGCTGGCCCAGCGGCGGCGGCGGTGGCAGCGAGCTACGCGGCCAAAAGCCGACCGACCCTTTTCGGCTGACAGGGACCACGCGGGCGCATCCCGCGGGACGGGGAAGCCAGGCCGGGCTTCTTCCGAGAGGCGGCGGAAGAAGCCCCCCCTTCCTTCCGTCTTCCAAGCGCGGGCGCTCCCGATAGCCGTATACGCACTCATGCCACGACTAAGCGCATATGGTGTGTGCTGCTCGTACGGTAACAGCCAGAAGCGGCAGTGTACATATTTGAAGCATGAAGCTAAGAGGGCGGAGAGAAACTTTCTCGAGATTGAGGTAGCAGCGAGCCTACGCGCTTGTGAACTTGTGGATCGGCTTCATGGGAGTAGCGCAAGATTTGTTTTTCTTTCTTTTGGCTTAGAGGAAAAAAAATTAAGCGAAAATGAAACACAAATTTATATGAACATGAGGAGTGCAGACATACGTAAAAGACGCCAGCACGTCATTCCGCATGGATGGATGCATCATATATGACGTCTTGAAATATTGCTCGTCTTAGCTCAAGAACAAACATGCAGAGCCATAAGCGCACAACGTAACGCGACTATTGAGCTAGCGCCTCCGGGATTTCAAGATTTTATAGAATGGGTGCATGGCGTGCATGATGGTGTGAGCTTGTCTCGGATTAAAACAAACTACAAGTGATATTACATAATTTTTTCGAGGTCGCGCATTAAATCGTATCCGAGAAAAGAACACTGACTATTCTCGTTATTGTATCACACGTCGGCGTCTCAGAAAATTGGGCAGCTGCTAGCACCCTGGCGACTTTAGCACACAATGTTCATTTCACTGACAATACCTTATGCAAATTCGACCACGCCCGACTCATTATATACGCCGCTACCGACAATGCTAACACCAGGATGAATGTGTCCGCCAAGGGATAGTCGTATAGTACACACAGCCGTATAGTACACAGCCGTATAGTATAGGGACTCCGGATTAATTTTGATATTCCCAAAGCACGGTGCACAAATGTTTTCACACTTTTCCCCGACCGGGATGCAGCACCCGCTGCAGGATATTGCATTCACGATGTCGCTTCAGCAGCGGAACGGAAGAATAGACATATGCGGAAAGTAGACGTTCCTTGCCGATTAACTCGAAACGTTCAATGTCTTTCGTGACATATAGTAGTACCGAGGGTATGATCACAGAACAGCCCCCCCACCCCCCCTCCCCCCGCAAGTTACGCATAGTAACTTGCACATAGAGAGTAAGTACGTAAATGGGCGGCGGCGGGGGGGGGGGGGCAAAAGGAAAACTTCGTGATTTTGTAGCAAGAAGTACCTCTCAAAACAAATCCACTTTCGCTGCTTCTTACGAGCGGCCTATAGGCACAGCTGGCGGCATATATTGCCGGTCAGCCAGCGCCCGCGTCAAGTTATGGCCGTCCGAGCGCGCTGCAGTGTCCACTTTCGCGCGATATGAAATTCGCTCTCGTCCACGCGGCGAGTTATTTTTGTTTTCCCTTGCCGGGTGGCGGCCCGACGTTCCATATGATGCCTCGCGTCTCTGTCATATCGGGAGGCATAGATGCGGCCGCAGAGCTTCTCGCGTGGCTTCCGAGAAGGAATGCGTCACGGCTCGTATGGCCTGCCTCGCGCCGGGCAAATGTTTTCGCTCGAACAGCGCGTCGGGCCTCGCTGGACGCAATTGAGGTCCTCGCTTTCACTCACTCTCTCGTGCGCTTCTTTGCTATGTGAGCTTAGGAAGCAGGCAGCCGAGGTCAGGATGTTGAAACTGAGAAGGCATAACGATAGAGAGTGATTCGAGCTTCGAGTCTGTGACGCGTATATAACTTGAGTTGGAAAAGACGGCACCAAGGAAGGCTACGCCCAGCTCGCTTCCCGAGGTGTTCTGACCGCAGCGCCACACCGCGGCATACGTGCAGCGTTTGAGCAAAGACAAGTCTTGTTTTACGATACTGGCCATGTTTCATTAAAGTTGATAAAGGGAAACTAACGGTTATGTTCGTTATTAACGAATAACATTCAACAGCACAGCGGCGTCGCATTTTTTTAGACTAATATTAGGGAACGGCGGGACAACGCTAATTTTGAAAGACGCACTTAACAAAAGCCGTGACGTGGTTAAAATGGCAGAGTTACTTGAGTATCCGATACCTGAGCAGTCGCCCTCCCTTCGCAACGTCCTTCTGATAGCCTTTGTTACATTCGTGCTTTATGCCGTACTCCAAAAGAGAAACGACTGGCTCCTTTTGAATTGTGTTCATCGTTCTGGGAGCCAAAAATAAATAAAGAAAGAAACAGCCGCCTAAAGGAGTTGATATATGTCAGGTAATTTCACTTTCGTGACCGGTATTACTACTGCCGCCCATAGTTTGGCAATTTGAATTTCAGTATGCCTCTCAGAAGCCAAGATCTTGCCTAGGGCAGCGCTGTTCAATATCCCCCTTCCTATCAAAATTTCTTGCGCAGTCATTGCGTCTCGCCTTTTCTCAGCATGGTCAACATGTGTGTTATTTGATAAGAATGAAACAAAATAGTTTATGCACAATATATATAGTTTATGGTTTTCTATGGCTATAGGTAAATATCAGTAAAGGAAATAAATAGGTTCAGCGAATCAAGAATACAGGAGCCTCCTTTCACTTATATATATAACAGTTGGATGCAATGATATCTTTAATCGTCCCGCTATACGCCGCTTTCGCACAACCTTTATATATTCTTTCTTTTTTTTCTGAATTTAGGACGGATTTTCACTGATTGCTCATGCGTTTTCTAATTACCTTTTGCCGCTGCCGATTGTTGATTATAGAGAATAATGTTTTTTTTTCATAGATTTTATTAACTTGAGCTCCCGTAGACACAAAAATATTTATTTGCGTATTGTAATAGGGCAGGTATGGGCGCTTTCTCAGTAATTTTTATTCCCTGCGAGCTAAATTTTCGTGAATTTTCACTTTGTCACTTTGTCACTTTGTCACGCACACAGCCTTTGTCACACGCACCCAAACCAATGTCCCATCCGAAAATATTTATTTTAGGCTCACCCAGAATTGCATCGCGCCTGCTCCACCTTAGAGCAATAACCTCCGCCACGCGAGCGCAGATCGGAACGGCTACAGTCTATCCGGTAGCGCCAGAGAGAGGCAGTCCAAAGCCAACACGCATCTTAACCAAAGACAATCTGGGACACGCGTGCAGCCCAACGGGGTCTGGCGCCGATAGAGAGGCGCGCTGAGCTGCGGGCCAGGAACGCGCTGGGGGTGGCGCCTTGCTGGGTGCACCCGGGGAACGATGGTTCCCGGAAATTAAGGAGGACACCTATGCCTTCGCTTCCCCTTTTTCTTTTCTCTTCCGGCTGCAGCCGCTGCGATTGCATCCCTCCTCACCCCCTCCAATACCACGTGTGACGCATACAAATAATCTCGTTTTCCCGTACGCGCACACCGAGCTTCTTCTAGCGGGAAGCGCGGAGACGCAGATGGCGGGCATGGGCATCGTGACGCCGATGCTGCTACATGCCTTCAGTCATATATTCCAGCGGCGTCCCCATTCGGGAGGAGGTGGTACACGGCCAAGGAAGGGCGCTCTGTGTACACTATACGCGCGTCGATGCTGCCCAGAGGCGATCAGAAAGTATATGCCGGGACGTTGCTGTTGGTAGAAAGTGTTCACTTTGTTAGTATGGTGTTGGAGCCATCCTACAGTCGCTCGTGGGTGCGCCTATGGCGAGTGAAGCGCTATAAACTGTGACCACGTCCTTGATCGTCTAATACGATTTAAACGCGTTACATTTTGTAATTGCAACGCGAGAAAACTAATAAAACGACTTGGTGGCTTCGACTACAATTAACTATGAATCAATTAACGCTACTAGAATCAAACTCGCTTGGTTCTAGTATAACGTTGGTTGTGGTTGCTGAGGCTTTGGCGTGCCGGGTGTTTGTATTTTCGTATTCTTGTATCTCTTTAACCGCACGTGCGCTCAAGATGCCTTCCCTAGAGAAAGCGAAATGGACTCCTCGTCTGTCCGGAATGTAGAGTGGAGTCGGCGGCCTCGGTGCTTGACAAGAGCAGGCCGTTGGTACGGTTGTGTTTACATCGTAGAGGTGGGATGGAGTTCCGAAGACGTTGCGTCTTACGCTGCGATGTTTTCCTTTGTCCTACTGTATTGCATAATCAGAATATAAGTTTCCTTTATTACCCCCTTCACACCGAGCTCTGTCTTATCAATATTTCACACCGGGCTACCGAAATTTATCTACACGTCAGAAAAAAGGGCTTTGATACCAATGGTAATTCTGCGCTCTACACTGAAGCGTACCTCGCCACGTATAGAACCGCATTAGAACACGTGAATAAGTGAATCTTGTCCTAGGTTGAATTAGATAAAGGACGGCGAAGATTGTGATGAAAGACCTAGCACACAATGCAATCCCAGCGCACATCGAGCACTTGCACTGTCTGTGTTTAGAGATAATAACTGAAACTAGGCTTCTTTTTTATGTGTGTGCAGCGGCAGTAAAATGAGTGAAGAGGAATTTAAATGCGTTTTGCATGGAGCAACGCTACCCCTGAAATCATTGCCACACACGGGAGGCAGATTGTGCTCGTGTAGTGTCATAAACATGCAACAAGCTGCCACCAGCGCTGCTCAGCAGTAGATGTATGTGAGGCCGTCGGCGTTTCAGTTCACGGCGCAGCTATCCGAACGTCGCAATATTTTGTGTTCAGTGTCCACACGAGACAACAAAAAATAGAAAACGTTTTGCTCCGTGCCGAGGTATTTGTCTTGAGGAATACCAGCTGGCACGCATATACAGCAGCGTGCATATTATATATATATATATATATATATATATATATATATATATATATATATATATATATATATATATATACACACATACATACTTCGTCCGTTCAATATTCTCGACAGCCTCGTCCACGGCGTGTGCAGCATAGAAGCCACCGAGGCGTGGCGAATGCAAAAATCAATCGAAACGATCGCGTGAAATGTCTGCTGGCGAACGTGAGAGTGGCCCGGCTTGAGAGCCAATCATTGCGTTGAGAAGCGTGAAGGAGAAAGGGGGGGGGGGGGGGCGGAGGTGTTGAGAGAATCGAAGGAAAGAATTTAAAAGAGAGGAATAAGTAAGGCAAATACCGGGATCCTCAATAGCTCGCGCAAGCATAGGCGGCGAAGGAATGTCGGGGGGTAAAAGAGGGGAGTCGAAAAGTGCTGAGAAGAAAGAACAGTTCGTATGCAAATCAACGTGACGGAACGGCGCACACCATGCCGGTTTTTCGAGCCGGTTGGGGTGCCCGCGTCTATACTGCTGCGCTTTACGTGCGTACTTCTCAGCGACATCTAATAATTCCGTGCAGGGGAGCCAGAGTGAGCAAATATAGAACGGAATCGGCCGCTCTGACGCGCTACAGCCCGTAGACCTGTAAAACAAAGTTCTACGGGGGGTTCCGTCATCCGCAGTACAGAGTTAGGCTTTCCCGTGCTTAAGAAAAATGCTTTGTCTAAGCTTCCGTTATGTTAGCATGTTTAGAAGCCCTTGCATAGGAATAATACGCGATATTGTGATCACACGCTGTTTGGGAGGACTGCCTATGCGTTCATTGGACGGCCCCAGTCGCAGCTGTCTCCCCAAGGGAATGCACAGCAGCTGCATGGAATTTCTTAAGCGGAACACAAGGCGGCTGTTTCTTGCGCTTGAACGGTACAGACGCGTCGGTATAGGCGCAAGCCGGCGTGCTCGAGCGTTCCTTCAGTGTAGCAGCCTTCACGAAGCATCCCGCACTACAACCGTCGTCTCTCTTGCACCTTCCGTACCAGGCGCCCTTTTCAAATGTCTACACGCGATCACGCTCGGAGAAGCCCGTGTATGCTTGGCTCGGCTTTCTTTTCGGTAAACCGCCGTCGCCTGGCGCACTTCGTTAACCGATGACAATAGCCTCTCCTCGGAGTCGCAGCTGGCGGGCAAGCACCCCTTTCAAGATGCAGGCGCCGCGCCGATGGCGCTAGCGTTTCTCTGCGCGTCTCATTTGGCGCAACGCCGTGCTTCGCCGACCGAAGGCGTTTTAAAGCAAGCCGTCGCCGCTCGCGTAAGATCGCGCGCGCCCGCCTTCGCTGTGTCGTGGCTTGCGAATGCGACCGGCGAAGTCGTGAAAGAGGAGCTGAGCGCGAAACCACGTCTGGCGCAGGCGGCGGCGGTGGCAGCGGCCGCTGTTTATGCAAATAAGCCTCGATGCGGCAGCGGCGGCAAGCCCATGTATATCGCTTCTTTTGATATTGAAAGGCAAACACGAAGCCCTTGTGTGCTTATTTTTTTCCCCCTTGGAGCGCTCATGAAGATTTTCTTTTTAAGCCTTCCACAGACACCTGCAGTAGGTGCACTTTCTAGGTTAAATATTTTGGAATTGATAATGCCCTGCTAAAATCAATTGTGCTCAAGAATTCATTTAGCAGCTTTCTTTTAGAGCGAAGCTTTCTTTGCCACTTTCTGGCTGCTGCTGAAATGGTCCTTCCGCGCGTGTCGCTGGGTTTCTTGCAACGCGACCCAGATGGCCTCACCTCCGCGCATACCGGGGTACATCAGGGTATAAATCTGGGGTACAATCAGGACTCGACGGGAACCAAAGGTCAGTGGGTCGCCTCGCATTGGGCGCTCACGGGAAGACTACAAATGAAGCTGTGCAGCGTGATATGGGCTGGACTAGTTTTGAAGTGAGGGAAGCTCGCAGTAAAATTGAGTATGAAGAACGGCTGAGGAATATGGAAGAAAGTGAATGGGCTGGGAGGGTGTTCAGGTATCTGCACACGAAAAATATTGATTCACAATGGAGGAAAAGAACTAGGAAGCTTACCAGCAAGTATGCGGCCTGTATGGTGGGCAACACAGCAACAAAGAAGGTCAAGCGGAAAGTCAGAGAGGCTGAAATAATCTCATGGGTGGCGGCAATGGAAAGGAAATCTGCCATGAGTAACTACTTAAGAGGAAAAAAACGAAATCAGGAAAGAAACCATTTATGATAACTCAAAGGGAAGCTCATCACTTTTCGAAGCGAGATCGGCATGCCTTAGAACACGCACCTATAGAGCGAGATATAAGAAGGAAGAAGAAGCACGTGCTTGCTGCGGTAAAGCTAGGGAAACGACGGAGAATGTTTTATTAGAATGTGAAGGCATCCACCCAGCGGTCGATTTAGGCACCACTGGCCTCCTTGAAGCCCTTGGGTTCAGCGGGAGCAGTGTTAAAGCAAACATGTCCGTAATAGGCATTAGTAAGAGGCGATCGGAGGATCGGTGGAAGAAAAGTAGGGAAACGACAAAAGGCGGACGCGTACAAAAGCACAGTTCGCAGTACGGGATCAGAAAATTTGGGCGTGGTAGTTCATAGTGTTTTTTTTTCTTTTTTAATTGTTTAACCTAGGTAGGCCATTAGGCAGTATAATAGCAAGAGCTTGGTGGCGCAACCCACCGCCCTGTACCAAAGGGGACGCTCATAACATCCATCCATCCATCCATCCATCCATCCATCCATCCATCCATCCATCCATCCATCCGTCCATCCGTCCGTCCGTCCGTCCGTCCGTCCGTCCGTCCATCCATCCATCCATCCATCCATCCATCCATCCATCCATCCATACATACATACTCCATCCATCCATCCATCCATCCATCCATCCATCCATCCATCCATCCATCCATCCATCCATCCATCCATCCATCCCGGCCGGCACCGCCGAGCCAGTGCTTCATAGTTTGTGCGTAGTGCACGTGCTGTGCTTACTTTCCTATGCGAAAAAAATGCAGGTGCTGGGCTGCGGAGGTCACGTGCTGGTCTGTGATAGTATAAACAATGCAATCCGTAGCCTGAAGAAAGCGCTTTGAGCTGGCTTCTCAAGAACGTTCTGGCCGCTATGGGCGGCGGCGTGCTGTAAAAATTACGATTACTCCCATTCCTACCATCATTCTAACAGAGCAGTACTACCATTACTCTAAAGCTATGCATCATTGCATACCATCCTCAGAAGTTGTAGGGGTGGTTTTTAACATCTTCGCTGGTCATCCTCCTTCACAGAGTGGAATGGCTCTTTCTTTTTCTTATTTTAATTATTCGCTTGTGGGCAGCTTAAGCTAAGACTTCCATTTGCTGCTGAACTAACAACAAAACGAAATACGTGAGCAAAATTTAAAAAAGGAAATGTAGCAAATGAGTGGAAACTGTTAGTGCTGTTCCGCGGCACTCCGCGTGTCGGGTTATTTGCTTCACGCTAAGAATATCACAAAAAAGCGTTCACCAACTAACCCACCTACCAATTCTACTAGAATCAATATACTTTTGAGTAAACAAACCATAGTGAAATGCCCCCTTGCACTGTTGTCTTTTGAGAAACAAGATAACTGCAAGTAATGAAACACAAGAGTAAAATTTTCTTTCTGGTGGGAATTCTCTTTTTTCTGCCACGTGCCGACTAGTTAGACTTCGGGTATCTACACCAACAGAGGAAGCAATGCTGCTCTGCACTCTCTGCGGCGATGCCGTGATCGAATCATTGGCTACCTTCGCATAGCGATGTAGGCAAGCCTGGTTTCGCTCTTACTGACGTCCTGCCAGCAGCGTTCTTTCAGAATGAGTTGACCGCGCCTGGCGTGAATATTTTAGCAACTAGATCACCAACGTCGAGCTTTCGGTTTGTGCAGTCAGCGCGTGGTGTGACCGTGGGCTCGTTAGGTTGCTGGCAACCGTGGGGCCCCTCCTCCCCAACCCGAATGTCATTGTTGGCTGCAGCCGCCTCGTCAGCGCCGAGCCCCGTTGTACCTGCCTTAATCACGTTCCCCTAGATCTGTCTGGCGTTCGATCATAACGGGTCGGCCTGCTTCAATAATGCAACCACATGGGCTCCTGTCCGTAAAGCACGTCCCGCACCACGTCCTGTGCGCAGGGTTCGACTCGTTGCATCTGTGCCTTGGGGTCGTCCATTTTATATGATCTCGGTCGAGTAAATCGAACTCTACGTAGGACGTGAAGGTTGGCGCGTTGCATACGATTTCTATTATTTGCTGCGTACAATAATAAGAGATACATATAAAACGATATCTTTATGCTAGCAAGCATCTTCGGCCCAGGAGCTAAATAACCAACTCTATTGTCACGCTTAATCGCTGTAGGCAACTGTGGGGTTAGGCTGTCAGTTCTTTACCGACGTGTGCTTTATAATCGAGATTTATTCGTCGCTATGCGTCCTCCCGCTATTTTTTCTTTTTTTGATGATCGTGATGTGCGACCAGAGTCACAGGCATAGTAAAGGAGGTAAACTTCGCCGGTTTTATTTTGCACCTGTCTGCAAGCAGTCAACTAGTTGAATCATACATCATTAGAGATTGTATCTCTCTGTGTTTCAATCATAATCTCTCTCTCTCTCTCTCTCTCTCTGCTGTACGCATTCTTGGACACATGTCATGGCTCGTTAAGTTGCATCTAACTGCCTCTGTCCATGCGAGACAGCTAAAGTTCTTTGAATGTAAAGAGTACCATTCGGTGGTATGATTGCCTGTCCAATGGTACGTATCTCCCGACTGTGAGTATAGAGCGTGCCGCAGGCCTCCCACCTACTATCGTGCGACTGGCAGTCCAGGTCATGCAATCCGAAGTATCTATATTTATTCTGTTTACCGTACAACTCACTACAGCTCGAGTGTGTTGTATTATCGATCAGTGCAAAGACTCCCTGGCGTGATGACGGTGGCTGCAGCTGGTAAAAGTTTGCTGCAAATGTGCTTAGGCATCCGTCATCATAAAGAAGCTCATGTTTTGAAGATAATCATGCGGTCATTTTCATGGGGATTTTGTCACGGTCATCTTGCAGAAAAATTTACTCTGTATTTCACTGCAGTTCTCATGCGTTGTGTGCATCACTCGTAGCGCGCATTTTTTATATTGCTGCATGCATTAACACATGTCCACCTAATTATTACAATGCTTTATTTTTAATTATTTATTGCGTTTTATTCTTTTTTGCGCAGTTTTCAGCACGGTCGTGTGTAATCATGTAAAGAGTGTCGGCACCATAGGCAAGCCACTACGGCTTTTAGTCCTGGCTCCTTTTGCCAAAGGAAAAATAGACATTGATTGATTGATTGATTGATTGATTGAATGACTAATTTATTTATTTATTTGGTTGTACAAAGAAACAGAATATTATATATAATATTTTTAATGGCAGAATATGATCACTTTTGCCCACGTTCCTATAGTAGCACAAAACTCTCCAAAGGTAAAAATACGGTTGCTCATAATGTGCAACTTGAGAACCCATTAATTTTTTCTAGACCGTCATCCATGTTTCCGTGGCAGAAACTTAATCGCACACTTTCTTGAAGCCCTCATTTCTGCTGTTTTCATGTTCGCGCACTGGGGTACAACAAATGTGTCGAACGAAAATGACAAAACACAGCTCGTCGAAAGCCTACGACTGCTGCTACAGGGGCTACAGCAGCCTTGGTAGGTGGTCCAAATCCCTGCGCCCATAATAATTTCCCGCTCAATCCGAATTTGTCGATATCCATCGCAAGCTAGCGAACATTACCTGGGGCCTAGCTTTTGACCCGTACATCCTGTCTGCTGTCCGTTGATTAGTTTAGAGATAAATGTACGATCGCATTAGGCGTGTCTGCCGGAGACAGAGAGCCATTAGGGACGCTGCCCGTGTAGTTCGATGAACCAGGTGCTCGACAAATGAGATGCTATCAGCCCTTAACGGTGGAGCGTTCCTGGATGAGCACGCCCTTCCCTAAGCACAGCTATTCAATTAGGCAATATTCGTCACAGAATGTGGGCAAAAAAGCTTGCACTTCGGAACGCCGCGTATGGCTTTGGTTGGGCACATGTTTCCTCGCATTATCACGTTAAGGCAGAATTAAGGATAAGTGTTGTCAGAGCTACATAGGTAGGCAAATAAGTACCGAGAGGTAGAAACAAGCAACGCTTTTTTTTTCGTATAGTCATTAATCTTCATAAGAGGAGCGAAGGGTAAATTGTTTTTTTCTTTACGGTGTTTGATCGCGGTGTTTGCCGCGCTCCACAAAGAACAGCAAGTTAGCCTTCTCAATGCATCCGTTGTACATGGCACGGTAGAAAGAGCCGTGTGCGTATATAGCGTAAATGAATAATGTCGTTTGCTGTATTGGGGAGTTCTCCTTAGTTAACAGCCATCGAGAACACTATACCTGATCTTAGACACGCACCGTCCTCACCACCACTAATAAAGCCATCGTCCCGCTTCTCTTTCGAGGATTTCAGGCGGCAAGAATATAAGAAATCGTCTTTTGCAGAAGGCCCCTCCCCATTTCGCATAAAGAACAAAGAAAGAAGAAAACTAGAAAAAGAAAACAAGAAGAAGCACCAATGGAGCCCGCGCGACGGATAACACAGATTTTCGATGGGAGCAGGACTTCAACGGTACACTGCTGCCGTTCCCGAAAGAAGGCAACCTCCCGTGCCGGCTCTTTCCACCTCCATGTCGGCTCCTTCGTTGCTGGTGGGGAAATCGATGGCGCTTTCTACTTAGCAGCAACCGCCATGCTGTCTACTAATGACGTTACCTCATCCTCTCAGTGTAATCAGCAGATGAGCTCCCAATGAAAGGGCGCCTTGTTACCCTCATTCCTGCCGGTACTCTTCGAAATTTCTTTCACATGAAACCTGGTGTTACAGTATCGATCGAGTTAGAAAGCAGAAAGCAAGAGACCAAAGGCAGTGCTTGGTTTACGTCGTCGGAGAGAAGTGGCAACGCTCAGATAACAATGCAGTTTCTCCGCAAGAAGTTTCTGTCACGCGGGAATAAGAAACTACGCTCTAGAGGGACCCGGTCATCGTCGTTGCGCGGCTGCAGGCTAATGTTTATAAATGTAGCCGATGACTCCTAACGAGGCTAACTTTTGGCGGGAACTCACATCGCGAGAGCACTTAACGATCCGTCGAAGTCTATGCCGGCTTGTAAGGCGCGGACGAATCAATGGCCTTTGCAGTGGTCAACAAGACTAACCATGCCGTTTCTGAATGCGAAAGAGGAAACTTCTTGACGTTAGTCACTACGGCGGATTGTGAAAACTTACAGGGTACGTAATGACTGGAGAGAAGAGCGTTTTGGCATTGAGAATACCGTAGACACGGTTGAAGCAATCCTCCCATCCAACCTTGAGCGTTAGGCTTCAAAAATAAACTTCTATGTTGGTTTGTTCTTCTACAGCGCCATTACCCACCGTGGCGGCTCAGCTTTCTGCTGCTTAGCGCTCGGTCTTGGATTCGATTCTCGGCTGCCATTCCTTCTGGACGTTAGCAGGCGTTAACGTGAGCCCATCCCGAAGATTCCGAAGGGCGCCTTACAGGTTCCCGAGTCCACAGGGGTATGTGCCATCGATCTCGGACCCTTTTTTGCACTATCACCTGCAAGTCTAACCTGCGTACGATACAGAGTATTCAAGCCCAAGCCCTTAAGATATGTCTTGGCGTACCACGCAGTGCATCAACGGCTGAAACCATTGCCCTTGCGCAGGATTACCCAATCACGACGCATTACCGTTGAGACAATGCGCATGCACCTCAGGCATTATTCTAGGACCCCTTCCCACCACTTGGCGAGCCTCACTGCTGCAAGGCCCTGCTCGACATTTAGCGGCATTGTCAGTGCACATCGTGCGTCGTTTACTTCAGGGTACGCACCTGCGCCCAAGCCAGCGTTTCCTCCGTGGTGTTTGAGCCGTCCACAAGTACACCTAATGATTCCAGGACTACAGAAGAAGACAGATCTACCGGCCTCTGCTCTAAAACAGTTGACCTTACTTCTTTTGCATGAAAAGTACAGCAACCACGTGCACATCTATACCGATGGATCAACTACGTCGTGCTGTTCCGGTGGTGCCGTGGTGATACCAACGCGAGGAATGACACTGCGCTTCAAGACATCGCATGTCACGCCCTCAACGGCGGCAGAACTAACGGCCCTGCGTCGAGCGCTGGAATTCATTGAATCTGAAAGAGCTAGAAAATGGGCTGTGTTCTGTGATTCAAAACCGGCATTACAGTGCACGCAGTCAGTTCTCCGACACGGATGCCATGACCAACTGACATACGAAATCGCGAAACTTTACCATCATGTCCAACAAAAAGGTCACGAGGTCGTTTTTCAATGGGTACCTGGCCATTGTGGAATCAGTGGCAATGATTCCGCCGATAACGCTGCTCGCACAGCACATCAGGAAGAGCAGAGCGTTCCAATTCCGCTTTCGAGGACAGACGCCGCTAGGCAGCTTCGATACCTGGCACGCAGTCTCACACTGACCGAGTGGAACTCGCCAAACTTACGACTCACACGACTGCATCGACTAAACCCCTCCCTGCAACTCCGGCCTCCACTCGGACTTCCTCGACGTGAAGCTACGCTTCTCTGTCGCCTTTGGTTAGGAGTTGCCTTCACAAAGGCATACTCTACATTAACTGGACAGACTGAGAGTGTAGCATGCGAGGTCTGTGGCACGGAAGAAAACATCGACCACCTGCTGTGCCACTGTCCACGATACACCCCTGAGAGACAAGAACTTGCCAAAGCTTTTCATAAACTGGACAATCGGCCGCTTTCTGTGCAGGTGCTGCTGGAACACCGCCCCCATCGCCCGTCGGCCCATAAAGCGGTGAAGGCACTTTTGTGCTTCTTAAGGACGACGGGCTTGTGCGACCAACTGTGACTATTAATGCAATTTCTGTAAGGCCACACACGTCAGTGAACTCACTGCAATTTCCTTCTTTCCTTCCCTCCTCTCTCTCCCTGTTATCTTTGTTCTCCCCCTTTCCCTTTCCCCCGGTGTAGGGTAGCCAACCGGACATGATTCTGGTTAACCTCCCTGCCTTCTTCTTATCTCTTTTCCTCCTCCTCCACCAGGATCGGCCCACATGATGATTTTTTCTGTTAACAGACACCGAAAAAAAAACTACGGAAGTTAGTCATACACTGCTTTCGCTGTAAAAGGCAGAAAAATCTTGACCACCGAGTAGATTGATTTGTCGGCGCTTTAGGAATGTGCGTGAGGGTGGTGGCGTGGGCAGATAATGGGCGGGGGGGAGGGGGGTACGCCGCTTAATTTCGGGGAGCGCCCTGCCCCCCCCCCCCCTGGGTACGTGCCTATATATATATATATATATATATATATATATATATATATATATATATATATATATATATATATATATATATATATATATATATATATTTATAAAGTAAGGGTACGGTTTTCAATAAATCATTAAACTCTGAGTACAGCGCGTGTACTGTTAATTCTCTCCTTATGAGTTCGTGTACTGAGTTACGAGTTCTTTCCAAAACCATCTATATTCTCATCCAATCGCTCATTTGTCTGTTGTTGCTGTGTCGCCTTCAACAAATGGCTCGTACTGACAAGTGGAGATTGGCGATGGTTCGCAACGGAAACGCATTATTAATTCTTCGCTTTCCGTTAACTTAGTGGTCGGTACCTATATCTAAATAATAATAAATATATATTCTTTTTCTTTTTTGAAAAGTGATCATGCCAGTTTTTCATGAAGCTACTTGATTACGGAAAAAAAATGTACGATCTAATGTTAATGATGAGGAAAAGGAGTTCGACATGACAGTCTCTCTGTATCAATGTTGTAGTCGTGTACAGATTTTATTGCTGTATTCGACATCGTGATAGGGTAATCGAAACTTCGCATTGCCGAGTGAGACGTGACCAGACATTCCAGGGGAACGTCAAATGTCGGTAGTCCGGTGCAGCCAGGAAGGGCTCATTTTTTCGACCGAGGCATTGTTCTCGCTTTCTAAATCTTGTTATCGACAGCAGGTAAGGTTAAATATAAAGAAACTTACCGGTCCACAGAGCCATGCCTTTGACAAGCTGTCTGCAATCTCATTAGGTGCTAGTGCATATTGTCCAGGTATCTGCAAAAACCAAATTTCTTTAACATGATGTCGAATGAAAAAAATGTAGCTATTGGTGCAATAGTGAATTATTTGTGCTTTCTATCGACATAAGAAATTATAGGCAGTCTATGATGAATATTATGTGCGACACATTGATCGGAATTTTGTATATGGCCGAAAAATTTGCTACGAATTCAGCTACAAAAATCGGAGTATAATCGCGAAGATGGATGGCAAAAATCCATGATAGTGTTCCAAAGCAGATGCCTATCTCCGATTTCTCATCGTGCTGTCACGCATCCGTGGACACTACCTTGTATGAGGGAATTCTTTCCAAATACTCAATCAAGAGTCTGACTAGTGACTGCCTAGATATGAGCTTAGCAGTCTTTGGAAAGAGGTTATCAAACTTTCAAGCATTACATTGATTTATTGAAGTTACACATTGATGTGATTGTAGGTTAACGTTTATTTTGCGTGAAAGACTCTGCGTAAATACTACATGAGGAAGATTGAAATTTGGCCACATGCAATCAATCTATAATGCCATGTGTGCGACAAACAGAGAATAACTTGTGCTGGGAACATGTTCGTATGCTCTAAGAAAAGCTTTTACTGTTAGTAGTTGAGATCTCTACGCTGAGTCTCGTATCCTTCCTTCTAGATACGGGACAGAATTCCCAACACAATTAAAGGCACCAAGACAGTGACGTGGGCCCGTTTCTCTGGCATGAAGAATATTTGCAACTTATAATTGGGAGAACCATATTTCAACAGCCAACAAAATTCAAGAATGTGTCATACATAAGCGCGATAAATCTAAGGTAGAGTCTCCTTACGCATACCAAACTTCCTGTTGCATTTTCTCGTCAACCGACCTAGAGAGATTTGACCTTTTCTAACGGTTTTATCTGCCTGTCCTTTTGGACCGCGCACACTTTTTTTACCTTTACTATGACACGCGCTTCATCCGCGTCGATCTAGTCCATGGCGGCTTTGAAACTCACCCGATTGACTCCAGCGCGCACCTTTGCAAAAATTCTCGAAAATTCCTCTAAAAGATCTCGTCATAAATCTATTGCACATTTATTTCACATTAGTGTCTCGCTGTCTACTTTATCTTTCTCGATCGTTTTGCAAGTTTCTTCTTTTGTGCTATTACGCATTTTCCCCAAGATACCAGTTCTAATGAAGTGGCTTCGTATTCTGGAAACTAAATGTCACTGTCTAGAAATAAAGTATTCTTTCTTCAGGAAAGCAAAAGAAAACGTGGATAACAGACAGAATACAAAACACGAATAGGTAAATGGCAAACGGCTCTGGAAACGATGTGCCTGCTCCGGGACCGGCAAATGTGAAAGTTAGCTATCGGAAGCCTTCTTCCACCACATTGGATTCGGTAAGTGCTTATGACGAGCGCGCTCAAATCGATATGTGGAAGCCTGCAATGCAGTGAAATAATATAAAGAATACACGGAAGGCAAACGCTCGCGTTTCCTGAGAGTGCATTTTCATCTGTCAACAGGAAAACGAAACGCGTTCTGCCACCGAATAGCTGCTTCAGTGGCTCTTGTCTGCTTGCGTTTCACAACGCACAGATGACGATGCAAGGGTTAGGTAAGTTTGGAGCAGGCACTGCAAACACACACACCCGTGAGGCGTGGGGCATTATACTGGCTTTCAGCTTAAAACCTCTCAACAGAAGCATCATCAAAGGCGGCCCCGTCAATTGAATGAAGTGGTTCCATGACAGTCGAAATGTATGCGTTCATTTCGTTGACAGTACGTTACAACAGAGCTGGAATACGAAAAGTTGGGCGGTGCCGAAATGGTGGTAAGTCTGCCCGCTGCGTGGCAACTTCAGAAACCTCACACACCTGAAATTAGTAGAGCAAGATTACGTTCGTACCGCGTAAGAAGGCACGCGAGAATTCACTCGTAAAGAGAAGAAAAAAGGGGAAAGACTACTTGTTCATGAGGCAGAAATCAAATTTTCTCATATTACAGGAGCGCGCGACGATAGTAATGGTAGAAAAAGGTGGAAAAAGAGGGGCAAGAAATTAAACCGTGCGTCGCCCGGCAGTCACACTAGCTACTGCATCGCCAGCGACGAACGCTTGCGCGTGTAGAAGCAATGATGATGGAAATCACAGCTTTCTGTATGGGAACGTGCATTACAGCACCCGAAGCGGTCGCAGCAGATTCATTATAATGCTCGTTGTTCTCATTTTACTGAAAGAAAAAAAAAAGCTCCTTTTATGTCACTCATTAAAATTCTCCATTGTGTGCAAGCACGCAATTCAGAACGAGGGGTTTTGCGTTCCATCAAAGTTCAGCTATAAAAAAAAAAGATTTAAAGATATAAGAAAGGAAGAGTCAGCTGTATGCGTTTGCGCACAGAATAGTTCGTTCATGGAGAGGGAGAACGGTCTCTCAGAACCAAGAAGCCACACCATGAGAGCCCTTCGGGCGTGAAGCTTTGATAAATAAGCCTCTCGTGGCAAGCGATTGCGGCTTTGGCCCCATTCGCGTGCCGAATACTAATTATACAGGCCGGCTCTGACGACGCTCGTATTTAATTAACTTGGCTACGGACGAGCGCACGCATTCGCTTCCGCGCCCGAGCGAAGCCAAAAGGAGTTCTGTTTATTCGTAGCGATATTTTTAAGCACGCGCGTTTTAGCCTAAAAAGCGTTTCCGCCCACGACTGAGGCGTCATGCGCGGGCACGCGAGCGCACAATCGCGAACCCAAGCGTTTTCAGTGCGCATAAATTACGCTCGGTGATGAGAAGCAAGCGCGGATTCCGCTTGAGGGACAGCAGCGCGGCAGTTTGGTGCCTTAGTGGCAGCGCGCAGCTCCACGAAGACGCTGTTGCAGCTTGGTCCCAACTGAAGGCGCTATAAGATTTGAACGGTGACGCCGCGTGCACTAACGACAGCAGGGGCGCAGGATATGCTGCGATTCTCAACTAATGCTTTCATTGGGCAGAACGACTTCCGTGGCAAGAGGAATCAGAAAAGCACGGACTGGATCTAAAGCAGTAAAAACAAAAAAGAAACTTGCAAAGGTCTACTACTTGCTACTACTACTACTAGTACTACTACTACTACTACTACTACTACTACTACTACCACTACTACTACTACTTATACTATGTGTACTACTACTACAATTGCTAAAGTATACTACTACTGCCATCTTAATCTCGTTCCCTTCAAGTTTCAATTAGTAAATTGAACAGTTCTGCTAATATATTCCACTTAGTTGATGTACTTTAAGTAGAACGATATCAGGAGTGATGTACAGGAAGAGATGCAAGAAGCTGGAACGAAGAAGGAGCCGGCACTCAAGGACATTTCTTCTACATATGTACCGCTTAGTTGATGTACTTTAAGTAGAACGATATCAGGAGTGACGTACAGGAAGAGATGCAAGAAACTGGAACGAAGAAGGAGCCGGCATTCAAGGACATTTCTCCTACATAGGTACCGCTTAGTAAGTGGCACAAAATATGTTACACTTAATGAAGCCTATGTGCAATGAGATTAAGAGTGGACTGCAACAACCACAACTACAACAACAACAAGAACAACAAAAATTCATTAAGGCATCGTTTCTCTACTATACAGAAGAAAGAAAAAAAGTAAATACGTTTCCGCTTAGGATCCACAGTAGGGCACAAGAAGGAGCCCTGTCTTCTGCGTACGCTTCTGCTAGTGTCTGAACTCATGGATGCAGGGTGACATTTTTTTAGCTATGGTTGTTGTTGATCCGGAAAGACGCCCAAGCTTAGGCTTCCACAGCCAACCAGGACAACCCGCTTGCGACGAGTAGAGGAGAAGGTTAGCATGATGGTGGCTGCATGTAATTTCTGAGTACTGGGAGCACACGGGAATGGTGGCAACACACGGCACTCCTCGAGGGAGCCAGACGGGAGAAAGATGAAGGAGCCCGTACAGGAAATGTGTTAGCCTGAAGGCTTCGACGCAGGCATTCAAAACACTGCATGAAGCTCGAAATGTAAAGGCACGTGGAGCACACAGAGCAGCACTTTTCACCAAGTGCTCGCCGTAGCAGCAACCACAAGAAAATCAAGGACGTCGATGCTACGTTACTAACGAAAAAGTAACGCTTGAAGAAAGCGCTTACATGAAAATGGCTAAGGCGTACGTATTAATTATATGACGTCATTTGGGGCGACCCCTATTCAAGCGCCACGTATCGACTCACGAGACACCTTGGCTACTTGTTCTGTAAATATGAGAATGAAATTCAGAAATTCTTCCGCACCAAAACCCCATACCGATACCTGCTCCAAAACCATACTTGCTTCGACCACTTTGACAGGTGACCTTTTCATCCTCATCGTAATATTAGGAGATATACCGTACGGCAGACGATTCTTTTTAGAATCATACTTCGAAATATCGATAACTAGACAACAATGCGCAAAAACATCAAGAATTCTCCCTATCGCGCTCGTTTACAGCTTAGTGGAGCAATAACTTTCCATCAGAAATAAAAATAAAAAGGGAGCAGGGTAAAACACCTTTACCTAAGCTCTTTTCCTTTGTCGCTTCCGGAACCCGAACCTTTGAATTCGTCAAATGGCCTCGAAAAAAACTCGGCGGGACGTGTGTAACACGATCGATCGCTGGGACGCTTATATCCGAAACTGCGGGTGGTGGTCCTGCTCCTCACTGTCGAGTAGCATTCCGCGTTGGCAACGTCGCGCCCCGTTTCCTTTCGTTTGACAGATTCGAATGGCTATGCGTCCCGGCAACACGAGAATTCGTTTATGTGCATACTGGCGCCATTTCCAACTGTGAACGGCGAGGGCTTTCAATCTCTTGCTTCAGCCCCGAGAAAGGCCCTGCTGACAACGCAGGCGCTAGCGTACTCAAAAAGCGGTGGCAGCGGAGGTTGAAGGCGAGCCGCGGGAGGGTGAAGGAGAAGAGAGACGGGGGGGGGGGGGCGTGGAAAGGAAAGCACCAATGTGACGTGTGCGTGAGCGTATGTGCGCGTCTGCGTGCTCGCGTATTTGAGAGGGAGACCGAGGATTGCGTTTGAGGTAGATTGCGAGCGAAGCAGCGGCAGCGGTGCTCGCTTATTCGGCGGCGCGGCGCCGCGATCAGAGAATGCTGAGCTCGCGGTCTCTTCAGCAAAGGCCCGCTCAGCAATCCCCGCCTTACAATTGCCGCCGAGCGCTTAATTTCAACTCGAGCTGTCAGTCAGGTTCGCGCCGACTCGGTTTCAGCGGCGCCCATTGTCGGAGACGCGCCAAAGAATAGTTTTTGCAGCATTTCTCTTTTTTATTATTGTTTAGCCATTTCTTGCGTGTAATTGAAGCTCTGAACGATATAGCCTTAAGGTGCAAGGTAAAAAGAGCTCTTCTATTTGGCCGCAAGATTCAACAGCGCTCACGGAATGAGAAAATGAAACAAACAAACATGCGCAGCAAGATTCAGTGTGCTCGAGGTCGTGCAGAACGATAAAAGGAACGCTGACCCGAGTATGTCATCGAACCAAACAGTGTCTATATTGCAGCCAGATTTGAAGACGACTGCACATTTTCTAATTTCATTTGTCTCTTGTGAAACATTGTTCGCCGCAAAAGAGATTCGATAACTAGATTTTTATCGTGGCAGCCACATCACAGGCATTACAATGGTCACACTTTCCAAATGTAACGGGCGAAATTCTGTCAGCGAAATTTAATAAACAGAAGTAACCGCGATGCCTTACTAGCAGATATCTTTATTTCGTGTGCTTTTTTATGACAAGTAACTGCTTTGCGGTGTATCTCAGGGTGATGGCTCCTGGCGGCACATCTTCGACCTCTGTTTTGAATAAGAAGCATGTAGTGCGCTCGAAGGGCGACATCCGGCGAATTATAACGTAGAGCTATGCCAATTTGCGTCTATTCAATTTGCGCACTTTTCCCTTCACGATTTATCAAAATCTTTCGAGCCACGCCCACTTTGCTTTTTTCTTACGCGACGCTATGACACCGCGATAACTCGATCTCAAAGTTACGTGTACGCACTGAAAATAAATGATTACGCCAGACAAGAGAAAGAAAGATTATGCAGATCCCACGCACTGTGGTAATCGATGTTAGCGAAGCTTTCTGTGCTGTTTTCTTTGATTGACTATAATTAGCTGTGATGTTCCCGGCGAACGTTTCGTGTATTCAACGTTCAGTCCAACGCGAGATTGCTGAGTTGACGCTAAGCGTTACCTTGCGTGCACCACTGCTGTTTGTCTGCGTAGTACACAAAACACACAGGGAGAGGTGCTTGCTTCAGGCATTGTTGTGCGCCATATTGTATAACCTCTGGGAGTTTTTTGGAATAGTAGGAAACTGCCCCGCCCCGAAAGAAACAGAAGACGGCTTCCCACCGTTCGCTATGGCAGATTGCAAGAACGCCAGTTAATTGAAGTGATTTGCAGCCGAAGTAGAGAACGATCTAGGTACATGGCACGAGTAGGTATCAACGTGTCCTTGTCCGGTCTTTCGTGGCACATTGCTAACCGTGTTGATGTTTTTTTTTTCGTTTAGTTGTACGATTATTTGCTTCCTATAGCATTATTGGGTCATACTTAAAAAGTATCTAGACGCAATTTTGCATGACTGCGAAGACCCTCCTGCCTTATTCTTCCTTGCTTTGTCATTGCCCGTATGTATTAGTTAATTTCTTGCTGTTATATTGTGGCACTTCACATATGACTTGCTGTAACCCCTTCCCTAAAATAACCTCTCATGACGTTGGCAATACAAAACAAACAAACAAACAAACAAACAAACAAACAAACAAACAAACAAGCAAACAAATAAATAAATAAATAAATAAATAATTAAATTAGACACCCTTTACGTTATTCAAGACATCACTTTGTCCCACTATACTGCTTCAGTTCGCAGCCACACTTATCACTTCATTAATTAGTATGCACTAACCAAATATTTACATTAAAGTTTATGATACTCATTTGTGCCCAAATGTCAGTCGTTTGTTTACAACACCCACCTATGCACGAGTGCATGCACTCTAGCAGTCTCCTTTGAAGTATGACTTCTGCAAATTCTGAGAAGGGACCACTTTCGTCGCTGGCACAGAAAGCCATTCAGGCGCTACTGCACTTTTCGAAATGCACCAGCTCAGCGATAATTTATTATCCTCCTGCGCATCCCTCCTGCGCATCCTCATGCGAGATCACAGTGTTCACTCTCTTCCTCGTTCACCCTCGTTTTCCTTATCATCTGCATGGGTAGGGTAGCAAACTGGGCGGTCGTCTGGTATACCTCCATACGGTTCTTCTCCTTGATTTCTACGTAATAATTGCCCATAACAGCTACGAACTTCTAGCGGTGATATGCAATACACAAGAATACGTCTACAAAACATGCATGCACAGAAGAAAATAACTTGCGTAATAAAGTGGGGCACAATAGCGCGAAACGTGCATGAAGAAATATTTTCAGTTCGCAAAGAAAGAGCTTTGATTGCTGTTCTACCGCTACTAAAATCGCCCAGTTCTGTGTCGCACAGTTTCAGGGCTCTTATAATGTTTTAGTCGAAATCTGAGAACACCGCCATGCTTTCCACTCACGAAAAGAGTGGATGTCTATATCGAATTGCTTTGTGCACCCCCCCCCCCCCCCCGATACAACGCACTACACAATGCTACACAATTTCTCATGAGCTCTGAAGCGCCGGCTTCACTGTACACTATCTCTTTCTAACCGCGGGGATTTGAGAGCTCCGAAGCAAAACATAAGGCAAATGCGACTCGTACAACCCTTGTGTGCGCAGTGACAGTAGACGTTGAACGAACAGCGAGCGCACCGTGCCTTTTGCCGCAAATCAAATAGTGGCTCCCCAGGAATCTATACTCTTGGGCGACCGTCGGAGGCATATATGTTCATAAAGCATTTCTTTTGTGATGCTATGGCCCGAGAAAGCACATGTTCGCAATCTCCTGAACGCCACAAACGCAAGGGGGGAAACACTGTGCGGATCAAAGAGCACGGCGACAGATCATAAATCGCCGCAGAATCAGAAACGCGCGCGTCGCAGCTCTCCATTTTTGCGGGGGATTTCCGTACCGAGGAATTTTTTTCAATCTCGAACTGCTCCGCCCACGAAAAAAAAAAAAAAAAAGACGGAGCAATGCTACGCTGAATTGCCATAAGACCGATACAGAGCGCTCCTTACGGAGCACGTCCTCTACAGAGACATCACAAAAGAATTCAAACGAATAAAGAGCACATCTGGAAAAAAATATCTTGCGGCTCATCCTGTTGCACGAAAAAGAACAAGTTCGGAGAGCGTAAACACGTTTGGTTATCGCGGCACTACGAACTGGGGCACCGTAATGACGAGGACGAGGTGGGGGGGGGGGGGGGGGGGGGAAGCGAAACGGCCGTGAAAGCAAGGGGAAACACTAACTGACGGGGCAGGAAGAGAGGCACGGGAACGCGGAAGTCTGGGCTTAAGGGTATATGATTTATGATAGTTCTCTGAGACAGAATCTAGGCAAGAAGGAAAGAAAGAAGGAAAGAAAGAAAAAGAAACTGCTAGGAGCGAGAACCCGGCCGGAACGGCCCTCTCCGTGCTGAAAAGAAAAAAAAAAAATACTTTGAGCGCCAGTTCACGTGCAATCGCGCAATGCAACGTGCTCGGATATAGTATACCACGGCGCAGAATGCCGCCGTACTGCGCCCGCATTTTCTTCGCGAAATCGAGCGCCACAGCAATTGCGGGGGAACGCTCGACTAAGAACCACGGCCAAGAACTACGCAAGCGGGGCATCGCAACGTATGAGAAGGAAACGAGCAAAACGCCATTGGTTCGCAATTTCCGCCGGCGATAGCTGATGTACGATGATAGCCCTGTGTTCCTTTCCAGTTGTCGGCGTGGGCACAAGGGTACGCCGTATGGGCTCTGATGCGCCGGAAACTGAATTCCCTCACGCTTCGTGCTCGGAGCATGCCATAGCAATGCGGGGCGTCGGACGTTCTTTCAGCTTTTTCAGATATACGGCAGCCACTTCAAGTTCTGTTTGTCCTATGTGAAAAAAGAGAGTTCAAGATATTTAGAAAGCTTTAGTGCGGCGCTCCCGGCCATTTACCGAAACACACGCAAAACGGCAATGATTGCGACAGACGCATGTCCTCGAGGAGGCTCTTAGTAGAGAACTCCACATCACCAGCCCATGCTGTGGCCCCGCCCGTTCGACAGAGATGAAGGTGCTTTCTCGGAAACGGTGTTTTTCTTTGTAAGCCTACCGGCATCAAAACAGGCGATTGATCTGAATAATTTTCACAACGTACTAAACACTGTCGGTAGCTTTTTTTCTTCGGAATAAAAAAAATAGAATTTGCGATTTGTTTCTCCTTGTTGCGATATAGTGCTAGTGGCAATTGAAGCAGGCGAATGCAAGCCATGCAGCGCCAGCGATACTTCAGCCCAAGAGTTGGCAAACGTACGTAAGTCGCAAAGCTCTTCATTGCGCTTTGTGCACGTGTGCTTAGGACCCCCTATATTATAACGCAAGCAAGCACTTTACGCGTGCTATAATAAAGCTTCCTATTGCCTTTGCGGCGAACACTGCGCCCGCACTGGCGCATGAAGTGCAATCTGCCAAGGATGCATGCGTGATTACTATCTTACAATATTTCAGCGTCCTACTGCGTAGACATGGTAAAATGAAGGAATGGAAACGTGTATATGAGTGACTTGAACTGCCTACGCAATAAATAATGGATTCACTGACTTGGAACTCAGACGGATTTACTTGGGCGAAGTAGAAACGTGAAAATGAATAGATGCAGTGTACGCGTGAATCGATTGCATGCAAATGTTTGTGTTTTTGATATTCCGCCTAGTAAACTGCCTGGTGCGAGTTTATACAACCATTCCCAGTAGGTACACCGGAACTTCTGCGTGCTGGCATACTCGTTCTGCCAGTCTTTCCTCAAGTGTGTTCGTAAACGAGTCAGTCAAGAAGCAAAACGAAATCTGTCACGGGAACTAGTCAGTGAAAGAACTTTATTGGAGGTCCGGCGAGAACGCGAACTCGTCGCGCACCCGGCTAGTCCCACGTCGGGACCGGCAGGTCTAGCCCACCTGCCCGGTCGCGGGCACGCCGGACAGCCAGGATTTGCTTGTCTAGAGCGGGGCTACGCAGAAGCGAGTCCCACTCCTCTTTGGTGAACTTGGGGTATCTCGACCCGCTCTCCCAGAGCATGTGTGCTACAGTGGAGGTCTGCCCACAGTATAGGGAGGCATCGTCGCGATTTACGTGGGAGCAAACTTCGTGTAAAGCTGCCAGACACGGATATGTGCCGGCCTGATCGACCCTGATGTTCAGTTCACTGAAATTTCAACAATTTATCATCCAAGAAAATAATGAAAAAGGAAGCTCGCCGCAGCTAGGCCAGCAAATAGTGCTCTTTATTTTTTTTTTCGAAACCTTTTGGAGCAATCAACGCTTCCTGTGTAAACTCTGGTAACCGCAGCCTTTCCACTGACTGGTGGTGTCACCTATGCTGTCATGTAGTAAACAGCTTACTACTTTTCCATCGCATTCCAGAGCGCAACTGGGATTTTTCTTCACGAAACTTTTTCTTTATTTCTTTTCATATCGTTCACCCGCAGTGTCATGTGGTGCACCCGGCCCATTAAGCCGTCTCAACATGAGCTACCTTAAAAGATTCCAACGCTTCTCAGAGTTAGCTGAGCTAAATCTAATTTTCCCATGCTATACCACGTAATAAATTTCCCAAGTCATTGCGAAAGTTATGAAGCATCGTGAAAGTCCCTACGAGGTGCATTAAATATCCTGAAATGCTGCCTTTGTTGCGCCAATCGAAGAGCAGGCGCCGTTAACTGGAGCGTAGGACTCGCATCTGAGAGAGCAGCAGTTCGAATCGGAATCGAATGCACACGAGTTTCGCGCTTTGTACTTTTATCGGGAACTCTTCGTGATGACGCTTGCGACAGAAGCCACGAAACGCAGCAGATGTCTCTGTTGCCAGGTATGCCTGGCGAAGCGAGCACGGGCAGAGTTACCCAACCACATCGACCTAACTCAATCTGCCCCACCCTCGCACTGCAGAGACAGAAAGTATTCTCGTTCAAACGTGCCAGTCTGCTTGCACGTGCGCGTGCCTCTGGAGATAGTGGAGAGGTTACTGTGACCGACTGGGAAGGGCTATCTATCTAAAGCGTCCGGACGTTGGCGAGCTCAATTCCGGTCGATTCCTCGCGTTCCCTCGATTTCTTTTTCCTCCTGCCTCGGTGCGACCAGAGCCCCGCTTCTACGCGCGTCGGAGTCGAGCATCATTTATCAGAGCCGTCGTTTTTTTTTTCTCCCCGCCTCCATCGTTGTTCCTTCTCCTCCGCCGCTTTCCACCACCCCAACTCCCAGCGTCAATTACCTTCGGCGGCGATCTCGGAATTCGTTGCAGCAGCAGCACCAGCAAGTCTCTTACGACTGCCATCTTGATGATCGTCAACCGATCCTTCGCTCTATTACTTCTCGCCTCCTCTGTATACGTTCACCCTGCGTATCCGCTGGCTCCGCCAGCCTTATATAACGCCATTTCCGTTTCATAAACACAATACTGGAATCGCACCACTCGACACGCCTTCCTTCGTTCCGTAGCCTGCTCTGCAGGAGGCACGCAGCAATACTGAAGCACTTACGAAACGAAGCGTTCATTTCGATGCTGTCCATCGAGCGCTGCCTCGTTTTGCGTTCACCGGCACCTCTGTTTTCTGGTAAGTTTTAGCGACTCGCCTTATTGCGAATTGCGTAACGCGCCATATCGTTCGCACTGTCAACCTAAACTGTATATCGCTGAAACCTCTCACCGAGCGTCTGTCGGTCGATGCAAGTGATGCTCGTCCACGCTTTAACATGAGGGCCGTCGCTGACGTAGTCATACATTTTTCAGCTAAGAAATGCAGAAAATCCAGAGGGTTGCAGCAAAAAAAACGAAAAAATACATAGAAGAAAGCAAGAGCCAGTAAATTACTAATAAATATTAAAAAATAGTTATTGTCTTAACCACAAAAATCATTGTTAATGTAACCCATATCCTGCGTGCCTGTGTGTTTCTGCTATTGTTCAGGTATGCTATAAACAAAATAAATAAATAAATAAATAAATAAATAAATAAATAAATAAATAAATAAATACATAAATAAAAAGCACTTCTTGAAGGGGCAGCGCAGTATGACGAAGACAGAAGGCAGGAGCACACAGGATCGATCCTTCTACAGTATAAAAAGCACCTTTATATCAGCGCTATTTTATGTCTAACCAGCCTCCGTTCTTCCAGTTCTTCTGACGTGACAAACAAGAAATTGTGCCAATTTCAAGCAGAAACATTAACCTAATACACCTTTGTCCTTATGCAAATGATTGCCTACACTCGCAAGAGAATGCACTACGACCTCATAACTTGCTGATAGATCACCCAACTGACCACAAAAATTGTGGCCACCACATAGTAACCATGCGAGGCATTTCGTTACGTTTAATTTTGCATATCATTCGCGAGACCACACCGTTATTATGCAGATATGCTTCAAGCAAAGACGCGTTTACGCATAGCGAGCTTCGAAGTGGGTGAGGTGGGCCTATGATGCTGTTGCATTAAAGAAAGAGATAAATGGGTATAACGTCAGAAGGGTTATACACCGGCCACGGGGAGCACCTTCTATAGCGATCTCGCCCGATTAGAAACGAATTCTTAGGTCACGATTGGCTCCCTTCGGCAACATGGTCAAATGAGCCAATCGGAACCGAGAAATTCAATCTCGATCGTGCTCGATTCCGACTAGATGTACCCGTGAGACATCGCTATTAGAGTGCTGACTTTCTGTTTTATTGTTTTTTTTTGCATTGTTATTTCGTTCGTGGGCCCAAAATTTCAGAAATTTTGGTCTGATATTGGTGAGTGATGTGTTCCCGTACATTCATTGCAGTAATCCACACTTTATTCCTGCGGATGTTCCGGGCTCCATTCTCTACGGGATTGCGCGATGAAACAAAATACGGTACTTATATGTCGATCAGGTGTGTGATATATATACATATATACATATATATATATATATATATATATATATATATATATATATATATATATATATATATATATATATATATATATATATATATATATATATATTATATATATATATATATAATTCCTGCAAATATCTACATGCCTATATATATATATATATATATATATATTCCTGCAAATATCTACATGCCTACTTTTCTAGGGTTTGATGCGTCCACTCAGGAGCTTTCTTGCCGAATAAAGTCGACCAGTCCTGGAGATAGAAATTGGCCCACTCCCGCAGGTGGTGTAAACAAAAACTGTGTTGATCCCGGAGGCAGTGTAATTCGCGGTCACGTGTGTCCCCCCATTGGTCGAATGGCGAGAATAGCCACGTCTTGCTGTGCAGGCACCTAATTGTTATTTTGCAGAACGCGGTGAATCGTATAAACACCTTTATAGCATTTAATTACCTGCGTCCCAAAAGGTTCACTTCGAATAGATTCCGACATGTGCATTTAATATGCGTAGTTGTTTTTTTTTTTGTTTTTTTTTATGAAAAAGTCTGTTTCATGGAGTTCAGGTCGATTTGGAGTTCGGGGGATCTGGGTATGTAACCACTTTCGTCTCACAATTTATACAATTTCAGACGTTTTGGTGCATGTGAAACACCGAGGCATTAAAATGAAGCGTGGAACGAACGAGACGCACCAAATTAGCGTAGAGGTATGGCCAGAGCCCAAATACTTCGTATTAGCGAAAAAAGACTGTGATAACACCTTGATGCGCTCGCTGAAGTTGGCGGTGCCTAAAACCGGAACTAGTAGAAGTGCGGCTTCACTCAACAAAAAATGTCGGCCAATGTCAAAGGTAGTGAAGTCTCAAAATGTTGGCAGATCCCTGGGTTAGTGCAGTCTAAAAACGAAGAAAGTGAGGTAAATAATATTAAAGGTCAAGGAAAGCGTTCTATTCAAGAGCAAGATGGTACTAAAGCAGGATAAGTTGGCTTAGGTGAAGTTAAGACAATTCAACAGAGGTTGGCATCGAAGAAAAAAGGACAAGGTCGACTGCAGGAGAGACTCGGTTCTCTTCTAGATAACCAACACGGGAGAACATGAACAGCAAACGGCATCACACAATAATGCGCCTAGGAATACGCTTTGTTTCTTCGATGTCAACCGCTGTTGACTGGCCTTTCTTGTTTTCAGACACAAACATAACGATTTTGAAACTGTCAGAATACATAAAAATGCAATCAAAATGGCGGTGAAATTGTTTTAAACGAACTATTGCAGCTGTCAAGGCTACTGCTTCATTTATATGCAACGTAATCATTTTCGCAAACGCCCACATTTTTGGTCGCATTCTTTCCCTCAGCAATTAGGTTGAATTACTGAAAATGCGCGCTTTTAACTCTTCGATGCCATCTGTTAGAATTCTGGAAACCACATGTCAATTAGGGGGGGGGGGGGGGGGGGAGTAATAATAAATGCAACCTAGGGAACATTCCATTCATCATATCAGATAGCAATGAGCTTTTGCAGCGAGGAGAAAAAGACATCAGATCATAAATCTCTTCAAGCCATACTGACTCTAAGACAGTTTGTCGGTTCAAGACAAATGAACTTTTTATCGCCTTGGCAGGGCTAGTTCCGGTTCTTTTGTGCCAAGTTGGAGAGCACCAAACAGCTTGTTCTTAAAATTTATGAATTAGAAGAATAACGCCACTAACAAATTTAATTTTGCGAATATATCGAACTCCTAACAAATATAGGACGTTAGCGTTGATTGTTTACTTCGAGTCCGTTCGAGAAAGAGAGGGACACAAAAGACATAAGGAGTGAAATGGACTGTTTAATGAAAACTGGGCAAATTTCCCGATTGCACGCGCAGCATGACGCTCCAAATGCTACCAATGAGAAATGAAACGATATACACAGTACATGTCAAAGGCGCAAGACGTACACCACACACAACATAGGGTATAACACGCAAACTAATTACAGTATATCGTTATTACCAGTCATTTTACAGCGTTTTTCTTGTTATTATTACTATTACATGAAAGGCAGTAGCCGTCACCATTGTATGTGACTAAGCCTCTTTCTTTAATTTTTTATTTCACTAAACCATATGTTCCACAGAAAGGTTGAAAGCGCCTTTGTGACGCGGGAAGTGCAGGAGGCGCTGTTCATTAGACTAAGTACCGTTTGCAAAATATAAACAGCGAACAGGAAATAAGTGATCAGAATGCCTGTAACACGTAATCACATAGGAGTGTCATGTGTAATCCTTATGTAGCGTGTTTCAAAGCATGACGTAGTACCAAGTGTACGTTATGGAGTCCTAATTAAGCCAGTGTTACAAATGCAGGTGAACTGGGCGTCGCAGTAATCTTGGTATTGTTCGTATTTGAATATATGTTAATAGCAGGCGCCGCATTCTCAAGGCGCATTAGTATCGGGCGCATTGTCAGTGCGGGTTCCCATTAGGACTGTCAACTCTCGCATGAATAGGGTCAAAGAGCAGAATAAAGGAGCTACGACTTCCTGCGCTAAGGCTGAGAGGTTAGCCGAAATACGGTTCGGTTGGCTACGCTACATTTGTGGAAGGGGAAAGGAGGACAAAAAATGAACGACAGATCAGAACAGTTCACAGATTCCACAGAAGATGAATTTGCTCACTGCTACAGCAGTTGTCTCTTACAGCAGACAGCGCACTCTTGAGAAGAAAGAACAATCTACATATTGTAGTAACAGCTTAACAGTTCTTTTTTTTTCAGATTTCGCGCTGACCGTCTCTTACCTGACGTTTAAAAGATTTTGGTAGAAGCTACAGCGGGATCTCATCAAACTTATGCACTTGTCTTAAAGTGACGTGCATCCTGCACGTCAGTTGAGGTGCGCAGTTGGCGTTGTTTTCAGATGTCAGCAGAAATGCATTCTGTTTGCTATTGTGTCACCAACTCGTGTGTACGCGTGCTCTTGTAATTATTTATGAGTGAAAGGACAGTGCAGCAACTCGGATATCAAAACGATTGAGCATTGAGTGGGTATACGGCTCTTTTCACAATGAGGCACTATAAGAATATATGTATATTCGATATTTCTAAAATTCGACAGCGTCGGAGATTCCGGAAACCTCGAATAAATGTCTAGTAGTACTCCGTTTTCCCGCTCAATAGCACGAAACCTATAGTGCCCCCCCCCCCCCTGTGCAGCTAGTTTCCACTGCGCGTCGAGAATCTGCTTCCGAAACATTGCGCTATTGTGCTTCTTCCCGAGAGCCGGTTTTACTGCTCTTACATGATGACGCCACCTCGTTCGAGGTAGCGCCGACGAATCAGGAGCCTCAGGCGATGATTGCGTGAGAAGCACGTGATGCTTCGATCGGCGGATCCCGGCCCCCACGTCAGAAGACGCGCCGAAGCTTTTACAGTGGAGCTGTTAGAACATCGCTGGGTTTGTCTTGACGTCCGCAGCTTCGCCGAGCTAGGGGAAGAGAGCTGAGAGAGAGTGAAAGCAGAGCATAAGAGAGAGAGAGAATGAAGAGGAAAGGCTGGGAGGTTAACCAGATATGAGTGTCCGGTTTGCTACCCTACACTGGGGATGGGGGATAGGGGTTAGAAAGATGACAGAGAGGAAAACGAAAAAAATATAAAAAATAATAAAAAAAGGAACGGGCGCACATGGCGACACACACACAAAAGGCGTTCCAGTTAAAGTCGTTCACACAGGCCGGTAGATCGCAAGAAGCGCATAAAAGAATAAAATAAATAAATAAATCAATAAAAGAGCATAAAAAAAGAATCGCGCAGCATAACGACGTGGCGAGGGTGGGTGGAGCCTAGCGGGAGAGGAGTGGCGCGGCAGATACACAGGTGGTGTGACGTCATTGCTGTCTGATAAAAACCCGTGCACTCGCTTCGGCGTTCCTCTTTCTCGCAGTAGAAAAAAATTATTCGTGCTTTTGCTATAGAAAACACCAGAGACCAGTGGAGCTGGGGGAAGACTGGCAAAAGTTAGACTAAGCGTGCGTTTTGGCACTACTTTACTGGCCTTCCCCCAGCTGCACTAGTCTCTAGTGTTTGCGATAGCAGAGCCGCGCACAATATTTTTTTTTTTACTTCGCCCAGGTGCGCTGGGCCCAGAGAGCTTTCGCCATATTTTCTCTCGTGGAACTACTGCTGTAAGTAGCTGTATATAGTATGAAGGTGTTGATTGCAATAGCAATTATAAGGACACTGTAGGCGCATTTTTGCTGTCGGCGTCGTTGTGATGTTCCGCATCAAGTCTAAGGGCGATAACAACGCCGCAGCGCGCCGTATAATGTATGTGCGAGTGAAAGCGCGCGAGGCGAGCCGACAATCACGGCTCAATCTGTCGCGCGCAAGAGAAGAAAGCTGAGAGGAAACACGCCGTCTTCCGTCGTGTGAAAGGCTGTGGGGGGGTGAGAGGGAGGGATGGAGGGACACGAAGGAGAACGACAGCATTGTTCTCCAGCAGCAACGGCGTAATTCGCGACCGCGCTGAAGGGTAACCGACGAACGCAGCTCAACCTCGCGTGCGCAAAGGAGGAAAGCAGGGAGGCAGCCTTCTACTCTGGCAGCAACTGCGTACTTTGTGCGGCCGCGTGCAGTCGCGCGCGCCCTATCTTGAATGCAGTCTGCAGAAGGCTGATATCTTTGTGCGTGCTGTATTCTCGCCACCCTGTTTGCTTTGAAGCGATAGACAGCAAGGTCATTTCGCTCGCTGCTGCTAGAGTTTTGACAGCGAGTGTCCGCGGTCTCGATTGTGATGTGTTCATTTCTGCCTGCGCGCGTTGACACCATGCTGGTTAATTTCAAAGTTCATACGGCCGATAAAACTACTATCCTAAATTCGTATAGCTGTATGCTAATTTGCTATCGCAATTGATGCTCCGCCTTTCGGGTGAAACTGCGACTTTTCCTGCAGTCTAATGCATGCGTGCTGTTGTAACAGGGGGATGACATGTTTAAATAATGAGAAACGACTATCCGTATACAGATTATAGTGGGGTAAAATCAAATCTGCCACAACTGATGAAACACGTCTGCAGTTAAAAAAGCCACGCTTGGGCAAATATGAAAAGCTAGTTAATAGATTCGGAAAGGCAACGTTAATAATTATGGGGTTTTACGTGCCAAAACCACTTTCTGATTATGAGGCACGCCGTAGTGGAGGACTCCGGAAATTTCGACCACCTGGGGTTCTTTAACGTGCACCTAAATTTAAGTACACGGGTGTTTTCGCATTGCGCCCCCATCGAAATGCGGCCGCCGTGGCCGGGATTCGATCCCGCGACCTCGTGCTCAGCAGCCTAACACCATAGCCACTGAGCAACCGCGGCGGGTGTAAAGGCAATGTTCTTGCACGGCGTAGTTCATGAGCAGGCCCTGGGCATGTCCTGTATTGTGAAACCTGTTGCTTCAGCTGCTAATATTATGAGGTAGACTCAATCACACGCAGTTCCATAAATCTCCAAAGGCGACAGAACATGTGTTCGTAGACTTGACGTATCCCGGAGCAGTTACATGACTGAGCTGCGGAAAACATTTGTCTCATTTGTTTAAAATTATGCAAGAAATAAAGAGTTCCTTGCACAGAAGGATCGTCGCGAGTTACTACAGTTCAAAGCATACATGCTATTGGCCTTTTGTATCAACTAAAACGGACCACATTGATAGACTCAATGTGAAGCTGCACACAGACAGGCACACCTCATTCATGACCTGCAAATCGACATAAAAGGCTCCAGCACAAAACTGCAGTTTTTTTTAAAGCAGCTGCAAAATCGAAAGTAGGAGCACTTCTGTAGCTGTTCAGTGATTAACTGGTAGACTAAGTCGGCCCGTATTTTCTTCCCTATTTGCGACAAGAATCTTCGGCGATCTATATCCACTATGTTGCGAGCGATTTTTCGACCTTGACATCAGTAAGGGCCAACAACAAATGTTCCAAAGTCTATTTAGGTGCGATGTGGATTCACTGCCATGTTCTTTTCAATTAGAAGTACCTAAACTGAAATCAAACAATATGTTGAAGTACAAGTAATAAGCTGAAAATATAATATATTTCTTTAGATTACAAGGCTCTCAAAAGCGACAACACGGAGAAGGCGGGAGAAGGAAATTCAAGACGATGAGCATAAGGAGAACAAGGTAAAAGCGGGAGCGAGCATTTCGACAAGTGAATTTGTCTTTTTCTGTTTTTTTTTAGTTTTATATCATAAGAAAGCATATGTCGCCTTGCAGAAGACAAGTCCACCTGTCGAAACGTATTTCTCTGCTTTTACATTGTTCTCGTTTTGCTCATCAAGGCTCTATTATGATCCACCTGTCGATCCTGTTCCCCAAGATTTCCAAGAAGCCATCGACTACCACATATGGTGACGGGAGGAGGGGAGGGAGGAGGGGATGCCCCACCAGCAACGCGCAGCTGCCACGGTTGATGTTCACGCCTCATCATTCACTTCGTTTCAAGACAGCAACGTCGTCCTTCTGACCGTGACGAAGTGGCCACTTATTGATGACAGGGTCCTCGTCGAGAACTCCCGAGGAAAAGCATCGACGGCAGGTGTTTGCCTCCTATTGTGACACGATGAAGACCAGTGCACAAAATATCCGAGGAGCGCGATGAAGTCAAGTGCACAACGTATCCGAGGAGCACGATGAAGACAGGTTCACAACGTATCCGAGGAGCACGATGAAGACCGGTGCACAAGATATCCGAGGAGCACGATGAAGAGCGGTGCACAAAGTAACAAAGGAGCACCATGAAGACTGGTGCACAAAGTATCCGAAGAGCACGATGAAGACCGGTGCACAAAGTATCCGAGGAGCGCGATGAAGACAAGTGCACAACGTATCCGAAGAGCACGATGAAGACCGGTGCACAAAGTATCCGAGGAGCCCGATGAAGACCGGTGCACAAGATATCCGAGGAGCACGATGAAGAGCGGTGCACAAAGTAACCGAGGAGCACGATGAAGACCGGTGCACAAAGTATCCGAGGAGCACGATGAAGACCGGCGCACAAAGTATTCGAGGATCGCGATGAAGACAAGTGCACAACGTATCCGAGGAGCACGATGAAGACAGGTTCACAACGTATCCGAGGAGCACGATGAAGACCGGTGCACAAGATATCCGAGGAGCACGATGAAGAGCGGTGCACAAAGTAACAAAGGAGCACCATGAAGACTGGTGCACAAAGTATCCGAAGAGCACGATGAAGACCGGTGCACAAAGTATCCGAGGAGCGCGATGAAGACAAGTGCACAACGTATCCGAAGAGCACGATGAAGACCGGTGCACAAAGTATCCGAGGAGCCCGATGAAGACCGGTGCACAAAGTAACCGAGGAGCACGATGAAGACCGGTGCACAAAGTATCCGAGGAGCACGATGAAGACCGGCGCACAAAGTATCCGAAGAGCACGATGAAGACCGGTGCACAAAGTATCCGAGGAGCACGATAAAGACAGGTGCACAAAGTATCCGAGGAGCGCGATGAAGACAAGTGGACAACGTATCCGAAGAGCACGATGAAGACCGGTGCACAAAGTATCCGAGGAGCCCGATGAAGACCGCTGCACAAAGTAACTGAGGAGCACGATGAAGACCGGTGCACAAAGTATCCGAGGAGCCCGATGAAGCCAGGTACACAACGTATCGGAGGAGCACGATGAAGACAGGTGCGCAACGTACCCGAGCAGCACGTGCAAGACCAGTGAGGGGCGATAGAGCTGGTGAACGATTCGGTGTTTGTGATTGGCCAGGGGATTCCCTCGACAAGGAAAAGAGGGGTTGTTTAAGGCCATCCAGGCCCACGTGTTAATTAATAAGAACCGCTCGAACTCGGATTGAGTCAGAACCACGTACCAAAGAAATGAATACATTCTTTTCAACTTTTGATCTTTGCGGTGAAGACCCACCTCACCCGGTCGAGATCGTATCAGCTCTGAACCGTTTCGAAACGTAAAGCAATTTGTCCGCCGTGAATTTCTGACACTACCTGCTTTTCAAAGCAAAAATTTTTCAGAATGAAGAATAGGAAGTCGAGATGCAAGTGTTATTTCTCTGGCGAAAACCTGAGTTCTCAGAATAGTATTGGATTACGATATTTTTCGCCACTGTTCACTGAAATAATAAAGTCGAAGCATCAGGCCCACCACTCCTTATAGCCGCCGTTCCACGTCTTTGCCAACGCGACGAAATTCTTTTGCATACAAATGTCGTGGATTCCTACGAAAACCTTTAGTCGTATTCAAAAATCGCCGCTTTGAAATAAAAGACCAGTTTCTTCGGAGACACGCCATGATCAATGGCGACCATGGGGTGGTGAGTGATCAGAGGCGATCAGTCACTATTAAACCAAAATAAAAGATTAACTTTCATGCTTGTGTAATTTCAGCGGGCTCATCGCGATCGGGAAATTGAAGCTAGCTATCCGTAAAAGCCGTATTAACTTTTGCATATGAAAAAAATTTGATAACCCACGGAACTGTGGCACGTCGACATTTGGCTATCAGAGCATGCGAAACCGAAGCTGGGAGGCTTCAGCGCGTGCGTTTTGGTTCCGTGCCCTCTGATAGCTGCCTTTTCAAATTCCTACACTCATATCACTTCTAAGCTTCATTTTATATATAATTGTACACTTCAACATGCACGAGTCGTATTTTCTGTCGATTATTAAACGCAAACATTGTCAAAGATAAAATAGTGAAAACGCAGGACAGAGACCAAGATGAAACAAAACGAGTGCTTTCTATCCTTAGTTAACACAATTTCGTAGAAATACCACAGTTGCGGTAACGACCCCTTACCAAAAGCCCTTTGAAAGGGACAGTGACGCTTGCCATACCAACGCAGATCATGTAGATATCTACTTGGTGCATGTAGAAGACTAGAAGACTGTGAAGAAGTGAAAAACTTGCGTGCTGCCTGGAAATGGGAACAAGCTCGTTTCCCATCATCAATGTTGAATGTTATATCAAATCTATGTCCCCACCGGGACTTGGCAGAAAAATCGAAATTCTAATTAAAATATATTTATATCGCTGCCCTTCTGGTTGATCTGGAGTTCAAAGCATGTATAAAAATAGGAAAATATTTCAACAAAGCACATCCATTAAATGGCGTGATGTGTTTGAAGCTTTTAGTCTACGCCCAGTACCATTACTTAGGTTTACAAATTTATTTTCACTAATATTTGTTTACTTATTTATTGTCTGGCCTTCAACTCCGCCACTGGTCGCCATTTCCGTCCACTGGCCAAAGCGTTTGGAGATCCCTGATCTAGGTGAAAGCGTAAACCAAAATCACAATTATGTAAACAAAATTGTAGACGAACAGTGCTTCTTCCTGCCATGGAATAGGTCGTGGAAACGTCTTACAAACAGGTCACCGTTTGTCGTGCTTCGTGCATCGTAAATTGAATTAGCCGCTCGAAAAGTTAAACCAGACGTTGACTTTATAGTAAAGGATTTAACTCTATCGTTACTATTTATCGCGCTGGTACATTTTATGCCATAGTTTGTGTCGACCTAAGGCAGAGTTAAAGAAATTAAATACATCTCAGTAGTAACAAGTGTTTATACTCGACCTCCTTTATAACCAAGTGCTTCGGGCCTCCGAAATACTTTGTTATACAAGTCGCTTCGTTGTAAAGGTTGCGCACCGCACAACTCACAATAGAACGGCGACAGAATTATTAGTTCGTTATGCAGTTCATTTCGTTGTAGAAGCGTTCGTTGTATAGTGTATAATGGATACACTGCATAGTGTATGCTGTGTATTTTGCGAAGACCGATTACTCTCATTCTTGTAGATCGGATAGGCCTTCTCGTACTGCGTTCGATAACAGACGCATTATGACAGTTCTAACGGTCTGAATGGAGCGAAGTGAGCAAAAGTCCTATCGAATCACCTAAATGCATCCACAAAGTTCTCCTTTTGGTGAATTAATTGGAAGCGTCTGATCTTAAAGATATTAAGTCCCTGCATCGTTCATCATATGAATGTCGATATACCGAGCAACGTGCAAGAAAAGGCATGTCTAGAAAGAAGCACAAACTGAAATGCACGGGGGACGCATTTTTGGTGGCTCCGAAATTTGTCCCGTTTTGGGTACGCAATACTGCAGCCGCTTAATTTAAACGTCCTCGCAAAGTGACCACGTAAACGACGGTTCCTCTAAGAGAACAGCAGCTTTTTTGAAGACTGCGGCCACAATATCAAAAGCCGTTCTAATGGTTGTTCAAAGCGTCTTTGCATACTTCAGCCTCGAACCCAACTTACTGCTTTCTGTAGGTTCTTCTAAATTGATCGTCAGTAAAGCGTGCTTCGCGATCAGGCCTGCTCGTTGCAACTGGCATATCTCCAAACGACAAGAGCTCGCAGGTCATTTATCATCGTAGCAGCGAGTAATCTGTCCTTGCCTCCAAAAAGTGATGTATTTAGATGTGTAATTTACCGTGCTCCCTCGGTTTGCGACTTGCCTAACCCAAATTAGAAATCAATTCTTTCGGCGCCACCATGCTTTCAGAGAAAAGCAAATTAGTAGTACAACTAACCTGAAATGAAACATTGCAAAAACCCCATCGATAGCTACGATATTCTACAATTTTGTAAGTGTTGCAAAAACAAAGCACATCACCGAACACACGCGAGCTTTGTGCACACATCACCTTATGGCTGAGTATTCCTAGCTAAGCTCGTCGATAGTGCTTTTGAAGAAACCTGAGAATTTGCGTTTGACCATAGATTACTCCATCGACAAGATATCGATGTGCCTTCCACTTTGACGAAAGAAATAATTTACAGTGTGAATTTTCGCACGGGTTGGTGAAGAAGTTTAGTCTGCGCTTAATCAATACGCAAAGAACATCTTGAGGGCATGTATAGCTCGCCCTGGCGTATAATCAGGGACATCTCGCTGAAAGCAGGTGAGCCGTCACCGCCAGCGCCGGGTGCGAGTTGTTTTTCACGTCAGCTGCGCAATGACCATTATGTGACAGTTAGTGAACCTTACATAATCGGAGCTGTGCTCCGCAACTTCAAAACCGATAATGTTCAATAGTTTTTGACAATTTCAACACAGCAACGGCGCATTTCGTCTTGAGAATTACGATTCGGGAGGGTAAAAATTAGCACACGTACCGTCAGTTAGACGAGGAAATCTCGACCTCATTCATGGGACTGGGTAATGTGAAAGCCTAAGTGGAGCCTTACTATTAAGCCATTCAATAGGTGTCCGAAGCAAGAGACTGACTGAAAACTGTTCATTGTGGTATTGGTGTTTGCGTGCTTAGGAAACCGGTCGACCTGCGAATATAAGTCTGTCCATTCCTACCACTTATGACATATCGTGCTTAAATTTCATTGGAACGAGATCTTGACAGAAACTCAAACTATCTTTCGGCGGATATTTCGATAAGTTCGAGAATTCTTTTTTACGAGGATTTGTTTGGAGTGCGTAATATTTCAAGCCCGATCAAATTGCGTCTAAAAGCAATCTATGCTAGAAGCTCTACCATTATTTAATACTTCAACTATATTTTCTCTGGTTACGATGATGATGATGATGATGATGATGATAGTGATAATGATGATGATCTTTCAAAACCGGGCACGTACCCTAAAAGGGGGATGCGTCAAGAATCGGGTGGTTTGAACATACTGAACACAGAGGAACAATTTTTTTTCGTGTACATTTTATTCCCTTGCTCGTTTCGCGCTCCCATACGCACTCAGTGCTCACTCTCTCCCGTTCTTCCTCCTTCTATTCCCCTTACCCCCACCCCCAGTGTAGGGTAGCAAACCAGGTGCTCGTCTGGTTGACCTCCATGCCTTTCCTGTCCTTGCTCTTTCTCTGTCTGTCTCTCTCTCTCTCTCTCTCTTCTGTTCGGCAGCTTTAGTCTTACAGCAACCCAACAACACAGTGCTTCGGGACAACAAATATGCCATAACACAAACCAATTAGCGTGACAAACTCACGAAAAAAAGCTAGCGTCTATCTCCCGCCAGCCGGGAGACTTTCTTAAACGAATTTCTCCCGCCACCCAGGTCCTATTCGTATTGGCGCTCGGAAGTCACGCGACAAACTACCGCGAAAAATTGCCAGTAGGTACGCCAGAGCAGGTGTATCATAACCAAACCTAGCATAGCCTGATGTAACCTAACCAAACTTTACCTAACCTTCCAAAATCCTACGAAGAATACGAAAACACAAGTTTTCAGCTAATAATTGAGTGCTTAGCTAAAGGATACAAGATACAACCAATAAAAAGTGGCTGTGGTAAGTGTCGTGTGAAGAAAATTGCATCACTTTGAGAAAAAAAAAAACGTGATCAAATACGGCAGCTCGTAATAGCGAGAGCCCGTTCTGAAACGAAGATTGAAAGGCGCGTAAAAGCAGGAGATAATTAAAGCGCTTCGTGAAATTGCATCCGGCTGTTTACTCGAAAGAAGAGAAGCACCGCGACCTTTCAGGCGGCCGCTTTTTTCGTGGCGTCTGTATCATTATCCCGATGCGCAGCTTTTTCCTTCGGATTGTTTCTTTTTTAGAGCCTTGTTAAACCTTCCACGTCTTTCTTTCTCGTTTATGTGGGAGTTCAGCTCTTTCTATCGTGTTCGGCGCACCGTAAGCTCCCATGCTTCTGTTGTCACCGGACCTCGAGCTGATTGAGGCACGCTCACGTGTCGAAAAAAAAAAGCACCTTAGCGACAGCATTCTCTGGTGGCACTCTTCGTATGCGGCATTGTTATGGCAGCTTTTGCTCGCCTGTCAACAGCGAGGCGGTGACTCCCTTTCCTGTACCTCTCTCTCTCTATCTCTCTCTCTTTCTTTCGTTCCCGTCTTCAACCATCTCATTTCGGTGTCTTTTGGGTTGCTTCGCTATTTTCTCATGCGTCGTTGAAACCCGAGTACATATGCTGGCATGACGACGCTGCCGGCGTCAATTGCCAAGAGGCGCTCAGCGCCTGTTCCTTTAGCTGGTCGAGCACCGCGGCGAAGATCTTGTCAGAGCTCGCGTCGCGGGCTGCCGGCGGGCGGGTTGTGTAAACGAAATGCCGTTCCAGCTTTTCAAGGAATCACAAAGGTCCCGAGCTGAGTCTAAGCCCTGCAAAGTCGAGCCTGCGCTCCCTGATCACGTGGCCTCCCTCACTCCTCAACCGCCGTACAGAGTGCCCCATCGCAGAGCTCGACGCCGATGTCATCGGGTTGCAGTGCTGACTCCATCCAATCCTGCTTGCCTGCACCTTCGCACCCTCCTCCTTCTCACGTTCCTGTCTGCCTGGCCTGTGCGCCTGCTTGTCTGCTCCCTAACTTATTCGCCTGAATGAACGCCTCGAGCGCTTTTGTCCCCGCGCATGCTAGGTGTTATTCGCGGCTCGTGTCCCGGAAATTGGAGCCGCATTGCGAAGCCTTTGTCAGTTGCTCAGCTCGATCGCGCGCGTGCGGGGGACAAGGGATTGCAGCAGTGCCAATGGGGGCGTCTCGGTTTGACTGGCTGGGAAAATGTGCTCTGCGTCGGAGCCGCAGTTGTGCGGCCTCCCGTTCACGCTCACATGTTGGAGAACGTGGGCGCAGCAGGTGCTGAAAAGAAGGTATTGCAAGGCCCGAAATGTATTGTTTTTACTAGTACCACAAGTAAAAGCTGCTGCCCTTATGAGGCTCTGCGAACAAATTTGGTGTGCATACGTGCGCGTACGTGGACATGTGTGCTGTTTGCGTGTTCGTGGGATCACTGTGCGTATCACATTTCGCACGGCCCATACAGGATATTTCACTTAACTTGAGACAGAACTTAAATATATGCAAATACTACGTGGCTGGGCATAACCAAGGTACTAGGACACTGGTCCAGACGGGCTTCGGTACTCAAGGCCTTGAGGGCTGTGCTGAACTTTCTAAGGACATGCGAATTGTGCGACCGTCTTTAAATGTTGTAGCGCGTAGCATCGCGTTACTGTGCGAGTTTTTGTTTCCTTCTTTCTTTCTTTTTTTTTCTTTCATTCCCTTTACCCCTTTCCCCAGCACAGGGTAGCCAGCCGGTACTTACGCTGGCTAACCTCCCTGTCTTTCATCCCCTTTTGCCTCTCTCTCTCTTGCCGTCGCTTGTAGATATTCAAATTATTTTGTTTGCATTCTGCCTAATTAGATAATTACTCTTAAGTAATTAATCAACTTCTCAATTATTATAAATAGATAGAAAGTGTCAATGAGAAAAGTGCAGGGCTACATGAAAAACTGCCGATACAGTTTTCTGTTTCTCAATGCGTGCTACATAAAAGTGTTTTTCCGGGGGTGAAAGCAGCCCGCAAATAAATACCAAGTGCCTCGAGCTGCCAGTCGCGCGGAAATTTGCGGTGTATTCACGGGCTTCTTTCACGCTCGGAAGAAAACTTTTATGTAACACATAGTGAGCAGTCCTATCATCTCCCATCAGACTGTCCGGATATGAGTGCATTATGTCCTTTGCCCACGGACAATCCAGCAAGATTATTGTTTTCATACGCAGTAACTTGACATATGTTCATCACCCAGCGTCAGCTAAAAATTAAAACCAACACGTGTGGTTTTAAGTTTCTCATCGACATCATGCTACCTTCGTAAACAAGGACTCTAGAGGTGACGTGGGTAAAGTGTGCAGTGGTGGCATTTACCCGGAAGCCAATGTCTGCATACGGCATATTAATCATCGGACAAGTGATATCGTCCAGAAGAAGTCACAGCTTCTTGGGGCTCGTGATTGACCGGGACCAGTCCTGAGCTCCTTACGAGAACCACGTGAAAATGCGACGGATTGATATTCGTCATCTGTTTAAGTTCCTTGCAGGAAAGAACTGGGATGTGGCCACACAATCTACGTTACAGTGTACAGGGTGTTATATCTTGAATCCCTCGCGTACAGCCTACCTCTCATATCTAACACCTGCAAAACTGTAATGTGCATACATTTCACAGCATTCAGGCCCAAGCTCTTAAGATATGCCCTGAAATACCACGCAATGTGTGAACGGCTGAAACTATTGCCATTGCTCAAGATTGATAAATCACGACGCACATAGCCGTCGACACAATGCGTGCACAAGTCAGGCACACTGCCCGGACGCCTTCCGACCATCTCGCCGGACTCACCGTGGAAAGACACCGCACGTCATTTAGTGCAACTGTCAGTTCATATTGTGTCTCGCTTACACCGAGGTACGCACCTGCAGCCAGGGCGGTGTCTCTTCCATGGCTTCTCCTCCATGCCGTCTTGAAGTACACCTCAGAATTCTAGGACTTCAGAAAAAGTAAGATCGACCACGTTCTACGCTAAAACAACAGAGCTTATTCCTGTTGTACGCGAAATACAATAGCAACGTACACATCTATACTGAAGGTTCGGTCTCGTCGACCACTTCTGATGGTGCTGCGTTTATACCGACAAGAGGAGTAACACTGTGATTCAAGACGTCACACGTCACGACGTCTACGGCTGGAGAACTTACGGCTCTGCTCAGCGCGCTTCATTTGATTGACACAGAGAGTCCTGCATATGGGCAGTGTTTTCCGACTCGAGACCGGCTTTACATTCCATGCAGTCAGTTCTCCGACGCAGAGCTCACGAAGAGCTAACACACGAATCTCTCATACTTGACTACCCCGTCAAACAAAAAGGCCACGAAATTATTTTCCAGTGGCTACTTGGCAATTGCGGGAGGTTGCGGGATGAGTGGAAATGATCATGCAGACAACGTTGCCCGAGAGTCACATCAAGATGGGGGGGGGGGGGGGGGGGGAGGGAACACAGCGTTCCCATTCCCTTTTCCAGGACAGACGCTGCAAGACAGCTTCGTCACCTGGCACGCAAGCTGTCTTTAACATAGTGGATCACCCCAAATACAAGGCGCACCAGGTTACATGACATGAACCCTTCACTCCTACTCCAACTTCCACCCGGGCTTCACCGACGTGAGGCATCGCTTCTATTGTGTTTGTGCTTAGGCGTGGCTTTCACGAAGGCTTACACTACATTGATTGGAATGACCGACAGTGCTGCGTGCGACGTCTGCGGCGGTTAAGAGAACATCGCAGATTCAATGTGCCGCTGTCGCTGATTTCAGTCGGAAAGACAAACACCATCTATCACATTGCGACGACTGGACGATCGGCCGCTGTCCGTGCAGGCGATACTTGGAAACCGTCCCCATCGCTCGTAGGCCCACAAAACTGTGAAGGCGCTTTTGTCTTTCTTGAGGGCGCCTGGCCTGTGTGCAGGCCTTCGACTTGGTGCGGCCCTTCTAGGGCACGCGCCTTTCCTTCCCCTCAGTCCTCTCTCTATCTCATCTTTATATTCCCCCTTTTCCGTCCCCAATAGCAGGATAGCAAACCAGACGCATTTCTGGTTAGCATCCCTACCTTGTATCTTTATTTCCTCCTCCTCATCATCGTTGTCCTCCTCCTCCTCTTTTGGCATTAGCTTCATGCGCCACGGTTTGCAGAAAGGTCTTGCAGAAAGTACGCGTACAGCAGTATGAAAACGGGTGCAGTAAAGGGAGAGTTTACCGCAGTGCGCGTGCGCCAACGTCGCCAACAGCAGCAACTTCTCGGAGCTGAAATCACTACCTACGAAAGAACAAATTCCTTCCGATGCACGCAACGCTGCCTTCGTCCGCTACAGAATCGCCTGTTCTCGCCTAAACGGAATACATGCACAAACGCAGACTCTATGAGTCTCGCTGGTGCAACAATCCAGCACAAACTGCCGAAGCGCCAAAGCATAGTGACAGCGCAGTGGGGTTAACGCGCCCCGTTCAAAGCTGCACATATTGACAGGGGCATGAGATCTTTTCCTTGTGGCGATGGTGGGAATAGTTTATGGCGCCATACATCGATGGCTAACGTGAGAAGGCGCGCTGAGGAGGACGAAGACGGCATAATGTCGTCGACGGAGGCGTCCAGTAAACTGAATTCTTGTGCTGTAACTGCTGTCGTAGTGAAACAAAGATCGGTAATGGCGTAGTGGCTAAAATTCTTGTTTTGGAAAGGTGGTGTTTTTCTGGTTCCATCCAACGTCAGATACGCCTTCTTGCGTCACACTATGCCACTCGTGAGCCAAAGTCTGACGAGCGAACATGACGAGCCCCCTTTTCTTGCTTATAACTACTGAGCGCATAAAAAAAAAAATGTGTCAGTGGTGGCAGCGGATGCTGCACAGTCAAGTGCTGGCGGACCAACTCAGGGCTGTCCAGAGGGCCCGTGTGACGGCAGAGGGGCTCGGCCTCTCTGTCCCGACGTGGGAGCGGCCCGCATCAGTCGCCGACTGATCCATCAGGACTTAAATAAACGTCTTCCTACCATACCATACCTGTTATTCCTGCCCCCTTTAACCGTATTTCTAAAGCTACATTGCGGGCGTGCTCGCGCCAAGCAACATTTCCCGATTTCTACTTTTGACAAACTATCAAACAGCGGAGTAACGTGACTAACCGACCAGTCAATTGATCGTTTCATTGACCAATAAATTATAGAAGATAACTTTTGTTCTGTGCATTTTCCAGAACCGGGAGCATAAGCTCAAAGAGAAAATAAGAAATCCCCTTAAAGGGATAAGACAACTCCACCTTAGCAACGAAAGCCACCCACGTTCAAACTCTCAACTAGACGCATTTTTAATCTTAACGCACTTCTTCTTGCTGTGTGCGCAGTCTAGGATGTAAGGACGTCTCGCCGCACTTCTCTTAGCCTCCGGCAGTTGAAGCATGAGCTCCTCTATCTTTTTTTAAAAAGGACTAAAGAATGATTCAGTCTTGGTCCCGTAATTACTTCGAAGTAGCGATATGAAAAAAAAAAAAAAAACTGCAGGCACTGCACCCACGTTTCATTAAAAGAGGCTTGTTATAACGTAAGGCCCCAAAGTATTGAAATGCCGGAGGAAAAACTGTAATATTAAACGCCCATGCAAGGTTACTTGCGCGTATCGTCACAAGTATATTAGTTTATCTTGACATAGAATGGGGGCACTCGAAACCGCGTTTATCTGACCGTTCAAGTACAAAAACCTAATAATTGGTAGAAATAGCGCTTTGAAAGCTCTCGCGTCAGCTACGACGACGTATTTTATATCTTATTACGGCCGTACACGCGCGGGCATAATGAAATTATTAGCCTTGTCGGCGGTAGTAGTGGGGATCCTTTAATTAACTCGCCTTATTCAAGAGGTCTTGCACAAAGACTTCACGTCACGCGTGCACCTCTGCAATTTTGAATATATGTGTGAAACGTCATTTACGCACAAAAATTTCCGGTCGCTTCGATGCATATCGCCGATATGCTTCAACGTTTTCTCAATGATTCGCGTTCATAGAATTCTTTAAGCAGTCATTTACTTTTTCCAGTTCTTTGTCTTCCCTTTGATTAAAATTAAAATTATCTAAGAATTCTTAGTTTTTGCTTAGTGAGCGTGAAACCACAGGATACTTTTAGTATGTAATGAATTTGTATAACTTATTGTAAGAGCTTTGAAGAAGCAATATTGTAATGGCATGAGCCGCTGGATCAACCAGTGATAGATGTGTAAGGAAATGAATAAGTTATTTTTAGTACGATGAGGACTTTATTGTGATGTTGGAGACAATATAGGAAAGCAGAGACACGTATAAATTGCGATTATTATATAGGTATCCGTACGGATGTCTATGACAATTCTATGAAAAGAGAAAAAAAAGTTAGCAGTTCAGAATTCTGTCAATAAACCACTTCACTCACCGTGTTTACCCGAATTTCACGTTAGTATATTGACTCAGTGCGATGGACCAACGTTCATAGGATTCGGTGGCATCAGTTTCCCATTTCGCATGTTCACAACACAGGTGCCCGTAGATGCTTAAGCGTGAACGTACGAAGGCCGCAGAAGGATTAGATTTCTTGAAGACGTGCATGGTGACACATTTAGAGTCGCAATTTTTATAGACTCGAAGCCGTTTATAGGAGTCATTTGTTCCGTAAATTTTTAGAGCTAAGTACCACGATTCACCTGAGCGAATGCCTTCAAATACACTTCGGGTGATCGTTGAGTAGTACGATTCCTAAAGAATGCAGGCCTCCAATAGTCTCCAGTTTTCTTGTGCAAAAATGGTGTCCCGTCTTACCAGCGATAGCACTATAGTTCGTAAGTCCTTTCCGTCTTAAGCCTCTGTGTCAGATGTCACGATGTCAGCCTCTGTGATGTGTCACGTGTCAGATCGCGCAGTATTTCATTCAAGACACTCGTACCATTCTCACAAGTTTTTGACACATTGTCGAAGCCTCTTGCCTTGCAAATGTCTTAGGCGTGCACCTGCACCTCCGAGACAATCTCCATCATTCACCGAGAGCATGCAATAAGGCGCTACAATGCCTTTCCGCAACTCTCCCAAAGGTTTCAAGCGCTAATGAAAGCAATATATGCGTTTTCGTAGCGCAATGTAATAATCGGACACTCAAACGGTGTTTAATGAGCGTGTACATGGACAGTGCAGGTCCACAAGCTTTTAGAGGACACAGGATTTGCGAGAAAAAGGTACCAAGCGTTGGCACACATTTTCATATTCAATGTTTCACTGTGTAGTTGTTCTCGTGACCTACACGATAATTAATTAAATTAGAAACGACATGCCTCATCGAACCAATAAATTATCATTTCTCATAGCACGCATGTCCCGCAAACTTATGTGACCGACAATATACCAGCACCGCAGCGCGCAAGAGTAGCCTGAACATGATATTACAAAGTCCTTTCATGTGTAGCATTCTGCAATTAGTCTTTAGATTTATTTTAGAGTATCGCTATTATCGCTGGTTTTTCTTCAAGCTTATCGATGTCTTCATTCATTCTGCGCCCGGCGGCAACTTTCTGTGGCTGCACAGCCAAAACTACGAATTCGAAGCACACAGAGTCATCTGGAAGCTACGTAGCGTCAAAGACACCGTACCAATTATTATATTTTTTTTGGTCGATTTATTTCTTAACAAATAAAAAGCTTGCTTTGGGAAAAGGGTTCTGTTTTTGCTGTTGCAAGTTTTGTGCCTTTCTGATGTCCATTGTCTGGTTTTCCTGGCCCTGTAAACGGCCAGCAGAACGTCGGCACTACTTGGCGTAGTAATACTACAGCAGAAGGTCCACACGTGCGGGTGCGTGCGCTGACTTTGTCTTGCTGCTACAGAAAGGTGTCGTCGGGAACAGAGGCTCTCGGGTGTGATAAAATCCTTGACGTAGACATATTACTTCATGTCTTCTTAGCCTGTCTCCGCTGTCTAACATTGACAGTAGCATATAGCTCGAGGCAACGATAAGTCGAATATCGGTATGTGCAGCACGCAAAGCTAAGGCCTTAGTATTTCTACTTAACTGAACGACAAAAGCCTTATTAGAAAACTTTCGAGCGCTATAAACACACAGGACGTACAAAAGGAACACACTCCACACCCGCTCACTCACAAATGATGTTTACTGGACGTATGGAAAAAAATATAGATATATAGAAAGTGGACGCATCGCGCATGTCAAGACGCGGTAAAAAACAAAGCTACATCTAAGGCACATTTTAACATGGATTAATAAAATTGAATTCTTTGTCATACAATATTAAGAATGGTTGGCTCACACAGTGCGGCGTTCTTGGTGATGTGATAGGCTTCCGAAATTTCTTGTGTGGTTTTTTTAGGGTAACGGAAAAAAATGACTATGTTTCCGCAGATGGGCTTACACGGACACGATTTACAATGTGAGGCCAGGTGATTCAATGGCGCGCCGTTTAAGGAATTTATGTGCTCTCTGAGGCGTACGTTGACACATCGGCCTGTTTGGCCAATGTGAATATGACCACAGCTTAGGAGAATATTTTACACCGCTCTTGAGGCACAATCGACAAAACGGCTAACATTTTTCTGGCTCCATTTTCCTATCACCCATTGACGTGACCTGTGTCCTTCTGTGCACAGTGGAACAAACGCGAGTAAGGCTATGCGGTGCAGGAAATTCCACCCGAACGCGATAACGCTTTGCTTCATTTCTTTAGGCCGTTTGAAATTTTATGTACGCAGGAAAGAACTGCCAATTTTTAGTTTCGTTCATTTTAAACAGAAGGACGACACCCGCATTTTGCTTGCTTTGCAATGCGCACGAGCTTCTCGCAAACTGGGGCGCTATAACGTAAAACTATTCCAAAGTTTTCTATTCCAATTCTGCTATCCGCCCTCCACGATCGGTGAAAAAGTTTTTTTCGACCACGCCCACTTCACCTCTCCGTCACGCGACGTCCCGAAAACCGCGATACCTCCCCATCTGATATGATGTGTATACACTGATTATGCGTGGCTTGAGAGAAAAAAGAAAAACAGTTATTTCTGATTCGACCCCTTTCCGCCATCAGCCCTCGGCTATTGGTAAAATGTTTTCGGGCTGCACCCACTTCACCTGCCTGTAACGCGACGTCACAAAACCGCCCAAACTCATCGCGTCAAAGTGACGTGTACGCGATAAAGATGCATTAATATGCCGAACAAAACTGGATTTTCTTCGGAATAGCCGCAGGCTGCCCCGTTCCGAATGGAATAAAAGATAGCTGCCGCCGATCGCTGAGACGCTGGCTGCTCGCACCTGCCGGAGAGCATGGGTGTATTTGCGTATTATAAAACTTCTTGCGTGGCCGTGTAACGCTTCCGAGCCCTTTCGGCACGTTTACCACCTCATTCTGCCAACTCTTCTTTGCTGAAGGTCAGTTTTTGCGTCATTCTTAAGCTTCCGTTGCATGCCGCCGTGATTTTCGACCAGCCACCACAAGCTAAGTAAGGGAAAGCCGACCAATCGCAGACGCCGGCACCACCCTCTCCATCCGGTTATCGATTTTCAGTGCACTGGCTCTGCCCCAGTGAATCCCTCTCCACTTGAGCGTTCTCCTCGCCTCTTGTCAGCCAATTAGATGCGACAAGCCGCTCAGTGTAGGCAATGTTATTCGTTTTTCAAGCAAACAAAAGTGACATTCTATGAACGAGGAAAGCGTTTGATTGGCCTGTTCAGACAACCCTGCGAGTGACCGCCCGGTGCTTGCGACGATGGTTACGCAAATTTGACGTCAGAAGATTGGAATAGAAACATATTGGAATAGTTTTACGTTATAGGGCCCCTGATGTGATGAAGTGCACAGGGTAACCCTGCGGCCTTATTGCGTTCCACTTGCATTCGAAGACTCGTGCATAGCTTGTGCACGCTAGTTTTTTATCAAGGCAGCGCGTAAGCACTACAGAACAATTCCGCGTTTTACCATTTCTGAGTGCCGCAACGCGGAATCTAAAACCGGCTTTGCAGATCGTGAATTATACTGCCAGCAAACATGATCCGCACCAAAATTCATGCACACGTCAAGAAACTGTAATCTTATATTACTTGGCAGCTCAAAAGTGAATTTTAGACCTATGCCTTCTTTTGTGCGGCAAGGAGGAGCCGAAGTTGCATTTTCGGTGTTGCGACCTCTGCGAAGCTCCATGACGGGTATGAGGAACGTCCACCCTCACGAAATAATGTTACGTGTCGCTGATACGCAAAGCTATCTACAATACATTTACACATAAGCCAACGGTGGTCAAGATGGCGACCCTATAGCGATCGGGAACACGTCGTCTTCCTCCTCTTAAGTGCAGCCACACTGTGGCGGCTATTCCACATCAATACTGTGCTCTGCGGTTGAGTCTGTGACTATATATATATAACTTCTCCATTACGAGGGGAATGAGCCATCGCATATTTTGCTTGCTTAGGAGGGTATGCAAAATTGATGTTTTAGGTGATGACGACAGTTTTTGTTGACGCAAACCAAAATTGCATGGAAGCCTAGCCTTAAACAGCTTCGCTGTAATATGCATCATAAAGCTGCCCACTTCAAAGCCCATAAAAGTTTGCCAGACCGGTGCCACCAAATTTACTCTTAGGCGACTATATGTGCCCCAAGAAGACATGACCGCCTGATCATAGACCATATTTAGAGACAGAGATTCATGGACCATGACCCAGGCGCCATAGGCATTCAAAGCAATGCGGACATCAGAAGTATGTGAAATGGACTGGCCTCAGTGACTGGTTATAGGCGTGTTGGGCAGCCGGACATACTCCCACTGCGTGTTTTCATTCCTTCTGTCTCTTTTTATCCCTTAGTCCCCTTCTCCATGCGTAGGGTAGCGGACCGGACGCACGTCTGATTAATCTCGGTGCCTTTCTTCACACTCATCATCATCATCATCATCATCGTCACCACAGTAATCATCATCAGAGCTGATAAATACTGTAATGACCCTGTAGCGGCGTCCTAATTTCCTTCCAAGCACCCCCTGGCCATTTGACGTTTTTCCGGACCTAACAATCGGGCAGAGAAATAATACGCCTACTGCAGGATCGATGTAGAAACTCATGTGACTTCGTTTTCTACGAAGTCCCAGCGGCTTAGCCTGACACGTGGCTTCCTGGGCGACCACACGAAACCTGACGAATTAAGCGCATGGCGTGATCACGATCATTTCGACCCCCTCAGGCAGTGAGTTCCGAATAAGATGAGCGCATGTCTCCCCGCAGGCCGCTTGCTTAAGGCCAGTTCGAGCAAATAGAGGGTGCGTGATTCCAGCGTCGTACGGGGGCCTGGTTGAGCATTTATATCTTGAACTTCGGCCCATCCGCTTTTACTACCCTTCTCCTTCGAGACGTTCTCAACACGAAGTTCTTAACGGTCAATGTTCGCGTGCCAAGTCAGACACAAGAAAAAAAAAGCGAGTCATCTCGAGAAAAAAAATAAAATACGAAGCAGCCAGTCCCCACGCTAAGTATAGTTCGCGATGAACAAAACCGAAGGCTTTATCGCAAGCATAAACGAACTCAAGCATGCCAGCCGGGGCGCACAACATTGAACGTCCTCGGGAGATACCTCATCAGCCCCGTTCCCCGGCGTAGGGGTAAGTAAGTCAAGATTTAGGCCAAGCGGGAGATCGCAAAGTCAATAAGCGCTTGGTGAAAGGGCAAGCACGGTGCACGTCGTCGCGACCGTTGTCCGATCGGTTTCCGATGCGCTCGAGCGCGTTGTGCAGTTCGGGCCACTCAGCTCAACCATTGTTGCGCCGGAGCTTTCGGCGTGCGTTCTCTGCCCGATACATGGTATGTCACATGCCGCTTCGAATCGCGCATTCATCTGTCCATGAAACTAGATTGCTGCTCGCGACCGAGCTGCACTTCGAGTTTGTGTTTTATGTTGGTGTATGTTTGTTGAACAGCGGGGGTAGGGGCGAATGATTAATTATTTATGTAGATTAAAAGAGTATGCGTGCAAGCTTCATTTACAAAGTCCGCTTTGAGAGTGCGCGTAGCATCTGTTGTTTACTGTGCCTGTTGAGCCACTCTTCCATTAGAGTTTGGAGAGAGTTTCGCAGAACTCCTTCGCATGATGCGAACTGGAGCGATCTCGAATCATTACGAATGGACATCTATGCTCTACACCAGGCTGTACGCTGTACCTGGCTTGTCCGAGTAGAACAATATCTCGCACAGAACAAATATGAAGCCATACACGTCACTTACAAAGGAAACTTAAAAAAAAAATAATAATTCCGGGGTATTATGGGCCCAACCACTTCCTGATTAGGAGACACTCGAGGTGGGGACTCCGAAATATTTTTGACAATCTAGTTTTTTAATGTGCTCATAAATATAAGTACATTTTCTTGCAATTCGCCGCCATAGAAATTCATCCGCCATGGTCGCGATCTAACGCGTGACTTCGATGTCAGCAGCGCAACGACATAGCCACAGGGATATCACCGCAAGTCGCTTACAAAGTGCTGTTTATGTTTACCGAAAGTTACATTACCACACCGTGGTATGTTATTTGAAACCTATTCTGACGATGCTGAAGTGACGTATACACGATATCTTAACTATATCCTAAATCCTTCCTCCTTTCACACGATGGAGCTTTTAACATAAGTTTGTAGCGGTAGAAAATAAAATAAAACAAAATAAATAAAAAACCACTAACAAGATGACTAAAATGTTTAGTGTACGAAGACGGAAGGAAAGGAAACACGGCTCTTAAATACATTCAACTAACTTGATGATTGCTCCATAAAAATATACGTAGACGCAAGAAAACAATAGAGCAACAATAAGCTTCACCACATCGACTCGGCGATAACAAGTTCGCCGTACATCGTACGCATGCTTCAAACAAGACTCAGAAACATTCAAACTGACCAACGTATTCGATCCCGCGTTTTTATAAGGCAACTATTGGAACCTTGTCCTGACAAAGCAAGCCACGCAGTTTGTCTATTGGTAGACACAGAACTGTGTGGCTGCGCACAGCCAATAAATGTTTTATCCACATGTGGCGTATGTTGTACCGTAAGAACTTCCCCTTTTTTTACCCTATCGATCACTTGTCCACATTAACCTCACCATCAGGCGTACGCCGCGGGCTTAGCGCATGCCCACTATTAGCCCTTTTCGGAACTATTCATCACGGACGATCTGTAACATTCTGTTGTGCTTATCTGGAGATTAAAACGCTAACTTTATACGCGTGCCTGGGTACCTCCTGCCTAACTAAACGCGCGTAAAGGCAACCACACATCTGGCGTAAACGGTTTATGGGAATTGGAGCGCGTAGATCGAAGCCGGTAAGCTCACGCAGCGACGTCTTGAAAGACGCACGTCAAGCTGCATCACGCGACGTAAATTTCACCCTTCTCGCAACACATGCCGGTGTTTGTGTTCGCCACGCCCACTGGAACGCCGAGAGAAAACAAAGTATTCGCTTTCACGGCTGCATGCTTGGTGCGCCTTAAAGGAGGCATCGCCCACAAAAATATATGAATTCCGCTCTGGCGGGGAAACGTGGGTTAGGTGGCGAACATTCAATTTTGGCAAAACGGTGCTAAAACAGACAACGATCGAGAAAGGTACGCACAGGACAAAGTTTGTATTTGCATTTATGAGAAATATGTGACGCAGTTTACGACAGACTGTAAGGTTATGGCATATTATACGTTTTGTCGGCTAATGCTTGTGGCAGTTTTGCCTCCTACATTTTCCTAAAATTCGATCGCTGTGGTTAAGTGTCGCACGTATCCCCATGCATTCTCACCTTTGATATTAAGTTTAGTCATATTCTAAATTTAGGCTCTGCTTATTGCTCATTGCAGCTAGAACTATAACTATGGCACGAAACATAACTAGCTTCATAAACGGCTTGAAAACATGAGAACGCGATAAACGATGTCTTCCTGGCAACAGCATTAAATTTTGTGCGAGCTGTCATGCCAGTATTTATCAACGACACGAACATTATTAATAAAACGTTGACATTTTCCGTACACGCTATAACTTCTGAAAGTGGGTGTCCGAAAATGCTGCTCCTCATATGGACGACAATACGCAAGAAAAACTATCGAAAGCTTCAAGTCTCGCCATTATTTTAAGCGAAGCTTGCTTGCGCCTAGCGAGCGTAGCGGGGGCTAATTCACGAATCTGTAGTGCGGAAAAGAAAAACACAAAATAAAGGTTGAGTCGGGAAGCACTCTACGAAATTACATATGCGCTTGCGTAGTCCCACGCAGCATATAATGTCAACATCTGACAGTAGGGCAGACTTAATCGCATGCTTTGCGCACATTTATGGCTAAGATATTACGCCACTGGCGCGTTCAATTGCCAATCAGAACTATGCCGGTACACACTTAAAGACCATCTTCCATGCCCTGGAAGAGACGAAATCCAATTTCAGCCGGCTGATGTCTTTATAACTGTTCGAGTCACCGGGTTATTCACGGAGCAAGCATTTTCTAAGTTCATTAGCAGACAGTGGTAGTTAAGCCGAAAGGCCGAATATTTCGCAGGTAAGCCCGATCTTTTCATGGAGGGAGTTTAGGTATAAGTTCAGCCGTTCTCGAAGACGCTATAGGATATCGCGTTGAGTTCAAGTAGCATTGATGTTATAAAATATGGAAAAGAGTGATATAGTTCGAGGTTCTTGGACAATGAATACGCCATTTCGTCTGGTCCAGGCACTGTACGTAGTGACATACAAAAAAATATGCAGGTCCAACGCATACGTTGGAATCTGTGTCAAGCAAAGCGTTACTCAAGCGGTGTGTATTCAGCTGACAGCGATGCGAATAATTGCGTATAATTATATAACCACAGAGGTGGCAACTTAAATATGATGAATTTTTTTTTCTTTTTGTGCACTGCACCGTTCACGAGCGACGCCGTTATTCAAACGCCAAATCAGGCGGATGCACCGTGCGAGCCGTCTACGCAGCGGTGTCACAAGAACGGAAGCGTTGTATGATGCATTTCGAAGGAATAATGGTGGTAACGGCAGGTGTATGCAGCATGTGCGAGCCATATCTTAATACATCAAAGGATTCTGCACTTCTTGAGCCAAGTGAGAATTGGCCAAGAGAACGCAAACGCCCAGTGACACACATCGTAAGGATAAATCAAAGTAAAACAGGTAAAACAAGCAGTCCGTTGAATACAATGACCTATTCCATTAAAATATTGGCGTTTTTTAGAGATACCTAGGAGTTGACATTATATTTTCAGGTTTCATGCAGGAACTTATGTTGTTATTACGTAGGACACAGAGGTGAGCTTATCGGCACTACTTCGTCCGTCCGCGCACGGGTTATACAAGCCTATTTGCTGGTACTTGCATTCACTATCCACAAGTATATCCGCCGAGATACCGGCTGACACAGCCGCAGCCAAGCCAAAGTCAAAGAAAGGCAGGAAAAGAAAGCCAAGGAAAGCTTGGCTTTCTTGACCTACTAGATAAACTTGTCAAAGGTTTTTATATCAAGACAGCCTTCTTTGTATATAGAAAGACTTTATGTAGTTTAAAGAACACGACAAAATGCTGTCGCGATGAAGTATTCGAAACATACATCTCCAAAATGTCAGTGTTTACTATTGTAACAACCAACGTCGAAAAGATCAGGTTCCAGATCTGGAATGTGGTGGAGAAACTTTCATTCGCCTTTCACTGCTGTTCTTCTGTTTTTTTTTCTTGTTTTGTTAGTGTTGTGATTGTTCTTGTGATTGCGACTGTTGCTGTGATTGTGACTGCTGTTGTAGTTGTTTAATCGTGCGCTCATACACTGATGCTCGAGCCGATACTTCGACAGTCATCACAAATGATTTGGTGCCTCTCTTTCTGTCTCTATCACCTTCGCGCAGTGATCCTGGAAGAGTTCGAGGCGCACGTGCACGATGACTACGTGCCGCGAGGCAACACGGCGCTGTTCCGCTGTCACGTTCCTAGCACGCTGCGACAATACCTCAGCGTCTCCTCGTGGACCACGGAGGACGGCCTGGTGATCGGAAGGCACGAGACGCAGTCGCGTGAGCATTGTTTCATTGATTTGGCTCTGTTTGTTTCGTACGTATTTGTTATCGCTGCTGTTCTAGGCCTTAAACAATTGGTCACGTGCCTACCGTGCGGGACTGGCGAAGACGTTCTTGGCGGTCGCGAAACATAGATGGGATTATTACAAATCGATCAAGATAACAGGGACAAACGCAGCTCTAAAGAAAAATATTGAGTGTTGCGTTTTTTTTATTATTTAGCCTACTGATCCCTTAACATTCTTCAGCCTGTGAACGTAGAGCAATATCGAAAGCAGAATATAAACGTAGTAAGAAAAAAAAGTCGCAGTTCTGCCCGAAAGGCGAAGCATCGATCGCGATAGCAAATTAGTACACAGCTATTATACGAAGTAAGGATAGCAGTTTTATTGGCCATGTGGTGTCAGCGTGCTAAATCAAACATGAACACCTCACACTCGATGAGCGCGGACACTCGCTGTCAAAACGCTGGTGTGAGGAAGCGCGGCAGCAGCGGCGAGCGAAGTGATCTTCGTGCGGTCTATCACTTCAACAAAAGAGCGGCAAGAACACAGTGCGCACAATTGTATGAGCTGTGCGCAGATCCATTTTAGGATACGGCGCGTGAGACCGCGCGCGGCCGTGCAAACTACATGATTTTGCTCAAAAAGTCCGGTAACTTATCGACTTTTGTGAGGTTCTGGTTAAGGTGGTATGGGTGAAAGGCCGTCATTTAGAATCCTCCAAGCTGATGACTTGGAAACTGGTACCTGGGGGGGGCCACGTCCCACACGCTAACATGAGGGTTTGAGGCCATAAATGCTAGAACATCCGTCCGTAGGCTAGGACTCAAAGATGAAGTCCTCCGCCGCTGTTTCTCGAAGCTGCCGGTTTGTCTTAGGTTTTCATAATTTCTGACGACAGTCGATGCGTATGGTCTACCGCCACACTTCCATGACTGATACACATTTGCGGCCTTGCTCTTGTTGCCATTTTCAGCTCCCAAGGCAAGGATCATAATGAACACATTGTTGCGCCAAAAAAAGAAAAATAAAGACTTGGGAAGGAAGAGTACGAAACGACAGATTGAGCGGACTGTGTCCGCGCATAAGCTGCGTTGAAAAACAGTCAGGATGCCCGAAAAACCACACTAGACTGTACGTGAAATGTGTGACGGGCATTATATACGAAATACCGCTAAAATGTGGGAAATCATACGCTGGACAAACGGGGAGATGTGTTAATGACCAGGCTCGGGAGCATGAATTGTTTGTAATCAACAAAGATAATGCGCATTTACCTGCGCATTGCACGGTTTGCCTGGAAGGAACATGCCAGCCACTACTGCGTGAGATAAAGATACTTGGCAGGAGGGGTGATACGTTAGCGAGATAACTTTTGGAGGCATATAACATCAAAGAGAGAGGCACGAGTTCTTTTAGTGACACGTCTATCTTTCTGTTTGAAAACGAGTTGCAACTGTTAAAAACGTCACTGTAATCGCTCTAGGCAACACTGATGTACGCATGCGCATTAGTTCATTCTCCCTGCCCTGCTGTAAGAATAAAATCAGTTGAAGTTCAGCGCTCAATCTGTCGTTTCGTACTCTTCCTTCCCAAGTCTTTATTTTTCCTTTTTTGGCGCCACAATGTGTTCATTAGATCCCAACCAACTCGCCCAGCAACAAGTTCTACTCGGCAAGGATCATGTTTACCTTGTGCACATTAGAGACATAACGACTGGGACGAAACAAGACGCCCCTTTAAACTTTTGTACTGACGTTGTCAATTCGCTTTTGTAGTGATAGGCTTGGTGGAAAAAAAAAAGAACCTCCGTGCACTTTATCTACGCTAAGACAACAGCGATCACGACTTGTTTCCAACAAACACCAAACGCGACATGTTACTTCGGCTGGGGCGCGGCAGATAAGGCATTAGCTCGATCACGATGTTTTTATTTCCCTTATTTCGTTCTGGCTAACTCAGAGGGAGCTTGCTCGAGGGCGCTGCTTTATGAGACGGGTGGGAGCGCAGTCACGCGGTATTGCCCATATTTCACGTGGTTTATTTAGCAGCCGGAAAAAATGTTGTACGCAATTAATACGTCACTGAAAATACCACAGTTAGATGTCCCTTGGCTGTGCCTACAAACGCCTCATTAACATTTTCATAATTAGGATAGTACGTCTTGAGTTAGATAATTAATTTAATATACCTAATTAAATCTCAGTAGCGAAAAATTACTGACAGCTACTCCACTGAATTGGAAACAATATGCACTAGGTTTCCTTCGAGTAGCGCATTGCTTTCTTTATTTATCTTGGTGGATGAGTTAATTGGGACGAACTATAAATTTACGACCTTTGCATGCAAGTGACGATGTTTCCATCCCTAATAGATGTTGTAAATTATTAGAAACGTTTTCTTTTTCGTAAGCCGTTAGCATTGCTTACTGGAAAGAACAGCAATACTGAGACAGACATCATTCACGTACATTTCAAACGCCCTTGATAAAAGACTCATCCGAAGCAGTCACTGAAGTCTATAGGTTTCTTTCATAGTAAAAAAAAAAGCACGCAAAGCAATATGAAGCGACGTGAACATACAGCAACATATTCATTCTCTAGGCATAGGCTATCCATACATTTAGAAATAAGTTTGAATTGGCTACCTCCATTTCATTTAAAAATATAATAAACCTTGTCCTCTGTGTATATTTTTATATATTGTGTATGTGCATGGTGTTTACAGTGGAAATTTAAAACAGTGTTGAAGTGAAAAAGTACGGATGAGGTAGCCGCTGCTAGTGCTTCTAATGTGCCTGTCCTCCTATTGTCAGGATTTGCATAAATAAAGCGAAAGTATGAATTAAAAGCCGTGCAGGTCCGTGCCAATAACGATGCAGTAAGCTATAAACCCCAGCAAAATTTCCAGTGAGAAGGTCGAGGCACGTCAAAAGAAACTTCAAATAATGTGGGTGACAAAGCTCTGGTAATGATACTTTATGTGTGCGAGGGCCCCTCCGGAGTTTTCTGAAGGGGGGGGGGGGGGGGGGGGGGGAGGAGGAGTGCACTGCGGAGAGGGCTCGGGCCCCGGAGCCCCCCGGCAGTTGGCGCCTAAGGCGTAGATGTCACACAGTGGTCATCATGCCGTCATGCTCATAGACGACTTTGGCAAGTGAATGCCATAGCAAAGTGGGACGATATCGCAGTAAGACGCATATAGACGAAGCAACGGAAGTCTCCGAATGACCACTATTATTCTTAAATAAATGTGACTTCAGAAATACGCTGTGTCATCACATAGCTCGAATGGTAATCGCATTACCATCGACGGCCATCATGAGATGAGTTCTGCTGCAATGTGTGAGCGATGGGAATTCAGTCGCTGCTAATTAACGCAGACTTTCCTCGTACTAATATTATATGTTACGAGCAGGTGAGAAAAAAAGCTGCAGACCTGGTGAGTGCAAGCGGCTGGTCACCCGGAATAGCCGGTTTTGATCTCTCGCGTGTTGTTGAGAGAGAGAGATAGCAAAGAGAGGAAAGGCAGGAAGGTCAACCAGACGAGCGTCCGGTTTGCTACCCAACACTAGGGGAAGAGAAATGGGGAACAGAAAGAGGAAATTGGGATAGAGGGAACACTGTGTGTACACGCAGCAAAGCGCCTAAATTTGACTACAGTTACAGAACTAGGTGGCGTTAAGCTCCGCTCGTACATCCCCTTGAACAGTGGTTCCACTACTGGTGTCATCTACGACGTGGACGCCTCCATCTCCAGCGCTGACTTGCCGATTCCAGTGAAGCCTGCCGTTGATGGCGTCGCCCCCGTGTTGTTGTTTGAATTTATTGTACGTATCTAAGGATAAAGCAGTCGCAAGGACCACAGGAAGAACCTTGTCGTCAACATGGTAATTTGCAAACGCGGTAGCCGGATACGGGGTAAAACGAAAAAAAAAAGAAAAGGAAACGCTATCTCGTGACTAACGAAGGACGGAACATGGTGCGACGCATTTACCGCACGAATGAGGGGCTAATCGGTGGCATGAATAGAATGCAATAGATCGACGGGATAATCACGCTCGACGACATTAAGAACACGACTAATGCCACAAACAAACGTGTGTTGCAGGCTGTTCTTCACTTTTTATGCGCGAGGTCAAGAAGAAGCCGCTTAGTTTTTCTATATAGGCGCAATTCGCAAGGTACGATAGTATACACAGGTGTCGCATAATTTTTCTCAGTGTATTTTTGGGCTAAGTGTGCTCCTATACATCCTCGCCCTCTGGTCAATAATGTATACAGTGCTACCACATGGTGAATGTTGCCTCAGTGACACACACATTTAATACATGGTCTGCAAAGGGGCTGCTCATGCTGATACTGCTGCTGCAACGGAGAGCACTAACATCCGTGTACTTCGCAGGTGTTTCATGACGCCGTGATATATAGCTTGTAATACCCGTCTACTTCTAAAAAAAAGAAACAATAAAGCTAATATTTATTTCTTTTTGCCTTTAAATTTGCTGTTAACTTACATTTGCAGCTAATTCGCGCTGGGTGTACTTACCGGCAACGTTTTGGACGCATTGCATTGACAGTTTTTCGGTAAACCGTGAACATATTAAGGTGTACCAGAAACCCTATAGACGATAATGTTTCAACGTTGACTTAGGTGTCGATCCTGATTTTCTTCTTTTTCTTTGTTTTAATGACACGAATAAAGAGACCTTGGCTCTAACATATGGTGCCGGCTACTCCTTTCACATGGGCGACGTGATGATCATGTTATCATATACTGTCACATATTATTCAAAATATCGCGTAATATTAGATTATATACCAAAAGTATGAAAAGTACAAAGTAAGAATTAAAAACGTTCTTAGGCAAGTGTCGAACCTGTTGAGTATGTTAACCGAAGGGAATTCACACCTAGACTGCCGATTTACTTAGAGCAACGGATAAGTCAGTTGAGTAACCATCTTCACGTTGACTATGGGTATCGTTGCCTCAAGACCTGCATCTACCTTACGGTCTTATCATGTTGATAGTGCAAGCGCCTGAACGATTATTGTTGAAATTTTACGATCAGAAACCTTACCAGAAAAGAGCGCTTGTCGTAGACGTACAGTCGACCAAATAAGCTTGCGGACCAAGAGACCTGACGATAAGCTGAATATCTCCGCTGCATCAAAACGTAGCCTGGTATTCCCAAATAACAGTATTTACTGGTATATGTGAACAATACCGTGATGTAAGGTTTTACTGGCTACTTTTAAAGGCTGCTCGTATATTGAGCATTTTCTGAGGCCCCGTGGTCCGTAAACTTCTTTGGTCGACTGTACCTTTCGCGTGGATTGCCCACTTTGGTATGCGCAGCGTCACACTTCGTGCGCTGTGGTTTCTTTACATTCCGCCTTTTCAACTTTTTATTTTTTTTCGTATACCATTTCACGTTGCCCTGTCCTTACGAGCAGCGTGTTGTTTTGCTGTAATGGTGGCCTAGCTTCTAGCTGCGCACAGACAACTAAACAGCCAGTCTTCGGAGTGCAGCCCGCAGCTTTCATTTTCGGAGTCTCAGTAGTGAAGAGAAAGAGCAAGAAAATAAAACAGTCGTCCGAGCTCAACTGCAGACGACGAAATGAGCTTGTAATTATAGAATGAATGACTACCGGATGCAGCGTTGAATTTTGTCCTCCCAGTCACCATGGGTCTTCGCAGCTCATAACTGAAAAACAGAAAGTACACGTAGTTTCTGACACACAAAAAAATAGTAATATTAACCGCGCGATTCACACATAGGTTATCCTCCATGCTATGCATGCGCACTTCTGAAGATTGAAAATGCGTCTGCGGGCGTGTGGAGAGGGGGGAGAGAGGAGGAGGGAGGAGGCAAGATTTTTGCACTGGCAGAAAAAACGGTTAGATCACTGCAGCTCCTTACGTGAAGAAAGCACTTCTTAGCCTGGGAAGGAAGGAATGCGTCCTCATTAAAAAAAAGGCTAATTGTAGCAACGGTAAGCGAAATGACCCGAACCCACGTGGCGAGTCCAGTTCGTAGCGAAAGTAGGCACCCGCCACTCAGTTGATTGCCGACAGCGTCGCAGCAGACGCTGCTGCATACGCGAACGGCATGACTCGCACCTAATCTCCCCTTGCCTCGGTGGACAAATGACGACCAGCCCCATAATCATAAGGGGGAGCCTCCAGTGTGACTAACAATGCAACTACGATGGCCGTCATCACCGTGTCGTTAGGCGAACTGGCGGGCTTGTCTCTTCATACTTTTTTTGGCAGTGAGTGTATGTTTACGCCGTAATTATCTTCATCAGCTGCACCGTTCTCGTGCTGCTGTTGGCTTTAGACATGACGGAACTAAGCTTACAAACCCGAGGGAAAAAAAGAAGTGCGGGTTGAAAGTTTGTACCAATTATCTATTTCTTTTACTAGCAGCCGCTTTCTTCCCCGCTTGTTTTATATATATATTTTTGCTCTTGATGAAAAACGTGATAGGCCGAGAACAGCAATCAACTCACGCGCCTGGGCAGAGCCTCTTGCCTGCCTGTCTTACCAATCTCATATTTTGCCTATTATTTGCCCATATTTTGTTTATTAAAGCTGAGTGTTCATTGTTGTTGATTACTAAGTGACTAATGTTTGCCACGATGGGCCATCGGTGTAGTAAAGATCAGAAGATAAGGAATAAAGTCTCCTCAAAAAAGAAAGAAAAATAATCTAAGGCTGAGAAAAAGAAAACGCAAAGAAAAAACAAAAAAGCACATAAAACGTAGCGAATTAAAAGAAAAGACGTAGGAGAATGAAGCAAGAAATTTTCTTGATCTTGCTTTCTCCGACAGTGAGTAAAAATTTGAAACATCATAAATCACGTGACTATCTAAACAGCCTCGAAAGATAATCAGAATTCTGACATTTTCACCAGAAATCAGCGAGCGCATTGCGTGCATGTTGCTTCCTCAGAAATCATTTCAACTGCGTATCAGTTTAAACTACAGAAAAAAAAAATGACCAGAAAAAAATCAATTACCTGTTTCACACGTGCCATTAAAGGTTCGAAAATATAACCTCCTCTAAAGCAGGTTGGAAGGAATTTCAGCTTCTGAAAAGCGAAAGAGAGAAAATGAAAGGCAGGAAGGTTAAACAGGTTCCACCTTCTTCACGACCCTACACCAGGTGAGAAGCGGGCAGAAAAACAATATAAATCTTCTACTTTTTTTTCATGCTACAGAAAACAGTTCGGGTCACAGACAAATCTTATAGCAAGAAGGCAGCCTGATAGTAAGACCACCCATTTCTCGTAATCATATTTAACTATAGGTGCAATAAGTATAATGCGAAGAAATAAAAACTGGTATGCGGTAATCGAAACAAGAACCAGTAAAGAAGATTTCCGTTGCTTGAAACTGAAGAATAACATTTTTAACATTTATTCTGAAAATTCCAGGGCACTGTCAAGAAGGTTACCCCCTTAAAAGTGGATAACCGAGTAAATCAGTCAATAACACTCCTTACAACCTCTTTGCGTGAGGGTGTGAAGCCTAGACCCACTCACACAGCTATTCAATTTTAAACGTGAACATAATTTGCAGTGTGGAACGATCAAATAACGCTCAGTGAATATCACATAATCACAGTGTCAACCACTAGCCTAAAAAGAAATTATATTTTCTTGATTGCAGTACACTAGTCTCTTGTTGTCTCATCTCGGAACAATTGGGCGACGTGCACACATTTCTGGCAGTGCCCTCTGGGTATCCTACTCCAAATTTGCGTCTTAGGGTAAGCGCATAAATTGTCTCGTTTAATGTATATTACAAGTACGTTGCGCGAATGTTGCTTCCCCTTTATTTCTCATGTTGTTGAACTCGTCAGCGATCAAACCGAGAAAGCTGGTTTTTCTTTCGTTTTTTTTTTTTACTTTATTTTCTTTTTGTCAAACGCTGCAAGTCCAATGGGTGCGCGTGCGAAGGGGAAA